>NC_133324.1:41743065-42958065 GCF_042186555.1 Aquarana catesbeiana
TATTTGTGACCTGGAGTTTTATATAGCATTTGAATCACTTATGATCACATATATTTAAAATATCACATGTATACAAGAATTTTTCCTAGAGCATTTGGAATGAACCTTGTACAGGCTCAATGAAGATTTAAGTCAGGGTTTAGCCGTCCAAACAATTTCTCCATTCAGACAATTTAGGCACATATTTATTATCAGCTGTTCAGATGCTTAACCTCATATCTCAGTCCTTGTCTGAGGGGAGGCTGAGTCAACATTGGGTTCTTATTGGTGAGGTGATCTCACCCTTTGAAACAATAGGGTTATTTACTCAAGCTTTTCCTTTAATTAAAGGCTTTGTTACTTTTATCTGAAAACACAAATTTGACCATTGTCAGCCAGTTTTGTGTAATGTGGCATTATTATTCAGGTTTACTTTGTTTCGACATAAGTTTTGTCTCTTGACTTCAGCTCTCCTAGAGTGATGATTTAATCAGCCTGTTCTGTTGGGAGGGAGGGAATGCTCTCCTGGAGTAATGACTCCTAAGCTGAAAGCTACATGAAAAATATAATATTTTGATGTATCTCAGCCATGACAACTTCTAGCATTTGTGTACATGTCTTTTAGTTTTGTACGAACACATATTTTTTCCTCCTTAGTACTAATGCCCCCAGTAGCACCCTCTGTCCTTTGCTCACTGCTGGCTATCTCTTCCTCTGATCCCTCCCCCATCACCTAGTTTAAAAGCTTTCATTTTTGGCCATCTTCACTCCCAGCAGAACTGCACCCTACCCATTTAGGTGCAGTCTGTCCCTACTCTAGAGCAGGTAACCGACCAAAAAGACAGTCCAGTTCTCCAGGAACCCAAATCCCTCTTTCCTGCACCAGTTCCTTAGCCAATTGTTCAGTTCCCTAATCTCCTGCTGCCTCTCTGTGGCTCAATGTACAGGCAGTATTTCCAAGAATACCATCATGGAGGTCTATTTCTTCTGCATAGCTCCTAAATCCCTGAATTTTTTTAGGACGCTCCCTCTTCCTCTAACTTTGCCATTGGTACCAATATGTACCATGACTGCTGCGTTCTCCCCAGCCCCACCAATCAATCAAGCCCGGTAAACAACATACTTTTCATCAAACTTTGTGACAGATTGCCCTGTCTGTCCTTCTAATAATTGAATCCCCTACCATCAGAACCATCAGAATCTGTCTATATTTAATCCTTGTCCCCATCCTCCCTGGAGGAGTTGTTCCCCGGCAGCTAGGAGATTCACTCTGTTCCAGCACTGCCACTCCTTTATGGATGTCCCCAATATCAAGTAACCGGGTGTATTTTTTGGGATGTGTCAGCTCAGGACTGGCTTCCCTTATACTTTTTCCTCTATCCCATCTAACTGTTACCCAACAGCTCTGGAGTTTTCACCTCCTTATCACCACCCAACTGTTGGGTATGGTCCAAACTCGCTTTCAGGCTAATGATGCTTTGCAGTGTTGCCAGCTGCTTCCTTAGTGATGGGCCAAACACCCCCCTGTTGGATTTGCATCAGAACTCCCGAACAGGAAAAAGTTCTGACTCGCAATCTCTATTACAGTCTATGGGTGGGACCCGAACATGAAAAATCAAACATCCCCATTTTGAAGGATTATATGCAAGTTATTGGCCATAAAAAGGGTATGAAGGCCTAGGTACTGCCCTGGGGGACATGTATCAATGTGAAAGTGTGTATATATATATATATATATATATATATATATATATATATATAAAATATATAAAGGAGCAGTGATTTTATTGATGCTTAAAGTAAAACAATAAAAGTGAAAAATCCCTTAAAATTTAGTGCCTGGGGATCCCCTTAGTCTGCCCGTAAAGTGGCACATCTGTACTGTGTATAGAACCTGCTGCAGAAAAACTGACCTTTGTAAAGAAAAAAAAGACATTTGAAATTGACTTTAAACAACAATATACAATTTTAAAAAATACCAAAAAATAGAAAAAACTGTGCTCCCCCTTTGCATACCAGGCCTTTTGGATCTGGTATGGATTTAAGGGGAACCCCATGGCAAATAAACCCCTGCCCCCAAAATCCATACCATATCCTTATCCAAGCACTCAGCCTGGCAGGAAGGGGAGGATGAGCGAGCACCCCCCCTCCTGAACCACACCAGGCCACATGCCCTCAACATAGTGGGGTGTTTTGGTGCAGGAGGCTCTACCCCCCCACCCCAAAACACCTTGTCCATATGCTAATAGAGACAAGGGCCTCCTCCTGACAACTCTGGGCTGTGGTTGTGTCTGTGGGTCTCAGCACCCTATGTGAATGAGTATGGGGTACTGCTCCATCCGTGATGAAGACTAACCGGCAAAAAACTACTCCGGCATGTGACAGTTCTTAAATAGGTAAGGGGCAGGGCCATCTGGTGATGTCAGCTGGTGGCACCACCCTCTTGTGATATCACCAAAACAGCATGACTTTACATGACCCAGCATGACCCACCCATGCAACTCTTCCCCACAACCCTGGGAGGTCGGCATTGTGATTGATGATGGATCTACATCACAGGACATTGTTCTTTTTTTTTAATAAAGGAATGGTCAAAAACTGCCTCGCTATGGTAGACCAAAGAAGTTGAGTGCACATGCTCAGCATCATATCCAGAGGTTGTCTTTGGGAAATAGACATATGAGTGCTGCCAGCATTGCTGCAGAGGTTGAAGGGGTGGGGGGGTCAGCCTGTCAGTGCTAAGAACATACACTGTATCTAATTGGTCTGCATGGCTGTCGTCCCAGAAGGAAGTCTCTTCTAAAGATGATGCATAAGAAAGCCCGCAAACAGTTTGCTGAAGACAAGCAGACTAAGGACATGGATTACTGGAATCATGTCCTGTGGTCTGATGAGATAAACGTATTTTGGTTCAGATGGTGTTAAGCGTGTGTGGCGGCAACCAGGTGAGGAGTACAAAGACAAGTGTGTCTTGCCTACAGTCAAGCATGGTGGTGGAAGTGTCTTGGTCTGGGGCTGCATGAGTGCTGCCAGCACAGGGGGGCTACATTTCATTGAGGGAACCATGAATTCCAACATGTACTGTGACATACTGAAGCAGAGCATGACCCCCTCCCTTTGGAGACTGGGCCACAGGGCAGTATTCAAACATGACAATGACCACAAACACACCTCCAAAAAAGACCACTACCTTGCTAAAGAAGCTGAGGGTAAAGGTGATAGACTGGCCAAGCATGTCTCCAGACCTAAACCCTATTGAGCATCTGTGGGGCATCCTCAAATGGAAGGTGGAGAAGCGCAAGGTCTCTAACATCCACCAGCTCTGTGATGTTGTCATGGAGGAGTGGAAGAGGACTCCAGTGACAACCTGTGAAGCTCTGGTGAATTCCATGCCCAAGAGGGTTAAGGCATTGCTGGAAAATAATGGCGGCCACACAAAATATTGACACTTTGGCCCATTTTGGACATTTTCACTTAGGGGCGTACTCACTTTTGTTGCCAGCGCTTTAGACATTAATGGCTGTGTGTTTAATTATTTTGAGGGGACAGCAAATTTACACTGTTATATACGCTGTACACTCACTACTTTACAGTGTAGCAAAGTGTTATTTCTTCCGTGTTGTCACATGAAAAGATCTAATAAAATATTTACAAAAATGTGAGGAGTGTACTCATTTTGTGACATACTGTACTGTATATCTGTATAACACACAGATAATATTATTTCTATCTGTCAAATAACTCTCCAAGAAGACAATATGCAGTTGAGTTTTGATCACCAATCCTCAGGAAATACATTACTGAATTAGAAAGAGTTCAGCTTAGGGCAAAACAAATAATAAGATGGGTAGAGGATCTCAGCTATGAGAATCTATTACAAAGATTACAGTTATTCTCTCTGAAGAAGAAGCATTTAAGCGGGGATAAGATTACAATGTACAAATATGTCAAGGGTGGCTCCAATAACTGTGAGAAATTGTTTATTCTAAGGTCCCTGAAGAGGACATGTGGCCATGAGCTGAAGTTAGAATAAAGGAGCAGTAAAAATGTGAAACTCCCTCCCCCAGGAAATGGCACCAGCTTAGGGTGACAACTTAAAAAAGATTAGAAGATGTCTTATAAGGAAGCAGAATATACAGGCTATGAGAATTGTTAGAGAATAAATATCATACACACATACTCAGGGTTGTCTTTAATATTGATTGGACCCTGGACAAAAAAAATCTTGGGCCCCCCCTCCCCCCCTCCATGCAGTTTCGCTCTCCACCTGCTTTGAGGCATACAATAAATAGCAGCTAGACTCAAAATCCATTTAATGAATCAGATCAGGCAGCGATTGTGATTGGTTGCCAGAGGTTATAGTGTATTGTTAAGACTCACTGATTGGTTGCTAGAGGTTACAGCACATGATTTATGCTTGATTGGTTGCTAGAGATTACTGTAAATCCATACTGCTCACTGATTGGTTGCTAGAGGTTACTGCACATCATTACTACTTATTGATTGGCTGCTAGAGGTTACAGCACATCATCTCCTCACTGCCTGCACACCATGGACTGAGGAGGTGAGGGGACCCATTAATAGATAGAAAACACCTAGGGATCCTAGGACTCCTGTGATCAGTGGCAGTGCTGGGGGGAGGGGTGGATGTGATCAGTTTCCAGCATGCCCCTTTATCTCCCCAGTGGCAGCATTCCATATAAGTGATGGTGGATATGACCTTAGGGGGGCATGATATACATATGAATACTGCCTCTATTTACATATGAATGCTGCCGGTCCGCCACTATTTACATATGAATGCAGCTGTTATTTACATATCAATGCTGGTATTTACATGTAAACACAGGGTCTGCAGGTGAGTCATCTGTACACAACAATAGGGCAGAGCTGGGTGGCATTAGTAACAGAACTTCACACTGAGATATCAGGACACAGCACTGGACTAAAACCTCAAGGGACGAGAGAATTTAAGCTGGGATAGTTGGCAAGTATGGGGCAGCTGCTTTGGGCCCCACAATAATGACAGGGCCCAGGGTAGCTGCCCCTTTTGCCCTGCCTTAAAGACGGCCCTGCACATACTTGGGAAACTACATTGTCTATCCACTGTCAGCGTCCCTTCTCATGTGAAATTCGTTTTGGTCCGAATCCAAATTCAGAGAAATTTTTGGTTATATTGAGATTCAAATGTCTGCGAATCTCCACATGAAATAGTAACAATTTTCACTAAAAATCAATAAAATTTGTTTTTTTTATTCACTTTCAAATGGATTCCAAAACGATTAGCATTCGGGTTGATCAAAAAATGAATGACCGATTCAAATTCTGTGTGAAGAATAGCTGGTTGTAAAGCAGCGGGCCGGGAAGCCCCCCCCCACCCTTAACAAACAATGGCTCATCAGCTGTCAGCTGGCTTTCCCACTGAAAGCTGAAATATAAACATAACAATGCTGGCAATACAAAAACGTAAAAAAAAAAAAAAAAATGGTGTGGAGGTACCCACAATTTATATCAGGCCCTTTCAGGTCTGGTATGGATTTTAAGGAGAACCCTATGCCAAAATGAAAGAAAAAATTGTGTGGGGTCCCCCTCCCCCCAAATCCAGACCCCTATCTGAGCAAGAGCGAGCAGCCCCCCTCCTGAACTATACCAGGCCACATGCCCTCAACATGGGGGGGGGGCTTTGGGGTGAGGGGATACTCATTCACCAGGGGGTTGGGACTCCTTGTTAAAGGGGGCTTCCAGATTTTCAGGGGTTTTAGGGGGGTCTGGTAAGTACAGTATATCCTGGGGAACCTAATGCCTTTTTTGTTTTTTATTTTTATTTTTTTGTGAAGTACCCTCTTAAAATCCATGTGAAACCTGCTGAAGTTTGGCTGATCACTACCTGCCAGACCTGCCAGACCTATGCAGAATATACCAAAACAGTCCACAAGTAGGTGTTCTGGATCTGTAACCACTTGCAGACCAGCCAGTTTTACTGCAGCAGAATGACACGGCTGGGCGAAACGACGTTATGTAATGTTGCTTCACCCTGTGGCCACTAGGGGTGCGGGTGCCCGCTGCTCGCCTCCCCGGAGCCGATGCGAGTGACCGGCAGTTGCGATGACCGCCGGGCTCCCGCGATCGCTCGTGACACACCAAGAACCGGCCCCGGTTCTCTGAGGGGAGAAAAGACTGATCGTGTTTTCATACAAAGTATGAGCAGTGATCTGTCATCTCCCCTAGACAGTCCCATCCCCCCTTCAGTTAGAACACAGAGAGGGAACACAGTTAACCCCTTGATCGCCCCTTAGTGTTAACCCCTTCCCTGCCAGTGACATTTTTACAGTAATCAGTGCATTTTTATAGCACTGATCACTGTATAAATGCCAGTGGTCCCAAAAATGTGTCAAAAGTGTCCGATGTGTCCGCCATAATGTCGCAGTCCCGATAAAATTTGCAGATCGCCACCATTGCTAGTAAAAAAAAAATAACAATAATAAAAATGCTATAAATCCATCCCCTATTTTGTGCAAACCAATCAATATACGCTTATTGCAATTTTTATTACCAAAAATATGTAGAAGAATACATATCGCCCTAAACTGAGAAAAAATTAGCTTTAAAAAAAAAAAATGGGGATATTTATTATAGCAAAAAGTACAAAATATTTTTTTTTTTCAAAATTGTCGCTTTTTTTTGTGCAAAAAGTAAAAACCGCAGAGATGATCAAATACCACCAAAAGAAAGCTTTCTTTGTGGGGGGAAAAAAAGACATCAATTTTGTTTGGGTGCAGCGCCGCATAACTGCGCACTTGTCAGTTAAAGCGTCACAGTGCCAAATTGCAAAAAATGGCCTGGCCATTTAGCAGCCAATTCTTCCGTGGGTGAAGCAGTTAAAGGCCACATGATTGGTTTAAACATTCAGTGGTGAGACTTTCATTTACAGACTTTGGCGTTGTGAAACGTAGCATTAACTCAACATTGTTTCTGCTGTTTTATTCATTCCCCAGAAAACATTGCCCAGAAGCTTTTCCCTCTGTATTTAATGTTGATCACATGTATGATCACAATAATTTTAAAACATTTGACATATCTGTATGTAGCACTAAATCACGGTGGAGCTGTTGGTTTAAGCAAGTCTGTTACCTACACCTTGCTTCCCTTGGTTTCACCGGCACCGGGTCTAGGGGTTCCGTTGAGTTTACTTCTGGACGACACATGCAATGCTTTTTCAATGCTTTATTGAACAAACAAACTTTAGGAAGTAGCAGGAAAGAGGAGGAAAAGGAAACTTTCAGGAGAAACTCAAATATCTTCTTATAGAATCTTAGCGACAAATGTCCTGGTAGAATTCAGATAATTAGGTGGAATGAACTACCCTTGTGGGACACACTCCTTGCTCGTCTGGATAGGCCTCTCTCACTTGTTCTAGCAGCCAGTACGCAGCACAAATCAAAAGTCTCTGCCACAGACTCATTTGGGGGGGGGGTAAATCTGTATGATCCTCTGCCACAGGATGTATCAGATTTTCTCTGCAGTGAAAGTCAGTCATAGTGCCTGAACCTTTAAGTCGAACCGGCAACACTATGCTGTATAGTTACTTCTTTTGGATACGTCCTTCGACCGAGTCACCAGGCCCCTCTATAGACCAGCATACTGCGTGATCTCTCCAAGACGGGTCCTCCCCTGGGATCTCCTCGGCCACCCAGCTTCGTCACACAGGAACGACAGCTCAGGACCATTCCTCGGCCACAGTGGTAGGCCCCAGACAAGCCTCTGGGCCCGCCCCTGCGCCGCTGCATCGTGGGCCTCCTGATCGGAGGACCACGAGGTAGCTCCTTAACGCATACCTGATGGCCAGGAGGGCCAGCAGGTGGCTGTAAAAAAAAACCCTAGAACATGGCGTCTGTCTCATAAATACCCTCTTCCCAGAATGCAACTCGGAGGACCACCTCTACCGAGCTTGTCTCCGAGAGAGAGGAGCATCTATACACTTCGACACGTTGCTTTTCCAACACTGACCAGTGGTAACAGCGACACCCACTGATTTAGCACGGAAGCACACACAATGTCAGCCAAGCTGGAACAGAGGCAAACTTTTAACCTTCCTAACACACAATTTACTAAATTTACCTAACCTGCGGTAGATTGTAAATCTACCAGCGCTACATACTCCCCCCACTACAATAGACGTTGTCCCCAACGTCTGTCCTGACACAGTAACAGTAACTCTCAAGCCTGAGAGTAGCATTTGAGTTTCTCATAACTTTAGATAGGCAAATAGAGAAAGAAAGGACAGTATAAAGACATTATGAGACTTATATCTTATAAAACATTATGTTCACAGCCGCGAACAAAACCACAATATAATTTTACACATCCTCACTAACTAACTAGCTGAAAAGCCTCCCAGCTATACATATGATCTGATGATCCCTGAAAAGGAAACACATTTAAACACACATATATACATCCTGCGCAACACCAGGAGCAAAGGCTCATTTAAAATGAGACTCTCTTCCTATTATTTATGTTAGAAAAAAAACTTTTGAAGTCCATCCCTGCATAAGAACTTTTCTTGTAAAAGAAATCCGGCTAGCAAACAGAAGTCCTTGGATTTAAACACAGAACAGGATCTGTAGATCTTGACCACGCAGATCTCTTTACCCTGTCGCTATCTAACTAGGTAACTTCAAAGTGATAGTGTCCATAATTACCAGTAAAACCGAGGATCTGGCAAAGTCACATATTTTCCTTCTTTATCCACAGTGGTAATAAAGTACACAGCATTGTCCTTTCCCGGTCTGCGGATTACCACTTTATCAGCATAGATATGCTGACCATAGTTCCAATGTACAAAGCATCCATTGAAACGTTCATCCATCCGGACAGAACATCCAGTCTTTCTAAAGGGCTTAGGCACAGACAAGTAGTCCCAAATAGCGTCACTATACCAAAGCTCCCGATTAGCTTCAATCTCCCACATGACATCCTGAGGCACATAGGTGAACTCCAATCCATACTCTGCGGCCACACGCTTGTTTAACATCCTTTGTAAGCGAGCAAGTTTTGGCAAAGGTCTGTCTCTCCCCATACCAGGTGGTACACACAGGGTGACGTCTTCCCAGAACCCATGGCAGTCCATTCAGGAAGGGTCATTGTGGAGGCAACATCCTCGCCTTGTGACCACAATAGCTCTTGCGACATGGTTTCAAACAAGTCATCATCCCCAGAAAGATCCGACGTGGATTCTATTTCCAAGTCCCTTAATTCTTCCGCTGGCAAATATTTATTTACAGTCCCCAACAGTGGCTTACCCGTCCCAGGCGTAGACTCTGGTAGCTCCGGCTCAGGTAACCTCTGGGGTAGGTCTCGACCATGGCCGTGGGAGGCCTTCACATAGCCCACCTTCTTCTGAGTAGGTACTACAGGAACAGACGTAGTGGACTCAGAAATCAAAGTAATGTGTCCTGATGAGACGGCAGCAACAGTGTCTCTTTCTGAAACATTTTCGGTGGCAACAGGTGAAGTAGTGGCCCGTCGCTCTCTCTCTGCAGTGGTAGCAGCTTCCACTGTAGCGATACCTGTCACCCAATCCATCCGATAGGCACGGGGTGGCATAGTAGACGGCTCCACCACAAACAAGTACTCTCCACACTGTGGACAATGGACGAAGATGTACGGCCAGTCCTCCACATCGATGGCAGGTCATGCCCAGTCCCTCAACATCTCCCGAGGTATACAGGCCAAACTTCCCTTGCGGCTTCATTCGAACTCCAGTATCCGTAAGCAGAGTTCCAGATTGCACAGTATTCATCATGGTGCTTGCAGGGAACACTCTGGGTCCCACAACCGATTGCAACGCCGGAAAGACATGGCCACACTCTAATCCTTCAGCACGATCACGAGGCCTCTCTTCTCCTCTGGCGCCAAGCACACTACACGCATCCCATGCGGTAGAAAGTAGGGTAACTCCTCCCACTTGTTCTTTCAGTCACGTAGCTCCTGGGCCTCTTCTGGCACCCAGCATCTACGCACTCAAAAGCAAAGTCCCGCAGTTTAACCTCTCCTCTTCCTGACAAGATTTTTTCTCAAATTCCATCTCTCTCTGTAAACTCCCGGTAAAACACTCCACTGGGTTGCGATAATTGTCGGTCAACAAATCCCGGACGATGCCCCCACATGTAGCAATAACTCACGGTGGAGCTGCTGGTTTAAGGGGCCTGTCCTCTTTGCTCTCCACCCTTCTTATATTGTTCACTCCCCTTGACACAACTGTAGTGCAGTGTTGAAACAATATGAGCATTAACTTTAACCCACAATATACACTTACAATTAGGGTTACCTCTACCTGGGTGCTGATAGCTCCACCTGTAGGAGAAATGACAACACTGCACACAAACTTCAATAATGACCAAAATAGCTTCTTTCTTTGAGTAAGTAATATATTTATATAAAGAGTTATTTCAAAGAATATACTATCACACCAACGTAGTGTGATAGTATAAGAAATGATTATGACAGTCAATAACAATCACAGAAATGTATATGTATAAGAGAGTAAACAAAATAAGTGTAGCGCTAAAACAACCCTAGATGTCCAATGTAAAAATGGAAATGGTACAGTCCAGGAACCAATAAATCTCTAGGTATAGATTGGACAAAAATATCCATATAGTTACATAGTTACATAGTAGGTGAGGTTGAAAAAAGACACAAGTCCATCAAGTCCAACCTATGTGTGTGATTATGTGTCAGTATTACATTACATATCCCTGTATGTTGCGGTCATTCAGGTGATTATCTAATAGTTTCTTGAAGCTATCAATGCTCCCCGCTGAGACCACCGCCTGTGGAAGGGAATTCCACATCCTTGCCGCTCTTACAGTAAAGAACCCTCTACGTAATTTAAGGTTAAACCTCTTTTCTTCTAATTGTAATGAGTTTCCACGAGTCTTATTAAACTCTCTTCTGCGAAAAAGTTTTATCCCTATTGTGGGGTCACCAGTACAGTATTTGTAAATTGAAATCATATCCCCTCTCAAGCGTCTCTTCTCCAGAGAGAATAAGTTCAGCGCTCGCAACCTTTCCTAATAACTAAGATCCTCCAGACCCTTTATTAGCTTTGTTGCCCTTCTTTGTACTCGCTCCATTTCCAGTACATCCCTCCTGAGGACTGGTGCCCAGAACTGGACAGCATACTCCAGGTGCGGCCGGACCAGAGTCTTGTAGAGCGGGAGAATTATCATTTTATCTCTGGAGTTGATCCCCCTTTTAATGCATGCCAATATTCTGTTTGCTTTATTAGCAGCAGCTTGGCATTGCATGCCATTGCTGAGCCTATCATCTACTAGGACCCCCAGGTCCTTTTCCATCCTAGATTCCCCCAGAGGTTCTCCCCCCAGTGTATAGATTGCATTCATATTTTTGCCACCCAAATGCATTATTTTGCATTTTTCTACATTGAACCTCATTTGCCATGTAGTCGCCCACCCCATTAATTTGTTCAGGTCTTTTTGCAAGGTTTCCACATCCTGCGGAGAAGTTATTGCCCTGCTTAGCTTAGTATCGTCTGCAGATACAGAGATTGAACTGTTTATCCCATCCTCCAGGTCGTTTATAAACAAATTAAATAGGATTGGTCCCAGCACAGAACCCTGGAGAACCCCACTACCCACCCCTGACCATTCTGAGTGCTCCCCATTTATCACCACCCTCTGAACACTTCCTTGTAGCCAGTTTTCAATCCATGTACTCACCCTATGGTCCATGCCAACGGACCTTATTTTGTACAGTAAACGTTTATGGGGAACTGTGTCAAATGCTTTTGCAAAATCCAGATACACCATGTCTACGGGCCTTCCTTTATCTAGATGGCAACTCACCTCCTCATAGAAGGTTAATAGATTGGTTTGGCAAGAACGATACTTCATGAATCCATGCTGATTACTGCTAATGATATTGTTCTTATTACTAAAATCTTGTATATAGTCCCTTACCATCCCCTCCAAGAGTTTACATACTATTGATGTTAGGCTAACTGGTCTGTAATTCCCAGGGATGTTTTTTGGGCCCTTTTTAAATATTGGTGCTACATTGGCTTTTCTCCAATCAGCTGGTACCATTCCAGTCAATAGACTGTAAAAATTAGGAACAACGGTCTGGCAATCACCTGACTGAGTTCCCTAAGTATCCTCGGATGCAAGCCATCTGGTCCCGGTGATTTATTAATGTTAAGTTTCTTAAGTCTAATTTTAATTCTGTCCTCTGTTAACCATGGAGGTGCTTCCTGTGTTATGAGGATAAATATTCATATATTCATATAGAGTAATGGTCCATAAATATTGCGTGACTTCATGTATGGAATATATCAATAAATACGTGACATCTGGCGCGAGGGGAACACCACCACCGACAAGAAAAAGGCTTACCAGATCGATTGGACCCGAAACAGACGTACGTCTGGTCAAGTCAAACAAGCTTGGGTGGTGAACCACTGTAGGAGATCCGGAAAAGTTGAACGGGTGGGGGTCTTTGAGATGAAACCCTGGACCGGTGTATCCCTCAAGATGATGTCAAAAAGCGGGTGGTGATAACGATAGGTGGGAAGGAAAAAGGAAAGGCCACATATTGTAAATCCATAAAATTATATAGCAAATTTTTTAAAAACCAGGAAATACACTCACATGTAAATCTTGAAAACAGCACTGTAAATTGTACAAATGGCGGCAGTGGGGTCCTCTCTGACGCGTTTTGTCCTCTTAGACATCATCTGGGGGGTCCCCCCACTGCAGCCAACCAAGTATATATAGATAGTATATCCACACTAATGAGAATCGACTCTACAATGCGTACAACTGGTGTCAAATGCGGACAAGATGGCCGCTGGGCGCGCGTTCCACGCCTCACTTCCGGCCCCTTGAGGGAACAGGAAGTGTGCTTGCTGTGATCAATAGTGTGTTAAATGTTGCTTAATTGTGGATGAAATTATCATAAGTGTAAAGTATCTAAATAAAAGATGGGAGAAATATGAAATAAAATACAATGAAAATCATTATGAATACGGGAGCTGCTCCCGGAGCTTATGCTCTGCAAGGGGATTCCGTGGTACGTGTGCGCCTTAACCATAACGGAGTGGGATGTGTCCCACTCGCTCACTTGTGAGTTCCAAGGAGACTCTGCGTTCCGCAGTGCACATGCGTCCTGACCACAGCAGAGAGGGGCACGTCCCAGCTACTCAACATGGATGCCTTCCCTCTCGCTGTGTCAGTATAGATAGGATAGAATGCGCATAGTCGACAGCACTTCACCAATGACAAGTGCCGTGGTGACGTGTGTTTAATCTGGAGGTCACGTGCTGGACCTCTGGCCAACTGGAAGCAGGGAACCAGCACAGCGTGTGCTCCAGAAATGGGTACAATGACCTCACACACGGTGGTTACGTGCAAATGTGAAAAACAAAAAAATTTGAAAAAATATAATCACAAAGCAATATATATGTGTTGTCCCTCTTTTGGGTAAGGAATATGCAAATACACGAAAGTGCATGCTGTATATGATATATATACAGATACATAAATGTGCGTACAAATGTATGTATGGTGATGATATTGTGTGTGTGTACAGTTGCATACCAATGTTCACACGTGAAGTGAACTTATACACCTATGTACAGGTGGAATAGTGTGAACATGGGATATTATATGGATATACACATGTAGAGTGGACTGGCTATACAATAAGCAAATTAATATCAGCATGTCAACTCATGACAGCCATGCGTATGGCCAAACACATGTGTACTATACTTATAAAAAACCATACCTATGGCTAGACACATGCATGATACAATGAAACACATGCATGTAGTGCATGTACGTGAAAATAATAATTAAAATCTATGCGCAAATACAAACAAGTGCATGTAAAAAACTAAAAACAAAAGTTAAAATTAAAATTAAAATTAAATGGAGTGAGAAGCTGAAAGGAGCTGTTGGAACAGGACATCATGCTCTATTTATAAAGACATTGATGTCTAGCTCCACATTCATACCCAGTGGAAAATGTGTGCGGAGCTCATGGATCCAGAAGGTCTCTAAACGAGACACCCCTCTGGTCATGGCGCCACCTCTCCAGGAAGGGAACATACCTGTCGTTCACCACAAATTGTGTCCCTTTAATTACGCGATTGTGGTGTAGCTTATAATGCCTAGGGACAGTATGCTTGGTGTCTCCGCTCTTAATAAGAGCTATGTGCTCAGCTACTCTAACTGAAAAAGAGCGGATGGTACGGCCCACATATTGTTTCCCGCAATGGCAGCTGATCAAATATACAATATAGTTGGTGGTGCAGGTACAAAACTGTTTGAGAGAGTATCGTTTGTGGGTAACCGAAGATGTAAAAGACACCGTTTTTCATCCTATTCCAGAGTTGTATTGGCACACTGTACATTTTCTACATGAGTAAAAGCCTTCCATCCCATGGAATAAAGGCTGGCGTATGGGGGGTTTGATGATATTTGGAGCTATTTTACTCTGTGAGGTAGGGGCTCCCCTGAAGATAACCTTTACTTGGTCCGGCAGAGCTGCACTCAGAACTCGATCGCTTTTGAGGATATCCCAGTGTTTGGAAAGCATGGCTCTAACTTGTTTATGTTGGATGGAAAATGAAGTTAGCATAGACCACCTAAAAGTATCTCCTTGTTCATTTTTGGGTCTCTCCTCTATTAATGACTCCCTATTTGTCTCAAGGGCATGTTGGAACTCACGTTCAACTAAATGGGAATCATAGTCTTTATCCAAAAATGTGGTTTTTAGAAGGTCGGACTGTGTCTTAAAGGTATTAATGTCAGAGCAGTTTCTACGTAGCCTAAGAAATTGACTCCGCGGAATGGAGTCCAGCCAGGATCGGTGGTGACAGCTATCTGTCGGTAGGGATAGAAGGATCTCGCGCATAAAATCTATCATATAAATAAATAAAATTCACATATAACACTAATAGTAAGTGGGTGTGAAAAAAACAAATCTTAGATAAAATGCATCAAGTGAAGTGACCGTGCTGAAAAATAATAATAATAAATCACAATAAATAGTCACATTCAAAAAAATAAATAAATAAATAAATAAATAAATGTGCAAAAATGCAAAACATATGCAACAAAAGGTGCAAAAATGCAAACGATGTAGTGTAAAAAAACTACAATCATAGGATATATCGGGAAAAAACAGTTCTTAGAGATGACCATATAAAGTTCGTGAACCGTGGTGGTCATAGAAGAAATAAGTAAATATGAGTAGTGGTGATAATGATAATCTTCATAAAACAAATGACGGATCAACCAGGCTCTCTAAACTCTCACCTCAGAGATGGAAATCAAAGGCATCAATATATGTCTTTCTCTGTTGTGATAGAAGAAGCAATCCCCTCTGTTTACTATCGGGCACCTCAAGGATGGAAACAACTGGCAACAATGTATGTCTTTCTCTGTTGTATTACAGGCAGCGTTCCCCTCTGTTTATTGTCAGGCACCTATAAAAATAAACTGGGAATATTTCCACCTAGGCTGTGACAGCCCGGTGGGAGGAGGGGGAGGAGAGAGGAGGCCTCTGATGGTGTAGTATTTTAAAATTCAATTTATTAGGTAAAACGATAGGTGGTCTCTTACATAAAAACAAAGTAAATACACATGAAAGGAAGGAGCGGCGTCCGAGGCGCCTCCTTACGTGACTTCCGGTATAGTCAACTCTCTTTAGCTATCTGTCGGTATAAAGCCATTGCGATCCGTGGGTTTGAAATACATCTGGAACTGGAACCGTCCGTTTCGTATTCGAATTTCTAGATCCAGAAAATTGATCCTATCTCTACTGGCTACATAGGATAGAGATATGCCTCTATCATTGTTGTTCAGTTGTTGAAAGAACAAATCAAGTGATTTGACACTGCCTCTCCATAGGAGGAGGATACCGTCGATGTACCTTGCCCACACAACGAGGGCAGGGTCTCTGTTGGTATAGACGACATCCTCCTCCCACTTTGCCATGAAGAGATTAGCGAGGCTAGGGGCAAATTTAGCGCCCATAGCCACGCCACGTAGCTGGAGGAAGTACTGTTGATTGAACCAAAAATAGCTTCGCTTAGTGGTGAAATCCAACAATTCCATAATAAAGGAGTGTTGGAAAGAAGCAATATTGGGTTCTTTTTCTAAAAAATAGTGGACAGCTTCTATGCCCTTTTCCTGCGGTATGCACGTGTACAGAGATGCAACATCCGCCATAGCGATGATGTAGTCATCCTGTACCTCCAAACCCTCCAATAGGCGGATATTGGCTCCTGTATCTTTCAAATAGGATGGCATATGTCTAACTAGAGGTTGGAGGTAAAAATCAATGTACCTGCCTATACGCGAGGTGACGGAATCTATCCCGCTCACGATAGGTCGGCCGGGGGGTTGCACTGGGTTTTTATGTACCTTAGGCAGGTAGTAGATAGTTGGAACTCTAGGTGCCAAAGGCACCAAAAAATCTCTCTCCTTTCTATTTAATATTTTTTGTTCATACCCCTTCTTCACTATATCAGACAACTGTCTTTTCTGTAAGGAGGTAGGGTTGTTAGGTAATATTTGGTAAGTGTCTGGTTCATTGAGAATTCTGTACCTCTCAGCTTCGTAATCTTTCTTGTCCCACCACCCTTGTCAGCCGGGTGAATAACTAAGTCCTTCTGTAAAAACACAGGGATCTGAGGCCCGTGCTTGACAAAGAATGGTGGCGTATGCATTTCTCTGGGAGTTCTGCCAAGTCTTTGAGGACAAGGTCCTTAAATATACTTATAGCAGGTGCTTCGGGAACTGGTGGATTAAACAATGAAGGGTTAGACAAACCGGAATGGACTGTTCCGGATGTAGCAGCACTACCTCCGCTCCTGTAGGGATTGGAGATGAGGTAGCGCTGGACATTCAGCTTACGTATGTACTTATGAATATCAATGAAAGTACCAGATCTGTCCAGTTTTTTTGGAGGGGCAAATTTGAGTCCCTTATCCAGGACAGAGAGTTCTTCTGTAGTCAATACCTTGGTACTTAAATTGAAAACTCCTTGGACCTTCAGGTTCTCCTTCTTTTTCCTCCTTTGTGTTCTCCTCCCTCCCCTTGTGCCTCTCTTAGGTCTGAGCCTATTTTCCGTGGTCTTTGGTCCTCGTGAAAAACCTGGCCACTATATTGGTTGGCATGAGATTGATGGTATGGTTGTTCATACATAGTTCTATGATCATGTCTATAGTCATTTCTGTATTCATCATGTCGTGTGTCTCTAAGGGGAGAATACCTATTATAGGTAACAAGGGGGGGTTGGCTGTGCTAGTAGGGGTTGGTGTGGTATATGTCGGCATATTCTCTGTATCTATATGAGGAAGCATCTCTATATCCAGAATGAGGTTCCGAAAGCTGCATACCTCGACTTCGTTGACCCCTCCCACCACGTTTGCCTCTATTCTGTCCTCTCCTTCTATTATTGACATAAGGGGTGTGTGGACTATAATGGCACACTCCAGTTCGTGATGGTGATTCGCACCTTAAGTCCCCTTTTCTTATATCACCAACTGGAGTGCGTATAGGTGGAACATCTGTATTTGTTATTTCAGATGTAGAGGTGATTGGGGGACCCACCGAAGAGGATGAAGTAGTGGCAACCACCGGGTTGGAAGAAAAAAGTTTTTGCCAACCAAACACATTTCCATTCTTGTAGTCCCCCATATCTCTAGAATACTTTTTTATTTTTTATTTTTTGGTCCTTGTCTTTCTTTTCCAGATAATTCTGGAGATTGGAAGAAAGAGTATTATACTCAGGGGAGTTCTTATGGGATAAAAGTTTATCCTTGATCTCTTTAATCTCCCTGTCCAGTAATGTATATGTATATATGGGTATGAAACTATACCCGGGAGCTCCCCTTAATCTAGACCTTAAAGTCACTATACTAAAATGCAGGGCCCTGCAATGAAAAGGTAGTCCTGATGTCTTCAGTCTTCGCTAGCTTTTGTAATTATACTCTGCAAAGGGGTTCCTCCTGGGTGTTGCATAGTGTAGTATAACACACTTAACCAATTGTAATCCAATAGAGTGACTAGGTGTCTTTATATGAAGAAACAACATCTAACATCCGCTCTTGAACACTGAAGTCTATTCGGATGTAATGCTCTCCAACTTAACTTGTTCCATGGGACTATCAGTCCCAGCAACACTCTGTACAGTTCTAAAGATGTGTGTGTAATACTCGAATAAACTTCTGGGTGTCAACCCTCTCACCACACAAGATCCAAGCAGGTGGATGTCTCTGGTTCAGCAGTTCTCAGTTCCGTATGGAGGCACCACCACGCCGTCACACTGCTCCGTTCACAAGCGACCGGGAGTCCTCGGTTACCACCCCACGGGTCTTCCGGAACAATCACGTCTCTTGTCCAGCTCACTGCGATGCGATGGCAGGATACTACAGCTGCTCTGCTCCTTCGCCAGGTAGGTCGCAACCCTGTGGGACACACACACCCACAGAGTTCTGCTGGCAGGCCACGCGTCCCAGGCACAAGAGACCTAAAATGGCCGCTGCTTACCCTTTTATATCCCCCCACAATGCAGTTCAGCTCTGACTTTGTCCAGGAGCATTGTGGGTGGGTCAGAGCTACAGTTCCAAAGTAAACAATGAATCACTTCCATGTTACTTAATCCTGGGATGTAAACTTATTGCACTTTATCAATTGTCCACAAGATGGCACTAACACAACTATTGTACTAAATAATACACATAGAGCTAGAAACAACAGTTGTCAGCATTACATGTATAGAAATTGTTAATGTACTGTTTTGGAAAAAAATCTTTTTGTAGCTCGTCTTTCTGGTATTACTTGAACCTCCTAGCTTTCCTTTACGCAATTGATAATATTAACCAGGATCCAGATATCTTACCCAATATCACTCTAGGCTTCCATCTATTTGATTCATGGCTGGAACCCAGGAAGGGTGTACAGAGTGTTCTGCAGATCTTATCTGGACCAAATGGGACATTTCCTAATTATTCCTGTAAAGGACAAGGCAAGCTGGCTGGTGTTATTGGAGATCACTATTCATCCACTACAATCCCAATCGCCCAAATCCTTGGACTATACAGATACACACAGGTGAGTGAAAAGTACTTGTATATTTGTAATAATATTCTAAATCAACAGAGAAAACAATATACATTTTACAAAAACATGACAGTCTGTGAAAGTTAAAGTGTATATAAACTCTAATGCTGTGTACACATGGTCGGATTTTCGGACGGGAAATGTTGGATGTGAGCTTGTTGTTGGAAAGTCTGACCGTGTGTAAGCTCCATCGAACATTTGCTGTCAGACTTTCCGCCAACAAATGTTTGCTAGTAGGTTCTCAAATTTCTCAAAAAGTCAGATCATGTTTAAACAAGTCTGTCACACAAAAGTTCACGCATGCTCAGAATCGAGCAGAAGGAGCCACACTGGCTATTACAATTCCTTTTTCTCTGCTCATTGTACATCTTGTATGTCACCGCGTTCCCATGTTTGGAATTGTTGGCCAACATTTATGTGACCGTGTGTATGCAAGACAAGTTTGAGCCAAAAACCTTCGAACAAAAATCCACGG
This sequence comes from Aquarana catesbeiana, assembly GCF_042186555.1. Lineage (NCBI taxonomy): Eukaryota > Metazoa > Chordata > Amphibia > Anura > Ranidae > Aquarana > Aquarana catesbeiana. The sequence continues at coordinate 41,762,677 of NC_133324.1, forward strand.
TTTTGTTGGCGGAAAGTCCGATCATGTGTACAGGGCATTGCAATTAAAGTTTTTGTAAATGCAAAGTCAGTCAAACAAACGAAGACACACCTAGCACAATCACTAAGGATTTTGTCTCATTTTCCATCATTAGGATTCATGCACACCAGGAGCTAAAAAAAATGCTGGAAAAACACTGGACCAAAAAAAGCTAAAGCAGGTTGTTTTAACAATTTAAAAAAATAGTGAAAATAGGGACAAGGGCCTCTTCCCCACAACCCTGGCCAGTTATTGTTGGAGTCTGTGGGCGAGGGGCTTATCGAAATGTGGAAGCCCTCTTTAACAAGGGGGCCCCAGATCCAGCCCCTCTATGTGGATGATTATGGGGTACATAGCAGCCCTACTCATTCACCAAAAAAAAAAGTGTTGGGTAAATAAAGACAGGAGGAAACTTTTGACAAGTGCATTATTAAAAAAAAAAATTGTACCCCGGAGTAGATCCAACATCAATCATGATGAATGCCAGTTAACCCAAAATAAATAAATAAAAAAAGGTCTGCACCCGATGAAGGCTCCAGCCGAATGACAGCTTCACCACCTCCCACCGCTAAATACATTAAAAGGTGGGGCCACCCAATTATGTCACCGGGTGACCCCACCCCTTGGGATGTCATCGGCCCAGCATGCCCCAGTTGAAGATGAACAAAAAAGGCGGGGCCATACGGTGACGTCATCAAAGTACCTTGTTCCCATGTTGATGGGGACAAGGGCCTCTTCCCCACAACCCTGGCCAGTGTTTGTGGGGATCTGCGGGACCCAAAAGGGGCCCCCAGATCCTGGTCCCCCCTATGTGAATGAGAATAGTACTACTCATTCAGCAAAAACAGTGTTGTGTAAATAAACACAGGAGGCAGTTTTTGACAAGCCCTTTATTAAAACAAAATAAAAAACTGTCCCCAGGAGTAGATCCAACATCAATCACGATGAATGTTGGCTGCTGACCTGAAAAAAAAAAGCCTGCAGCCGACAAAGGCTTCCAAAGACTGACAGCTCTGCCGCAAAATAAATTAAAAGGCAGGGCCACCCAATGATATCACTGGGTGACTCTGATCCGTATGATGTCATCTGTCCAGCATGCCATAGTCAATTACATCAACAGGGGGCAGGGACATATGGTGACATCACTAAATCACCTTGTCCTTATGTTGATGGGTACAAAGGGCCTCTTCCCCAAAACCCTGGCCGTGGTTGTGGGGGTCTGAAGGCAGAGGGCTTATCGGAATCTTGAAGCCCCCTTCAACAAGGGGGCCCCCAGATTCTGTCCCCCCATGTGTATATAGTAAAAAATGATGTCACAAGGGGGCTATACAGTGACATCACTGGTTGCCCCTGCCCTTTAGTTTATTAGCGGTGGGAGGAGCTGTCAGATGAAAGGAGCCTTCATCGCATGGGGACTTTTTTTTTGGGGTGGGGGCGGCGACCAGCGTTCATCGTTATTGATGATGGATCTACACTGAGGGACATTGTATTTGTTTTTTAATAAAGGACTTGTCAAAAACTGTGTGTTCTGTGTCTAACCCATACTCATTTATAAAGGTGGCTGGATCTGGGGGCCCTCTTGTTAATGGGGCTACCAGATCCCGATAAGTCCCCCCCACACCCCCACAACCACTGGGCCAGGGCTGTGGGGAAAAGGTCCTTGTCCTCATCAACATGGAGACAAAGTGCTTTGGAGGGGAGCCGCCTACCCCAAAGCACCCCCCCATGTTGAGGGAATGTGGCCTGGTATGGTTCAGGAGGGAGGACGCTCACCCACCCCCTCCCCTTTCCTGGTCTGCCAAGCTGTATGCTTGGATAAGGTTTGGTATGGATTTTGGTTTTAAAATAATTTTTATTGACATATTTCACATAAAACATAAAATTGCGTATAATCAGTATACAAAAAGGTACTGAGACAGTTACATGCATTTGCATGCTAATGCTATACAGCCATCTGAATAGCACAAAACAAGACTGTTATTGAGGAAAAAGAAGAGAAAAAAAAGAAAAACATGTACAAAAAGGGGAAAAAATAGAAAACCATAAAATAAGGACTACCAAATTCTCAATAATGTCCTATAAACCCCTCCAGCCATTAAATGTGCCACCTTCTCTGTACCAAAACATCTCAGTAACTTTTTCTTGGGTAAATAAGGTGAACAGATAATGAACAGTCGAGAATGACAAAGAACTGTATAAGCAAGCAAAGGGGCATAGAATGGCTGCATGAGGGTAGTAATAAACTAGGATAACTTCTGAGGTAAATAGTGGCAAGCTCGAGGGGAAGAAAGTTAGGCCCAGTTCAGTAGATATATACATTCCGGTCAGAACAGTCAGAGGGAGCCCAACACTGCTGGAACAGGGTACAATGTTAAAATATGTGTCCCTAGGGGGTGTACACCAGGATGCCCCGGGGGCCCACACACACTACCCCTGTGGGATCTTCCTGTAGGTGTGTTAAGAAACTCCCCAGCATCCGTCGCCACCCCCAGGATCATTAGGTCTAAAAAGGAAGGGCTATAAAGGCGGAGCCCTCCATTTCCTGACCATTATGGAGGTGATGATTAAATTTATTGTGCTGTGAAGGGGTCCCTCTGACGCCCCAACCATCCGTCTCAAAGATTTCCCCCGCCTGAGGGGTTAAAGTTCTTAGTACATCAAAAGAGCCTAAGAGGCTAAGTAGTTCCAGAGAATAGGGAGAGGAAACGTGGGAAAAGATAGGATAGAGGAGTAGAAGGATAGGGAGTTGATCAGCTTAAAGCAGGAGCAGATCCGGAACTAAGCTCCATCCCTGGTATGAGAGTTATGTTATAGTACATGGCCCAAGGTTCCCATATAGCATAAAACTTCTCAATTTTGTCATTCAGCTTAGCTACTATTTGTTCCTGGGACATGATCCAAGACACCTTTCTCTTGCAACTGGAAAGAAACCGTGGTTTTCTGCCAGGCCTTAGCTATAGTAATTTTCGCCCCCAAAAGGACAAAGAAGGAGAGAGCCTATAGGTGCTTAGATATTTCGGGGATGGTGTGGTTAAACAAGGCAATGTAGGGGTTGGGGCCTACTGAAACCTTTACTAATTTGCTAATTGTGTGGAAGATTTTCCGCCAAAAGGTTCTAATGCGGGGACAAGTCCACCAGGTATGTAGCATAGAGCCCTCTAGACCACAGCCCCTAAAGCAAAGAGGTGAGGTTCCAGGATAGATCAAAGCCAGTCTAGAGGGGACATAGTACCACCTGGACAGCACCCTTTACATTAGCCTCGATAAGGAAGATGTTACATATACCTCTGAAGGAGCTTATCCAGGACCGGAACCATTCTGTTGTCGTCCACGTTCCGCCCATGTCCTCCTCCCAGGCCTTTGCATAGGTCGGCTTACCCAGATTCGTCTGTAATGCGGTATATATTAGTGAAATTCCTCCCTTCTGATCTGAAATCTTGGAGCACCAATGCTCATAGGGGGTTATTGAGGGAGGTTCCGGTTTGGTGATCCAAATAGCGTTTAGGAAGTGTGAGATTTGTGTGAATCTGAACTGTTCCGTATTAGGCATATCTAACTTACGCTTACAGTAGGATAAGGTAAGAGGGCCAGTTTTGGTAAGTCCAAGTTTGTGAAGTAGGGATTCAAAGAAAGCCCTCTGGCCCTTATTAGGTGAGTAGTAGGAAATGAAAGTATAATGAAAGTATATAATTCCCCATCTATGTTCTGTCGAAACCAATATATAACGTCCATGGGGATTTATAACCATCTCAGGTTGAGAGAGGTTAATATGTTTAGCAAAACAGATTGTGACCTCTTTTGTGTTGTTGGGCGCTGAGGATAGGAAAAATTGGGGATACTGGCGGTGAAGGAATGTGGTATTGTAAGAAATGGGTCTCTTGCAAGAGGAGGATATCCGCGTGCATAGACTGGTAGAGTTGAAATACTTTTCTCCTTTTGAAGGGGGAGTTCAGACCCTGGGTATTATGTGATATGATTTTGAGGGTGGGGGAGATGTTTAGTTGATCAGGCATAAAGTGGGTGGTGCGAGGCCCTGCTAGTGGTAAGGATCTTACCTGACCGGTGTGAGGAAGTTGCCTTGAGATCCCTGGGGTTGGAGCTTGCCGAGTACACGAGACCTGGGAAGAGAAGCCAGAGGCGGAAGCGGAGTCCAGACGTGCTCATGTGGAGAGAAAAAGAGAGAGAGTGGAGAGGGGTGAGAGAGAGTAGAAAAGTGAGAGAGAAGAGGTTACATAAATCTGAACCAATAAACATTCCTGCATGTAAAACAAACGAATAGTAATGAAACGGGGGTCCCTAGACCCCCCCCATACCCCGGGGGTCAGAGTCCAAGCAGTAGGACTTCCAGACAAGAAACCTAAGGCACTATCAGTGCTCCTGGTTTCAACTTGAGGTGCACTGGGTCCACCACGGCCCCACCACCTAAAGAACAGAACAACTGAAGACTGTAAAACAGTCTAACATTTCTCAAAAAAAAAAACTGAGCGTCCCCACCTCAAAAACAATAAGAAAAAATATACCGTCAGCCGGGAGCTAAACAAGAAATCCCACCCCCTCCCCGGATCCCCCATTTCCAACCCGGGGGCCCGGGAGGACCGGTGAACACATAACAGCGGGGTGACCATGGGCTTATAGGTCGTTAGGGCCACAGACTCCAAAGAAATAATGGGAGATGACATTGCATCGCCTGGGCCTTTTGCCTCCACAGCGGTGCAGTGAAATCTGTGCGATGGGGTAGCAAGCCCAACCAGTAACTAAAATGTAATTTGAAACCCTAAAGCTACCCACATGGGAAAAATAATTGTGGAGTCACACAGAGTGAGGGGTAACTCTCAGTGATGTTAAATTGAACATTCATAACGCCTCCAAACACGATCCAGAATTATTTAGGCAGAATTACTACCCTGTCTCTGACCCAGGTCTTTAGAGTCGTAGGAGCAGTTGTTATCGGACCTGAAAAATCAGGGAGCAGAAGTATGGACAGTATCATATAATAAAGGGATCAAACCCTTAATGTGGGAAATCTCAGACGTGGGACAATGAGAGATCAGGGAGATTCTCTGAAAACTTGAATATGACAGAAGGAGAGTTCTGGATCAGAGCCCTGATCCATGGATGTAGCAGGACATCATAGGGGAAGATTTTCTTTCGAACGTTTAGAGCTTTGCTTTAGCCAGGTAGGTTGTAGTGGACTCACAGGTGGAGGCCTTTTTGTGGATGAAGTGGAGCTCCTGCTGTTCGGGGAGGGCAATGGATCCAGGGGAAGCAGGCCCAATTGTAGAAGCAGGCGTTCTCCCTCTGTGAAGGAAGAGAAGCTGAAGTTTTTGTCTCTGTAGGAAAAATTCAGACACAGGGGGAAGGACCACCGATATGAGATTTCCTTTTCCAGCAAAAGTTGAAGTAATGGTTTGAGGGAGAGCCTTTTTTGTACCCTGTATGGCGACAAATCTGCAAAGATCTGGATCCTGTGACCTAGCAATTTGAGGTTGTCTGCGCCCCTGGATCTCCTCATTATTTCTTCCTTAACAGAGCTGAAATGGGGTTTCACAATTATGTCTCTGGGGAGACCATCTGAACCAGGGGGTTGCAGAGCCCTGTGCGCTCTGTCGAGCTCCAGGCGGTGTTCAGTGATGTCTGGTATGAGGTTCCGCAGCAGAGTTTTCACACAAGTATGTACCTCTTTTTCTGATTCGGGGAGCCCTCGGATGCGAAAGTCATAACGTCTTGATCTATTGTCGAGGTCATCGATTTTCGCAAATGCTGTTTCAAGTTTATCCTGCATCTCTTGAATCCTTGCTGAGTTTTGATTAATGCGTGAGACAGCTTGGTCAGCTTTCTGTTCATTTGTGTCCATTCTTAGCCCTATTTGCTGCAGATCAGCATGAATGGAGGCTGTAATTTGGGCTGCATTCAGGGCCAGGCTTTTAGAGAGAAGCTAGGAGAAGGCGTCCATTAGGGATGAGCCGAACACCCCCGGGTTCGGTTCGCACCAGAACCTGCGAACGGACCGAAAATTTGCATGAACGTTAGAACCCCATTGACGTCTATGGGACTCGAACGTTCAAAATCAAAAGTGCTCATTTTGAAGGCTAATTTGCATGGTATTGTCCTAAAAAGGGTTTGGGGACCCGGGTCCTGCCCCAGCAAACATGTATCAATGCAAAAAAAAACTTTTAAAAACGGACGTTTTTTTCGGGAGCAGTGATTTTAATGATGCTTAAAGTAAAAAAAAAAAAAAAAGTGAAATATTCCTTTAAATATCGTACCTGGGGGGTGTCTATAGTATGCCTGTAAAGTGGCGCATGTTTCCCGCACTTAGAAGAACAGTCCCTGCACAAAATGTAATTTTTAAAGGAAAAAAGTCATTTAAAACTGCTTGCGGGTTTAATGTAATGTCGGGTCCTGGCAATATGGATGAAAATCAGTGAGACAAACGGCATGGGTACCCCCCCAGTCCATTACCAGGCCATTTGGGTCTTGTATAGATATTAAGGGGAACCCCACACCTAAATTAAAAAAAGGAAAGGTGTGGGGCCACCAGGCCCTATATACTCTGAACAGCAGTATACAGGCGGTGCAAACAAGACAGGGACTGTAGGTTTGTTGTTAAGTAGAATCTGTTTGTAATTTTGAACGGGTACATTTTTAACGTGTTTAGCTCCAGCCAAAAAATCTTTTTTAAGCTTTTTGGAAAACATAGGGAAGGGTTATCACCCCTGTGATATTTGTTTTGCTGTCTGTGCTCCTCTTCAGAAGATTTCACCTCACTTTTTGTCCCAATGACAAATGTTTTTTGAAAATTTGGGTTTTTTTGTGAAACAAGGATTGGTGATAAAGCATCAGTGGAAAGGAGAAATGTTTTTCCCATATTAACTTATACAGGAGAGAATTTTCCTTCCTAGGGGTAGATTTCATCTCACTTCCTGTTGTCTCATTCGGTTTGCAAGTAGGAGTCATTTGTAAGTTGGATGTTTGAAAGTAGGGGCCTGCCCTATATACTCTGCAGAAATTGGGGCCTTAGGTGTTGTTGTGGCCACAACACTGTAAGCCCTCACAGGGCCCTGCTGTGAAATATTAGATCAAGAATTGTAATTACATGCCCCTGTTGAACAGGGGCAGAAAAATTGGGCCTTTGGTGGTGGTGGTGGTGGTGCTGGTGCCACAACACTGTAAGTCCTCACTCGCTCTTGGGCGCAGAAACGGGCCCTGCTGTGAAATATTAGATCAAGAATTGTAATTACATACCCCTATTGAACAAGGGCAGAAAAATTGGGCCTTTGGTGGTGGTGGTGGTGCTGGTGCCACAACACTGTAAGTCCTCACTCGCTCTTGGTGGGTGCGGAAATGGGCCCTGCTGTGAAATATTAGATCAAGAATTGTAATTACATGCCCCTGTTAAACAGGGGCTGAAAAATTGGGCCTTTGGTGGTGGTGGTGCTGGTGCCACAACACTGTAAGTCCTCACTCGCTCTTGGTGGGTGCAGAAATGGGCCCTGCTGTGAAATACTAGATGAAGAATTGTAATTACATGCCCCTGTTAAACAGGGGCTGAAAAATTGGGCCTTTGGTGGTGCTGGTGCCACAACACTGTAAGTCCTCACTCGCTCATGGTGGGCACAGAAACGGGCCCTGCTGTGAAATATTAGATCAAGAATTGTAATTACATGCCCCTGTTGAACATGCTGAAAAACTGGGCCTTAGGCACTGGTGCTGGTGCCACAACACTGCAAGCCCTCATAGATACTCTAGTTGGAACGCAGCAACATGCCCTGCTGCAAAGTATTGCATCAAAATTGTAATTACATGTAAATAAAAAGAGAGAGGGGCGCACCGGCCATGTGCATTATCTTTTGTAAAACATTTATTGAATAAAATGATAAAAGAAATTACTCACAAGCAGTTGTAAAATCTGGTGCCATAAAACTCGAGCAACAACAAGCAGCAAGTGGTAGTAATGATGAGCGAAGCCTTCCAAAGGTCTTAGAGGAACATACAAGCTTCACTACTAGCTGACGCGTTTCGAAGGGCACGTCCCTTCTTCATCAGAGCTCAGCAGTCATGTCCCTGTTAAACAGGGGCTGAAAAATTAGGCCTTAGGCACTGGGGCTGGTGTCACAACACTGCAACCCCTCACAGATACTCTAGTTTGAATGCAGGAATGAGCCCTGCTGCAAAGTATTGCATCAAAAATTGTAATTACATGCCCCTGTTAAACAGGGGCTGAAAAATTGGGCCTTAGGCACTGGTGACGGCGACCAGAACCAAAAATGTTCTTACAAGCTATCAACGTGATCATTGAGGAGGAAGAGGATAATTACTCAGGATTAGGGATGAGCCGAACACCCCCCTGTTCGGTTCGCACCAGAAAAGTTTGTTCGAACACGCGTACACCGTTAAAGTCTATGGGACACGAACATGAATAATCAAAAGTGCTAATTTTAAAGACTTATATGCAAGTTATTGTCATAAAAAGTGTTTGGGGACCCGGGTCCTGCCCCAGGGGACATGGATCAATGCAAAAAAAAGTTTTAAAAACGTCCGTTTTTTCAGGAGCAGTGATTTTAATAATGCTTAAAGTCAAACAATAAAAGTGTAATATCCCTTTAAATTTCGTAGCTGGGGGGGTGTCTATAGTATGCCTGTAAAGGGGCGCATGTTTCCCGTGTTTAGAACAGTCTGACAGCAAAATGACATTTTGAAGGAAAAAACCCATTTAACCACTTGCCGACCGCCTAACGCACATATACGGCGGCAGAATGGCACGGGCAGGCAGAATCACGTACCTGTACGTGATCTGCCTCCCGCGGGCGGGGGGTCCGATCGGACCCCCCCCGGTGCCAGCGGCGGTCGGCATTTGACTGGGAGCGTCGGGAGGCGAGGGGGAGACCATCCGATCGTGGCCCCCCCCTCGCGATCGCTCCCAGCCAATCGGAATCCTCCCCTGCCTGTGTGTAGTTTCACACAGGCAGAGGATGTGATGTCATCTCTCCTCGGCTTTGGCAGTTTCCGTCCAGCGCCGAGGAGAGAAGACATGTAAGTGCACAACACACACACACACACACAGTAGAACATGCCAGGCATACTTTACACCCCCGATCCCCCCCCGATCGCCCCCCGATCCCCCCCAATCACCCCCCCTTCTGTCACAAACTGACAGCAAGCAGTATTTTTTTTTTTCTGATTACTGCATTGGTGTCAGTTTGTGACATTTACAGTGTTAGGGCAGTTAGTATTACCCCCCTGTAGGTCTAGGATACCCCCCTAACCCCCCCTAATAAAGTTTTAACCCCTTGATCACCCCCTGTCACCAGTGTCACTAAGCGATCATTTTTCTGATCGCTGTATTAGTGTCGCTGGTGACGCTAGTTAGGGACCTAAATATTTAGGTTCGCCGTCAGCGTTTTATAGCGACAGGGACCCCCATATACTACCTAATAAATGTTTTAACCCCTTGATTGCCCCCTAGTTAACCCTTTCACCACTGATCACCGTATAACCGTTACGGGTGACGCTGGTTAGTTTGTTTATTTTTTATAGTGTCAGGGCACCCGCCGTTTATTACCGAATAAAGGTTTAGCCCCCTGATCGCCCGGCGGTGATATGCGTCGCCCCAGGCAGCATCAGATTAGTGCCAGTACCGCTAACACCCACGCACGCAGCATACGCCTCCCTTAGTGGTATAGTATCTGTACGGATCAATATCTGATCCGATCAGAACTATACTAGTGTCCCCAGCAGATTAGGGTTCCCAAAAATGCAGTGTTAGCGGGATCAGCCCAGATACCCGCTAGCACCTGCATTTTTCCCCTCTGCCCGGCCCAGCCCACCCAAGTGCAGTATCGATCGATCACTGTCACTTACAAAACACTAAACGCATAACTGCAGTGTTCACAGAGTCAGGCCTGATCCCTGCGATCGCTAACAGTTTTCTTGGTAGCGTTTTGGTGAACTGGCAAGCGCCAGCCCCAGGCAGCGTCAGGTTAGCGCCAGTACCGCTAACACCCACGCACGCACCGTACAGCTCCCTTAGTGGTATAGTATCTGATCGGATCAATATCTGATCCGATCAGATCTATACTAGCGTCCCCAGCAGTTTAGGGTTCCCACAAACACAGTGTTAGCGGGATCAGCCCAGATACCTGCTAGCACCTGCGTTTTGCCCCATCCGCCCGGCCCAGCCCACCCAAGTGCAGTATCGATCGATCACTGACACTTACAAAACACTAAACGCATAACTGCAGCGTTCGCAGAGTCAGGCCTGATCCCTGCGATCGCTAACAGTTTTTTTGGTAGCGTTTTGGTGAACTGGCAAGCACCAGGGGCCTAGTACACCCCGGTCGTAGTCAAACCAGCACTGCAGTAACACTTGGTGACGTGGCGAGTCCCATAAGTGCAGTTCAAGCTGGTGAGGTGGCAAGCACAAGTAGTGTCCCGCTGCCACCAAAAAGACAAACACAGGCCCGTTGTGCCCATAGTGCCCTTCCTGCTGCATTCGCCAATCCTAATTGGGAACCCACCGCTTCTGCAGCGCCCATACTTCCCCCATTCACATCCCCAACCAAATGCAGTCGGCTGCATGAGAGGCATTTTCTTTATGTCCTCCCGAGTACCCCTACCCAACTAACCCCCCCAAAAAAGATGTCGTGTCTGCAGCAAGCGCGGATATAGGGGTGACACCCGCTATTATTGTCCCTCCTGTCCTGACAATCCTGGTCTTTGCATTGGTGAATGTTTTGAACGCTACCATGCACTAGTTGAGTATTAGCGTAGGGTACAGCATTGCACAGACTAGGCACACTTTCACAGGGTCTCCCAAGATGCCATCGCATTTTGAGAGACCCGAACCTGGAATCGGTTATAGTTATAAAAGTTAGTTACAAAAAAAAGTGTAAAAAAAAAAAAAAAACACATACAAAAATATAAAATAAAAAAAAAATAGTTGTCGTTATTGTTCTCTCTCTCTCTCTCTATTCTCTCTCTATTGTTCTGCTCTTTTTTACTGTATTCTATTCTGAAATGTTTTATTGTTGTTATGTTTTATCATGTTTGCTTTTCAGATATGCAATTTTTTATACCTTACCATTTACTGTGCTTTATTGTTAACCATTTTTTTGTCTTCAGGTACGCCATTCACGACTTTGAGTGGTTATACCAGAATGATGCCTGCAGGTTTAGGTATCATCTTGGTATCATTCTTTTCAGCCAGAGATCGGCTTTCATGTAAAAGCAATCCTAGCAGCTAATTAGCCTCTAGACTGCTTTTACAAGCAGTGGGAGGGAATGCCCCCCCCCAACGTCTTCCGTGTTTTTCTCTGGCTCTCCTGTCTCGACAGGGAACCTGAGAATGCAGCCGGTGATTCAGCCAGCTGATCATAGAGCTGATCAGAGACCAGTGTGGCTCCAAACATCTCTATGGCCTAAGAAACCGGAAGCTACAAGCATTTTATGACTTAGATTTCGCCGGATGTAAACAGCGCCATTGGGAAATTGGGAAAGCATTGAGGGCAGAGGAGAAATCTAGGGTCTAATAGACCCCAATTTTTGCAAAAAAGAGTACCTGTCACTACCTATTGCTATGATAGGGGATATTTACATTCCCTGAGATAACAATAAAAATGATTTTTAAAAAAAAATGAAAGGAACAGTTTAAAAATAAGATAAAAAAATAATAATAATAAAGAAAAAAAAAAAAAAAAAAAAAAAAAGCACCCCTGTCCCCCCTGCTCTCGCGCTAAGGCGAACGCAAGCGTCGGTCTGGCGTCAAATGTAAACAGCAATTGCACCATGCATGTGAGGTATCACCGCGAACGTCAGTTTGAGGGCAGTAATTTTAGCAGTAGACCTCCTCTGTAAATCTAAAGTGGTAACCTGTAAAGGCTTTTAAAAATGTATTTAGTTTGTCGCCACTGCACGTTTGTGCGCAATTTTAAAGCATGTCATGTTTGGTATCCATGTACTCGGCCTAAGATCATCTTTTTTATTTCATCAAACATTTGGGCAATATAGTGTGTTTTAGTGCATTCAAATTTAAAAAAGTGTGTTTTTTCCCCAAAAAATGCGTTTGAAAAATCGCTGCGCAAATACTGTGTGAAAAAAAAAAATGAAACACCCACCATTTTAATCTGTAGGGCATTTGCTTTAAAAAAATATATAATGTTTGGGGGTTCAAAGTAATTTTCTTGCAAAAAAAAATTATTTTTTTATGTAATCAAAAAGTGTCAGAAAGGGCTTTGTCTTCAAGTGGTTAGAAGAGTGGGTGATGTGTGACATAAGCTTCTAGATGTTGTGCATAAAATGCCAGGACAGTTCAAAACCCCCCAAATGACCCCATTTTGGAAAGTAGACACCCCAAGCTATTTGCTGAGAGGCATGTCGAGTCCATGGAATATTTTATATTGTGACACAAGTTGCGGGAAAGAGACAATTTTTTATTTTTTTTATTTTTTTTTGCGCAAAGTTGTCACTAAATGATATATTGCTCAAACATGCCATGGGAATATGTGAAATTACACCCCAAAATACATTCTGCTGCTTCTCCTGAGTACGGGGATACCACATGTGTGAGACTTTTTGGGAGCCTAGCCGCGTACGGGACCCCGAAAACCAAGCACCGCCTTCAGGCTTTCTAAGGCCGTAAATTTTTGATTTCACTCTTCACTGCCTATCACAGTTTCGGAGGCCATGGAATGCCCAGGTGGCAAAACCCCCCCCCAAATGACCCCATTTTGGAAAGTAGACACCCCAAGCTATTTGATGAGAGGTATAGTGAGTATTTTGCAGACCTCACTTTTTGTCACAAAGTTTTGAAAATTGAAAAAAGAAAAAAAAAAATTTTTTTTCTCGTCTTTCTTTATTTTCAAAAACAAATGAGAGCTGCAAAATACTCACCATGCCTCTCAGCAAATAGCTTGGGGTGTCTACTTTCCAAAATGGGGTCATTTGGGGGGGGGTTTGTGCCACCTGGGCATTCCATGGCCTCCGAAACTGTGATAGGTAGTGAGGAGTAAAATCAAAAATGTACGCCCTTAGAAATCCTGAAGGCAGTGATTGGTTTTCGGGGTCCCGTACGCGGCTAGGCTCCCAAAAAGTCCCACACATGTGGTATCCCCGTACTCAGGAGAAGCAGCTAAATGTATTTTGGGGTGCAATTCCACATATGCCCATGGCCTGTGTGAGCAATATATCATTTAGTGACAACTTTGTGCAAAAAAAAAAAAAAAATTTGTCACTTTCCCGCAACTTGTGTCAAAATATAAAACATTCCATGGACTCAACATGCCTCAAAGCAAATAGCTTGGGGTGTCTACTTTCCAAAATGGGGTCATTTGGGGGGGGTTTATGCCATCTGGGCATTTTATGGCCTTCAAAACTGTAATAGGTAGTGAGGAGTAAAATCAAAAATGTACGCCCTTAGAAATCCTGAAGGCAGTGATTGGTTTTCGGGGCCCCGTACGCGGCTAGGCTCCCAAAAAGTCCCACACATGTGGTATCCCCATACTCAGGAGAAGCAGCTAAATGTATTTTGGGGTGCAATTCCACATATGCCCATGGCCTGTGTGAGCAATATATCATTTAGTGACAACTTTTTGTAATTTTTTTTTTTTTTTGTCATTATTCAATCACTTGGGACAAAAAAAATGAATATTCAATGGGCTCAACATGCCTCTCAGCAAATTCCTTGGGGTGTCTACTTTCCAAAATGGGGTCATTTGTGGGGGTTTTGTACTGCCCTGCCATTTTAGCACCTCAAGAAACGACATAGGCAGTCATAAATTAAAGGCTGTGTAAATTCCAGAAAATGTACCCTAGTTTGTAGGCGCTATAACTTTTGCGCAAACCAATAAATATACACTTATTGACATTTTTTCTACCAAAGACATGTGGCCGAATACATTTTGGCCTAAATGTATGACTAAAATTGAGTTTATTGGATTTGTTTTAGAACAAAAAGTAGAAAATATAATTTTTTTTCAAAATTTTCGGTCTTTTTCCGTGTATAGCGCAAAAAATAAAAACAGCAGAGGTGATCAAATACCATCAAAAGAAAGCTCTATTTGTGGGAAGAAAAGGACGCAAATTTCGTTTGGGTACAGCATTGCATGACCGCGCAATTAGCAGTTAAAGCGATGCAGTGCCGAATTGTAAAAAGTGCTCTGGTCAGGAAGGGGGTAAAACCTTCCGGGGCTGAAGTGGTTAAACCTACTCGCGGCTATTGCATTGCCGACAATACACATAGAAGTTCATTGATAAAAACAGCATGGGAATTCCCCACAGGGGAATCCCGAACCAAAAAAAAAAAATCACGTGGGAGTCCCCCTAAATTCCATACCAGGCCCTTCAGGTCTGGTATGGATATTAAGGGGAACCCCGGCCAAAATTTAAAAAAAAAAATGACGCGCCAAAAAAAAAAAAGGCGTGGGGTCCCCCCAAAAATCCATACCAGACCCTTATCCGAGCACGCAACCTGGCAGGCTGCAGGAAAAGAGGGGGGGACGAGAGTGCGCCCCCCCCCTGAACTGAACCAGGCCACATGCCCTCAACATTGGGAGGGTGCTTTGGGGTAGACCCCCAAAACACCTTGTCCCCATGTTGATGAGGACAAGGGCCTCATCCCCACAACCCTGGCCGGTGGTTGTGGGGGTCTGCGGGCGGAGGGCTTATCGGAATCTGGAAGCCCCCTTTAACAAGGGGACCCCCAGATCCCGCCCCCCTGTGTGAAATTGTAAGGGGGTACTTACCCCTACCATTTCACTAAAAAACTGTCAAAAATGTTAAAAATTACAAGAGACAGTTTTTGACAATTCCTTTATTTAAATGCTTCTTCTTTCTTCTTTCTTGTATCTTAATATATCTTCTTCTTCTGGTTCTTCTGGTTCTTCCTCCGGCGTTCTCGTCCAGCATCTCCTCCGCGGCGTCTTCTATCTTCTTCTCCTCGGGCTGCTCCGCACCCATGGCATGGGGGGAGGCTCCTGCTCTTCTCTTCATCTTCTTCATCTTCTACTCTTCTTCTTTTCTTTTCTTCTCTTCTTCTCTTCTTCATTTTCTTCTCCGGGCCGCTCCGCATCCATGCTGGCATGGAGGGAGGCTCCCGCTGTGTGACGGCGTCTCCTCGTCTGACGGTTCTTAAATAACAGGGGGTGGGGCCACCCGGTAACCCCGCCCCCTCTGACGCACGGTGACTTGATGGGACTTCCCTGTGACGTCACGGGGAATGCCACAGGGAAGTCCCATCATGTCCCGTTCGTCAGAGGGGGGTGGGGTCACCGGGAGGCCCTGCCCCCGTTATTTAAGAACCGTCAGACGAGGAGACGCCGTCACACAGCGGGAGCCTCCCTCCATGCCAGCATGGATGCGGAGCGGCCCGGAGAAGAAAATGAAGAAGAGAAGAAGAGAAGAAAAGAAGAAGATATAGAAGAGAAGAAGATCAAGAGAAGAGTGGGAGCCTCCCCCCATGCCATGGGTGCGGAGCGGCCCGAGGAGAAGAAGATAGAAGATGCCGCGGAGGAGATGCTGGACGAGAACGCCGGAGGAAGAATCAGAAGAACCAGAAGAAGAAGAAGATGAAGGAAGATAGAAGAAAGAAGAAGCATTTAAATAAAGGAATTGTCAAAAACTGTCTTTTGTAATTTTTAACATTTTGACAGTTTTTTAGTGAAATGGTAGGGGTAAGTACCCCCTTACCATTTCACACAGGGGGGGGCGGGATCTGGGGGTCCATTTGTTAAAGGGGGCTTCCAGATTCCGATAAGCCCCCGCCCGCAGACCCCCACAACGACCGGCCAGGGTTGTGGGGAAGAGGCCCTTGTCCTCATCAACATGGGGACAAGGTGTTTTGGGGGGCTACCCCAAAGCACCCTCCCAATGTTGAGGGCATGTGGCCTGGCATGGTTCAGGAGGGGTGGGGGGCCGCACTCTCATCCCCCCTCTTTTCCTGCGGCCTGCCAGGTTGCGTGCTCGGATAAGGGTCTGGTATGGATTTTTGGAGGGACCCCACGCCGTTTTTTTTTTTTTTTTTGGCGCGGGGTTCCCCTAAAAATCCATACCAGACCTGAAGGGCCTGGTATGGAATTTAGGGGGACCCCCACGTCATTTTTTTTTAAATTTTGGTTCGGGGTTCCCCTGTGGGGAATTCCTATGCCGTTTTTATCAATGAACTTCTATGTGTATTGTCGGACCGGCAATGCAATAGCCGCGAGTAGTTTTAAACGGGTTTTTTCCTTCAAAATGTCATTTTGCTGTCAGACTGTTCTAAACACGGGAAACATGCGCCCCTTTACAGGCATACTATAGACACCCCCCCAGCTACGAAATTTAAAGGGATATTACACTTTTATTGTTTGACTTTAAGCATTATTAAAATCACTGCTCCTGAAAAAACGGCCATTTTTAAAACTTTTTTTTTGCATTGATCCATGTCCCCTGGGGCAGGACCCGGGTCCCCAAACACTTTTTATGACATTAACTTGCATATAAGTCTTTAAAATTAGCACTTTTGATTATTCATGTTCGTGTCCCATAGACTTTAACGGTGTTCGCGTGTTCGAACAAACTTTTTTCCTGTTCGCATGTTCTGGTGCGAACCGAACAGGGGGGTGTTCGGCTCATCCCTAATCCTGAGTAATTATCCTCTTCCTCCTCAATGATCACATTGATAGCTTGTAAGAACATTTTTGGTTCTGGTCGCCGTCACCAGTGCCTAAGGCCCAATTTTTCAGCCCCTGTTTAACAGGGGCATGTAATTACAATTTTTGATGCAATACTTTGCAGCAGGGCTCATTCCTGCGTTCAAACTAGAGTATCTGTGAGGGGTTGCAGTGTTGTGACACCAGCCCCAGTGCCTAAGGCCTAATTTTTCAGCCCCTGTTTAACAGGGACATGACTGCTGAGCTCTGATGAAGAAGGGACGTGCCCTTCGAAACGCGTCAGCTAGTAGTGAAGCTTGTATGTTCCTCTAAGACCTTTGGAAGGCTTCGCTCATCATTACTACCACTTGCTGCTTGTTGTTTCTCGAGTTTTATGGCACCAGATTTTACAACTGCTTGTGAGTAATTTCTTTTATCATTTTATTCAATAAATGTTTTACAAAAGATAATGCACATGGCCGGTGCGCCCCTCTCTCTTTTTATTTACATGTAATTACAATTTTGATGCAATACTTTGCAGCAGGGCATGTTGCTGCGTTCCAACTAGAGTATCTATGAGGGCTTGCAGTGTTGTGGCACCAGCACCAGTGCCTAAGGCCCAGTTTTTCAGCCCCTGTTCAACAGGGGCATGTAATTACAATTCTTGATCTAATAT
This sequence comes from Aquarana catesbeiana, assembly GCF_042186555.1. NCBI lineage: Eukaryota > Metazoa > Chordata > Amphibia > Anura > Ranidae > Aquarana > Aquarana catesbeiana. The sequence goes on from NC_133324.1 coordinate 41,779,993, forward strand.
TTCACAGCAGGGCCCGTTTCTGTGCCCACCATGAGCGAGTGAGGACTTACAGTGTTGTGGCACCAGCACCACCACCACCAAAGGCCCAATTTTTCAGCCCCTGTTTAACAGGGGCATGTAATTACAATTCTTCATCTAGTATTTCACAGCAGGGCCCATTTCTGCACCCACCAAGAGCGAGTGAGGACTTACAGTGTTGTGGCACCAGCACCACCACCACCACCAAAGGCCCAATTTTTCTGCCCTTGTTCAATAGGGGTATGTAATTACAATTCTTGATCTAATATTTCACAGCAGGGCCCGTTTCTGCGCCCAAGAGCGAGTGAGGACTTACAGTGTTGTGGCACCAGCACCACCACCACCAAAGGCCCAATTTTTCTGCCCCTGTTCAACAGGGGCATGTAATTACAATTCTTGATCTAATATTTCACAGCAGGGCCCTGTGAGGGCTTACAGTGTTGTGGCCACAACAACACCTAAGGCCCCAATTTCTGCAGAGTATATAGGGCAGGCCCCTACTTTCAAACATCCAACTTACAAATGACTCCTACTTGCAAACCGAATGAGACAACAGGAAGTGAGATGAAATCTACCCTAGGAAGGGAAATTCTCTCCTGCAAGAGTTAATATGGGAAAAACATTTCTCCTTTCCACTGATGCTTTATCACCAATCCTTGTTTCACAAAAAAACCCAAATTTTCAAAAAACATTTGTCATTGGGACAAAAAGTGAGGTGAAATCTTCTGAAGAGGAGCACAGACAGCAAAACAAATATCACAGGGGTGATAACCCTTCCCTATGTTTTCCAAAAAACTTAAAAAAGATTTTTTGGCTGGAGCTAAACATGTTAAAAATGTACCCGTTCAAAATTACAAACAGATTCTACTTAACAACAAACCTAAAGTCCCTGTCTTGTTTGCACCGCCTGTATACTGCTGTTCAGAGTATATAGGGCCTGGTGGCCCCACACCTTTCTTTTTTTTATATTTAGGTGTGGGGTTCCCCGTAATATCTATACTAGACCCAAATGGCCTGGTAATGGACTGGGGGGGTACCCATGCCGTTTGTCTCACTGATTTTCATCCATATTGCCAGGACCCGACATTACATTAAACCCGCAAGCAGTTTTAAATGACTTTTTTCCTTTAAAAATTACATTTTGTGCAGGGACTGTTCTTCTAAGCACGGGAAACATGCGCCACTTTACAGGCATACTATAGACACCCCCCAGGTACGATATTTAAAGGAATATTTCACTTTTTTTTTTTTTTTACTTTAAGCATCATTAAAATCACTGCTCCCGAAAAAATGGCCCAGGTCCCCAAACACTTTTTATGACAATAACTTGCATATAAGCCTTTAAAATTAGCACTTTTGATTTCTCCCATAGACTTTTAAAGGGTGTTCCGCGGCATTTGACTTTGCCGCGAACACCCCAAATTGTTCGCTGTTCGGTGAACTTGCGAACAGCCAATGTTCGAGTCGAACATGAGTTCGACTCGAACTCGAAGCTCATCCCTACTCACAATAGTCACTCAGCATCAGCATAGGCAGTCTTTAAAGGGATCTGAGATTTAAAAAAAAAAATTTGGTTACATCAGCATCAGGTGCTTGGTAGCTGGTGGTGATCCAAGACTGATTCATTTTTATGAAGGTCAGTTGATCGACCGAGTCGGTGGACAGACGCACCCTGTGATCGGTTACAATGCCTCCAGCAGCACTGAATGTGCGTTCTGAAAGAACGCTGGATGCAGGACAGGCCAGTAGCTCAATTGCATACTGTGCAAGCTCTGGCCAGTGATCCATCCTCAAGACCCAGTAACCCAGAGGATTTTCGATGGGAAAGGTATCCAAGTCAGATCTTGCCCCTAGGTATTCCTGCACCATGTAAAAAAGATGCTGGCGATGGTTGCTGGAAACTGATCATACCTTGGGGCTGCGGACTAAAAAATTGTCTGAACGCATCGGTCAGACGGCCACCTTCTCCACCGCTTCTTTGCCTGACCGAAGCCTCAGCAACACGTTGTCCAGAAACAGGAGTTTGTAACCTCCCAGTCTCTGGGAACGCATTGCACAAACCTTTCTGCAAGGCCTCCTGAAGATGTTTCATCCTCTGATCCCTCTGCGACGGCAAGATAAGGTCCGCAACCTTACCCTTGTAACGTGGATCAAGGAGGGTTGCCAGCCAGTATTGGTCCTTCTCCTTGATACCACAAATACGAGGATCCTTACACAGGCTTTGCAGGATCAGGGAGGCCATGCAGCGTAGGTTTGCTGAGGCATTCGGTCCGGAGTCCTCTGGGTCACTAAGGATGACGTGGTCCGCAGCCACCTCCTCCCAGCCATGTACAAGTCCATGTGTTTCTTGGGACTGATCCCTTAAAGACTGCTGCTGATGCTGAGTGCCAGGCTCCACCTCCATACTGACACAATCCTCCTCCTCCTCCTCCTCGTCCTCTTCCTGTGTGATCGGCAGGCACACAGGAACACTGTCTGGATAAAGGGGGCCTTGAGAGCTAAGGAAGTCCTCCTCTTCGTGCCTCTGTTCTGCCTCAAGGGGGACAGTGTCACTGATGCATGCACTGTCACTGCTCACCATCCTCGTGGCCTCCTCAAATGGTGACAGGACAGTGCATGCATTCCTTATCATGGCCCACTGACGTGGGGAAAAAAAAACAAGCTCCCCTGACCCTGTCCTGGTTCCATAGTCGCACAGGTACTCATTGATGGCCCTCTGCTATGTGTGCAGCCGCTGCAGCAGAATGGCCAACGCTGAGTTCCACCTGGTGGGCATGTCACAGATTAGGCGGTTCTTGGGCAGGTTAAACTCCTTTTGGTGGCATTATATGACCGGCGGAAATGCACACAGACTTTCCTGGCCTGCCTCAGGACATTCTGTAAGCCTGGGTACCTGCCCAAGAACTGCTGCACCACCAAGTTAAGGACGTGAGCCAAACAGGGCACATGGGTCATTTGTCCCTGTCGGAGGGCAGAGAGGAGGTTGGTGCCATTGTCGCAAACCACCATTCCTGCCTTAAGTTGACGTGGCATCAAGCACCTCTGAACCTGCCCCTGCAGAGCTGACAGAACCTCTGTGCCAGTGTGGCTCCTGTCCCCCAAGCACACTAGCTCAAGCACCACATGGCATCTTTTGGCCTGCGTACATGCGTAGCCCCTTGAACGCCTACGGAGCACCGCTGGTTCCGAGGACAAAGCACAGGAAGAGGCCATGGAGGAAGAAGAAGAGGAGGGGGTGGAGGAGAGGGGTGTGTCACAATCATTAGTAGTGGCATTTTGGAGGCGTGGTGGCGGAACAACCTCCAACACTACTGCACCTTGTCCTGCATCCTTCCCAGCTGCCAGCAGAGTCACCCAATGCGCCATGAAATTTAGGTAACGTCCCTGTCCATGCCTGCTGGACCATAAGTCAGCGGTAATATGCACCTTACCGCTGACCGCCCTGTCCAGCAAGGCCAAGACATTGCCTTCCACATGGCAGGTCAACATATGTCTGGTCAAGCATGTGGTACCCAAGCGGGAGATGTTTTGGCCATGCGAAAAACGCTTGAGACATATGTTGCAAATAGCAGCGGTGCGATCTGATGCACTCGTCTCAAAAAAGGCCCACACCAAAGAACTTTTTGAATAACGCGCAGAGACTGCAGCGCCTTGCACATGTGGAGCTTTGGGGTGTGATGCAGTCAGTGTGCTGCCCTTAGGCTGGCCCCTGGAGGGCATCCTGCCTCATTGGTGATGTGCTGCCTCCTCCTCCTCTCTCCTATCAGGCACCCACGTTGAGTCAGTGACCTTATCATCCCCTCCCTCCTCATCACCGGAGCAAACCTGGCAGTATGCTGCAGCAGGGGGAGCATGACTGCCAGATTGCTGTCCTTCTTGGGCACCCCCTCTGTCCGTGCTCACGTTACTGCCTTCATCTAGCTCAGTGTCATCATCAGTGCCTTCAAAACGCTGGGCATCCTCCTGGAGCATGTACCCAACACTGTGGTAAAACAGTTTGAGGGACTCCTCAGGAGGACATGATGGGGCTAGGGAAGGAGTCACTGATGACATTGAGCCGAGGGAAGAGGCCGCTGCTTTGCCAGACAAAATACCCTGAGCATGGGTGAGAGAGGATGAGGAGGATGAGGATGGCTTGGTCATCCACTCGACCAAGTCTTCCGCATGTTGCGGCTCAACACGGCCAGCTGCCGAAAAAAAAGGCCAAGCATGTCCCACGGCCACGTTCTGAGGAGGATGCACTGTTTCCACGACCAGCACTAGACACAGAGCCTGCTTGCCCTCTTTTATTGGCTTGTGACTGTCTGCCTCTCTTTGTTGGCCTTCCAGACATACTAATGTCCCGTAGCTGCACTAAGCTGGGCTATATATATCTATATATAGATATATCTATATATCTATATATAGATATAGATATATAGATATATCTATATATAGATATAGATATATCTATATATCTATATCTATATAGATATATAGATCTATCTATCTATCTATCTATCTATCTATCTATCTATCTATCTATCTATCTATCTATCTATATATATATAGATATATATATATATACTTATACTGCAGCTAGCAAAATCAACTGCCTAGGTAGCTTTAGCTGAACACTGTGCAGAGCTCGCAAAAAACTAACTTGTAGCTTATTTAGCTGCCTGCGGTAGTGATAGGATCAGGAAAACACCACCAACCTTCTACAGGTAGCTTTAGCTGAACACTGTGCAGAGCTCACAAAAAAATAACTTGTAGGTTTAGCTGAACACTGTGAGGAGGACGCACTACACTAACTTGTAGTTTTAGCTGAACACTGTGAGCAAGACGCACTACACTAACTTGTAGCTTTAGCTGAACACTGTGCAGAGGTCTCACCACACTAACTTGTCGTTTTAGCTGAACACTGTGAGCAGGACGCACTACACTAACGTGTAGCTTTAGCTGAACACTGTGCAGAGGTCTCACGACACTAACTTGTAGTTTTAGCTGAACACCGTGAGCAGGATGCGCTACACTAACTTGTAGCTTTAGCTGAACACCGTGCAGAGGTCTCACTACACTAACTTGTAGTTTTAGCTGAACACTGTGAGCAGGACGCACTACACTAACTTATAGCTTTAGCTGAACACTGTGCAGAGGTCTTACTACACTAACTTGTAGTTTTAGCTGAACATTGTGAGCAGGACGCACTACACTAACTTGTAGCTTTAGCTGAACACTGTGAGCAGGACGCACTACACTAACTTGTAGCTTTAGCTGAACACTGTGCAGAGGTCTCACTACACTAACTTGTAGCTTTAACTGAACACTGTGAGGAGGATGCACTACACTAACTGTAAATAGTCTAGCTTCCTGACTGTGGTACTAATAGGATCAAAAGAACACCAGCAATTTTATTCAGGTAGCTGTAAATACTCTAACAAGGCAATCCTGCCTGTCAGTAGGAAGATAACAGGAACGGATCTAGCTAAACTGAATACAGTGTATATAAATATATATATATATATATATATATATATATATATATATATATATATATATATATATATATATATATGCAACAACTAGGATGCATATATATATATACACAATACACTATAAGTGCAGCTAACTCACTGACTGTCCTGCCTAATCTAGCTAACTCAAATGAAATGACACTGTCACTATATAAGGCAGCCTTATATAGTGTGGGGCGTGTTCTAAAACCCCTGAGCCATAATTGGCCAAAGCCACCCTGGCTTAGGCCAATTACAGCTCTCTCTACCGATGGCGCTGTGATTGGCCAAGCATGCGGGTCATAGTGCATGCTTGGCCAATCATCAGCCAGCAATGCACTGCGATGCCGCAGTGAATTATGGGCCGTGACGCGCCACACGAATTTGGCACGAACGGCCCATATCGTTCGCAATTCGGTGAACGATCGAACAGCAGATGTTCGAGTTGAACATGGGTTTGACTCCAACACGAAGCTCATCCCTAGCGTTCATCATGGAGGGGGAGTCTGAGGGCACAGGGATGGCAGAAGTTGTCTCTGTTACAGACAATAAAAGACCTGTGTGGGGGTCCATCATAGGTGTGGGGGGAGACCAGGGCACATCCTACCCAGGAGGGACTCCGTGGATGAAGGAGAGGTGACCAGGGGTAGGGGCAGAAAGTCCATACCTGGGGACTGAGGAAGCTGAGTGTCCTGGTCCGCTATGGATTCTTCAGCTCCTTCTGGCTGGAACGCCGGCCGCCTTCATCTGGCCCTCCAAGTTCCTCCTAACGTGTGCCATTTTTTTTCTAATGGTTCCCGGGGGTCTCCCCTGCTAGTGTGTCCCGATTAAATGCTCTGGGGATTGCTCAGAACGCTCCGGTGGCTGCTACAGTGCCGTGGTGGAGCAGAGCGCTAGTAGCCAGCGGCATTGTTTTTTACATTCAGCTGTCAGCGGGGAACACCAGAAACATAAAGTAGGCTTCAACTAGGCTTTAAGCAAAATGAATACAAAGCTGTGCTAGAGTTTGTAATTATAAATATAAATTACATCTTTATGCATATATACTGAGAGAAATGTAGTTTATCTTTTGCTGACTTCTTTTTGAAAATGTGGGTAAACTGTTTTTTTCTGACTAGCCAGAATCGATGATCCAAAGCAAGCAGATCACAAGTAAAGCAAGATTGATGTTGGGTCTCCTGATTTGCATAGTTTTTCTGGGTATGTATAATTTAGCCTGAGTAGGGATGCCTGTCCCCTGCCAGCCTGCTGCAGAGAAAGGTCACTCTTCTCTATGTGAAAACAGTGGTCTCTCTGCAGAGGTCCAACATGTCCACTGATAAGCCCAAGCTATATCGTATAATACTTATGACCCTTACTGATTGGAGGGCCACAGATCTGACTTAACCGGGGACGTATCGTACCTCTGCAGGTAGACCACTGCTTCAACACAGAGAACAAGGATCCTTCTCTACAGCATGCTGGCAGGGTCCGGCTTTTCTACTCAGGCTCTGGCTGCATTTTACAGTATAAAGAAATACATGTTTAATTTTAATGCACCTGAAATGTATTTAATCTAAAAGATCAGTTGTATTTTTAAATATTTGTACAGTGCAGTCTCTAATTATAATTTTAGTGCCAACTGGATATGAATGTAACTTTGAAATGTAGTAACATTATAGTTAAATGTCAGGGCCGGTGCAAGGATTGATGTCTTCACAGGCAATATCATTTTGATGTCCTAAAGTGACTGTCTAAGCAGCCTTATGTTGGTGCCAGCCCTGTTAATAGTTAATCCTCCTCCTTTCAGGTCAGCTATGGAGCCACCGATTACTCATTAAGTGACAGACTCCTTTACCCGCATGTTTTCAGGACCGTTCAGAATGATTATGTCTATTATTTAGCAATTGCCAAACTAGTGAAACATTTTGGCTGGAATTGGGTTGGAATACTTTTTTCAGACAATGATACTGGAGAGAATGAAGCGCAAATTCTGAAGAGAAATTTGGCTTCCCAGGAGATTTGTGTGGCTTTTGAAAAAAGAATGACCGTGAATTCCGCTACAATGGATCAGTGGACAGACACACTTAGTAAAGTGCATTGTAAAGTTTTAATACTTTGTGGTTCCTTCACAAGCAATGCTCGGGGATACCTTAATGAATACTCTCAGTTCAATAGAAACAATATTCTTATCCTTCCCCCAGGCTGGACTTCAGGTGAAATCAAGATGATAACCCTTTTGACAAATTTTATAACAAGTTTGTCTTTACAGTTGAATGATCCGCAAATTCTTATTGATGAAAGTCCATTTGATGACAATCTATTGTCAAGACATTCACAAACTGAACAGCTGATGGATAATCTGATCATTACATTTTACAATATAACATCAACTCAAAATGGGAAAAATATTTATTTCCAAAACTTTACTATTTTTAGTCAGAGTTTCCTAAGAGTCCTTTTTCCACAAATTAAAGGAAGTATGCTTTGCGAAGAATCTCTACGAGTGTATATTGCAGTAGAAGCTATGGCTGAAGCTATACATTTTTTCAACAAGTTTAATCACAGTTTTAATATTAACAGATTTAAGCAGGTAAAATAGTATAGTGCAATAGTCTGTAAATTATTTTTCAGATTTTTTTTTGTATAAAAACGTAAGAAAGTACTTTGACCAAAAATTTGGGGTTTGTTATAATTATTCTACAGGATTTATATAGCGCCAACTGTTTGCACAGTGCTTTGAAAAATAACAATACAATATAATACAATGCAAGAGGTTTAGGAGGGCCTTGCTCGTGGGAGCTCACAATCTAAAAAGAGGCTGCAAGTGATACAAAAGGTAATAACTGTATTGGATGAGCTAATGAGAAAATAAAAGTATAGTTTTTAGGTGGTGGCAGGATAGGCTTCCCTGAACAGATGAGTTTTCAGGGATTGCTTGAAGACGGACAGAGCAGGAGATAGCCAGACAGATTGCATTAGAATGTTTTAAAGGATGAAAGAGTCTCTGAAGTAGTCTTGGACAAGACCATAGGAGAAGGTGATGAGGGAGCTAGAGAGCAGGAGGTCTTGTGGGAGCGGAGAGGATGGTTTGAATTATATTTTGAGATGAGGTTGTTGATGTAGCTCCTCAGGGCAGAGCTCTTGTTAGTAGTTAGAATTTTCATTGTTAGATGAGCGCAAGCCAGTGGAGAAATTGGCAAAGAGGGTTGGTGGTTAATGAGCTGATGGTAAGGTACATACATCTAGAGGGGGAAGGTGTTATAGTCGAGGTGAGGGATACTAAGAGATTAAATTTGTATTGTTAAACGAAGAAACTGCGCTATATGAGATAAAAAAAAGATGTAATTTCACAATTGGTGCTGCATAACCTGAATAATAGATTGCAATTAGATAAATAAATCACTATATTTCACAGTGTTCTCTCACAACAGTGTTGCAAATGATCGCATCACAAAGGAGATCACAACTTGAAGTAATATAAAGTCCATGTGAGAGTTATTAATTATAAAGAGAATTGAGCTGGTAATACAGTTGATCGATAATTGGTCACAATATAAAAGAGTCTCTCCTTCATATAAAATAGTGACATCAAACTGGAAAACACCAAAGAAAATAGTGATGTAAGATAAGAAAGTCCTTCCACCTGGGAAATCACAGCCTCTTACCAGCTGCCCAGATCTCTTATCAGGAGATCAATTCCGCTTTTTGGCTTATGACCCAGCCACAGTCTCTTAGTAAACCAATTAGATGCCACTTCTCCTTCTCTCCAGTCTTTCCCAAGAATCTCACAGTCAGCCATCAACCAGATGAGAAAAGAAAAAAACTCCCATAGTGCAAAACTGTAAATTTCGTTTTAATGGTAATAAAAGTATTGCACTTACATATAACACGAAAAAGGATAGCATCTGACAACCATTCGAGCCGGCCGGCTCACTCGAACTAACGCCCGTTGCTTCCGGGACCACACGCAGTGTTTGGTGGCATCAGCATGCCGCTCTCCCTACGCTGTTTCGTCAAAACTGACGTCGTCCAGGGGCATGTGGAAAAAGGTGCTCTGGTCAAATGAGCCCAAAATTTGACTTACTTACTTTGGCCTAAACGCAAAACATTTTATCATTTTCCATCCACTTCACAATTATGTGCCACTCTGTGTTGGTCTATCACATAAAATCCCAATAAAATACATTTACATTTTTTGGTTGTAACATGACAAAATGTGAAAAATTTCAAGGTTTATGAAAACTTTTTCAAGGCACTGCTTCAACCCTATCCTTAAAGGCGTTGTAAAGGTTCGTGTTTTTTCACCTTAATGCATCCTATGCATTAAGGTGAAAAAACACCTGTTAGTGACCGGCCCCCGGCCTCCCCCCCATTTTACTTACATGAACCCTCGAACTTGTCCCAAAGGGACATGCCATCTCTCTGCTAGGGGGTTCTCGGCTGTTGATTAGATAGATTGATAGCAGCGCAGCCATTGGCTCCTGCTGCTGTCAATCAAATCCAATGATGCCAGCGCCAGGGGGCAGGGCCGAGTCCTGCATTTGGCTTCTATGGATGCCAAATGCTGGACTCCTGAGCACGCTCCTGGGAGAGCGCTTCTCCCATGGGGCTATCCGATGTGGGGAGGAGCCGAGAGAGCTGCCGAGAGACCCCAGAAGAGCAGGTTTGAGGACACTCTGTGCAAAACGAGCTGAACAGTGGAGGTAAGTATAATATGTATGTTATTTAAAAAAAAAAAAATTAACATTTAGTGTCACTTTAACCACTCCTTCTGAAGAACGTTCGGGGAACGTCCACTCAGAAGGAGGAAGCTCCCACCCAGCCATTTATGTGCAGTGGCCGGGTGGGAGCTTCCTCCTTCTGAGTGGACGTTCCTGAACGTCCTTCAGAAGGAGTGGGACCGCGGGGGCATGCTCCTGCGCAATCCCGATGTGTGCATGTCCCCCGGACACGTCGCATCTCGGAACGGCAGGAGGGCACTGTGATTTGCCCTCCTGATCCACACGATGGTTGTGTCTAATCACAGCCATCGTAATATAAACACAGGGGGAGGGGTGACATATGACAGGTGATCGCACCGCTGCGTGCCCACACAGAGGCATGATCCCGATCTGCCTGTGCCCCCCAGAGACAGGAGAGATGTTCAAGACAGGAGGGCTCTGTGATTGGCCCTTCTGATCACATGATGACTGTGTCCAATCACAGTCATCATATAATGTCAATAGAGAGTGGTTGTAACTGCCAGTAAGAGCCTGTCAGTGAGGAGAGGAAGAGAGATCTGTGCTGCAGCTGGGAGGATCAGTGAGTTTTTTTAGCTGTTTATCTGCTGTTTACCCACTGTTCACTCAGCTAGTGTCCCCAAAACACAATGTCACCAAAACACAGTGTCCCCAAAACAGTGAAAACACCTGTCATACAGTGAACATCTGCCCGTCAACGGCTGGCACATCAGCCCGCCAACAGCTGACACATCAGCCCATCAACAGCTGGCACATTAGCTGCCCGCCATCATCAGTCACATCTGCCTGCCATCATCAGGCACATCTGCCTGCCATCATCAGGCATATATGCCCATCATCATATGGCACATCTGCCCACCAACATCAGGCACAGCCGCCCACCAACATCAGGCACAACCGCCCGCCATCTGGCACATCTGCCGCCCACCATCAGGCACATCTGAGCACCAACATCAGGCACATCTGCCCACCAACATCAGGCACAGCCGCCTGCCAACATCAGGCACAGCCACCCAACATCTGAAAATCTGCCGCCAACCTGACAGATTTGCGCCCACCATCTGACACATCTGTCGCCAGCCAACATCAGGCACATCTGCGCACCACTAGGCACATCTGCCCGCCAACATCAGGCACATTTATCCGCCCACCATCTGGCATGGTTGCTCACCATCTGGCACATCTGCCATCCCCAACTGACACATCTGCCATCCGCCATCTGACACATCTGCTGCCCACCACCTGGCACATCTGCCTGCCATCTGGCACATCTGCCTACCAACATGACCAAAAGATTGTACAACGCTGAGGAGGCTCTCCAGATACTCCAGATGTCGGACGAGAGTAGCGTGGAACTTTCTCCATCAGACTCAGATAGCGACTATGAGCCAGTGGAAAGCAATGGTTCAGAGATAGAAACCGAGGAAGATAGAATCTTAACAAGGAGAATCGGGAGATATGAGCAGGCGCAGACATTCACCAGCAGCGCAGCACTTCAGGGCATCCACCAGCAGGCATCCACCAGCAGCGCAGAACTCCAGGATGATATGCAGGCATCCACCAGCAGTGCTGCACTCCAGGACATCCACCAGCAGGCATCCACAAGCATTGCAGCACTCCGGGATAGGCAGGCATCCACTAGCAGTTCTGCAACCTTCCTAGAGGATAGGCCAGATGCTAGCAATGGAGCATCCCATCAACGAGGCACTGCCCATACTAGCCTCCCAGATGTTCTACTGTATCCAACATGGCTGCCCGATAAGTCAGTAGAACCTGTAATTCCCCTTTTTACAGCCCAGCCAGGCCCTCAGATACAGTCGGAAAATGTAACCCCAATGTATTATTTTCACTTATTTTTTACCGATGATCTCCTAAATTACATTGTGGAGCAATGTAATTTATACGCCAGCCAACATATAGCCAACAATCCAGATTCTTCATATGCCCATCCTTTTGTTTGTAAACCTCTCACCATGGAAGAATTTAACATTTTCCTTGACCTACCCCTCAACATGGGGCTGACAAAAAAAATGAACTCCATGCCTACTGGTCTACCCAACCTATCCACCACATGCCGGTCTATTCGTCATTGATGCCCAGAACCCATTATGAGATGATTATGAGATTTTTCATTTCAACAACAATGCCCCCCTCAAAATCATGCCAGCTATGATAAGTTATTCAAAATTCGGCCCCTAATCAATTTTTTTGAGCTAGCTTCAAGCAGATGTTTACCCCTATAAATATTTGTGTAGATGAATCCCTAGTACACTTCACCGGTAGACTTGGAATAAAGCAATACCTCCCCAGTAAAAGAGCCAGACATGGGGTAAAATTTTATAAGGCGTGTGACAGGGCCATGGGTTACACATATGACTTTATAATTTATGAGGGAAAAGACAGACAGCTAAACCCCCCTGGATGCCCTACCTACATGGGAACAAGTGGCAAAATTTTCTGGCAGCTGATTGAACCATTGCTTGGGAAAGGTTACCACCTATACGTAGACAATTTCTACACGAGTCTCCCACTTTTTCACCATTTGTACCAAAAGAAGACTGTGGCCTGTGGGACAACACGGACCAACCGCAAAGGCTTCCCACAGAGATTGGTCTATAAGAAATTGAAGCAGGGGGAAATGGCCAGTATGCTGACTGAAGAGGTACTAGCGCTGAAGTGGAGAGATAAAAAAAGAGATGTCTACATCCTTTCCACAATGTATGATGGCACCTTGGTGGAATTGCAGTGAAGAAAAGGCCCCATCCAGAAGCCAAAATGTGTCCATGAGTATAACCCCTTGCTGCCGCACATACGCATATATGCGGCCTTGGCTTTAGGGGGTTATATCGGGATGGAGCCCCCACTAGCAGGCATCATCCCTGTACCATTCTTTAGAGCGGACAATCGCCTATTTAGGGATAACAACTGATGCGGCTAAAAGCCACTCAGTTGTTATCCCGGAGGATAACCCCTCCCGACACCTTCCGCCGCTCTTACCGGGCCTCCCGTCCCACTGGGAGACCCGATCCTTGATCCGCCACTTCTGGTGGCTAGAGACAGACTGGCACGAAGCAGCTTCGTGCCAGTGTTCTCTCTGTAAACACGGAAGTGACGTCACAATGTCATTTCCTGTTTACTTGGCTGCCAATGGCGCCAGTTTTAAAAAAATATACAGTATTCAGAATCACCGTTTCCACCGATCTGAATACTTTGAAGTGCAAAGGAGGGATTTGGGGTCTTTTAGACCCCCGATCTCTCCATAATGAGTACTTGTCACCACCTATTACTGTCACAAGGGATGTTTACATTCCTTGTGACAGCAATAAAAGTGATCAAAATATTTTTCTTTTTAAAAAACACAGTGTAAAAAAATAAAAATAAATGAAATGAAATTTTTTTTTTTAAAGCGCCCCTGTCCCTATGAGCTCACGCAGCAAAGAAAACGGATACGGAAGTCGCGCCTGCATATGTAAACGGTGTTTAAATCACACATGTGAGGTATCGCCGCGATCGTCAGAGCGAGAGCAATAATTCTAGCACTAGACCTCCTCTGTAACTTTAACCTGGTAACCGTTATTTTTTTTTTAAATGTCGACTATGGAGATTTTTAGGCACCGTAGTTTGTCGCCATTCCACGAGTGTGCACAATATTAAAGCGTGACATGTTTGGTATCTATTTACTCGGCGTAACACCATCTTTCACAATATACAAAAAAATAGGACTAACGTTACTGTTTCTTTTTTTAAAATTCATGAGAATGTCTTTTTCCCCGAAAAGTTGCATTTAAAAGACCGCTGCACAAATACCGTGTGATATAAAATATTGTACCAAATGCCATTTTATTCTCTAGATTCTCTGCTAAAAAATATACATAATAATTGGGGGTTCTAAGTAATATTCTAGCAAAAAATACAGATTTTAACTTGTAAACATCAATTGTCAGAAATAGACTTAGTCATGAAAGGGATAAACTATACATGGGGGGGGTGGATATGAACGACCAGATGATGCAGCCCTACTTGGCCACCAGGAAATCACTGTTTTGGTACAAGAAAGTTGCCATTTATTTAAAGCAACTAGTCCTGTTCAATTCATGTATTATTTTTTCTAAGTGCACCCAAAGTTCCCTAACCTATCTAAACATCCAAGAAGATGTTATCACAGCCCTTCTCTATCCCCATGGTCAAGCCCCTCAACTAATTTGCTCCGATACATTAGCCAGACTGCATGAAAGGCACTTTCCCGAAATCCTCCCTCTTACCCAAACAGGTCGCAAACCCCCCAAAAAATGTTGTGTGTGTTCAAGTAGAGGAATTTGCCGTGACACCCGATACTACTGTCCTCAATGTCCCTCCCAGTCAGGCCTCTGTATTGGAGAGTGCTATTGGAACATACTTCACTACACTATCAATAAAGTGAAGATGATTTTTTTCCAGCTTCCACTATCTGCCATTTCTGTGAATGACCTGGACTGTTAACGACTTTGCCTCTGCCAAACATGTTTCTGCCTTCAACATGAATTGACCTCGGCCTGTTAAATCACCATGCTTTTTGCCTGCCTCCTGAACTGATGATTTGCCCTGCCACTGTACAACACAGGGGTCTCACATATGTGAGGGGCTCCAGAAAAGATTTTCAGAGTGGAGAAAACTTTTTTCTCTGGGTTTTTTGTTTTCTCAGATTAGGGTCTGGAGACTTGGAGACTTCATAGAGATTTGGGTGGGAAGAAGCCTCTACCCCTGTCCTCAGGTCTTACATGACCAAGGCCCAATGTTATAGTGCTGCCTGCTGCCACCTGAACTGGTCATGCCTCTTCCTGCCACCTGAACTGGCCATTCCTTTGCCTGCCACTTGACCTGGCCATGCCTTTGCCTGCCACCTGTACTGGCCATGCCTTTGCCTGCCACCTGAACTGGCCATGTCTTTGCCTGCCACCTGAACTGGCCATGCTTCTGCCTGTTACAAGAACTGCCTGCTAAACATTGGACTGTACTGAATCATGTTCATACTTTTCCATATCTGTATGCTGCCTGGACAATTCCTGGACATTTCCTTTGGCTGTCTGGACAAATGCTTTGACTGCTCTGGAACGGTATTCCTACCTGCTAAAACCACAGGTGAGCCTTTTTTTTACCCTTTGCTTAGCAGAATGTATTTTGGGGTGTAATTCTTGGTGTGTACACGCTATGTGTTAGAAGCCTGAAGGTGATACTTGCATGTTGGGCCTATGTATGTGGCCAAGTAGTGGAAAAGTCTCACACATGGGGTATTGCCATACTCAGGATGAGTAGTAGAATGTATTTTGGGGTGTCATTTTGGCTATGTACATGCTATGTGTTAGAAAGATCTTCTAAATTGACAACTTTGTGAGAAAAAAAAGTTTTCATTTTCTTTTCACATTTTACAAAAACTTTTGGAAAGAAATTACATTTTCAAAAGACTCATTATGCCTTATAGAATATACATTGGGGTGTTTTATTTCCAAAATGGGGTCATTTTGTGAGTAATTCCATTATCCTGGTGCTCCAGTGCCTTCAAAAATGTGATAGGTACTCATGAAATGTGTAATTTATGCCTTTAGAACGCCTGATGGTGCTACATGTATGTTGGGCAAAGTCTCACACATGTGGTATCGCCATACTCAGGACGAATAGCAGAATGTATTTTGGGGTGTAATTGCAATTACGCCTGCACCGTGTGTGAGAAATAACTTGTAAATATGACAATTTAGTAAAGAAAAAAAATATATATATTTCTTAATTTTCCAAAGCATTGTGGGGAAAAAAATTGCAACTTCAAAAAATTCACTATGCCTCTTAATAAATACCTCAGACTGTCTTCTTTCCAAAAAGGGGACATTTTGGGGGTAGTTTTACTGTCCTGATATTTTAGGGCCTCAATAAATGAGATAGGCCATCAGTGCATTAGGATTGATACATTTTCAATAATGTGTAGCATAGCTTGTAGACTCTATAACTTTCACACAAACCAATGATTATACACTTATCAGGATTTTTTTTACCAAAGATATGTAGCAGAATACATTTTGGCCTAAATTTTTGACAAAATTAATTTTTTTGGGTTTCTTTTAAAACAAACAGTAGAAATGTTTTTTTCAAAATATTGGCTCTTTTATCACAAAAAATAAAAAATTAAGTGGTGAATAAATACCACCAAAAGAAATCTCTATTTGTGTGAACAAAATGATAAAAATTTCATTTGGGTACAGTGTAGCATGACTGAGTAATGCCGCTTACACGCGAGCGGACTTTACGGCAGACTTTGCTCGGCGGACTTTTCGCCGGACTTTGTCCGCCAGGTGCGCCGAACTTTAAAACGGATGGACTTACCCACACACGACCGGACTTTCCAGCAGGCTAAGTCCGCCCATCTTTCCAACGGACTTTCGCCGGAGTTACGGCGGACTTTCAGAATGAACAGACTTGCCCACACATGGACAAGTCCGTTCATTTTGAACGTGACTCAGGTGCGACGGGACTAGAAAAGGAAGTCAATCTTGCCGCTTTTATCGGCGAGGTCATACCACGCCCTTAGGTCTAGTATGGATTTTAAAGGGAAGCCCCCTACGCAAAAAAAAACTGCGTGGGGTCCCCCCTAAAATCCATACCAGACCCCGATCCGAGCATGCAGCCCGGCCGGTCAGGAAAGGGGGTGGGGACGAGTGAGCGCCCTGCGGGGGGGCCCCCATCCCAAAGCACCTTGTCCCCATGTTGATGAGGACAAGGGCCTCTTCCCGACAACCCTGGCCGTTGGTTGTCGGGGTTTGCGGGCGGAGGGCTTATCAGAATCCGGGAGCCCCCTATAATAAGGGGGCCCCAGATTCCGGCCCCCCACCCTAGGTGAATGAGTATGGGGTACATGGTACCCCTACCCATTCACCTAGGGAAAAAGTGTCAATAAAACACACTACACAGGTTTTTAAAATAATTTATTAAACAGCTCCGGGGGGTCTTCCTCCGGCTTCGGGGGTCTTCTTCCGGCTTCGAGGGTCCCTCCGGTTCCTCTTTTCCCGGTGTTCCAGTTCTTCCGTTGTCTTCAAGCTGCTCTCTTGCCAGCGGAGGTCCGGACTTCTGGGCTTCTTGGCTTCTTGTCTTCTTTCCTCTTCTCTTCTCCAGATGTTGTCGGGAAGAGGCCCTTGTCCTCATCAACATGGGGACAAGGTGCTTTGGGGTGGGGGTCCCCCGCAGGGCCCCCCTCCCCCAAGGCACCACCCCATGTTGAGGGCATGCGGCCTGGTACGGTTCAGGAGGGGGGGGGCGCTCGCAGGTCCCCACCCCCTTTCCTGACCGGCCGGGCTGTGTGCTCGGATCGGGGTCTGGTATGGATTTTAGGGGGGACTCCACGCCATTTTTTCGGCGTAGGGGGGCTTCCCTTTATAATCCATACCAGACCTAAGGGCCTGATATGCCCTGCGCTCGCCGCAATAGGAAAATTAGTTTTTCCTATTGCAGCGAGCGCGAAATGCAATACCCTGCCCTCACGTCGTATCTGGTCCGTTGGACCAGCATACACATGAGCGGGCTTTCCGTCGGACCAGCACACAGACGAGCGGACTTTCCGCCAGAAACTGAGTCCGACGGAAAGATTTAAAACATGTTTTAAATCTAGGTCCGGCGGACTGTTGGGGAAAAAAAGTCCGCCGCAGCCTACACACGGTCGGATTGTCCGGCGCACTCTGGTCCGCCGAACCAAGTATGCCGGAAAGTCCGCTTGTGTGTACGCGGCATAATTGTCATTCAAAGTGTGAGAGCACTGAAAGCTGAAAAATGGTCTGGGAAGGAAGGGGATGTAAGTGTCCAGTATTGATGTGGTTAATTTATGTATAAATCAGTGTAACGGGAAATGAAACTTTATATGCTAATACTTGGCCAATTATACACCTTGTTGAATCTATGCCACGAAGAATGAAGGCAATTCTAAAGGCAAAACAGGGTCCAACCTGGTACTAGCAAGGTGTACCTAATAAAGTGGCCTGTGAGTGTATTTAAAGTGTTTTTTAATTGGAGGCATAAAAGTCTGTTACCAAGATGAGCACATATACACCAGAGTATGGTTTAAGAAAATATTATATTTATTTATTACATAACAAATAAAAAATCACATGGTCATAGATCATTTAGACCATGAGTTGATACTTAATACATGAACCAAGATGCTTGGATATGCAGAGGAGCCAACATGTTTCTCAGATTCCCGCTTCTTCACGGCACTGGATGCATTTATAGTTTCATCTAGCTTGTGGTTTTAAAAGATTTTTGGATGATTATGGCATCTCATTGTGCAAGGATCAGCCGTCACAAAAGCACCACCCACAGTGACTTCCTGGTGGAGGCCAAATCCACCAGGGCTCAGGGGGTTAAGTACAAGCCCCACACTATTTAAGGCCACCTGTTTGGCGGTCTTGTGTAGTGTGTTGTGGCGGCGGCAGAGAGAATTAGACAAATTAGACAGAGAGAGAGATAGTGTCATTTGCAGTGTATTGTGTATATATATGCCCAGGTGTTGTATATATATATATATATATATATATATATATATATATATATATATATATATATATACACACACACTGTATTCAGTTTAGCCAGATCCGTTACTGTTATTCTCTTTCTAATATACTGACAGGTAGGCAGGTGTTTTTACAGTATTTACAGTTAGTGTACTGTGTATCCTGCACAGTTGCACCTATAGCTACATGAAGACAAGTGCTGTTGTTCTTCCTCTGATCCTATTAACACCATAGGCAGGCAGGTTGAAGTATTTACAGTTAGTGTAATGTGTACACTGCACAGTTGCACCTATAGCTACCTGAAGACAAGTGCTGGTGTTCTTCTTCTGATCCTATTAATACCACAGGCAGGCAGCTTGAAGTATTTACAGTTAGTGTAATGTGTACCCTGCACAGTTGCACCTATAGCTACCTGAAGACAAGTGCTGGTGTTCTTCTTCTGATCCTATTAATACCACAGGCAGGCAGCTTGAAGTATTTACAGTTAGTGTACTGTGTACCCCTGCACTCTTTCACCTATAGCTACATGAAGACAAGTGCTGGTGTCCTTCTTCTGATCCTATTAATACCACAGGCAGGCAGCTTGAAGTATTTACAGTTAGTGTACTGTGTACCCTGCACAGTTGCACCGATAGCTACCTGAAGACAAGTGCTGGTGTTCTTTTTCTGATCATATTAATACCACAGGCATGCCGCTTGAAGTATTTACAGTTAGTGTACTGTGCACCCTGCACAGTTGCACCTATAGCTACCTGAAGACAAGTGCTGGTGTCCTTCTTCTGATCCTATTAATACCACAGGCATGCAGCTTGAAGTATTTACAGTTAGTGTACCCTACACAGTTGCACCGATAGTTACCTGAAGACAAGTGCTGATGTTCTTTTTCTGATCCTATTAATACCACAGGCAGGCAGGTTGAAGTATTTACAGTTAGCATAATGTGTACCCTGCACAGTTGCACCTATAGCTACCTGAAGACAAGAGCTAGTATTCTTCTTCTGATCCTATTAATACCACAGGCAGGCAGCTTGAAGTATTTACAGTTAGTGTACTGCGTATCCCTGCACTCTTGCACCTATAGCTACATGAAGACAGGTGCTGGTGTCCTTCTTCTGATCCTATTAATACCACAGGCAGGCAGCTTGAAGTATTTACAGTTAGTGTACTGTGTACCCTGCACAGTTGCACCGATAGCTACCTGAAGACAAGTGCTGGTGTTCTTTTTCTGATCCTATTAATACCACAGGCATGCTGCTTGAAGTATTTACAGTTAGTGTACTGTGTACCCTGCACAGTTGCACCTATAGCTACCTGAAGACAAGTGCTGGTGTCCTTCTTCTGATCCTATTAATACCACAGGCAGGCAGCTTGAAGTATTTACAGTTAGTGTACTGTGTACCCTGCACAGTTGCACCGATAGCTATCTGAAGACAAGTGCTGGTGTTCTTTTTCTGATCCTATTAATACCACAGGCAGGCAGGTTGAAGTATTTACAGTTAGTGTAATGTGTACCCTGCACAGTTGCACCTATAGCTACCTGAAGACAAGTGCTGGTGTTCTTCTTCTGATCCTATTAATACCACAGGCAGGCAGCTTGAAGTATTTACAGTTAGTGCACTGTGTACCCCTGCACAGTTGCACCTATAGCTACCTGAAGACAAGTGCTGTTCTCCTGATCCTATTAATACCACAGGCAGGCAGCTTGAAGTATTTACAGTTAGTGTACTGTGTACCTCTGCACAGTTGCACCTATAGCTACCTGAAGACAAGTTCTGGTGTCCTTCTTCTGATCCTATTAATACCACAGGCAGGAAGCTTGAAGTATTTACAGTTAGTGTACTGTGTACCCCTGCACAGTTGCACCTATAGCTACCTGAAGACAAGTGCTGGTGTCCTTCTTCTGATCCTATTAATACCACAGGCAGGAAGCTTGAAGTATTTACAGTTAGTGTACTGTGTACCCTGCACAGTTGCACCTATAGCTTACCTGAAGACAAGTGCCGTTCTTCTTCTTCTGATCCTATTAATACCACAGGCAGGAAGCTTGAAGTATTTACAGTTAGTGTACTGTGTACCCCTGCACAGTTGCACCTATAGCTACCTGAAGACAAGTGCTGGTGTGCTTCTTCTGATCCTATTAATACCACAGGCAGGCAGCTTGAAGTATTTACAGTCAGTGTACTGTGCACCCTGCACAGTTGCACCTATAGCTACCTGAAGACAAGTGCTGGTGTTCTTCTTCTGATCCTATTAATACCACAGGCAGGCAGCTTGAAGTATTTACAGTTAGTGTACTGTGTATCCTGCACAGTTGCACCTATAGCTACCTGAAGACAAGTGCTGGTGTTCTTTTTCTGATCCTATTAATACCACAGGCAGGCAGCTTGAAGTATTTACAGTTAGTGTACTGTGTACGCCTGCAAAGTTGCACCTATAGTTACCTGAAGACAAGTGCTGGTGTTCTTCTTCTGATCCTATTAATACCACAGGCAGGCAGCTTGAAGTATTTACAGTTATTGTACTGTGTATCCTGCACAGTTGCACCTATAGGTACCTGAAGACAAGTGCTGGTGTGCTTCTTCTGATCCTATTAATACCACAGGCAGGCATTCTGCTAGCTGCAGTATAATCAGTATATATATTCATCCCAGTTTTGTGCAGCTACATCTCACTGCAGGCCATTAGTATGTCTGGAAGGCCAACAAAGAGAGGCAGACAGTCACAAGCCAATAAAAGAGGGCAAGCAGGCTTTGTGTCTAGAGGCAACAGTGCTGGTCATGGACACGGTGCATCCCCATCAGCACATGGCCGTGGGACACTCTTGTCCTTTTTTTTCGTCAGCTGGCCATGTTGAGCCGCAACATGCGGAAAACTTGGTAGAGTGGATGATCAAGCCATCCTCATCCTCCTCATCCTCTCTCACCCATGCTCAGGGTACTTTGTCTGGCAAAGCAGCTACCAACGCGGCCTCTTCCCTTGGCTCAATGGCATCAGTCACTCCTTCCCTAGCCCCACCATGTCCTCCTGAGGAGTCCCCCGAACTGTTTGACCACAGTGTTGGGTACATGCTCCAGGAGGATGCCCAGCATTTTGAAGGCTCGGATGATGGTACTCAGCTAGAGGAAGGCAGTAACATGAGCCCAGACAGAGGGGTGCCCAAGAAGAACAGCAATCTGGCAGTTGTGTTCTCCCAGCTGCAGCAAATTGCCAGGTTTGCTCCAGTGATGAGGAGGGAGGGGATGATGAGGTCACTGACTCCACGTGGGCGCCTGATAGGAGAGAGGAGGAGGAAGAGGCACATCACCGAGGGAGGATGCCCTCCAGGGGCCAGTTTAAGGGCAGCACACCGACTGCATCACACCGCAGAGCTCCACATGTGCAGGCCGCTGCTGTCTCTGCGCATTATTCCAAATGTTCTTTGGTGTGGGCCTTTTTTGAGACAAGTGCATCAGATCCCACCGATGCTATTTTCAACATATGTCTCAAGCGTATCTCACATGGCCAAAACATCACCCGCTTGGGCCCCACATGCTTGACCAGATATATGTTGACCTACCATGCAGTTCATTGGCAAGCGTACCTAAAAGACCCACACCAAAGAACAAAGAGGACCTCTCCTTGCTCCTCATCAGCTGAAATCTCCAACCCCACTATACCTTCAGTCCTCTCTGAGACCTGCACTGAGAGGAATGAAGGTGTAGAATTAGGTGTGTCACAGCCAAGTACTTGTGAGCAATCCGCTTTTGGTACACCAACGTCAGATTGTACTAGGCAAATTTCCCTGCCCCAGCTGCTGCACCGCCGAAAGAAGTTCGCTCCCATCCATCCACATGCCCAGCAGTTGAATGCTAGCTTGGCTAAATTGCTAGCGCTTCAACTGCTGCCTTTTCAGTTGGTAGACTCTGCCCCGTTCCGTGAGTTTGTGGAATGTGCGGTTCCTCAGTGGCAGGTTCCCGAATGCCACTTTTTCTCACGGAAGGCGGTTACGGCTCTCTAGCGGCATTGGGGAAGGCAATGTCTTGGCCTTGCTGGACAGAGCGGTCAGCAGTAAGGTGCATATTACCACTGACTCATGGTCCAGCAGGCATGGACAGGGACGTTATCTATCTTTCACAGCGCATTGACTCTGCTGGCAGCTGGGAAGGATGCAGGAAAAGGTGCAGTAGTGTTGGAGGTTGTTTCGCCACCACGCCTCCAAAATGCTACTACTGGTGATCCTGACACACCCCTCTCCTCCACCCCCTCCTCTTCTTCTTCCTCCATGGCCTCTTCCTGTGCTTTGCCCTCGGAACCAGTGGTGCTTCGTAGGCGTTCAGGGGGCTATGCAAGTACGCAGGCCAAAAGATGCCATGCGGTGCTTGAGCTGGTGTGCTTGGGGGACAAGAGCTACACTGGGGCAGATATTCTGTCAGCTCTGCAGGGGCAGGCTCAGAGGTGGTTGACACCATGCTAGCTCTAAGCAGGAATGGTGGTTTGCGACAATGGCACCAACCTCTTCTTCGCCCTCCGACAGGGAGAACTGACCCATGTGCCCTATTTGGCTCATGTCCTTAACTTGGTGGTGCAGCAGTTCTTGGGCAGGTACCCGGGCTTACAGCATGTTCTGAGACAGGCCAGGAAAGTCTGTGTGCATTTCCACCGGTCATATAATGCCAGTGCTCGGCTGGCTGACCTCCAAAAGGAATTTAACCTGCCCAAGAACTGCCCAATCTGTGACATGCCCACCAGGTGGAACTCAACATGGCCATGCTGCAGCGGCTGCACACACAGCAGAGGGTCATCAATGAGTACCTGTGCAACTATGTCACCGGGGCACGGTCAGGGGAGCTTGTTTTTTTTACCCACGCCTGTGGGCCATGATCAGGGATGCATGCACTGTCCTGTCGCCATTTGAGGAGGCCACGAGGATGGTGAGCAGTGACAGTGCATGCATCAGTGACACTGTCCCCCTTGTCCACCTGTTGGAGCATACGCTGCATGGAATAATGGACAGGGCAATTGAGGCAGAACAGAGGCAGGAAGAGGAGGACTTCCTTAGCTCTCAAGGCCCCCTTTAGCCAGACAGTGTTCATGCATGCCCGCCAATCACACAGGAAGAGGAGGAGGAGGAGGAGGAGGATTGTGTCAGCATGGAGGTGGAGCCTGGCGCTCAGCATCAGCAGCAGTCTTTAAGGGATCATTTACAGTCCCAAGAAACCCATGGACTTGTACGTGGCTGGGAGGAGGTGGCTGCGGATCATGTCGTCCTTAGTAACCCAGAGGACTCCGGACCGAATGCCTCAGCAAACCTATGCTGCATGGCCTCCCTGATCCTGCAAAGCCTGCGGAAGGATCCTCGTATTCATGGTATCAAGGAGAGGGATCAATACTGGCTGTCAACCCTCCTTGATCCACGTTACAAGGGTAAGGTTGCAGACCTTATCTTGCCATTGCAGAGGGAGCAGAGGATGAAACATCTTCGGGAGGCCTTGCAGAAAGGTCTGCGCAATGCGTTCCCAGAGACTGGGAGGTTACAAACTCCTGTTCCTGAACAATGTGTTGCTAAGGCTTCGGTCAGTCAAAGAAGGAGCGGTGGAGAAGGTGGCCGTCTGACCGATGCGTTCAGACAATTTTTTGGTCCGCAGCCCCAAGGTATGATCGGTTCCAGCAACCATCGCCAGCGTCTGTTTTACATGGTGCAGGAATATCTAGGGGCAAGATCAGACTTGGACACCTTTCCCATCGAAAATCCTCTGGGTTACTGGGTCTTGAGGATGTATCACTGGCCAGAGCTTGCACAGTATGCAATTGAGCTACTGGCCTGTCCTGCATCCAGCGTTCTTTCGGAATGCACATTCAGTGCTGCTGGAGGCTTTATAACCAGAGGGTGCACCTGTCCACTGACTCGGTTGATCGACTGACCTTCATAAAAATGAATCAGTCTAGGATCACCACCAGCTACCAAGCACCTGATGCTGATGTAACCAAATAATTTTTTTTGAAAAGTCAGATCCCTTCAAGACTGCCTATGCTGAGTGACTATCCTGTTATGCTGAGAGACTATCCTCTTCCTCTTCAATGATCATGCTGATAGCTTGTAAGAATATTTTTGGTTCTGGGCGCCGCCACCAGTGGCTAAGGCCCAATTTTTCAGCCCCTGTTCAACATGGACATGTAATTACAATTCTTTATCTAATATTTCACAGCAGGGCCCGTTTCTGTGCCCACCAAGAGTAACTGTGAGAACTTACAGTGTTGTGGCACCAGCACCACCACCACCACCACCAAAGGCCCAATTTTTCTGCCTCTAATCAACAGGTGCATGTGATTACAATTCTTGATCTAATATTTCACAGCAGGGCCCGTTCCAGCGCCCACCAAGAGTAACTGTGAGGACTTACAGTGTTGTGGCAACACCACCATCACTACCACCACCACCACCAAAGGCCCAATTTTTCTGCCCCTGTTCAACAGGTGCATGTAATTACAATTCTTGATCTAATATTTCACAGCAGGGCCTGTTTCTGCGCCCACCAAGAGTAACTGTGAGGACTTACAGTGTTGTGGCACCAGCACCACCACCACCACCAAAGGCCCAATTTTTCTGACCCTGTTCAACAGGGGCATGTAATTACAATTCTTGATCCAATATTTCACAGCAGGGCCCATTCCTGTGCCCACCAAGAGTAACTGTGAGGGCTTACAGTGTTGTGGCAACACCAACACCTAAGGCCCCAATTTCTGCAGAGTAGGGATGAGCTTCAAGTTCGAGTCGAACATCAGATGTTCGCCAGTTCGCCCAACAGCGAACAATTTGGGGTGTTCGCGGCAAATTCGAATGCCGCAGAAATCAAAAGTGCTAATTTTAAAGGCTTATATTCATGGTATTGTCATAAAAAGTGTTTGGGGACCTGGGTCCTGCCCCAGGGGACATGGATCAATGCAAAAAAAAGTTTAAAAAAAACGGCCATCTCTACTGCAGAGTATATAGGGCAGGCCCCTACTTTCAAACATCCAACTTACAAACGACTCCTATTTGCAAACAGGAGACACCAGGAAGTGAGATAAAATCTAACCCTAGGAAGGGAAATTCTCTCCTGTAAGAGTGAATATGGGAAAAATGTGTCTCCTCTTCACTGGTGCTTTATCAACAATCCTTGTTTCACTAAAAACCCCAAATTGTCAAAAAACATTTGTCATTGGGACAGAAAGTGAAGTGAAATCTTCTGAAGAGGAGCACAGACAGCAAAACAAATGTCACAGGGGTGATAAACCTTCCCTATGTTTTCCAAAAAGCTTAAAATAGATTTTTTGGCTGGAGCTTCACCTTAAAAATGTACCAGTTCAAAATTACAAACAGATTCTACTTAGCAACAAACCTACAGTCCCTGTCTTGTTTGCACCGCCTATATACTGCTGTTCAGAGTATATAGGGCCTGGGAGCCCAACGCCTTTCCTTTTTTTAATTTGGGTGCAGGGTTCCCCTTAATATCCATACAAGACCCAAAGGGCCTGGTAATGGACTGGGGGGGGGTACCCATGCCGTTTGTCTCACTGATTTTTATCCATATTGCCGGGACGTGACATTTCATTAAAGCCGCAAGCAGTTTTAAATGACTTTTATGTCTTTAAAAATGTATTTTTAAAAATTGATTTAAAAAAATTTGTTGCAGGGACTGTTCTAAGCACGGGAAACACGCACCACTTTACAGGCATACTATAGACACCCCCCAGGTACGATATTTAAAGGAATATTTCACTTTTTTTTTCACTTTAAGCATCATTAAACTCACTGCTCCCGAAAAAATTGCCGTTTTTTATTTTTTTTTGCATTGATACATGTCCCCTGGGGCAGGACCCAGTTCATCAAATCCTTTTTAGGAAAATACCGTGCAAATTAGCCTTTAAAATTAGCACTTTTGATTTAGAACGTTCGAGTCCCATAGACTTCAATGGGGTTCTAAAGTTTGCGCAAATTTTCGGTCCGTTCGCAGGTTCTGGTGTTCGGCTCATCCATAGAAGACAGTAAATATCTAAATATATAAAATAAAAATACATTAAAATTCAGTACACTAAAAGTGTATTCCAAATCTCCAGCAGTGCTTTCATACTAGTGAACTTGTGCAACAAATTCAAGTTAATGAATAAATATTTATATCATACTACAATAAATGATGAAGTTTAATTTAATAAATAAAGTGATCTTTGTGATATCTTCAAAGTATAATCCACACACTGCTCTGTGCTCCACATTCATTATTAGCACTTCATCAGAGATACGTGCTTCCCTAATTCTTCACTTGAATTTGTTGTACACGTTCACTAGTATGAAAGCATTGGTGGAAATTTGGAATTCATTTTTAGTATTGTGACAGACCTAGCCAGGAGAGAGACTTTTGGATGGGACTGTATGCTAGCCTCTTGCCGATTGATCGTGGGCCCTGGCATTTGGGGGAACGGTGCTCTTTGTGAGCTGTATGCCTGGGGACCCTTGAAGTGGTATTACTGTGGATTTGGGTCCCGGTCCCCCAGGACACACAGACTCTGGGGACCCTGGATTTGCCATATTGGAATAGTGACTGATTCATACCGTTGGGACTCCTACTGTTAAATGCTAATGTCATCAATTACAGCTACCTGTCTGTTGCCTGCTAAAATGTGTATTGCAAATAAGTCTCTAGTATGGGATCTAAGAGTCATTAGATCCCCATTGTTGTTTGTGTTAATTAACTCTGCTATTTAATGTTGATTGGGTTTTCTGAGCTACAAGATGACCAGTCTGGCCTAAAGGTCATGTCTGAGTCATCTAGGCTGTCTAAAGGGATTAGTTAATTAGCTCATGTTAATTAGGTTAATTAGGTTACAGCTGTATTGTTAGAGTAATATGAGCAGGTCTGCACCTCCTCTTTTATTGTATAAAAGAGACTGTATTCCTGTCAATAAAGAGAGATTCCTGGTTGAACTTACATACAGCCTGCCTGGTGTTTGTTCTGAGCTATCACAACTGGGTTAGAACAGCACATAGCTGTAATTCTAATCCCGGAGCATCAGATGACTGAACAATCAGATGTTGCGATCTGCAATCTGATTCTATAGCTGCAGAGGAGTGTCGGGAGAGTGGAACCGAACGAGAAAGGGGCTCGTTACATTGGTTGGCAGCCATGGGATTTGCTCTCCAGTTACTGGGACACTCCAAACCAGCCTGCAGGAGAGCCACGCTGAAAGACTTACTTGAGGGCCGTGGAGGGAATGGTGGGATCGTGCTTCCTTGCCGTGAACACATCCAAACCATCACCTGGATGTAAGGTCCAGATAGCAGGAGAGGAGAGATACCAGCCACCATGGATGAGGAATTCACAAGGAGGTTGCGAGAGAAGCAGATACAGCACAGAGGACCAGTATCAGAGCAGATCCTGCTAGGATGGTTTGATTCTATCCGCTGCGAACTCTGGAAGGAAGCGCTAGCATGTGAGCAGCAAAACCAGGGAAAAGTTCTCCCCTCCATCCATGTAAGGTACTGGTCGGGAACAGCTGAATCAGGAGTGGACAGCTGAGTTAAGCAGGCTGATCTAGGCAGAAATGCAGTTGGACGAGAGCTACAGAGCCCTCCAGTGGTATGTAGCCCAAGTGTGCCCGTGGACAGCGGATGACAGCCCCACGGAAGGCTTTGACTACGATGGCCTGGGATTGTTGTACTGGAGGCTGTCCAGGGACCCTGACTTTGGAAGTGATCAGGAGTGGCGTTTGGAGGAAATAATGGAGCACAGAGAGCGAAGACTGAATGTCTCAGAAGTGCACTGGGCACAGGAAGATTTGGAGTTTCTGGCTGTTCAGGAATGGGAGCTGGAGATCGCCTACAGACAGCTGTTAGACTCTGCTCAGCATCAGGGTGGTGCTCCCTTTGCTTGGGACTATCAGGAAATACCAGTTCACAACTCTGAAATCCTGGCTGAAGAGTTGACAATGTGGTCGAGTAACAGTGTGCTTTGCCAACCTGGCCCCGCAGCTATGGAGGCGGAGGTCTTATGGCAGATGCAGCAAGTGCTGACTGACCTTGATGAACCTGTTTCTGCATTGAATTATCTTGGATGGAGGAATGTGCCTGTCCAGCAGCATGCCAGAGAGTCAGCAGTGGAAAATCTGAAGATTGCTGTCCCCAAGCCTGAGGTGCTGACAACAGGGCAGAGCTCTGCTAATCTCTGCCCAGCACTGATAGCATCTTCTGGGTTCTACAGAGAGGAGATGGTGAACCTTTATCCCCAGACACCAGTTGCAGAGAAAGGGGATTTGATAGACTTTTCTACTGAGGAAGAAAAACCTGGTGAGCCTCCAGCAGAAGAAGAGCTGTTATTAGGGCCAAACTTCACTGTGCTCTGCCCAGCACCAACAGAAGTATCTGTGAAGTTACAAGGAACTTCCCCAGCTGAAGCGCTGGCAACCGGACAGAGGGTCCAAGATCTCTGCCCTACACCTGCGGCGGTTCCGGAGGCACAGGGTGAGAAGGAGGTGGTCACTTCCCAGCAGCAGATCAGGATACAGGGGGAGAAGGGAGAGGAGGTGTTCGTCGTCCCTCCCCAACAGTTGGCCAGGGTGGAGGAAGTGGTCTTTCCTCCCCAGCAAAGATCCATGCACCTGGGAGACAGTACCACAGACATATCGTCCCAACATCCAGGTGAGGGAATGGAAAAGGAAGCAGCCGGCTCACCTCCCCAATGGCAGCTACACAGTTTGGAAGTGGAGGAAGCCAGCCTCCTGCCCCAACGGTTAGCTGGAGCAGAGGATGCGGAGTCCCCAGCCAAAGTGCTGGCAACAGGGTAGAGTGCTAACAACCTCTGCCCAGCACCGGCAACAACTGTGGAGCTCCAGGGAGGCAGGGCAGTCGGCCTCCCTCCCCAACAGTTAGCCGGAGCAGATGGTGTGGGGTTTCCAGTAGAAGGGCTGGCAACAAGGTCGAGTACTGCTGGACTCTGCCCTCAACTAACAGAGGATGGATTTCCTGTGAAGGTGGATGGGACTTCAGTCTCCACCTGTATACCCCAGGGATGCTGGGCAGTCGGCTCAGATCCCCAACAGCATGACGGAGTGAGCCCAGACACCCTGTCTTCTCTCCAGCGGCAGAAAGGACTCCAGGGAGAAGGGCCAGTCCAGGCCTCTCCCCAGCGGCAGATATGTTCTCTGAGAGAGGCAGAGGTTGGCTGGGTGAGTAATGCTTTGTTTGGAACAATTTGTTTGGGGTACTGAGTGGATATCAGCATTAGAGGACTGGAACTACTGACTAACTTCGGAGTCAACCCGTCGGGGGTCTCCTCCTGTGTTAGTCTCCTGCCGAAAGGGCGACAGACCTAGCCAGGAGAGAGATTTTTGGAGGGGACTGTATGCTAGCCTCTTGCCGATCGATCGTGGGCCCTGGCATTTGGGGGAATGGTGCTCTTTGTGAGCTGTATGCCTGGGGACCCTTGAAGTGGTATTACTGTGGATTCGGGTCCTGGTCCCCCAGGACACACAGACTCTGGGGACCCTGGATTTGCCATATTGGAATAGTGACCGATTTATACCGTTGGGACTCCTACTGTTAAATGCTAATGTCATCAATTCCAGCTACCTGTCTGTTGTCTGCTAAAATGTGTATTGTAAATAAGTCTCTAGTATGGGATCTAAGAGGCATTAGATCCCCATTGTTGTTTGTGTTAATTAACTCTGCTATTTAATGTTGATTGGGTTTTCTGAGCTACAAGATGGCCAGTCTGGCCTAATGTCTGAGTCATCTAGGCTGTCTAAAGGGATTAGTTAATTAGCTCATGTTAATTAGGTTAATTAGGTTACAGCTGTATTGTTAGAGTAATATGAGTAGGAGGTCTGCACCTCCTCTTTTATTGTATAAAAGAGACTGTATTCCTGTCAATAAAGAGAGATTCCTGGTTGAACTTACATACAGCCTGCCTGGTGTTTGTTCTGAGCTATCACAACTGGGTTAGAATGGCACATAGCTGTAGTTCTAATCCCGGAGCATCGGATGACCAAACAATCAGATGTTGCAATCTGCAATCTGATTCTATAGCTGCAGAGGAGTGTTGGGAGAGTGGAACCGAGTGAGAAAGGGGCTCGTTACAAGTATACTGAATGATTTTTGTATTTTATCCATACAGCGCTGCAATTGTTTGATGCATGATGTATAGGGTTGCTGACGTTTAATGCCGCTACAGTAAAATGTTGCAGTTTGTTTGCATGGTTTGCTTTATTTATCAATAAGTGCAAAGTATGTACAGTAAATCCCTACATATGTAATAAATATCTGTGATCATTTGCAAAGTAATATTAAAGGTTCAATGAAAAAACAACAAAAAATAAATAAAAAATGTGTTATATTTACCTGCTCTGTGTAATGGTTTTACACAGAGCAGCCTGCATCCTCTTCTTCTTGGGTCCCCCACCGATGCTCTTGGCTCTTCCCCTTTGACCAGCGCCCTGAATAGCAAGCCGATTACTATGGGAGCACTGGTGTGTGCTCGCTACTGAGCCCCCCACTCTATGCATCCATCAAACACATAGAGCCGTGGCTTGCCCCACCCCCCCACACTTTCTACTCATTGGCTCACTAGATGTGACTGACAGCAGTGGGAGCCAATTGAATCCTGTACAAAAACTGTACTGCGTCGCTTTAACTGACAATTGCGAGTTCATGCAGCGCTGTACCCACGCAAAATTTATGTTCTTTTTTTACCACAAATAGAGCTTTATTTTGGTGGTATTTGATCATGATTCGGTTTTTATTTTTGCGCTATAAAAGAAAAAAGACCAACAATTTTGAAAAAAAAACCAATATTTTTTACTTTCTGCTAGAGCTGCACGATTAATCGTCAAGAATCGTTATCGCTATTTTTTTCTCCGTTGTGATCTTGACAAAAGTGTTTCACGATTCTTAATATGCAAAGAATTTTCTCTGCTCCTCTGAAGCCACAGCCTCAAAAGAAAGGAAGAAAAAAAATGGGCCGTCTTCCAAGAATCACAACATTCTTTAGCAGTGGAACTAATTCTAAACATTGTAACAATTTATCAAAGGAATAGACTTTGTGTGTAAATGAGGAAAGTTTAAAGACTTAAACACTAAACCTTTTTCCGACATTTGTTAGTTTCAAGTCAAAATCTTTTTTTTTTTTGCTAGAAAATTACTTAGAACCCCCAAACAATATATATATATATATATATATATATATATATATATATATATATATATATATATATATATATATATATATATATATATATATATATATTTATTTATTATATATTATATATATTATATATATTTTAGTAGAGACCCTAGAGAATAAAATGGTGGTTGTTGCAATATTTTATGTCACACTGTATTTGCGCAGCGGTCTTTCAAATGCAATTTTTATTGGAAAAAATGGCTTTAATGAATAATAATAAAAAAAAACTAACCAATAAAGTTAGTCCAATTTTTTTGTATAATGTGAAAGATTTTACGTCGTGAGAATCGTGATCTTTTAATTCTAAGCAAAAAAATTCTGCTACATATTTTTGTTAAAAAAAACACTCCAAATAAGCATATATTAATTGTTTTGTGCAAAAGTTATCATGTCTACAAACTATGTGATATATTTTTGGCTTTTTTATTTTTACTAGTAATGGCGGTGATCAACAATTTTTAGTAGGACTGCGATATTGCAGCGGACAGATCGGACACTAAGTGACACCTTTTGGGAACCAGTGACACCAATACAGTGATCAGTGCTAAAAAAATGCACTCTCACTGTACTAATGACACTGGCAGGGAAGGGGTTAAAATCAGGGGTGATCAAAGCGTTAAGTGTGCTCCTTGGGGAGAGATTACTAACTGTGTGGGGGGTGGCTTAACTAGAGGAAAACAGAGATCCGGGTTTCTACTTAGCAGAAACACAAAATCTCCATCTTGCTCTTTGACAGAACGACGTTCTGCCTTGTATACATTGTGCAGACTGCCATTCTGCCTCTCCCATGAATGCTTGGTGTGTCACGGTGGACATCACATCCACCGGACAACACTGATCCCTGTCCTATCACAGCGGGAGCGGGTCGCGGGTCGCGGGCAGCGCACATCCCCAGACTCGGGAAGAAGAGACAACGTACAGTTATGTTGTTTTGCGCTGCCCAGGCCGCTGTAAATATGTGGCGGGTGCTCTGGAAGCAGTTAAAGAGGTATTAACCCCTTCCTGACCAGCTCCCATACATATATAGCAGCAGGTTGGCTCTCCTGCACAAATCACCGTATATGTACGGTGGCTCTTTTAAGAGACATAGCAAGCGTGCAAACGTGCCTGCTGCATGGCGGGTGGACCCGATGCGCGTGGCCGGCGGGTGCGATCGCGGGCATGAGAGAAATAGCGGGGATAACACACAGATCCCTCTGACAGGGGACAAGAAACAGA
This sequence comes from Aquarana catesbeiana, assembly GCF_042186555.1. Lineage (NCBI taxonomy): Eukaryota > Metazoa > Chordata > Amphibia > Anura > Ranidae > Aquarana > Aquarana catesbeiana. Next base: position 41,813,166 of record NC_133324.1, read on the forward strand.
TTATGTGTTCCTACTAAGTAGGAACAACGATCTGTCTCCTCCTCTAGTCAGTCCCATCCCCCCACATTTGGAAACACCCTAGAGAACACATTTAAGCCCTTGATCGTCCCCTAGTATTAACCCCTTCCCTGCCAGTGATATTTATACAGTAATCGGTGCATTATTATAGCACTAATCACTGTATAATTGTGAAAAGGTGCATGGGAAACACTGCGCTAACAAGTGGAAACAGGGGAAGCAGCTACATACAGTCTGACAAAAACAATGAATACATAAAATAAAAAATGTAGCGCATAATGAATAAGTGTGTAATCAAAGACAAAGCAATTCCTTGTTTGTACTTCAATCTGAAAAAAGTAACAGTGAAACATCAGCCAAATGGCATGTGATAAACAAAAAAAGGGGGTGTTTTTTATTTCTAAAAAAACTTTTTACAATACAAATGTGATCACAATGAAATAAAAAGAATGGGCAACATGGAGGATGATAAATGGGCCCCTGAAATAAAAAGAATGGGCAACATGGAGGATGATACATGGGCCCATGTATCATCCTCCATGTTGCCCACTCTTTTTATTTCATTGTGATCACGTTTTTATTGTAAAAAGTTTTTTTAGAAATAAAAAAACACCCCCTTTTTTATCTGCACCATGTGGAGGCATATTTTTTCTTTCCACATACCTTCTGAATGAGGTCAAGTGTTTACTACAGCTCCACAAGTGATGCCTTTGTCCGTCTGACCCACATCCCGGTTGCCTGCTGTGAGGGCCTACCTGGTGGTCTCTGGAGATCCATGTAGAGTCCAGCCTAGAGAACTGGAGTAACAGGATGTCCCTTTCCACACCCTTGGAGGCACACTGCTCATGCGATTCCCTGTCGCTGACACGGGAATCCATGGGATCTGGTAAGAGTTTTTACACACCATCCTTTCCATGATCGTCTCGTCTGGTTGATGTGTCCTTTCTCTGTGAAGTCAAACTTCTGCCAACTATTTGAATACCATCACCCTCTGGAGCACATCCATATTTTTGTACATTGGGACATTATATCCCATATATATATATTTATATATTTATTGATTGACTTTGTTTATCACATGCCATTTGGCTGATGTTCCACTATTACTTTTTTCAGATTGAAGTACAAACAAGAAATTTCTTTGTCTTTGATTACACACTTATTCATTATGCGCTACATTTTTTATTTTATTTATTCACGGTATAATTGTCAATGGTCCCAAAAATGTGTCAAAAGTGTCCGATCTGTCCGCAGCAATGTTGCAGTCCCGTTAAAAATTGGCATTACTCGTAAAAAATAAATAAATAATAAAAATGCCACATATCTATTCCCTATTTTGTAGATGCTATAACTTTTGCGCAAACCAATCAATATATGCTTATTGCAATTTTTTTCAAACAAAAATATGTAGTAAATTCATAAATTTAAAAATTCAGAATTCGTAAATTCGGAATTCGAAAATCTGAAAATTTTGAAAATCCAAAAATAAGAAAGGAAAATCCAAAAATTAGAAAGAACGAAAATCTAAAAATCAAAATGATAGCCAACTAACTAATAATTACTAAATATTAAAACATAGGTATTGGAATTTCCTTTCAAACTTGGCTGTTAGTGAATGTAACAAATATGAATTCATCCGAAGTTGCGAATTATCCAAAATAAAGAATGCCACATCTAAACAAATGGAGTGAAATTAAATAATAACAAATAATAATAATAATAATAATAATATGTTTGTATTATTATTATTATTGTTATTTATTATTATTAATTATTTACGTTCCATTTGTTTAGATATGGCATTCATTATGATGGATAATTTGTAACTTTGGATAAATTTGTAACAGCCAAATTTGAAAGGAAATTCTAATAACTATTACTAACTATTAAATTATAGGTAAGTTATTAGTTAGTTATTATTTTAGATTTTCGAGTTTTCTGGTTTTTGAATTATCAGATTTTTTATCTTTTTTTTTGGATTTTTGTACTTTTGAACTTTTGGATTTTCATTCTTATTTTTAGATTTGCAAATTTTTGAATTTCTTGATTTTTGAATTCCAAATTTACGAATTTTTAAATTTCAAATTTACAAATTTTCGAATTTACGAATTTACAAAATTTTGAATTTACGAATATTCTGAAAAATTCGACAATTCGGAAATTTGGATATTTCCGAAATAACGAAATTCATTAAAAAACTTATTTGGTACTAAATGAATTTCACATGTCTGGTATGTAATAGAAACAGAAAAGATTTATATAAAAAAAAAAAAAAAAAAAAAGACTCATGGCTGTATTAGATCAAAAGGGTGCTTCTAATAAATACTGAGCAAAGGGTCTGAATACTTAGGACCATGTGATATTTCAGTTTATCTTTTTTTAATAAATCTGCAAAAATGTCAACAATTCTGTGTTTTTCTGTCAATATGTGGTGCTGTGTGTACATTAATGAGGAAAAAATGAACTTAAAATAAACTTTACCAAATGGCTGCAATATAACAAAAAATGAAAAATTGAAGGGGGTCTGAATACTTTCCGTCCCCACTGTATATATATATATATATATATATATATATATATATATATACATACACATATACACATATATACACACACACACACACACACACACACACTGTATATTGCGTTGATAAAGGTAGATGGAGAAAAAAGGTAAAGCAACTTATAAATTGTTTAAACTTCAGTTTTAACTTTGAGGTTTTTTCTATCCTCCAGTTGCATAAATATGTGAAACAAATAAAAAATCCATATAAGACGGCAGAGAGAATGACCTTCTTTGATGAAAATGGTGAATTTCCTTTCCACTACAAAATAGTAAATTGGAAGAAGTCTAACCGCCACTTTAGAAAAAAGTCTACTGATGTTGGTTCATACACACCATGGGCTAAAGAAGAAGACCAACTTCATATTGACCCCGACAAAATAACATGGGATGAAGACAATAATACGGTGAGGAGGAGAACATGTGGCACTCACTTTTCATGACATTGGCCGCCGAATGGACAGTTTTCAGACAGGGGCGGATCCAGGGGGAGCAACGGGGTAATTGCCCCTCCCGAAAATATTAATAACTCCCGTTCCGAGTCTCTCTCACATCAGCAGCGGCAGCGAGAGAGAGACCCGGCTCTCTTCATGCCGCGCTGGAGCCTGGAGAAGATGGAGGGAGGACTCGGAGGTAGGTGGAGCCGCGCCACTGGCCTTGCCTCCCTAATGCTAGCAACCAGTGACGTCAAGTCACCATCAGTCACGTCCCAGCCGCTGCTGAGGGGAAGGAGAATGAGGCGCCGCATTCAGAGCCTTCTTCCTTCTCCGCGCCTAGTGTGAGAGCGTTGGCTTCACCCACCTCCTCCCTCCATGATCTTCTCCAAGTCTCCAGCGCAGAGTGAACATGAGGAGGCTGACAGGATGAAGAAGACATGAAGGCTGCAATGGCTGTGTGTCTTGTGAAGTGATGGCGATGCTGCCTTCAATCCTATTTATCTGTTTTGGTCCTTGGAAGCCCCTTCCCCCCCACCAGAGCACCAAAGTATAGGAAAAGTGAGTACAAAAAGTAATGGATTGTGTAAAATTGCAGAATACATATACATATATGCCAATTATTTATGAAGAAAAAAAAAACTGCTCTTTTAGTATTGACATTTTCATCTCGTTCAATCTTAACCACTTCAGCATCGGAAGGATTTACCCCCTTAATGACCAGGCCATTTTTTGCGATACGGCACTGTGTTGCTTTAACTGACAATTGCGCGGTTGTGCAATGCTTTACCCAAACAAAATTGACGTCTTTTTTTCCCACAAAAAGAGCTTTCTTTTGGTGGTATTTAATCACCTCTGTGTTTTTAATTTTTTTTTTGTTATAAACAAAAGAAAACCGACAATTTTGAAAAAAAAAAAAAAAAAAAAACAATATTTTGTACTTTTTGCTATAATAAATATCCCAAAGTTTTTTTTAATAAACCAATTTTTTCATCAGTTTAGGCTGATATATTCTTCCACATATTTTTGGTAAAAAAAAAAAAAAAAAATCGCAATAAACGTATATTGATGTATATATATCCATAGGATGGACTTGTGTCTTTTTTCAACCTCACCTACTATGTAACTATGTATAGTTGGATAGTTTGGGCAAAAGTTATAGCATATACAACATTTTTTTATTTTTATTTATTTTTTACTAGTAATGGTGGCAATCAGCGATTCTTAGCGGGACTGGGACATTGCGGCGGACATTCAAACACCTGACATTTTTGACACTTTTTGGGGACCGGTGACACTAATACAGTGATCAGTGCTAAAAAATATGCACTATTATTGTACTAATGACACCGGCAGGGAAGGGGTTAACATCCTGGACGATCAAAGGGTTAAGACCCTTTTCACACTGAGGTGATTTACAGGCGCTATAGTGCTAAAAATAGCGCCTGCAAAGCTCCTGTAAAGAGCCTCTCCTCTCACTCCAATGTGAAAGCCCGAGTGCTTTCACACTGGAGCGGTGCGCTTGCAGGACGTCAAAAAAACGTCCTGCAAGCCGCATCTTTGAGGCGCTTTAGGAGCGGTGTATACACCGCTCCTAAAGCACCCATTAAAATCAAGCGCCGACGCAGCGGCACTTTGCGGGCGCTTTTGAAACTTTTTCAGGCGCTAGCAGGGGTTAAAAACTCCCCGCTAGTGACCTAAAAGTGCCGCTAAAACGTCAGTAAACGCCGCTAAAAATAGCGGCACTTAACCGCCAACACCCCAGTATGAAAGTGCCCTTAGTGTATCCCTAGGGGGTTCTTGCTACTGTGTGGGGGATGGATTCACTAGATGAACAGAGTGCTCCATGTTCCTGGTTAGCAGGAACACAAGATCATTCTGTTCATCTCTGACAGAATGGCAGTCTGCCTCGTTTTCATAGGCAGACCACCGTTCTATCTCTGTGGGGAGCGATTGAGGGCGGACATTGCTGATTTTCTGGCAGTGCCCCTCCCGAGACTAGACTCAGGATCCACCCTTGTTTTCAGATGTGTATCAATTATAGTCATTCAATGACATTTCATGAGGTTACCCATGAACTTTATTGCTTCAAATATTATATTAGCCTTATCTGCCCCTCACATATAAGTACAAATAACACAGAAATTAACCACTTGCCTCCTAGACACTTTTACCCCTCCTGCCCGGGCCATTTGTCAGCTTTCAGCGCTGTCACATTTTGAACGACAATTTTGCAGTCATACAACACTGTACCCATATGAAGATGTTATCGTATTTTTAATACAAATAGAGCTTTCTTTTGGTGGTATTTAATCACCACTGTTTTTTTATTTTTTGCTAAACAAAAAAAAAAAAAAAAAAAACACATTTGAAAAAAAAAAAAAAAAAAAACACAACACAACACAGAGAGGAAAAAAAAAAACAACAATAGCACCAGACAATCTGTTCATACAGAGGTAAGAACCGATATGCAACATGTTCAAGCATATAAAAAAAAATAGACAGAAATCATTGCAAAGGGTTTAAAATAGGTATAATAGTATGGGGTACAGGTATACTAGCAGGGCATTACAGTAGTAGAGGACCAGATATTAGGGATCCCTGGGGCACGGCCTATCAATGGTCCATCAAGGGTACCAAAATCAGTGTTGATAGACGGACTAGCCAACCATTTACCCCAAATTTTGTGAAAGGTTTTATTCCGTTTCCGGAGTTCGAAAGTCAGTTTATACAGTGAAATAGAATCATTAAAGCGGGGTTCCACCCAAATTTTGAACAATATCTGTATGTATTCTCTTCCTTGCCTAGATGCTGACACGCCGTTTAAAAAATATTTAAATCGCCGTAATTACCTTTTATTTTTCTATTCTTCTTTGCACTTCCTGGTTCTCCTCCCGTGGGAGTAGGCGTGTTTCTAGCCTCTCCCAGACTCCTGGGAGCTAGTCTCAGGCTTCCCAGGATGCCACTGAGCATGTGCGGGAACGAGCGGTGAATGCTGGGAGCACAGCATTCACCACATCCTGGAAATAAATGCTTGTGGGCTTCAAATGCCCACAATGAAGATGGAAACCGCCTGCAGTGAATAATATAAGTTATTCTTTCCGGCGAAATCTGACACAGGCGGACATATTACACACAATATGTGAGTATGTAATGCTGAGAAGAAAAAAAAAAAAAACACACACACCACGATAGATAGGTGGACCCCCGCTTTAATAAGTTTTAACCAGAGGGATTTCAGAGAGGTCTGTTCACCCTTCTAGGATAGTAAGATAGTCTTTTTAACATAGATATAAAGTATGCGGAGCAGTCTCCTAGCATGGGATGGTATGAGTAAGCTACCAAAAATGCCTAAAAGGCAATTCTTGGGGTGAATTATGTTAGGAAGGCCTAACACTGTCGAGATAAAAGCACCCACTACTTCCCAGAAGTCCTGGACAATCGGGCACAACCAGAAGCAATGTAGGAAGTCAGCCTCCTGGCCACAGCCACGAAAACAGACAGCCAAGGGTGAGAGACCCATCCTATGCAGCCTAGCCAGAGTAAGGTGGGTCTGATGAAAAATCTTTACCTGTATGATGCAGTCTCGGAAAGCAATAACAGAAGTTTTATACGTGTCACTAAATTCTGACCACTCCTCATCTACCATGGAAATTCCATCAAGGTCCACTTTACTTGTGCTTTATGAAACCTAGGGTTAAAGTCAGACATTAGGGCTACATAGTAAGTGGAGACTAGTTTAGTGGGATTTGGCTGTCTGAGCATTTTTTCCAATGGGGGCAGGTCAGTGGGATCATCTAGAGAGCCAAATTGGGCATGTATAGCATGTCTGAGCTGGTAGTAATAAAATAAGTACGATCTTGGTAGGTCAAAGTCCAAACGTAGCTGGGAGAAAGTTTTAAAGCCCTGGGCATTATACAGGTGGCATAAATATTTAACCCCTTTGGAGTAACAATGGTTGGCATCTGGAAGGGCGTAAAATTCCTTCAGGTTAGTATTAAACCACAGAGGGTTGTTGGGGGACTTCAGCCAGGTATGTTTAGATACCTTCATAATAATGTATCTGATTAATGAAAGGGAAGTGGAGAGTATGGAGGTTCCGGGGCAGTCAGTTACCCGTCCCCTGTTTATTATATAATGTAGGGTTTCCAGGGAAGATGTGATGGCCCCCTCCGTGGATGTACAGGTATTAGCCGGGACTGGGCATAGCCAGTCATGTATGTGCACCAGCTGGGATGCCAAATAGTGTAGGAAGAAGTTGGGAAATGCTAGGCCCACCAAGTGAGCTGGTAACCTCAGCGTTTCAAGTGCCACCTTGGGGGATCCACCCTTCCACAGAAAAGTCGTACATATCATGTCTATGCGTTTGAAGATAGCTTTAGGTATTTTACATGGGGAGTTAGTAAGGATATAGAGCAATCTTGGTAAATAAATCATCTTAAGAATATTGGCCCTCCCCATGAGGTCCAGAGGTAAATCCATCAACTGTTTGGTCTGTTCCTGAAGGCGGACCAATAGAGGGTCTAGATTGGTGACATATCAAGATAAGGGGGTCTGTACCAAAACTCCGAGGTATCTAAAGGAGGACACCACCTAGAGCTTGGAGTCCGGTTGAATCTGGGGGGGGGGGGGGGGAATAGTCACACCTAAGGGAAAAAGGCTGGATTTGTCCTAATTCACCCGGAATCCAGAGTAGTCCCCAAAGGTAGTGATCTCCTCCAACAAGGCCCACAGTGACTCATTGGTATCAGCTAGATACACCAATGTGTCATCTGCATAAAGTGAGATGCGCTCCTCTATATTGGCAATCGGGAGTCCTTTAATTGAGAGGAAGGAGCAAATGTGAACTGCAAGCGACTCCATGGCCAGGGCGAACAAGAGGGGTAACAACGGGCACCCCTGTTGAGTGCCCCTAGTGATTGGGAAGGGATCAGTAATAGAGGAATTGACCCAAACCCGAGCTACCGGGGAGGTGTAAAGAAGTTTTATCCATGCTACAACACGGGGGCCAAAGCCATACATCTGTAACACTCGGACCCCTGTCGAGTGCCCCTAGTGATCGGGAAGGGATCAGTAACAGAGGAATTGACCCGGACCCGAGCTACCAGGGAGGTGTAAAGAAGTTTTTTCCATGCTACAACACGGGGGCCAAAGCCATACATCTGTAACACTCGGAAAAGGTATGGCCATTCCACACTGTCAAATGCCTTACAGGTGTCTAAGGACACAATGGCGCAGGTAGGAGGACAGTCGTGTGGATATTGCAGGTTGTGAAACAGTCTATGAATGTTCATTCTAGTGGACCTGCCGGGAATAAAACCTCCTTGGTCACTATTGACCAGGGAAGTGACTACATTATTCAAACAATTTGCTAATATTTTGGCCAGAATCTTAACATCCACATTGATGAGAGAAATTGGATGGTAAGATTCACATTAAAGAGGGTCCTTACAGGGTTTTAATAGGAGTATTATCAGGGCCTCCCGCATTGTTGGGGGGAGGGTCCCAACATCTAGGGCTTGGTTATATGTCCGCAAAAGAAAGGGGGACAAAAGGTCTTTGAATTTTGTATTCATGACACAACACAGGAAGCACCTCCATGGTTAACAGAGGACAGAATTAAAATTAGACTTGAGAAACTTAACATTAATAAATCACCGGGACCAGATGGCTTGCATCCGAGGGTACTTAGGGAACTCAGTCAAGTGATTGCCAGACCGTTGTTCCTAATTTTTACAGACAGTCTATTGACTGGAATGGTACCAGCTGATTGGAGAAAAGCCAATGTAGCACCAATATTTAAAAAGGGCCCAAAATACATCCCTGGGAATTACAGACCAGTTAGCCTAACATCAATAGTATGTAAACTCTTGGAGGGGATGATAAGGGACTATATACAAGATTTTAGTAACAAGAACGATATCATTAGCAGTAATCAGCATGGATTCATGAAGAATCATTCTTGCCAAACCAATCTATTAACCTTCTATGAGGAGGTGAGTTGCCATCTAGATAAAGGAAGGCCCATAGACGTGGTGTATCTGGATTTTGCAAAAGCATTTGACACAGTTCCCCATAAACGTTTACTGTACAAAATAAGGTCCATTGGCATGGACCATAGGGTGAGTACATGGATTGAAAACTGGCTACAAGGGCGAGTTCAGAGGGTGGTGATAAATGGGGAGTACTCAGAATGGTCAGGGGTGGGTAGTGGGGTTCCCCAGGGTTCTGTGCTGGGACCAGTCCTATTTAATTTGTTCATAAATGACCTGGAGGATGGGATAAACGGTTCAATCTCTGCATTTGCAGATGATACTAAGCTAAGCAGGGCAATAACATCTCCGCAGGATGTGGAAACCTTGCAAAAAGACCTGAACAAATTAATGGGGTGGGCGACTACATGGCAAATGAGGTTCAATGTAGAAAAATGTAAAATAATGCATTTGGGTGGCAAAAATATGAATGCAATTTATACACTGGGGGCGAGAACCTCTGGGGGAATCTAGGATGGAAAAGGACCTGGGGGTCCTAGTAAATGATAGGCTCAGCAATGGCATGCAATGCCAAGCTGCTGCTAATAAAGCAAACAGAATATCGGCATGCATTAAAAGGGGGATCAACGCAAGAGATAAAACGATAATTCTCCCACTCTACAAGGCTCTGGTCCGGCCGCACCTGGAGTATGCGGTCCAGTTCTGGGCACCAGTCCTCAGGAAGGATGTACTGGAAATGGAGCAAGTACAAAGAAGGGCAACAAAGCTAATAAAGGGTCTGGAGGATCTTAGTTATGAGAAAAGGTTGCAAGCACTGAACTTATTCTCTCTGGAGAAGAGACGCTTGAGAGGGGATATGATTTCAATTTACAAATACTGTACTGGTGACCCCACAATAGGGATAAAACTTTTTCACAGAAGAGAGTTTAATAAGACTCGTGGCCACTCATTACAATTAGAAGAAAACAGGTTTAACCTTAAAACTACGTAGAGGGTTCTTTACTGTAAGAGCGGCAAGGATGTGGAATTCCCTTCCACAGGCGGTGGTCTCAGCGGGGAGCATTGATAGCTTCAAGAAACTATTAGATAATCACCTGAATGACTGCAACATACAGGGATATACAATGTAATACTGACACATAATCACACACATAGGTTGGACTTCATGGACTTGTGTCTTTTTTCAACCTCACCTACTATGTAACTATGTATTCCATTTGGCCGGGAAGCCGTCAAGTCCAGGAGTCTTATGTGCGTAGCAATCTCCTCAGCTGAGATAGGTGCCTCCAACATATCACACCCCTCATCTGATAAGGAGGGAAGAGATATGTCAGTTAAGTAGTCAGTCAGCCGAGATTCATCATAGTCAACCCTAGAGGTGTACAGCCCTTTGTAAAAGCATAAAAAGGAATCCAAGATATCCCCTGGGTTATCACTAATGGTACCTTGGGCAGTAATGATACATGGGATGGAAATGGGAGAATGGTCAGATATGCCAAGAGACGTCTGGCTTTATTTCCATGTTCAAACGGTTTCTGAGAAACATGCAGCATGCGCTTTTGTGTGAGATCCAGCAGACGGTGTTCATACTCCCTGCGGCCCTGTAACCATGCCTCTCTCGTGTCAGAGGCAGGGTTAGAAGCATAAGCAGACTCTGCGTGCACCATAGCAGTCTCAAGTTCCTCAGTAAGCATATGTTTATTTTTTCATAAGATCCCTGTGATGGATATAAAGGTGCCTCTCAGAGTGGTCTTGAATACATCCCATTCTGTGGAGGGGTCCATTTTTCCCAGGTTATCTTTCCAATAATTAGTAATGCCTGTCCTGCATTATCTTGTCCTCCAGGCAGTATGAGTTCAGGCACCAAATAGCAAGCCCCGTCCCTGGAAGGAGGAGGAGGTCTACAGAGAGAGAGGCATGATCCGAAACTCCCCTGGGCAGATATGAAATGGCAGAGACAACAGAGAGGGTCTCCGCCAGAGCAAATGCCAAGTCCAGTCTGGACATGGTGTTGAAAGAGTCCGAATGGAAAAGTATGGCACATCCGGATGTTGCCAACAACACACTTCTATTAGGCCGTGCACTTGAACCGAGTCTACAAATCAGGGAAAGGGCCTATCTCAACCTCCCAGACGGTCCATTGCTGGATCTAAGACCACATTAAAATCCCCCACATAAAGCAGGGGGCCGGAAGGTCTATTCAGTAGTTGAAGTGACAATTTGGAGGGTACCTCCACTGAAAACGGGGGGGGGGGGGGAATATAAATGTTCACTAGAGTAAAGGTTACAGTGGAAATCTGTAAAGTAAGAACAATAAACCGCCCTTCTGGGTCTGTTTTAACTTTTATCATCTCAGCTGGGAGAGATTTAGCCAGTAGGATAGATACCCCCCCTGGAATAATTAGTGTAAGTGGCATGGTATGAGTTAGATAGCCACGGACATTTCAGGGCCCTCGTCTTGGAGCCCATAAGGTGAGTCTCCTGGAGGCATATAATATGAGGACAACATTTGTTTAACACAGAAAAAAACAGAGATCTTTTCTGGAGGTGCATTCAGACCTCTAGTGTTCCATGAGACTATCCTTAGGGGCTTCTCCATAGTAGAACATACAGTAATGAATAACTGTTCTGTGGCCTCACCACAAATTGGTAAGAGGGTAGTGTGGGATCAGGTGAGGCTCCCAACTGGTGGCAAAAAAAAATGATCATGTCCTGGTGTAGAATGCATGGCCTTGTCAGCCATGTGGAAGTGCAAAGTCCGGTGGCCTTCACTCCAGACAGGTCAGGATGGCAAACAGTACAAGTAAAGGATAAAGTCTAGAGATGAAGGCCTGGAGGAATAGAGAATAATGGAGAAATAATCACCGTAACTGGCACAGTAGGGTGCGAGTATCGCCATGCAAGGATGACAAAGTGGCGAAAACTACTGGCATTGTAGATTGCAGTAAAGGCACCGGGTTATACAGGGGTGCACGGGGGCCTGTATTAAGGCAACTGGTAAGTGGCGTCTTAGGTTAGTGGTTTCTTCAGTCACTTCTGCGTCTGTGGGCAGCTCCTTACTGATCATTCAGCCGCGCCATGGCTTCCTTGGGATTGGTGTAGAAATTAGCCTTACCATCATGAATGATGCGCAATTTGGCAGGGAAGAGCATGGTATAGGACAGGCCTTCTGTGGGCAGGCGAGATTTCACTGCCGAGAAGGAGATTTGTTGGCGTTGAACTTCATCAGAAAAGTCTGGATAAACAGATATTGTTACTGTTGAATTTAAGCGGGCCTTTTTCTCGTGCAACTTTATCCTGTAAATTGAGGATGCATGCAATAATGGAGCATGGTGGGGGGTGAGGAGGAGTGCGGTGCGCACGCTCTATAACATGGGAGAATGAGGGCTCATCTGCACCAAAAATGTCTCGCAACCAAAAATAAAGAAACTTTTCAGGGAGGGGGCCTTCTGCGCAGAACCCCACAAATCTTAAATTGTTCCTGCGAGAACGATTTTCCAAATCGTCGATCTTGGCGCGGAGTGCCACCATCTCGCTAGTAGTACACACATAGTTACAGACAGGGGATTCACAGTGTCCTCTAAGGTACTGATACGTTCCTCCGCATCTCCGGTTCTGTCAGAGGTTCTGGACATCTTGTTTTAATAATGATAAGTCCATGCGGATAGAGGCTATCTAAGTAGAGAGGGAGGCCTTGCAATCCTGAATAGCCAGCATAATGGTGGACAGTGTGGGCTCAGCAGGGGGAGAGTCCACAGGCTGACTATGCTCATCAGCCTGCTGGGAGTCCTGTGACTGCAGGGGGTCTGTTTGTGTGTGAAAGATAGCAGGGATTAAAGCACTCACCCCTGTAGCAGAGCTTTGGACAGCAGAGGAGGAAACCTGCAGCGTGCCTGTTTATTCTGCACATGTCCCAGTGCCATCTTGCCTCCAGAACCGCACCAGTTGTTGCGCCATGGGTGAGGTCCGGGGAGGCCCGAATTTCACCATGTCTACCAGCTAGGGTGACCAGGTGTCCTGGATTGCCCGGACAGTCCTGCATTCTGTGGGTCTGTCCCGGGCACCTTCACTCCGGGACAATACAGTGTCCCGGAATGAAACTGACCCAGCATGACCCTCTCAGAGCTTTATATGTGACACCCCCCAACTAGAGAAGAACTACAGGTCCCAGCATGAAACCATGAAATCTATGGGGTCACACCCTTAGATCTCAGGGGTTCATGCTGGGACTGGTAGTCCTTTACTTTTGGGGGATGTGACCTCCCCAAAGTGAAGGACTATAGGTCCCAGCATGAACCTCTTAGAGCTGAAGATGTGACACCCCTCGCCCCCCAAATAGTGAAGAACTACAGGTCCCAACATAAACGTGTGAAATCTATGGGATCACATGTTTAGATATCAGGGGTTCATGCTGGGACTTGTAGTCTTTCACTTTTGGGAGATGAAAGTGAAGGACTACAGGTCCCACAATGAACCCCACAGAGCTGAAGATGTGACCTCCCCCAGCCAGTGAAGAACTACAGGTCCCAGGATGAAATTTATGGGGGCACAAAAAAAAAAGTATAAAAAAAAAAAAAAAATCACATTTTTTTTTTTTTTTTTTTTTTTTTTTTTAGGAAGGGGGGGGGGAGGTGTCCCTGAATGGCAGTTTGGAAATGTGGTCACCCTACTGCCAGCCTGATAGATGCCCATAGCTGTGGGGAACAAAAGGTACCTTCCATGAGGAGATAGGACCAAGGATAAGGTAAGGATGGTTGATGAGAGCCAGAGCTATGAGTCTATGAGACTGCTCTCTTCACCATCAAGCCACGCCCCCTCCATAGTTTATTATTAACTACTTCAGCCCCGGAAGATTTTACCCCCTTCCAGACCAGAGCACTTTTTGCAATTCAGCACTGAGTCGCTTTAACTGACAATTGTGCGGCCATGCAATGTTTCACCCAAACAAAATTGACATCCTTTTTTCCCCACAAATAGAGCTTTTCTTTTGGTGGTATTTGATCGCTTCAGCGGTTTTTATTTTTTGTGCTATAAACAAAACAAAAAAAAAAGAGTGACAATTTTGAAAAAAAATGCAATATTTTTTACTTTTTGCTATAATAAATATCCCCCAAAAAAAATTATAAAAAAAAAAAAACAAAAAAAAAAAACTTTTTTTTCCTCAGTTTAGGCCGATATGTATTCTTCTACATATTTTTGGTAAAGAAAAAAAAAAAAAAACGCAAGTGTATATTGATTGATTTGTGCAAAAGTTAAAGCGTCTACAAAATAGGGGATAGTTTTTTGGCTTTTTTATTAATTTTTTTTTTTTTTTTTTTACTAGTAATGGCAGTTGCAATTTTTATCGGGACTGCGACATTATGGCGGACATGTCGGACAATTTTGACACATTTTTGGGACCATTGGCATTTTTACAGCGATCAATGCTATAAAATTGCATTGATTGCTATAAAAATGTCACTGGCAGGGAAGGGGTTAACCACTAGGGGGCAGTGAAGGGGTTAAGTGCGTCCTATTACATGTTCTAACTGAAGGGGGGAGGGGACTGTGTAGGGGAGATGACAGATCGCTGTTCATACTCTCTATGAACAGACAATCTGTCTGTTCTCCCCTCAGAGAACCAGAAACTGTGTTTACACACACAGATCCTGGTTCTCTGTGTGCCCCAAGTGCTTACGAGAGCCTGGCGGTGATCGCGACCGTCGGGCATTCACATCGGCTCCATGGGCAAGCAGGGCACGCGCTCCCTAGTGGCCCTCTATGGTACCGATGTACCATGACGGCGATTCGCGCAGCCGAGCCATGTTGCTGCAGTACAACTGCAGCGGCTGGTTGGCATGCGGTTACATTTTGCAAACAGGTAATTTTTCTCCTTCACTGATGTGCACTGATGAGGCTGCACTGATGGGCACTAATGGGCGACACTGGTAAGCAGCACTGATGGGCCCTGATAGGTGGCACTGATAAGTGACACTGATGAGGAGACACTGATGGGCACTGACTGACAGCACTGATTGGCAGCCCTGATAATAAATGCTGATGCCCCTTTAACACAAGCCAGTTATTGGCTCTCTTCTTCTCTCTTCACTAGGTCAGCATGAGGAAAGAAAAGCCCATAACCAGCTTGTGTTTACATCCTGTGATCAGCTGTCATTGAACACATGTGGAAAAGGGCCACTGTGATTGGCCCTTTATCCCATCTATGATCATCTCAGTCCCATGGACTCAGTGATCACAGAGGACGATCCCAGGAGGATGTCCATGGATGCCCTTCCAGCAAAGTAAGCCTGCGCTGTAGCCATCTATAGTGCGGGCAGGACGTGGTTAAAAAAAGAAAGTAAAATATTTTTTAGGCATTATTTCTTACTCTTCCTCATAGACTATGGGGTTCTCCATGGGGAATGACTTCTGTCCCTCCAGGTTAAAATTGTTAACATGTTTGTAAACCATAAGAGTCAAATTCTCTTTTTCCCTCCTCTTTGCTCTATTAAATATACAATTGCAAGCATTTTGTTATACCTGTTCAATATACAAGAAAAAAAAAAAAAAAAAAAGGCGCAAGTTTGACACCAGTCTACAATGCAAGTAAACCTGAGAGAGAGATATATAGGAGAAAAAAAAATAAATACTAATATAATACTAATGTGTGTGTGTGTGTGTGTGTATATGTATATATATATATATATATATATATATATATATATATATATATATATATATATATATATATATATATATATATATATATATATATATATATATATATATATATATATATATATATATATATATATACACACACACACTTTTATGGTCGTGGCCCTAAGACCAAGACAAATGTGGATCACATAAACATGCGACAAGACTCACAACATAAATAGACCTGAGGTGTGGCTTTTGGTCGTCTGGTAGGTATGGCAAGAAAAGGGGCCAAAAATAACCAGGTAGGGAAGTATCTTTATTGCCTCTAACCTCATTGAGTGAGCTTGGAGAAAGGGCCATCTTGAGGGAATATATATCTGGTAAAGCAGGCAGACTTTCACCTGCCTAGCTTCTTGGTCACATGGTCTGGTACTCCGTGCTGAGATGTGGCTGAGGCTGCGCCGATCCAAAGGAATATCTAGAATACCGCCCGGGGTCTAGGCCTAAGTTGACCAGTAGGACCCAAACATGTTTAATAAACCGATTTCCACTCAGGGGGTTGACCTGAAAAAGGCAGTAACGGGCTGGAGACTGGCTGGCTGGGTAGTTGAAAGAGCAGACGGTCAAAAGATCGTTGCTGGGCACCAGGCGTTGCTGGTTCGAAAGAAGTTTATATCCGCTCCGGGTCCGGTTCGTTACGTTTTGGAGACCGTAAGATAAAGGACATAGTGGCTTGGATACCGGCCAGGTACAGCCTGATAGGGGTATGAGGGAGAGCCAGCTGTGTGTGGCAATAAGATATAAAGGCTAGGACATGAGTGACGTCATCTACTGTGGTTCCGGGACAAGTGGCAAGGAACCTACGGTAGGTGTTCCAGGCCATGGGATAAGCCTTTAGTGTGTTGCTAGACAGTGAGTGGTTGATGAGCCGGGTTGCATTGGCAAGGTGTGGCTTCAAGCCATTGTTAGTTGAGACCAAGGTGGGATAGGAGTGGATGATGGGTCGGCTCCGGGTTCCTGCTGGAAGAATGAGACAAAATTGGAGCGGGACAGTGCATCGGCTGCGGTATTGCACTTGCCAGGGATATGCTTACAGTAACTGTTAAATTTGGTGATGTAGTGACAATTGCAGCAGACTGTGCAGGAAGGACATGACGAGGAGCAACTTGGATCTACCCTTATTAATGATGTCAGCTGTAACCTGGTTGTCTGTGGTGAAGAGCTCTGTCTGATCTGTCCACGTATGGCCCCAGACTTGGGCTGCTGCCACGATGGGGTACAGCTCGAACAATGACGAAGATCGAGGGAAACCAGGAATCAGGCAGATTTCCGGGGACCAAGGTCTGGCAAACCAGTGATGGCCAAAAATTGCAGCAAAGCCAGTGGAGGCTGCAGCTTCTGTGACTACCTGGGGCGACTGAGCTGATACTGAGGGAAAAACATTGATATGTCATTCCAGTTGAAGAGGAACTCGTCCCACATAGCCAAGTCTGCTATTGCTGCTGCGTCTAGTCTGAGGACTTGGTCCTGCACTCGGGCAAGAAAGACTAAGAGCCTTGAGATGAACGACCGCCCCTGAGGAATTGTTCTCATAGCGAAATTGAGCATGCCTATCAAGGACTGCAGCTGTCTTTTAGTACATTCCTTTGACCGGGTAAACTCCTGAATGACTAACCTAACACAAGCTAATTTGTCAGAAGGCAGGCTAGACTGCATGGCGTGCGTATCCAGGACGATGCCTGAGAAACGTATGAAATGTGTTGGGCCTTCCACTATGTGTTCATTGAGATTGTTGAAGACCTCTTAGCTTGTCTAGATCTACCGGGGGGGTATGTTTAGGTGTTCAATAAGCAGAAAATCGTCCGGATAATGGATAACCCTGTGACACTGGGCCTGGTGTGACAGGTTCAAGTGAGGGATTGGGCGAAACCGTCAGCTTTGTGGGCGAAGTGGTGACAAAAGAGTTCCGTGTCTGTGAGGCTCCTGTCAGAGCTTATCTGGAACTGGACAAGTCTCGCTGCTGCTTTGGCTGAAAATGACCGATGGTCGTAGAAGGCAAAACCTCCATATTTGTAAGCAAGATCTGTCACTGCATGAAGGTATAAGTCCCGCTCCTCCCTCCTGCTGAGGGTGGCTGAACAAAGTACATCTCTGAACATCCCAAAGGCCAGGGCGAACTCAGTGGCTGACAGCTTACGACTGAGGCTGGGGTCTCTCAACTTGACAACCACTGAGACATCCCCCCCAGGCGTATGATTTGTTGTCAGCTAAGTCATGGACTGAGATGAGCAGGGATGCCAATTGGCATCTTTGCCCTCCAATATATCCTCCCTGATGCTGGTCGGGACAAGATGAACGGGGAGGATGATAGGTGCAGAGCCTGGTGTACCTGCAGAAGAAGCTGTCATCAGGACCATGACCAGGTCCGGGAGGGCCATGGATGGGCGAACTTTCAATGGTGTGACTCTGGTCTGGACGTCCGAACTGTTGCGGCTAAGGGGGAGACCAAAGAGTGCAGCTGGGCCCCGTGGATGGATTGTAGGGATGCCTGTTGGGCCCAGCTGCAGCTGGAGGCGGGAAGAAGAGCCTGAAAAGCTTTGCCTTCCTGGGCGTTAGCAGGAAAGGGAATATCCCTGCGACTCAGCTATGAGTTTGGGGATGTTCCGTCCCCTGAGGGACTGCAGGCAGCCGCGCTCTGAGCCGCTTGGGGGGGTATCAGAGGGGCGGGTGCGAAGTCCTTGCTGCCAGAAGACAAAAAGGGGTCTTTTTGTCTCACCCATATGAGCTGGGTGCTCATATTTAAGAGGAGTTTAAGAGGAGTCACAGCCATAGGATAGAGAGCGGAGTGGTAAAGAGAAAACTCAGAGGAGGAAAAAGGAAGAAGTACAGAAAAGGAATGGATAGGCATAGGCATGAGCTGACAGAGTTCTGTTGTGCAGAACTTATGTTGAGTGGAAATTTAGAAAACTCAGGTGAGTCCGTGGGCCAGGAGGTGACTGGCCAGATAACCGATAGCTCGGATGCCTGTCTGTGGCAAGCAAAACCTGAAGACCGGAACCCCAGGGCGTACTGGGGCGAGAAGTAGAAGTCTGGTACGGCTTACGTAGCAATGTTGCGATCTATAGGGTGTGCTCGGCCTGCTAACACTTGTACTGCCAGCAAGTCTACTGTTAAGCGACCTTGTCTGCGAGGTGAAGGGTCACCCTTCGAAAACAGAGTGTCATGTATAGACATATGTGACAGAACTAACGCCTGGAGATCACGTCCAATGATGTATGTGAAGTAACGGTATAGTGAAAGGGTGCTGCAGAATGATGTGATAGAAAAGCCCATGAACTAGGCCCTGACTGATGCTCTAGTAGCGAGGTTCTGGTTATGATCGAAACTCGGTCGACCGGGAACACCTGCAGTAGGGGTGACATGAGTGCAACAAGATTTCTTTACTTTTTTATGTGTCCCCCTTGTATGCGACTGGCCCTGGTGAAGATGCAAACATTGCTTTTTTTTTTTTTTTATTTTTTTTTACCTGGGAAATAACGTCCAACCTGGTACTGGATGGAACCTGAACTCGACTGACCTGAGGGAGAAAAGATAGATGAAAACGACGAGTGGCTCATATGAATGCCACTGGAGACGAGTGACCGATTAAGTGCCGCTAAAAAATGAAGTGGGCTGTATGAGCACCACTGAGTGTGCTTGCAGCGATTGCAAGGAGTATATGTTGAGATGCATGTTTGCAGCGATTGCAAATGGGTATATGCTGAGATGCGTGTTTTTGCAGCGATTGCAAGGAGTTTATACTGAGATGCATGTTTTGCAGTGATTGTATACGGGTAAATGGTAAGATGCGTGTATTTGTAGCAATTGCAAGGAGTTTGTACTGAGATGCATATTTTACAGAGATTGCAAAATGGGTATATGCCGAGATGCGTGTTTTTTGCAGCGATTGCAAGGAGTTATGATGAGATGCATGTCTTGCAGCGATTGCAAGGAGTTATGATGAGATGCGTGTCTTGCAGCGATTGCAAGGAGTTATGATGAGATGCGTATCTTGCAGCGATTGCAAGGAGTTATGATGAGATGCGTATCTTGCAGCGATTGCAAGGAGCTATGATGAGATGCGTGTTCTTGCAGTGATTGCAAAATGGGTATATGCTGAGATGCGTGTATTTGCAGCAATTGCAAGGAGTTATCATGAGATGCGTATCTTGCAGCGATTGCAAGGAGTTTATACTGAGATGCATGTTGCAGCAATTGCAAAAATGGATAAATGTTGAGATGCGTGATCTTGCAATGATTGCAAGGAGATTATACTGAGATGCATGTTGCAGCGATTGCAAATGGGTATATGCTGAGATGCGTGTTTTGCAGCGATTGCAAGGAGTTATGATGAGATGCGTAGCTTGCAGCGATTGCAAGAAAGGTCACCTACTGATAGGCGAAAAATAAAAGGATAGCAGAAATTGTATATGTAGGAAGGAACTGCAAAGTGGCATACGTAACGAATCGGGGCTGTTACGTATTGGCGTGTGGGATACTCGTGACGCGAATCGTTGTGCCGCTTGTGCGACTAGGTTCAGAGTGGATTGTGATGCATGTAGCTGCTGAGGTGATGTGAATCGGACAAAAAATAAATAAAATAATGAATCGTAGGGTAAGAACCACTACAAATTGGTGTGCAGAATAAGACCGATGCAAACCGTTGTGCCGCCGAGGCGACTAGGCTTGAATCCGACTGATTCGTATGACATGAAAGCAATACGAAACAGTCAGTAAAAAATTACATAAAAAAAAAAAAATGAACCATTTGTGGGGTAGAACAGGGACTAAGAATCAGTGAGCGGGATGCATCCGATGCAAACCGTTGTGCTGCCGATGCGACTAGGTTCGAATCGGATTGTAGCAGGTATGCAATACGAATCGGTTGTAAAGAGATGGCACTGATACAAATTGGCTGTAAGATGTATGAAGTGAATCCAATACAAATCGGTTGCAGCGTGTATACCACCCCTTACTTCTAAAACCAAACACATACCAACCACCCAGCCCCCCAGGCTAATCAAAGTGCAGACAAGGCCCCATGTGGGTCTAATTACCACCTCAATCAGACACAAAACCCATGCAAATAATACATGCTGATCTCCAAATGGATTAGATGGCAACCCCATAGACAGTGAATCCTATGAGAAAATGAAGCCTGTATCGAGTGATATCAGAGAACAACCGACAATGGCTCAGAGGCTTGGATCTACGAACGAATCGTATGTTTGTGGATAGGATGACAAGCAAGGCAGAGCGAGCCTGCAAATCTAAGTTTGCAGGTATAGGAAACATATCCAATGGTAACATTGCATATGAACAAAAAGGTTTGAACCCTACCTGCAACAGCAAGCGAGAACCGCCGACGAAGACGCCGCAACCCACTTGTAATAGAACGCACAGACTTATGAACACAAGGTAAGCTGGGAAGAGTCAGCACAGTGACATGTAGTATCGTGCACTGAAACTGACAAAGAGGAAGGGGAAGTGGTCAGCTTAAATACCCTCCGGGCTCCTCCCATAAATTCAGGCCAGCATACTGGCCTTCTAATATATATATATATATATATATATATATATATATATATATATATATATATATATATACAGTTATGCCCTGTACACACTGTCGGACATTGAACGGACATTCTGACAAAATTCATGGATTTTTTCCGACGGATGTTGGCTCAAACTTGTCTTGCATACACACGGTCGCACAAAGTTGTCGGAAAATCCGATCGTTCTGAACGTGGTGACCTAAAACACATACGTCGGGACTATAAATGGGGCAGTAGCCAATAGCTTTCGTCTTTTAATTTATTCTGAGCATGGGTGGCACTTTGTACGTCGGATTTGTGTACACACGATTTGAATTTCCAACAGCGGATTTTGTTGTCGGAAAATTTTATAGCAAGCTCTCAAACTTTGTGTATCTAAAATTCCTATGGAAAATGTGTGATGGAGCTTACACACGGTCGGAATTTCCGACAACAAGGTCCTATCACACATTTTCCATCAGAAAATTCTATCGTGTGTACGGGGCATAACAGTTTTCAACACACTCTTATTTAACCTCCAATGTTATTTCACACAAGTACATTTTTTTTTCACTTCCTTTTAGAAGCTGGAGTCTCGGTGTGTGGACTCTTGTTTGCCCGGATACAGAAAAAAGCCAGGATCTTCAATCCACTCTTGCTGCTATGACTGTGTCCCATGTTCAGAAGGGCAGATATCCAATATGCCTGGTATACCTTATATTTCTATATACATACTGTATATACAGTATATATACGCATATACTATGTTTTTTATTTTAATTGTTTTTAACTTTAACATGAAATTCACAGATGTGCAAAAGCTGTAACATACATATATATATATATATATATATATATATATATATATATATATATATATATATATATATATATATATATATATATATATATATATATATATATATATATATATACTGTATATATAAATCTCACAAAAGTGAGTACACCCTTCACATTTTTGTAAGTATTTTATTTTATCTTTTCATGTGACAACATTGAAGAAATTACACTTTGCTACAATGTAAAGTAGTGAGTGTACAGCTTGTATAACAGTGTAAATTTGCTGTCCCCTCAAAATAACTCAACACACAGCCATTAATGTCTAAACCACTGGCAACAAAAGTGAGTACACTCCTAAGTGAAAATGTCCAAATTGGGCCCAAAGTGTCAATATTTTTTGTGGCCACCATTATTTTCCAGCACTGCCTTAACCCTCTTGGGCATGGAGTTGCCGCTGGAGTCCTCTTCCACTCCTCCATGACGACATCATGAAGCTGGTGGATGTTAGGGACCTTGCGCTCCTCCACCTTCCATTTGAGGATGCCCCACAGATGCTCAATAGGGTTTAGGTCTGGAGACATGCCAGTCCATCACCTTTACCCTTAACTTCTTTAGCAAGACAGTGGTAGTCTTGGAAGTGTGTTTGGGTCGTTTAGGTCGTTATCATTTTGGAATACTGCCCTGCGTCCCAGTCTCTGAAGGGAGGGCATCATGCTCTGCTTCAGTATATCACAGTACATGTTGGAATTCATGATTCCCTCAATTAACTGTAGCTCCCCAGTACTGACAGCACTCATGCAGCCCCAGACCATGACACTCCCACCACCATGCTTGACTGTAGGCAGGACACACTTGTCTTTCTACTCCTCACCTGGTTGCCACCACGCACGCTTGATACCATCTGAACCAAATAAGTTAATCTTGGTCTCATCAGACCTCGGGGGATGGTTCCAGTAATCCATGTCCTTAGTCTTCAGCAAACTGTTTGCATGCTTTCTTGTGCATCATCTTTAGAAGAGGCTTCCTTCTGCCTACAGCCATGCCTCAGACCAATTTGATGCAGTGTGCAGTGTGTGGTCTGAGCACTAACAGGCTAACCACACACACACCCCTTCAACCTTGCAGAAATGCTGGCAGTACTAATATGTCTATTTCCCAAAGACAACCTCTGGATATGACGCTGAGCACGTGCACTCAACTATTTTGGTCGACCATGGTGAGGCCTGTTCTGAGTGGAACCTGTCCTGTTAGACCGTTGTGTGGTCGTGGCCACCATGCTGCAGCTCCGTTTCAGGGTCTTGGCAATCTTCGTATAGCCTAGGCCATCTTTATGTAGAGCAACAGTTCTTTTTTTCAGATCCTTTAGAGAGTTCTTTGCCATGAGGTGCCATGTTGAACTTCCAGTGACCAGTATGAGAGAGTGAGAGCGATAACACCAAATTTAACACACCTGCTCCCTATTCACACCTGAGACCTTGTAACACTAATGAGTTTTCTTGACACTGGAGAGGGAAAATGGCTAATTGGGCCCAGTTTGGACATTTTCACTTAGGGGTGTACTCACTTTTGTTGCCAGCGGTTTAGACATTAATGGCTGTGTGTTGAGTTATTTTGAGGGGGCAGCAAATTTACAGTGTTATACAAGCTGTACACTCACTATTTTACATTGTAGCAAAGTGTCATTTCTTCAGTGTTGTCACATGAAAAGATATCATAAAATATTTACAAAAATGTGAGGGGTGTACTCACGTGTGTGAGATACTGTACATATCCAAAACCGTTATACTGTACTCACACCGTAAACCGTTAGAGGTACTCTTGATGAAAGTAAGAATTGGCCTTGCTTCCAAAATTAAAATTATATGCACATGTCAAATAGGTGAGGAAAAATTCGGGCCTTGGGTGTTAATTGTGTCTATGAAACCTATACCAAAAAAATTCTTGCAGATAAAATCAACACCCACAAATCTAGGCAGCGTAGACAGTCTTTCAGAGATTCCAGATCCATAACACACTTAATCATGGGCATCAGGGGCTGTCAGGAAGATCCTGCTAGTAACAGGCATCCTGTGCGTGCAGATGTGCGATCGCGTGCACCTATGCGCATGCGCGGGTGCGCACATGTGCGCGGGGGAGCGCTAGGGCCCATCAGCACCAGGCAGGCTATTTAAACCTAGCTGACACACTGGGATCTTGCTGTCTGCTCTACAGCGTTACGTGTGTTTTGATCCTTGAGAACCTGTTCCTGTACTAAAGACCCGGGTTGTTCCTGATTATCCTTGTTATCTGCCTGCATCTGATCCCGGCTTGTCTCTGACCATCCCTGTCTTCTGCCTGCATCCGACCCCGGCTTGTCTGACTACTCTTCTGCCTGACCCTCTGGCATATCCACTGTCCGCCTGGCTACCGATCCGGCTTGTCTGACTCTCCAGCCTTAGTGTCCTGACTTCAGTTCCAGTCTGCTATCCGGATCCAGTCTGCTGTCCAGTTCCAGTCTGCTGTCCAGTTCCAGTCTGCTTTTCGGCTCCAGTCTGCTGCCCAGTTCCAGTCTGCTGTCCAGTTCCAGTCTGCTGTCCAGTTCTAGTCTGCTATCCAGCTCCAGTCTGCTATACAGTTCTAGTCTGCTGTCCAGTTCCAGTCTGCTGCCCAGTTCCAGTCTGCTATTTGGTTCCAGTCTGCTGCACCAGTCTGCTGATCCAGCTCCTTCCAGGTTCCAGTCTACCTTCTGGCTCAGTCTGAAGTTCTACTGCACAGTGCTTCCTGAGTTCCAGACCCACCTCCTGCTGTTGATCCTGCCAGGCACTCATGTCACTCCTGACTCTTGTGCTTCCTGTACATCCAACCAGGGCTCTCGAGTCGGATACGCAAGAGAGGCCATCCCCTGCAAGTTGGGCTCGTCCACAAGGTATGTGACAGGGGCCTAATACCTGCTGCTAATCCAGGAATAATTAATTTTGATAAATGTCAGCCGGTCAACAGAGTTAGTGAACAGACACGCTCTTTTATCAGTCACAAAACTTCCACAGCACTGAATGACTGTTCAGAAAGCACGCTGGATGCAAGGCAGCCCAGTGCTCAATTGCATACTGGGCAGGTTCGGGCCAGTGGTTTATTCTCATGACCCAGTAACCCAGTGAATCATCAACTGGAAAGCTGTCCATGTCTGTTTTTGCCCATAGATAATCTCTCACCATATGATGCAGATACTGCCGATTGGATGTGGATGCTGACAAACCTTCTCCACTGCTCCTTTCTTGATCAACACAAGCCTTAAAAATAGCTTTTCCATGAGATTGTAACCTACCAGAGTCTGGAAGGGTGTTACATAAACTCCCTTTTAAGGTGTCCTCAAGATATGTCATCTTCTGCTCCCTCTGTGGGGATGGGATAAGTTCTGAGACTTTCCTCTTGTACAGTAACGATGGTTGAGGAGAGTTTCCAACCAATAGTGATCCTTCTCCCTGATGCCACAAATTCTCGGGTCCTTTCGCTGGCTTTAAAGAATGAGGAAGGCCATGCACTGCAAGTTTGCACCACATTCCTGGCTAAAGCTAAAAGAATCTTTACTCCGGTGTGGCTCCTGTCCCCTAGACAGACCATCTGAAGCACTGCATGGCATTTTTTAGCCTTACTCATTGAATAGCCCCATGAACACTTAGGGCAAGGGTCTTCAAACTATGGCCCTCCAGTTGTTCAGGAACTACAATTCCCATCATGCCTGGTCAGAGTTTTACAATGCCTCATGGGACGTGTAGTTCCGCAACAACTGGAGGGCCGTAGTTTGAGGATCCCTGACTTAGGGGGTAATATCTATCTATCTATCTATCTATCTATCTATCTATCTATCTATCTATCTATCTATCTATCTTTTTTTTTTTCTACTCTGTTCTATTGTTTTTCTATGCTAGTCTTTTTCTATGCTATTCTTTTCAATTATTTTCTATTCTATTTTAATCTTTTCTGTTCGAATTTGAAATCATCCTATACCAAATTTGAATGTATGTGTATATATATATATATATATATATATATATATATATATATATATATATAAAACCATTTTTGAATTTCATATAGAATGGAATAGAATTAGAATATAAAAGATTAGAATAGAATAGAAAACAATATAATATATATTATGTTTTATTCTATTCTGTTCTATTGTTTTTTCTATTCTATTCTTTTCTATTCTTTTACTTTCCATTGTTTTGCATTCTTTTCCAATCTATGCTCAAATTCAAATTTATACTAATCAAAATTTGAATTTCGGAAGACGGTAATATTCTATTTTATTACATTCTTTTAAATTCTATTCTAGTCTTTACTATTCTTTTATTTTTATTATATCGATTCATTATTTTATATTCTATTTTATAGTATTCTTTTTTAGAAAATCGATTTTTATTTTTTTCAAATTCCAATCAAATTTGTTTTTGAATTCTTTTCAAATGCAATTCAAATTTGTCTTTAAATTCTTTTCGAATTCGATGCAAATTTGTTTTCAAATTCGAATTTGGTCTGCTTTTTTTAATTCTAATCATTATTTCGGATTTGTTTAAATTTGTTACTATTGTAAATCGATATTGCGGATGCATCCTAATTTACAAATAATTAAAAATTTGTCCAAATTTCGATTTGGAACAAAATGAAATGCACATGTCTACTTTCAAGTGCTCTTGCCAACCGGCTGAGTGGTGAGAGATTAAATGCCTTGTCAAGCATGTGGTATCCAAATGGCTGATGTTTTTGCCATGCTTGATCTGCTTGAGGAAAAGTTTGCAAATTGCAACAGTGCGATCGGCTGCAAGTGTGCTAAAAAAGGCCCAGACAACTGAGCTGTGGCAAGTGGGCCAGGAGATAACAGCTCCACAATGTGATGAAGTAGGGTGGCTCCTCTCTGCTCTTCCATGGTGGCTGCTTTTGTGGACATCCTGCCTCTTTGGGGTTGTGCCTCACCCTTACTTTCCTCCTGTCCTCTATCCAGCACCCAAGTCATGTCAGTGACTTCATCATCATCATCCCCTTCATCCTCATAAATACTGGAGCCAACTTGGCAATACGCTGTGGCTGAGGGAACATGACTGCCAATTTGTTGTTTACCAGTGTTCTCCCCTCTCTGTAGGCTCATGTTCCTGCCTTCCTCAACCTCAGAACCAACATCAGAATCAAGTAATGGCTGTGCATAATCAGAGAGCAAGTGTTTCAAATAACTCAGCTGACTCCTCCATGCATGCAGCAGAACATGCGAACAGGCAAAAAATTTGGCAGAACACACGAACACCGTTAAAGTCTATGGGACACCAACATGAATAATCAAAAGTGCTAATTTTAAAGGCTTATATGCAATTTATTGTCATAAAAAGTGTTTGGGGACCTGGGTCCTGCCCCAGGGTACATGTATCAATGCAAAACATTTTGCAATTCATTACAGCTGTGATCAATTTTAAATGACAATTTTTCCTTTAGAAATGTCATTTTGCTGTGGTATTGTTCTAAACACAGGAAAAATGTGCCACTTTACAGGCATACTATAGACACCCCCCCATGCACAACATTTAAAGGAATATTTCATTTTTATTGTTTCACTTTAAGCATTAAAAAAATCACTGATCCTGGGGGGCAGGAGGCGGAGCCTAGCAGAACAGACATGCATTGTTAGAGCTCCACACCGCTGAGGAGAGAAGAGAAGGACAAAGCGGAGCCTGCAGGCTCAAAAGGTATCCATTTGAACCTTTTTGCCCCAGGGAACAAACTGTGAAAGTTTGGGCAGGAAATATGGTACTGGGAGGAAACCGTGGCAGAAATAAAAATCACCTCACAAAGAGCTCACAGGCACTCACTGCAGCTGAAGCAGCTCCAGTCACCTCACAAGATACAGCATCAGGGCGCCCTCACAGACAGAAAATGTCACAGCAAGACTCTCCATTTGAGTCAGATACAGAACAAATCCTCTCACAAACTTCTCCACAAGCCTCCTCAGTATCCCCAGTAATATTATTACAATTTGAAAAGATGCTTCATAAGGCTTTAAAACAAACCTCAGACCAAATAACAAAAAGCCTAACCAAAGAAATAAGAGAGCTGGGAAACCGCACCTCAGCCTTAGAAATAAAAATGGATGAAATTGAAATTACAACCCAAGAAAATATAACAGAATTGGAACAATTAAAAAAAGAGAATTTAATACTTCAAACTAAGCTCGAAGATTACGAAAATAGAGCCAGACGTTCAAACTTGCGCATAAGGGGAATACCTGAAACTGTGACAGACCTGCAATCTACTATTACTGCTCTATTACAAGAACTAAAGCCAGATATCCCTATTGAATGTTTAGAACTGGACAGAGTACACAGAGCCCTCACAGCCAAAAAGAAAGATGGACCCCCACGTGATATAATCACAAAATTTCATTATTACAGAACGAAAGAACAAATACTAATTGCTACAAGAGAAAAAAAGGAACTTAATTTTCAAGGACACAATTATCAAATTTTTGCTGACCTATCCCAACTTACTATTACTAAAAGACGATCCATGAAACCCCAACTAATGGAACTGCAACGCCACAACATTATGTATCAATGGGGCTTCCCCTTTTCAGTCAGATTTAACTACCAAGGTACAATTTACAGAAGCAGATCAGCAGATGAACTACAACAAACCCTTTTAAAATTAAATCTGACAGAACCCACAAGCAGCAACACTCCCACACGCAGAAGAATGGCATCATCTTCACCTTCAGGCAGCACCCAGAAAATTCCAGAACAAAATGGGAATCATCATTCTCACAAAAGAGGCCGTTATGCCACATCATCCATGGACCAAGAAGATTCAATGGACTGACATTAAAATTCCTGATATCTCTTCATTTATTATACTAAGAGATGGTTCTCTATAAAAAACCTGTATTTATAACTGAATGTAACTGCATTCTGATAGTCACACACTGTGTGGGATCATGTTACATTCCAGTTATATTTCTTATTACTTCTGATTCATATAGCCTTAGAATATATAAGTGAAATAAGGAAATTCTTGTTCAGTTATATATTATCAGGTAATAACAATAGATTTATTACTTTTTAGGACAAATATGTTCAATAATCCAGAAGTAATGGAAGCTTTTTCTTTCTTTTCTTAAAACAAATATATTATTACCTAACTAGTTCCTAGAATTATGTTTTTGTTTATTCTAATCTGAAGCAATACAACCTCAATTTTATGAGTTAACATATCTAAACAGTTACATATGAATAAAATATGTAATTGTTTACTCTGGAGGGGTTAAAGTCCCAAAATAATTCAAACTATCTTCATCAATACCAAAGTTATTAACAGTACCTTTCTAACTGAATTATTTAGCCTAGGGCAAGACTAACCATATACAACCACCCTGGAATAAATAATTTCAACAAAAACTATATTCTGCACTCCAATTAATGAAACATCATTTTGATGTCTTTTGACATAGCACTTCTCTCCTGTAAGCGGAAGATCCGTGTACCCCCATTAGCCCTCCTCATTCTCCCAACCATATTATGTGGGAGTGTGACGAAGGCACTTATTTCCCTGAGAGATATTTATTCTCTTTCACGGGTAAATTGTGATTACTTGCAAAAAATAATGTAAACAATGTATCATCTAATCTCATATGTTTTTTGTTTACTCTTTACTCCAGAATTCACTGGTTTCTTTTCTATCTATTCATCTCTTCAGTCCACACAGGTTGATCTGCGCAGTCAGCTCTGCATAACAAAAAGTAAGTCAAAACTATTTGATCTATTGCCATGGCACCACTAAATATACTTTCCCTGAATGTTCAGGGAATAAATGTCCCTCAAAAAAGGACCAAAGCCTTCCGTACTTTCCATAACAAGAAGGCTCATATAGTATGCCTCCAAGAAACACACTTCACCAAAGATTCTACTCCAAAATATATTTCTCCTTTTTATCAACAAATTTACACGGCTTCTGCCTGTACCAAGCAAAGGGGAACTCTAATTGCATTTCACCGATCCACACCATTCACCTTATCATCAGAAATTAAAGACCCAGAAGGTAGATACCTGATACTCATGGGTTATATAATGGATACAGCAATCACGGTGATTTCCTACTACGCTCCTAACAAACAACCTACACCATTCCTCTCACATATATTACAAGTGATTAATACACACAAAATAGGAACAGTGATAACGTGTGGGGATTCGAACCAGGTCCTCCTCCCATTTCTAGATAAATCACCTTTTACACCATCCAAAATAACCTCTAGATTACCTTTTTCTCAACTTCTTTCCAAATACAATCTGGTAGATTCATGGAGAGAAAGTAACCCAATGAAAAAGAAATTCACTTATTTCTCGCACCCTCATCAAACCTTCACCAGAATAGATCATATTTTTCTAACAATAGGAATTATACCAGAAATTATTGCATCAGATACAATTCCGATTCCGTGGTCTGACCATAATGCAGTATACACTACTATAGCCTCAGCCATACCAAAAGCGCATGACCCAACGTGGTACTTACCGGACATAATGCTCAAACACCCACTACATCAGATGGCCATTGAACAAGCTTTAAAGGAATACATATCAATTAATAATACAACAGACATCTCCCCAATAACACTGTGGGAAGCTCATAAGCCTGTCTTGCGTGGTACAATACAAAGACAAATGGCACTATTTAAACGGGAACGCAAAAATCTAGCAAAAAAACTAGAACTCAATTTTAATGCAGCATACATATCATTTCAAGATAATCCATCTCAGAGTACAAAATCTCATCTGGAAAAATCTAGATTGGAATACGATCTATTTCTCACTGAGTCAGTTGATAAATCCCTCAAACGCTCCAAACACAATTTCTACATGAATACAAACAAACCAGGTACATATTTGGCTCGGGCATTAAATTCAACTAACAAATCTTTCAAACCAATACGTTTGAAATTATCAAAAAATGTTTACACTTGTAATCCAGTTAAAATAGTCCATAAATTTCACTCACATCTCGCAACTTTATACAAGACAAACAATGAATTTAATCCTACAGAGGCTGAATCCTTCTTCTCAAAAATAACCTTACCTGAATTATCTCAGAATCAAAAAAGCAGTTTGGATGAGCCTATAACTATAGATGAAGTTGCTAACGCCATAAAAGACCTAAAACTTAACAAAAGACCAGGCCCAGACGGCTACTCGGCTTTATACTATAAAACATTCTCAGAAATACTCTCTCCCATTCTCACTGAAACTTTTAACAATCTTCTAGATGGACATTCTTTTCAGCAAGAAACACTAATGGCAATTGTTTGTATGATCCCAAAACCCCTTTCTGATGATACTTCCTGTGTGAATTATCGGCCTATCTCTCTGTTAAACCTCGATATTAAATTATTAGCAAAAATAATAGCAAAACGGCTCAATAGCATTATAGGAAAATTAATACATAGAGATCAAGTAGGCTTCTTGCCAAATAGACAGGCAGGCGATAATATACGCAGGGCAGTGTTATTGGCACATATTGCTAAAAAACGGAAAATCCCTTTATGTTTTCTATCTCTTGATATTAAGAGGGCATTTGACACAGTATCCTGGCAATATATGCAATATTCATTACAAAAATGGGGTTTTGGACCCCACTTTTTAACATGGATCAAAGCATTATATAATAAACCCAAAGCCTATATAAAATATGCTGGATACAAATCTGAAGCCTTTAATATCGAAAGAGGTACCCGACAGGGTTGCCCATTATCTCCCTTATTATTTGCCCTTATACTCGAACCCATGGCCCAATACATCAGAACAAACCAAACTATAACTGGCATTGAAGTAGGAGGTATTACACACAAATTATGTATATTTGCAGACGATATATTACTTTTTCTATCATCACCACAGGTCTCTGGTCCTAACTTAATACCAGCTCTTGATGGATTTGCAGCCCTATCCGGCCTTATGATTAATCCTAAGAAATGCCTAGTGCTTAATATTTCACTCACAAACATGGAATTGATCCCGGCTAGGGCTGCACTCCCATTCACATGGGCAGAAAAATCAATCCCATATCTTGGAATTCATTTAACAGCATCTCATTCTGACTTATTCTCAACCAATTATCCTCCTGTATTAAGACAGATCACAAATCTAATAAAACAATGGTCGCAACTTCCTTTATCCTGGATAGGGAAGATTAATGCAATCAAAATGACTATTCTACCCAAATTGCTTTATCTATTCAGAGTCCTCCCTATTCCAATTCCTTCCTATTTTTTGAGAATAGTACAAAAAAGAGCAACTTCGTTTATATGGGGCTCTTCTAAACCACGTATACCTATACACACACTACATCTTCCCAAAAATAAAGGAGGCCTGGGATACCCTAATTTTACTAACTACTACAGAGCAGCACATTTGGCCAGTCTGTCCAAATACCATGCAAAACAGGAAATCCCATTATGGGTATTTATAGAGGCTTCAGAAAATGACCCTCTATTAATATCAAATTTATTATGGCTTGATCCTAAAGACCGCTTTAAAATTCATAATCCCATAACTAAACACTTCTTATCTCTCTGAGATAAACTAAAAACCAAATATCAGTTACAATCTCCACACAATCCTCTCCTTTCTTTTATCAGAAATCCGGCCTTTTATCCGGCATGGATCTACCCAAATTCTTTTAAAGCTTGGACAACATCAGTCATTCAGACACTAAATGACTTCATAGCATCTAAATCATTCCTTTCATTCCCATCGCTTAGAGAAAAATATGATCTACCAAACTCTGAGATATTTAGATATCTCCAAATCAAAAATTTCTATACACCATTCCTAAAGGGGGATACACCATTATCCCAATTATCCATTTTTGAATCAATCTGTACAAAAGATCCATTTGCTAAAGGTACAATTTCATCACTTTATAATCAATTATATGGAGTAGCAAATCTTAATAGACCCTCTTACGTTCAGAGGTGGGAGGAGGACCTGGGACGAACTTTAGAAGACACGGACTGGTCTAACATATGGCTCACATCTAAGTCATCTTCACCCAACATCTTAGCACTGGAGACAAATTATAAAGTCCTAACTCGCTGGTACCCTGTACCCGCTAGAGTGGCAAAATATTCACCTAATACCTCAGCTCTTTGTTTTCGAGGATGCCCAGAAATAGGCACATATTTACACATATGGTGGACGTGCCCAGTAATCCAAACCTTCTGGAAGGAAGTCTTTGTGATTGCATCTAAAATATTTAAAAAAATAATACAACCAGATCCATATTTAACTTTACTTAAATTAAAACCGGAATGGTTAACACTCTCTCAATTCAAACTTATGATCCAACTAATAACGGCTGCAAAACAAACAGTGGCCAAGGCATGGAAATCTCCTACATTGGTACTAGCCGAAACAATTCACAGAATGAATAATACAATGTCCCATGCTAAGATGGTAGCCATCGATCAAAACCAAATTCCAAAATTCGAAAAACTTTGGCATCCTTGGATAAAACAACAGTTCCTGTCAAACTTCAATGACTCTGTCCTGTTGCCATGGTAACAGATTAAATGACTTACAGAGACACCCATTCTAAGGCTTCAAAGAGAACTAAAAATTTTTAATAAACTGACGAGCGGGACAACCTTGTGGACCATACCTCTACCTTTCAACCCTTTTTCTTCTTTCTCTTTCCTTTTCTCCACCTTACGATTAAAGCTCATTATCAGAATTTATTTGACCTATATACACTCTACTTGTAAACAATATGTATAGTAGGTATAAATCATTTAAATACCTACAAAAGTAACTAAGGAAATTATATATATCTTTAATTTAGGTTTACGTGAACCCAATGTTTAATATTTGAAATTTCATGATATTTACCTATATAAA
Organism: Aquarana catesbeiana; assembly: GCF_042186555.1. Lineage (NCBI taxonomy): Eukaryota > Metazoa > Chordata > Amphibia > Anura > Ranidae > Aquarana > Aquarana catesbeiana. The sequence continues at coordinate 41,847,105 of NC_133324.1, forward strand.
CCCTACTGTAAAACAATGAGCTTACTTTATAGATCCTTGTAAACTTACTTTATGTATCTTTATAACATTGTATACTCAATAAACTTCTTTTGACAAGGAAAAAAATCACTGATCCTAAAAAAACTTCAGTTTAAAAAAAAAAAAAAATGTATTGATACATATCCGCTGGAGCAGGACCCGGGTCCCCAAAAACTTTAAAACACAATAACTTGCATATAAGCCTTTAAAATTAGCACTTTTGATTTTTCATGTTAGTGTCCCATAGACTTTAACGGTGTTCCGGCAGCTTTCAAATTTGCTGCGAACATTGCATATTGTTCGCTGTTCGGCGAACAGTTTGAATCGTTTGAATTGAACATTGGGCTTATCCCTATGCATGATGCTGGGGCTATAGCAGCAGAGGCCGAATAAGCCAATCTGGCAGCTTCGGTGGACTGCACATTAGTCTCTGCTTGGGTGATAGAGGATAAGGAGAATGAGGATGGTTTAGTAAGCCAGTCCACCACCTCCTTTGCATGCTGTGGCTGGATAGCATGGGCAACATCACTAAACTGCCTGAGGTCAGACCAACGTCCACCTTTGCCTGTGGACAGAGATTCTGCTGGCCCCATCACAGTGCCATGGGAACATCTGCCTCTTCTTATTGGCCTCCCAGACATGATGGGGGGAGGACTTATTACCGAAATGTAATAGAGACGGGGAAATGTGTACTTGAATTCACTTTAGTCAATTGAAAGTGTGTTTGGTGCACTTTAACTTGAGTACTCACTACACAGACACACTCCACTGACACACTACAATATACTTCAGTAAAACTGCACTGACGCATTGCAATACATTGCAGTAAAAGTGCACTAACACACTTCAGTATACTGTAGTAAAACTGCACTGATGCACTGCAACACATTGCAGTAAAGGTGCACTAACTCACTTAAATATACTGCAGTAAAACTGCACTAACACACTTCAATATTCTGCAGTAAAAGTGCACTAACGCAATTTAATATACTGCAGTAAAACTGCCCTGACACACTAAACTGACACTACAGTAAAAGCAAATGGTCACACTACACTCACACTGCACTATCACTACATTCACACTACACTGATACTTTACACTCATAATAGAATCACAATGGCACACTATAGCACATTAACTCACTAGTAGCAATGAACAGAGCCCTGTTCTATCTCTCTCCAATTCAATATCACACTGCAAATGGCTGCTCTGGGAAGGAACCTTTTATAGTGTGGGGTGGGTCTATGAGTAATGAGCCATGATTGGAGAGAGTACAATCAGAGAGAGTCAATCAGAGTTCATAGCACATAACAGTGCTATGAACTCTGATTGAGCAAAGCCTTCACTGCTTCAGCCAATCAGGGCTTCCAATGCACTGTGCAGCATTTGATTTACAGGGGTGAATGTCAGGAAAGGGGCCATCTGCTGGTAAGATCTCATTTGGCGTGCAGTACTGGGGTCCACCAGCAGGTGTCTCCTGGCAGTTTGGAACTGTCAGGGGAATCTTTCCCTGCTGGTGTTATTTCATCTTTTGGCCGCAGTACTGACGTTCACCAGCGGATGGATCCTGGCAGTATGGAGCAGACAACACTCCCTGCGCTCAGGTGCTACATGAAGACAATTATTGTCAGTCCCATAAATGCCCCGCAAGCCCTCACATGCTTGCCTTGGTATCTCTCTCCTTGAGCCCTGACCTTGTTTGCCTGTTTACCGATCCTGAGCCTGCATCCGACCTTGTTCCCAAGCTTATCCTGACCTGGTCCCTTCTGTGTTCCTGTACCCTTCAGCTCGATCCATCCCCTCTCTGTCCCGTTGGTTCCCTGTCCCTCATTTACTGATCTTCCTGTGTATGACCTTGGCTTGACTAACGTTTATGCTTCTGGAATATCCCTTGTCCTGCTGACCTGCCGTGTATGACCCTGGCCTGGCTGACATCTGTGATTCTGGTACTGCCCCTTGCTGTATATATTGTTGTTGGTGGGTTTGTTGGGTTGGTTGTGCACTGTTTATATTTTCTGATTTATCATCTATTTTAATAAATATCATTATTCACTTTACATGCGTTTTGTGTATTCTCTGTGCAGTCCACACAGTCTGGTCTACTAATTCTCCTGACAGTGAATCTGTGAATTCCATACACTTGAACTTAGTATTTGATCTCACTAAAGTCTAGGGGGGAAATTCTTGATACTGCATTCTGCCTATTTTGTAGGTTAATAGGCTAATATGCTGTCAAAAAGGGGATGGGTGGCTGGGCACTGTAGCTGGGGACATGGGGACTAAATGCTTGAGAGATGCCTTTAGGCTGTATGTGATGTTGTGGAACACTACAGCTTTTTTTTGGGTATGACCAGCAACACTGTATGCTGCATTGGAGCTCATTCAGAGGGCCTATTAATGCCATCCCCATGCAGAGCCATTGCCATATGCATGTACATCCACTTCAACTGCATGTGCATCCACTTCCACTGCTCAAGTGTTGTACAGTGGATAGACAGTATGTAAGCAGCTTGGAAAGGCTCACATTTAAGAGGAAGAGATTCAGTGAGATCATCTTGAAAAATAAATGTGGGTTCAATATTTGAAAGGCAAAAGACACAAATATTGTTCAGTGGCTGGACAGTATGTTAGCAGATGGCAAAGTAGCAAATGAAAAAAGGCGGTGAGGCATGTTTTATCTTGAAATAAACATTACAATGCATTACATGAGTGCCAGGTCACCTGGGACCAGGTGACAGATGCACTCTGTAGGAGTCAGAAGTGCACCGCTAAGGTAATGGACCCTAGGACTGACTGCTGCGGATTGAACCCTGGAAGGTTCAGGAAGTGGGTCTACAGGATAACTAACATGGATCCCAGTGGGAGCTAGAGCATAGATTCCCCAGGGCGTGGAGTCTAAGAGCCAGCGGGTGTTCACCAGAGCCTCTAGTGGTGAGGATGGACTGCGCTGCAGTCTGGCTCCAGGTCACGGCCCCAGGGTCTCACAGCTCACGCTCACCGTAGACTACAGGAGAAGAGGAAGGAGGCAGCAGGCTGGAACGACAGGGAAGTAAGGGGTAAGCCAAAGGTCAGGGTGACTAGCAGACAAGGATAAACATAACACACCAAAGGTCAGGGTAACAAGCAGACAGGGAGAGTCGAGAACAGGCCAAAGTCGGTAACAGGAATCAGACGTAGGAAACACAGCAAGTACACACGGAGATATAATACAGAAAGTGCAGCGCTGGACATGTGAAGTGAATAGTGAAATTTGCTAAACCAATTAATAAACTAGTGAAAATTAATCAAAATCAATATATAAAGTGGTGACCTATATATATAGATTATAAATTATTTTTAAACGTGAACATATGAATTAAGAAAGAAAAATTAAGAAAAGTGAGAAAAAGTTCCTGTAAATGAAAACTTTTGTCTCATTTATCTTATATAAAACTGCGCAGAGCAAAGAGATTGCTACAAGACTTGCAATTAATGGACACTTGGAGGACCCTCCATGCACACGACAGATTATACTTTTTTTCAGCTAAACATAAGACATATACTAGAATTGACTATGTTTTTCTATCGCAGAACGCACTGTCATGCATATTGGAGGCTTCCATAGGCTCATTTACATTGTCGGACCACGCACCAACCAATTGTGTTTTAGAATGGGGTGATATAAGCCCCCGGGAATGGAACTGGAAGATGAATGAGACACTCCTGAAGGAACCAGAGTATGAGAATCAGATAGCTCAGGAAGTGGAATCCTTCTTTATAAACAATAAATCAGGGGAAACAACCCCATTTTGCAGATGGGAGGCGCATAAATGTTACATTAGGGGAATCCTCATATCTTTAGGAGCTCATAGGAAATGCTCTCTCGGCGCTAAGCTGGACACCCTGCTTGGAGAAATCCGTATACTCGAACAAGCTCACAAGAAATCTCATGCACAACAGACGGAGGAGAAACTTTCGGGCTTACGGGATGAATTAAATCTATTATTAATAGATAAAGCAAAAGCTAAGCTGGCCCGGTGTAGGCGTGTATACTATGAATACGGAAATAAGCCTAGCAGGGTGCTAGCAAATGCGCTCAGAGAGACAAGAGCTCGGAATCATATTGAGCGTATTAAAACGCAGGGAGATACGTTAGTTAGCTCCTCACAGGCAATTGCGAAGGCATTTAGGGATTATTATGCCAACCTATATCAGATAGAGGGCCAAATGCCTACTTCAAGAACATCTAATAGATGGGAGTCGGCAAAAGAATACATATTAGCTTCAGGAATGCCTAAGATACCTGAAGAAGGAGCAGGAGACATAGATGGCCCAATTACAATAGAAGAATTTTTAGAAGCCCTGAAATCGCTGAAGCCAGGTAAGGCCCCAGGTCCCGATGGGTACACCTTGCTGTATTATAAGACCTTCTCGGAAAAACTGGCACCTAAATTTCTAGCTGCTTTTAACTCAATACGTGATGGGCAAACGATGCCCGTGAAAACATTAATGGCCCACATAACAGTAATTCCGAAGGAGGGAAAGGACCCAGCCCTATGTGCTAGCTATTGTCCAATCTCGTTGCTAAATGTAGACCTCAAGATCTTTACAAAAATACTCGCTAATAGATTAGTGACATACATCCCCGCTCTAGTGCATCAGGATCAAGTAGGGTTTACCCCTAATAGAGAGGGTAAAGAAAACACGCAAAGGGTTCTAAATGCCATATATATATCTCAATATTATCAAAAACCCCTAGTGCTTATATCTACTGATGCAGAAAAAGCATTTGATAGGGTAGACTGGACATTCCTGAGAGACACGTTACAGCATATAGGATTGAAAAGTGGGATGCAGAACTGGATTTCTAGTCTGTACTCATATCCTAAAGCAAGGGTGAAGATAAATGATACAATGTCTGAATCATTCGCTATAAATAATGGAACGCGGCAGGGATGTCCACTCTCTCCTATCATATTTATTCTCACACTTGAACCCTTTTTGAGAACAATATGGGCCAACCCAGATATTAGGGGCATTTTAATAAAAGGGGAAGAACATAAATTGGCCGCATATGCGGATGACTTGCTATTCTTCATTACCTCTCCAGTTGTATCCCTACCATCTTTATTATCGGAGTTACGCATATATGGAGGGTTATCCAATTTCAAGGTAAACTATAGTAAGTCTGAAGCGATGGGTGTGGAAGTGAATACTGCGTTACAACATCAGCTTGCGGATCACATTGCTTTTAGATGGACGGATTCACATATATGCTATCTAGGGACTAAAATACCGAATAAGCTTAAAAGAGTGTTTGAACTCAACTTTGCCCCATTGGTACGACAGATTAAACTGGATTTTCAGCGGTGGGACAAAGAAGTTTTCATGTGGTTTGGTAGGATTAACATAATCAAAATGAATGTAATGCCGAGATTGCTATACTTGTTCCAGACCCTACCTATAAAGCTCCCCTCAGGGTTTCTGAGGGACCTGAGATCAAGATTTGTGAGGTTCATATGGGCGGGCAAAACAGCGAGAATACGTAGAGATATTCTGTCATTACCAAAGGAGAGAGGAGGGGTGGGATTTCCGGACCCGGTGGGTTATTATGAAGCATCACATCTAGCCCGGGTAGCGAATTGGTGTGTACTACATAAGGAAAAGCATTGGATACATATGGAGCAAGCAACGATCGATATACCCCTGGAGGGATTAGCATGGCTTTGGGAGGTAGAGATACCTCAGGCGGCGAGAAGACACCCCATTGTGGGTGCTACACTCCAATCCATCAAAAAGATATTTAAGAAAACTAAGATGTCGACTCATCCAAGTCCCATGATACCAATCCTGGGCACCTCGGCTTTTAAGCCAGGTCTTATAGACCAAGGTTTCAGGGATTTGAGGAGAAGAGGCATTAGCAGGATCATACATTTTTCAATTGACAATCATGTGATGACTAAGGGGGAGATTGAATGGGTGTTCTCATCTGACCTAGATCCATTTAAGCAAATACAGCTTAATGCCTTCCTTCAATTAATTAAGCAACAAGTGCCGATGGTACGTAATCCATCTAGGTTTGAACAGATATGCCTAAAGGGTGAAACATTGAGACATTCACTCTCTTTTATGTATGCATTGTTGAAGGAGTTAGAAGCCCCACAAGAGTTGGCCTTTATACAAGCATGGGAGAGGGACCTCGGGGTTAGGTTCTCTGAGACACAGAAAAATAAGATCTTTATGTTTACGCACAAGGCGTCAATGGCAACCAGATATCAAGACCAGGTGGTATAGAACCCCGGAAGTACTGAATCGGATATTTCCACAAATATCCAATTTATGTTGGCGCTGCCAGGGTGCGGAGGGCACCATGTTACACATATTTTGGGAATGTAGTGGACTGAAAGAATTTTGGAAAATGGTCTCTGAAACAGTTAAAGAAATTACAGGTGTGTCTCTTGGTGAAAACCCGGCAGCTTTTTTGCTGCATGATATTCCGTTATCTATTGATAAATATAAAAAATCTCTCTTAAGGCACCTGCTTACAGCAGCAAAAGCTTGTATCCCGGAACTCTGGAAAAGCACGGTAGCTCCGACCAAAATACAATGGATTAGCAGAATAACAGAGATCCAACAAATGGAAAATCTTACTATGACGCTGAGAGAGCAAGAAGACAGGTTTCGATAAGTCTGGACTCCCTATATTACATACAGGGAGCAGAATCCCTAAATAAAATTTCTAGCGGGGTGGAGGGGTGGACGGTATGATGAGGCATAATATTAATATTAATTTTTAATTAATTTTTTTTTTTTGTAGTTCTCTTTTTTCTTCTTCTGTGTCTTTTTTTTTTTTTTCTTTTTGGGTGTTTTGTTTTTTGGCTTTGGAGGATAACCAGGGCTATCCTTGGTTAAGGAAAATGTAATAAAAGTAGGAATTATTACGGGTATGTATTAGCACAATAAGAAGGCAAGATGAAATGATACGTTTTTTGCCGAAAGACAACATAATTTCGTCATAAAGGTGATAGTAATTGGCGATTTTCAAGAAGATAATATTTGTAAAATAGAATATGTAGGTGGTGATGTACTCATATGTAATATTGTGCTATTATTATTGTGGAAAAAATGAAAATAAAGAATTTATAAATGAAAACTTTTGAAGGTCTTCAAAAGTTTTCATTTACAGGAACTTTTTCTCACTTTTCTTAATTCATATGTTCACATTTAAAAATAATTTATAATCTATATATATAGGTCACCACTTTATATATTGATTTTGATTAATTTTCACTAGTTTATTAATTGGTTTAGCAAATTTCACTATTCACTTCACATGTCCAGCGCTGCACTTTCTGTATTATATTTTGGTTTTTGTGCCCTTGTATCGGGGTTACAGTGCACAGCAGCAGAAACTTTTTTTCATCTTATCACAATTTTTATGCACCTAGCGCAATTTCTTTTTTCTTTGAAGTACACACGGAGGCTAACACACAATGGTTGATCAGCCCTGCTGGCTTGCAGTGCACAGGTTAATATAGAGTTCCCTGATAGGGCCTGGGGTGGGGCCATGCTTAGGGGAGAGGTTATAAAACCAGTCTGGTGAGAGGCAGCTGGTCTTTAGAGATGAACACATGGAGACAGGTAAGCTGACAGAGAAAACTCTATTGCATAACCATGACAGTACCCCCCCTCTTATGAGGCCTCCCCCACTTGGGCCCTGGCTTAAAGGGAAACTCCAGATGAAAACTCCTCAACAGACAAGGTGCAAAGATCTCAGATGCAGAGATCCAAGACCTCTCCTTAGGACCAAACCCTTCCCAGTGTACGAGGTACTGAAGAATGCCTCTATGGCACTGGGAATCGAGAACTTGACTAACCTCGTACTTAAGATTATCCTCAGAGACCGAAACCGAGGTAGGGAGAGGACGAGAGGACTTATTGAGGGCTAAAGGCTTCTTAGGAATGGGTAAAGGCATAAGAAGACCATCAGGAGTCTGAGCAGGTCCCCCAGACCCTTAAAGATGAGCTGGAAATCCAACACAGGATCATCAGACTGGGCAGAAGTCAGTGGATCCCTGAGACCAGGTTGGTTAGAAAGTGATGTGTCACAGAAGTCAAGCTGGATAGCTTCACTGGGCATAGGCTGAACTGGTGCAGAGGCCGACTGAACAGCATTGCCAGGTGCAGCGACCACCAGAATCGCATCACAGGGTGTAGCGACTGTGGAACTGGTAGACGAGTCAGCCTGTGTGTGCGTCCCAGGGGGTCCAGGAACAGGCAAAGGTAAATGACCATGCAAACTGGAGTGAATGATCGGCTCAAGTTCACAGGTGGGCTCCTCATCCAGAGTGCCACATGACCCAGAGAGTGCCTCAGCCCGACTATTGCAGGAGACATTTCAGAAATCACTATATGCAGCGGGAAGAGCAGAAGATACTGGGATGGTGGCAACAGGAAGTTTCTCTTTTGGGGTAACCTTGAGTAGGCAGGAAGAGGAACAGGAGGAACACCAAGCCAGGATCGGTCCAGCAGTCCAGTCAATGTGTGGAGAATGGAACTGTAACCAAGGAAGACCTAATATGATAGGAGATGAAGCTTTAGGCAAGACAAGGAAGGATATCCACTCCTGGTGGAGTGTCCCTACCGACATCTTAACAGGAAGGGTCTGGAAGCGGATAGGACCCCCTGGGAGAACAGTGCCATCAATCGCCAAGACCACCAATGGCGTTGAAAGGGGCAAAAGGGTAAGTCTCAGGGAAGATGCAGTTTCCCAATCCATGAAATTGCCAGCGGCTCCGGAATCCAGATGTGCCGAGACCGAACGAGAGGATGTGCCGACATGAAGGAACACAGAAAGAAGAAGACGAGAAGTTGAAGGTGATACTTCAGGGTCTAATACTCCACCTTCCAGATGTATTAGCCCCGATCATTTTTCCGGACGAAGAGAACAAGTGTCACCAAAAATGACCTTTGGCCCCACAATAGAGGCACAGGCCCAGAGTTCTGCGCCTAGCATGTTCTTCAGGAGACAACTTGGTCCAGCCCAGCTGCAAAGGTTCCTCAGCGGGCAGGGGGTGCTCTTCAGATCGAAGAGAAGGGACTGGGAGCTCAATCTGCCTAAGGAACGGGGAGTGCTGGCGTCTTTTTTGCAGTGCCCTCTCCTAAAAGCGAATATCGATCTGGTTACACAAAGTGATGACACCGTCCAGATCAGCAGGAAGGGATCTTCCTGCTAATTCATCCTTCACTCTATCAGAGAGGCCATGTAAAAAGGTTGCAACTAGGGCCTCATTATTCCAGCTCAATTCAGCTGTGAGGATAAGGAACTGAAGAGCATACTGTCCCACAGAAGCGGACTCTTGACGGAGACCTAAAAGAGCGCTAGCCGCTGAGGAGGCAAGAAGATATCCCGAAAAAGTTTCAAGATATCAGACAGGCTAGAAACCACTGGATCATTCAGTTCCCACAGAGGGGCAGCCCAAGCTAGCGCCTCGCCGGACAGGAGGGATATAATATAGGCTACTTTCGCCCGATCAGACAGGAAGTTTTGGGGCTGAAGTTCAAAATGAATCATGAATGGGCTAAGGAACCTCCTGCAAGCCTTGGAGTCCCCAGAGAAATGGGCTGGAGCTGGCAGTTGTAATGAATGTGTGGCTGTGACTGGTGCGATAGGTGCAGCAGCAGATAGCAGTTGAGGTTGTTGAACCGGTGGTCCTAATGAGGCCTGAACCTTTTCGAAACGGGATGCCAAATCCTGAAGGAATCGTATCACTTGTGTCTGACGCGATTCCTGGGTCTCAAGTCTGCGAACTAAGCCCTGCAACGGATCATCTGCGGGCAGCGGCACATCAGCCGGGTCCATGGCTGATCAAACTGTCAGGTCACCAGGGACCAGGTGACAGATGCACTCTGTAGGAGTCAGAAGTGCACCACTAAGGTAGTGGACCCTAGAACTGACTGCTGCGGATTGAACCCTGGAAGGTTCGGGAAGCAGGTCTACAGGATAACTAACATGGATCCCAGTGGGAGCTAGAGCATAGATTCCCCAGGGTGCGGAGTCTAAGAGCCAGGGGGTGTTCACCAGAGCCTCTAGTGGTGAGGATGGACTGCGCTGCAGTGCAGTCTGGCTCCAGGTTGCGGCCCCCAGGGTCTCGCAGCTCATGCTCACCGTAGACTACAGGAGAAGAGGAAGGAGGCAGCAGGCTGGAATGACAGGGAAGTAAAGGGTAAGCCAAAGGTCAGGGCGACTAGCAGATAAGGATAAACATAACACGCCAAAGGTCAGGGTAACAAACAGACAGGGAGAGTCGAGAACAGGCCAAAGTCGGTAACAGGAATCAGACATAGGAAACACAGCAAGTACACACGGAGGCTAACACACAATGGTTGATCAGCACTGCTGGCTTGCAGTGCACAGGTTAATATAGGGTTCCCTGATAGGGCCTGGGGTGGGGCCATGCTTAGAGGAGAGGTTATAAAACCAGTCAGGTGAGAGGCAGCTGGTCTTTAGAGATGAACACAGGGAGACAGGTAAGCTGACAGAGAAAACTCTATTGCATAACCATGACAATGAGACACTTGCCACATGTATTGTTCAGTGGCTGGTCAGTTTGTAAAAAGTTTGGCAAAGTTGAAATGTAAGTGGCAGAAGCAAGCTATACTGCATCTTGAAATAAACATTAGATTTTATTCTCTGATAGTTGATAGCCACAAATATTGTATAGTGGCTCAACAGCTTGGTAAGGCTGCAATGTAAAAGGGAGAAATGAAGTAGGTTTTATCTTGAAAGAAACATTGTAATGTATTATTTGAGAGACAATAGCCACAAATATTGTTCATGAGAGACAATAGCCACAAATATTGTTCAGTGGTTGGACAGTATCAAGCCGCATCTAAGGTTGCAATGTAAAAGGGAGAGATGAGGTGTTTTATTATCTTCTAATAAACATTAGAGAGTAATCTTAGTAATACAACATCCACAAATTTTGTACAGTTACTTGACAATATGTAAATAGCTTGGTTAGGCTGCAATGTAAAAGGGAGAGACATGGCAGGTTTTATCATGAAAAAAAATTAGAGCATACTATTTGAGGGACACTAGCTGCAAATATTGTACAGTTGCTGGATAGTATGTAAGCAGCTTGGTAAGACTGAAATGTAGGAGAGGTAAGGCAGGTAGTATTTTAAAATAGATAATACAGCGGGTGTTATTTACTAAAACAGCAGCACACATAATCTGGTGAAGCTGTGCATAGAAACTAATTAGATTGTAAGCTCAGCTTGTTCAATTAAGCTTAACCACTTAAGCACTGGAAGGTTTTGCCCCCTTAATGACCAGGCCATTTTTTTGCAATACAGCACTGCATCGCTTTAACTGACAATTGCGTGGTCTTCCGACGCTGTACCCAAACAAAATTGATGTCCTTTTTTTTTTTCCTTCAAATAGAACTTTCTTTTGGTAGTATTTGATCACCTCTGTGTTTTTTATTTTTTGCACTATAAACAAACAAGCGACAATTTAATTTTTTTTTTTTCCCTTTTTGCTATAATACATATATTAAATAAATAAAAACATTTATTCATTAGCTTAGGCTGATATATATTCTTCTACATACTTTTGGTAAAAAAAAATGCAATTGGCATATATTGATTGGTTTGTGCAAAAGTTATTGTGTCTACAAACTATGGGATAGATTTAGGGACTTTTTTTATTTTATTGTTTTTACTAGTAATGGTGGCAAGCTGCAATTTTTAGTGGGATTGCGACATTGCAGCGGACAAATCTGACAATGACACTTTTTGGGGACCAGTGACTTTATTACATTGATCAGTGCACAGATCGATGTATAAATGACACTGGCAGGGAAGGGGTTAACACTAGGGGGCGTTCAAGGGTTTAACTGTTTAACTGTGTTCCCTTAGCACAGGGGTCCTCAAACTTTTTAGACAGGGGGCCAGTTCACGGTCCCTCAGACTGTTGGGGGGCTGCACTATAGTTTAAAAAAAATATGAACTAATTCCTAAATTCCTATGCACACATCTTTTTTGTAGTGCAAAAGAATAAAAGAATGAATAATAAATAATAATATATATAGGGGATGGACAGGGGGACAGAGGGATGGACAGAGGGGTGGACAGGGGGACAGAGGGACAGTGGGGTGGACAGGGGGACAGAGGGATGGACAGGGGGACAGAGGGATGGACAGGGGGACAGAGGGGGGGACAGGGGGACAGAGGGGTGGACAGGGGGTGGACAGAGGGACAGAGGGGGGGACAGTGGGGTGGACAGGGGGGCAGTGGGGTGGACAGGGGGACAGTGGGGTGGACAGGGGGACAGTGGGATGGACAGAGGGATGGACAGGGGAACAGAGGGATGGACAGGGGGACAGAGGGATGGACAGGGGGACAGAGGGGTGGACAGGGGGACAGTGGGGTGGACAGGGGGACAGTGGGGTGGACAGGGGGACAGTGGGATGGACAAGGGGACAGTGGGGTGGACAGGGGGACAGTGGGGTGGACAGGGGGACAGTGGGGTGGACAGAGGGGTGGACAGGGGGACAGTGGGGTGGACAGGAGGACAGAGGGGTGGACAGGAGGACAGAGGGGTGGACAGGAGGACAGAGGGGTGGACAGGGGGACAGAGGGGTGGACAGGGGGACAGAGGGGTGGACAGAGGGGGGGGGGACAGAGGGGGGGGACAGGGGGACAGTGGGGTGGACAGGGGGACAGAGGAGTGGACAGGGGGACAGAGGGGTGGACAGAGGGGGGACAGAGGGACAGGGGGACAGAGGGGTGGACAGGGGGACAGAGGGGTGGACAGAGGGGGGACAGGGGGACAGTGGGGTGGACAGGGGGGGACAGGGGGACAGAGGGGTGGACAGAGGGGGGACAGGGGGACAGAGGGGGGACAGGGGGACAGTGGGGTGGACAGGGGGACAGTGGGGTGGACAGGGGGACAGAGGGGTGGACAGGGGGACAGAGGGGTGGACAGAGGGGGGACAGGGGGACAGTGGGGTGGACAGGGGGACAGAGGGGGGACAGGGGGACAGTGGGGTGGACAGGGGGACAGTGGGGTGGACAGGGGAACAGTGGGGTGGACAGGTGGACAGTGGGGTGGACAGAGGGGTGGACAGGGGGACAGAGGGGTGGACAGGGGGACAGTGGGGTGGACAGGTGGACAGTGGGGTGGACAGGTGGACAGTGGGGTGGACAGGGGGACAGTGGGGTGGACAGGGGGACAGAGGGGTGGACAGGGGGACAGAGGGGTGGACAGATGGACAGAGGGGTGGACAGAGGGGGGACAGTGGGGTGGACAGGGGGACAGAGGGGTGGACAGGGGGACAGAGGGGTGGACAGGGGGACAGTGGGGTGGACAGAGGGGGGACAGGGGGAAAGTGGGGTGGACAGGGGGACAGAGGGGGGACAGGGGGACAGAGGGGGGACAGGGGGACAGTGGGGTGGACAGGGGGACAGAGGGGTGGACAGGTGGACAGGGGGACAGAGGGGTGGACAGGTGGACAGTGGGGTGGACAGGGGGACAGTGGGGTGGACAGAGGGGGGACAGGGGGAAAGTGGGGTGGACAGGGGGACAGAGGGGGGACAGGGGGACAGAGGGGGGACAGGGGGACAGTGGGGTGGACAGGGGGACAGGGGGACAGAGGGGTGGACAGGTGGACAGTGGGGTGGACAGGGGGACAGTGGGGTGGACAGGGGGACAGAGGGGTGGACAGAGGGGTGGACAGGGGGACAGTGGGGTGGACAGGGGGGACAGGGGGACAGTGGGGTGGACAGGTGGGAGGTGGGGTGGACAGGGGGACAGAGGGGTGGACAGGGGGACAGAGGGGTGGACAGGGGAACAGTGGGGTGGACAGGTGGACAGTGGGGTGGACAGGGGGACAGAGGGGTGGACAGGGGGACAGAGGGGTGGACAGATGGACAGAGGGGTGGACAGAGGGGGGACAGTGGGGTGGACAGGGGGACAGAGGGGTGGACAGGGGGACAGGGGGACAGAGGGGTGGACAGGGGGACAGTGGGGTGGACAGAGGGGGGACAGGGGGAAAGTGGGGTGGACAGGGGGACAGAGGGGGGACAGGGGGACAGGGGGACAGTGGGGTGGACAGGTGGACAGAGGGGTGGACAGGTGGACAGTGGGGTGGACAGGGGGACAGTGGGGTGGACAGGGGGACAGAGGGGTGGACAGGGGGACAGAGGGGTGGACAGGGGTACAGAGGGGAGGACAGGGGAACAGTGGGGTGGACAGGTGGACAGTGGGGTGGACAGGGGGACAGTGGGGTGGACAGGGGGACAGAGGGGTGGACAGATGGACAGAGGGGTGGACAGAGAGGGGACAGTGGGGTGGACAGGGGGACAGAGGTGTGGACAGGGGGACAGAGGGGTGGACAGGGGGACAGTGGGGTGGACAGAGGGGGGACAGGGGGAAAGTGGGGTGGACAGGGGGACAGAGGGGGGACAGGGGGACAGAGGGGTGGACAGGGGGACAGAGGGGTGGACAGGTGGACAGGGGGACAGAGGGGTGGACAGGTGGACAGTGGGGTGGACAGGGGGACAGTGGGGTGGACAGGGGGACAGAGGGGTGGACAGAGGGGTGGACAGGGGGACAGTGGGGTGGACAGGGGGGACAGGGGGACAGTGGGGTGGACAGGGGGAGGTGGGGTGGACAGGTGGACAGTGGGGTGGACAGGGGGACAGTGGGGTGGACAGGGGGACAGAGGTGTGGACAGGGGGACAGTGGGGTGGACAGGGGGACAGTGGGGTGGACAGGGGGACAGAGGGGTGGACAGGGGGACAGTGGGGTGGACAGGGGGACAGAGGGGTGGACAGGGGGACAGTGGGGTGGACAGGGGGACAGTGGGGTGGACAGGGGGACAGAGGGGTGGACAGGGGGACAGTGGGGTGGACAGGGGGACAGAGGGGTGGACAGGGGGACAGTGGGGTGGACAGGGGGACAGAGGGGTGGACAGGGGGACAGTGGGGTGGACAGGTGGACAGTGGGGTGGACAGGGGGACAGTGGGGTGGACAGGGGGACAGTGGGGTGGACAGGTGGACAGTGGGGTGGACAGGGGGACAGTGGGGTGGACAGGGGGACAGTGGGGTGGACAGAGGGGTGGACAGGGGGACAGTGGGGTGGACAGGGGGACAGAGGGGTGGACAGGGGGACAGTGGGGTCCTCACCTGTTCGTAGGCTGTTGCTTGAAGCCTCCGCTCTCTGTCACTCTTCGCGCCTCCTGTCTCCGTGCGGCGTGCGGGACTGTGCTGGGAACTACACTTCCCAGCATGCAGCGCAGCACACGGAGCCCTCCATTACTGGTGTGGGGGAGGCGGCTTGAGCGGAGCGGATATGCTCCCTGCTGAAGCCGAGCCGACCTGGCCCCGGCCCAAGCCTGGATTGTCAGGAATCCAGCCCTGGGCCGGGTAAATGTCCTCGGCGGGCCGCATGTGGCCCGCGGGCCGTAGTTTGAGGACCCCTGCCTTAGCATGTTCTAACTGTAGGGGGATGGGCTCACTGGGACATGACAGAGATCACTTTCCCCAATCACTGGGAACAGAAGATCTATGACATGTCCCCTGTCAGAACTGGCATCCACCTCGTTTACAAAGGCAGATCCCCATTCTGCCTCTGTACTAGATGATTGCGGATCGTCGGCTGACTTCGAGTCCTGTTGACCTACGGGCACGCTCCCGCTGCATGCAGCAGGAGCAAAAGCATGAAGCCCGCAACTATGCCTGCGAGAGCCGCCGTACAGGTACAGCGATGCACACAGGACAGCCGACCTTCCACCATATAATGACGATGGCTGGTCGGCAAGTGGTTAAACAATAAAACCTAGAAGCTGATTGGTTTCTCTGCGGAGCTGCACCTAATACTGTTTTTGAAAGTACCCCCCCCAGTGTATATTTTGAGATTACAAAGAAATTCATTATGCATGGATTCCATAGACTTTACATCATGGGGTGTACCAACATTCTTGGTATATTGTGTAAAAATAAAAAAAAAATGGGACTTTACAGGTACAAAGACTGATGTATGTTAATGTTCTATATTATATGATACCTCCATGTATACCCTATTATTCAAAAACAATGACCATTGCTAATCTGTACAATACTTTCTTACCTCAATATATAATATCACTGCATGGATCAATGAAGGGAATACAATAAATTCGCAACATGTTTTATGAACCAAGAATCTACTTCTTGGTGAGAGCACAGTATTTGTACAATCATACAATACATTAATAGAAAAAAAAACATGAAGATGAAAAACCTTAATTTAATATGATGGAAAAGTTTACATGTATAACCTTGTAATAAGCCACAGCCAATATAATAAAATCATTAACACCACTCCTCTATGCAAAATTCCAACTGTCTGCAAGGGGGCTACGGGAGATAGATGAGATAGTCCACTGCACTCCACATTAAATCTGTGGGTATAATAATAATGATAAATTGAATCTGTTAAGAACAAGATTATCTAGTAACTTAAAGTTATAGCGAACTTCCCAAAGATATCTACCTAAATGAAAGAAAGGGGTAAATCCTCAGTTACAATATATTCTCTAGCCCAGGGGTCTTCAAACTACGGCCCTCCAGTTGTTCAGGAACTACAATTCCCATCATGCCTACTCATGTCTGTGAATGTCAGAGTTTTACAATGCCTCATGGGATGTTTAGTTCCACAACAGCTGGAGAGTAGGGATGAGCTGAACACCCCCCCTGTTCGGTTCGCACCAGAACATGCGAACAGGTAAAAAGTTTGTTCGAACACGTTAAAGTCTATGGGACACGAACATGAATAATCAAAAGTGCTAATTTTAAAGGCTTATATGCAAGTTATTATCATAAAAAGTGTTTGGGGACCCGGGTCCTGCCCCAGGGGACATGGATCAATGCAAAAAAAGGTTTAAAAACGGCCGTTTTTTCAGGAGCAGTGATTTTAATAATGCTTAAAGTCAAACAATAAAAGTGTAATATCCCTTTAAATTTCATAGCTGGGAGGTGTCTATAGTATGCCTGTAAAGGGGCACATGTTTCCCGTGTTTAGAACAGTCTGACAGCAAAATGACATTTCAAAGGAAAAAAAGTCATTTAAAACTACTCGTGGCTATTGCATTGCCGGTCCGACAATACACATAAAAGTTCATTGATAAAAACGGCATGGGAATTCCCCGCAGGGGAACCCCGAACCAAAATTAAAAAAAAAAATGATGTGGGGGTCCCCCTAAATTCTATACCAGGCCCTTCAGGTCTGGTATGGATATTAAGGGGAACCCCGGCCAAAATTTTTTTTAAAAAAATGACGTGGGGGTCCCCCTAAATTCCATACCAGACCCTTCAGGTCTGGTATGGATTTTAAGGGGAACCCCACGCCAAAATAAAAAAAAAGGGGTGGGGCCACCCGGTGACCCCGCCCCCTCTGACGCACGGTGACTTGACGGGACTTCCCTGTGACATCACGGGGAATGCCACAGGGAAGTTCCGTCATGTCCCGTGCGTCAGAGGGGGCGGGGTCACCGGGTGGCCCCGCCCCGCATTATTTAAGAACAGTCAGAAGAGGAGACGCATCACACAGTAGGAGCCTCCCACCATGCCAGCATGGGTGCGGAGCGGCCCGGAGAAGAAGATGAAGAAGAGAAGAAGAGAAGAAGAGAAGAAGATGAAGAGAAGAGCGGGAGCCTCCCCCTATGCCATGGGTGCGGAGCGGCCCGAGGAGAAGAAGATAGAAGACGCCGCAGAAGAGATGCTGGACGAGAACACCAGAGAAAGAACCAGAAGAGCCAGAAGAACCGGAAGAAGAAGAAGAAGAAGATGAAGGAAGATAGAAGAAAGAAGAAGCATTTAAATAAAGGAATTGTCAAAAACTGTCTCTTGTCATTTTTAACATTTTTAACAGTTTTTTAGTGAAATGGTAGGGGTACTTTTGTACCCCCTTACCATTTCACACGGGGGGGCGGGATCTGGGGGTCCCCTTGTTAAAGGGGGCTTCCAGATTCTGATAAGCCCCCCGCCCGCAGACCCCCACAACCACCGACCAGGGTTGTGGGGATGAGGCCCTTGTCCTCATCAACATGGGGACAAGGTGTTTTGGGGGGCTACCTCAAAGCACCCTCCCAATGTTGAGGGCATGTGGCCTGGTACGGTTCAGGAGGAGGGGCGCTCTCTTGTCCCCCTCTTTTCCTGCAGCCTGCCAGGTTGCGTGCTCAGATAAGGTTCTGGTATGGATTTTTGGGGGGACCCCACACCGTTTTTTTTTATTTTGGCGCAGGGTTCCCCTTAAAATCCATACCAGACCTGAAGGGTCTGGTGGTATGGAATTTAGGGGGACCCCCACGTCATTTTTTTAAAAAATTTTGGTTCGAGGTTCCCCTGTGGGGAATTCCCATGCCGTTTTTATCAATTAACTTTTATGTGTATTGTCGGACCGGCAATGCAATAGCCGCGAGTAGTTTTAAATGACTTTTTTTCCTTTGAAATGTCATTTTGCTGTCAGACTGTTCTAAACATGGGAAACATGCGCCCCTTTACAGGCATACTATAGACACCCCCAGCTACGAAATTTAAAGGAATATTACACTTTTATTGTTTGACTTTAAGCATTATTAAAATCACTGCTCCTGAAAAAACGGCCGTTTTTAAAACTTTTTTTTGCATTGATCCATGTCCCCTGGGGCAGGACCCAGGTCCTCAAACACATTTTATGACAATAACTTGCATATAAGCCTTTAAAATTAGCACTTTTGATTTCTCCCATAGACTTTTAAAGGGTGTTCCGCGGCATTCAAATTTGCCGCGAACACCCCAAATTGTTCGCTGTTCGGCGAACTTGTGAACAGCCGATGTTCGAGTCGAACATGAGTTCGACTCAAACTCGAAGCTCATCCCTACTGGAGAGCTGTAGTTTGAAGATTCCTGTGCTAACCGCTTCCCGCCCGCCGTACTCCAAATGACGTCCTCAGCTTTGAGCAGGGATATATGCATGATGCCTGTAGCTACAGACATCATTCAAATATCGTCTTTTAGAGCCGGCGATTCTGTGCACCATAGGAATGATCATAGCAGCTGTTCCACTGCTTGATCATTCTTACGGGAGGTGAGAGGGGATATCCCCCCCCCTCCCGCCACCCTCTGTTGCTTCTACTGACTCACCGCTACGATCGGTGAGTCGGACATGATCCGCTGGCCCCGGATGTTCATCATAGAGATTTCCGGTGGACCAGATGTTATGACGT
This sequence comes from Aquarana catesbeiana, assembly GCF_042186555.1. Taxonomy (NCBI): domain Eukaryota; kingdom Metazoa; phylum Chordata; class Amphibia; order Anura; family Ranidae; genus Aquarana; species Aquarana catesbeiana. The sequence goes on from NC_133324.1 coordinate 41,866,357, forward strand.
CACGCCCGGCCTCTGCATTCAAACGAATGGTGCTGATTCAGCTGGGAAGCCAGGATCGTTTATTTATTTTTTTTTATTTCAGGCTTCCAAGCCTAGAGGTGAGATGTGGGGTCTTATTGACCCCATATCTCACTGTAAAGAGGACCTGTTATGCCATATTCCTGTTACAAGGGATGTTTACATTCCTTGTAATAGGAATAAAAGTGATGAAAAAAAAAAATTGGGGGGGGGGAGTGTCAAGCTAAAATAAATAAAGTAAAATTAACAATATTTTTATTTTTTTTTTTTAAAGTGCCCCTGTCCCCATGAGATCGCACGCAGAAGCAAACGCATACATAAGTCAAGCCCAAATATGAAAACGGAGTTAAAACCACACATGTGAGGTATCGCTGTGAACTTTAGAGTGAGAGCAATAATTTTGGTCCAGACCTCCTCTGTAACTCAAAACAAGTAATCAGTAAAATTTTTTAAAGCGTCGCCCATGGGGGTTTTTAAGTAGCGAAGTTTGGCACCATTCCACGAGCGTGTGCAATTTTGAAGCATGACATGTTAGGTATCTATTTACTCGGCGTAACTTCATCTTTCACATTATGCAAAAACATTGGGCTAACTTTACTGTTTTGTTTTTTTAAAGCACAAAACTGTTTGTTTTCCAAAAAAGCGCATTCGAAAAATTGCTGCGCAAATACCGTGTGAGATAAAAAGTTGCAATGACTGCCATTGTATTCTCTAGGGTCTCTGCTAAAAAAACATATATAATGTTTGGGGGTTCTATGTAATTTTCTAGCAAAAACATGATGATTTTTACATGTAGGAGAGAAATGCCAGAATTGGCCTGCTAGGCAAGTGGCTAGAGACTGCATTATTCAGTTTTAAATTTTTCATCATTCTCACCTTACTCCTGCCAAGTTGTATAAAATTGGGTTTTCCCCCTCCACAGAATGTTTTAGAGGATGTGGCCAAACTGCTGACTTCATACATTGAGACCCGCAAGAGAGCTATAACATTCCAACAATTTGGGGCAGGTGGATAACCAGCCCTCTAACTCTTATTTAGGGGTCAACCTGTTCCCCCATCCATGAGTCTTCTCAACACATCAGAGTCCACCCATCACAAAGCCCCCCAATTCACAGAGCTCCCCATCACACATTTCCCCCAGCACACAGTTCCTCCTAATCACACAGTCCCCTCTTCACATCAAAGCCCTCCAGCAGTGTGGTAGAAGGCGGGAAGTGGAGCAGGTCTGTAGGAGACATTTTTGCGGGAAGGCTGGCTGCCAACATCACAGGAAATAACAACTCCATACCTACTGCCCTAGAGCATTATTGGTTGTTATGGTGCAATAAAAATAACTGTTTTACTCTATATAATCAACAAGGAGTACCAAACTCAGTACTGAAAAACACCAGTAAATGTTAATGTAAGACTCTGCAAGTAAAAACGAACTAACCTACACAAAACTGTCATGGTACAGAAAGTCCCAGAATGTCCATGCTGAGCAGGTGGATTATGGGATGTGTAGTTTCATCATCATTAGGTGGAACTGCTCTCTGTAGAGTAAAAAAATGACAGCTCCCTGCAACTGTGGAGGAGCTGAAGAGAAAACTTTTACAAAACTGCCTGGGAAGATCCAGGGCACTTGGCACCAGACCAGGAAAGGAATGTTGGGACAGAGTTCTGAGTCTGTTAACAGCTGTCTGCCAGCCTATTCCCTAGACACAGAGTGGAATCGCTAGTCTATTCTCAGCTGTTCCAGAAACACAGAGCAGAGTTGCCAGTTCAACCTCAGCTGTACCAGAGACATGGGAACCACCAGTCTATCCCCAGCATTCAAGGAACACAGAGCAGGATCACCAGCCCATTCTTGGTGTCCCATAGACACAGAACTAGATCTCCAGTCTGCCCCAGCTGTTCCAGAAGGGCCAAGTGGGTTCTCCGGAATCATCACATTAGTGTATGAGGGGCCCCTCCACTGTCTGTATCTACAACTGAGTTTGGTAAGAGGGTTGTTTACCCCCATCCTTGTACTGTATAGCAGACACTGACACTTCAGTTCATTATTGCCTTACCTACAACACTTTAGGTGTCATCCATCAAATCCAGATCATTCTCAAAGCTATTGTCTTAACACCCCGAGGCTGCACTTCTTCCTACAATACTACTCCTTTACTAATTTCCCCTTCCTTCCCAAACATATTGTAGATCTGTGACTGATTAGAGTTCTTCTTTGAGTTAAACCCCTCCAGTTACCTCTTCTACAATTACTGTCTTTAAACAGGTAAGGATCATTGAGATCATTGTCAAAAACTAAATTATTTTCTTCCTCTTTTCCTGGGAATCTGTATATATATATATATCCATAATTAACATAAATATTAAAAATATATATATATAAACATAATTTTTAGCTTTCTGCTATAAAACATTACCAATACAAAAATGAAAAAAATTAAATGTCTTCTTAAATTTAGACCAATATGTATTCTGCTAAATATTTTTGATAAAGAAATCCCAATAAGCATATAGTGATTGGTTTGTGCTTACATAATAGCATCTAAAACAATAGTATATACACTGCAATTTTTTTAAAACTTGTAATACTAGTAATGTTGATGATTAGCAACTTATTGCAGGACTATGATAGTATGGTGGGCAGTCAGACACTAATGCCCCGTACACACGGTCGGACTCTTCAGCTACAAAAGTCCGACAGCCCGTCCAACAGACTTTCAACAGACTTTCAATGGACTTTTGGCGGACTTTCAATGGACTTTCTAACGACTGGACTTGCCTGCACACGATCACACCAAAGTCCGATGGATTCGAACGTGATGACATACACCGGACTAAAATAAGGAAGTTGATAGCCAGTAGCCAATAGCTGCCCTAGCGTCGGTTTTTGTCCATCGGACTAGCATACAGACGAGCGGATTTCTGGGTCCGGCAGAGTTACGACGTAAAGATTTGAAGCATGTTCCAAATCTAAAGTCCGTCAGATTTGCGGCTGGAAAAGTCAGCTGAAAGTCCAGGGAAGCCCACACACGATCGGATTGTCCGACGGACTTGGTCCGTCGGCGTCCGTCGGACTTTTGTAGCCGAAAAGTCCAACCGTGTGTACGCGGCATTACTGACACTTTGTGGGAACCAGTAATACTAATACAGTAATCAGTGCTAAAGATTTACACCAACACTGTACTAATGACACCAGCTGGGAAGGGATTAACATATAGGGCGATCATATGATTAAATGTGTGCCTAACAGAGCCTGGTACATTCACTGTGAGATACTTTTACTAAAGGATGTGCCGGTTTTTATTCCCTGCTTTGCTGAGAAACAAAAACTGGCACATCCCCGATGACAGGACAGAGCTCTGTATTGCTTACAGTCAGAGAGCTCTGTCCTGTCATCTTCTTCGCCGATCAGCAGGTGTCAAATGTCATCCATTGGCCGGGACCCACTGATCGGCTTGTGCTGTGACTAATGACAGAATAGCCGGCGTGGTTGTCATGTGCTCGCACGGCCCATACCCGGAAGTGCTGGATTATGTATCTAATAACATGATCCAGTGCAGGAGAGCCACTGTGCCACCATACCCCTACGTGAGGTGGTCGGCAAGCGGTTAAGTCTGATCTGAGTGGTTGGTGGTAAAATAACTACAGATTCAACTCAAGTTGGTGTCTTCTAACTCATTGTCAGGAGTGTGGCAGAGTGGTTAAATTGATAATATGAATAGTCCATACACCAGATTAGTCTCAGGGGGCTATTTCACTCAGTAGCTCCTTCAGGAGTGTGCTGCATATGTACAAATTACATCCTGTAAAATACTGTTTAATTAATTAGAATAAAAATTAATCTGTGTTATATGTATTACTCTTGGCAGACAGTGAGAACTGTATGAATTGTCCAGAGGAAGAATGGCCCAATGAGAAGAAAGATCAGTGTATTCAAAAACACCTTGAATTCCTTTCCTACACTGATGGCATTTCTAAAGTATTCCTAACAGTTTCTGCTGTACTCTGCATTGTGACTGTTTTAATAAAGTGGATTTTTGTTTCCTATCTGAACACCCCGATCGTCAAAGCTAATAACAGAAATCTGAGTTTTGTTCTCCTTGTCTCCATTTTGTTGAGCTTCCTCTGTGTGTTCTTGTTCCTTGGTCAACCACTGGATATAACCTGTATATTGCGTGTCATGACATTTGGAGTCATCTTCTCCATAGCTGTTTCCTCTCTTCTTGCTAAAACAATCATGGTTTATATCGCGTTCAAAGCCACCAAACCTGGCAGCTACTGGAGGAAGTGGCTTGGAAGCAAACTGGCCAATTTTATAGTATCAGTATGTTCATCCATTCAAGTAATAATATGTATTAATTGGTTGTCCTCTTCTCACCCTTTTAAGGAAATGGACACTCACTCTTATCAGGACAAGATCATTATTCAGTGTAATGAAGGGTCCGTTATCGGGTTCTACTCTGTGTTGGGTTATATGGGGTTTCTGGCAGCTGTGAGTTTTGTTCTGGCTTTCATGGTGAGGACATTACCGGACAGTTTTAATGAGGCCAAATACATCACCTTCAGCATGCTGGTTTTCTGCAGTGTCTGGATTTCCATGATCCCGGCCTATCTGAGCACTAAAGGGAAATACATGGTGGCTGTGGAGATATTTGCCATATTGGCCTCAAGTGCTGGACTTCTAAGCTGTATATTTTTTCCAAAATGTTTCATTATCTTATTTAAACCTGAATTGAATACACAATTATGTTTACTTGATAGCAAAAATGGACATGAATAACTACTCTTAGGAATTTGTTTATAAATGTTTTCACACAAGATTCAAATAGCTTTCACCCAAGTTTAATGAATTTCAAATGTTGTTAATCCTCTGTCAAAGTTGTGTAAATCTCGTGCAATTTTTTGTTTTTAAAGGTAGATGGAGATGAAGCCTGGGGCTGGAAGTGGGTGATGGTTTTCAAATTAATGTCATTGTTATGTTGGTGTATTCCCTGTAGGGCATTTGATTAGTAAGTAGGCAGCTTCTGCAAGTCAAGCATATCCAAAATGAAATTTTTTTTTCAAGGTTAATTAGGTACTGATGAATTAATATGTGTGTGTTCTCGCTGCAAATAACTTAATTAATTAGTTATGTCCGAGTCACCAGACTGTCAACCCTATATTTTGCTAAGTTTTGGTGAAGGGGCTGATGTTGGACTCCTAAAATGTGTTGGCTGTTTTACCCATTTAATTTTTGAATTAAACCTCATATCAGACATAAACTATTTAGTGTGGCACTTCAATATTCAGATTAGGATTTTAGAACAAACCCCCCAGTAACCTTTTTGTCAAAGTTCTCCTCCCCTTACAAAACCTGCCTCTGAAATTTGCCCATACTAAACCCAAAGTGTCTTTTCGTAAAACATTTGATTTTTGAATGTTCAGTCAATGTTCTAGTAGTAAATGGAGTCAAATAAATGTTTTACTGTAGCAATAAAAAAAAATCAAAGGAAAAGGATGGACATATTTTCTCCAAACAAATACAATTCTAATAATGATTGTGGTTTCCATTTTCATAAGCAAATGTTAAAAGCAAATTAAATGTTGAAGTATTTTTGAGTGACATTTGTCAAGTTTCTGATGGCAGTATCGAATGATACAACAAGAATTTTTCTGCAAATGTTCATATAGAAATCTATTTCTGTATAGCCAGCTTATGAACCAACAATGTAAAAGGAGCCAAGAGCTTCACTTGCTGGCTGGAACTTTAGGTGTGGGGAAAAATATTCTAAAAAAAAAAAGCATAAATAAAGTTAACAAATCAATATAAAACATTATACATTTCCATCCATACATTTAACAGGCAAATCAATAGAAAGCTAAAGACATCCCTAGACTTGTCAAGTGGAAATGATCTTGTTTAGGGCTCTTCTAAACTAATTTTAATTATAATAAAATGATTCTCAAGTTTTTTAGAGATATAAATCACATTTAAGTGAACCTGTGTTTTTCCCCAGAAGAGTAAATAGTTATCTTAACTGCCCACTCCCGGCTTGATCATATTCACATTCTCCTTGCTTGCCACCTTTCCTTTTACTACTAAAAGTGAACACTAATACCTTATACTTCCAGGTATGGGGGCATGTGGTTTACTCCCCTTCCTCCCAGGTGACAACACTGGTACTTGGTGATTGGTTGCTCGAACATCTGGCACTGTCTTGTCATAGAGAGATGCTTGCCTTGTGTAAACCTCAAGTCAGGTTGTGTAGCCAGGGTCGTCTCTCTCCCCTTTTCTGGAGGATGAATAATTAGCAGTTATTCAACAATAAGCATTTACATACACAGATATTTAAAATGTAAAAGGTTCAATGCTTCATTTTAATATGTAAGGAAATTTAGCAATTATTCCCAAGCATAGGAGATGATATGTTCATATGTATGCAACCCCCGACTAGGGTTGTCATCCTCCAGAAGTGAAAAGTACTCACACGACACAAAAAAATTACTGTAACGTGATGCCTCAATCTGAAAGGTATATAGAATTAGGGGTGGGTACTACCATCCTTGAGCTTAAAGTGATGAAGGAATATGGGATGTCAGAAGCTACTCCAAATGATGCCCCACGACAATAAGGAATTATTTAAGGATTATCTCGGTACCCAGGGAATGGACAATTGAGTATAAAAATATTTTTATTATAAGGAACAAAAATTGAAACACATAAATACAAGCAATGTATAAAAAAGTGGTTGCATACTATGACAGAATAGTATAGACTAAACAGTGTGAACCCCACACTTTTTGACCCCAGATCTCTCCATAAAGAGGACCTGTCATCTTTATCTCTATTACAAGGGATATTTACATTTCTTGTAATAGGAATAAAAGTGATTAAAAAATTTAATTGGACAGTGTAAAAATAAAAAGTAAAATAAATAATAGAAACGAAAGTGTCGCCATCCCTCCGTGCTTGCGCGGAGAAGCAAATGCATACGTAAGTCGCACATGCATATGTAAATAGTATTCGAACCACACATATGAAGTATCATCACAAATGTTAGAAAGAGAGCAATAATTCAAGCACTAGACCTTATCTGTAACTCTAACATTAATTGATGTTGTAAAGGAAATGTGTAAGTTCTGTATATAATTGTATTCTATTTTATATGTATTGCAGACTTCCCTCACTGTGCACATGGCACTAATAATGTTTTCATTACATGTTTGTATTCTTTTGAGTCCTGATTAGAATTAGTCTGCCTATGTTACGCTCCTTGTTACCATACAAGTACAATTGTAATATTAATGTGATACCTACGTAACCATATGTATAAAAACCTTCAATTGTGTCATAATAAAACAAAACAGTTATTTGGAAAGAAGCGGAGTATATCTTTTTTGTCTGTTCCCTACTGCAGTAGTTATTCTTAATTTGGAACCACTAATCAATGTGAGGATAGGAGTTGCCTATCTATAAATTTCCATGTCAGGTGGCGAGCTTTGCCTAGGAGGGGATTTACAGGTGACCCTGAGAATCCGAAACGAGGAGCTTGAGACAATGTGGGAATTTCTGATAAATCAGCCAGCTGAGGTAAGCCTTTCGCTTACATTTGAGTTATCAGACTTCCTTGATCAGTAAGGCATTTTTGGGACCAAGGGTACTTATTTTACTCTCCTTAATCAAACTGTATTGATTGGTGGTTATATGTTATGTTGTCACTGTCTACTGTCCATCAGAGTGTTATATATAAGAAAGGGAAGAATAGTGCTGTTCACAGGTATATGTAGTACATCTGCTAGATGAAGTAGTTTGGAGGCAAGAGGGTATAGGCACAAGTAGAGAAGACTGTCCAGTCATTATGGGCATTAAATTAAGTAAGGGAATAAAGGGTAAGAGACCCTCAAAAATGCCCAGTGCAAGAGGAGCGCTATAAAATAAATAAACCGAAGGTGCGGTTCCGCCTATACTGAGCTCCTAGATAAAGGGTTAGAGTCGACAGGCTAAGAGTATGTGAAGTATGGGATTACAATACATGGGATGCAAAGGATATCAGAACAAAATAAGGAAAGCAGAATTTAAGCAGGGACATATTATAGAGTTAAAAGAAAGTGAGAGAATGATATGCATGTGTTGTGTACAAATGGGAAAAATGTAAGCGATTTTAAAAAGATATTCGTGTATGTGTGTGAATGCTGGAACCTTTAGTTCTATCTCTTGTGTGTGTCATGTATGCAGATGTGACCCCCTCCTTTGCGCTCTCATGAAAGAATGTAGCTGGGATGAGAGATCAGTAATAAGATGGAAGGACACCATGCCAATTTCAGTTTTTTAGACAAAACATTAATAACAAAATGTGCCGGGTTAATTAATCTAATAATAAACAATGTGATCAAAATTATTTTGAATCTGTTTTCCAAACATGGTAAAATGAAGGTTACATTTAAACATGTATTGCACAAATTGAATATCTCTTCATAGTGGAAACAGTGCATTTAAAAAATGGAATCTAAGTAAAATGTCCTCCTTTAAGGAAATATGTCTGTGGATATATATTAGTATTAGGGTGTGATATTGAGATTATCACTTGAGTATTAATTTATTAATTGAGTTTAACAATATTATTAATAAATATAGATATATTGTAACTGGTTTGGACAACCTTTGGTTGGAAATGAAATCCAGGTTATTGGGGAAATTTGTAAAATGGGATAATTTAGATTAAGATAACAATTTTGTAATTTTACATTTATACAATAATCCCTTACTGAGAGAAAAAAAGATTAAGGTGAGGTTGTTAATTGGAATACAGCTGCCATAATGTTTAACAAAGCCAAGATGGATAGAATACATAAGAAGTTTTTCTACAAAAATGAAATCTAAAGGTCTGATAATAACGTGATGTGTAGTCCATGATGTGAGAGCAATAATAAATAAAATGTAAATATAACAGACCCATCACATAAAGTCCACACACCCTGATAGGACAGATGCCACCTACAGCCAGTTGTTTTATAGTTTTTGATCTGGCTGAGAGCTTTCTGTTCTGTCATATACAGATTGTTGGTCCTTTTGTTTTTATTTATTTTTATTTTTGAAATCCAAAGCAGAATATGTGGATTGTGAAATGATGTGCCCCTTTTTCTTGTAAGTGCCGTGGTATAAGCAGAAGAATATTTTGTATTTATTGGACATCTCTGCATGACCGCAGGGTATTGTTATCATTTATTATGTTATGACATCAGGAAAATAATGTCAGATGGAAACTAAGGACTTGTGTTATCTAGCTAAAACTAACAACAGAACAAGCAATGAGAAATTATAATATTGCCAGGAAAAAGTTGTCGTTTTGAAACATGAAACTGGAGTTCTTACACAAACAGAATGATAACAAACAAGCCACTGTAATATATTTATGCAAGCTGGAACCAGTAATGAAGGGTTGTAGCTTTATACAAATGTGCTATTAGACAAAGTTAGACATTATTTTGGTCAAATATTTAATTTTTAATGGTCCCACATTCTGCGTAGCAAATATACAGCTAGCTAAATGTTTGGCTAATGAAAGGTTCAAAATATGAATTTGTTTTGTTTGTTTATGTACAAATCTAACAATGAAACATGCGTACATTTGAATCCAGCCACATTATTGCCTCTATAGGAGGAGGCTGGAGACAAAGAAAACCACATATGTTAAATTGATGACGTAGGAATCAGCTGCTGTGAGCCCAGTGCAGGACACAATCCCTGAAGACCCAGATATTTCATTTTTTTGTAGATTTGATCCCGGTTTTATACTGAGGATGGCAATACCCATACTGAGTATGCAGTTTATCACCCAGAAGCATACTCTGTATTCAGAGTCATTGGATCCTTTTTCCCCAGCTCAAGAAGCAGAGCTCCATGTTTTAGCAAAGCCTGAGAGCTATAAAAAGAATATATACTTATATAGATAGTCGAGATATAGAGAGCTTTTGGTTCTATTTGAAGGGCCTGAAGTTTGTTTTTACTTCAACAGGTAAACCAACAAAGCATGCCAAGTTAATTGATTGGCTGTTTTCATCCTTCCAGCTTCTTGCTGAGGTAGCCATATTAATTTTAAAATTCACACATGGAAGCAGACCAGGCTACTAAGGATGCTGCATTATAGCCCCAGACACTTGCTGGGTCTGTGCAACTCACAGATTCCACCCTAGTTCTGGTCCAGTATAGCTGGGATTAATAATTCAACTTTAAGGACCCCAGAACTAGAAGAACAAGTTGTCCACAGGGGACAACTTCTTATGAAACAGGACTTTGGAAAAATGTGATCTTTTATGTCTGCCAGTCATTCTTTTCCCTCCAACTTGACAGATGGACCATGTCATTCAGTCACAAGCAGTTATGGCTGCCTTAGTAAATGAGCATGGGATAGAGACAGGGTTCTTCAATTTTTTTTTTATAACATACCACTTCTTGTTTTACCTGTTACCAAAGGTGTTACCAAAAGCTGAACATCCCTTCCAGAGATTACAAAAGGATATATCCAGATGCCCAAGTCAGGATCTTACGAGTATGCATTTTGTCTGTATGGACATGTTTTCTGGATGTCCAGTGGCAAATGCTACTGCAAAGGCCACGGGAAAAAGTGTTATCAGAAGTAGTTTGTAAGTACAGAGTGCAGAATCTACAGATAGTAACAGAGGAAATCATTTTTTATAGGAGAGTCCTTACTAGAAGTTTTGAGTTTTTATTCTTATGCCCCCTACTGTCTACAATGTAGTGGAAAAAGTAGAGTAAGAAACTAGAAAACTTTTGCCTGAATGTTTTCTTATATTTTATCAAGCCCCTAAGGGGATGTTGGACTCTCTCCCTATGAGATTTTGTTTGGGAGTGTGTTGCTCACTTGCTTATATTTTGCCTCAGCAGCTGAAGTCCTCCATTTGGATCTCGCAGAGAATGTTGCTGATCTTTTAAGGCTTTTGACAAACTCATTTATGTGTTTTCTCCCCAGTTCCAGATCCTAAAAGTTTGGAAGGATCTAAAACTAAAGCCAGGTGACTTGTGGATTGTTAAGAGACATTTATATATAAGGAAATGTTTGGAGACTCAATATAGTGTCTATTCCATGTACAAGTTGTGCAAAACTTGAAGGAAAAGTCACCTGGATCCACACCAGACACTGCACAAATGACTAAATTAAAGACATCTCTGTGTTTGATTTGTTTCCCCTTTTGAAATCACAGTCTAGGGTACTATTTATTCAAATACTAATTGTAAGAGATATAAATATGTGTGTATAATGTGATTTGAAAAGTAGTTTAGCCATGTTGAAGTCATATTTGTCTTTTGTATGTCTTCCATTTTATATAGAATTGTCTGTGTTTACATATGCTGATAAGTCAGCATGCCAACAATTCAGCTAGAAGGCTATTCTGGCCACAGGAGTGTACAGCCAGTGCTCTGTAAATATATCTTATCAATCATTTGTTTTTCACAATGAAAAGTAATTTTGCAATGAAAAAGCTGCTCAGCTATTATATTCTCCACAATAGAGTTTTTTGCCTCTTTGGCCAGGACTACCTCCACCTAAGAGTGTGGAGGTTCCAGGTTAAAGGTGATAGCAGGTGTGGTTAGCGATCAAAATAATGATCAAAAGAGAGGAGACTGTAAGGAAATGTGTAAGTTCTGTATATAATTGTATTCTATTTTGGATTTATTGCACGCTGCCCTCACTGTGCACACGGCACTAATAATGTTTTCATTACTTGTTTGCATTCTTTCGAGTCCTGATTAGAATTAGTCTGCCTATGTTACGCCTCTTGTTACCATAAACGTACAATTGTAATATTAATGTGATCCCTACGTAATCATGTGTATAAAAACCTTCAATTGCATCATAATAAAGCAGAACTGTTATTTGGAAAGATGCGGAGTGTATCTTTTGTGTCTGTTCCCTACTGCAGTAGTTATTATTAATTTGAAACCACTAATCAATATGAGGATAGGAGTTGCCTATCTATAAATTTCCATGTCAACGGGATGTTCAGGTACAGTGTTGAAAACATTTTTTTAAAATAACAAAATTTCAAAATAGGTATTGTTAATTGGTATCGACGAGTACTTGAGGAAAAGTATTGGTACGCGTACTCTGTCTTAAAAAACTGGTATCAGTGCAACCCTATTTGTTTTTTGTTTTTTTTTTTTAAATATAATTGTAACACTTTCTAGTTAGGTAGGTGCTACAGTGAGGATTTTTCTAGCAGAGTAGGAAAATTTAGGCCTGCTTGTTTTCATTCTGGGCTGAGAGTGGCTCAGGGCAGGGCTGGGTGACTCACAGGTAGCATCAATATAAAATATGTTGCTGCGCTTATCAAACTATCCCCATCTTTTGGAGTGGTGCTTATATATAAAATCCTAAACCATAAAAATACCCTGATATCATAATCAGTAAAGTGAATAAGTGCAAATAAATAATCAATCAATAAAGTGAATAAATGCAAAAAATGCATCAAAAAACATATACCCTGATATCACAATCAGTAAAGTGAATGAGTGCAAATAAATATATCAATCAATAAAGTGAATAAATGCAAATAGATGCATGAAAAAACATATAAGGAAAGACACATCCCTAGATATATGTAGATGAAAAAAAAAAAAAAAAAAGCAATAAATAGTGTCTGTTTGTGTTAATCCAGCTGAGGTCTAAATGTCCAATCAATTGCCTTTGAGGAACTTGCTTGTATTACAATTCTCACAGATCACAATTGCATGATGAATTACATTTGCAAGGTGATGATTCACATAAAGATAAAAGAAAAACCATCATTGTGCAGTGTTTTTAAATGCTACAAGACTGGGCAAACAATGTAATCCACTCACACATTTGCAGTAGCTGAATCGCTTTTGTTATAATGGTCAGACAGCTTCACCGCCTATACAGCTATCGGTGTGTTTGCCGAACACTATGCAAAGACATCACTGTGACGTCTTCGCATAGCAAACACAGCGATAGCTGTATGGGAGGTGAAGCTGTCTGACCATTATAACAAAAGCGATTCAGCTACTGCAAATGTGTGAGTGGATTACATTGTTTGCCCAGTCTTGTAGCATTTAAAAACACTGCACAATGATGGTTTTTCTTTTATCTTTATGTGAATCATCACCTTGCAAATGTAATTCATCATGCAACTGTGATCTATGAGAATTGTAATACAAGCAAGTTCATCAAAGGCAATTGATTGGACATTTAGACCTCAGCTGGATTAACACAAACAGACACTATTTATTGCTTTTTTTTTTTTTTTTTTTTCATCTACATATATCTAGGGATGTGTGTTCCCTTATATGTTTTTTCATGCATCTATTTGCATTTATTCACTTTATTGATTGATATATTTATTTGCACCTATTCACTTTACTGATTGTGATATCAGGGTATATGTTTTTGATGCATTTTTTTGCATTTATTCACTTTATTGGTTGATTATTTATTTGCACTTATTCACTTTACTGATTATGATATCAGGGTATTTTTATGGTTTTGGAATTTTTATATAAGCACCACTCCAACAGATGAGGATCGTTTGATAAGCACACCAACATATTTTATATTGATTTATAGCAACAGGTGTCACAGCACTAATTGGTTGGTTGCAGATTACACATTTGTTTTTAGGTGTTTTGTTATTTTATAGAGAATCCACATCAGTGCTTTAGTTTTCTTTTTTCACAGGTAGCATCACTGTCACCTCCCTCTTCTTTTTAAAAGGTGTTAGAAAGAGAGGAGGAGAGATAAAGCTGCCTGGGGTATATTGAGGCGCTTTGACCATTCCCCAACTTGGATTAGCAGGGGACAGGCCTCCTTAAATACCCAGGGTCAGCCCAGCTGGGGAGGAGTTATCGGGTGGAAAAGCTGGAGTGAGAGAGTGTGGAGGCTGTTGGGGCCCATGGGGAGCTCCCCAGTCTGGGAGTGGGTGACCCCGGGTTGGGGCTCAGGTGCACTCAGAAGGAGAGGCACACGAGAGAGCAAGGAGAGGACAGCTGGAGGGAACACTGCTAAGAGTCTCCAGGGAGGACAACTGGCCACAGCCAGGAGGGCTGGTGAGTGGAGCACAGTTGGGAGGACTGGGGAGGCACACCTGAGAGAACTAGGAGATTGCAGTTTGAGATGGGTGCAGAACCATAAGAGAAGACTGTGGGAAGGGCAGTGGAGAGAGGTCTTTGCAGCCATGCTGGCTGGCAGGGCCTGAAGAGAGCTATCGGGTATTGGTAGCTGAATATAGGACAGTTAGCACCTGAACTATTTCTACACCATAGGGGCCCAAGGTCCCTGCCCGCAAAGGGCAGGTAACTGAGGCCTGGCTAAATTAGTGTCATGCCTAACCATTCGGTGCTAGCTAGTCTGAAGGAGTAACAGTCTGCAGCAAGTGAAGTGCTGGAGAAGTGAAGGATAAGAGGTCTTAAGCTAGAGTTTGTGCTGGATAGAAGATTGGAGTGTATATACAGAAGTGTAACGTGGGGACGGAAAGTATTCAGACCCCCTTACATTTTTCATTCTTTGTTATATTGCAGCCATTTGCTAAAATCATTTAAGTTCTTTTTTTTCCTCATTAATGTACACACAGCACCCCATATTGACAGAAAAACACAGAATTGTTGACATTTTTGCAGATTTATTAAAAAGAAAAACTGAAATATCACATTCAGACCCTTTGCTCAGTATTAAGTAGAAGCACCCTTTTGATCTAATACAGCCATGGGTCTTTTTGGGAAAGATGCAACAAGTTTTTCACACCTGGATTTGGGGATCCTCTGCCATTCCTCCTTGCAGATCCTCTCCAGTTCTGTCAGGTTGGATGGTAAACGTTGGTGGACAGCCATTTTTAGGTCTCTCCAGAGATGCTCAATTGGGTTTAAGTCAGGGCTCTGGCTGGGCCATTCAAGAACAGTCATAGAGCTGTTGTGAAGCCACTCCTTCGTTATTTTAGCTGTGTGCTTAGGGTCCATTGTCTTGTTGGAACGTAAACCTTCAGCCCAGTCTGAGGTCCTGAGCACTCTGGAGAAGGTTTTTGTCCAGTATATCCCTGTACTTGGCCGCATTCATCTGTCCCTCAATTACAACCAGTCGTCCTGTCCCTGCAGCTGAAACCCCCACTGCATGATGCTGCCACCACCATGCTTCACTGTTGGGACTGCATTGGACAGGTGATGAGCAGTGCCTAGTTTTCTCCACACATACCGGTTAGAATTAGGGCCAAAAAGTTTTATCTTGGTCTCATCAGGCCAGAGAATCTTATTTCTCACCATCTTGGAGTCCTTCAGGTGTTTTTTTAGCAAACTCCATGCGGGCTTTCATGTGTCTTGCACTGAGGAGAGGCTTCCGTCGGGCCGCTCTGCCATAAAGCCCTGACTGGTGGAGGGCTGCAGTGATGGTTGACTTTCTACAACTTTCTCCCATCTCCCGACTGCATCTCTGGAGCTCAGTCACAGTGATCTTTGGGTTATTCTTTACCTCTCTCACCAAGGCTCTTCTCCCCCGATAGCTCAGTTTGGCCGGACGGCCAGCTCTGGGAAGGGTTCTGGTCGTCCCAAACGTCTTCCATTTAAGGATTATGGAGGCCACCATGCTCTTAGGAACCTTAGGTGCAGCAGAATTTTTTTTTGTAACCTTGGCCAGATCTGTGCCTTGCCACAATTCTGACTCTGAGCTCTTCAGGCAGTTCCTTTGACCTCATGATTCTCATTTGCTCTGACATACACTGTGAGCTGTAAGGTCTTATATAGACAGGTGTGTGGCTTTCCTAATCAAGTCCAATCAGTATAATCAAACACAGCTGGACTCAAATGAAGGTGTAGAACCATATCAAGGATGCTCAGAAGAAATGGACAGCACCTGAGTTAAATATATGAGTGTCACAGCAAAGGGTCTGAATACTTAGGACCATGTGCTTTATAAAAATAAAATTTCAGTTTTTCTTTTTTAATAAATCTGCAAAAATGTCAACAATTCTGTGTTTTTCTGTCAATATGGGTTGCTGTGTGTACATTAATGATGGAAAAAATGAACTGCAATGATTTTAGCAAATGGCTGCAATATAAAAAAGAGTGAAAAATTTAAGGGGGTCTGAATACTTTCCGTCCCCACTGTATATAGAAGTCCCGAGCAAGTTGCACTAAATGTTCCTGGGCATCCCACAATTTCCCATTTCCCATCCAAGCTCAATTCCCTCAATAAAAAAACAAAAAAAAAACAAAGCTTATGGACTATTCTATGTCTCCGAGTGACTGAGAGATGGATGCAGGGGTGGGCAGGGGGACAGGTGAACCACTACATTCAGCAAACCATAAGAGGGCATGGCTACATATATTTGTTTTTTCTTGTTCAGATACAGTGTCTAACAAAAGTGAGTACACCCCTTACATTTTTGTAAATATGTTATATCTTTTCATGTGACAACACTGAAGAAATTATACTTTGCTACAATATAAAGTAGTGAGTGTACACAGTCATTAATGTCTAATGTCTTTTCAGTTGGCAACAAAAGTGATTACACCTCTAAGTGAAAATGTCCAAATTGGCCCCAAAGTGTCAATATTTTTTGTGGCCATCATTATTTTTCAGCACTGCCTTAACCCTCCTAGGCATTGAGTTCACCAGAGCTTCACAGGTTGCCACTGGAGTCCTCTTCCACTCCTCCGTGACAACATCACGGATCTGGTGGATGTTAGAGACCTTGTGCTCCTCCACCTTCCATTTGAGGATGCCCCGCAGATGCTCAATAGGGTTTAGGTCTGGAGACGTGCTTGGACAGTCCATCACCTTACCCTCAGCTTCTTTAGCAAGGCAGTGGTCATCTTGGAGGTGTGTTTGGGGTCATTATCATGTTGAAATACTGCCCTGCAGCCCAATCTCCGAGAGGAGGGGATCATGCTCTGCTTCAGTATGTCACAGTACATGTTGGCATTTATATTTTCCACAATGAACTGTAGCTCCCCAGTGCCGGCAGCACTCATGCAGCCCCAGACCATGATATTCCCACCACCATGCTTTATTGTAGGCAAGACACACTTGTCTTTGTACTCCTTATCTGGTTGCCGCCACACACACTTGACACCATCTGAACCAAATAAGTTTATCTTGGTCTCATCAGACCACAGGACATGGTTCCAGTAATCCATGTCCTTAGTCTGCTTGTCTTCAGCAAACTGTTTGCAGGCTTTCCTGTGCATCATCTTTAGAAGAGGCTTCCTTCTGGGATGACAGCCATGAAGACCAATTTGATGCAGTGTGCAGCATATGGTCTAAGCACTGACAGGCTGACCCCCCCACCTCTTCAACCTCTGCAGCAATGCTGGCAGCACTCATACATCTTTTTCCCAAAGACAACCTTTGCATATGACGCTGAGCACGTTCACTCAACTTCTTTGGTTGACCATAGCGAGGCCTGTTCTGAGTGGAACCTGTCCTGCTAAACTGCTGTATGGTCTTGGCCACCATGCTGCAGCTCAGTTTCAGGGTCTTGGCAATCTTCTTACAGCTCAGGCCATCTTTATGTATCTTTATGTATCTCTCATTGAATGCTGTCTACATACACAGGAAGGGTCGGAGGTAACAAGTAAGTGCAATACTGGATATGCCAAACCAGCTGCAGCTTATATTGCATGAAATATTTCATTCACATATTTTTCATCATTTAAGTTTCTTAAACATTACTATTATACCGATATTTCACATATATAGTCTAACTTTCATTATTATTTTTATTATCTGTTCATATTGCAACATATCTCCACCTATCAGGCACTTAACATTCATTTTTATTCACCTCGTACGGGATTTTCTTCACCATCATACATCACAATGCATTCACCAAATTTTATTTTGCACACGTTTGGCACTTTTGATGTTTTTGCTTTTTGTTTTTGAACACATGATTTTTTTTTAATGCTACACCCTTTTTTACACACCCACACCCCATCACTTATTTATTCCCACATATCACTTCACCATACAGCACCATCATGTGTGTAATTTCATAGGAACATATGACAACGTCCATTAGGACAAAACGTACGTCGGAAGGCAGACGTGCTGACAGCATCATTTCCATACCACTGTGAACGGGTGTATGCAGGCCGGCCGGCTGTTTTGTATACATGCTTTTAATCCTACTTCCTATGTAAGTGCAATCTTTCTTATTTTAATAAATTGAACATACGGATTCACACTATGGAGAATGTATTTTTCATTTCCTTGGGCTCCCCTTGCTGACCATTCGCTTTCCCTGGACGGAGAGTTCCTGTCATCCGTGTGCCTAGATGATACAGATGGTGGTGTCCCCGCTCAGTGGATTTGCAATATAAGCTGTCTAAAAAGCTTACTTCTGGTAAGCGTACATCTGTATAGGTGGTGGATCTAACTGGGTGTTTATTGATTAATTTTAATCACCTTCTGCGGATTTCGCTCTTCTCAGAGACTGTCATTTAAGACACTATTCTAGTTATTTTTACCACCATTCACTTTTTAAAATTTTTTTCATGTCACGTATGGTATCCTGGTATCCTTATCTGGGTCGGATACACACTGTGTTTTTGTTATTTTTTATACTTTATTTATGGATGTAATTTTTCATATTGTTTAGATCACCGTTTTTATTCACATTATCTGCTAGCGCGGTTCTGTTGATTATCTTGCATCGAATTACAGGTGCCTCGCCCTACACCTTCCCCACGGGGTCCAAGTGCGTGGCTCTTTGCAAGCCCCGTGGACTATGGACACACCTGGAGGGGATGGAGGGAATGGGCAGACATTGTGGGACCACCGAATGCAACCGTTTTTAAATAACTCTGGTTATGCGATACATTCCTACTTTCCCATCCCCAGAATGGTAAATACTTCACCTTATGTGTGGATATATACTTTTTCAAAAAAACATTATTAAAAAACTTAAAAACTTTTTTTACCATGAAATGACCAGTTATGTTTTGTATACTAATAGTAGAAAAAATGTAGCGCATAGTATATATGTGTATAAACAGAAATAAAAAGAGTATTGCTCAATTACATTTCAGTCCAAAAAATATTGGTGTATCATTGACCAAATATCATATAATAAACACAAAGTCAATAAACCAATAAATGGTGAGTAAGGGGTGTAATGTCCCCCTGCATGGAAATATGGATGAAATCCCAAAGGGAGATGATGTTCCAACAGTGGCAAATGGTATATAGATCCGTGGAGAGAAGACACATCAACCAAACAAGGACATCATGGAAAAGGTGTGGAAAAGGTATGTATAAACTCTTACCAGATCCTATGGACTCCCTTGTCAGCGACAGGGAGTCTGGAAAGCAGTGTGCCACCCAGGGCATAAGGAAGGATATCCCAACAATCGAATCCTCTCAGCTGAACTCTGCGTAGATTTCCGGGGGTCACCAGGCAATTCCCCGCAGTAGATGGCCAGAATATGGATCCGGAAGATAGAGTATCCCTCATGGAACTGGAGTAAACACTCACTCCCATTCAGATGGTATGTGAAAAGAAAAAATATGCCTCCACATGTTGCAGATAAAAAGGGGATGTTTTTTATTGCTAAAAAAACTTTACAATAAAAACGTGATCACAACAATATAAAAAGAATAGGCAACATGAAGAAAGATAAATGGTCCGACGCGTTTCGACCTAGGGGTCTTTTACTGGGGCATGTTTTGTATACTATAGAAAATTCTTAATAGAACTTTTTGATGTATCTCTTTAGAATAACAATTCCCCCTGAATAAGACCATAAGTGAAAGGGTCGAAATTCATTGGGGTATTCATGGGGTACACATGTGAATAGCAAAACCACAATGCAACTGTATAATTGGAATTTTTTTGATGTATTGATTGCCATCAGTGATGGTTCTTTGTTGTTGTCTGTGTCGCCAATCAGAAATTTTATTGAATATTGATTGTACAAATGTAATTTATTTCCTGTCAAATTAAATAATAATATTTTTTTCATAATACGGTTTTCAGAAATACTTTGCTGCTAAAAAAACCCCTGGGGAAACTATTTCCACTATTTTGCCTTTTTTTGGGGGTGGGTAGCTGTATCTACTCATGCATGCAATTTCCATTTTGTTATCTTTGTGTAGAGCAACAATTATTTTTTTTCAGATCCTCAGAGAGTTCTTTGCCATGAGGTGTTGAACTTCCAGCAGTGACCAGTATGAGAAAATGAGAGCGATAACACCAAATTTAACACACCTGCTCCCCATTTACACCTGAGACCTTGTAACACTAACAATTCACATGACACCGGAGAGGGAAAATGGCTAATTGGACACAATTTGGACATTTTCACTTTGGGATGTACTCACTTTTGTTGCCAGTGGTTTAGACATTAATGGCTGTGTGTTGAGTTATTTTGAATGGGGAATTTACATTGTAGCAAAGTCTCATTTCTTCAGTGTTGTCACATAAAAAGATATAATAAAATATTTATAAAAATGTGAGGGGTTTGCTCATTTTTGTGAGATACTGTAGCCTATTGGCACAGAAAACAAGGTAACATACAAAAAGGGACAACTCTTGAGGGTTAACCCCATAAGAAAAAAGTTGAAACAGGGTACATAATAAGACACTGGTTAAGTCGGAACGCAGCCCATAGAGGTATGATAGGTAAGGTAACAATAGCTGAACCGTTAAGTATGAATGCCTATTGTGCAACATTATATGGAAATATGCAGTACATTGCGAAAGTTTAGCTGGGTTGCGGGGTGATATAAACTGAATATACCATCTGGCCAGCAACCCCCCCTCGCCCTGTACCGGAAGGCCTATGGATGGAAAGGGCTAAACGCTCAAGAAAAGGAAGGAGAAAAGGGAGGTTAGGAAAGAAGCGCGGAAAGAGGAAGTAGGATTGAAGGAGGGAGAGAATGCCAGGAGGCGAGGGCAGAAAAATATAGAGCAAAAGAGAGCATACAGGGAAGGGGGAGACAACAAGGAGGAGAAGCAGATCCCGGGGTGGGTATAGATGGAACTGAAAGATCCACAGTAGGGTGTCTCTAGTATGTGTATATAGGGGACTCAAGGGGGCAATAACGTCTCATTCAAATCAGGAGGGAGGTAATGAACTACACAGGGCTTCCACAAGCGATCATATTTTTTAGTTCTGTCTAAGAAGACTGCTTATATTTTGGCGTGAATAATATAATATTTGTTTAACTTTTGCTCATCTGAGTCAATGCTGCTGGCTCCAGTTCTAACCATGTTGTCTCCCTGAACTTCTGGTTTTCACAAGAAAGAGTTAAAAAGTAAACAATGTATTCTCTTAATTTGGAGAAGGGAGAGGGGAGGAGGAGGAAAGGCAGGGGAGTGAAAGGGGCTGTGTGTTTCTATTGATACATGTAGTGTTGTGGATACACAACTCTAGTTCCTGCATGCAAGGGTGGCTCCATAGGATACTGCAAGAGAAACCATATAGGTTTACACAGGACCTTAGGGCCATAATCAGCCTTAAAGTGCCCAGTGCACTCATTGTTCCTGACATGCCATCACTAATTACTTTGATACCTCATGACACACAGTACTATGTGGTCATTGATTTAACAAATGCATTTTTTGCTGTGGCGGTAAACGAGGGGACACAACTACTACTGGCATTCACATTTGAAGGGAATCAATGCCACAAGGCTATTTTGATTCACCTGCGGTGTACTCAATGGCACTCCAGACTTACCTTAAAGACTGGTAACCCCCCTCTGGTTCAGTGTTGCTTCAATACTTGTTGTTGTGCAGCCCAACTGTTATACAGTTACATAGTTAGTCGGGTTGAAAAAGACACAAGTCCATCTAGTTCAACCAAAAAAAAACAAAAAAAACCAGATACAATCCCGTATACATAATCCTTCACCCACAGTTGATCCAGAGAAAGGTGAAAAACCCCAGCAAAGCATGCTCCAATTTGCTACAGCAGAGGAAAAAATTCCTTCCTGATCCCCCAAGGGGATCCCCCTGGATCAACTTTACCTATAAAGGTTAGTACCCAGTTATATTATGTACATTTAGGAAAGAATCTAAGCCTTTTTTAAAGCAATCTACTGAGCTGGCCAGAACTACCCCTGGATGGAGTCTATTCCACATTTTCACAGCTCTAATAGTAAAGAAACCTTTCCGTATTTGGAGTTGAAATCTTTTTTCCTCTAGACGTACAGAATGCCCCCTTTTCCTCTGTGATGACCTTCAAGTGAATAACTCAACACCAAGTTCACTATATGGACCACTTATGTATTTGTACATGTTGATCATTCCCCTCTTAATCTCCTCTTTTCAAGAGGGAAAAAAATTCAGTTCCTCTAATGTTAAACAAAGTAATGGACCCACGCTTAGGGCAAAGGGGATTTAGGTGTGCAGCCTACCCCAAAGGGGACTAGATTGATAAAATGTGTAAGCAGGGCTTTTTTTCTTAGAGAATAGGTGCAGGAACTCAACCATGCCCGCCACACTCACATACCTGCCAAATGGCATCAAATAGTAGGTCTTCCCTCTGCATACAACCCCTCCCTCCACTGCCCTCATTTTCTCCCCCCTCCTTAAAAGCTCCACTATCTGTCATATATCTTACCTTTGTTGCAATATTAAGCTGAAACACCTATCCGGCTGTTGTACCTCCCAGCATACTATACTATACTATACTATACTATACTACAGTCACTTGCAAGGGAGATTATGCAGTAGGAGCATCAACAACTGGTCACCAGGGAAAAAATGGAGACCACAGAGGGTGCAGCCTACCACACACCCTCTCCTGCCCATGACTGCACTGAACCCTGGGCACCTGTTCTGCATCTCCCTTGTCCCTGTCCGGCACTCAGTGGGATCTGTGCAGGAGTTCTGACCTGTGGGAGCTACTGGGAGATAAGCTATCACTTGTAAATGCAGAAGCTGGACTTCAGTGTTACCAAGTGATAGTGGTGAGCAGGGAGCAGAAGACCTGAGCCAGAGGTGGTGGAACTGAGTTCTCCCTAGTTCCTGCTGAAAAAAAGCCCTGTGTGTAAGTTTGAGGGTAATTGGTGCTCCCTATAAAATGAAAAGCGACAGACCCTGATCATTTGTAAGGTGCTATGTGCCTCTAATGTGACTAATAAATGTGCATAAACCAATGGTGCAATAACCAATGTGTATATAACAGTAGTGCAAAACCTCACTAAATGCCAAGTTAATATGAACTGTGATGATAAAGCAAATTATTAAGGCAAAATATATAAAACGCGATGTTTCCAATAACATAGATGCAGGTATAGAAAATGAAAATGAAAATAAAAATAGAAAAGGCCAGTCCCAAATGTGTATGAAAAATATTAAATGAAAGCGTACCCAAAAAAATTATTAACGTGCTAGAAAATGTTTGTGATATTTGAGTACTTGGTGACGAAAAACACAGGAACAAATCCAGGTGACTATTAGATGCTCCCCCACTTGGGTCCCCACTCACCAGCTCCAATAACCTCTACAGGGGTGTCTCGCATAACAGGTAGGCTTGATGTACCGATACTGTATCCAAAGTTAGATCATGCAGCCAGGCTCCTCTCCAACCATTCCATTCTGTATCCAGCTCCTAGGGGCCTCCCAAGGATGTCCCGCAGCTGGATCAAATTATATATGCAAAAAATCTAATCTAATCTCCTAATCCTCTCTCTGATATCCAGTATGGGTAAAGTTTTCATGCAAAAATATAATATAATCTTTCCTCCTAGCTGAGCTCCTCTATGCCTCTTATCAGTTTGGTTGCCCTTCTCTGCAATTTGTTCAGTTTCCCGATATCCTTTTTGAGAACTGGTGCCCAAAACTGAAGTTCATTAAGTCCAACCTATGTGTGTGATTTTATGTCAGTATTACATTGTATATCCCTGTATGTTGTGGTCGTTCAGGTGCTTATCTAATAGTTTTTTGAAAACATCAATGCTCTCCGTTGAAACCACTGCCTTTAGAAGGGAATTCCACAACCTAACTGCTCTTATGCCCCGTACACACGATATGACTTTCCGACAACAAAACTGTGGATTTTTGTTCGAAGGATGTTGGCTCCAACTTGTCTTGCATACACACGGTCACTCAAATGTTGGCCAACAATTATGAACGTGGGAATGTGGTGACATACAAGATTTACGATGAGTAGAAAAAACGGAAGTTCAATAGCCAGTGCGGCTCCTTCTGCTTGATTCCGAGCATGCGTGAACTTTTGTGCGTCGGACTTGTGTACACACGATCGGAAATTCTGACAAAAAAGTTTTGTTGGCGGAAAATTTGAGAACCTGCTAGACAATTTTTGTTGGTGGAAAGTCTGACAACAAAGGTTTGATGGAGCATACACACGGTCGGACTTTCAGCCAACAAGCTCACATCCAACATTTGTTGTTGGAAAATCCGATCGTGTGTACGGGGCACTACAGTAAAGAACCCTCTTTGCAGTTTAAGGTTAAACTGCTTTTATTCTATTAAATTCCCTTACACAGAAAAGTTTTATCCCTATTGTGGGGTCACCAGTACCATATTTGTATATCCCCTCTCAAGCGTCTCTTCTCCAGAGAGAATAAGTTCAGTGCTCGTAGCCTCATAACTAAGGTCCTCTAGACTGTTTATTAGTTTTGTTGCCCTTCTCTGGACTCTCTCCAGTTTTAGCACATCCTTCCTGAGGACTGGTGCCCAGAACTGGACAGCATACTCCAGGTGCGGCCGGACCAGAATCTTGTAGAGTGGGAGAATTATCGTTTTATCTCTGGAGTTAATCCCCTTTTTAATGCATGCCAATATTCTGTTTGCTTTGCTTGCAGCTGCTTGGTATTGCATGCCATTGCTGAGTCTCTCATCTACTAGGACCCACAGGTCCTTCTCCATCCTAGATTTCCCCAGAGGTTCTCCTCCCAGGGAATAGATTGCATTCAAATTTTTGCCACCCAAATGCATTATTTTACATTTTTCCACATTAAACCTCATTTTCCATGTAGTTGCCCAACCCATTAATTTGTTCAGATCTTCTTGCAAGGTTTCCACCTCCTGCAGAGAAGTTATTGCCCTGCTTAGCTTATTATCATCTGAAAATACAGAGATTGAACTGTTTATCCCATCCTCCAGGTCGTTTATGAATAAATTAAATAGGATTGGTACCAGGACAGAACCCTGGAGGGCTCCACTTTCCACCCCTGCCCATTCCGAATACTCCCCATTTATCACTACCCTCTGAACTCACCCTTGTAGCCAGTTTTCGATTCATGTACTCACTCTATGGTCCATGCCAATGGACCTTACTTTGTACAGTAAATGTTTATGGGGAACTGTGTCAAATGCTTTTGCAAAATCCAGATACACCACATCTATGGGCCTTCCTTTATCCAGATGGCAGCTGACCTCATCATAGAAGGTTAATAGATTGGTTTGGCAAGAACGATTCTTCATGAATCCATGCTGATTGCTGCTAATGATACAGTTGTCATTGCTAAAATCTTGTATATAGTCCCTTATCGTCCCCTCCAAGAGCTTGCATACAATTGATGTTAGGCTAACTGGTCTGTAATTTCCAGGGATGTACCTTGGCCCATTTTTAAATATTGGTGCTACAGCTGATTGGCTTTTCTCCAATCAGCTGGTACCATTCCAGTCAGTAGACTGTTCGTAAAATTAGGAACAATGGTCTGGCAATTACTTGACTATGTTCCTTAAGGACCCTCGGGTGCAAGCCATCTGGTCCCAGTGACTTCTTAATGTTAAGTTTTTAATGTCTATTTCTAATTCTGTCCTCTGTTAGCCATGAGGGTGCTTCCTGTGACGTGTCATGAGGATAAACATTGCAGTTTTGGTTACTGAAGCCCCCCCGATTCCCTTGTGAAGACTGAGGAGAAGAATAAATTCTATACCTTTGCCATCTCTCCATCCTTAGTAACCAGATTCCCTTCATCATTCTTTATGGGACCAATATGATCTGGTCTCCCTTTCTTACTATTTATGTACTTAAAGAATTTCTTTGGATTTTTCTTACTCTCCTCGGCTATGTGCCTTTCATGTTCTATCTTAGCCACAATGATTGCACCCTTAGGTTTCTTATTGTATTCTTTGTAAAGTTAGAATGCTGAAGATTAACCTTCAGCCTTGTAGTTTTTGAAGGCCTTCTCCTTTACTTTTATATGCATTTTTACATTGGAGTTAAGCCACCCAGGACTTTTATTAGCTCTTTTAAATTGGGATGCACTGACTAATGCCCTTATTTAATATGCTCCTAAAGCATACCCATTTCTCCTTTGTGTTCTTTGTTCCTAAGATGTTATCCCAATTTGTATCTTCTAGCAAGGATCATAGTTTAGGGAAGTTGGCTCTATTGAAATTCAGTGTCTTTGTATTCACCTTATGTTTCCTATTAGTTTAATTTATCCTGAAACTAATTGACCTGTGATCATAGTTTCCTAAATTGCCCCATTTTTACACATCCGTAATCAGGTCTGAATTGTTGGTAATCAGTAGGTCTAGTAACACTTTGTTTCCAGTTGGTGTGTTTACCATCTGACCCATGAAATTGTCCTGCAAGACATTTTGGAACTGACGAGCCTTAGATGAATGCGCCTTCCACCCAGTCTATGTCTAGATAATTAAAATCCCCCATTATGATGACACTTCCCATCCTTGCCACGAATCCAAATTGTGATAGGAGGTCCGCCTCCACCCCCTCCCTCTGGTTAAGGGGCCAATAGCATACTCCCAGTATTACTTTCTCCTTAGTTTCATTCCTTTGCAGCTCTACCCATAAGGATTCCACCTCCTTGCTTGCTTCCTTAGCGATGTCATCTCTCACATTCACTTATACATCATTTTTGATATACATACCCCTCCCCTTTTTTTAATGATTTGTACAAGGGTGAAATGATATATCTCTCTCTGTAGTCCATACCTCTCTTAATACAAGAAAATACTTTGCTCGCTTTGGAACCTGCAGCTTGGCATTGTATGCTATGATTGAGCTTGTGATCTACCAAAACCCCCAGATCCTTCTCCACCATTGATTCCCCCAGTTGTACTCCTCCTAGTATGTATGATGCATGCATATTCTTAGCCCCCAAGTGCATAACTTTACATTTATCAACATTGAACCTCATTTGCCACTTAGTTGCCTAATTAAACAGTGCACTGAGGTTGGCTTGTAAATTGGAGACATCCTGTAAGGACATTGTTCCACTGCATAGCTTAGTGTCATCTGCAAAGACAGAAATGTTACTTTTAATCCCAGACCCTTTATTACTTATAAATATATTAAAAAGTAAGGGTCCCAACACTGAACCTTGGGGTACACTGGTGATAACCTTAGACCATTCAGAGTAAGAATCATTTACCACTACTCTCTGAATTCTTTTAGCCAGTTTTCTATCCATTTACAAACTGATATTTCCAAGCCTGTAGACTTTACCTTACACATGAGCTGCATGTGGGGAACTGTGTCAAACTCTTGAAAAATTCAAGTATACCACCTCCACAGCTACCCCTCTGTCCAAGGTTTTACTTACCTCCTCATAAAAAGAAATCAGGTTTGTTTGACAACTTCTGTCTGTCAGGTCACCTTGTGGCTAGGGGACAGATGCACACCGCTAGGATCAGGAGTGCACTGCAAGGCAGTGGACCCTAGAACTGACTGCTGCGGATTGAACCCTGGAAGGTCTACAGAATAACTAACATGAATCCCAGTGGGAGCTAGAGCATAGATTCCCCAGGGCGCGGAGTCTAAGAGCCAGCAGCTGTTCACCAGAGCCTCTAGTGGTGAGAATGGACTGCGCTGCAGTCTGGCTCCAGGTCGCGGCCCCCAGGGTCTCACAGCTCACGCTCACCGTAGACGTACAGAAGAAGAGGAAGGAGGCAGCAGGCTGGAATGACAGGGAAGTAAGGGGTAAGCCAAAGGTCAGGGCGACTAGCAGACAAGTATAAACATAACACGCCAAAGGTCAGGGTAACAAACAGACAGGGAGAGTCGAGAACAGGCCAAAGTCGGTAACAGGAATCAGACATAGGAAACACAGCAAGTACACACTGAGGCTAACACACAATGGCTGAGCAGCCCTGCTGGCTTGCAGTGCACAGGTTAATATAGAGTTCCCTGATAGGGCCTGGGGTGGGGCCATGCTTACAGGAGAGGTTATAAAACCAGTCAGGTGAGAAGCAGCTGGTCTTTAGAGATGAACACATGGAGACAGGTAAGCTGACAGAAAACTCTATTGCATAACCCTGACAGTACCCCCCTCTTATGAGGCCTCCCCCATCCCCTGCCTGGGCCCTGGTTTAAAGGGAAACTCCAGATGGAACCTCCTCAACAGACGAGGCGCAAAGATCTCAGATGCAGTGATCCAATCCTCTCCTCAGGACCAAACCCTTCCCAATTTACAAGGTACTGAAGAATGCCTCTACGGCGCTGGGAATCGAGAACTTGACTAACCTCGTACTTAAGATTATCCTCAGAGATCGAAACCAAGCTAGGGAAAGGACGAGAGGACTTATTGAGGGCTAAAGGCTTCTTAGGAATGGGTAAAGGCATAAGAAGGCCATCAGGAGTCTGAGCAGGGTCCCCCAGACCCTTAAAGATAAGCTGGACATCCAGCACAGGATCATCAGACTGGGCAGAAGTCAGTGGATCCCTGAGACCAGGTTGGTTAGAAAGTGATGTGTCACAGAAGTCAAGCTGGATAGCGTCACTGGGCATAAGCTGAACTGGTGCAGAGGCTGACTGAACAGCATTGCCAGGTGCAGCGACCACCATAATCACATCACAGGGCATAGCGACTGTGGAACTGGTAGATGAGTCAGCCTGGGGGTGCGTCCAAGGGGGTCCAGGAACAGGCAAAGGTAAATGACCATGCAAACTTGAGTGAATGATCGGCTCAAGTTCACAGGTGGGCTCCTCATCCAGAGTGCCACATGACCCAGAGAGTGCCTCAGCCCGACTATTGCAGGAGACATTCCAGAAATCGCTATATGCAGCGGGAAGAACAGAAGATACTGGGATAGTGGCAACAGGGAGTTTCTCTTTTGGAGTAACCTTGAGTAGGCAGGAAGAGGAACAGGAGGAACCCCAGGCCAGGATCCGTCCAGCAGTCCAGTCAATGTGTGGAGAATGGAACTGTAACCAAGGAAGACCTACTGTGATAGGTGATGACACCTTAGGTAAGACAAGGAAGGATATCCACTCCTAGTGGAGTGTCCCTACCGTCATCTTAACAGGGAGGGTCTGGAAGCGGATAGGACCCCCTGGGAGAACAGTGCCATCAATCGCCAAGACCCAATGGCGTTGAAAGGGGCAAAAGGGTAAGTCTCATGGAAGATGCAGTTTCCCAATCCATGAAATTGCCAGCGGCTCCGGAATCCAGATGTGCCGAGACCGAACAAAAGGAAGCGCCGACATGAAGGAACACAGAAAGAAGAAGACGAGAAGGTAAAGGTGATACTTCAGGGTCTAATACTTCACCTTCCAGATGTATTAGCCCCGATCGCTTTTCCGGACGTAGAGAACAAGTGTCACAAAAATGACCTTTGGCCCCACAATAGAGGCACAGGCCCAGATTTCTGTGCCTAGCATGTTCTTCAGGAGACAACTTGGTCCAGCCCAGCTGCATGGGTTCCTCAGCGGGCAGGGGGTGCTCCTCGGATCGAAGAGAAGGGACTGGGAGCTCAAGCTGCCTAAGGAACAGGGAGCGCTGGCGTCTTTTTTCCAGGGCCCTCTCCTGAAAGCTAATATCGATGTGGTTACACAAGGTGATGACACCGTCCAGATCAGCAGGAAGGGGTCTTCCTACTAATTCATCCTTCACTCTATCAGAGAGGCCATGTAAAAAGGTTGCAACTAGGGCCTCATTATTCCAGCTTAATTCAGCTGTGAGGATACGGAACTGAAGAGCATACTGTCGCACAGAAGTGGACTCTTGACGGAGACGTAAAAGAGCGCTAGCCGATGAGCAGACACGATCCGGTTCCTCAAAGATATTCCAAAAAAGTTTCAAGAAATCAGACAGGCTAGAAACCACTGGATCATTCAGTTCCCACAGAGGGGCAGCCCAGGCTAGCGCCTCGTCGGACAGGAGGGATATAATATAGGCTACTTTTGCCCAATCTGACAGGAAGTTTTGGGGCTGAAGTTCAAAATGAATTGTGCACTGGCTAAGGAACCCCCTGCAAGCCTTGGAGTCCCCAGAGAAACGGGCCGGAGCTGGCAGTTGTAATGAATGTGTGGCTGCGACTGGTGCGATAGGTGCAGCAGCAGATAGCGGTTGAGGTTGTTGAACCGGGGGTCCTA
The DNA here is from genome assembly GCF_042186555.1 of Aquarana catesbeiana. Lineage (NCBI taxonomy): Eukaryota > Metazoa > Chordata > Amphibia > Anura > Ranidae > Aquarana > Aquarana catesbeiana. The sequence continues at coordinate 41,896,634 of NC_133324.1, forward strand.
ATGAGGCCTGAACCTGTTCAAAACGGGATGCCAAATCCTGAAGGAATCGCATCACTTGGGTCTGATGAGATTCCTGGGTCTCAAGTCTGAGAACTAAGCCCTGCAACGGATCATCTGTGGGTAGCAGCACATCAGCCGGGTCCATGGCTGATCAAACTGTCAGGTCACCTTGAGGCTAGGTGACAGATGCACACCGCTGGGATCAGGAGTGCACCACAAGGCAGTGGACCCTAGGACTGACTGCTGCAGATTGAACCCTGGAATGTCTACAGGATAACTAACATGGATCCCAGTGGGAGCTAGAGCATAGATTCCCCAGAGCGCGGAGTCTAAGAGCCAGCGGGTGTTCGCCAGAGCCTCTAGTGGTGAGAATGGACTGTGCTGCAGTCTGGCTCCAGGTCGCGGCCCCCAGGGTCTCACAGCTCACGCTCACCTTAGACTTACAGGATAAGAGGAAGGAGGCAGCAGGCTGGAACAACAGGGAAGTAAAGGGTAAGCCAAAGGTCAGGGCGACTAGCAGACAAGGATAAACATAACACGCCAAAGGTCAGGGTAACAAGCAGACAGGGAGAGTCGAGAACAGACCAACGTCGGTAACAGGAATCAGACGTAGGAAACACAGCATGTACACACGGAGGCTAACACACAATGGTTTAGCAGCCCTGCTGGCTTGCAGTGCACAGGTTAATATAGGGTTCCCTGATAGGGCCTGGGGTGGGGCCATGCTTAGAGGAGAGGTTATAAAACCAGTCAGGTGAGAGGCAGCTGGTCTTTAGAAATGAACACATGGAGACAGGTAAGCTGACAGAAAACTCTATTGCATAACCCTGACACTGTCCTTCATGAATCCATGCTGTCTGTTGCTTAAAATATTTTTTTCCAGCAAAAACTTGTCCCATTATAGGGACTCCAGATTGATTTTACACACATACCGAGAGGACAAAGAAGTAAAAGTAAGAATCTATTAGCAATAGTGAAGTGAAAAAGAAAACCGAATTCCAACACAGGATGGGTCTGTGGGAATTTTCTAGGTAGGACAGTGCCACGTCCTAAATATTGATATATTTTAACAAAGAAAGGGGCGGAAAAAATGGACTTTATAGGCACCAATCATAAAATTATGTATATAAATTTTTATTGTACACATAATACAAAAAGACACCAACATATTAAAACATTGCAATTAAAGTGCAAAAAGCTAGCTAGGTCTTTCTCATAGAGGTCATAGACTCCAAAGAGACATACCCTTAGAACAAGTACATAATCCTCTAATAAAGTATAAAAGACACCAAACTTAATAAGCTCTACATGTTTCACAATTGAATGCTTCTTCGGGACCTCGTTTGATTAGTCTATAGGAAAAAGAGAGAGAAAAAAAAAAAAACAACACAAAGGCAAACAGTACATACAATTAATATTGAACTTGAACAACTTGGTAGAATGTCTCAATCATTAGCGGGGAGTGCCACAAAGGAATCAGCGGGTGGACCTCACAAAAAACATGCAACAGGTGAAACAGCTAACATGTGGGGGGCGTGCCTGGTAGCAGAACCATAAGAAGTGTAAAAGAAAGGAAAAAGAAAACAATAGCGACAGAGATAAAAAAGAGGTTATATATCTCCACTGCCAGAAATGAGGGGAAAAAAACATAACAACCCACCAAGGGTTAGTTGGGGTATAGTGAAAAGTTTCACTATACCCCAACTACAGGTACGGTGATAAAATACAAACATATATACTGTATTTATCGGCGTATAACAGGCACTTTTTTCCCTTTAAATTCAGGGGAAAATTGTGGGTGCGTGTTATACGCCGATCCCCGCTATTTTTGTGATCTATCGGAGCGATCGCCGCCGACATTCACATAGCGTGTATTTTTAAATATGGCGCAGAGGAGTTCAGAGGGACTCGGCGGCGCTCGTTCAGCTGAACGAGCTCCACCGAGAACACAGTGACTGGGCGGAGCCGAGATACACATAGCCGAGGGTTCTCGGCTCTTCTCTGCGCCATTTACAGTCCCGCCCAGTCCCGCCATTGGACCTCTGTTATGTCCATCATAGGGACTGGGCGTGACTGTGAACGGCGCCGAGAAGAGCCAAGAACCCTCGGCTATGTGTATCTCGGCTCCACCCAGTCACTGTGTTCTCAGCAGCACTCGTTCAGCTGAACGAGCGCCGCCGAGTCCCTCCGAACTCCGCGGCGCCATATTTAAAAATACACACTAAACTTGTGTATGTCGGCGGCACTGGGGACAAGGCTGCACTGACCACTGGGGACAAGGCTGCACTGACCACTGGGGACAAGGCTGCACTGACCATTGGGGACAAGGCTGCACTGACCACTGGGGACAAAGCTGCACTGACCACTGTGGACAAGGCTGCACTGACCACTGGGGACAAGGCTGCACTGACAATTCTGCACTGGGGCAAAGCTGCACTGACAATTCTGCACTGGGGCAAAGCTGCACTGACAAGGCTGCACTGGGGCAAAGCTGCACTGGACACTGGGGCAAGGCTGCACTAACAAGGCTGCAGATGAACACTGATGAGGCTGCATTGATGGGCATTTAAATGTAAGTTTTTTTTTCCTTAAATTTCCCTCCTAAAAGTTTTTTTCCTTAAAATTCCCTCCTAAACTTGGGGTGCGTGTTATACGCCGGCGCGTGTTATACGCCGATAAATACGGTAGTTAAGCCTTCCTTAGAGGGAGTGATTAAATATTGCTTCTAGATGACTGATGAATGCTCAATAAAAAGTGAGCTTTTAGGTGGTGAGACTATGCTTGATGATAGACATCACTGCTTCTAAACAGTATATAAATGTATATATAAATATGATAATAAAAAACAATTTCAGTAATAGTGGTCTAATTATCAGATAAGTGAAGTGAATTGTATTATGTGTACAATAAAAATTTATATATATCATTTTATGATTGGTGCCTATAAAGTCCATTTTTTCTGCCCCTTTCTTTGTTAAAATATTAGCAATAGTGGATAAGCTAAGCAAGTGGCCAGAGGCATTTGAAACAAACAAGGAAGATGCCAAAACAGTTGCCAAGATTCTGTGCAAGGTAATGATCCCAAGATGGGGATGTCTGGTGAGTATTGACTCAGACAAAGGACCAGCCTTTGTCTCAGCAGTTACTCAGCAGATAGTAAAACTGATGGCCATAGAATGGAAGTTTCATATCCCATGTCACCCCCAAAGTTCAGGGGTCGTTGAATGGATGAACCGGACCATTAAGGACAAACTTAGAAAGGCCATGGGAGGCACGTATGTAAAATGGGAAAGTTACCTCCCTGGAGTTCTCGCTGAAATTAAGATGTCTCAAAAAAAATTAACTAAAAAACGAATTGTCACCCTTTGAAATTTTGATGGATATACCATTCTCCACCCCTTGGACCAGACAATCCATGGGCCTAATGCCTGGTGATCTGGAATTGATAACAGAGGAATATGTGGTAAATTTAATATGTGTTTTGAACGGCATCTATGGTGATGTATCTGTCTTCTTTCCTTCACCTTCACAGGAACCGACACACTCGTTCCAACCAGGAGACAGAGTGCAGGGACATGCAGTCAGGGGAGTCAGGGGAGGCATCCCTATGTACCCCTATAAACATTTCTCTTTCAGCTTCTTTGTACCATTTTAAATAATTATATTTATTTATAACAAACCCAACACAACAAGATATTATTCTTGTTTCTAAACAAATAGTTTTTATTCATACTGTAATTAATGAAAGAAAAAGAAAAAACTAGTCTACATTTATCAAGATTAAAAGAGTATAATGTACTAATTATTGTTTTTGATTCCAAGCAAACATGCCTAAGTATTCAATTTGGGCTTGAACAGAATTATGAAACATTTTGGGAAAAATATGCAATCTAGAAGACCAGCACTTGAGGCCAATATGGCGAATATCTCCACAGCCACCATGTATTTCCCTTTAGTGCTCAGATAGGCCGGGATCATGGAAATCCAGACACTGTAGAACACCAGCATGCTGAAGGTAATGTATTTGTCCTCATTAAAACTGTCCGGTAATGTCCTCACTATAAAAGCCACAACAAAACTCACAGCTGCCAGAAACCCCATATAACCCAACATAGAGTAGAACCCGATAACTGACCCTTCATTACACTGAATGACGATCTTGTCCTAATAAGAATTAGAGTCTATTTAATTATATGGGTGAGATACAGACATCCAAATAAGACATATTATTACTTGAATTGATGAACACACAAATACTATGGAATTGGCCAGTGTGACCCCAATCCATTTCCTCCAGTAGCTGCCGGGCTTGGTGGCTTTGAAAGCAATGTAAACCATGATTGTTTTAGCAAGAAGAGTTAAGATGGCTATGGAGAAGATGACTCCAAATGTCATGACACGCAATATACAGGTTATATCCAGTGGCTGACCAAGTAACAAGAACACACAGAGGAAGCTCAACAAAATGGAGACAAGGAAAACAAAACTCAGATTTCTATTATTAGCTTTTTTTTTTTTTATCAGAAAAAAGTTGTTTATTTTGTTTGTTCATTGAGTCAAATATACATCAGTACAAAGCATGGTAGTACATGCATGGTAGTACATGGTAGTACAAGATAGTACAAAGCATGATATGAAGCAATAATTGACACTACTCCGTCAGATTTTTTAAACATGCACTTCAAATATATGGCAGAACTTACAGATAATATATAATGATACCTGAGACAAGGTACAATGAATATAAAGAAACAAACCAATTAAACCATCAAAGATTTAGTTTAGAGAAAAATAAAACCGTCAAATATCTTGGACGGGTTCTGCATGCCTTCAGAACCCTGTAGGCAAGCCGTTCTCCAACATTCTACTCAACCCACCAAAGTTATGACTGCTATCACACTTCAGAATTGTGTCAGTTCTTTTTCTAACCATTTAAAGCAGCATTTTTTTAAACGTTAGCCCTGTAAACGTCTATCTTTGACTAATTGATATGGTGCTAACCCAGGGACCTCCAACCAGGCCTGCCACATTGTAAAACATTTTGCGGGGTGCATTTCTGTGCTGGTATGTCAGTTTCTCTCTGATTAACATTTTATTGATCTGCTCAACCCATTGACGCCTAGTGGGAACCCTGGAAGTTATCCAAAGTTGTGCAATTAGTTTGTGAGCCATATATAACAGGCGAAGAATCGCTGTGCGTGTGGATGGGGACAACAGCTCTTCATCCAGGGCACCCAGTAGGTATGTCGTAGGGTCTTGTGAAATGGTAAAAGTATAAACCTGAGAAATTGTGTCAAGGACTTTTTTCCAATAGCGAAAACGTTTTTTGGCACTTCCAGAGCATGTGCAAAAGGTCACCATTGTCCCTCTGACATTTTGGACATAGAGTTGTGTCACGTACTCCCCATTTGTAGAGACGTGGCCGAGTCCTGTATGCCTGGTGTAACAAATAAAGGTGGGAACGTTTTTGAGAGGCAGACACTGAAACCAGGGAAGCAGATGCGAGGCAAAGGTTCCAGGTCTCCCCATCCATGGCTCCCACATCCTCCTCCCATTTGTGTCTACATGGTAAATTGTCTGGGTCTTGAATTGGGTTAAGAAGCATATTATAACATCTAGAGATCATGCCCTTTTTTTCACCTTCCATTAGGATCCCTTGTATTAGTGGGTGGTCTATCAGTCTAAGTTCTGTTTGTCTTGACTGTGTCTGTAGTGCGTGTCGTAGCTGCAAATACTTTAAAAATTAGTGCGTGGTATGTCAAATTCCGTTTGTAGCTCCATAAATGATTTAAGGATAGTCCCCTTATATATTTGTGCAATGTATCTTATGCCTGCCCTTTCCCAATTCCCGAAGCCTTTAAGTTTGTATAGCTCTTTAAAGTTTAGGTTTCACCATAAGGGAGTATGGGACAAATAGCCCTTTATCCCCAGCATCTTTTTAATGTAGGGCCGTTGCGTTTTTAAAAGGAGTATTGTTGGAGCCCCAGTATTTAAATATGGATAACCCGCCTCCAGACACGTCAGCGCCATTGTATTATCATCAGCTGTGGGATGGAGGAGCCTGCTTATTGGATCTGATGTGTCCATTAGTCCCCAGCTTCCCAGTTGTTGCAGCTGGGAAGCAAGGTAATAAGCTCTAGAGTAAGGTGCCGCTAGTCCCCCCACTTCTTTGTTATGTTGTAGCGTCAATAAGCTGATTCTTCCGTTTTTTTACGCCATATAAGTTCCCTAAACTGGGAGTCTATTCTATCAAACCAGCGTCGGGGGATCCAGATCGGGGCGTTATTAAAAATGTACAGTAATTGGGGAACCCATACCATTTTTATTAGATTAATTCTTCCTACTACGGATAGAGGCAGTTTACACCAGGCATTAGATTTATCCCGAAATTTAGAAAGCAAAGGAAGCAAGTTAAGGGATATGTATTGAGAAACATCCAGAGATATTTGGATACCTAGATAGCGAAAAGAGGACACTACCTGTACCATTGCCACGCACTCCGGTAAGTAACTTGTAATAGGGTCTATTGGCATTAGTACCGACTTATTCCAATTAATGGAGAAGCCAGATAATGCACCGAAAGCCTTAATGAGATTCATCACAGCACTCAGTGAGTTCTGCGTGTCGCCTAAATATAGCAAAGTGTCATTAGCATATAATGACACTACATCAGTACCCGTGGTACGTTGGAATCCCACTATGTCACTGTCCCCCCTTATTCTTGATGCAAGAGGTTCCAAAGCCAGGGCAAACAGCAGGCGTGACAATGGGCACCCCTGTCTGGTGCCCCGGAACGGTGGGAAGGATTCCGATAGTTCCCCATTTACCCTAATCCGAGCCAATGGTTGGGCATACAGCAATTTAACCCAGCTAATAAAGTTGGTGCCCAGTCCTAAATGATCCAACACCTTCCACAGGTAAGGCCACTCAACACTGTCGAAGGCCTTAGCTGTGTCCAATGAGAAGATCGCCCTATTTCCTGTGTTATTAACAGGAATCTGTAAATTTAGAAAAAGTCTCCTGACATTTTAAGCCATGGACCTGGTGGGTATGAACCCTGACTAGTTCCTGTGTATAAGTTTATGTATCACTTGCTCCAATCTAGTGGCCAGCACCCGGGCCAGTAGCTTGACATTGGTCGTGAGAAGAGAAATGGGCCTGTATGAGTCAGGTAATGTAGCTTCCTTGCCTGGTTTCAGCAGTAGAATAATAATAGCCTCGTTCATAGAGTTGGGCAATGTTCCTGCCTTCAGTGCCTCATATACCTTCAGTAGTGTAGGTAGTAATGTGTCTGCATATCTTTTGTAGACCTCGGAGGGAAGGCCATCAGCCCCCGGAGATTTGTTATTATGAGTTTGTGCTATTGCCGTGGCTAATTCTTCCTCCGTCAGTGGGGTGTTAAGTAAGGCTGTGTCCGAGGCCGACAAATTAGGTAATGTACATTTTTCCAAAAAGCCCTCTATTTCCTTTTCTGTAGGTTGTACTTTAGATGAGTAGATATCCATATAAAATTTCCTGAAGATTTGTATTATTTTGGCAGTTTGTGTGTGAATGACACCCTGCTCATCACGTATGGCCGAGACCACAGAAGTGGAGCTCTTTGCACACCCTAGAATAGCCAGCATGTGCCCAGTAGATTCCCCCTCTTCAAAATGGGTTTGGTGCAAGAAAAAGCATTTGTTCTCGGCCAACTGCAATGCCAGTTGTCTGGACATAGATTAAGCACCCAAACAAACACTTTTTGTATCCTCTGTAGGATTGGCAATATATTTATCTTCAGAATCTTTAAGCGTTTTGCAGACCTCGGTCTCTCGTGCTTTTGCGTTAGTTTTGATCTGATTGATTGTGGTAATAAACTTCCCTCTTATATATGCCTTGGCTGCATCCCATACCACATTTAAGTGAGTTGAATGGACATTATCCTGAATAAAAAGTTTCAGGCATTCTCTTATGGGATCTGGCTCAGGAAACAGTGAGAGCCAGAAGGGGTTAAGTTTCCAACCTTTACGTTTGGCTACATTGAGCAGAGATATCGTTACCCATAATGAGGAATGATCGGAGACATGTCTATCATTTTACCCTGATTCTTCTATTATTAGCTTTAACAATGGGAGTGTTCAGATAGGATATAAAAATCCCCATTACTAAGAGAGTCACAATGCAAAGTCAAACAGAAATTCATATAAATATTATAGAGATATCATCTGTGTAGGGGAAAAATTCCAGAAGTTTTGGAATACACCAATCCTTTTTCTCATTGGGCCATTCCTCTTCTGTGCATTTCATGCAGTTCTCACTATCTGCCAAAGAGCAACAAAATATTATCATTTGTGTTAAATAATGAAATTGTAATTCTAAGGGGGGAAAACACTTCTTCTCTTTGGATCAGTGCAAAATTAATTTTGATATACAGTGGGGAAAATAATTATTTGCTCCCCTGCTGATTTTGTAAGTTTGGGAGAGAGATACACAGCGCCTTCTAAGTGTAGCATTAAAAGAAACCTTTTATCAACCATATGAATATTACTCACAAAGGGAGTATAGCAAAAGGCATGTAGATACTGTGGAGGAATCCTATGTCTCATCAATCTGTATGGAAAGCTGCCAGAGGGAACTGATCGGGTAAGTAGATAAAGGGCACCGGAGGATGAGTCTACTTCCTGGTGCCAGTGGAACGCATGGTCGGTTAGACGTGTTGTCATCCATCAGAGATAATGCAGGACGTGGGAGGCGACGCATTTGCAGAGCATATGCTCCTTCTACAGGCCATAGGGGTGCCATATTGGAAAAGGCTATTTATGGGCAAATACATTTTTTGCGATATTATTATTATACAGTGTGACAGACCTAGCCGGGAAAGAGACTTTTGGAGGGAACTGTATGCTAGCCTCTTGCCGATCGATCGGGGGCCCTTGCATTTGGAGGAATGGTGTTCTTTGTGAGCTGTATGTCTGGGGACCCTGGATTTGCCATATTGGAATAGTGGCTGATTCATACTGCTGGGACAGATACTGTTAGGAAATGCTGATGTAAATTCCAACACCTGTCTGTCTATTGTCTGCTAAAATGTGTATTGTAAATAAGTCTACTATGGGATCTAAGAGTCATTAGATCCCCATTGTTATTTGTGTTAATTAACTCTGCTATTGTGTGAAGAAGAGTCTATGATGATTGTGATAATGTTGATTGGATTTTCTGAACTACAAGACGGCCAGTCTGGCCTAACGGTCATGTCTGAGTCATCTAGGCTGTCTAAAGGGATTAGTTAATTAGCTCATGTTAATTAGGTTACAGCTGGATTGTTAGAGTAATATGAGCAGGAGGTCTGCACCTCCACCTTGAGTGTATAAAAGCCTGTATTTTGTCATTAAAGATAGATTCCTGGTTGAACTTACATACAGCCTGCCTGGTGTTTGTTCTGAGCTATCACAATTAGACTAGAACGGCACAACGCAAGGGGCTCGTTACATACAGGTTTTATATAGCGCCAACAGTTTGCCCAGCGCTTAACAAAATGAAGGCAGACATTATAGTTACATAACAATTTGGTACAAGAGGAATCAGAGGGCCCCGCTCATTAGAGCTTACAATCAAAAAAGGGAGGGTCAATTGATACAAAGGGTAATAAATGTGGGGGATGAGCTGATGGAGGAAGTAAAACAGTGTATTAGTTGGAAAAAAGGATAGGCTTCTTTAAAGAGAAGGGTTTTCAGGGATTGTCTAAAGATGGATAGATTAGGGGACAGTCGGGCAGATTGGGGTGGGGAGTTCCAAAGGATGGGAGAAGCTCTGGAGATGAGCATGGGAGGGGGTGACAAGGGAGCTAGAGAGCAGGAGGTCTTGGAAGGACCGAAGAGAGCGGCTTGGTTGGTATTTAGGGACTAGGTTAGTGATGTAGCTGGGGCAGAGTTATGGATGGCTTTGTAAACTATTGTTAATACTTTATATATATATATATATATATATATATATATATATATATATATATATATATATATATGGAAAACACAATAGGGGAGCCCCCAAAGCTGCACAACCCAAAAGCCTACACAAAACACAGGAAAGTTTCCCCAGGGTTTTTTTTAGCAGCAATGAATTTGTATAGAAATGGTTGATGTAAAAAAAATTGTTTATTTTACAGACAATAATAATTTCAAATGAACAATAATGAATCATACATATGGGTGGTGACACAAAAACAGACATGGAACACTCATAGCAAAGAACACCCTATAAACAAACATGGTTTGCCAATTGTATTATAGCATATGTATCCACATAAAAAACCCTGATGCATTTTGACCCCTGTGATTTTGGGTCTCTTCAGGGGGATTTATATTCTAGGAAAATATCAAAATATCTAATTAAAGACATTGAACAGTATAAAACGTATAGGTATAGCATTTCAAATTGAGCAAAATTATATCTCCATACACATAGAGGTATAATTACCAATGGGTGAATGAAGACACGTATCGCATAAACCAGCCTTGCAGGATAAAGTTGTCCAATGATCCCATTAACGCACGTCCCCCCCCGAGTCCTCCGGGTGGGCTCATAGTTCACCGAGCTTGCAGGGGGCCACGTTCTTGGACCCGGAGAGGAGGATGGGGGGTGAACCACCTGCAGATGGACATGCAAAGACTTTTTGTAAGTCATCATTAGTCAATAATGGATTCATATTATAGGAAAATTAGGTTATGCATAACATGGCGTAATTTGTTCGTTTGTGAAGTGAAAGTGCATGATGTGAGGTGACTGATGATGGGACAATAAAGGTGTAAAAGTGAAAACAATGTGGCTACTACAAACTGAAAAACAAATGTAAAAGTGTAAACATGAAATGTGTGGAGGACTGGGGGATGAGTGTAAGTGTGGAGTGCCTGTATTGATTGGGGGGAAAAAACATAGATGTGCTGTGAAAAGGGAAAGGGGAAATGATGAAATGAAATGATGAAAGTGAGATAGGTTTAGGTGCCAAACAACAAGTGATGTGACACTGAATATTATATACATAAAGTGAGGGGATGGGACTAAAGTTATACTACATAGGGATAGTAGTGTATAGATTAAATAAATCACAATGTTGGAAAATGAAAGTGAATGGGTGTAACACGAATACAAGGATTAGCAAGTCAAAAGCGTTCCAAGCACTTCATCAGTCTTGTATTAGTATATGACAGCCTTAGCAGGGAACACCTCAGGATCTCCTGAGAGCTGTGGGGTTTTAAAGTGTCTGCATTAATTGTCTATTGTCTGCAGGTGTCAGGCCCCTCCCCATCCACCCTCCCACAGGTCTGCGGCGCCAAAATGGCATCGTCCGCGTGGTCCCCCTGGCGTTCCGGACGGCATTGCCCCGGCAAAAGCCATTACCTCCGATGCAAAAGCGCGACGTCACCGACAGTCCGTGGCGATCAAGGGATGCCGCCGGCATGGAAGAGGCCCCCTACAGTGGCCTAAGGGGAGGACTCAACTGCAGGGAAACACACATTGTGGAGAATGGCAGATCAATCCACGTCTCCTCACCGTTCCGGGAAGCAGGGAGGAAAAGAGGCACCCAACCAGTGCCGCGGGGCTGAACGCAGCGGCCCGTGTCGGGAGGATGGACAAAGTGAAACACTGCAATGCATGCAAAGTGATAAACAAAATAATTAAATGGTTTACAAATAATCATATATTGTATATAGGTGTATTGTTGGTTGAGAGAGCCAAAGGCATAAAACGTGCCGTCAATTTGATGAAAAAAGGGTGGGGGGGAGTTATGTTATTACACCCCAAGAAAAAGGATTTGCTCCTATGCTCAAACAGTGATTCCACCTGTCTGAGCCAAATGCAGGAGCCTTTACTTATAGGCTATTAACGCTTAGTAGACGTCCCTTCATTGTCACCTCAAGGGTGACTGGAGGAAAATACCTGCATTTTAATTGTTCAAAAATTGGCAACATGCTGTGGCTCATGTCGGGGCTCACATGTGTTAGAGGGGGAAGAACGGGTGTTTTGTAGTATAACTTTAGTCCCATCCCCTCACTTTATGTATATAATATTCAGTGTCACATCACTTGTTGTTTGGCACCTAAACCTCACTCACTTTCATCATTTCATTTCATCATTTCCCCTTTCCCTTTTCACTCCACATCTATGTTTCCCCCCAATCAATACAGGCACTCCACACTCATCCCCCAGTCCTCTACACATTTCACGTTTACACTTTTACATTTGTTTTTCAGTTTGTAGTAGCCACATTGTTTTCACTTTTACACCATTATTGTCCCATCATCAGTCACCTCACATCATGCCCTTTCACTTCACTAATTACATCACCACACCCCATCCCCCACCCAACCTTTTTTCACTGCCAGCTAATCCCTCTTATAACCAACCCAACAAACGAACAAATTATGCCATGTTATGCATAACTTGATTTTCCTATAATATAAATCCATTATTGACCAAGTAACAACCAGCCTACAACTGCCAAGCACTTCTAGACACTCTCTTAATATTTACTAACGATGACTTACAAAAAGTCTTTGCATGTCCATCTGCAGGTGTTTCACCCCCCATCCTCCTCTCCGGGTCCAAGATCGTGGCCACCTGCAAGCTCGGTGGACTATGTGCCCACCCAGAGGAAGCGGGGGGGACATGCGGCAGTGATGGGATCATTGGACAACTACAATCCTGCAATGTCTTTAATTAGATATTTTGATATTTTCCTAGAATATAAATCCCGCTGAAGAGACCCAAAATCGCAAGGGTCGAAATGCATCAGGGTTTTTTATGTGGATACATATGCTATAATACAATTGGCAAACCATGCTTGTACATAGGATGTTCTTTGCTATGAGTGTTGTTCCATGTCTGTTTTTGTGTCGCACCACCTATATGTATGATTCATTACTGTTCATTTGAAATTATCATTGTCTGTAAAATAAACAATTATTTACATCAACCATTTCTATACTAATTCATTGCTGCTAAAAAACCCCTGGGGAAACGTAAAAAAAGTAAAAGTAATCCAATAAAGAGGGAGTTGCTGTAGTCGAGGCAAGAGATAACCAGGGAGTGAATTAGAAGCTTGGTGGTGTCATTAGTTAAAAAGGGGCACTGTGTCGCTTTTACTGACAATTTGCACAGTCGTGCAACGTTGTGCCCCCACAAAATGTATGTCCTTTTTTACCCACAAATAGAACTTTCTTTTGGTGGTATTTGATCACCTCTGCAGTTTTTATTTTTTGCGCTATGAACAAAAAAAGAGCGACAATCTTAAAAGAAAAAACAAACAATATTTTTTACTTTCTGCTATAATAAATATCCAAAAAACAAAATGTAAAAAAAAAAATGTATTCATCAAGTGAATATTGATTGGTTTACGCAAAAGTTATTGCATCTACAGTACAAAATAGAGGATAGATTTAGATATTTTAAATTGTTTTTACTGGTAATGGTGGCGATCTGCCATGTTTAGCGGGACTGTGACATTGCAGAGGACAAATCTGACCCCAAGTGACACTTTTTGGGGACCACTGACATTTATACAGTGATCAGTGCTAAAAAAAATGCACTGATCAACGTATAAATCACACTGGGAGGGAAGGGGTTAACACTAGGGGGCGATCAAGGGGTTAACTGTGCTCCCTGGGTGTGTTCTAACTGTGTGGGGATGGGCTCACTGGGACAACACAGGGATCGCTGTTCCTGATCACTAGAAACAGCAGATCTCCATGTTGTCCCCTGTCAGAACAGGGATCTGCCTTGTTTACATAATGGGTTCCAGAAACATGCTTGTAATCCAAAGCACTTGTATATCAAAACAAATTTCCCCATAAAAAATCATGGAAACTCAAATGATTTGTTCCACAACCATTTTTTCATAGGTCCTTCAGTTTATAGTCCATATAAAAAGATTATAGCAATGTGACGGGTTGTGTAACCATAAAATCTCCATCCACAAATGGAAGCCTCCACAAGGGGATTCGAAGCAAAATCCAGCAGGAGCTACAGAGTATAAAAGAGAAGAGAGGCACCTCTAAGTGTAGCAATATGTTTCTAAATGTTTTACCTTCAATAAATGTAACCATATTGCTACACTTAGAGGCACCTCTCTTCTCTTTTATACTCAGTTGTGACATGAGGCTACTTGTATATCAAAACATCTCTTGTATATCAAGTCAAAATGTATTTAAACATTGTGCTTGTCTTGCAAAACTCTCTCAAACCAAGGTTTTACTGTACGTTGTTTCACACAGCCGGGCCGCCCTGCCACAGTATATGTGTGGTGGGGAGTCCGGAAGTGGTTAAATGATAGAGACAGAATATCAACCACAAATCCAGAAAAATAGATACATAGATTAGTCCTGTCAGTTTAAGAAGGTGCTCCTAATGACAACTCATTATGTGTATAAAAGGCACCTGTCCACAGAATCTCTTTCTTCTATTTATTTTGAAGGCTAAGTTCACCTTTTTTTGGGCAGAATTTCACTTTTAATAATAAATAGAATTGTTTTCAAGAGTCATTTTTGGCCAAATCATTCCAATGTGCTTAACGTTCACTTACCTCACCTATGGAAACTTTACATTTTCATCTGTCTATTTAGATTTTTTTTTTAATGTTTTTTAAATCCATCATATACTGTAGATCACCTCCCATTATGCACTGCCTTGCTGCATCACAGAATAGGGCTTGGTAGGGCGTGTTTACTGCTCTGGACCACACCTCCCTCATTACCATACCACCTCTTCTTTTATTTCCACTTACTTTCTGTACAGTGTGATTGTACAATCTCCTTTAGATCTATCATCAGCTATGTAGGACAAGGGTCTGCATGATTTGATACAAATTGAATGGATTGTTCAGGTGGGTCCATTTCAGTTTACATTCCATTCCATTTCTATCCAGGTTTAAAATAGTAAAAAATAAGTTGCGCTAAATATGAAGAGTTCACAAGTCAAGTGACATATAGCGCAAGTAAATAAATAAACAGTGAACGTTCAAAAATTCATAAACACATAATACATGTGTACATATAAAAGACTTGATAATGAGTGATAAAAAAAAAAAACTAAGTTAATGAATATATAAAAATTCAAAAAAATGAATGAAAAATAAATAAATAAAAAGAGTCCATTGAAGTAATCCAATGATAAGGGAAAATTCGTTGAGGTACAAAGTTCCAATGGATATCCACCTTCACCAACAGGGGAGGAGAGGGGGGAAAAGGAAAGGATCCCAATCTGAAGAGAAGAACCCACTGTATAAGTGGGAACCCTTACCAGAACAGATGGCCCTGAAAAGAGGCAAGGCTTCAGGTCGGAGTGTATTCCCCCAGCTTGGAGTGCCTGTTGGTCTGTTCCTGCTGAGTGGCTCCCGTCCACACTCGGAGGACCCCGGAGGTATCGGATACTTATTAGTCCCCGTAGAGGACTTAATCTGCCTGCGCTTATGACCTCGCTCTAGAGGGGGTCCATGTCTAATGTCTAAACCGCTGGCAACAAAAATGAGTACACCCCTAAGTGAAAATGTCCGAATTGGGCCCAATTAGCCATGTTCCCTCCCCGGTGTCATGTGACTCATTAGTGTTACAAGGTCTCTGGTGTGAATGGGGAGCAGATGTGTTAAATTTGGTGTTATCGATCTCGCTCTCTCATACTGATCACTGGAAGTTCAACATGGCACCTCATGGCAAAGAACTCTCTGAGGATCTGAAAAAAAGAATTGTCAATCTACATAAAGATGGTCTGGGCTATAAGAAGATTGCCAAGACCCTGAAACTGAGCTGCAGCATGGTGGCCAAAACCATACAATGGTTTAAGAGGACAGGTTCCACTCAGAACAGGCCTCACCATGGTCGACCAAAGAAGTTGAGTGCACGTGCTCAGCGTCATATCCATAGGATGTCTTTGGGAGATAGACGTATGAGTGCTGCCAGAATTGATGCAGAGATTTGAAGGGTTGGGGGGGTCAGCCTGTCAGTGCTCAGACCATTCGCCACACACTGCATCAAATTGATCTGCATGGCTGTTGTCGCAGAAGGAAGCCTCTTCTAAAGATGATGCACAAGAAAGCCCGCAAACAGTTTGCTGAAGAGAAGCAGACTAGGGACATGGATTACTGGAACCATGTCCTGTGGTCTGATGAGACCAAGATAAACTTATTTGGTTCAGGTGGTGGCAACCAGGTGAGGAGTACAAAGACAAGTGTGTCTTGCCGACAGTCAAGCATGGTGGTGGGAGTGTCATGGTCTGGGGGTGCATTTGTGCTGCCGACAATGGGGAGCTACAGTTCATTGAGGGAACCATGAATGCCAACATGTACTGTGACATTCTGAAGAAGAGCATGATCCCCTCCCTTTGGAGACTGGGCTGCAGGGCAGTATTCCAACATGATAACAACCCCAAAACACACCTCCAAGACGAACACTGCCTGGCTAATAAAACTGAGGATAAAGGTGATGGACTGCCCAAGCATGTCTCCAGACCTAAACCCTATTGAGCATCTGTGGGATATCCTCAAACAGAAGGTGGAGGAGCGCAAGGTCTCTAACATCCATCAGCTTCATGATGTCATCATGGAGGAGTGGAAGAGGACTCCAGTGGCAACCTGTGAAGCTCTGGTGAACTCCATACCCAAGAGGGTTATGGCAGTGCTGGGAAATAACGGTGGCCACACAAAATATTGACACTTTAGGCCCAATTTGGACATTTTCACTTAGGGGTGTACTCACGTTTGTTGCCAGCGGTTTAGACATTAATGGCTGTGTGTTGAGTTATTTTGAGGGGACAGCAAAATTACACTGTTATACAAGCTGTACACTCACTACTTTACATTGTAGCAAAGTGTCATTACTTCAGTGTTGTCACATGAAAAGATATACTAAAAAATTAACAAAAATGTGAGGGGTGTATTCACTTTTGTGAGATACTGTATATGTGTGTATATATATATATATATATATATATACACACACACACTGTACGATAGATAGATAGATAGATAGATAGATAGATAGATAGATAGATAGATAGATAGATAGATAGATAGATAGATAGATAGATAGAAAGAATATATATATATATATATATAAATAGATATATATGAGAATACAATATACTGGTGGTATTGGTTATCTCGTGGGACACAGTCATAGCAACAAGGGTGGATAGATTTTCCCGGCATTTTTCTGGTTCCTGGTTGACAATTGACCGGGCATTGAGATTCCGGCTTCTAAGTATCAGTAAAAGAAAAAAATTGGTTTAAAACTTCATTCATCTGTATCATTCACTCCTTCCAGAAAAACTAAGATAATAGGGGCTGACTAAAAAATAAATAAAATGTTCACTCTGCAAGACAAGTTGCACATTGCAAGGGAGTTTCCCCAAATATAGCGAATGTGGTGAAATTTAAAGAAGTGAAGTCTAAGCTCATTTGGCTCTACTTTTCTTTTGATTCATAGGAGCCAGGTCCCCAGTAAAACAACAATAAAGTGTGTAGCCTCTGTCACCTGTCCCAATGTCATCAGTGCTCATGCTGCCACACACCATACCAACTTCCTAATCACCATCATACCAGCACCACGATCACCACCATACCCCATACCACCACCCTGATCTTCACCATACCTCATATCAGCACCATGATTACAGTCATACATCATATCAGCACCCTGATTACTGCTATACACCATACCAGTGCCCTGATCACCACCACAACATACCAGTATCCTGAACACCATCATATGCTATACCAGCGTCCTGATCAACCGCATACGCCATACCAGTATTCTGATCACCACCATATGCCATGCCAGCGTCCTGATCACCGCCATACTCCATACCACCATCCTGATAACTAGGGATGAGCCCGTTGTTCAAGTCAAACAGCGAACAATATGCGGTGTTCGTGGCAAATTCAATAGATGCCGGAACACTGTTAAAGCCTACTGTATGGGACACTAACATGAAAAATCAAAAGTGCTAATTTGAAAGTCTTATATGCAAGTTATTGTCATAAAAAGTGTTTGGGGACCCGGGTCCTGCCCCAGGGGACATATATCAATGCAAAACATTTTTTTTTTAAAACGGCCGTTTTTTCTAGAGCAGTGATTTTTTTTTATGCTTAAAGTGAAACAATAAGAATGAAATATTCCTTTAAATATTGTGCCTGGGGGGTGTCTATAGTATGCCTGTAAATTGGCACATTTTTCCCATGTTTAGAACAGTACCACAGCAAAATTACATTTCTAAAGGAAAAATTGTCATTTAAAACTGATCGCAGCTGTAATAATTTGTGGAGTCTCAGAAATATAGATAAAACTCATTGAAAAAAGAGCATGGGATCCCTCCCAGTCCATTACCAGGCCCTTTGGGTCTGGTATGAATATTAAGGGGAACCCTGAACCAAAATGTAAAAAAAAATTGCGTGGGGGTCCCACTAAAATCCATACCAGACTCTTCAGGTCTGATATGGAAATTAAGGGGAACCCTGCGCCAAATTTTAAAAAATGGCGTAGAGGTCCCCCTTCAAAATCCATAAGAGACCTTTCAGGTCTGGTATGAATTTTAAGGGGAACCCTGTGCCAAAATAAAAAAAAAAATTAAATAATTAAAAAAAAATTAATAAAAATCCTTGCCAGACCATTATCTGAGCACGCAACCAGGGGGATGAGAGAGCCCCCCCTCCTGAACCGTACCAGGCCACATGCCCTCAACATGAGGAGGGTGCTTTTGGTGGCATTTGATCACTTCTGCAGTTTTTATTTTTTGCTCTATAAACAAAAAAAGCGTCAATTTTGAAAAAAACACAATATTTGGTACTTTTTGCTATACTAAATATCCCCAATTTTTTTTTTAAAAAAAGCTTTTTTATTCTCAGTTTAGGCCGATATGTATTCTTCTACATAGTTTTGGTAATAAAAATTGCAATAAGCGTCTATTGATTGGTTTGCGCAAGTTATAGCGTCTACAAAATAGGGGATAGATTTATGGTATTTTTATAATTATTTTTGTTTTTTACTAGTAATGGCGTCGATCTGCGATTTTTAGCGGGAATGTGACATTATGGCGGACACATCGGACACTTTTGACACATTTTTGGGATCATTGACAATTATACAGCGATCAGTGCTATAAAAATGCACTGATTACTGTATAAATGTCACTAGCAGAGAAGGGGTTAACACTAGGGGACGATCAAGGGGTTAACTGTGTTCCCTGACTGTGTGTTCTAACTGTAGGGGGAGGGGACTGACTATAGGAGATGACAGATTGTGGTTCCTAGCTATTAGGAACTCACAATCTGCATCTCCTCTCAAAACAGAACAGGGATTTGTGTGTTTATACACACACATGTCCCTGTTCTGCCTCTCGTGCCCGCGATTGCTCATGGCTGGCTGTCATTGCGACAGCCGGTCATGAGCATCGGCACCCCCGAAGTGCGGCGGGGTGCAGGCGCCTGCTATCCTGCTTAAAGGAGCCAATGTATAGCTACAACGGCTCACGGGATCATGCCGACCTGCCGCTGTATAATGACGGCAGCTGGTCGGCAAGTGGTTAAGCTGCAATAAAAGACCCACTCCCCGCTGAATGGTATTTTCTTTTTCATTGGTACGTGTCTGTTCCCCAACATTAGGAAAAGGCTACTTTTCAAGGAGGGGAAAACTTGCTGCCCTCCTTTGAAAGGTTACCTGATGTTGAAACGCAGATGGCCTGGTCTGGTATAGGAAGAGGGGGTTACATTCTTGCTGTTGTTCCTTTCCTGGCCACCAAGAATTCATGCCTGGATAAGGGTCAGGCTGGAGGATTAAGGGGAATCCCACACCATTTCCCTTAGGGAAACTACTGTGTATAAGCCAAGCTAAATATGAAAAAAAAATCCACAACCAAATATGCATTGCTAGTGTGCGCAGTTGCTAAAACTACTGGGACTGAAAATTGTCATAATAGTAAAAAGAAAACTGCGCTATTATCTCTAAATGACCAAGCTGCAACTCAAGGCGTTATACACCAAACAGAAATGTAAAAAAGATGAAGCTGC
Organism: Aquarana catesbeiana; assembly: GCF_042186555.1. NCBI lineage: Eukaryota > Metazoa > Chordata > Amphibia > Anura > Ranidae > Aquarana > Aquarana catesbeiana. The sequence continues at coordinate 41,916,663 of NC_133324.1, forward strand.
GCTAAAGATTAACTTGTGAGACACAAACCATTGAAAATAAACCAATGCGCTTAACACTGGCAAACGGTAATGTGAAAAAATAAACAATAAGTGCAAAAAGCTGGTGAAAACCAGTGTGTATTATGTGAATGTAAAAGAGAAATACCTATTAAACAAATTAAATAAATACAAAAAATGTATATAAAGGCAAGAATCACTGAGTATCTATATAAATAGGTTAATGAAACCCAATTGCGTGATAATAAAAAGTAATAGCAGATAATAATCACAAACATATGTGACAATAATATAATAATCAAACAAATTGATAATAATTGTATACAAAAGCAAACAGTGAAAACATATGACATGTGATAGCGGATAAAAAAAAACAGATCAAAAAAAGTCCATGCACAATATGTCGGTAACTTGTTAGCGGTGACATGAATCCAAACACCCCAGAAACTTGTGAAAAGAATAAAGAAGTGCCTCCACCTACAGACACACTACCGGAAAAATAAGGTCCCTTACTACAGGGGACCCAGGAGCACGAGTGGCTTATAACCCAGCCTGGGAGTCTCAATGGCATGCACAAAACTCCTCATCCCAATGGAGCCAGATGGTTAAATCCCCATAAAATAAGAAAAAGGCTTGTAGTGTAAAACCTTCAGTATTTTATTAATCATTAAAAGACGAATGGACACTTACCATCATGTAGAATAAAAACAGCAAACAGAGAACAATCGAGCCAGCTGGCTCTCGACAGCAGCCCGTTCCTTCTGGGACTAGTGCAGCACGTGGTGATGTTAGCACGCCGCTCCTCCCTGCGCGTTTTGTCACTACAAAGGACATTGTCACGTCCATAATACTACTTACAGCTTTTAGGTATCCCCTAAGCATGCCAGTTAGAGAATGTGTGCTTTTCAATTTTGATTATGCACTCAAAGCTGCATGAGAAGACCCTTTCCCTATTGTACTATAAGTATTTTATTTTTTTGCATCGGTACATGTACCTCATGAAGGGAACCTTTATGACAATAGCCTGTCTTTTAGCCTTAAAAATAGCAAGAATTTAATATCAACATTCACCTCCCATAGACTTCACTAATGTTGGAAAAACATGGAGAATCGCTGGGTGTCAGAGAGTTATGGGCACCACATCCATAAACGATCAAGACATACTGTATATGGAATGAAAAAATAGGATTTTATAGGTGCCAAAACACAGATTTTTAAAAAAAATATCAAAATTTTATTTTACACATTTTTTAAATAATCAAAGATATAATATAAAAAACCATCATACAGCATCCATGTGGCTATAATACAGGTGCAGTAACTTCAGCTCTACATGTTTCACCAGACTATGGCTTCTTCAGGAGACTTTTATAAGTACTGCATGAATAATCACTGTAATCACTGTATTGTAACAAAGAATGTAATAAAGCCAATACAATTAGCTATAAATCCACAGGATGTTTCAGGAAGATATCAATGGACCACAGGAGAGAATACAGGAACCAAAATTAGTCTGCCACTAATTAGGATCTGAGATCAACCCAAAGGAGCATCAGCAGGTTCTTTAGAAACCACCTATAAATGTATTTTTGGGGTTATCCAACGTTTAACCCGAGAAGGGCTGCTAAGGGACATCAAGCCCTTATAATGGCACCAAGTGAACTTACGGACATCTCATCTCTCCCAGGACAAGCCGTGGCCAATGTTGGAATTTGCAAACTTCCCACAAACTGAACCCAAGCAATATGTTTTTGCCATTGTGCAAAAAATTCAAAATTTTATCAAGATGATTTTTCAAAAAGAAAGCATATTTATTATCAAAGAAGACTGTAAAAAAATAATTAGTAAAAAGTAAAAAGCTATATGTGGAGCATATTGAACTGCTCGTGCATGTATATTTATTCTATACACTATAAAATCCCCTTCCCGCCGACTGAACGCATATATGCGTCCTCGGCTTTCCGGGGTTATACCGGGATGATGCCCGCAGCTGCAGGCATCATCCCGGTACCGTTGTTTTCAGCGGGCGATCGGCTACTCGAGTATAACAACCGATGCGGCTTGAAAGCCACTCGGCTGTTATACCGGAGGAGCGGGAGGGGACATCCCCCCCTCCCGCCGCCTCCCGCCGCTGTTACCGGGCCTCCCGTGCGATCGGGAGGCCCGGTGTCCATTTGGGAATCTCCGGCGGCTGGGGGCGGGCTGGAACGAAGCTGCGAGCGGCTTCGTTCCAGCCTTCTAATTGTAAACGCGGAAGCGACGTCATGACGTCACTTCCCGTTTACTCGGCTGCCAATGGCGCTGAATTTAAAAAAGTACACAGTATTCAGAATCGCCGTTTTCGGCGATCTGAATACTTTGAAGTGTAAAGGAGGGATGGGGGGTCTTTTAGACCCCCCATCCCTCCATAAAGAGTACCTGTCACCACATATTACTGTCACAAGGGATGTTTACATTGCTTGTGACAGCAATAAAAGTAAAAAAAAAAAAAAAATTTTTAAACACAATTTATAAAAGTACAAAAATAAATAAAATAAATAAATAAAAAAAAAAAAAATTTTAAAGCGCCCCCGTCCCCGCGAGCTCGCGCAGCAAAGAAAACGCATACGGAAGTCGCGCCCGCATATGTAAATGGTGTTCAAACCACACATGTGAGGTATCGCCACGATCGTCAGAGTGAGAGCAATAATTCTAGCCCTAGACCTCCTCTGTAGCTCAAACCTGGTAACCGTAAAAAATTTTTAAAGCGTCGCCTATGGAAATTCATATGTACCGTAGTTCGTCGCCATTCCGCGAGTGCGTGCAATTATAAAGGGTGACATGTTTGGTATCTATTTACTCAGCATAACATCATCTTTCACATTATACAAAAAAATTGGGGTAACTTTACTGTTTGGATTTTTTAAAATTCTTGAAAGTGTCACTTTTCCAAAAATTTGCGTTTAAAACACCGCTGCACAAATACCGTGTGATAAAAAATATTGCAACAATCGCCATTTTATTCTCTAGACTCTCTTCTAAAAATATATATATAATGTTTGGGTGTTCTAAGTAATTTTCTAGCAAAAAATACGGATTTTAACTTGTAAACACCAAATTTCAAAAATAGGCTTAGTCATGAAAGGGTTAAGCACTTATATATTTGTTGCCTTTTTTTCTATGACAGCGCAATGTACAGGATTTTTTCTGAGATGTCATTTAGCTTTGCACATGCACAATTTACTACACAGAAAGCCACTCACATTCTTTTATTTATTTATTTATTTATTTATTTTTGTAATGAATTCATCTTAAGTGAAGTGTTGATCTGCATTATGTACCGCACCTTATAGGATTGGATAATTGGATGTTACACATTACTAGCAAACTAGGGCTGAAATGTACACATTAAACATCACTGTACACTTGTATCAATACTTTGCATATTGCTAGCTATAAAATAATAATAACATTGCTTTTACTATTATTTCATTTATTAATTTCTATTGTATTACTATTAATCTAAAGTCATGAATAGTTAAAGTGAAGGAGACATAGTAAGACTTGTATGATGACAGTTTGTATTAGAAAGCAGATGATGATCAGTAAATTCAGCGTCTGTTTCCTGGGGGAATCCGGCAGAAACTTTCATCCAATAAAATATCAGGTTTGTTGTTCTTTGGTGACTTAATTGTTCTTTTGTACTATTTTGAATGGAGCGGTCCCACCACTATAATCATGTGGGGGTCTTGTGGTGTCTCTATTGAGCGCTCAGCTCAGGTGTCAGTAGTCCCAGGAGAACGACACACAGAAGGTTTACAATCACTCTAAAAATGAAGGATGATGTCACCGGCTTTACTATTCTCTACAATCTGCTGCAATGTGTGAAATATTGTCATCATATGGTAACCAGCCTCCAGAATATCACCTATCAGGGGAATCCAACTCAACAGTGATATTAAAAGATACAAAGAAGTACAAAAGTCTAAACTTTCATCCAATAGAATAAACTCTGTCTGTTCTCTGGAGAAGATGTCTAATAATGTTTAACTAAAGGACTGCTTTCCAGTATCAGCAATACAGAGAGAAATAAAAGTTATAGCATGTAGTAGTTTCTTTTGCTAGCTATTCAGTATCTATTATATTTAACATTTAGATTCAAATATACAAAATAATTAAATTGTTAATAGAATGTAAAATATTAAGAACCTGCATATAATAATTAAAGATAAAATGTACTATTCAATAAAATATTAATAACAATAATGATTACAATAAATACTATAAATAATGGATTTGTGAATAAAGGTTATGTATTGTATATGGATGTTTTGCTCATGCAATGCATCTATAGGGCCACATTATTTATATATATATATATATATATATATATATATATATATATATATATATATAAAATTTGGCTTGTTTGTGAAATTTACCTACAGGGCCAAAATACCTTGCTTTTATCTTTTTAACCACTTCAGCTCTCACACTTGTATACCACCTATGGACCAGATCAATGTTTACATTTCACTATGAATCTATTGATTCAGCAGTAACTTTGTAATAACAAAGTAATACATATATAATTTGTCTTAGGGCAAAAAAATCTTTTTTTTTTTTTTTTTATAGCCTTCCAAAAATGTTTTTTTTTTTTTTTATTGCAATAAGTAGACAAAAAAATAACCAACCATGAAGCCCAACTCCAGGATAAATGTATTGAAGCAGTAGAAATACCATTTCTATATATGGTGCTTGTTTCCCACTGAACTCAATGGGCAAAGGTTCGGGCATTTGGACAAACACCCAAACAGCCAAAGTTTGGTTTGAACCTAGATTTGGAAGAAACATTCCTCAACCATAAGCCTATCTCTGCTGTCTTACATCATGTGGAAGGTATGTCGCTTCACCATGTGGTCAGCATACACACATGATCCAACAAGTAATTGTAGAGATGTTATATATCATTCATCGTCCACTGGGTAACTCTGCTGGCAGCTGGAAATGATGCAGGATGGCATCAAATGACTACAAACTCTTCTAGTCTGCCTCATAAGATTTAAACAGCATACCTATTTTGGAATAGCTGCACCATCAGGTTGAGGATGTGTGCCATGTGTGTGAACTTTCCTTGCCATGCAGGTCAGTACTGTTGTCATACACGACCTTTCCTGGCACAAGATGGAGTGTCATCTTTGGGCATGTCCCTTCAGAGCTTAGAATTTATGCTCCGGGGTGCATCCTGTCCCCTAGACATATTAGCTGCAACACCGAATTACATCATTTTCCCTAAACCCATTGTATAGTCTCTTGAACACTTGTGGGGGACTTTTGTTTCAGAAGACAACTCACCTGATGCAATCTGTTTGTTCTGTAGCCAACATGTAGTACCCTGTCCAGGCAGGCTTAAAAGCTGTGGTTTAAATTTGTTAAGATGTACCACTTTTAATCATTTTTGTAAATAAAATAATATTTTTTTATTTCTAGCTGCAGTCTGCTTGCTCTCTCTTTAGAAAAAAGTGGCCTAGCCAAAAAGGATTACACGCTTAGCATCAAATCTGTTGAATTGATCTTTTTTCAGTCTGTGAAAAAGAAAGACAATTTTTCAGTTGTTGATGCAATCTGCTTACTCGTGCCCTCATAAATTGTGGCCTATCCGTTGAATGCTTGAAAAGTGTGGTGCAATACTGCTCCTGTGTACTGTTCCCTGAGCACACTACAGCAGCTTTGTAAGCACAACACACAGCTCCCAGTGGCAGGGGTGGGGAGAGTGGGGGAAAAGTCTTCACAGATACCCACAGCCCATCCTGTCACACACACTGCTGTCAGCTGTCCCTGTGGGGGGATGAGCGGGGGATCTTCTAGTCACACAGCAATTCCTCTCTTCAAACAACAGCCCCTGGGGGGGTGTGATCAGCTGCACCAAGGTATTCACTCCCCTCTTTAAAGAAACATTGGTTCCCAAAAGAGAAACTGGGTCCAGTACCATATATAAATGTCAATGTCAGGTTAGTAAGCATAGAAATTCAACAGTCAACAAATACACCAAAGTTTGGCAAGAGAACATCTCATCAATTGTACAAGGGAGGGGGGTTACGTTGACTAAAGGCCACTGAAACTGCTATGGCCCACCAAAGTATGTTAGGGGGTGAGCCAGAGTTGCCCTCCACAGAAACTGGAGTGGTGAGAGTCAGCATTGTGGGTGTCCTTTGGGTGGTGATTACAGCTTCTTTAGAACTCTCACCCAGAATGTCATATGTCAGTCTCTTAGGCAGGCAGATGGGCCTCTTGAGTCTCTGCTTCTTAGGTGCAGAAGGTCATTCTCCAGAAGATTCTTCTCTCAACTCTAGAGGTGATTGGACAGTCTCTGTTTCATAGGAACCCAGTGGGACTGACACGTCTCCCTGAATTTGATGACCCTGTGGTACAAATTCTGGTGTTTCAGGCCTGAGAGTCGCTGATTCAGTCTCTGCAGGAGGATGAGGTGGAGTGACATCTGTTGATGTAGATGGTCACAACCAGTCTGTGTAAACCTCCTCTTCCTCACTGCTTCCTCCTTCATCCATATCAGACAGTGGAGTCTATGACCGTCTGGAGCTCGCCTGGAAGAGGATGGACTGTGTGCTGGCACAGGCATCCTGACAGCTTCACTCAAACAGAGACAGTAAGTGATTCCAGTGCCAGGTTTTCAGAGGCTATGTTCTCGTGTCTGAGTGGATTTGATAGAAAGGGAAACCAATCAGCTGTTTACAGACAACATATTGCTGTGAACTCCACTTTTTGGCTACTTTATGCTTTCCAGCTGGTCACAGGTTTCTTGGTGACACCTCCTGGTTGGAGGTCATGGACCCAAACTTGCAGATCATAAGTTCTTTTGTTCCTCTGCCTCTGCATCAGAGGCTTTTAATGCTTTTTCATAGGCTGTCTTTAGGTTTTTGCAAAGCATTTCCATGTTGTCTCTGTGGGTTGCAGCTGCCATGACATCTAAGGAGATACCAAAGGCCAAATCTACTGGAAGGAGAGCTTCTCTCCCAAACATAGGTTTGTATCGAAAATAGCCGGTGTCATCAATCTTCGTGCTCTTGCAGGCATGCACCACTGTGGGGATGCACCTGCTGAAATGCTGCTTTTTCTCTGTAGGAAGAGTCCCCATGATGTCAAGGTGTTTAAACCTTTCCAGCTATGGATCCTCTTGAGGGTGATATGGTGAAGTTCTTGATTTTCTGGATGACCAGAATTTCAAGTGTCTCCCTTGATTGGAGTGAATTCTTTGAATCAGTCTGTTGTGTACAAAAAAACCTTATTTCGCAACTGTGACATCTCATTGAGCTTTCTTGGGATAGACTTGGGTGGAACATGTGAAGTGACCAGTCACTACCAGCATGTTCCCTTGGCCACTAGTGTCAGGGTCCAAGTTCAAGAAGTCAATGCACACCAAATCAATGGGACCTTGGCTCTGAAGAAGCCCCATTGGGGAAAATTTGGAGGGCAAGGTTTTCATTTGGATGCAGTGGAGGCTGGTGTGGCAGTAGCTTTTGACTTGAGGGGCCCATTCAGTGGACCACCCCTTCCTGCAGCCGTAAATGATCCCACTCTTTATGGATTAGCTATGCTTCTTTTTAAGAGTCTGTAGCTAGTAGACACCCTTTATCAGCTTATGCACAACTACCCACTTCAAGGCCAAGAATTCTAACTTATAAGTTTGGTATTTTCTCTCAGCTGAGGTAAGGCTTCGGCTCATGTAGGCGACAGGCCTTAGACGTCCTTCATGTTTTTGGCACAGTACACCTCCCAACCCATCTAAGCCTTCTCTACTGGTGTCAACATCCAGTTCATAAGACTTAGATGGGTTGGCATGGGTAAGTTCTGGGGCATTGGTTAGGCTCCACTTCAACTAAAGAATAGCTTGCTCACATTGATCAGAACATTCTCCTTCTACGGACTCTTGAGACTTTTGTGGTCTTTTAGGCTGACAAACTCTCTCTGGGATCTCTTTTTCTTCTTCACTCTTTTCCGTCTGGACTAGCTCAGTGAGGGGTTGGGCTATCAATGTAAACCTTCAACGAACCTCCTGTACTAAGAACAAAGCCAAAAGAATGATCAAAATTCATTTACAGTTTGGGGCCTGGGCCAGATGGTGACAACTTCCAACTTTTTGGAGTCAGTAACTATTCCCTCAGTGGAGACAAAATGACCAAGATACTATAGGTAACTGATGACTGGAAGAATTGGCACTTCTCAAGTATAGTTTCATCTCCTCTTTATAGAGACACTTAAAGATTTTCTATAACTATTCCTCATGTTCTTCTAGGGTCCAACCAAAATGATGATGATTGATTGATGATTTTGTCTAGGTACAAGAGCACTTCAATGAGGTTCATGTCACAAATGGTCTTCTCCATAAAGTGCTAGAAAGTTGCTGGTGCTCCCAACTGTCCTTGTGGCATTTGGTTAAACTCAAAAAAATCCCAGATTGGGCAGATGAAAGTGGTTTTCTCTATATCGTCCAGGTGCAGCTGGATCTGATGGTACCTGCTTCTCAGGTCCAGTACGCTGAACCACTTGGCCCTGGACAAACAGTGTAAAGCATCTTCGATGTGAGGGGTGTTGTATTGGTCCAGAATATTGCTTTTGTTGAGAGTGTGATAGTGAATGCAGATTATTAAAGACTCATCTTTTCACCACCATGATGGAAGAGGCGTATGGACTTCTGTATTATTCCTGTCCTTTTCAGCTCTGCAATGTGTCATGAGATCATCTAATTATGCTACTTGGATACGCCTTGACCTTTCTATGAAAGGCTTGTCATCTTGTAAATGGATGCGATGCTGAAAACTTTTTTTGCACATCCCTTGTTGCTCATTGCTAATTCCAACTCATTGCTGGAGAAGGCTTTTTTCCAGGATTTTGGCCATTCTTTCCATTCAGATGGCAAAGAGGGGTTCTCTGAGTGGAACCTATCTTCAAGTCTTCAGGTTTTTCTCCAGTACACTTACTGAGGAACTAGTAGCGTTTCATACACTTACTAGGATTTTGAGATGAGTACTTTGTAAGGCCTTCAGCAAAACTATTTCTATTATCAATTCCAGTCCTGAATCTTTCTCTTGGGGAACAATCTCAAGAATGACATAAGGGCTGGGCTGATTCCAAATTAACTTGAAGCCTAAAGACACATTACTTCACCTGGCTGTAGAACTTTGTCCATTCTATATAGCTTCCAGACTTTTCCCACCCTTTCAGTTGGGGCTTTCTATTCTTGAGCCATGCCCTATTACACTGTCCACAACATGGGATGTATGCTTTCAGGGGTGGCCTCACTTTGAGATGTGAGGGGTGAGGAGCCATCGAACTAGGTTTATGTTGGTCCCCACTAACTTGGAACTTCGACTGGCTTCTGGAGTTCGGGATCACACGAGAGTTAGAAGGTTCATGTTGTCCTACCACCGATGGGCCAAATTCAAGCTTGACTGAAAGGTATCCATCATAGGGGAGTTTCTGGGTTCCTATACCCCAAATCTCTAAGTCTTATAGTTTATGTAGGGCAAGTAATTTAGGTGCTTATCATAAAAATCACAATATATTCTGGTTACTTGAGTCCCTGAATTTAGGAGGGTTTTCATGCAAACACCCTCTACCTGAACAGGCACTATCAGAGAAGGGTCTACAAGGTTGATAGTAAACTTTCTGGGAGGAGCAACAGCAACTTGTCCAGTAGTTTGAACTTGAATTCCTCTTTTGGTGGCAGGTGGTTTTCATTGCTGTTTGGACTGATGGCTTGAAGCTTGGTGTGAATCAATCTCTCTTGAGCTGGGGCCTGAGATTGATGGTAATTTGGGCAGTCTAATCGAGGCTTTAGACTTGGCTTGATATGAAGGCCCAGGCCTCATCTGCCCTCTATTTTGGGTCTGGGAACTGGGCTGGGCTGATTTTATTGAGCACCAAGTTAAGTCCATCACTGGGGCCCTCTAGAGTTTTTTGCTGGCTTTCCAGAGAGTATCTATCTGTAATTCTTCTAGAATTTCTTCTGCAGTATTAGGCAGAATCCTTCCTCTTGGGCACTGTGCTCTGAAGTGTCCAGCTTCTCCATAGCCATAACATTTCTTTTCAGAGGGAGGTATTGCTTCGCTTGACTCAGGCCTAACTTAGTGTCTTCCCTTCTGAGGCAACCACTGCCTGTTGCACATCAGTAAGAGATTTCTGCATTCCTGCCTAAGTCTGTACCATCTGCCCAACAGTCTTCTGAACTTCAGAGAAGGCTTGGGCTGCCTGAGCTATAGTTTGAGATAAATCCTCAAAGGCTGGGAGCATTCCATTCTCATCTTTTTTTTCTTCACCTGTGCTGATCTGAACTGAGTATATGGAGATGCCTTGCCTTACCTTTGAAGAATTCTAAGACCTTACCTTTGAAGAATTTGAATTCTGGTTCTTGGCTGCAATCCAAGCTCACTCTTCCCGAATAGTTTTTTATCATTTTGGAGTACTGTAAGTAAAATGATCACTCTGGACTCTGGTCCGGAGCTTGAGCATTATAGGGTCTAGAGGTAGTGCCCCTTTGAGGTCTTGGGCTTTTTTCGCAACCTCACCTCCATTCCACCCTTTGGGATAACTTGAAGAATTTTGTCTAGTCATGTAATGCTTGAAGAGGTATGTCAGCTCCACACAGTTCTCCACTCTTCCATTCATCTCTCTAAAAGCTTCCAAGCACACTGTGGTAGTGCATCCTGGTTGGTTCCTCATCAGGTTCATGATGACATCAGAAATAGGCTTTTGGAGGGGGTGTGGCCTAGCAATGGAAGAGTGAGGACGCATGTTGCTGTAGCTCCGTCCCACTGCCATAGAGGGAAATATCGCCGCTAGCCGACACCTGACATGTCTCAGAGACACCAGGCATCCTCACAGCCACTGCAGAACGACCGATCCAGGCAGGGGCAGCTGGATTCGTTTCTCTCCGGGACCCGCGGGCAGAGTCGCGAGGCTTCAAAGATGGCACCGGCCAGGAAGGCCCTGAAATCTAATAAGGCATCACAGAGCGCTGCCGTTCAGCCGCAACAACCCACCAGTTCTCCCATACCGTCCCCGAGGCCGGTAAGTGATTCGGCCCCCCCTCCCTCTCCAGGCTCCTCCACATCCCTGGACAGAGGCCCTGAAGTCCTTGAAGCCCCAGACCCCCTGGAAGATATGGATATCAGACGCCATATTTGGTCTCTCCCTACTAAAGATGATCTGGAGAGATTTGCAGACAGGGTAGAAAAGGCCCTTAAAGAGGATATAGCACAACTAAAAGCTGATACCTCACACCTGGGGGGCAGAATAGAATCCTTAGAGCACAGATTTGAAGACACTCTCCCTGTTATCTCTGTGCTGCAGGACAAGTGCACGGCACAGGACCATCAGATTGAGGCCCTGCTCTGTCAACTGGATGACATGGAGAATCACAGCCGCAGGGCTAACATCAGGATTAGAGGCTTGCCTGAAGCGATGGGAGCCAAAGACATTGTTCCAACCCTGGAGGGCATCTTCAGGGAAATACTGGGTCTACCAACTACAGCTGCCATTGAGATAGATCGGGCACATAGGGCCCTTAGACCCCCATCTCAAGATGTGAATAATCCCAGAGACGTTATATGTAAGTTACACAAATACACGCTAAAGGATCGCATTATACAGAAAATGCGTGGCAAGCCCTATTTCTATTTTGATGGTGCGCAGCTAACATTTTACCAGGACATTTCCAGGTGCACTTTTATGCATCGCAGAGCACTTTGTCCGCTTTTAGAAGCCATACAAGATGCAGGCTTGCTGTACCACTGGGGTTTCCCGTTCTTTCTTCAAGTAACCAAAGATGGCAAAGCTGTTACACTACGCACCAAAGATGACCTTCCAAGCTTTCTGTCCTTCCTAGGGCTGGATCCTGTGGACTTTCCGGACTGGCTAGGAGCATCAGACTTTCCAGCACCCAGGCTTCCGTTACCCCAACTATGGATACCTGCTCAACGCAGAAATCGCAGAAGGGACTGGCGGCGCCAATCCTCTGATTCCTCACCAAGCCCAACATCCACGAGGGTCTGATGACTCACTTCGGCCTGTTTCACTGTACAAGCTCTGCCTCTTTCCGGAGAGGAATTTTCATACCTACCATACACGATATTCCAGGAGAAGCTGGAGACGAACCTGGTCTAATTCCACCTTCCCTACTTGGAATCCCGGACTTCGGTTTTGTTTAATTCATTGGCTGAGTTGAACGGAGACTTGTGCATACTAGTTGCAGACTCACTATTTGCACTAGATCTTGCTAAACCCACCTTACCTGGGACATTGCTCAAAATAAATCACTCTAGATTTCCCTCCTATACCGCACACTGTTAGATGTAGACGGGAGCGGTCACACCCTCTCACCTTCCCCCCTTGTTGGCTTACGTACCCCACATAGGCCAACCTTCATTTTTTTTTCCCAGGTTTTGATCCCTATTGGGATTCTGGGTCGGTGGTCGGATCCGCCCCTCTATAAGAGACAAGGTTCCGAACATAACCCTTAGATGCCGCATATGTTGAAGTGGCCCCGGCCATTTTGTTTGTTATGCTCTGTGTTTACTATTTGTTTCTCATGTCTTCGTCTTTCTTCCCCACTTTTCTTCTCCTCCCCTTCCTTTTCCCTCCTTCTCCCTTTCCCAGGAGTGATTTGTCGTATCGTTTCCCACGCCGAGCACACCACCTACCTGACTAATCTGAACGTCTCCAGATCTATACATGGCTACTCTGCAGGTAAGCTCATATAAAGTCAGGGGCCTTTGCTCCCTGTACAAACGTAATAAACTATGGGGGAACTAAAACGATTGAAGACTCAGGTGGTCTTCCTACAGGAGACCCACTTCACATCCCAGTCGCTTCCCAAATTACCCACTCATCTTTTTAATCAGTGGTTCCTTAGCAACTCTCCTGTTTCTAAATCTAGGGGAACAGCCATTGCCATACACAATCGCGCCCCTTCCAGCCCACTAATAACAAAATTGATCCACTGGGTAGATATGTCTTTTTGAAGGGCAAAATAGCTGGTCAAACATATACGTTCGCGACGATCTATGCCCCCAACGCCAACCAACTCACCTTTATTGACTCAACCCTGGAACAACTGGCCGACTTTAGAGACGGCCTCTTCATCATGGGGGGAGATTTTAATATTAGCTCAGACCCTCTACTTGATACATCACACGCGAGACCCCCACACTCCTATACTTTTCTTAAACACTTTCGTAAGACACTTCAATCTCACCGGCTGATAGATGGCTGGAGAGTGTTACACCCTTCAGATAGAGATTTCAGTTACTATTCCAAGGTACATGATGTGTATACACGCATAGATCATATATATGTGGACTTGGTTACCCTGGAACTCCTGCAATCAGCGTCCATTGGCAATATCACCATCTCCGCCCATGCCCCAGTCACAATTGCCATTGCCTTACGCTCAGGCACTCAGAGGGCCTGGACATGGAGGCTGAACGAAAACTTGCTTGATGACGTGGTAGTGGTGAAAGAAGTAACTAACACCTTAACCCACTATTTTAGAGAAACCCCCACAGACACCAGAGAGGGAGTAGTTTGGGAGGCCCATAAAGCGGTGATTAGAGGAGAACTGATCTCCCAGGGGGCTAGACTTAAGAAAGCGCATTGGGCAGACTTTCAAAGAGTACATGCAGCTCTCCAGAAGGCTGAACTCCAGCATAAGGCAACTGGGGGCTCCGAGGCGCTGAAGAAACTAACTGAGCTGCGGGAGCTGTTCCTGCGCCTTATAGATCGCCAAACCCGTGAACAGTTTAGATACATGTCCCACAAATTTTATGAACAAGGGCATAAATGCGGTCGTATGCTCACTAGAGTGCTTAGGAAGAAACAAACACAGACATATATACCGAAACTACACTCGGCCTCTGGGGATTTGATGGTGCAGTCTTCTAAGATTGCTGCAGGCTTTCGAGACTACTACGCTAAATTGTATCATTTAAATCCTGAGCTTACTATTAATACCCACGACACCAGAGAAAAAGCAATACAGGAATACCTAGCCTCGGCTGGCATCCCTCCCCTTAGGGAAGACCAATGTTCCGCTTTGGAGCTACCGATTACCCCGATTGAGCTTGGTGCGACAGTGAAGTCCTTGCCCAATGGGAAAAGCCCTGGTCCAGATGGGTTTACTAAGGCATATTACAAAACCTTCTTCTCACATCTAGCAGCCTCCATGTGCAAATATTTCAACTCCGTAGAGGGAGGCAGGGCCATCCCCTCGGAGGCTCTCTTGGCCCATATTACTGTGATCCCGAAGGAAGGAAAGGACCCCACTGTCCCCCAAACTTACCGCCCCATCTCCCTCCTCAACATGGACATAAAAATCCTGGCAAAAATCTTAGCCAACAGACTTAAACACCTCATGCCTGAGATTGTTCACCCCGACCAAACAGGTTTCATTGTAGGTAGAGAGGCGCGGGTTAACTCCCTCAGGGCAGTTCAACTCATACATTGGGCCCGTACCCGCTCAGATCCCCAACCATATATCATACTATTGACGGACGTGGAAAAAGCGTTTGACCGCGTTGATTGGTCATACTTAAAAGCGGTGCTCCAGTCCCTGGGGCTAGGACCGAGGATGACGTCATCGGTCATGGCCCTATACTCTACACCTTGCCCGCACGTAAAAGTAAATGGGACGCTCTCACCCAGCTTCCGAATCAGGAATGGCATGAGACAGGGGTGTCCCCTCTCACCCCTGCTATTCGCCCTAGTGCTGGAACCGCTGCTACGCACCGTGCGAACCAGTAAAGATATTAAAGGCTTGCAGGTTGGTAATACAGAACATAAGCTTTCGGCTTATGCCGATGATGTTTTATTCCATCTCTCGGACCCCCTGATCTCACTGCCTAACCTGATGAAGGAACTTAAACATTTTGGGAATCTTTCCAATTTTAAAATAAATTACACAAAATCCGAAATCCTACCCGTACACTTGCCCCCCCCCCCTTATCCACAAGTCTCTGAGCTGCTTTCCCCTTTGTCTGGGCCGAATCATCTCTGCGCTACTTAGGGATACAACTAACGGATCGCTTTGACACCCTATATGCGGCCAACTTCCCCTCACTGCTTAAGACGATCAAAAAAGACCTATCACATTGGACTCGGACTGCCTTTACGTGGTTGGGACGGGTAAACATAATAAAAATGAACATATTACCCCGCATACTCTTCTTCTTACAGATGTTACCAATTCCCCTACCTAGATCTTTCTTCGATCGGTTGTCTAGCATGCTGTCTGAGTTTGTATGGCATGCATGGAAACCTAGATTAGCCCTAAAGGTGCTTAGGTACCCAAAACGTGAAGGCGGCTTAGGACTCCCTGACATAAGACAGTATTATAGAGCTATAGTCCTCCAGAGGATACTCAACTGGCGTTTTCACACCCACTCAAAACTCTGGGTTTCCATAGAGAAATGCCTGGCAGGAAGGAACTTATCCTATGCCCCGTGGTTTCCGAGGGTGCACAGGAGGCTGTCGGAAACGACCTCCCCACTGACGGCCCAGATGCTTTCAGTATGGGACTGGATCAATCCGCTCTTCAAAATCGCACCCCCTGTGTCCCCGCTGGCTCCACTGGGTGGATTCCTATGGTTCCTCCCAGGTGAACAGATGGCCTTTTTTGAGCCTTTTGGTGATAGATGGAGATGCCAGTTGTGGTAAATTTATGAAAGATGGTAAGCTCTTGAGCTTTGACGCCCTGCAGGTTAGGAATTGAGGCTCTCAAATTAACTTTTGGAGATATAGACAATTACACCATTTCTTCAAGATACACGGTCACACAATTAGAGATCCTTTGTCCCTAACCCTGTTTGAATGACTTTTTGTGCAGGAAGAACCCATCCCCCATATGGTGTCAGAACTGTACAGACTTTTGGGCTCAGCTGCCCAAACCTACTTACATTTGGAGGTGGGAATGAGACCTAGGGCTGGAATTCACTGACTTGCAACTGTCCCACCTGTACCATCTTACATACTCGTCCTCCATAGACTCCAAAGTTCAAGAGACAAATTTTAAGATAACGCCCCGCTGGTACCGGGTACCAGATGACTTAGCCCGCATTTATCCTGCCAGGTCAGAGCTCTGCTGGTGAGGTTGCGGACATAGAGGAAAGCTTATCCACATATGGTGGGACTGTCCTCGCATTATGCCCTTTTGGAAAGATATAAAAGACCAGATAAAGACTATAACAGGAATAGAAGTTCCTCTCTCTCCGGTGCACTTCCTCCTGCATATTCCCCCGATCCCACTCAATCAATATAAAAAAATATACTGCCCCATCTTTTGAATGTGGCAAGACGACTGCTTCCGATTTATTGGAGGCAGTCCAAAATCCCCACCCGAGAGGAGTGGATCAGCGGGGTGAGTGCAGTCCGAGAGGCTGAAGACTGGATAGCAACCTGCAGACCAGTTTATTGGCATCTGGACACCCTGGACTGAATACACCACAGACTCTAGAGACATACCCTCTAGCTTAGATGTGGCTTTACTAGAATTGGCAGACCCAACCCTTCGGACACGTAGGTTGTCCAGAACCTAGAAGATAGGGAACTACCCCACTAGACACACGGTGGTTCCTGGGGACGTTTGGAGCAGTTTGATTTCTTCAAAGGTGGTGTGCTTGGAGGAGACATGACTACGGCCGCTTTCTGGATTGCAGGTACGCCTGGATCGCTCCCTCCCCTTCCCCCTTCTTTCCTTTTCTCTTCTTCCTTCTTTCTCCCCCCCTGTTCTTATGTTTATTATCTGATGGGTTGAACTAATCCTACACTACTTTTATATATAGAGGACAAAAACAATCAGCCATTGGCACCACATCCCATAAAGAAATATATAAAAGAGAAGGGAATGGGGTAACATTACCCCAGGGACTTTAAAGGTGCATAAGCATTATGGTAATTGGAGTAAAGAAATATGTATGCAAAATCTATCCATGCAAAGAATTTATTTATTTATTATATTTAATACATATTATCAAAAGTTAAAAACAAGTTTCACAATATCCATATCTGGCTTTACAGAGTCAATAAAACCACTTAGTAGATACCACTCGACATGTTTCGCTCTTTTTGAGCTTCATCAGGAGTTCTGGTATATATGTGGTATACTAGGAATGAGAAACACAAAGTAAATATCATATATTATGAAAATTGTACATAAAATCACACGGATAGGGTAATTGCTGCATACATAAGTAGCAAAATTCAATCCAAGAATCTCACAAAAGTATTGAAATCATAACCAATAAATCACTGAGAGATGAAATAAATTTAACATAACAACAAAAGAAGAATAAATGATTATAATATAGACTATCTTACCAAGCCAAATAGTACAAAAAGGTAAAACAATTGTTGTAGTTTGTATGAACGCAATGAATAGCATTCACAGGATTGGATAAATCTCCTCTGCCTAAGCCTCCCACATTGTTGGTCACAGAGGGGCCAAGTATAAATATATCCTTGCTGGAAAATGAAAATAAAAATAGTAATTACAAAAGGTGGTCTGCAAAACGCTCAGGATTGAAGATCCAGAGGTCAGATAAAAATTACCTTGAGTTGAATCAAAAGTAAATTGCTAAAGGCTATTAAAGCCTTATTGCAGAATGAAAACAGGAGCTTCACGTCTCCCTGATGAGAGATTTGACAATGACTGGTTGTTAGCAAATCACAGACTACAAGGGGATGTTGAAGGATATATGTACACTGCAAAGAAAAAACAATGAAGGAGATCCATATCAATAGGTGTGCTGGCCACAACAGTGAATCGCTTTGGTGTCAAGCAGAGTCAGTGTGTGGAAGCAATTACCTGAAAATGAAGTGTAGGCAAGCATACAGTGGAGGGGAGAGAGAAAAACCCAGCCTCCCCTATTCACAGAAGAGCCATCGACAGAGGGTAGTGGCCGATTGCAGCGTACTTATAGTCCCTCCATCCCGGTGGTGACGTCAGATGATGCGGACGTGTATTGAGGCATTCCACGTGTGGGCGCATAGGTCGGGGCCGAGACGAGAATGTAGCGATACTTCAATGCCGGTACCGCGCATGCGCCAAGGATCATGTCGCTGTCCATCCATGTACCCATAGTGCGCATGCGTCGGAACAAAAAAACAAACAACAAGGAAATGCCCAGCTGCAGGAAGAGGCCGGTGTCACCATTTTGAAAGAGGGAAGGAGGGACTAAGTGGTATATGCAAGTCCCCCCTAGTGACCAGTATCATCATTCTAAAGGAAAAAGAGAAAGAATGAAATACACTCCTATCTCTTGTATAAATAGGGAATAAACTAGTGTCATTGAAATCGACCTAAATATTATAGGTACCAAAATAACCATACTGATGAATAATGAATAATAGATATATGGCATATTAGAAAAATAAAAAATAGATAATAAAAATACAACCCCTATGGGAAAACAGACAAAGAACAAAAGACCCCGTCCAATAGAGTAGCCCCCCGTGGAACTAACGCCTCTAGGGCTTCCATAGGTGAGCGATTGATTACTCACGCATCCCATGGGTACCCCTGGCGTCCGTGTGAACCAAAGAAGGGAGTCCCAGCAAGAGAGATATCCAATTCTATTCTTTAAATGTTCAAAATCTTGGTAATAAGGAATAAAAATGAAATTAAATGAAAAAATAATGAATGAAGCTTGGGAAGAGAGTCATTTCAAACAATGCGGAACCATAAATGTACATAGACTATACATATCTGTACCATATATTGACAAAAGTTGATCACAACTCGTTTGTATGTATACAGAGCATGTATACATTTACTTAAAAAGAGAGAAAAAAGAAAAACAAAAAATCTGAGTCAATGTCTAATGTAATTAGAGAAAGGATTTGAAGCTGAAGGTATCGTTAAGGCCAGGATATTTTAAAGCCGATAGATCGTGTATCCAACGAGCCTCTCGTTGTAACAATAGCTTATCATAATTCCCACCTCTATCTCCAGGGGGAATGTGCTCAAGAGCAAAAAAGTGCATTTTGCTGCTATCAATGTTATGATACAGACCTATATGCCGACTTATTGGGGTTTCCATTTTCTTCTTCTGTATCAGGGACACATGGCCCCTGATTCGACAGAAGAAGGGACATTTGGTCTTGCCAACATAGAACATTTGGCATTCGCATACCATGATGTAAACAATACCAATAGATTGGCATGTGACAGAAAAGTTTGGTTTAAAAAAGCGACCATTGGAAAGCATAATTCCTCATGCGGCATAGATAAATCTACAAAACTGACACTTATGACAGGGCCTACTACCTTTTCTTGATTCAACAGGTGTTTCAATTGAAGAGTTTCCTTGCTGCCAAGCCAAATAAAAAAAATATTGTCAATAAAACATCTCCAAACTGGAATTTGATCAAAATGAATTTGCATATTGTCCCTGAAGGACAGTTCACACTCCTACCCCCCCCCGATACAGGTTGGCATAAGAGGGGGCACACTTGGTCCCCATAGCGACCCCCTGTATCTGGAGGTAGTGGGAGCCACCAAACAAAAAAAATGTTGTTGGAAAGAATGAAAAGAAGCAAATCCAGAATTAATTTATTGTACTCACTTGACACCTCAGAATTTTCAGAAATGAAGCCCTCCACAACTTCCACCCCCAGTGTGTGGGGGATGGAGTTGTAGAGGGCTTCTACGTCGAGGGCCACCAGCCAAGAGCCAGCAGGAATGGAAATACCGTCAAGAATATGGAGAAGGTCACCCGTATCATGAAGGTAAGATGTAAGACCCTCCATGTGGGGTCTCAAAAAATCGTCAATCAATTGGCTAGCCATTTCGGTAAGGCACCCGTTCCCAGATACTATTGGCCTGCCGGGGGGTCTCTTGGTATCTTTATGTATCTTGGGGAGTGCGTACAGGGTAGGGGTTCGGGATGAAGCAACGTTGAGGAATTCCCAGGTGTTTTTGTTTATGAGGCCTTTCTGATATGCTGAGCCTATTAAGTGTTTGTATCTAGTAACCATCAGAGTGAGATGACTGGAAGAAACCTTCCAATACCATTTGTGATTTTGGACAATGGCCAACACCATGGTCTCGTATTGGCTCCTGTCCATGATGACCAAGTTTCCGCCCTTGTCAGAGGGCTTAATCACGATATCTTTATTTCGTTGTAGAAGTTTAAGGGCCTCTAATTGTGGGTCAGTTAGATTTGATAGAGACAGATCCTTCTATTTAGTCTGAGTAATCTCTCTTGTTACTTGATTAGTAAAGGCCAATACATCGGGATTCTCCATATTCTTGATGGTATTTCCATTCCTGCTGGCTCTTGGCTGGTGGCCCTCGACGTAGAAGCCCTCTACAATTCCATTCCCCATGCACTGGGGGTGGAAGTTGTGGAGGGCTTCATCTCTGAAAATTCTGAGGTGTCAAGTGAGTACAATTTGCTTCTTTTCATTCTTTCCAACAACATTTTTTTGTTTGGTGGCTCCCACTACCTCCAGATACAGGGGGTGGCTATGGGAACCAAGTGTGACCCTCTTATGCCAACCTGTATCTGGGGGGGTGGGAGCGCGAACTGTTCTTCAGGGATGATATGCAAATTCATTTTGATCAAATTCCGGTTTGGAGACGTTTTATTGACGATATTTTTTTTATTTGGCTTGGCAGCGAGGAAACTCTTCTTTCCTTTGTAGACAGCCTAAGGACTAACAGATACAACTTAAACTTTACCTTTGAGCTTAGTCAACATTAATTAACCTTTCTGGATGTTCAGATTATAGTAAACGAAGATGGAAGCATAGGGACTACTTTATACCATAAGCCATCTGTAGGCAATTCTTTGCTTCACGCTACCAGTTCCCACCCTGTTCCTCTTATCATGAACGTACCCTATGGACAATATCTAAGAATCAGACGAAACTGCAGTGCAGATTCAGATTTTGAAAAAGAAGCGAAGTTGCTACGGTCCCGACTTCTCAAACGAGGCTATAGCAACAAATGCTTAAACAGAGCCTATTGGAAAGCCAAAAATCAAAATAGAGCTTCACTCATACATAATGTGAAATCCAGAAAGGTGGATTCAGGTGTTCGGATAATTACTAGGTTCTCGGGCCAACAACATCAGGTACGAGATATAATCAAAAAATACTGGTACCTCCTAATGGGAGATGATAGAGTTTCCAAACACCTCTAGCCTTAACCAGAAATTACTTTCAGACGTTCCCGATCTCTTCGAGATACTTTAGTGCATAGCCATTATGATACTTCAATTGAAACACTTGTTGAATCAAGAAAAGGGAGTAGGCCCTGTCATAAGTGTCAGTTTTGTAGATTTATCTATGCCGCACAAGGAATTATGCTTCCCAATGGTCACTTTTTTAAACCAAACTTTTCTGTCACATGCCAATCTATTGGTATTGTTTACATCATGGTATGCGAATGCCAAATGTTCTATGTTGGCAAGACCAAACGTCCCTTCTTCTGTCGAATCAGGGACCATGTGTCCCTGATACAGAAAAAGAAAATGGAAACCCCAATAAGTCGGCATATAGGTCTGTATCATAACTTTGATAGCAGCAAAATGCACTTTTTTGCTCTTGAGCACATTCCCCCTGGAGATAGAGGTGGGAATTATGATAAGCTATTGTTACAACGAGAGGATCGTTGGCTACACGATCTATCGACTTTAAAACATCCTGGCCTTAACAATGCCTTCAGCTTCAAATCCTTTCTCTAATTACATTAGACATTGACTCAGATTTTTTGTTTTTCTTTTTTCTCTCTTTTTTTCTTCTTTTCTTCTCTTTTTAAGTAAATGTATACATGCTCTGTATACATACAAACGAGTTGTGATCAACTGTTGTCAATATATGGTACAGATATGTATAGTCTATGTACATTTATGGTTCCCCATTGTTTGAAATTACTCTCTTCCAAAGCTTCATTCATTATTTTTTCATTTAATTCAATTTTTATTCTTCATTACCAAGATTTTGAACATTTAAAGAATAGAATTGGATATCTCTCCTGCTGGGACTCCCTTCTTTGGTTCACATGGACGCCAGGGGCACCCATGGGATGCGTGAGTAATCAATAGCTCACCTATGGGAGCCCTAGAGGCACTAGTTCCACGGGGGGCTACTCTAATGGACGGGGTCTTTTGTTTTTTGTCTGTTTCCCCATAGGGGTTGTATTTTTATTATTTATTTTTTATTTTTCTAATATGCCATATATCTATTATTCATTATTCATCAGTATGGTTATTTTGATACCTATAATATTCCATGACACTAGTTTATTCCCTATTTATACAAGAGATAAGAGTGTATTTCATTCTTTCTCTTTTTCCTTTAGAATGATGATACTGGTCACTAGGGGGGACTTGCATATACCCCTTATTCCCTCCTTCCCTCTTTCAAAATGTTGACACCGGCCTCTTCCTGCAGCTGGTCATTTCCTTGTTGTTTGTTTTTTTGTTCCGCGGTTTGTTCATGCGCGGTACCGGCATTGACGTATCTTACGTCATGCCGCTACATTCTCGTCTCGGCCCCGACCTATGCGCCCACACGTGGAATGCCTCAATACACGTCCGCATCCCGGTGGTGATGTCAGATGCCGCTGGGATGGAGGGACTATAAGTACGTGGCAATCGGCCGCTACCCTCTGTCGATGGCTCTTCTGTGAATAGGGGAGGCTGGGTTTTTCTCTCTCCCCTCCACTGCATGCCTGTCTACACTTCATTTTCAGGTAATTGCTTCCACACACTGACTCTGCTTGACACCAAAGCGATTCACTGTTGTGGCCAGCACACCTAGTGATATGGATCTCCTTCATTGTTTTTTCTTTGCAGTGTACATATATCCTTCAACATCCCCTTGTAGTCTGCGATTTGCTAACAACCAGTCGTTGTCAAATCTCTCATCAGGGAGACGTGAAGCGCCTGTTTTCATTCTGCAATAAGGCTTTAATAGCCTTTAGCAATTTACTTTTGATTCAACTCAAGGTAATTTTTATCTGACCTCTGGATCTTCAATCCTGAGCATTTTGCAGACCACCTTTTGTAATTACTATTTTTATTTTCATTTTCCAGCAAGGATATATTTATACTTGGTCCCTCTGTGACCAACAATGTGGGAGGCTTAGGCAGAGGAGATTTATCCAATCCTGTGAATGCTATTCTTCGTGTTCATACAAACTACAACAATTGTTTTACCTTTTTGTACTATTTGGCTTGGTAAGAGTCTATATTATAATCATTTATTCTTCTTTTGTTGTTATGTTAAATTTATTTCATCTCTCAGTGATTTAT
This sequence comes from Aquarana catesbeiana, assembly GCF_042186555.1. NCBI lineage: Eukaryota > Metazoa > Chordata > Amphibia > Anura > Ranidae > Aquarana > Aquarana catesbeiana. Next base: position 41,939,969 of record NC_133324.1, read on the forward strand.
TGGTTATGATTTCAATACTTTTGTGAGATTCTTGTATTGAATTTTGCTACTTATGTATGCAGCAATTACCCTATCCATGTGATTTTATGTACAATTTTCATAATATATGATATTTACTTTGTGTTTCTCATTCCTAGTATACCACATATATACCAGAACTCCTGATGAAGCTCAAAAATAGCGAAACATGTTGAGTGGCATCTACTAAGTGGTTTTATTGACTCTGTAAAGCCAGATATGAATATTGTGAAACTTGTTTTTATCTTTTGATAATATGTATTAAATATAATAAATAAATAAATTATTTGCATGGATAGATTTTGCATACATATTTCTTTACTCCAATTACCATAATACTTATGCACCTTTAAAGTCCCTGGGGTAATTTTACCCCATTCCCTTCTCTTTTATATAATCCTATGCTACACTACAACTGGTTCGAATCTTAAGTGATACACTGGTGTGGGGTTGACTGATAAACATACTTAAAGCTGTCGCACTCACGAGATGGGTCTCCCATCTTCAGGGAGACACTTGAGGGTACGCTTGATTGGGTGGTGTGTGAATATTTGGTGCCCCTAGGTATGCGGGGGCCGGAGGGAGGTTAGTTGGTGGCTACTGGGCCCCCCTCCCTCTGCCTTGACCACAGGCTTGGGAGCCATACCCTTAATATGACCCTGTTGGCGGTCCACCCCGGGTCTTCACTGTTGCCTGGGGGGACTATACATATCACCTACCCCACTCATCCATTACTGGCGCTCACAACATCGCCATCTGGGTGATGTTGATAGTTAATTAACCAAATATAATCGTCTCAGTCAACCCACACAAAACCCGTTAGATGTTTACTTTATTTTACTGTTGTTTTTTTTCTTTCTTTCTTTTCTTTTCTGTTCAACTGGTTAAACTGTACATGGTGGACATATGGGTCAGCGATTTCATCACACTGTGAATTTCTGGACATGTCTTGTTCTACGGATTTTGATAACTAAAATAAAGATTATTAAAGCAAAAATTAAATAGGTTTTTGACTATTTACTGTCTCCTTATGGCATCAGATACTTCCCATTCTTCTATGACCTGTACAGCCTGATCTATCAAAGTGTCAAAGTCATCTTCCCCCAAGGATAACGGAGTCTTTTCGGAGGAGAACTGCAACTTTCAGTATCCATAGTTGGATACATTCTTCATGAAATCAGTTTCCCCACATTGGTAAAGAAGAAACAGGAGGAAACCCTGGGGGAGAAACTGGCACTGTAGCAACCCCTTCAGGCTCTGGTAGTGCCTGGATGGAACTTCAGTCTCATTATTAAGCTCATTGTTAACAGTCAGGAACTCCCCTTCTCCACTCTAACAGAATATACATGTGAGGAGTTTCTGGGTTTGTTTTTAAGTGCAGAATAACCCCCTTCTGTTCACAGAGTAGTGATTCTGAGTCTATGGCCAGGTCTGACTCTGTTGAAGGAGCATCACTAGAAAACATGCCAAAGTCCTCAGTTGGGGAAAGGGGCTCAGTACCCTCCATCTTACGTTTTAGGGAGCTTGGGCCTTGTTCCATTTCCACCTTCTCCTCAATGGACTCACCTGTCTTCCTCCTCAGCCAGAATGGTCTCTGGGATGCTTCCCTCCAACAAGCCAGGGCTTCCCTCATTTGCTTTAGCAACATTGGGGTCAGGACCACGTACACCTTCTGGCGGCTCACAGACAACGCCATCATGGAGAGGCACCACAGGCCCATCACTTTTAGCAGCTGGGGAAATACCTTCAGCCACTTCAGCATAAGACAGTACCCTGGACTCAATGGCCTTCTCAGTCCCAACCATGTGCTCCACCTCAACTGCCTCCACCACTAGATGCTGACTGGCAAAGTTGTTACGAAATGTAAGACCTGTCTCACACTGCTCTTTGTATGAGAAGCATTGCCTGAAAAAGGGATTGGCCTGGGTACCAGAGATATCCCCTGTTATTTCCTAATGAAAAAGCCTGGGGAGGGTTCTGCACAACTCTCACACCCACCTCATTAGGTTTCAGGACCACCCAAAATCTTCTATTGCCATTAAATGTACCAAAAATATTTGTCAGTTTGACTCCCTCAGACACAGATGCCTAGACAGGAAGGCCCTTATTTCCTCATCATGAACAGACGCATTATACATGTGAACTGTGATGGGTACTCAAAGACGTGTCTCGCTTCCCAAAAATGTCACACCCTCTAGTTTCTCCTCATCAATCTTCTCTATTTTTCATACTAAACATATTTGCAGGTTTTCTTTTTTCCAGAAGTTAACATCATACCAGCTAAGTAAGCACTGCACACAAAAAATACTCTCCCGTGGCATACTGAACAATCCCTCGATAACCTCCTTCTGCACAAAATACAGTCCCATGGATCTATGCTTTGGCTCAGCAAACACCAGCCTAACCATATTTGGAACCTCCAGAGCTTTCACCTCCATCCCTCTGCCTAGAACTTACCCACCACCAATGGATGGTGTGGCCAGGGATTGCTCCTGTGCACTCCCAGTAGCAACCCACCCAATAGCAGCATGGGGTGCACCCGCAGGAAGCACCCCAAGGGTGAGTGGTTCAGCAAACATTGACAGGGATGTTACATATAGTTCATGGCCAACTGGGTAACTCTGCTGGCAGCTAGGAAGGATGCAGCTCAGGGCACTCTGTTGGAGCTAAATGAGCTGCCCCCTATCCATACAGCTGGTGATGCGGACAGCGCAGTCACCATTATCTCTTGCTCCTCCTCAATACCCTCTTGGGATGAGTCATCCTATGAACCACTGGCCCTCTACCTCTGCTTAAGCAAAACAATGTCATCCAGTGTTGTAGTATTCTCCTAGAGAATATGTTAGATAGGATATAAGTCACACTGAGGAGGAGATTATGTCAACCCTGCATGGGCAGAGCCAGAGGTGGTTACCCCATGCCATTTTGTGACCAGAAAAGTTGTGCATAACAATGCTGTCCACTCTTCAGCAGGGAAAGGTAACACACATGTCATCTTGAGTGACCCCAAGAACTCAGGTCCCTCTGAATTAGGTAACTTGTGGCACCTGGGCTCGTTCATACTCCATTGCCAGCAAAGGGACCCTAGGATTTGTAGCATTAAGGAGAGGGATGGTTACTGGTTGGCAACTGTCCTGGATGTCAGGGCTGGGCTCAGCCCTTCTTTCTCTGAGCTGGCCACTCAGCTGTCGCATAATTGCCAGCTCCTATCTCTCCACAGTTACTCAGCTGTTGATGATATCCTGCTCGTCAGTCCTGCCTACTTAAGCCGTCCAGTCCAGAGGAGCTCTGCCTTCACCTTGGTCAACATCACAGAAACTATCTCCTGTGATCCTGTTCAAGACTTGCTTTGCTGACATCTCTTCTGGCTCCAGATCCTGCTTGCTGTTCCACTACATTGATCCCTGACTTCTGGCTTGGCTGACTATCTGTTCCGGTTACTGAACTTTGGCTATGTTTATATTTTTTACTTTTATTATTAAACAAGTGTGATTTAACTGTACTTCTGTCTCTGCCTGATTTCCTGATTTCTGACTGTATGCGAAGGCCATGAATTCAGAAGATGCAGTCAAGCCACTTGTTGGTATTATTTTTTCCAGATTGGATGAACTGGATCACGGCATGGATCAGTTTGCCATGGCATTCCAAATGCTCCTGAGTCTCATGGCTTACCTGGAATCTCTCACTGTGGCCGCCCTGGTACAACCTATGTTGCAGGCCGACCCTGCTGCTGCTCCAGTCTCTGTGCAGGCATCCGCCTCGAGTATTACCTCTATAAGAGGTATGTCTGGTTCCGCTCCAATACCCCAGTGATTTGGGGGCAATCCAGTCCAATGTAGAGGGTTTCTCAACCAGGTTGAGATATACTTTGAGATGCTGCCCCAGGTGTTTCCCACGGACAGAAGCAAAGTAGGTTTTGTGATATCTTTCTTTCTGAGAGAGCATTGGCCGGGGCAAATCCTCTATGGGAGACGCAAAAACCTGTTGTCTTGAGCTACCCTGAGTTTGTGGCTTTGTTTAAAAGGGTATTTGACGTCCCCTGCATGCTCCACTTCTGCTGCCATGTGCCTCATGTCCATCAAATAGAGTACGAGAACTGCGTGGAACAATGAGGCCCTCCTGGCTGCTTTTTCTCATGGTCTCTCGGATACCATCAAGGATGAGATAGCAGCCCGAGATAGACCCACTAAGCTGGAGAAGTTGATCACGTTTGCCATCCTCATTGACTCCAGACTCAGAGAAAGACTCTCTTTTAAGGAGCACTTGCGGAAACCTCCTGTACGTTTATCTCTGAGCTTTGCAGTCCCACCCATGCCTCCCTCACCTCCCATGCCTCCTGGTACCGAGTTGGTCAGTGAAGGTGAACCCTTGCACTTGGGTTTCATGCGTCTCTCTGCGGATGAGAGAACCTTTAGGAGGAGGGAGAGATTGTGCCTTTATTGTGACCAGGCAGGTCACTTTTTGAAGTCTTGTCCTACCGTCCAGGGAACACCCAAACCTTGAGGTCCTGTCACAGACGTTGTTTCAAACCCAGTTATCCAGAAGGGTAAGCCCCTGGTTTCAGTCACCCTTTCTTGGGCTGAGTCATCCATCGAGACACAGGCTCTAATTGACTCTGGGGCTGCAGGCCTGTTCATTGATGCTGCCTATGTATCGAAGCACTTGATTCTGCTGCAGCTGCGTGACACTCCACTTGCCATTGAAGATCTTGACGGGACACCTCTACAGCCTTCCTATGTGATTCATGAGATGGTTCCATTGTCAATGGCCGTAGGGGCTCTTCACCATGAAATAATCCAATTCCATGTTATTTCCTCACCTAAGTTTCCGCTGGTTATTGGTTAGCCTTGTTTACAGAGGCACAACCCCTCTTTTGATTGGTTCTGTGCTGAGGTTCTCTCCTGGTCACCACAATGCAGTGAGACATGCTTCCAGAAGGCAACCAAGGTCCTGTGCACCTCTTCACTCTCCTCCCTGCCGAAGGAGTACCGTGATTTTAGCAATGTCTTTGACAAAGGTCAAGCCTGTAGTTTGCCTCCACACCGGCCATATGATTGCGCAATTGACCTTCAACCTGGCGCCATACCCCCTCATGGCCGGGTTGACCCTTTGTCGGTCTTGGAGGATAAGGCCATGGAGTAGTATGTTGCAGATGCACTTTCTCAAGGTTTCATCCGCAAATCCTCGTCTCCTGCTGGTGCTGGTTTCTTCTTTGTGAAGAAGAAGAGTGGTGAACTGAGACCTTGTATTGTTAATAAGGGTCTCAATTATTTCACGATTAAGAATACTTATTTGATTCCGTTGATTACGGAATTATTTGACTGCCTCAAGGGAGCAACGGTTTTCATGAAGCTTGATTTGAGAGGGGCATACAATCTTGTGAGGATTAAGGAGGGCGACGAGTGGAAAACTGAATACCAGAACAGACCATTATGAGTACCTCGTAATGCCTTTTGGCCTTTCTAACGCCCGGGCAGTTTTCCAGGAATTTATTAACAACGTCCTCCGAGTTTTGTTGCAGTTATGTGTGGTGGTTTATCTCGATGATATCCTCATATTTTCCAAGTCCCTGGAGAGCCACCACACAGATGTCTGTCGTGTGCTTCATAAAATAAGAGAGAACAATCTCTATTGTAAACTGGAGAAGTGCGTGTACCATCGTGAACAGGTTAAATTCCTGGGTTATGTCATTTCTACTGCTGGTTTTTCGATGGATGTAGAGAAACTTTCGGCAGTTCTACAGTGGCCCCGACCTGTGGGTTTACGTCCTCTGCAGCTTTTCCTGGGCTTTGCCAACTATTATCGGAAGTTTATTTGTAACTTCTCATCTCTGTTCAAGCCCCTGACTGACATGACCAGAAAGGATGGTAACCCACAGAGATGGTCTCCGGAGTCCATTAAGGTCTTTGAGAGTCTTAAGGCTGCCTTTGTTTCTGCTCCTGTGTTGGCACATTCTGATCCTATGTTACCTTTTATCCTTGAGGTTGATGCTACTGAGACTGGTGTTGGTGCCCTTCTGTCTCAACGTCCTACCTCTGAGAGCGCTATTCATCTTTGTGGCTACTTTTCCAGGAATTTGTCACTTATGGAGTGCAATTACTAGATTGGTGACAGAGAGCTGTTGGCGATAATTTTAGCCCTGAAAGAATGGAGACATTTCCTCAAAGGTACCACTGTGTTGGTTCTCATTCTTACTGACCATAAGAATCTCACATTCTTGTCTGAGGCTAAACTCCTCTCTCCCAGAAGGGCGCGATGGGCTCTTTTCTTGTCTAGTTTCAATTACATTGTCTCATTCTTACCAGGTACTAAGAATGTAAGGGCTGACGCCTTGTTACAACAATTTTCCTCCACTTCCAAGTTGGTGTCAGTTACGGTTCCTGTGATTCTTCCTGATCGTATTCTGGCTACGGCTCGCATCAGTCTCACTTCTCCTTTGGATGACAAAATTCTTGCTGCTCAGGTCCATGCTCCTCCTGAGAAACCTTGTGACCGCTGCTTTGTCCCAAAGAGTCTCCGTACTGCTGTGCTTCAGACTTACCACTCTCCCAAGGCTGCTGGCCACCCTGGGAAGAATCAACTCTTTTGGGCCATTTCCCAACCATTCTGGTGGCCTAGTCTACATGCTGATGTAACTGCCTTCGTAGATGCCTGTTCCGTGTGTGCTCAGAGTAAGACTCCACGACACCTTCCAGTGGACCTCCTACAACCCATTCCCAATAGAGAGAGGCCCTGGACCCACCTTTCTATGGATTTCATAGTGGAGTTACCCAACTCCCAGGGCAGCACAGTTATCCTTATGGAGGTAGACCGGTTCTCAAAGATGTGTCATTGTATTCCAGTTAAGAAGTTGCCCACTTTTAAGAAACTGGCTTCCATTTTTGAGATTTTTCGCTTACATGGGCTACCCAAGGTGATTGTCTCAGACAGGGGTAGTCAGTTTGTGTTCCAGTTCTGGCGAATCTTTTGTGCACAGTTGGGAATTCAGCTTGCTTTCTCCTCTGCATATCACCTGCAGTCTAATGGGGCCGCAGAATGAGCCAACCAGTCCTTGGAGCAATTCCTACGTTGCTATATTTCTGACCATCATAACAACTGATCAGACCTATTACCGTGGGCAGAGTTTGCTCACAACAGTTTCCCCGTTTATGGCGACTTATGGTTTCCAACCTTCCATTTTGCCTGACTCGTTTGTTCCACAGAATATTCCGGCGTTAGAGGAACATTCTCCGTGGCCTTTGTTCCACTTGGACACAAGTTCAGGAGGCTTTGCGACATGCTAATGATAGGTAAAGACTCCATGCTGACCGCAGATGCCTTCCTGCACCTTCCTACCTGGTTGGGGACAGGGTCTGGCTGTCATCTCGCAACCTTCGACTTTGTGTTCCCTCACTGAAGTTTGCACCACAGTTTATTGGGCCTTTCCGTACTCTTCGCAGGATTAACCCAGTGGCTTACGCATTAGACCTTCCTTCTAATATGTGTATTTTGAATGTATTTCATGTCTCCTTATTAAAACCTTTGGTCTGCAACCGCTTTACCACCTTAGTGCCATATCCTCACCCTATACAAGTTGAGAACCATGAGGAGTATGAAGTACAGTCCATTGTTGACTCCCGTAGGTTCCATGGGCGCATACAGTACCTGGTGCATTGGAAAGGGTATGGTCCGGAGGAACGCTCTTGAGTCTCATTCTCGGACATACATGCCCCTGTCTTCCTCCGTGATTTCCATAGACGTTTTTCCCCTCTGAAGTGGTCCTCCAAAGGGGAGGGGTCGTTGAGGAGGGGGTACTGTCAGGGCTGGGCTCAGCCCTTCTTTCTCTAAACTGGCCGCTCAGCTGTCAGCTAATTGCCAGCTCCTATCTCTCCACAGTTACTCAGATGTTGATGATATCCTGCTTATCAGTCCTGCCTACTTAAGCCATCCAGTCCAGAAGAGCTCTGCCTTCACATTGGTCAACATCACAGAAACTATCTCCTGCGATCCAGGTCAAGACTTGCTTTGCTGACATCCCTTCTGGCTTCAGATCTTGCTTGCTGTTCTACTACATTGATCCCTGACTTCTGGCTTGGCTGACTATCCGTTCCGGTTACTGTACTGAACTTTGTCTATGTTTTGACTACGTTTGTTCCAATTACTTTTATTATTAACCACTTAAGGACCGCCTCACGCCGATGTACGTCGGCAGAATGGCACGGGCAGGCAGAATCACGTGCATATACGTGATCTGCCTCCCACGGGCAGGGGGTCCGATCGGAGCCCCCCCGGTGCCCGAGGCGGTCCGCTTCTGACCAGCGGCAATCAGAGATGAGGGGGAGACCATCCGTTCGTGGCCCCCCCCTCGCGATCGCCACCGGCCAATCAAATCATTCCTTCGCTGCTGTATGCTAAACAGCAGCAAAGGAAATGATGTCATCTCTCCTCGGCTCAGTATTTTCCGTTCCGGCGCCGAGGAGAGAAGACTTTTTTTTTTCTGATTACTGCATGGTGTCAGTTTGTGACAGTTACTGTGTTAGGGCAGTTACTGTTAGCCCCCTTTAGGTCTAGGATACCCCCCTAACCCCCCCTAATAAAGTTTTAACCCCTTAATCACCCCCTGTCACCAGTGTCACTAAGCAATCATTTTTCTGATCGCCGTATTAGTGTCACTGGTGACGCTAGTTAGGGACGTAAATATTTAGGTTCGCCGTCAGCATTTTATAGCGACAGGGACCCCCATATACTACCTAATAAAATGTTTTAACCCCTTGATTGCCCCCTAGTTAACCCTTTCACCACTGATCACCATATAACTGTTACGGGTGACGCTGGTTAGTTCGTTTATTTTTTATAGTGTCAGGGCACCCGCCGTTTATTACCGAATAAAGGTTTAGCCCCCTGATCGCCCAGCGGTGATATGCGTCACCCCAGGCAGCGTCAGATTAGTGCCAGTACCGCTAACACCCACGCACGCAGCATACGCCTCCCTTAGTGGTATAGTATCTGAACGGATCAATATCTGATCCGATCAGATCTATAATAGCGTCCCCAGCAGTTTAGGGTTCCCAAAAACACAGTGTTAGCGGGATCAGCCCAGATACCTGCTAGCACCTGCGTTTTGTCCCTCCGCCCGGCCCAGCCCAGCCCACCCAAGTGCAGTATCGATCGATCACTGTCACTTACAAAACACTAAACGCATAACTGCAGCACTCGCAGAGTCAGGCCTGATCCCTGCGATCGCTAACAGTTTTTTTGGTAACATTTTGGTGAACTGGCAAGCACCAGCCCCAGGCAGCGTCAGGTTAGCGCCAGTACCGCTAACACCCACGCACGCAGCATACGCCTCCCTTAGTGGTATAGTATCTGAAAGGATCGATATCTGATCCGATCGGATCTATACTAGCATCCCCAGCAGTTTAGGGTTCCCAAAAACGCAGTGTTATTGGGATCAGCCCAGATACCTGCTAGCACCTGCGTTTTGCCCCTCCGCCCGGCCCAGCCCAGCCCACCCAAGTGCAGTATCGATCGATCACTGTCACTTACAAAACACTAAACGCATAACTGCAGCGTTCGCAGAGTCAGGCCTGATCCCTGCGATCGCTAACAGTTTTTTTGGTAGCGTTTTGGTGAACTGGCAAGCACCAGTGGCCTAGTACACCCCGGTCGTAGTCAAACCAGCACTGCAGTAACACTTGGTGATGTGGCGAGTCCCATAAGTGCAGTTCAAGCTGGTGAGGTGGCAAGCACAAGTAGTGTCCCGCTGCCACCAAGAAGAAGACAAACACAGCCCCGTCGTGCCCATAGTGCCCTTCCTGCTGCATTCGCCAATCCTAATTGGGAACCCACCACTTCTGCAGCGCCCGTACTTCCCCCATTCACATCCCCAACCAAATGCAGTCGGCTGCATGAGAGGCATTTTTATGTCCTCCTGAGTACCCCTACCCAGCAAACCCCCCCAAAAAAGATGTCGTGTCTGCAGCAAGCGCGGATATATGCGTGACACCCGTTATTATTGTCCCTCCTGTCCTGACAATCCTGGTCTTTGCATTGGTGAATGTTTTGAACGCTACCATTCACTAGTTGGGTATTAGCGTAGGGTACAGCATTGCACAGACACAGGGTACACACTTTCACAGGGTCTCCCAAGATGCCATCGCATTTTGAGAGACCCGAACCTGGAACCAGTTACAGTTATAAAAGTTAGTTACAAAAAAAAGTGTAAAAAAAAAAAATATATATATAGAATAAAAAAAAATTGTTGTCATTTTATTGTTCTCTCTCTCTCTATTCTCTCTCTATTGTTCTGCTCTTTTTTTACTGTATTCTATTCTGCAATGTTTTATTGTTATTATGTTTTATCATGTTTGCTTTTCAGGTATGCAATTTTTTATACTTTACCGTTTACTGTGTTTTATTGTTAACCATTTTTTTGTCTTCAGGTACGCCATTCACGACTTTGTGTGGTTATACCAGAATGATGCCTGCAGGTTTAGGTATCATCTTGGTATCATTCTTTTCAGCCAGCGGTCGGCTTTCATGTAAAAGCAATCCTAGTGGCTAATTAGCCTCTAGACTGCTTTTACAAGCAGTGGGAGGGAATGCCCTCCCCCCACCGTCTTCCGTGTTTTTCTCTGGCTCTCCTGTCTCAACAGGGAACCTGAGAATGCAGCCAGTGATTCAGCCAGCTGACCATAGAGCTGATCAGAGACCAGAGTGGCTCCAAATATCTCTATGGCCTAAGAAACCGGAAGCTATGAGCATTTCATGACTTAGATTTTGCCGGATGTAAACAGTGCCATTGGGAAATTGGGAAAGCATTTTATCACAACGATCTTGGTGTGGTCAGATGCTTTGAGGGCAGAGGAGAGATCTAGGGTCTAATAGACCCCATTTTTTTCAAAAAAGAGTACCTGTCACTACCTATTGCTATCATAGGGGATATTTACATTCCATGAGATAACAATAAAAATGATAAAAAAAAATGAAAGGAACAGTTTAAAAATAAGATAAAAAAGCAAAAAAAAAAAAAAAAAAAAAAATTTTTTTTAAAAAGCACCCCTGTCCCCCCCTGCTCTCACGCAAAGGCGACCGCAAGCGTCGGTCTGGCGTCAAATGTAAACAGCAATTGCACCATTGCATGTGAGGTGTCACAGCGAACGTCAGATCGAGTGCAGTATTTTTAGCAATAGACCTCCTCTGTAAATCTAAAGTGGTAACCTGTAAAGGCTTTTAAAGGCTTTTAAAAATGTATTTAGTTTGTCGCCACTGCACGTTTGTGCGCAATTTTAAAGCATGTCTTGTTTGGTATCCATGTACTCAGCCTAAGATCATCTTTTTTATTTCATCAAACATTTGGGCAATATAGTGTGTTTTAGTGCATTAAAATTTAAAAAAGTGTGTTTTTTCCCCAAAAAATGCGTTTGAAAAATCGCTGCGCAAATACTGTGTGAAAAAAAAAATGAAACACCCACCATTTTAATCTTTAGGGCATTTGCTTTAAAAACAATATATAATGTTTGGGGGTTCAAAGTAATTTTCTTTACAAAAAAAAAAAATCTTTTCATGTAAACAAAAAGTGTCAGAAAGGGCTTTGTCTTCAAGTGGTTAGAAGAGTGGGTGATGTGTGACACAAGCTTCTAAATGTTTTGCATAAAATGCCACTACAGTTCAACCCCCCCCAAATGACCCCATTTTGGAAAGTAGACACCCCAAGCTATTTGCTGAGAGTCATGTCGAGTCCATGGAATATTTTATATTGTGACACAAGTTGCGGGAAAGAGACAAATTTTTATTTTTTTTTGCACAAAGTTGTCACTAAATGATATATTGCTCAAACATGCCATGGGAATATGTGAAATTACACCCCAAAATACATTCTGTTGCTTCTCCTGAGTACGGAGATACCACATGTGTGAGACTTTTTGGGAGCCTAGCCACGTACGGGACCCTGAAAACCAAGCACTGCCTTCAGGCTTTCTAAGGGCATAAATTTTTGATTTCACTCTTCACTGCCTATCACAGTTTCAGAGGCCATGGAATGCCCAGGTGGCACAAACCCCCCCAAATGACCCCATTTTGGAAAGTAGACACCCCAAGCTATTTGCTGAGAGGTATAGTGAGTATTTTGCAGACCTCACTTTTTGTCACAAAGTTTTGAAAATTGAAAAAAGAAAAAAAAATGTTTTTTCTTGTCTATCTTTATTTTCAAAAACAAATGAGAGATGCAAAATACTCACCATGCCTCTCAGCAAATAGCTTGGGGTGTCTACTTTCCAAAATGGGGTCATTTGGGGGGTTTTGTGCCACCTGGGCATTCCATGGCCTTCGAAACTGTGATAGGCAGTGAAGAGTGAAATCAAAAATTTACACCCTTAGAAATCCTGAAGGCGGTGATTGGTTTTCGGGGCCCCGTACGCGGCTAGGCTCCCAAAAAGTCCCACACATGTGGTATCCCCATACTCAGGAGAAGCAGCTAAATGTATTTTGGGGTGCAATTCCACATATGCCCATGGCCTGTGTGAGCAATACATCATTTAGTGACAACTTTGTGCAAAAAAAAAAAAAAAAATTTGTCACTTTCCCGCAACTTGTGTCAAAATATAAAATATTCCATGGACTCAACATGTCTCTCAGCAAATAGCTTGGGGTGTCTACTTTCCAAAATGGGGTCGTTTGGGGGGGGGTTTGTGCCATCTGGGCATTTTATGGCCTTCAAAACTGTGATAGGTAGTGAGGAGTGAAATCAAAAATTTACGCCCTTAGAAATCCTGAAGGCGGTGATTGGTTTTCGGGGCCCCGTACGCCACTAGGCTCCCAAAAATTCCCACACATGTGGTATCCCCATACTCAGGAGAAGCAGCTGAATGTATTTTGGGGTGCAATTCCACATATGCCCATGGCCTGTGTGAGCAATATATCATTTAGTGATAACTTTTTGTAAATTTTTTTCAATCAATTCAATCATAGTTACATAGTTACATAGTTACATAGTAGGTGAGGTTGAAAAAAGACACAAGTCCATCAAGTCCAACCTATGTGTGTGATTATGTGTCAGTATCCCAATCACTTGGGACAAAAAAAATAAATATTCAATGGGCTCAACATGCCTCTCAGCAATTTCCTTGGGGTGTCTACTTTCCAAAATGGGGTCATTGGGGGGTGTTTGTACTGCCCTGCCATTTTAGCACCTCAAGAAATGATATAGGCAATCATAAACTAAAAGCTGTGTAAATTCCAGAAAATGTACCCTAGTTTGTAGACGCTATAACTTTTGCGCAAACCAATAAATATACGCTTATTGACATTTTTTTTTACCAAAGACATGTGGCTGAATACATTTTGGCCTAAATGTATGACTAAAATTGAGTTTATTGGATTTTTTTAATAACAAAAACTAGAAAATATCATTTTTTTTCAAAATTTCGGTCTTTTTACGTTTATAGCGCAAAAAATAAAAATGGCAGAGGTGATCAAATACCATCAAAAGAAATCTCTATTTGTGGGAAGAAAAGGACGCAAATTTTGTTTGGGTACAGCATTGCATGACCGCGCAATTAGCAGTTAAAGCGACGCAGTGCCAAATTGGAAAAAGTCCTCTGGTCCTTATGCAGCATAATGTTCCGGGGCTAAAGTGGTTAAACAAGTGTGATTTAACTGTACTTCTGTCTCTGCCTGATTTCATGGTTTCTGACATTCATTTTCTGATAGGGGAAAAATAAGATCAAACGGAATTTCAGAGCCTGGGAGCAATTCAATTGGACAGTCATATGGACGATGAGGTGGAAGGGCGTCAGCTCCTTTTTTGTCAAACACGTCCAGAAAATCTTGGTAAGCAGGTGGTATATGTTGACGGGCACTGGAGACAGGTTGTAGGGTCCAAAAGCTAGTACAGTCTCTAGAAAAAGGAGCCAGGCAATGCTGCTGGCAATATGTAGATGAGAACAGGACTTCGTTCCTGAGCCAGTCGATATGGGGATTGTGTACTGGTAACCAGGGAACTCCCAGAATTACCTGAAACATGAGGGAGCACAGTACATCAAAACGTATCAATTCTTTATGGCCGGAATTGGCCATTGTGGGGATCGGTAGTGTTTCATGAGTAACCAGTCCAGAACTGGGCAGGGAGCCATTGGCCAGTTGTACTGTTAACTTCTGCTTCTTGGTAACAAGGGGAACTTCAAGTTTTTTGGCTAAGGTTAAGTCTAGGAAGCAGCTACAGGCCCCTGAGTCAATGATAGCTGAGAGCCAGATCTTCTCTTCTGCCACCAGTAGATAAACAGGGAGAACAAGGTGAGATGAGGATAATCCTAACACTCGACATTACATTGGAAGTTTATAGGATGGCTTACTCGGCCCGATGGAGCAATTCTGTAGGAAATGTCCATTTACTTCGCAGTAGAGACAGGGATTCGCTTGACGGCGACAGAGCTTTTCTTCTGCTGAACGGACCTAGCTTATCTGCATGGGCTTAACTTCAGATTCGAGAAGGCTGGAAGGACTGGGCACTGGAAGGAAGGAGACCTTAGGTAACATCCAGGTTGGTTGGAAGGTCTGGGATCTCTCAGAACGATGTTCTCACCAGTGTCTGTCCAGCTGTATGGTCAACTGGATGAGGCCCTCCAAGGTAGCCGGGGTTGCTACTCTGGATAATTCATCCTTGAGGGATTCAGACAAGCCCAGTGGGTATTAGTACTCTAGGGTTGCTTCATTCCAGCATGTTCTGCAGCCCATGTGCGTAAGTCCACTGTGTAATCTTCTGTGGGGTGCTGCCTCTGCTGCAAGGTGTGCAGGACGTTTTGGTCATGGCCATACCTTGGGGGTCATCATATATCTGGGCCATGGCTTCGAAGAAAGCATCAACAGAGTGAGTAATGGGACTTCTTTGTTCCAACAGGCCATGGGCCCAGACCTGAGGTTTGCACGAGAGTAAGGATATGATGAATCACGCTTTTATGTTTTCTATGGAGAAAGTTCTTGGTTGAAGAGCCAGGTATAGCATACAGGCATTGTTAAAGGCCCTAAATTTTCTTCGGTCCGGAGAACCGTTCAGGCGTTGGCACTCGTGGTTCAGGAGGTAGGATCAGCACTGTGTGGGTGGAAGTGGTGCGCTCCCGAGGTGCAGCAGCAGAAGAAGCACTGGCAGAAGAGGATCCCAGATAAGGAGAAGCAGGAGAAGGGGACAAATGTTGCAGATGACCTTCCAGCTGGATGTAGCTGTCTTATAACCTCTGTACCGCTTGGGTTAATGCAGTAACCTGCTGGCACACAGCCCCTATAGGAGTAGCACATCTGTCGGTCTCTGACATGGCTGGATTATACTGTCAGGTGCGAGTATGGAGAACGAAATGCTAAGAGGGCTCCCCTTATGGCTAAGCACAGCACATCCCTGGAGTTGGGAACAGGGAGCGCGGTGCTCAAAGAAGCATGGTTTGCCAGGTGCTTGCTTGTAGTCAGATGAGCTGGTCACTGAGGGATTACTGTAGCAGACTGTTAGCAATAGCTGTACTTGCGGTGCTTGGTTAGAGGAGAAACCAGGAGCCAGGCCAGAGGTCATACAGGGTAAATCAGTCCAGAAGCATAAACAGGCAAGCCAAAGGTCATACACAGAAGACAGGAACAGAAGCAAAGCCCAGATGCATGCCAGAGGTCAAACAGGGATATCAGGGAGGGAGGTCAAGGCAAGCCGGGTCGATAACAGGTAGGGATACAGATCAGGATACATGAATCACAAGGGACACAGAGAAGCTGAGATAATCCAGCAATGTCATGTCTTTAGGTGCTGGTTTAAATAGGGTTGTTGGCGCCAGCGTCTGTCACGCCACTTGCTCGCTGCCTCTCACCTATCGTATTGTGAGTGCGCTGATCTGCAACACGCACTTCCGCATGCACCTGGACTCTCTGTGGGTGCCCATGTTGGATTTGGGTGACATTGCCAGTCCTGTGACGGCCATGATCCCTGACAATATTAAATAAGGGCATTAGCCAGTGCATCACAATGGGAAATACATTTAAAAGAGCTAACAAAAGTCGTGAGTGGCTTAACTGCAACGTAAAAATGCATGTAAAAGCAAAAGAAAAAGGCCTTCAAAAAATACAAGGCTGACTGGTCATCATCAGCATTTCAACTTTACAAAGAATGCAACAAGAAATGTAGAGTGCAATCAGGACGGCTAAAATAGAACATGAAAGGCACATAGAGGAGGAGAGTAAAAAAAAAATTCTTTAAGTATAAAAATGGTGAGAGAGGGAGGTCAGAACATATTGGTCCCATTAAGAATAATGAAGGGAATCTGGTTACAAAAGATGGAGAGATGGTGAAGGTTTTATAATCTTCTACTCAGTCTTCATAAGGAAAATGGGGGCTTTCAGTAAATAAGACTGCATGGTTTATCCTCATGACACACCACAGGGAGCACCCTCATTGCTAACAGAGGATACAATTAGAAATAGACTTGAAAAACTTAACACAAAGTTAAAGTCACCAGGACCCGATGGCTTGCACCTGAGTGTCCTTAAGGAACTCAGTCAAGTGATTGCCAGACCATTGTTCCTAATTTTTAAGAGCAGTCTACTGATGGGAATGGTACCAGCTGATTGGAGAAAAGCCAATGTAGCACCAATATTTAAAAAAGGGCCAAGATATATCCCGGGGAACTACAGACCAGTTAGCCTAACATCAATAGTTTGCAAGCTCTTGGAGGGCATAATAAGGAACTATATACAAGATTTTAGTAATAAAAATGGTATCATTAGCAGTAATCTGCATGGATTCATGAAGAATCCTTCATGCCAAACCAATTTATTAACCTTCTATGATGAGGTGAGCTGCCATCTAGATAACGGAAAGCCTTTGGATGTGGTGTATCTGGATTTTGCAAAGGTATTTGATACAGTTCCCCATAAATGTTTACTGTACAAACTAAGATCTGTTGGCATGGACCATAGGGTGAGTACATGGTATGGAAACTGGCTACGGGGGCAAGTCAAGAGGGTGGGGATAAATGGGGAGTACTCCAAATGGTCTGGTATGGTAAATGGGGTCCCCCAGGGTTCTGTCCTGGGACCAACACTATTTAATATATTCATAACGATCTGGAGGATGGGATAAACAGCTCAATCTCAGTGTTTGTGGATGAAACTAAGCTAAGCAGGGCAATAACTTCTATGCAGGATGTGGAAACCTTGCAAGAGGAACTGAGCAAATTAATGGGGTGGGCAACTACATGGCAAATGAGGTTTAATGTTGAAAAATGTAAAATAATGCATTTGTGTGCAATTTATATGAATGAAATCTACTCACTGGGGGAGAACCTCTGGGGGAATCTAGGATGGAAAAGGACCTGGGGGTCCTAACAGATAACAGGCTTGGCAATGTCATGCAATGCTAAGCTGCTGCAAGCAAAGCCAACAGAATATTGTCATGCATTAAAAAGGGGATTCATTCCAGAGATAAAACAATAATTTTCCCACTCTACAAGACTCTGGTCTGGAGTATGCCATCCAGTTCTGAGCTCCAATCCTCAAGAGGAATGTGCTGGAAAAGGAGAAGGTCCAGAGAAGGGCAACAAAACTAAAAAAGGGACTGGAGGATCTCAGTTTGGGGAAAGACTGCAAGCATTGAACTTATTCTCTCTGGAAAAGAGATGCTTGAGAGGGGAGATGATTTCAGTGATTTCACTTCATTACAAATACCGTACTGGTGACCCCGCAATAGGGATAAAACTTTTCCGCGCAAGGGAAGTTAAAAGACACGCGGTCATTCACTAAAATTACCCGGATATAAAGGGGAGTCTATAGCTATTGTGGGTCTAGAGGGGAGAGGGAGAGAGGTTTAGGTTTAGGTTTTGAGTAGGGTTTTTTTTTTTTTTTGTGGGTGGTTTTATTTCTTTGTTGGTACCTGTATCTGGATATTATGTTGAGTTTGTTTGTATTGTATTGTAATTTTTCTGAGTATGTATGTAAAATCAATAAAAAAGTTATTGGATTAAAAAATTTGAAGATAAGCGGTTTAACCTTAAACTGCATAGAGGGTTCTTTACGGTAGGAGCGGTAAGGATGTGGAATTCTTTTTCACAAACAGTGGTTTCAGCAGGGAGCATTGATAATTTAAAAAAATTTATTAGATAGGCTCCTAAATGACACAACATATAGGGATATACAATGTAATATTAACATAAAAGCACACACACAGGTTGGACTTGATGGACTTGATGTCTTTTTTTCACCCTTACCAACTATGTAACTATGTAAAACCCTGATATAAACAGTATATCTTAAAGACACATGTAGCTTATAAAACAGCACAGTTCAACCACTTCAAATGACTCAAGTGTGGCCAATGTGCTCAGACATAAAGGAGGAACAGAGGTGACTTTGTGTAGGCCAGTCTGTCTCCCTGAAATCCTGAAATCACAGGCCCTAACTTTATAAACGTAGCACCATAGGCAAACAATATTAATTTTAGTATACTGTAGAAGTTAGAGTTCCTCCATAGTGAGTATAAGTGCAGTTCTTGATAAACAGAGCAGAGACATGGAAGTCCGCACAGTGGATATGCCCAGTACCTTCAGCTAGCTCTTTGTTGGTGCACTTTAGGTGTTCTGTTAAGCAGGGTGAAACAAAGTAGGTTTAACACTTACCGACCGGCTCCTGTACATATACGTCAGCACTCTAAAGATGGATATCTCGGTAACGGCAGCAGCTGCTGCCACAACCGAGGTATCTATCTTTTCAGTTGTGTTTACGATAATGGTGGTCTCTGCGGTGGATTTACCGCGAGATTACCATTATCGGCAGTGGGAGAGGTGCCACCCCCCTCCCGCCGTTCTCCCGCACCCTCCACTGCTTACCGGAGCCGTCGGTAGTGGCAGAGGCAATCAAGACCTGTCATGTCTGTGGTATGGAGACAAGTGAGGAGAAGATGGCCCCCACCCGTCTCCATACCATAGGAGGGTGGAAGCGAGGTCATAACGTCAGCTCCGCCCATTCGTCTTAAAGGGCCATTTTTATGTTGTCATTTTTTCAAATGACAATTTTTTTTTTTTTTTTGCATTTTAGTCCAAATATGACATCTGAAGACTTTTTGACCCCAGATCTCATATTTAAGAGGACCTGTCATGTTTTTTTCTATTACAAGGGATGTTTACATTCCTTGTAATAGGAATAAAAGTGATCCAATTGTTTTTTTTTTTTTTGTTTTTAAACAGTGAAAAAATAAATAAAATAAAGTAAAATAAATAAGAAAAACATTTTTTTTGAAGCACCCCATCCCGACGAGCTCGCACGCAGAAGTGAACGCATATTTGAGTAGCGCCCGCATATGAAAACGGTGGTCAAACCACACATGTGAGGTATTGATGCAATTGTTAGAGTGAGAGCAATAATTTTAGCCCTAGACCTCCTCTGTAACTCAAAACATGCAACCTGTAGAATTTTTTAAACGTCGCCTATTTTTAAGGGTAAAAGTTTGAGGCCATTTCACGAGCGGGTGCAATTTTGAAGCGTATCAATTTGGGTATCAATTTACTTGACGTAACATTATCTTTCACAATATTAAAAAAATTGGGATAACTTTACTGTTGTCTTATTTTTTTTATTCAAAAAAACTAATTTTTTCCAAAAAATGTACTCTTGTAAGGCCGCTGCGCAAATACGGTGCAGAAAAAAGTATTGCAATGACCGCCATTTTATTCTCTAGGGTGTTATAAAAAAATTATATAATGTTTGGGGGTTCTAAGTAATTTTATAGCAAAAAACTGTTTTAAACTTGTAAACACCCACATCTCAAAACAAGGCTAGTCCTTAAGTGGTTAAGATGCCCTGGCAAACAGGGTGATGTAAAGTGTACTTGGGGAGTTCTGGCAAGCAGGAGAAATACTATTGCTGCGATGTACCAGGGGTCCCTCCACTGGCAAGATGTCTGTGACCGACTGTGGAGCTGTTGGCAGGGTAGTCACACAAATGGTGAAGCAGTAATACCCTCTCCGTGCGTCTGATCTCTATTTTGCCTTGTGGTTTCTCCCCCTGCTCCCAGGCAGCCTCATGGTGTCCTTGCTTCCTTTTCCTCCCTGCTGAGGTTTGTGATCTACCCTCAGGCAATTGCAATGGGATCCCTGGTAATTGGTCCTTCTTTCCCCTGCCAATGAGGGAACAAGGGAGGGAGCAGAGCAGCTGCTTGTGCAAGCGCCACTCTCCTGTGTGTCTGTGAAGAGGATAGGAAGGGGAGTGGAATCCCCTGCATCTGCTGACAGGCTCTGTCACCCTAGGAGCTTGTCAGTATCTAGGCACTGGTGCCTGGGTCCGGCGGCACGATTAGCGGGAGGGGGGGGGCACCTGCTACATTTGTTTTGTATAATTTATTTATTTTTATTTTTGAATATTAAGGTGAACCCAAATTAAAAAAAAATGTGTGCAGGAGCCTCCTATGGAGGTGGAGCTGTTGTGTTTTTTTCTTTTCTTTTTTCAGTTCGTCGGGCAGCGCGAGATGGATTTACATCGTGGGACATTTTTATTTTTTTATTTTTTAGTAAAGGACTTGTCCCAGAGTGTCTCCTGTCATTTTTACTATTTTTGACACTTTTTTTGTGAATTGGTAGGGGTACACTGTACCCATTACCAATTCACATAGGGGGGCTAGGATCTGGGGGTCCCCTTGTTAAAGGGGGCTTCCAGATTCCGATAAGCCCCCCACCCGCAGACCCCCACAACCACTGGGCAAGGGTTGTGGGGATGAGGCCCTTGTCCCCATCAACATGGGGACAAGATGTTTTGGGGCGACTCCAAAGCATCCTCCCCATGTTGAGGGCATGTGGCCTGGTATGGTTCAGGAGGGGGAGGTGCTCTCTCGTCCCCCTCTCTTTTCCTGCGGCCTGCCAGGTTGAAAGCTAGGATAAGGGTCTGGTATGGATTTTAGGGGGATCCCTACACAATTTTTTTTTATTTGGCGCAGGGTTCCCCTTAATATCCATACCAGACCTGAAGGGCCACAGTATATAGTGGCTGGGGCACTCACCACGCCATTTTTTTACAAATTTTGGTTCGGGGTTTCCCTTTATATTCATACCAGACCCAAAGGGCCTAATAATGGACTGGGGAGAACCTATGCCATTTTTTACAATGAGTTTTACCTATATTGCCAAGACCCGACAACTCATTACAGCCACGATCAGTTTTAAACTTTTTTTCCTTTAGAAATGTCATTTTGCTGTGGTATTGTTCTAAACACAGGAAAACTGCACCACTTTACAGGCATACTATAGACACCCCCCAGGAACGATATTTAAAGGAATATTTCATTTTTATTGTTTCACTTTAAGCATTATTAACCTGTTGCCGCCCGCCCACCGTCATGTGACGGCGGAACAGTGCAGCTCTTGTTCTGGGCCACCGTCGGAGGCTGATTCACACAGGGCATGTGCACAATCGCGGGCACGCAGCCCTGCTCTGTCGGTGTTGCCGTGTCCCCGGGACACAGCGCATCACAGACAGGAGTGAACAGCCTTTGGGCATGGCTGTTCACCATGTGAACGGCGGCGATTAGGTGACAGCTGATCACAAATTGATATACCCCGCAATCGGGAGCACACAGCGCGGTAACGTCAGTGGCGGTATGTTCCCAGGAACACTGCTCTTCACTGACAAGGGTAAACAGCCAATGGGTGGCGGCTGTTTACCACATGATCGGCTATGATCCATTCACAGCCATCACTAAATGTAAACAAAGCCCGTTTACTAGCTGTTACCGGCTCTTCTCTCCTCACACACCGTTTCCAGTGTGAGGAGAGAAGAGCCAGGAGCAGTGAGTTACTGATCTGTGTTTGTACTGTACTGCACCAACACCACAAATAAAAGAGAACCTGTCACATCGCCCCCCCAATACAGCTGTCATCCAACAGTCACAACAGTCACCACATCAGTGCTTACAAAAGTGCACCTGTCACCCATCAGTGTCCACAAAGTGCACCTGTCACTCATCAGTGCCCACAAAGTGCACCTGTCACCCATCAGTGCCCACAAAGTGCACCTGTCACCATCAGAGACTGCCGTCAGCGGTGCACCTGTCACCCATCAGTGACCATCGCCAGTGACCGCCATCAGTGACCCATCCGTGACCCATCCGTGACCCTCATCTGTCACCTATCAGTCCCATAAAGTGCACCAGTCACCATCAGAGACTGCCATCAGTGACTGTCACCTGTCACCCACCAGTGACCATTACACGTCACCTGTCACCCACCAGCGACCATCGCACGTCACCTGCTACCCACCAGTGACCGTCACATGTCACCTGTCACCCATCAATGACCATCACCTGTCACCCATCAGTGACCATCGCCAGTGACTCTCATCAGTGACCCATCCGTGACCCTCATCTGTCACCTATCAGTCCCATAAAGTGCACCAGTCACCATCAGAGATTGCCATCAGTGACTGTCACCCATCACCTGTCACGCAGCAGTGACCATCGAACGTCACCTGCTACCGACCAGTGACTGTCACACATCACCTGTCACCCATCAGTGACCGTCACCTGTCACCTGTCGCCCATCAGTGACCGTCACCCCATAACCTGTCACCTATCAGTGACCGTCACCCATAACCTGTCGCCCATCAGTGACCGTCATTTGTCAACCATTGCACAGCCCATCAGAAAAAATGTCCAAAAGATTCTATACAAGTAAGGAGGCGTTCCAGATCCTCTCCATGACTTATGAGAGCAGCGGGGAGTTCTCATCAGATTCAAATGCCAATTCCGATTGTGAATCAAATTCAGCATTTGAACCGATCGATAGTAATGGATCAGCAAATGAATCAGAGGAAGAATGGATCCCTCCTAAAAGAGCACAGTGCTCTGGAAACCAGGCAGCCACCAGCAATATACCCCAGGATCAAATTCCCAGGCCCAGTATCAGCGCTGCTGCCAGTGATAGACCTCAAAACCAAAGGCCCAGTACCAGAGCTGCCACCAGCGAAAGGCCACAAGAAATGCCCAGTACCAGCACTACCACAGCATCATGCCCAAATGCCAGCACAGGAACTCCAACTACCAGCACTGGAGTGCCACGTCAGCCAAGAGCCAAGGCCACTACATATCTCCCAGATGGTCTTGCCAATCCAACATGGCTGCCTTCCGACTCAGAATCAGCAAGAATTCCCCCTTTCGCCACACAGCTAGGTGTGCAGGCCAATACCCAATTTTTTTCTGAAATTGATTGTTTTCATTTATTTTTGCCTAACACTTTGCTGCAACTCATTGTGGACCAGACCAATTTATATGCCCAGCAGCATATTGCCAACAACCCCCAATCTTCATACGCCTGTCCATTTGAGTGAAAGGATTTGACTCTGGAGGAGTTCAAAGTGTTTATGGGCCTCACCATAAACATGGGGCTTACAAAAAAAATGAAGGACGTGCCTATTGGTCCACCAGCCCCATCCACCACATGCCCATTTATTCTTCCGAAATGTCCAGGTCCCGATACGAGATGATAATGCGCTTTCTATATTTCAGTGACAACACCCAGTGCCCTCCCCCACCAAATTATAATAAATTATATAAAATTCGCCCACTCATTAATTTCTTTTCCCAATGATTTGCAGAACTCTATGTCCCCGATGAGCATATATGTGTAGATGAGTCCCCTGGTACCCTTTTCAGGCCGACTAGGAATAAAACAATACATTCCTAGCAAAAGGGCCAAATACGGAGTGAAATTTTATAAGCTTTGCAAAGGAGTGTCACGGGATATCTGTATGCGTTCCGCATATACGAAGGAAGAGATTCCCAGCTTCAGCCCCCCGAGTGCCCGGCCTACATGGGCACAACTGATAAAATTGTATGGTACCTGGCATACCCACTGCTGAAGAAAGGTTACCACATATACCTGGATAACTTCTACACCAGCCTGCCCCTTTTCAAACACCTATACCTCGCACAAACCCTGTCCTGTGGAACCTCCAGAAAGAATAGGAAGGGCTTCCCACAAGCCATAGTAAATAAGAAATTGCAAAGGGGAGAAAAAGCACCTTTGAGATGCAACGAAGTTCTGGTCTTGAGGTGGAGGGATACCAGGAATGTGTACATGATGTCCACCATCCATGACAACACTACAGTTGAAGTTCAACGAAGACGAGGTCCCATTGTAAAGCCAACATGTGTACAAGATTACAATCTGTACATGGGGGGTGGATTTCAACTACCAAATGCTTCAGCCCTATTTAGCAATTAGGAGGTCCAGTTTCTGGTACAAGAAAGTAGCACTCTATTTAATTCATTTGGCCATTTATAATGCCTACATAATTTACACCAAATCCACCAAAAGCCCTGCCCACTTCCTAAAATTCATAGAAGAAGTTATTACGTCCCTCATCTACCATCAAAGACCCCCCCCAGAAAACCTTTGCTCTGATGCTGTTAGCCGACTTCATGATCGCCACTTCCCGGACCACATTCCACCTTCTGAAGCAGGCCGAAGATGCCAAAAAAGATGTCGAGTATGCAGCAATAAAGGAGAGAAGAGATACCAGCTACCATTGTCCCCAGTGTCCCTCCGAACCCGGCCTTTGCATTGGTAAATGCTTCAGACTATATCACACATTCCTAAAATATTAGCCTATATTCTTAACCATTTCCCCATTTCATCATCTGTGCTGACCATTTCCCATGCTTCCTCAAATAACCATGCCACTGCCTTTGTGAACTGACCCTGGCCTGTTTTTTGACTATGCCTCTGCCAACCGTTTGGGCTGCTTACATGTGAACTGACCCTGGCCTGTTTTACCAACTATGCTTCTGCCTACTGCTTGGACTGTTTCCATGTGAACTGACCCTGGCCTGTTTTATCAACTATGCTTCTGCCCACCGCTTGAACTGCTTGTACATCATCTGATCCTGGCCTGTTTTATGGACTATGCTTTTGCCTACTGCTTGGACTGATCTGTTGCCCTGCTACTGTAGGACACAGGGGTATCACATGTGAGGGGCTCCAGAAATGTTTTTCCGGATGGAGAAAACAATTTTTATGTTGTCTCCGGGTTTCGTAATTTCCTGATTAGGGTCTAGAGTCCGGAGGCTTCATAGAGATTTGGGTGGGTCGAAGCCTCTACCCCTGTGCCCCTGTGCACAGGTCTTACCTGATTGCGGCCCTCAGCCTGCTGTTGACTTACTGCCGCAATCCCCCTGTCTGCAGCCTAAACTGACCACACCTCTACCTGCTACCTAGACTATGGAAATAATTAGCTGTAGCAAGAAGCAGTATGTTTATGAAGGGCTGGAGAGCAGTACAATAATGAATGCAGGGAGGTAACTGTGCACCAGGACCAATATTATGGCTGTGCTGGCTGTCTCTGTCTGGACAATTTCTATGGACAAATGCTTCAGCTGTTCTGACGATATCCTTGTGCTGACTATAGACAATATTCCTGCTTGCTGCCTGCATAATTACTATTGTTTCTAAGCACATTCCTGCCTGCTGCCTGCTGCCTTGCTGCCTGCACCAATTCTCTCCTCTGGGGACACTACTAAAACCACAGGTAATACTTTTTTTTTACCCTTTCCTCAACAGAATTTATTTTGGAGTATAATTTTTGGTATGTAAATGCTATGTGTTAGAAATATAAGGGTCTTCAAAAATAATAGGTTGTCAAGAAATTAGATGTGTAATTTATGCTTGTAGAACGCCTGAAGGTGCTACTTCAATGGTGGGCCTCTGTATGTGGTCAGGCTATGTGAAAGTCTCACACATGTGGTATTGCCATACTCAGGAGGGTAGCAGAATGTATTTTGGGGTGTAATTTTTGCTATGTACATGCTATGTGTTGGAAATATCTTAAAAATTGACAACTTTGTGGAAAAAAATGCGTTTTCATTTTTTTTCCACATTTTCCAAAAACGTCTGGAAAAAAATGAACAGTTAAAAAGACTCATTATGCTTCATAGATTATATGTTGGGGTGTCTGCTTTCCAAAATTGGGTCATTTTGTGGGTATTTGTACTTTCCTTGCTTGTTAGTGTCTCAAGAAATGAGATAGGTCTTCAGTACATCTGGTGTGATCAGATGTGATCAATTTTCAATGATTTGCACCATAGTTGTAGACTCTAAAAACTTTCACAAAAAACAAATAATATACACTAATTAGGGTTATTTTTACCAAAGATATGTAGCCGTATAAATTTTGGCCAAAATTTATGAAGAAATATTACTAATTTTCAAAATTTTATGACAGAATCAAAGAAAAAGGCATTTTTTCACCAAATGTTCAGTCTTTTTTTATTTATAGCACACAAAATAAAAAAACCCACTAGTGATTAAATACCACCAGAAGAAAACTCTATTTGTGTGAAAAAAAGGACGCAAATTTCATTTGGGTACAGTGTTGCATGACTGAGCAATTATCATTCAAAGTGTGAGAGCGCTGAAAGCTGAAAATTGATCTGGGCAGGAAGTGAAAGTGCCTTGTAGGAAAGTGGTTAAAATCACTGCTCCTGAATAGGGATGAGCCGAACACCCCCCCGGTTTGGTTCTCAGCAGAACATGCGAACATTCAAAAAGTTTGTTTGAACACACGAACACCGTTAAAGTCTATGGGACACAAAAGTGAAAAATCAAAGTGCTAATTTTAAAAGCTTATATGCAAGTTATTGCCATAAAAAGTGTTTGGGGACCTGGGTCCTGCCCCAGGGGACATGAATCAATGCAAAAAAAATTTTAAAAACGGACGTTTTTAATAATGCTTAAAGTGAAACAATAAAAATGACATATTTCTTTAAATATCATGCCTGGGGGGTGTCTATAGTATACCCGTAAAGTAGCACAGTTTTCCCATGTTTAGAACAATACCACAGCAAAATGACATTTCTAAAGGAAAAAAAGTCATTTAACACTGTTTGGGGCTGTAATGTATTGTAAGGTCCCGGCAATATAGATGAAAATCATTGAGAAAAATGGCATGGGTTCCCCCCACAACCTATTATGAGGCTCTTTGGGTCTGGTATGGATATTAAGGAGAACCCCGCACCCAAATAAAATAAACATGGCGTGGGGGGCCCCCAGGCACTATATACTCTGAACAGAAGTATATATACTATACGGTCTGCCCTATATACTCTGCAGAAAATTGGGCCTTAGGTGTTGGTGGAACCAGAACACTGCAAGCCCTCACGGTTACTCTTGGTGAGCGCAGGAATGAGCCCTGCTGTGAAATACTATATCAAAAATTGTAATTACATGCCCTTGTTAAACAGGGGCAGAAACATTGGGCCTTTGGTGGTGGTGGTGGTGCCACAACACTGTAAGCCCTCACAGTTACTCTTGGTGGGTGCAGGAATGGGCCCTGCTGTGAAATATTAGATCAAAAATTGTAATTACATGACCCTGTTAAACAGGGACAGAAAAATTGGGCCTTAGGCAGTGGTGGTGGTGCCCTAAACCAAAAATATTGTTGGAAGCTAGCATCATCAAGATTGAGGAGGAATAGGATAGTCACTCAGCATAGGCAGTCTTCAAGGGATCCCACATCCATAGAAAAATCAATCAGTTACATCAGCATCAGGTGCTTGATAGCTGCTGATCCAAATGATTCATTTTTATGAATGTGAGCCTAGCAATGGAGTCTGTGGACAGGCACACTCTATGATCTGTTACAAACCCTCCAGCAGCACTGAATGTGCGTTCAGAAAGAATGCTGGATGCAGGACAGGCCAGTAGCTCAATTGCATATTGAGCAAGTTCTGGCCAGTGGTCCATCTTCAAGACACAGTAACCCAGTGGATGCTCTGTTGGAAAGGCCTCCAAGTCTGCTCTTGCCCTTAGATATTCCTGCACCATGTAATGCAGACGCTGGCAATGGTTGCTTGAACCGATCAGACCTTGGCGCTGAGGACTGAAAAAAACAAAGCAGCCAAGAGGTCCATGGTAACTCTGGAGCAGCTGCAGAGATCCACAGCTCAGGTGGGAGAATCTGTCCAAAGGACAACTATTAGTTGTGCACTTCACAAATCTGGCCTTTATGGAAGAGTGGCAAAAAGAAAGCCATTGTTTAAAGAAAGCCATAAGAAGTTCCGTTTGAAGTTTGCGAGAAGCCATGTGGGAGCACACAGCAAACATGTGGAAGAAGGTGCTCTGGTCAGATGAGACCAAAATTAAGATTTTGGCCTAGGAGTAAAATGCTATGTATGGCAGAAAACTAACACTGCATATCACCCTGAACACACCATCCCCACCATGAAACATGGTGGTGGCAGCATTATGTTGTGGGGATGCGAAAGACTTGAGACTGGGGCGGAGGTTCACTTTCCAGCAAGACCACGACCGTAAACATACAGCCAGAGCTACAATGGAATGGTTTATATCAACGCATATAAAAGGGTGAACAAATATCTGCGCTAACTAAAAAAAGGATTAGCAGCCAGCATAGTTTGTTGATTCATCAAACACAAATATAAAAGATCAAAATGCAGCGCTAAAGTAAAAGAAAGTTAACAAGTAAATATAATAGTCCATAGAAAAACAATGAAGAGTAGAGATGACGTGAAGCCTCCACCAAACTTCAGTGTGCAAAAGAAAGCACACCACACCCACGTGCTACCAATCTGCTTACCAGAAAAATATGAAAAACATGCGATGTAATCATTTGATGCAAAGGCTCAATAGTAACTCCGAATGGCACACTCCATCATAGACAGCCAGAAAATGGGAAAAGCCAGGTAGTCACATATCATCAGGACATCAGGATTCACATGAGAAGATGAATGGATTGTGCAGTCATCAGCAGGATAACCCAGTAAGGAGAAAGCAATAATAGTGAAGCTCGTATAGGTAAAACACACATGTTTATTGTAGTCTACTTACAGGTAAAAAGTGTACATCATCACAGAAAGGAAATAATTTGCGACTCACAGCGTGCTTGTATCGGCCAGCCTGACATGTTTCATCCTATGTGGATATCATCAGAGGCGTGGCCAATGATGCAAGCACGCCCACATAAATAATAAACATCTCAGGTCACACTGCCCACTGATAGGACAGTGTGACACATATAGCAGCTGTTTTAGATTACACCTCCGGCCGCACATGCGCACTGCAAGCGCACTGTATGTGAAGCAGGAAGTGAAAGGTAGTTTTACTCGGCCACACATGCGCAGTGCGGCCGTGCGGTTCACAGAGACAAGAACATATAAAAGAAAGCCATTGTTTAAAGAAAGCCATAAGAAGTCCCGTTTGAAGTTTGCGAGAAGCCATGTGGGAGCACACAGCAAACATGTGGAAGAAGGTGCTCTGGTCAGATGAGACCAAAATTGAAGATTTTGGCCTAGGAGTAAAATGCTATGTATGGCAGAAAACTAACACTGCATATCACCCTGAACACACCATCCCCACCATGAAACAGGTCAACAGATCCTTGCAAAAGAGCGGAACGCCGTACGTGACAACGTCATTCCTCAATTAAGCAAACAACACGGCCTCGCATGCGCGCTGCGGTCGCACCACACAGAAAGCATGTATTGAAAAATAACATCATGTGGCTGCACATGCGCAGTGCGGCCGAACAGTTAA
Organism: Aquarana catesbeiana; assembly: GCF_042186555.1. NCBI lineage: Eukaryota > Metazoa > Chordata > Amphibia > Anura > Ranidae > Aquarana > Aquarana catesbeiana. Next base: position 41,969,521 of record NC_133324.1, read on the forward strand.
AAAACGAAGACACCAACCAGCATAGCAGTTTCTCACTTGCGGTAGGCGGAATGAGATCACCGCCGGCCAAAAGTGATAACAGCACTTCAGGAAGCCGCCCATACAACAAAGGCACACTCCAAACATGCTGGTGTCTCTTATTGATACACAAACACCTAAAGAATGCAATATAATGTAAAATAGGTAAAAAATTAATTGAACCTACATATTATTTAAAATAGGAGAATATTAAAAATATATCCTTAAAGGGCAATTAACTGTATTGAAGAGGGGATATGGAGGCTCTCAAACAATGCAGCAATCCAACAATATTAGCCGCCCAGAAAAATATATGATCATGAAAACTAAACATGACATTCAAAAGGACTGATAAAATAAACATATATTAATAAAAAGAAAAGATATGAAAAATAAAAAAATAAAATATGAAAAATAAAAAATGTAAAAATGAATAAAATAAAGGGAAAAAAAATAGAGATAAAAATATGCAAATACTGCCCCCTAGTGTTCATACAAATGAAAAATGTTTTTAACTATTATTAATAAAACAATTTATATCCCAGTTGACATTCATGCCGAATGTGGTATAACATTTTAAATCATATATCCAACTGGTTTCAAGTTTGGAAATTTCTTGTTTGGACGAACTACCACGCCAGTGTGGGTTGAACCTGTCAATGGCCACAAAGGTGGTTCCCTTGGGATTCTGATTATGACATTCCAGGTAATGTCGGGAAACAGTGTGTTTCAGAAATCCCTTCTTAATATTTGTGATATGCTCATTAACCCTAACGTGCATGGCCCGTGTCGTGCGGCCCACATATTGCAAGCCGCAAGGGCAAATCAATAAGTATACCACGTTTAGTGAAGTACAAGTGATAAAGGTGTTAATGTCAAAAATTCTACCCGTGGCATGAGATTTAAATTGACATATTTTTCTACTCTTGTCATTATTGATGGCACAAACATTACAACCACGGCAAGGGTGATAGCCTTTAGATTTTTGAAAAAATGACACTCTATTGGGGCATCCAAAATGTTGGGTGCTACTTGGAGTTTAAGGGGGGGAACTCCTCTAAATATAACCTGTGGCCGATCTGGGAGCACTGGACCCAAAAATGTATCATTTCTAAGAACTCCCCAATGTTTAGTTCAAATTTTTTTGATGTCAAAATATTGTTGGGAATAAGTAGTGATCATTGAGAAATTGTAATCAATCCCACTTGGTGAGGGTTTTTTCCTATTCTGTAAAATGGAGGCTCGATCCATACTCCCCACTTCATTAATAACTATGTTCAAATCTTTGGGTGAGTATCCTTTCTCAATGAATCTTTCTTTCAGAGTGGCAGCCTGTATAAAGAAGTCTTCCTTAAGAGTACAATTCTGCCGCAACCGGAGGAATTGACTTCTGGGCACCGATTTAAATCATGAAGGGTGATGGCAGCTACCCTGTCCAATATACCCATTTCTATCAGTACTCTTGAAGAAAGTGGACATATTATATACGCCATCTTTAACCTGTATGATTAAATCCAAAAAATTAATTTTGTTGGTGCTACTCTCAAACTGTAACACAATCCCCAGTGAATTATCATTGAGTTGGTGCATGAAGGTGGTAAGTGACAGCATATCGCCATCCTACAGGAGGAGGATGTCGTCTATATATCTACCCCAGAAGATCAATTTTGGTCGTCTGTTGGAATAGACGACATCCTCCTCCCATTTGGCCATAAATAAATTGGCCATACTTGGTGTGAATTTTGAACCCACAGCGACCCCTCTGTTTTGGAGGTAATGAGTACCCCCAAAACAGAAGTAATTACGGGTCATGGCATATTTCAATAGGTCTAAAATGAACTCTCGTTGAGCAGAAATCAACTCAACATCTCTCCTCAGGAACAGATCCACAGCTTCTAAACTGTCTAAATGGGAAACAATAGTGTAAAGGGACGCCACGTCGGCAGTGGCCATAATGTATCCCTCTTTCCACTCTAAATTCTCAAAACTGTGAATCACTTGCGCAGAATTTTTGATATAGGAGGGGGTACCAGATACCAAGGGTTGTAAAAAGCCATCAATATATTTACTGATTCTGGAGGTAATAGAGTCCAGCCCACTTATAATCGGTCTTCCCAGGGGGTTAACTAAACTCTTGTGTACCTTCGGTAAAAAATAAATAATTGGCTTTCTGAGTGACAACGGGATTAAGAAGTCCCTCTCCTTATTGAGCAATTTGTTACGAAAACCAGCATTGACAAGTTCAATAAGTTCCTTTTTGTATTTAAAAATGGGATTATGACTCAATGGGATATAGGTTTCAGTATCCGACAAGATTCTATTCATTTCTGAAAAGTATGAGCTCTTGTCCATCACCACTATCCCCCCCCTTATCAGCGGGTCGGATGATAATATCACTCCTTTGTTTCAAAGATTCTAATCCCTCATGAAATCTCAAATTTTTATGATTCCTCCTTATTTTTAACTTGTCTATGTCCTTTAGGACTAGTTCTTTAAACACAGATATAGATGGTGGCATAAACCCAGGTGGGTTGAAAAGAGAAGCATTAGAAAGGCCCGAATGTCTCACTTCATCCACCTCTTTAAGAGTAGTGGTAGCGGTTTGGGATAGAAAATATTTTTTTATAGTGACCTTTCTAATGTATTTTTGTACATCTATTAAGGCCCCAAACTTGCTCAAGGGTTTATCTGGAGCATATTTGAGTCCATGTTCAAGTACAACTTTCTCATTCTCAGTGAGTGTGCTTTTGCTGAGGTTGAAAATCCCAGCATCTCTTATATCCTTCGCCTTTTTCGATCGGTTCCTCCTCCCCTCTCTGGTCCCTCTCTTGGCTCTTCCCCCCTCTTGTTTTTCTGTGGGGCCTTGAGAAAAAAAGAGGAAGCAGAAGTAGATGGGCCAAAGTGGTACGGGGGACCTTGATTAAAGTGTTGGGGTCTTCTGGGCGGATAATAACCAGGGCTGTCCCAACCTGGTCGTTTATAACCAGGATGAGTATTACCCGGAATACAGACCGACGGGTGTTGGACAATATATCGGTCATCATAACCATGATCATTATATTCATGGTAGTCATCATGATGCTCTCCCAGAGGTCCATACCGATTATGTACTGGGATAACCTCTGAATAATCATAAGAAGAATGATCATATTGTGCATGATAGGGATGAGCCGAACACCCCCCCGGTTCGGTTCGCACCAGAACCTGCGAACGGACCGAAAATTTGCACGAACGTTAGAACCCCATTGACATCTATGGGACTCGAACGTTCAAAATCAAAAGTGCTCATTTTAAAGGTGAATTTGCATAGTATTGTACTAAAAAGGGTTTGGGGACCCGGGTCCTACCCCAGGGGACATGTATCAATGCAAAAAAACATTTTTAAAAACGGCCGTTTTTTCTGGAGCAGTGATTTTAATGATGCTTAAAGTTAAAAAAAAGTTAAATATTCCTTTAACCACTTCAGCCCCGGAAGGATTTACCCCCTTCCTGACCAGAGCACTTTTTACAATTTGGCACTGTGTCGCTTTAACTGCTAATTGCGCGGTCATGCAATGCTATACCCAAATGAAATTTGTGTCCTTTTCTTCCCACAAATAGAGCTTTCTTTTGATGGTATTTGATCACCTCTGCGTTTTTTATTTTTTGCGCTATAAACGGAAAAAGACCGAAAATTTTGAAAAATAATGACATTTTCTACTTTTTGTTATGAAAAAATCCAATAAAATCAATTTTAGTCATACATTTAGGCCAAAATGTATTCAGCCACATGTCTTTGGTAAAAAAAAGTCAATAAGCGTATATTTATTGGTTTGCGCAAAAGTTATAGCGTCTACAAACTAGGGTACATTTTCTGGAATTTACAAAGCTTTTAGTTTATGAATGCCTATGTCATTTCTTGAGGTGCTAAAATGGCAGGGCAGTACAACCCCCCCAAATGACCCCATTTTGGAAAGTAGACACCCCAAGGAAATTTCTAAGAGGCATGTTGAGCCCATTGAATATTATTTTTTTTGTCCCAAGTGATTGAATAATGAAAAAAAAAAAAAATTACAAAAAGTTGTGACTAAATGATATATTGCTCACACAGGCCATGGGCATATGTGGAATTGCACCCCAAAATACATTCAGCTGCTTCTCCTGAGTACGGGGATACTACATGTGTGGGACTTTTTGGGAGCCTAGCCGCGTACGGGGCCCCGAAAACCAATCACCGCCTTCAGGATTTCTAAGGGCGTAAATTTTTGATTTCACTCCTCACTACCTATCACAGTTTTGAAGGCCATAAAATGCCCAGATGGCACAAACCCCCCCAAATGACCCCATTTTGGAAAATAGACACCCCAAGCTATTTACTGAGAGGCATGTTGAGTCCATGGAATATTTTATATTTTGACACAAGTTGCCGGAAAGTGACACTTTTTTTTTTTGCACAAAGTTGTCACTAAATGATATATTGCTCACACAGGCCATGGGCATATGTGGAATTGCATCCCAAAATACATTTAGCTGCTTCTCCTGAGTATGTGGATACCACATGTGTGGGACTTTTTGGGAGCCTAACCGCGTACGGGGCCCCGAAAACCAATCACCGCCTTCAGGATTTCTAAGGGTGTAAATTTTTGATTTCACTCTTCACTGCCTATCACAGTTTCGGAGGCCATGGAATGCCCAGGTGGCACAAAACTCCCTCAAACAAACCCATTTTGGAAAGTAGACACCCCAAGCTATTTGCTGAGGGGCATGGTGAGTATTTTGCAGCTCTCATTTGTTTTTGAAAATGAAGAAAGACAAGAAAAAAAATTTTTTTTTCTTTTTTCAATTTTCAAAACTTTGTGACAAAAAGTGAGGTCTGCAAAATACTTACTATACCTCTCAGCAAATAGCTTGGGGTGTCTACTTTCCAAAATAGGGTAATTTGGGGGGGTTTGTGCCACCTGGGAATTCCATAGCCTCCGAAACTGTGATAGGCAGTGAAGAGTGAAATCAAAAATTTACCCCCTCAGAAAGCCTGAAGGTGGTGCTTGGTTTTCGAGGTCCCGTGCGCGGCTAGGCTCCCAAAAAGTCTCACACATGTGGTATCCCCGTACTCAAGAGAAGCAACAGAATGTATTTTGGGGTGTAATTTCACATATTCCCATGGTATGTTTGAGCAATATATCATTTAGTGACAACTTTGTGCAAAAAAAAAAAAAAAAATTTGTCTTTTTCCCGCAACTTGTGTCACAATATAAAATATTCCATGGACTCGACATGCCTCTCAGCAAATAGCTTGGGGTGTCTACTTTCCAACCAAAATGGGGTCATTTGGGGGGTTTTGAACTGTCCTGGCATTTTATGCACAACATTTAGAAGCTTATGTCACACACCACCCACTCTTCTAACCACTTGAAGACAAAGCCCTTTCTGACACTTTTTGTTTACATTAAAAAATTTTTTTTTTTTGCAAGAAAATTACTTTGAACTCCCAAAAATTATATATTTTTTAAAGCAAATGCCGTACAGATTAAAATGGTGGGTGTTTATTTTTTTTTCACACAGTATTTGCGCAGCGATTTTTCAAACGCATTTTTTGGGGAAAAAACACACTTTTTTAAATTTTAATGCACTAAAACACTTTATATTGCCCAAATGTTTGATGAAATAAAAAAGATGATCTTAGGCCGAGTACATGGATACCAAACATGACATGCTTTAAAATTGCGCAGAAACGTGCAGTGGCAACAAAATAAATACATTTTTAAAAGCTTTTAAAAGCCTTTACAGGTTACCACTTTAGATTTACAGAGGAGGTCTACTGCTAAAATTATTACCCTCGATCTGACCTTTGCGGTGATACCTCACATGCAATTGCTGTTTACATTTGATGCCAGACAGACGCTTGCGTTCGCCTTAGCGCGAGAGCAGGGGGGACAGGGGTGCTTTTTTTTTTTTTTTTTTTCTTTATTATTTTTTGCTTTTTTATCTTATTTTTAAACTGTTCATTTCATTTTTTTTTAATAATTTTTATTGTTATCTCAGGGAATGTAAATATCCCCTATGATAGCAATAGGTAGTGACAGGTACTCTATTTTGAAAAAAATTGGGGTCTATTAGACCCTAGATCTCTCCTCTGCCCTCAAAGCATCTGACCACACCAAGATCGGTGTGATAAAATGCTTTCCCAATTTCCCAATGGCGCTGCTTACATCCGGCGAAATCTAAGTCATGAAATGCTCGTAGCTTCCGGTTTCTTAGGCCATAGAGATGTTTGGAGCCACTCTGGTCTCTGATCAGCTCTATGGTCAGCTGGCTGAATCACCGGCTGCATTCTCAGGTTCCCTGTTGAGACAGGAGAGCCAGAGAAAAACACGGAAGACGGTGGGGGGGGCATTCCCTCCCACTGCTTGTAAAAGCAGTCTAGAGGCTAATTAGCTGCTAGGATTGCTTTTACATGAAAGCCGATCGCTGGCTGAAAAGAATAATACCAAGATGATACCTAAACCTGCAGGCATCATTCTGGTATAACCACTCAAAGTCGTGAATTGCGTACCTGAAGACAAAAAAATGGTTAACAATAAAACACAGTAAATGGTAAAGTATAAAAAATTGCATACCTGAAAATCAAACATCATAAAACATAATAACAATAACAATAAAACATTGCAGAATAGAATACAGTAAAAAAGAGCAGAACAATAGAGAGAGAATAGAGAGAGAGAGAAAACAATGAAATTACAACTTTTTTTATTTCATATTTTTTTTATGTTTTTTTTTTTTTACACTTTTTTTTGTAACTGTAACTTTTATAACTGTAACCGGTTCCAGGTTCGGGTCTCTCAAAATGCATCTTGGGAGACCCTGTGAAAGTGTGTCTAGTCTGTGTAATGCTGTACCCTACGCTAATACTCAACTAGTGTATGGTAGCGTTCAAAACATTCACCAATGCAAAGAATAGGATTGTCAGGACAGGAGGGACAATAATAGCGGGCGTCACGCCTATATCCGCACTTGCTGCAGACACGACATCTTTTTTGGGGGGTTCGTTGGGTAGGGGTACTCGGGAGGACATAAAAATGCCTCTCATGCAGCCGACTGCATTTGGTTGGGGATGTGAATGGAGGAAGTACGGGTGCTGCAGAAGTGGTGGGTTCCAATTAGGATTGGCGAATGCAGCAGAAAGGGCACTATGGGCACGACGGGGCTGTGTTTGTCTTCCTGTGGGTAGCGGGACACTACTTTTGCTTGCCACCTCACCAGCTTGAACTGCATTTATGGGACTTGCCACGTCACCAAGTGTTACTGCAGTGCTGGTTTGACTACAACCAGGGTGTACTAGGCCCCTGGTGCTTGCCACTTCACCAAAACACTACCAAAAAAACCTGTTAGCGATAGCAGGGATCAGGCCTGACTCTGCGAATGCTGCAGTTATTCGTTTAGTGTTTTGTAAGTGACAGTGATCGATCAGTACTGCACTTGGGTGGGCTGGGCCGGGCCGGGCGGAGGGGCAAAACGCAGGTTCTAGGAGGTATCTGGGCTGATCTCGCTAACACTGCATTTTTGGAAACCCTAAACTGCAGGGGATGCTAGTATAGATCTGATCGGATCAGATATTGATCCCTTCAGATACTATACCACTAAGGAAGGTGTACGGTGCGTGTGTGGGTGTTAGCGGTACTGGCGCTAACCTGATGCTGCTTGGGGCTGGTGCTTGCCAGTTCACCAAAACGCTACCAAAAAACTGTTAGCGATCGCAGGGATCAGGCCTGACTCTGCAAACGCTGCAGTTATGTGTTTAGTGTTTTGTAAGTGTCAATGATCGATCGATACTGCACTTGGGTGGGCTGGGCTGGGCCAGGCGGAGGGGCAAAACGCAGGTGCTAGCAGGTATCTGGGCTGATCCCACTAACACTGCGTTTTTGGGAACCCTAAACTGCTGGGGACGCTAGTATAGATCTGATCTGATCAGATATTGATCCGTTCAGATACTATACCACTAAGGGAGGTGAACGGTGCGTGCGTGGGTGTTAGCAGTACTGGCGCTAAGTTGACGCTTCCTGAGGCTGGTGCTTGCCAGTTCACCAAAATGCTACCAAAAAAACTGTTAGCGATCGCAGGGATCAGGCCTGACTCTGCGAACGCTGCAGTTATGCGTTTAGTGTTTTGTAAGTGACAGTGATCAATCGATACTGCACTTGGGTGGGCTGGGCTGGGCCGGGTGGAGGGGCAAAACGCAGGTGCTAGCAGGTATCTGGGCTGATCCCACTAACACTGCGTTTTTGGGAACCCTAAACTGCTGGGGACGCTAGTATAGATCTGATCGGATCAGGTACTATACCACTAAGGGAGGTGTACAGTGTGTGCATGGGTGTTAGCAGTACTGGCGCTAATCTGACGCTGCCTGGGGCAATGCATATCACTGCCGGGCGATCAGGGGGCTAAACCTTTATTCGGTAATAAACGGCGGGTGCCCTGACACTATAAAAAATAAACTAACTAATCAGTGTCACCCGTAACGGTTATACGGTGATCAGTGGTGAAAGTGTTAACTAGGGGGCAATCAAGGGGTTAAAACATTTATTAGATAGTATATGGGGGTCCCTGTCGCTATAAAACACTGACGGTGAACCTAAATATTTATCTCCCTAACTAGTATCACCAGCGACACTAATACAGCGATCAGAAAAATGATCGCTTACTGACACTGGCGATGGGGGGTGATCAAGGGGTTAAAACTTTATTAGGGGGGTTAGGGGGGTATCCTAGACCTAAAGGGGGCTAATACTAACTGCCCTACCACACTAACTGTCACAAACTGACACCAATGCAGTAATCAGAAAAAAAAAACTGCTTGGTGTCAGTGTGACGGGGGGAGGGGTGATTGGGGGTGATCGGGGGGGGGGATCGGGGGTGTATTGTGTGCCTGGCATGTTCTACTGAGTGTGTATGTGTTGTGCACTCACAGCGAAGTCTTCTCTCCTCGGAGCCGGAACGGAAAATACCGAGCCGAGGAGAGATGACATCATTTCCTTTGCTGCTGTTTAGCATACAGCAGCAGAGGAAGAATCTGATTGGCTGGGAGTGATCGCGAGGGGGGGGCCATGAATGGATGGTCTCCCCCTCACCTCTCATCACTCCCAGACACAAGTCGACTGCCTTGGGCACCGGAGGGGGTCTGATCGGACCCCCCGCCCGTGGGTGGCAGATCACGTATCAGGTACGTGATTTGCCTGCCCGTGCCATTCTGCCGCAGTATATCTGCATGAGGTGGTCGGCAAGTGGTTAAATATCATACCTGGGGGGTGTTTATAGTATGCATGTAAAGTGGCGCGTGTTTCCCGTGCTTAGAACAGTCCCTGCAGAAAATTTAATTTTTAAAGGAAAAAAAGTCATTGAAAACTGCTTGCGGCTTTAATGTAATGTCGGGTCCTGGCAATATGGATGAAAATCAGTGAGACAAACAGCATGGGTACCCCTCAGTCCATTACCAGGCCCTTTGGGTCTTGTATGGATATTAAGGGGAACCCCGCACCTAAATTAAAAAGGAAAGGCGTGCGGCCACCAGGCCCTATATACTCTGAACAGCAGTATACAGGCGGTGCAAACAAGACAGGGACTGTAGGTTTGTTGTTAAGTAGAATCTGTTTGTAATTTTGAACTGGTACATTTTTAATGTGTTTAACTCCAGCCAAAAAATCTATTTTAAGCTTTTTGGAAAACATAGGGAAGGGTTATCACCCCTGTGACATTTGTTTTGCTGTCTGTGCTCCTCTTCAGAAGATTTCACCTCATTTTTTGTCCCAATGACAAATGTTTTTTGAAAATTTGGGTTTTTTTGTGAAACAAGGATTAGTGATAAAGCATCAGTGAAAAGGAGAAATGTTTTTCCCATATTAACTCTTACAGGAGAGAATTTCCTTTCCTAGGGGTAGATTTTATCTCAATTCCTGTTGTCTCCTTCTTTTTGCAAGTAGGAGTCGTTTGTAAGTTGGATGTTTGAAAGTAGGGGCCTGCCCTATATACTCAGCAGAAATTTGGGCCTTAGGTGTTGTTGTGGCCACAACACTGTAAGCCCTCACAGGGCCCTGCTGTGAAATATTAGATCAAGAATTGTAATTACATGCCCCTGTTGAACAGGGGCAGAAAAATTGGGCCTTTGGTGGTGGTGGTGCTAGTGCCACAACACTGTAAGTCCTCACTCGCTCTTGCTGGGCGCAGAAACGGGCCCTGCTGTGAAATATTAGATCAAGAATTGTAATTACATGCCCCTGTTAAACAGGGGCTGAAAAATTGGGCCTTAGGCACTGGTGCTGGTGCCACAACACTGCAACCCCTCACAGATACTCTAGTTGGAACGCAGGAACGAGCCCTGCTGCAAAGTATTGCATCAAAAATTGTAATTACACGCTCCTGTTAAACAGGGGCTGAAAAATTGGGTCTTAGGCACTGGTGCTGGTGCCACAACACTGCAACCACTCACAGATACTCTAGTTGGAACACAGGAACGAGCCCTGCTGCAAAGTATTGCATCAAAAATTGTAATTACATGCCCCTGTTAAACAGGGGCTGAAAAATTGGGCCTTGGGCATTGGTGCTGGTGCCACAACACTGCAAACCCTCACAGATACTCTAGTTGGAACGCAGAAACGAGCCCTGCTGCAAAGTATTGCATCAAAAATTGTAATTACATGCCCCTGTTAAACAGGGGCTGAAAAATTGGGCCTTAGGCACTGATGGTGGCGCCCAGAACCAAAAATGTTCTTACAAGCTATCAGCGTGATCATTGAGGAGGAAGAGGATAATTACTCAGGATAGTCACTCAGCATCAGCATAGGCAGTCTTTGAAGGGATCTGAGATTTCAAAAAAAATTATTCGGTTACATCAGCATCAGCTGCTTGGTAGATGGTGATGATCCAAGACTGATTCATTTTTATGAAGGTCAGTCGATTGACTGAGTCGGTGGATAGACGCACCCTGTGGCCGGTTACAAAGCCTCCAGCAGCACTGAATGTGCGTTCCGAAAGAACGCTGGATGCAGGACAGGCGGCCAGTAGCTTAATTGCATACTGTACAAGCTCTGGCCAGTGATCCATCCTCAAGACCCAGTAACCCAGAGGATTTATGGTGGGAAAGGTGTCCAAGTCAGATCTTGCCCCTAGGTATTCCTGCACCACGTAAAACAGACGCTGGCAATGGTTGCTGGAACTGATCATACTTTCGGGCTACGGACGAAAAAATTGTCTGAACGCATCGGTCAGACGGCCACCTTCTCCACCGCTCCTTCTTTGACTGACCGAAGCCTCAGCAACACGATGTCCAGAAACAGGAGTTTGTAACCTCCCAGTCTCTGGGAACACGTTGCACAGACCTTTCTGCAAAGCCTCCCAAAGATGTTTCATCCTCTCCTCCCTCTGCGATGGCAAGATAAGGTCCGCAACCTTACCCTTGTAACGTGGATCAAGGAGGGTTGCCAGCCAGTATTGGTCCTTCTCCTTGATACGAGGAGATAATACGAGGATCCTTACGCAGGCTTTGCAGGATCAGGGAGGCCATGCAGCATAGGTTTGCTGAGGCATTCAGTCCGGAGTCCTCTGGGTCACTAAGGAAGACATGGTCCGCGGACAGCCACCTCCTCCCAGCCACGTACAAGTCCTTGTGTTTCTTGGGACTGATGCCTTAAAGACTGCTGCTGATGCTGAGTGCCAGGCTCCACCTCCATACTGACACAATCCTCCTCCTCCTCGTCCTTGTCCTCTTCCTGGGTGATCGGCGGGCACGTAGGAACACTGTCTGGATAAAGGGGGCCTTGAGAGCTAAGGAAGTCCTCCTCTTCCTGCCTCTGTTTTGTCTCAAGTGCCCTGTCCATTATTCCACGCAGCGTGTGGAAGGGTTCTTTACTGTAAGAGCGGCAAGGATGTGGAATTCCCTTCCACAGGCGGTGGTCTCAGCGGGGAGCATTGATAGCTTCAAGAAACTATTAGATAATCACCTGAATGACCGCAATATACAGGGATATGTAATGTAATACTGACACATAATCACAAACATAGGTTGGACTTGATGGACTTGTGTCTTTTTTCAACCTCACCTACTATGTAACTATGTAACTATGTGTGCTCCAACAGGTGGACAAGGGGGACAGTGTCACTGATGCATGCACTGTCACTGCTCACCATTCTTGTGGCCTCCGCAAATGGTCACAGGGCAGTGCATGCATCCCTGATCATGGACCACTGGCGTGGGGAAAAAAAAAAGCTCTCCTGACCCTGTCCTGGTGCCATAGTCTCACAGGTACTCATTGATGGCCCTCTGCTGCGTGTGCAGCCACTGCAGCATGGCCAACATTGAGTTCCACCTGGTGGGCATGTCACAGATTAGGCAGTTCTTGGGCAGTTTAAACTCCTTTTGGAGGTCTACGAGCTGAGCACTGGCATTATATGACCGGCGAAAATGCACACAGACTTTCCTGGCCTGCCTCAGGACATCCTGTAAGCCCGGGTACCTGCCCAAGAACCGCTGCACCACCAAGTTAAGGACATGAGCCAAACAGGGCACATGGGTCATTTGTCCCTGTCAGAGGGAAGAGAGGAGGTTGCTGCCATTGTCGCAAACCACCATTCCTGCCTTAAGTTGGCGTGGTGTCAACCACGTCTGAACCTGCCCCTGCAGAGCTGACAGAACCTCTGCCCCAGTGTGGCTCCTGTCACCCAAGCACACCAGCTCAAGCACCGCATGGCATCTTTTGGCCTGCATACTTGCATAGCCCCTTGAATGGCTACGGAGCACCACTGGTTCCAAGGACAAAGCACAGGAAGAGGCCATGGAGGAAGAAGAAGAGGAGGGGGTGGAGGAGAGAGGTGTGTCACAATCATTAGCAGTGGCATTTTGGAGGCATGGTGGTGGAACAACCTCCAACACTACTGCACCTTGTCCTGCATCCTTCCCAGCTGCCAGCAGAGTGACCCAATGTGCGATGAAACTTAGGTAACGTCCCTGTCCATGCCTGCTGGACCAAGAGTCAGCGGTAATATGCACTTTACCGCTGACCGCCCTGTCCAGCGAGGCCAAGACATTGCCTTCCACATGCCGGTAGAGAGCCGGAATCGCCTTCCGTGAGAAAAAGTGGCATTTGGGTACCTGCCACTGAGGAACCGCACATTCTACAAACTCACGGAAGGGGGCAGAATCTACCAACTCAAAAGGCAGCAGTTGAAGTGCTAGCAATTTTGCCAAGCTAGCATTCAACCGCTGGGCATGTGGATGGCTGGGAGCGAACTTCTTTCGGCAGTGCAGCAGCTGGGGCAGGGAAATTTGCCTGGTACAATCTGACGTCGGTGTACCGAAAGCAGATTGCCCACAAGTACTTGGCTGTGCCACACCTAATTCTACACCTTCATTCCTCTCAGTGCAGGTCTCAAAGAGGACTGAAGGTATAGTGGAGTTGGAGATCTCAGCTGATGAGGAGTAAGGAGAGGTCCTCTTTGTTCTTTGGTGTGGGTCTTTTAGATATGCTTGCCAACTAACTGCATGGCAGGTCAACATATGTCTGGTCAAGCATGTGGTGCCCAAGCGAGCGATGTTTTGGCCACGCGAGATATGCTTGAGACATATGTTGCAAATAGCAGCAGTGCGATCTGATGCACTCATCTCAAAAAAGGCCCACACCAAAGAACTTTTTGAATAACGCGCAGAGACTGCAGCGCCCTGCACATGCGGAGCTTTGGGGTGTGATGCAGTCAGTTTGCTGCCCTTAGGCTGGCCCTTGGAGGGCATCCTGCCTCATTGGTGATGTGCCGCCACCTCCTCCTCCTTCTCCTCCTCTCTCCTATCAGGCACCCACGTTGAATCAGTGACCTCATCATCCCCTCCCTCCTCATCACTGGAGCAAACCTGGCAGTATGCTGCAGCAGAGGGAGCATGACTGCCAGATTGCTGCCCTTCTTGGGCACCCCCTCTGTCCGTGCTCACATTACTGCCTTCATCTAGCTCAGTATCATCATCAGTGCCTTCCAAACGCTGGGCATCCTCCTAGAGCATGTACCCAACACTATGGTCAAACAGTTTGAGGGACTCCTCAGGAGGACATGGTGGGGCTAGGGAAGGAGTCACTGATGACATTGAGCCGAGGGAAGAGGCTGCTGCTTTGCCAGACAAAGTACTCTGAGCATGGGTGAGAGAGAATGAGGATGAGGATGGCTTGGTCATCCACTCGACCAAGTCTTCCTCATGTTGCTGCTCAACACAGCCAGCTGCCGAAAAAAAGGCCAAGCGTGTCCCACAGCCACGTGCTGATGAGGATGCACCGTCTCCACGACCAGCACTGTTGCCTCTAGACACAGAGCCTGCTTGCCCTTTTTTATTTGCTTGTGACTGTCTGCCTCTCCTTGTTGGCCTTCCAGACATACTAATGGCCTGTAGCTGCACTAAGCTGGGATATATATATATATATATATATATATATATATACATACTGATACTGCAGCTAGCAAAATCAACTGCCTGCCTGTAGTATGAGAACACCACCAACCTTCTACAGGTAGCTTTAGCTGAACACTGTGCAGAGCTAGCTCTACACTAACTTGTAGATTATTTAGCTGCCTGCGGTAGTGATAGGATCAGGAAAACACCACCAACCTTCTAAAGGTAGCTTTAGGTGAACACTGTGCAGAGCTCGCACTACACTAACTTGTAGCTTATTTAGCTGCCTGCGGTAGTGATAGGATTAGGAAAACACCACCAACCTTCTACAGGTAGCTTTAGATGAACACTGTGCAGAGCTCGCCAAAAAATAACTTGTAGCTTATTTAGCTGCCTGCGGTAGTGATAGGATTAGGAAAACACCACCAACCTTCCACAGGTAGCTTTAGGTGAACACTGTGCAGAGCTCGCCAAAAAATAACTTGTAGCTTATTTAGCTGCCTGCGGTAGTGATAGGATCAGGAAAACACCACCAACCTTCTACAGGTAGCTTTAGGTGAACACTGTGGAGAGCTTGCACTACACTAACTTGTAGCTTATTTAGCTGCCTGCGGTAGTAATAGGATCAGGAAAACACCACCAAACTTCTACAGGTAGCTTTAGGTGAACACTGTGCAGAGCTTGCAAATAAATAACTTGTAGGTTTAGCTGAACACTGTGAGGAGGACGCACTACAATAACTTGTAGCTTTAGCTGAACACTGTGCAGAGGTCGCACTACACTAACTTGTAGCTTTAGCTGAGCACTGTGCAGAGGTCGCACTACACTAACTTGTAGTTTTCGCTGAACACTGTGAGGAGGACACACTACACCAACTTGTAGCTTTAGCTGAACACTGTGAGGAGGACACACTACCCTAACTTGTAGCTTTAGCTGAACACTGTGCAGAGGTCACACTAAACTAACTTGTAGTTTTTGCTGAACACTGTGAGGAGTACGCATTACACTAACTTGTAGCTTTAGCTGAACACTGTGCAGAGGTCGCACTACACTAACTTGTAGCTTTAGCTGAACACTGTGAGGAGGACGCACTACACTAACTTGTAGCTTTAGCTGAACACTGTGCAGAGCTCGCACTACACAAACTTGTACCTTATTTAGCTGCCTGCGGTAGTGATAGGATCAGGAAAACACCACCAACCTTCTACAGGTAGCTTTAGGTGAACACTGTGCAGAGCTCGCCAAAAAATAACTTGTAGCTTATTTAGCTGCCTGCGGTAGTGATAGGATCAGGAAAACACCACCAACCTTCCACAGGTAGCTTAAGCTGAACACTGTGCATAGCTCACAAAAAAATAACTTGTAGGTTTAGCTGAACACTGTGAGGAGGACGCACTACACTAACTTGTAGCTTTAGCTGAACACTGTGCAGAGGTCGCACTACACTAACTTGTAGTTTTAGCTGAACACTGTGAGGATGATGCACTACCCTAACTTGTAGCTTTAGCTGAACACTGTGCAGAGGTCACACTAAACTAACTTGTAGCTTTAGAGGAGGACACACTACACTAACTTGTAGCTTTAGCTGAACACTGTGCAGAGGTCTCACCACACTAACTTGTAGCTTTAGCTGAACACTGTGAGGAGGACACACTAAACACACTTGTAGCTTTAGTTGAACACTGTGAGGAGGACGCACTACCCTAACTTTTAGCTTTAGAGGAGGATGCACTACACTAACTTGTAGCTTTAGCTGAACACTGTGCAGAGGTCTCACTACACTAACTTGTAGCTTTAGCTGAACACTGTGCAGAGGCTGCACTACACTAACTTGTAGTTTTTGCTGAACACTGTGAGGAGGACACACTAAACCAACGTGTAGTTTTAGTTGAACACTGTGAGGAGGACTCACTACCCTAACTTGTAGCTTTAGAGGAGGATGCACTACACTAACTTGTAGCTTTAGCTGAACACTGTGCAGAGGTCTCACTACACTAACTTGTAGTTTTAGCTGAACACTGTGAGGAGGACATGCTACACTAACTTGTATCTTTAGCTGAACACTGTGCAGAGGTCTCACTACACTAACTTGTAGTTTTAGCTGAACACTATGAGGAGGATGCACTACACTAACTTTTAGCTTTAGATAAACACTGTGCAGAGGTCGCACTACACTAACTTGTAATTTTAGCTGAACACTGTGAGCAGGACACATTACACTAACTTGTAGCTTTAGCTGAACACTGTGAAGAGGTCTCACTACACTAACTTGTAGTTTTAGCTGAACACTATGAGGAGGATGCACTACACTAACTTTTAGCTTTAGATAAACACTGTGCAGAGGTCGCACTACACTAACTTGTAATTTTAGCTGAACACTGTGAGCAGGACACATTACACTAACTTGTAGCTTTAGCTGAACACTGTGAAGAGGTCTCACTACACTAACTTGTAGTTTTAGCTGAACACTATGAGGAAGGAGGACGCACTACACTAACTTGTAGCTTATTTAGCTTCCTGCGGTAGTGATAGGATCAGGAAAACACCACCAACCTTCTACAGGTAGCTTTAGGTGAACACTGTGCAGAGCTCGCCAAAAAATAACTTGTAGGTTTAGCTGAAGACTGTGAGGAGGACGCATTACACTATCTTGTAGCTTTAGCTGAACACTGTACAGAGGTCACACTACACTAACTTGTAGCTTTAGCTGAACACTGTGCAGAGGTCGCACTACACTAACTTGTAGTTTTCGCTGAACACTGTGAGGAGGACACACTACACCAACTTGTAGCTTTAGCTGAACACTGTGAGGAGGACACTCTACCCTACCTTGTAGCTTTATCTGAACACTGTGCAGAGGTCATACTAAACTAACTTGTAGCTTTAGCTGAACACTGTGAGGAGGACATATTACACTAACTTGTATCTTTAGCTGAACACTGTGCAGAGGTCTCACTACACTAACTTGTAGTTTTAGCTGAACACTATGAGGAGGACGCACTACACTAACTTGTAGCTTTAGATAAACACTGTGCAGAGGTCGCACTACACTAACTTGTAATTTTAGCTGAACACTGTGAGCAGGACACATTACACTAACTTGTAGCTTTAACTGAACACTGTGAAGAGGTCTCACTACACTAACTTGTAGTTTTAGCTGAACACTATGAGGAGGACGCACTACACTAACTTGTAGCTTATTTAGCTGCCTGCGGTAGTGATAGGATCAGGAAAACACCACCAACCTTCTACAGGTAGCTTTAGGTGAACACTGTGCGGAGCTCGCCAAAAAATAACTTGTAGGTTTAGCTGAAGACTGTGAGGAGGATGCACTACACTATCTTGTAGCTTTAGCTGAATACTGTGCAGAGGTCACACTACACTAACTTGTAGCTTTAGCTGAACACTGTGCAGAGGTCACACTACACTAACTTGTAGTTTTAGCTGAACACTGTGAGCAGGACGCACTACACTAACTTGTAGCTTTAGCTGAACACTGTGCAGAGGTCTCACTACACTAACTTGTAGTTTTAGCTGAACACTATGAGGAGGACGCACTACACTAACTTGTAGCTTTAGCTGAACACTGTGCAGAGGTCGCACTACACTAATTTGTAGTTTTAGCTGAACACTGTGAGGATGATGCACTACCCTAACTTGTAGCTTTAGCTGAACACTGTGCAGAGGTCACACTAAACTAACTTGTAGCTTTAGCTGAGCACTGTGAGGAGGACGCACTACACTAACTTGTAGCTTTAGCTGAACACTGTGCAGAGGTCTCACTACACTAACTTGTAGTTTTAGCTGAACACTATGAGGAGGACGCACTACACTAACTTGTAGCTTTAGCTGAACACTGTGCAGAGGTCGCACTACACTAATTTGTAGTTTTAGCTGAACACTGTGAGGATGATGCACTACCCTAACTTGTAGCTTTAGCTGAACACTGTGCAGAGGTCACACTAAACTAACTTGTAGCTTTAGCTGAGCACTGTGAGGAGGACGCACTACACTAACTTGTAGCTTTAGCTGAACACTGTGCAGAGGTCTCACTACACTAACTTGTAGTTTTTGCTGAACACTGTGAGGAGGACACACTAAACCAACTTGTAGCTTTAGTTGAACACTGTGCAGAGGTCACACTACACTAACTTGTAGCTTTAGCTGAACACTGTGCAGAGGTCGCACTACACTAACTTGTAGTTTTTGCTGAACACTGTGAGGAAGACACACTAAACCAACTTTTAGCTTTAGCTAAACACTGTGAGGAGGACGCACTACCCTAACTTGTAGCTTTAGAGGAGGATGCACTACACTAACTTGTAGCTTTAGCTGAACACTGGGCAGAGGTCTCACTACACTAACTTGTAGCTTTAGCTGAACACTGTGCAGAGGTTGCACTACACTAACTTGTAGTTTTAACTCAAGACTGTGAGCAGGACGCACTACAATAACTTATAGCTTTAGCTGAACACTGTGCAGGGGTCTCACTACACTAACTTGTAGTTTTAGCTGAGCACTGTGAGGGGGACACACTACACTAACTTGTATCTTTAGCTGAACACTGTGCAGAGGTCTCACTACACTAACTTGTAGTTTTATCTGAACACTATGAGGAGGACGCACTACACTAACTTGTAGCTTTTGATAAACACTGTGCAGAGGTCGCAGTACACTAACTTGTAATTTTAGCTGAACACTGTGAGCAGGACACACTACACTAACTTGTAGCTTTAGCTGAACACTATGAGGAGGATGCACTACACTAACTTTTAGCTTTAGATAAACACTGTGCAGAGGTCGCACTACACTAACTTGTAATTTTAGCTGAACACTGTGAGCAGGACACATTACACTAACTTGTAGCTTTAGCTGAACACTGTGAAGAGGTCTCACTACACTAACTTGTAGTTTTAGCTGAACACTATGAGGAAGGAGGACGCACTACACTAACTTGTAGCTTATTTAGCTTCCTGCGGTAGTGATAGGATCAGGAAAACACCACCAACCTTCTACAGGTAGCTTTAGGTGAACACTGTGCAGAGCTCGCCAAAAAATAACTTGTAGGTTTAGCTGAAGACTGTGAGGAGGATGCATTACACTATCTTGTAGCTTTAGCTGAACACTGTGCAGAGGTCACACTACACTAACTTGTAGCTTTAGCTGAACACTGTGCAGAGGTCGCACTACACTAACTTGTAGTTTTCGCTGAACACTGTGAGGAGGACACACTACACCAACTTGTAGCTTTAGCTGAACACTGTGAGGAGGACACTCTACCCTACCTTGTAGCTTTATCTGAACACTGTGCAGAGGTCATACTAAACTAACTTGTAGCTTTAGCTGAACACTGTGAGGAGGACATATTACACTAACTTGTATCTTTAGCTGAACACTGTGCAGAGGTCTCACTACACTAACTTGTAGTTTTAGCTGAACACTATGAGGAGGACGCACTACACTAACTTGTAGCTTTAGATAAACACTGTGCAGAGGTCTCACTACACTAACTTGTAGTTTTAGCTGAACACTATGAGGAGGACGCACTACACTAACTTGTAGCTTATTTAGCTGCCTGCGGTAGTGATAGGATCAGGAAAACACCACCAACCTTCTACAGGTAGCTTTAGGTGAACACTGTGCGGAGCTCGCCAAAAAATAACTTGTAGGTTTAGCTGAAGACTGTGAGGAGGACGCACTACACTATCTTGTAGCTTTAGCTGAATACTGTGCAGAGGTCACACTACACTAACTTGTAGCTTTAGCTGAACACTGTGCAGAGGTCACACTACACTAACTTGTAGTTTTAGCTGAACACTGTGAGCAGGACGCACTACACTAACTTGTAGCTTTAGCTGAACACTGTGCAGAGGTCTCACTACACTAACTTGTAGTTTTAGCTGAACACTATGAGGAGGACGCACTACACTAACTTGTAGCTTTAGCTGAACACTGTGCAGAGGTCGCACTACACTAATTTGTAGTTTTAGCTGAACACTGTGAGGATGATGCACTACCCTAACTTGTAGCTTTAGCTGAACACTGTGCAGAGGTCACACTAAACTAACTTGTAGCTTTAGCTGAGCACTGTGAGGAGGACGCACTACACTAACTTGTAGCTTTAGCTGAACACTGTGCAGAGGTCTCACTACACTAACTTGTAGTTTTTGCTGAACACTGTGAGGAGGACACACTAAGCCAACTTGTAGCTTTAGTTGAACACTGTGCAGAGGTCTCACTACACTAACTTGTAGCTTTAGCTGAACACTGTGCAGAGGTTGCACTACACTAACTTGTAGTTTTTGCTGAACACTGTGAGGAAGACACACTAAACCAACTTTTAGCTTTAGCTAAACACTGTGAGGAGGACGCACTACCCTAACTTGTAGCTTTAGAGGAGGATGCACTACACTAACTTGTAGCTTTAGCTGAACACTGGGCAGAGGTCTCACTACACTAACTTGTAGCTTTAGCTGAACACTGTGCAGAGGTTGCACTACACTAACTTGTAGTTTTAACTCAAGACTGTGAGCAGGACGCACTACAATAACTTATAGCTTTAGCTGAACACTGTGCAGGGGTCTCACTACACTAACTTGTAGTTTTAGCTGAGCACTGTGAGGGGGACACACTACACTAACTTGTATCTTTAGCTGAACACTGTGCAGAGGTCTCACTACACTAACTTGTAGTTTTATCTGAACACTATGAGGAGGACGCACTACACTAACTTGTAGCTTTTGATAAACACTGTGCAGAGGTCGCAGTACACTAACTTGTAATTTTAGCTGAACACTGTGAGCAGGACACACTACACTAACTTGTAGCTTTAGCTGAACACTGTGAAGAGGTCTCACTACACTAACTTGTAGTTTTAGCTGAACACTATGAGGAGGGCGCACTACACTAACTTGTAGCTTATTTAGCTGCCTGCGGTAGTGATAGGATCAGGAAAACACCACCAACCTTCTACAGGTAGCTTTAGGTGAACACTGTGCAGAGCTCGCCCCAAAATAACTTGTAGCTTATTTAGCTGCCTGCGGTAGAGATAGGATCAGGAAAACACCACCAACCTTCCACAGGTAGCTTTAGCTGAGCACTGTGCAGAGCTCGCAAAAAAATAACTTGTAGGTTTAGCTGAAGACTGTGAGGAGGACGCACTACAGTATCTTGTAGCTTTAGCTGAACACTGTGCAGAGGTCACACTACACTAACTTGTAGCTTTAGCTGAACACTGTGCAGAGGTCGCACTACACTAACTTGTAGTTTTCGCTGAACACTGTGAGGAGGACACACTACACCAACTTGTAGCTTTAGCTGAACACTGTGAGGAGGACACTCTACCCTACCTTGTAGCTTTATCTGAACACTGTGCAGAGGTCACACTAAACTAACTTGTAGCTTTAGCTGAACACTGTGAGTAGGACGCACCACAGTAACTTGTAGCTTTAGCTGAACACTGTAAAGAGGACGCACTACCCTAACTTGTAGCTTTAGAGGAGGACACACTACACTAACTTGTAGCTTTAGCTGAACACTGTGCAGAGGTCACACTAAACTAACTTGTAGCTTTAGCTGAGCACTGTGAGGAGGACGCACTTCACTAACTTGTAGCTTTAGCTGAACACTGTGCAGAGGACGCACTATACTAACTTGTAATTTTTGCTGAACACTGTGAGGACACACTAAACCAACTTGTAGCTTTAGTTGAACACTGTGAGGAGGACGCACTACCCTAACTTCTAGCTTTAGAGGAGGATGCACTACACTAACTTGTAGCTTTAGCTGAACACTGTGCAGAGGTCTAACTACACTAACTTGTAGCTTTAGCTGAACACTGTGCAGAGGACGCACTACACTAACTTGTAGTTTTTGCTGAACACTGTGAGGAGAACACACTAAACCAACTTGTAGCTTTAGTTGAACACTGTGAGGAGGACGCACTACCCTAACTTGTAGCTTTAGAGGAGGATGCACTACACTAACTTGTAGCTTTAGCTGAACACTGTGCAGAGGTCTCACTACACTAACTTGTAGCTTTAGCTGAACACTGTGCAGAGGTTGCACTACATTAACTTGTAGTTTTAGCTGAACACTGTGAGCAGGACGCACTACACTAACTTGTAGCTTTAGCTAAACACTGTGAAGAGGTCTCACTATACTAACTTGTAGTTTTAGCTGAACACTATGAGGAGGATGCATTACACTAACTTGTAGCTTATTTAGCTGCCTGCGGTAGTGATAGGATCAGGAAAACACCACCAACCTTCTACAGGTAGCTTTAGGTGAACACTGTGCAGAGCTCGTCAAAAAATAACTTGTAGCTTATTTAGCTGCCTGCGGTAGTGATAGGATCAGGAAAACACCACCAACCTTCTACAGGTAGCTTTAGCTGAGCACTGTGCAGAGCTCGCAAAAAAATAACTTGTAGGTTTAGCTGAAGACTGTGAGGAGGACGCACAACACTATCTTGTAGCTTTAGCTGAACACTGTGCAGAGGTCACAATACATTAACTTGTAGCTTTAGCTGAACACTGTGCAGAGGTCGCACTACACTAACTTGTAGTTTTCGCTGAACACTGTGAGGAGGACACACTACCTTAACTTGAAGCTTTATCTGAACACTGTGCAGAGGTCACACTAAACTAACTTGTAGCTTTATCTGAACACTGTGGGGAGGACGCACTACACTAACTTGTAGCTTTAGCTGAACACTGTGCAGAGGTCGCACTACACTAACTTGTAGTTTTTGCTGAACACTGTGAGGAGGACACACTACACCAACTTGTAGCTTTAGCTGAACACTGTGAGGAGGACGCACTACCCTAACTTGTAGCTTTAGAGGAGGACGCACTACACTAACTTTTAGCTTTAGCTGAACACTGCGCAGAGGTCTCACTACACTAACTTGTAGCTTTAGCTGAACAGTTTGCAGAGGTTGCACTACACTATCTTGTAGTTTTAGCTGAACACTGTGAGCAGGACGCACTACACTAACTTGTAGCTTTAGCTGAACACTGTGCAGAGGTCGCACTACACTAACTTGTAGTTTTTGCTGAACACTGTGAGGAGGACACACTACACCAACTTGTAGCTTTAGCTGAACACTGTGAGGAGGACGCACTACCCTAACTTGTAGCTTTAGAGGAGGACGCACTACACTAACTTTTAGCTTTAGCTGAACACTGCGCAGAGGTCTCACTACACTAACTTGTAGCTTTAGCTGAACACTTTGCAGAGGTTGCACTACACTATCTTGTAGTTTTAGCTGAACACTGTGAGCAGGACACACTACACTAACTTGTAGCTTTAGCTGAACACTGTGCAGAGGTCTCACTACACTAACTTGTAGTTTTAGCTGAACACTGTGAGGAGCACGCACTACACTAACTTGTAGCTTTAGCTGAACATTGTGCAGAGGTCTCACTACACTAACTTGTAGTTTTAGCTGAACACTGTGAGGAGGACACACTACACTAACTTGTAGCTTTAGCTAAACACTGTGCAGCGGTCGCACTACACTAACTTTTAGTTTTAGCTGAACACTGTGAGCAGGACGCACTATACTAACTTGTAGCTTTAGCTGAACACTGTGCAGAGGTCTCACTACACTAACTTGTAGCTTTAGCTGAACACTGTGCAGAGGTCGCACTACACTAACTTGTAGTTTTAGCTGAACACTGTGAGGATAATGCACTACCCTAACTTGTAGCTTTAGTTGAACACTGTGCAGAGGTCACACTAAACTAACTTGTAGCTTTAGCTGAGCACTGTGAGGAAGACGCACTACACTAACTTGTATCTTTAGCTGAACACTGTGCAGAGGTCTCACTACACTAACTTGTAGTTTTATCTGAACACTGTGAGGAGGATGCACTACACTAACTTGTAGCTTTAGCTGAACACTGTGCAGAGGTCGCACTACAATAACTTGTAGTTTTCGCTGAACACTGTGAGGAGGACACACTACACCAACTTGTACCTTTAGCTGAACACTGTGAGGAGGACGCACTACCCTAACTCGTAGCTTTAGAGGAGGATGCACTACACTAACTTGTAGCTTTAGCTGAACACTGTGCAGAGGTCTCACTACACTAACTTGTAGCTTTAGCTGAACACTGTGCAGAGGTTGCACTACACTAACTTGTAGTTTTAGCTGAACACTGTGAGCAGGACGCACTACACTAACTTGTAGCTTTAGCTGAACACTGTGCAGAGGTCTCACTACACTAACTTGTAGTTTTAGCTGAACACTGTGAGGAGGACGCACTACACTAACTTGTAGCTTTAGCTGAACACTGTGCAGAGGTCTCACTACACTAACTTGTAGTTTTAGCTGAACACTATGAGGAGGACGCACTACACTAATTTGTAGCTTTAGCTGAACACTGTGCAGAGGTCTTACTACACTAACTTGTAGTTTTAGCTGAACACTATGAGTAGGACACACTACATTAACTTGTAGCTTTAGCTAAACACTGTGCAGCGGTCGCACTACACTAACTTGTAGTTTTAGCTGAACACTGTGAGCAGGACGCACTACACTAACTTGTAGCTTTAGTTGAACACTGTGCAGAAGTCACACTAAACTAACTTGTAGCTTTAGCTGAGCACTGTGAGGAAGACGCACTACACTAACTTGTATCTTTAGCTGAACACTGTGCAGAGGTCTCACTACACTAACTTGTAGTTTTATCTGAACACTGTGAGGAGGATGCACTACACTAACTTGTAGCTTTAGCTGAACACTGTGCAGAGGTCGCACTACAATAACTTGTAGTTTTTGCTGAACACTGTGAGGAGGACACACTACACCAACTTGTACCTTTAGCTGAACACTGTGAGGAGGACGCACTACCCTAACTCGTAGCTTTAGAGGAGGACGCACTACACTAACTTGTAGCTTTAGCTTAACACTGTGCAGAGATCTCACTACACTAACTTGTAGCTTTAGCTGAACACTGTGCAGAGGTTGCACTACACTAACTTGTAATTTTAGCTGAACACTGTGAGCAGGACGCACTACACTAACTTTTAGCTTTAGCTGAACACTGTGCAGAGGTCTCACTACACTAACTTGTAGTTTTAGCTGAACACTGTGAGGAGGATGCACTACACTAACTTGTAGCTTTAGCTGAACACTGTGCAGAGGTCTCACTACACTAACTTGTAGTTTTAGCTGAACACTATGAGGAGGACGCACTACACTAACTTGTAGCTTTAGCTAAACACTGTGCAAAGGTTGCACTATACTAACTTGTAGTTTTAGCTGAACATTGTGAGCAGGACGCACTACACTAACTTGTAGCTTTAGCTGAACACTGTGGAGAGGTCTCACTACACTAACATGTAGTTTTAGCTGAACACTATGAGGAGGACGCACTACACTAACTTGTAGCTTTAGCTGAACAATGTGAAGAGGTCGCACTACACTAACTTGTAGTTTTAGCTGAACATTGTGAGCAGGACGCACTACACTAACTTGTAGCTTTAGCTGAACACTGTGCAGAAGTCTCACTACACTAACTTGTAGCTTTAGCTGAACACTGTGAAGAGGTCGCACTACACTAACTTGTAATTTTAGCTGAACACTGTGAGGATGATGCACTACCCTAACTTGTAGCTTTAGCTGAACACTGTGCAGAGATCAAACTAAACTAACTTGTAGCTTTAGCTGAACACTGTGAAGAGGACGCACTACACTAACTTGTAGCTTTAGCTGAACACTGTGCAGAGGTCTCACTACACTAACTTGTAGTTTTATCTGAACACTGTGAGGAGGATGCACTACACTAACTTGTAGCTTTAGCTGAACACTGTGCAGAGGTCGCACTACACTAACTTGTAGTTTTCGCTGAACACTGTGAGGAGGACACACTACACCAACTTGTAGCTTTAGCTGAACACTTTGAGGAGGATGCACTACCCTAACTTGTAGCTTTAGAGGAGGACGCACTACACTAACTTGTAGCTTTAGCTGAACACTGTGCAGAGGTGTCACTACACTAACTTGTAGTTTTAGCTGAACACTATGGGGAGGATGCACTACACTAACTTGTAGCTTTAGCTGAACACTGTGCAGAGGTCGCACTACACGAACTTGTAGTTTTAGCTGAACACTGTGAGCAGGACACACTACACTAACTTGTAGCTTTAGCTGAACACTGTGCAGATGTTTCACTACACTAACTTGTAGTTTTAGCTGAACACTATGAGGAGGATGCACTACACTAACTTGTAGCTTTAGCTGAACACTGTGCAGAGGTCTCACTACACTAACTTGTAGCTTTAGCTGAACACTGTGCAGAGGTTGCACTACACTAACTTGTAGTTTTTGGTGAACACTGTGAGGAGGACACACTAAACCAACTTGTAGCTTTAGTTGAACACTGTGAGGAGGACACACTACCCTAACTTGTAGCTTTAGCTGAACACTGGGCAGAGGTCTCACTACACTAACTTGTAGCTTTAGCTGAACACTGTGCAGAGGTTGCACTACACTAACTTGTAGTTTTAACTCAGCACTGTGAGCAAAACGCACTACAATAACTTGTAGCTTTAGCTGAACACTGCAAAGAGGTCGCACTACACTAACTTGTATCTTTAGCTGAACACTGTGCAGAGGTCTCACTACACTAACTTGTAGTTTTATCTGAACACTGTGAGGAGGATGCACTACACTAACTTGTAGCTTTAGCTGAACACTGTGCAGAGGTCGCACTACAATAACTTGTAGTTTTTGCTGAACACTGTGAGGAGGACACACTACACCAACTTGTACCTTTAGCTGAACACTGTGAGGAGGACGCACTACCCTAACTCGTAGCTTTAGAGGAGGACGCACTACACTAACTTGTAGCTTTAGCTTAACACTGTGCAGAGGTCTCACTACACTAACTTGTAGCTTTAGCTGAACACTGTGCAGAGGTTGCACTACACTAACTTGTAATTTTAGCTGAACACTGTGAGCAGGACGCACTACACTAACTTTTAGCTTTAGCTGAACACTGTGCAGAGGTCTCACTACACTAACTTGTAGTTTTAGCTGAACACTGTGAGGAGGATGCACTACACTAACTTGTAGCTTTAGCTGAACACTGTGCAGAGGTCTCACTACACTAACTTGTAGTTTTAGCTGAACACTATGAGGAGGACGCACTACACTAACTTGTAGCTTTAGCTAAACACTGTGCAAAGGTTGCACTATACTAACTTGTAGTTTTAGCTGAACATTGTGAGCAGGACGCACTACACTAACTTGTAGCTTTAGCTGAACACTGTGGAGAGGTCTCACTACACAAACATGTAGTTTTAGCTGAACACTATGAGGAGGACGCACTACACTAACTTGTAGCTTTAGCTGAACAATGTGAAGAGGTCGCACTACACTAACTTGTAGTTTTAGCTGAACATTGTGAGCAGGACGCACTACACTAACTTGTAGCTTTAGCTGAACACTGTGCAGAAGTCTCACTACACTAACTTGTAGCTTTAGCTGAACACTGTGAAGAGGTCGCACTACACTAACTTGTAATTTTAGCTGAACACTGTGAGGATGATGCACTACCCTAACTTGTAGCTTTAGCTGAACACTGTGCAGAGATCAAACTAAACTAACTTGTAGCTTTAGCTGAACACTGTGAAGAGGACGCACTACACTAACTTGTAGCTTTAGCTGAACACTGTGCAGAGGTCTCACTACACTAACTTGTAGTTTTATCTGAACACTGTGAGGAGGATGCACTACACTAACTTGTAGCTTTAGCTGAACACTGTGCAGAGGTCGCACTACACTAACTTGTAGTTTTCGCTGAACACTGTGAGGAGGACACACTACACCAACTTGTAGCTTTAGCTGAACACTTTGAGGAGGATGCACTACCCTAACTTGTAGCTTTAGAGGAGGACGCACTACACTAACTTGTAGCTTTAGCTGAACACTGTGCAGAGGTGTCACTACACTAACTTGTAGTTTTAGCTGAACACTATGGGGAGGATGCACTACACTAACTTGTAGCTTTAGCTGAACACTGTGCAGAGGTCGCACTACACGAACTTGTAGTTTTAGCTGAACACTGTGAGCAGGACACACTACACTAACTTGTAGCTTTAGCTGAACACTGTGCAGATGTTTCACTACACTAACTTGTAGTTTTAGCTGAACACTATGAGGAGGATGCACTACACTAACTTGTAGCTTTAGCTGAACACTGTGCAGAGGTCTCACTACACTAACTTGTAGCTTTAGCTGAACACTGTGCAGAGGTTGCACTACACTAACTTGTAGTTTTTGGTGAACACTGTGAGGAGGACACACTAAACCAACTTGTAGCTTTAGTTGAACACTGTGAGGAGGACACACTACCCTAACTTGTAGCTTTAGTTGAACACTGGGCAGAGGTCTCACTACACTAACTTGTAGCTTTAGCTGAACACTGTGCAGAGGTTGCACTACACTAACTTGTAGTTTTAACTCAGCACTGTGAGCAAAACGCACTACAATAACTTGTAGCTTTAGCTGAACACTGCAAAGAGGTCGCACTACACTAACTTGTATCTTTAGCTGAACACTGTGCAGAGGTCTCACTACACTAACGTGTAGTTGTATCTGAAAACTATGAGGAGGACGCACTACACTAACTTGTAGCTTTAGATAAACACTGTGCAGAGGACGCACTACGCTAACTTGTAATTTTAGCTGAACACTGTGAGCAGGACACACTTCACTAACTTGTAGCTTTAGCTGAACACTGTGAAGAGGTCTCACTACACTAACGTGTAGTTTTAGCTGAACACTATGAGGAGGACTCACTACACTAACTTGTATCTTATTTAGCTGCCTGCGGTAGTGATAGGATCAGGAAAACACCACCAACCTTCTACAGGTAGCTTTAGGTGAACACTGTGGAGAGCTCCCAAAAAAATAACTTGTAGCTTATTTAGCTGCCTGCGGTAGTGATAGGATCAGGAAAACACCACCAACCTTCTACAGGAAGCTTTATCTGAGCACTGTGCAGAGCTCGCAAAAAAATAACTTGTAGGTTTAGCTGAAGACTGTGAGGAGGACACACTACACTATCTTGTATCTTTAGCTGAACACTGTGCAGAGGTCACACTACACTAACTTGTAGCTTTAGCTGAACACTGTGCAGAGGTTGCACTACACTAACTTGTAGTTTTTGCTGAACACTGTGAGGAGGACATACTACACCAACTTGTAGCTTTAGCTGAACACTGTGAGGAGGACGCACTACCCTAACTTGTAGCTTTAGAGGAGGACGCACTACACTAACTTGTAGCTTTAGCTGAACACTGCGCAGAGGTCTCACTACACTAACTTGTAGCTTTAGCCGAACACTGTGCAGAGGTTGCACTACACTAACTTGTAGTTTTAGCTGAACACTGTGAGCAGGACGCACTACACTAACTTGTAGCTTTAGCTGAACACTGTGCAGAGGTCTCACTACACTAACTTGTAGTTTTAGCTGAACACTGTGAGGAGCACGCACTACACTAATTTGTAGCTTTAGCTGAACACTGTGCAGAGGTCTTACTACACTAACTTGTAGTTTTAGCTGAACACTATGAGTAGGACACACTGCACTAACTTGTAGCTTTAGCTAAACACTGTGCAGAGGTCGCACTACACTATCTTGTAGTTTTAGCTGAACACTGTGAGCAGGACGCACTACACTAACTTGTAGCTTTAGCTGAACACTGTGCAGAGGTCTCACTACACTAACTTGTAGTTTTAGCTGAACACTATGAGGAGGACGCACTACGCTAACTTGTAGCTTTAGCTGAACACTTTGCAGCGGTCGCACTACACTAACTTGTAGTTTTAGCTGAACACTGTGAGCAGGACGCACTACACTAACTTGTAGCTTTAGCTGAACACTGTGCAGAGGTCTCACTACACTAACTTGTAGCTTTAGCTGAACACTGTGCAGAGGTCGCACTACACTAACTTGTAGTTTTAGCCTAACACTGTGAGAAAGATGCACTACCCTAACTTGTAGCTTTAGTTGAACATTGTGCAGAGGTCACACTAAACTAACTTGTAGCTTTAGCTGAGCACTGTGAGGAAGACGCACTACACTAACTTGTATCTTTGGCTGAACACTGTGCAGAGGTCTCACTACACTAACTTGTAGTTTTATCTGAACACTGTGAATAGGATGCACTACACTAACTTGTAGCTTTAGCTGAACACTGTGCAGAGGTCGCACTACAATAACTTGTAGTTTTCGCTGAACACTGTGAGGAGGACACACTACACCAACTTGTACCTTTAGCTGAACACTGTGAGGACGCACTACCCTAACTTGTAGCTTTAGAGGAGGAAGCACTACACTTACTTGTAGCTTTAGCTGAACACTGTGCAGAGGTCTCACTACACTAACTTGTAGCTTTAGCTGAACACTGTGCAGAGGTTGCACTACACTAACTTGTAGTTTTAGCTGAACACTGTGAGCAGGACGCACTACACTAACTTGTAGCTTTAGCTGAACACTGTGCAGAGGTCTCACTATACTAACTTGTAGTTTTAGCTGAACACTGTGAGGAGGACGCACTACACTAACTTGTAGCTTTAGCTGAACACTGTGCAGAGGTCTCACTACACTAACTTGTAGTTTTAGCTGAACACTATGAGGAGGACGCTCTACACTAACTTGTAGCTTTAGCTAAACACTGTGCAGAGGTCGCACTACACTAACTTGTAGTTTTAGCTGAACACTGTGAGCAGGACGCACTACACTAACTTGTAGCTTTAGCTGAACACTGTGGAGAGGTCTCACTACACTAACTTTTAGTTTTAGCTGAACACTATGAGGAGGACGCTCTACACTAACTTGTAGCTTTAGCTGAACACTGTGAAGAGGTCGCACTACACTAACTTGTAGTTTTAGCTGAACACTGTGAGCAGGACGCACTACACTAACTTGTAGCTTTAGCTGAACACTGTGTAGAGGTCTCACTACACTAACTTGTAGCTTTAGCTGAACACTGTGCAGAGGTCGCACTACACTAACTTGTAATTTTAGCTGAACACTGTGAGGATGATGCACTACCCTAACTTGTAGCTTTAGCTAAACACTGTGCAGAGGTCACACTAATCTAAATTGTAGCTTTAGCTGAACACTGTGAGGAGGACGCACTACACTAACTTGTAGCTTTAGCTGAACACTGTGCAGAGGTCTCACTACACTAACTTGTAGTTTTATCTGAACACTGTGAGGAGGATGCACTACACTAACTTTTAGCTTTAGCTGAACACTGTGCAGAGGTCGTACTACACTAACTTGTAGTTTTCGCTGAACACTGTGAGGAGGACACACTACACCAACTTGTAGCTTTTGCTGAACAGTTTGAGGAGGACGCACTACCCTAACTTGTAGCTTTAGAGGAGGATGTACTACACTAACTTGTAGCTTTAGCTGAACACTTTGCAGAGGTCTCACTACACTAACTTGTAGTTTTAGCTGAACACTATGAGGAGGATGCACTACACTAACTTGTAGCTTTAGCTGAACACGTTGCAGAGGGCGCACTACACTACCTTGTAGTTTTAGCTGAACACTGTGAGCAGGACGCACTACACTAACTTGTAGCTTTAGCTGAACACTGTGCAGAGGTCTCACTACACTAACTTGTAGTTTTAGCTGAACACTATGAGGAGGACGCACTACGCTAACTTGTAGCTTTAGCTGAACACTTTGCAGCGGTCGCACTACACTAACTTGTAGTTTTAGCTGAACACTGTGAGCAGGATGCACTACACTAACTTGTAGCTTTAGCTGAACACTGTGCAGAGGTCTCACTACACTAACTTGTAGCTTTAGCTGAACACTGTGCAGAGGTCGCACTACACTAACTTGTAGTTTTAGCCTAACACTGTGAGGATGATGCACTGCCCTAACTTGTAGCTTTAGTTGAACACTGTGCAGAGGTCACACTAAACTAACTTGTAGCTTTAGCTGAACACTGTGAGGAAGACGCACTACACTAACTTGTATCTTTAGCTGAACACTGTGCAGAGGTCTCACTACACTAACTTGTAGTTTTATCTGAACACTGTGAATAGGATGCACTACACTAACTTGTAGCTTTAGCTGAACACTGTGCAGAGGTCGCACTACAATAACTTGTAGTTTTCGCTGAACACTGTGAGGAGGACACACTACACCAACTTGTACCTTTAGCTGAACACTGTGAGGACGCACTACCCTAACTTGTAGCTTTAGAGGAGGAAGCACTACACTTACTTGTAGCTTTAGCTGAACACTGTGCAGAGGTCTCACTACACTAACTTGTAGCTTTAGCTGAACATTGTGCAGAGGTTGCACTACACTAACTTGTAGTTTTAGCTGAACACTGTGAGCAGGACGCACTACACTAACTTGTAGCTTTAGCTGAACACTGTGCAGAGGTCTCACTACACTAACTTGTAGTTTTAGCTGAACACTGTGAGGAGGACGCACTACACTAACTTGTAGCTTTAGCTGAACAGTGTGCAGAGGTCTCACTACACTAACTTGTAGTTTTAGCCGAACACTATGAGGAGGACGCTCTACACTAACTTGTAGCTTTAGCTAAACACTGTGCAGAGGTCGCACTACACTAACTTGTAGTTTTAGCTGAACACTGTGAGCAGGATGCACTACCCTAACTTGTAGCTTTAGCTGAACACTGTGCAGAGGTCACACTAAACTAACTTATAGCTTTAGCTGAACACTGTGAGGAGGATGCACTACCCTAACTTGTAGCTTTAGCTGAACACTATGCACTACACTAACTTGTAGTTTTAGCTGAACACTGTGCAGAGATCACACTAAACTAACTTGTAGCTTCAACTGAACACTGTGAGGAGGACGCACTACACTAACTGTAAATAATCTAGCTGCCTGACTGTGGTACTAATAGGATCAAAAGAACACCAGCAATTTTCTTCAGGTAGCTGTAAATACTGTAACAAGACAAGCCTGCCTGTCAGTAGGAAGATAACAGGAACGCATCTAGCTAAACTGAATACAGTGTATATATATATATATATATATATATATGCAACACCTGGGATGCATATATATACACAATACACTGTAAGTTCAGCTGACTCACTGACTGTCCTGCCTAATCTATCTAACTCAAATGAAATGACACTGTCTCTCTCTATCTCTCAGCACGCCGGAACACACTGCACAGGGCCGCCGTGCAGGCAGCCTTATATAGTGTGGGGCGTGTTCTAAACCCCCTGAGCCATAATTGGACAAAGCCACCCTGGCTTTGGCCAATTACAGCTCTCTCTATTGACGGCGCTGTGATTGGCCAAGCATGCGGGTCATAGTGCATGCTTGGCCAATCATCAGCCAGCAATGCACTGCGATGCTGAAGTGAATTATGGGCCGTGATGCGCCACACGAATTTGGCGCGAACGGCCCATAACGTTCGCAATTCAGTGAACGATCAAACAGCCGATGTTCGAGTCGAACCCACGTGAAGCTTATCCCTAGTGCATGATCATTACTTCCCTGTTTCTTAGGATAAGCTCCTTTGTTTTGAGAATTTCTAAAGGGAAGTGGCTTTTTATTGTTTGCAAACCTCCTCCAACTTCCCTTAGGTGTATGGGTGTTTTTAACTTCCCTGTTATTAATCTGGGCTCTCGAAAGAACAGAGGGTCTCAAACTCGTGGCTGGCCCGGGGGGAGGTCCCGTTCCTCCTTCAATGGGAGTCACCCTCCTGACCTGCCATTTAAACACCTGATTTAATTTATAGTCCTTTGGTGGAGGCTTCACTTCATCTCTACTCTTCATTGTTTTTCTATGGACTATTATATTTACTTGTTAACTTTGTTTTACTTTAGCGCTGCATTTTGATCTTTTATATTTGTGTTTGATGAATCAACAAACTATGCTGGCTGCTAATCCTTTTTTTAGTTAGCGCAGATATTTGTTCACCCTTTTTTATTATTTATATCTTTTTTTGATTTGTTTAATATCAGCTGCTTACTTATATTATATCCCTTCCACGAATATGAATGTGTTTGATTTTCGTAATTCACGGTCTTTGAACCTTAAAGATGTTTTCAATAATGTGGAGGTTCAGCAAAATTTAGATATAGGAGGTCTTTTTGTTCGATTAAAAAACCTGATGGTTTCTGAGGTTCATGGCCATTGGGATATTGCTCTGTTAGAGAAGTATCTAGATGACAACATGGTACCTAGGAGCCTGAGTTTTGAGATCACTCCTCAGGAGGACGAGATTGATCTCCCAGGATAGTATAAATACTTCAATGAAGTGGTTCTGGATCTTATGCGCTTTTTAATTGCCAGAAAAAGACACAAACTGAATAAACTTGACGAGGAAATATCAGAAGTTAAAGACAAACTGTCATTATATAAAGAGTCAGAAGAATACAAAAACAAATCTTAAAAAGTTAAATAGAAGAAATATGCAAGGGACCTGGAGGACTATAAATTAAATCAGGTGTTTAAATGGCAGGTCAGGAAGGCGACTCCCATTGAAGGATGAACGAGGCCTCCCCCCGGGCCAGCCACAAGTTTGAGACCCTCTGTTCTTTCGGGAGCCCAGATTAATAACAGGGAAGTTAAAAACACCCATACACCTAAAGGAAGTTGGAGGAGGGTTGCAAACAATAAAAAGCCACTTCCCTTTAGAAATGCTCAAAACAAAGGAGCTTATCCTAAAAAACAGGGAAGTAATGATCATGCACAATATGATCATTCTTCTTATGATTATTCGGAGGATATCCCAGTACATAATCGGTATGGACCTCTGGGAGAGCGTCATGATGACTACCATGAATATAATGATCATGGTTATAATGACCGATATATTGTCCAACACCTGTCGGTCTGTACTCCGGGTAATACTCACCCTGATTATAGATGATCAGGTTGGGAAAGCCCTGGTTATTATACCCCCAGAAGACCCCAACACTTTAATCAAGGTCCCCCGTACCACTCTGGCCCATCTACTGCTGCTTCCTCTTTTTTTCTCAAGGCCCCACAGAAAAACAAGAGGTAGAGAGAACCAAGAGAGAGACCAGAGGGGGGAGGAGGAACCGATCGAAAAAGGCAAAGGATATAAGAGATGCTGGGATTTTCAACCTCAGCAAAAGCACACTCACGGAGAATGAGAAATTTGTATTTGACCATGGACTTAAATATGCTCCAGATAAACCCTTGAGCAAGTTTGGGGCCTTTATAGATGTACAAAAATACATTAGAAAGGTCACTATAAAAAGATATTTTCTATCCCAAACCGCAACCACTACTCTTAAAGAGGTGGATGAAGTGAGACATTAGGGCCTTTCTAACGCTTCTCTTTTCAACCCACCTGGGTTTATGCCACCATCTATATCTGTGTTTAAAGAACTAGTCCTAAAGGACATAGACAAGTTAAAAATAAGGAGGAATCATAAAAATTTGAGATTTCATGAGGGATTAGAATCTTTGAAACAAAGGAATGATATTATCATCCGACCCGCTGATAAGGGGGGGGATAGTGGTGATGAACAAGAGCTCATACTTTTCAGAAATGAATATAATCTTGTCGGATACTGACACCTATATCCCATTGAGTCATGATCCCATTTTTAAGTACAAAAAGGAACTTACTGGACTTGTCAATGCTGGTTTTCGTAACAAATTGCTCAATAAGAAGGAGAGGGACTTCTTAATCCCGTTGGCACCCAGAAAGCCAATAATTTATTTTTTAGCGAAGGTACACAAGAGTTTAGTTATCCCCCCGGGAAGACCGATTATAAGTGGGCTGGACTCTATTACCTCCAGAATCGGTAAATATATTGATGGCTTTTTACAACCCTTGGTATCTGGTACCCCCTCCTATATCAAAGATTCTGCGCAAGTGATTCGCAGTTTTGAGAATTTAGAGTGGAAAGAGGGATACATTATGGCCACTGCCGACGTGGCATCCCTTTACACTATTATTTCCCATTCAGACGGTTTAGAAGCTGTGGATCTGTTCCTGAGGAGAGATGTTGAGTTGATTTCTGCTCAACGAGAGTTCATTTTAGACCTATTGAAATATGCCATGACCCATAATTACTTCTGGTTTGGGGGTACTCATTACCTCCAAAACAGAGGGATCGCTATGGGTGCAAAATTCGCACCAAGTATGGCCAATTTATTTATGGCCAAATGGGAGGAGGATGTCATCTATTTCAACAGACGACCAAAATTGATCTTCTGGGGTAGATATATAGACGACATCCTCCTCCTGTAGGATGGCGATATGCTGTCACTTACTACCTTCATGCACCAACTCAATGATAATTCACTGGGGATTGTGTTACAGTTTCAGAGTAACACCAGCAAAAATATTTTTTTGGATTTAACCATACAGGTTAAGGATGGTGTATTTAATATGTCCACTTTCTTCAAGAGTACTGATAGAAATGGAAATTGGACAGGGTAGCTGCCATCACCCATCATGGCTTAAATCGGTGCCCAGGAGTCAATTCCTCCGTTTGCGGTGGAATTGTACTCTTAAGGAAGACTTCTTTATACAGGCTGCCACTCTGAAAGAAAGATTCATTGAGAAAGGATACTCACCCAAAGATTTGAACATAGTTATTAATGAAGTGGGGAGTATGGATCGAGCCTCCACTTTACAGAATAAGAAAAAACCCTCACCAAGTGGGATTGATTACAATTTCTCAACGATCACTACTTATTCCCAACAATATTTTGACATCAAAAAAATTTTAACTAAACATTGGGGAGTTCTTAGAAATGATACATTTTTGGGTCCAGGGCTCCCAGATCGGCCACAGGATATCTTTAGAGGAGTTCCTCCCCCTTAAACTCCAAGTAGCACCCAATATTTTGGATGCCCCTAATAGAGTGTCATTTTTCAAAAATCTAAAGGCTATCACCCTTGCCGTGGTTGTAATGTTTGTGCCATCAATAATGACAAGAGTAGGAAAATAGGTCAATTTAAATCTCATGCCACGGGTAGAATTTTTGACAGTAACACTTTTATCACTTGTACTTCACTAAACGTGGTATACTTATTGATTTGCCCTTGCGGCTTGCAATATGTGGGCCGCACGACACGGGCCATGCACGTTAGGGTTAATGAGCATATCACAAATATTAAGAAGGGATTTCTGAAACACACTGTTTCCCGACATTACCTGGAACGTCATAATCAGAATCCCAAGGGAACCACCTTTGTGGCCATTGACAGGTTCAACCCACACTGGCGTGGTAGTTCGTCCAAACGAGAAATTTCCAAACTTGAAACCCGTTGGATATATGATTTAAAATGTTATACCCCACTCGGCATGAATGTCGACTGGGATATAAATTGTTTTATTAATAATAGTTAAAAACATTTTTCATTTGTATGAACACTAGGGGGCGGTGTTTGCATATTTTTTATCTCTATTCTTTTTTTCCCTTTATTTTATTCATTTTTACATTTTTTATTTTTTATATTTTATTTTTTTATTTTTCATATCTTTTCTTTTTATTAATATATGTTTATTTTATCAGTCCTTTTGAATGTCATGTTTAGTTTTCATGATCATATACTTTTCTGGGCGGCTAATATTGTTGGATTGCTGCATTGTTTGAGAGCCTGCATATCCCCTCTTCAATGCAGTTATTTGCCCTTTAAGGATATATTGTTAATATTCACCTATTTTAAATAATATGTAGGTTCAATTAATTTTTTACCTATTTTACATTATATTGCATTCTTTAGATGTTTGTGTATCAATGAGAGACACCAGCATGTTTGGAGTGTGCCTTTGTTGTATGGGCGGCTTCCTGAAGTGCTGTTATCACTTTTGGCCGGCGCTGATCTCATTCCGCCTAACGCAAGTGAGAAACAACTATGCTGGTTGGTGTCTTAGTTTTTTAACTGTTCGGCTGCACTGTGCATGTGCTGCCGCATGATGTTATTTTTCAATACATGCTTTCTGTGTGGTGTGTCCGAGGTGCGCATGCACGGCCGTGTTGTTTACTTCAATAAGGAATGACGTTGTCACGTACGGCGTTCCGCTCTTTTGCAAGGATCTGTTGACCTTGCTGGTTATATGTTCCTGTCTCTGTGAACCGCACAGCCGCACTGCAAACTACCTTTCACTTCCTGCTTCACATACAGTGCGCCTGCAGTTCGCATGTGCGGCCGGAGGTGTAATCTAAAACAGCTGCTATATGTGTCACACTGTCCTATCAGTGGGCAGTGTGACCTGAGATGTTTATTATTTATGTGGGCGTGCTTGCATCATTGGCCATGCCTCTGATGATATCCACATAGGATGAAACATGTCAGGCTGGCCGATGCAAGCATGCTGTGAGCCGTGGATTATTTCCTTTCTGTGATGATGTAAACTTTTTACCTGTAAGTAGACTACAATAAACGTGTGTGTTTTACCTATACGAGCTTCACTATTATTGCTTTCTCCTTACTGAGTTATCCTGGTGGTGACTGCACAATCCATTCATCTTCTCATGTGAATCCTGATGTCCTGATGATATGTGACTACCTGGCTTTTCCCATTTTCTGGCTGTCTATGATGGAGTGTGCCATTCAGAGTTACTGTTGAGCCTTTGCATCATATGATTACATCGCAAGTTTTTCATATTTTTCTGGTAGCACGTGGGTTTCGTGTGCTTACTTTTGCACACTGAAGTTTGGTGGAGGCTTCACGTCATCTCTACTCTTCATTGTTTTTCTATGGACTATTATATTTACTTGTTAACTTTGTTTTACTTTAGCGCTGCATTTTGATCTTTTATATCAATTCATATTCATTTGTTAGAATGGTCCAAAGTCCAGACCTAAATCCAATTGATAATCTGTGGCAAGACTTGAAAGATTCTTGTTCACAGACGCTCTCCATGCAATCTGACAGAGCTTGCGCTATTTTACAAAGAAGAATAGGCAAAAATGTCACTCTCTAGATGTGCAAAGCTAGTAGAGACATCCCCAAAAAAGACTTGCCTCTGTAATTGCAGCGAAAGGTGGTTCTACAAAGTATTAACTCGGGGCTGAATACAAATGCATGCCACACTTTTCACATATTTATTTTAAAGAAAAATGGAAACCATTTATC
The DNA here is from genome assembly GCF_042186555.1 of Aquarana catesbeiana. Classification (NCBI taxonomy): domain Eukaryota; kingdom Metazoa; phylum Chordata; class Amphibia; order Anura; family Ranidae; genus Aquarana; species Aquarana catesbeiana. Next base: position 42,009,045 of record NC_133324.1, read on the forward strand.
ATTTTCCTTGCACTTCACAATTATGTGCCACTTTGTGTTGGTCTATCACATAAAATCCCAATAAAATCCATTTACGTTTTTGGTTGTAACATGACAAAATGTGGAAAATTTCAAGGGGTATAAATACTTTTTCAAGGCACTGTATGCCAAGTAGTTCCAAGGCCCTACCACAAGTACCTGAATGGTTTCTGTAAATGGGGGCACGTCAGATACCCTCCCCCCATACAGACCTTATGATTGCCTCATTGAGCTTCTCCCTGTAGCCAAAATTCACTGGGCGTATTTTTCCCTTGTCCGAACAGGAACTTGGGGCCTTATAAGACTACAGTGATGACAACCTGCAGAAAGGATTCATCCATCCTTCTACCTCACCGGCTGGTGCAGGCATATTCTTCATGGAGAAGAAGAATCATTCTCTGTGGCCATGTGTGGACTATCATGACCTAAATAAGACTAAAGTGAAAAACCGCTACCCTCTGCCCTTGCTACCTGAACTATACAGAGACTTAAATCTGCAACCATTTTTACAAAATTGGACTTAAGATAGGCCTATAACTTGGTCCGTATCCAGAATGGTGATGACTGAAAGACTGCGTTCCGTACTTGATTTGGACATTTTTAGTACTATGTCATGCCATTCGGCCTATGCAATGCACCAGCCACCTTCCAGCACTTCATTAGTAATTGCTTCAGAGACTTTCTAGATATCTTTGCTGTTGTCTATTTGGACGACATCCTGGTATTTTCTATGTCATTAGAGGTACACTGGGGACATATGAGAAGTTTGCTGTGTCGACTCCGACAGCATGAATTCTATGCCAAGGCCGAAAAATGTGACTTCGAACAATGAAGCATTCAGTTTCTATGCCTAATTATTTCTACAGACGAAATCGAGATTGACCCACAGAAGGTGTCAGCGATCCTGGACTGGAATTATCAATCCCAAAATCCCTTGAGTTGGGCTCACAAATATGATGTCAGTTTGATCACGCTGGGCACTAGAGGGATGATATGATATACAGATAAGGCAGGGAATAGCGGTTTGTTGCATTTATAGTCATATTGCTACATCCTCCCCCCCACTTGAAAGTCTTTGGTCCCCAAAGACAGAGCATAACCTGTAGGATCACCTCACTGTATATAAGAAACGTATAGTTAATCATATGACAAACTAGAAGTTGCAACAGCCAACAACTGATCCAAAGAGAGATCTTCTAACAAAAAAAACTTATGTACATTATCAGGCAGAGTCATATCAAGTTTATGACAGGCCAGTAACAAGTTAGTGGCCACCCCAGTATTGTCAGGTGCAGATCAAGGTCATTCTTTACTAAAGGTTCAATAAAGGAGGCAAGTGCTTGACTAAGGCGCTGAGTGGTAGAAATAAGTTGATCAGAATTTTCCCCAAGGGTATCATACATTAATCAATTGGGGGGCATATTCTCTGTCTCAATCTGGAGTAGATATTTTCCAGCGGTTCTGAGTCAGGTTCTGATTTACGGTCTGGTTCAAACTCTGGGTCATGTTCCAGCTCAAGCTCTGGTGCGTGTTCAATTACTTCAACAGGTTACATCTTTCCATTCTTGTTTCCTCTCATTGGGTGGAAATCCAGCATTCAACCTCTGGTGGCAGAGGATGTGTCCACTGAGTGGCAGGGTTGTCTTCAAGAGGGGAAATCCATAACCAATCAAGAGCTAGTTCCTCCTCATCACTTTCTTCTTTAGGAAGCATGGGTTGGCAGGCTTTCCCGGCCCTAGGCCTCGGAGTAGGGGACTGGTAAGTCTCTAGACAAGGAGATGGAGGTACCCAAACAGCCTTAGATTTTCTTGTTCCTCTGGTCTCTGGTGGTAGAGGCTTCCCTGGCCATCTTTAGGCTCTTCTGAAGCCTGTCGACATACCCCCAGTAGGATCTAATGATGTCCCAAAAACCAGGTCCGCTGGTAAATGAGCCTCTCTCCTGAACAATAATCTGTAAGGGGAGTACCCAGTAGAGTCATTGGAGGTGCTATTATAAGCACAAACTACTGCAGCTATATGGCCTCTCCAATGCTATTTCTTCTCCGAGGGAAGGGTTCCCAACATATTCAGCAGGGTACAGTTGAAACATTCGAGTTGCGGACCCCCTTGAAGATGGTAAGGAGTGGTTCTGGATTTCTTTATACTCAAGAGTTCACACAATCTTCTGATTAACTTGTTCTCAAAGTCCCAACCTTGGTCTGAGTGCAGACGTTGGGGCAGTCCATAGTGAATAAAGAGCTTTTCCACCAGAGTTTTTGCTACAGTACTGGCTTGCTGATCCCTAGTGGGGAAAGCTTGAGCATAGCAGGCAAAATGATCTGTCACAACCAGGACATTGCTTCGTCCACCCAAGTCAGGCTCCAGACACAAGAAATCAATGCACACCAATTCCATTGGCCCTTGGCTCTGGACAGGGCCGTTTTTAGGGCAGGGTAAAAGGGGCAGCTGCCCTGGGCCCCATCATTGTTGTGGGGCACAAAGCAGCTGCCTCATACTTCCCAACTATCCCAGTTTAAATTCCCTTGTCCCATGTCGTTTTTGTTCCATGCTGTGTCCCAATATCTTAGTGCGAAGTTCTGTTACTGATCCTACCCAGCTCTACCCTATTGCCACGTACAGATGACTCACCTAAAGGCCCTGTGTAAATAACCTGCATTACTATGTAAATAGCGGCAGCATTAATATGTAAATAGCTGCGGACCAGTGTCATTGATATGTAAATAGAGGCAGCATTCATATGTATATCATGCCCCCCTGAAGTCATATCAACCATCACCTCTGCTGAATGCTGCCCACTGGGGAGGTAAAGGGGAATGCTTTAAAGTCCTGCCTACAACTGTGGTCATTAAGCCTAACATCAGCCTGTTCTGCAAAGGGAAGCAAATTGGAGGTGAAACCCTTTTTTTAACATGATTCCACAGCACCGTGAATTTTGGTGCATGTGAATACGCACATCTCAGAAGATGCGCGAGGGTGTCATTAACAATTATTGGCACTGCTGTGTATCTGCTAAAGGGCAGCACCTTTTTGTGGTGTCAGGAAAGCAATTTTTCATGTGTTCCTGACACACACAAATGTGAACGCAGGTTAAATGTCTCAGTTACATTAGTGGTCAGTGTAAATCTTCTCATTACATTGGGGCTTGGTGTACAATCCTTTCATTCATACTAGTGGCCAGTGTAAAGGTCCCCCTTACATTGGTGGTCAGTGTAAATCCCTCTTTACATTGGTGGTCATTGTAGAAACTCCTCTTTATATTGGTAATCAGTAAAAAAATCCAAAGTTGTATTTGTGGCTAGTTTCAAATCCTCCCTTACATTGGTGGTCCATGTAGAAGCCCCTTTTAAATTGGTGGTGAGTGTAAATCCCTCTTACGTTGGTGGCCAGTGTAAAGATCCCCCTTTATTGGTTCTTGATGTAAAATACCTCTTTACATTAGTTGTCAGTGTAAATTCTTCATTACATTGGTAATCAGTGTACATTTCCCTTTACATTGGTGATAAGAGCAGAATTGCCCTGACACTGGTGGTCAGTGTAAATCCCCCTTTACATTGGTGGTCAGTGTAAATTCCTCCTAACATTTGTGGTTGGTGTATAAGTTTCACCTTACATTGGTGGTCAGTACGAATCTCGACAATGGTTATCAGTGTAAATCCCCCCCGTTACATAGTGGTCAGTGTAAATCCCCCTCACATTGGTGGTCATTGTAAATTCCCCATTACATTGGTGATCAGTGTAGAATTTCCCACTATATACTTGTCAAAGATTTCCAGCTTTGCTCTACATGATTCAGAATTTGCTACTGTGTACTGCCTCCTAACTAATCCCATCCCCCCACCACTGCCACTGATCCCATAAACCCCCCAGCATTGCCACTGATCACACACCCCTTTCTTTGTATACACCTGATGCTAAAGCGACAATAGCTTTCCACCTCAGCTCTCATGGTTCGCCAATAGAATCAGTCTCTGACTAACTTGAAGGTTCTGTCTGGGCCTAAATGACCATGATCATATTGAAGAGTGGTCAATACTAAGGATGACCCGAACACCTGTACAGGCAAAAAATTCAAACGAACAAGCGAACACCGTTAAGGTCTATGGGATGCATTATCAAAAGTGCTCACTTTAAAGGCTTATGTGCAAGTTATTGTCAAAAAAAGTGTTTGGGGACCCAAGTCCTGCCCCAGGGGACATGTATCAATGCAAAAAAAAGTTTTAAAAAAGGCCGTTTTTCGTGATTTTTTTAATGCCTCCAGTGAAGCAATAAAAATGAAATATTCCTTTAAATATTGTGCCTGGGGGGTGTCAATAGTATGCCTGTAAAGTGACACAGTTTTCCCATGTTTAGAACAATACCACAGCAAAATGATTTTCTAAAAAAGTAATTTAAAACTGATCATGGCTGTAATGTATTGTCCGGTCTCGGCAATATAGATAAAACTCATTTAAAAAATGGCATGGGTCCCCCCCAGTCCATTACCAGGCATTTTGGGTCTGGTATGAATATTAAGGGGAACCCCGAACCAAAGATTAAAAAAAAATTGTGTGGAGATCCTCCCAAAATCCATACCAGACCCTTATCCGAGCACGCAACCTGGCAGGCAACAGGAAAAGAAGGGGGGACGAGAGAACGCCCCTTCTCCTGAACCGTACAAGGCCACATGCCCTCAACATGGAGAGGGTGCTTTGGAGTGGGACAAGGGCCTCATGCCCAAAATCCTTGACCAGTGGTTGTGGGGGTATGTGGGCAGGGTTCTTATCAGAATCTGGAAGCCCCTTTAACAAGGGGACCCCCAGATCCCAGCCCCACTATGTGAATTGGTAAGGGGTACATTGTACCCCTACCATTTCACAAAAGAAAGTGTCAAAAATAGTAAAAAAGACAAGAGACACTTAGAGATAAGTCCTTTATTAAAAGATAAAAATGTCCCGCGATGTCCATTCATCTATCACGCCGCTGACGAGCTGAAAAAAGAAAAAAACATGCAACACCTCTGCCTCCATGGGAGGCTCCTGTCGAGTGATGCTTCTTCTTGGTAACAGCTCTTATACAGCTGAGAGCGGGGCCACTTGGTGACGTAAACGGGTGACCGCGCCTTCCTCTGATGTCACTAGGAGTCAGAGGGGGGCAGGGTCACCCGTTTACGTCACCGGGTGGCCCCACCCTCAGCTATATAAGAGCAGTCACCAAGTAGAAGCGTCACTCTTCTTTTTTTTTTTGGTTCGTTGGGCGCAGTGATAGAAGATGAATGGACATTGTGGGACATTTTTATTTTTTTTATCTTTTAATAAAGGACTTGTCCCTAAGTGTCTCCTGTCTTTTTTTACTATTCTTGACACTTTCTTTTGTGAAATGGTAAGGGTACAATGTACCCCTTACTAATTCACATGGGGGGGCGCAATCTGGGGGTCCCCTTGTTAAAGGGGGCTTCCAGATTCCGATAAGCCCCCCGCCTGCATAACCCCAAAACCACCAGGCAAGGGTTGTGGGTATGAGGCCCTTGTCCCCATCAACATGGGGACAAGGTGCTTTGGGGGGCTACCCCAAAGCACCCTCCCCTTGTTGAGGGCATGTGGCCTGGTACGGTTCAGGAGGGGGCGCTCTCTCGTCCCCCCTTTTCCTGCGGTCTGCCAGGTTGCGTGCTCAGATAAGGGTCTGGTATGGATTTTGGGGGGACCCCTACACCATTTTTCTTTTAATTTGGCTCAGGGTTACCCTTATTTTCCATACCAGACCTGAAGGGCCTGGTATGGATGTTGGGGGACCCCCCACACAATTTTTTTTTACATTTTTGGTTCGGGGTTCCCCTTAATATTCATACCAGACCCAAAGGACCTGGTAATGGTCTGGGGGGGGGCATGCCATTTTTTTCAATAAGTTTTATCTGTATTGCCAAGACCCAACAATCCATTACAGCCGCGATCAGTTTTAAATTACTTTTTTCCTTTAGAAATGTCATTTTGCTGTGGTATTGTTCTAAACACAGGAAAACCGCGCCACTTTACAGGCATACTAAGGACACCCCCCAGGCACAATATATATATATATATATATATATATATATATATATATATATATATATATGACTAGCTATTTTAATTTATATTCCCCCACAGTTGTTTCAACATTCTTTCTCCTAGTTTTTGAATTTGTTATAATATAGTGTTCCATTGTACAATGTTAATAGATTCATAGATCTGACTCCAAGTTATCCCCTCTACGGGGGGGGATCCTGTTCTCATCAACCACCCTCTCCACATCCTTTCAAATTCCTTGAGGTTTCTTCTTTTTATATAGAGTGCTTTTTCTTTCCATATAGTCTCATTTATATTATTGATCCATTCCTTCTGTCCCGGAGGTTTCCTCGACTGCCATCTCATCGCAATCAGTTTTCTAGCTCGGAATAAACATCTTAATATTGCTACTATAGTGCCCTGCCCTTCTCCAGCATTCTCCTTATATCCCAACACACAGAGCTTAGCCTCCAGGTCCAAAGTTGTCCCATAGATCTCATTTATGGTGTCAAGGACCCCCTTCCAATAGCGAAAAAGCTTTGGGCATCTCCACACCATATGTATGAGATCCCTGGTCTCCTGACACCTGGGGCATTTCGCATTGGGTCTCCTACCATATAAAAATAATCTCTTAGGGGTAAAATAAGCTCTGTGTATCAGTATCAAGTGAGACACTTTTGCGAAGGGGATACCGATATCATAGATCCCATCTATGATATTCTCCTCCACTGTTCCTGTGTTATATCCCCTATATCCGCTTTCCATTTCTCCCTATTATTATTACGGTTATTCAGATTAGCCATACTTCCATTACGAAGCTGTCCATAAGCTCTGAGATAAGCACCTTATGCTGCGTACACACGAGCGGACTTTACGGCAGACTTGGTCCGGCATACTGGATTTCGTCGGACAATTCGATCGCGTGTGGGCTCCAGCGGACTTTGTTTGCTCAAAAGTTGAACGGACTTAGATTTGAAACATGTTTTAAATCTATCCGACGGTCTCTTCTTTCTAGTGGACAAACCGGTCGTCTGTGTGCTAGTCCGACAAACTCAAACTGACGCATGCTCTGAAGCAATTACAAGAGGGAAGCACTCGGTATGGTAAAACTAGCCTTCGTATTGAAGCTAGCACATTCCTCTTCTGTGATCTTTTAAAACAGCGATTTTTTTTTAATTTATAATGCGAGAGGAATGAAGTTGTTTTTCTGCTTTATATTCACACAGAGTTCTCACAAACTACTTTCTTCATGATTTATCCTCATGCCATGACTAATATGATTTTTTTAAAAAGCCAGATCTCCATAAATAAAGTATTAAATTAGATTTTGGACTCATCTTTTTTTTTTATTGATTTCAACACTTATCTATTTTACAATGTGTGCTAAATTATACAAACATTTGTTTTTGTTTATTTTATTTTTGTATTTTCAAGTTACCATAACAACCTTAATATTTTGTGTTGTTTTAATGAACCTTAATGAGGTTGGTGTCCCTTGTTAATTAGACATAGGGGGGTTTATTTTCCAAAGGCAAATTCATTTTTCACTACAATTGCAAATTCTACTTGGAATTGCACAGAAAGAGCATTTTGAAGTGCCTTCGCTGTGGATCCGAGGGGCACATGCAAGGAACCCCCCCCAAAAAAAAAAACTTTTTCTTGCACATGATTGTATGATAAAATCAGCAGAGCTTCCCCTCATTTCAGCTCTTCCCCTCAGATTTACAGCAACTGCACTTCCAACAAATGCACTTGCTGTGCAATTTCTAAAGTGAACTTTTCACTAGTACTTTTCACTTGATTTTAGAAATGATTTTAGCCCAAAAACACACATAGGGGTTGATTTACTAAAGGGAAAAAGACTGTGCACTTTGCAAAGTGCAGTTGCCCTCTGCAAGAGCAGTTGCTCCAGAGCTTAGTAAATGAGCAGAAGCTCTGCTGACTTCCATCATCCAATCATGTGCAAGCAAAAATGCTGTTTTTTGAATTTTCCTTGCACAGGATTGGGTACTCTTTGCAAAGTCAAGCCTTACCTCATTTCCTAAGCTCTGGAGCAATTGCACTTGGAGAGGGCAACTGCCCTCTGCAAAGTGCACAGTCTATTTGCTTTTATTAAATCAACCCCATAGTCTTTTTGACCTGTACCTGCCTACTCCCAAACAAAATGTCATTTTGGAATCAAAACACATAGTCAATAATGTAAGGTAACCAAAAAATCCATTTATTTTGGTGAAAAAAAAATTAGGAAGGCAACACTGGAGACACTTTTAGAATCTGTGAAGCCTTTCATCCCCCACGCTTCTCTGCAGCCTTCCTCGGAGGCTGGGCGTCTGGTGGTGTACTTGGGGCAGGAGGAGGAGGAGGAGAAGGAGGGGGAGGAGTGGCTTCATCTGCCAGATATGTGGTAGCAGTAAGCTCCCCTCTCAAGCCCTTCTGATAGGCCTGAAAAATCAAACCCTCACAGAGGAGGCGTTGCCCCTTTTCCAATTCCAGCAATCTGGTGGCCATATATATCCCATATGCCTCCTCTGCATTGGGTGGTGTACTCAGGATTTGGCTTGCTTCACGTATGAGGGCTAGGGATTCCTCCTCAGTTTGGGTCATTTTCCTGGGCCTTTTGGTGAGAATGCGGAGGGGAGGCACCTGACACCCCGTGCGGCTTCTACTCGGCCCAGCCACAGCCTCCTCCTCTCTCCCACTGGGCGAGGCCTCCTCCTCTCTCCCACTGGTCAAGGCCTCCTCCTGGCTGAGGTCATCCTGTGTCAAAAAAAGGTACATAGTTGTAATTTTGTGTTACGCAATCACACACAATTTTCAGCTCATGACTTGCAAATATAATTCTCCACAAATAGTAAAGGCTATCTATTTGACACCACCATTATTTCAGGTGATCAACAATATCTGAAGTACATAGGCATGCCCACAGGGTGTGCTAGGTGTGCCTAAGCACACCCTAATCACCTTGTGTGGTGCATATTCCCCCCTGTTTAGACCACTGATATTTCATCCCCCAAAAAAATGTTACAAAAGAAAATAATTTTTTGGAAAAGAAAATAAACAAAATTACACTGTCCACTGCCCTACTGACACCATCAGTACATATACACATGCATATGTATTTGAGCTTTGGGGTGCACACCCTAATGCAAGAGGCTGCGCACACCTATGCAGAAGTATATTTTTGGCCACTACTGTCTAGTGATATGTCTACATATTAATATTTGTGATGAAGTCATTTTTCATTAAGCACTTAAAAATTTAACACGTTAACATCATTAATAACATTTACACAATCACAAATTCCACAAAAAAGGATACCTGGCTGAAGCTAGGCGCATCCACTTCATCAGGGATGAAAAGGCCCAGTTCTTCCTGGGACTCCTCAGCTGGGGTGGAGGTGGATGGAAGGCTGGAGGGAAGAGTGGGGGGAAGGCTGGAGGGAAGGGTGGGGGGAAAGGTTGAAAGTGATTGCCTGGCTTCTGTCTGGTCATCCAGGAATCGCATTTTGTGGTAGTACCACAACTTGGGTACATAAACTTGGTCGGCTGCTGCACCGGATCTGAGCGACTCCTAGATTTTATTGTGTTCCCGCTTGTACATGTTTCGCCAGATACCAATTTTCTTGTCCACAAACTTGAGGTCTGCCTGGGGGACTCAAGTCTTCACAAATTCTAAAAGTGTGCCCAGTGTTGCCTTCCTTACATCTCTATTGTAATATAGTGGGTGTTTGACCTCCCACAGGTTTTTCTTTTCCTGACATAGGTCAATAAATCGTGACAAAAAATCTGCCTCTTTAAAGGGATTCATTGTTGCTGAAAGACAAGACACAAGATCAAAACTGTAATGTCAGTCAGAACTCCCAGGATTATTTTGGGAAGAATCTAGGGGACACATATACACACACACACAACCACGTTTAATCTTACCTTCGTTTCTGACGCTCGCTACTTATGCACGGACATACGTAGGCCATCGTAATAGCTTTATATACACTGCGCATGTGTCATGCTCTGCCTGCGTCGCCCGCCCCTGATGTTCTTTAGTACGATTTGTCCCCGCCCCTTCACTCTTCATTGCGCAGTGGGAATAGATAGAGAAAGATGGCGGATGGAGGTAGCGCGGAGGAAAGCCCAGAGCCACAACCATCCACATCCAGGAGGAGATATAAGGCCACCAACATGGCTTTTGAAGAGATGGTGGAGATGGTGTCCATATTGAGAAGGGAGGACTACGATGGCAAACAAGGACCGTACACACGACCGAATATGCGTAAGGACAAAATAATGTCCTCAGTTGTCACCGCTCTAGAAGCTAAAGTTGGCACAAAACGGTCTAAAGAACAATTGAGGAAGCGGTGCTCTGACATTCAAAGTCGGGAGCCAGAACAATATTGGCGAATAAAGAAGCTGCTTAAAAAAAAGTAAGTACTTGTTGTGTTTTCCTATTGAGATACTTAACTTGCATGCTCATACATATTTTTTTCGTTTATACAGCATCATTCGTAAAGACCGTTCTTTGTAAAAGACAAATGATACCAAAGAAAATGACGTTTTTTTTTTCGCCAAATACGATGGTACAGGGTTGGACATATACATTTATGTCTTGATAATTTTTCTTATTCCAATAATTTGTGGATGTGGTGTAGATGTGTTGGAAAATATAATGCTTCTTCAAAAATGATTCAGTGTAATGTAAGGACAGGACACAGCAGCTGCTTCCACATCTGGACTCACGAGCACTAGTGTATTATGTGACCATAAAGAAATTTTAGAGGGGTAATACACATAGGAGATCATTGAGGTATCTGCATCTGTGAAACTTGCATGAAAATGTGTATTGTTTAGAATTGTTGTTCAGAGGGAATGTTCATCCTGTCTTCTAATTTTTTGAGGACAAAAAAAGGCAATTGTCCATAACTCCTAACCAACGTTTCAGATTATTTTTAAAAATATAAAATATCACTGTGTTTTAACTATACCTTTTGTTGACTTATCATAGGGGAGAAAAGACTCAGACAACAGTCCAAGGATCCCAGGACCCCCCCAAGTCACCAGCCTGAGGCTGAAGATAGCCCAAGCCCCAGCCCAAGACCACGCCCACCCGACGAGCTGGAGGAAGGAGAGGTGGAGGAAGTGTGTGACCTTTCAACCCCACCAAGTGAGTGACTGACACTCCGGGCATGCATATTTTAACCCTTGTTTTTTTCACACATTTTAGGTGAGCTTCTGGTTGTGGAAGGCCAAGCGGCAGAGTTATTCACCACAGACAGTGCCCAAAGACTGATTGGCCAGATAATGCTGTGGAATGGCCAAATTGATAAAATGCGTGAACAAATTCACAGCATGCAACTTCGCCTGGACTCCATGCAACAGGAAATGAAGAACACGATTGATGTATTAAGCAGAATATAATAACGTTTTGCCTAAAAACATCAATCATGTTCTTCATTTCCTTGTGAAGTTTCTTTCTTCTTGAAATTTTGGTTACAACTTTTTTCGTTACCAAGAAATTTGTATGATGCACACGGTGTGTCATCATGTGCTATCTTCCATCATGGGATATCAATGTACTTGTTTTGTGTTTGCAACCCTTTCATCCTCAAAATTATTGCGTGGTGAGAGGAACAAAGGGATTGCACACACAAAACACGTGCATTGCTCCCCCATGATGGGAGATAGCACATGTTGACTTGACCCTTTTGTAATGTTCAATTTTGAGCATATTAAACATTTTCTATTTACAAGGGTGACATCACCAGCACCGTTCTTAAAATGTTGAACTTTGTAAGTTCTTTGATTTTTTTGTATGTTTTTCAAAACACTGTTGTGAATTTTAAGATTTTAAACAAGGTGTATTTTTGTTTAAATATGCCTTTAATAATGTTTTCTAAAAAATAAATTATTTTTTGATAAAAAAAATAAAATAAAAAAAATAACCAAAAATAAAAAAAACAAAAAATGTTTCAAAAAATGCACCTTTCAATGTGCACACAGTAAAATGTTTTTACTACTACAATGTGTGTGGCTGATTATTTCTCAATAATATGTTTAGTAAATTTTTGTGTGGTTACAGTGACAAAGGGCCTTATTAACTAAAGGTAAATGGCACCCCAACCATTAAAATAATTCACATATCGCTCACACACTTCAGTGCAGTTCGGGGGGCCAAGCCAATTTGGCCAATTTCCAGGCCTGTCATTGTTGGATCTTGTACAAGTCCAGCCTCAGGCCCAACAGAGGTTAGATATGTAGCAGAATGTCTACGTAAAAAGTGTAGTAGTATGCAGCAAGCAAGTATGACGTGATTAATTTTATAGTTCGCCAGATTTATGGCTGAAAGGAACAAACGGAACTGGCTGGCCAGAATCCCAAAGGCATTCTCCACAACTCTTCTTGCTCTGGTAATTAAATACCCTCCTCAGGGGTGAGTGTTCTTTGGGGGAACGGCCTCATCAAGTGCTCACTGAGAGCAAATGCTTCATCGGCGATAAAAACTGAGGGGAGTCCATCCACATTCTGGTCATCAGGTGGCAATCCCAGGCCACCAGTCTGGAGACGCTGGCACAGCTCGGTTTGTGCAAACACTCCTCCGTCAGACATCCGGCCATTCTTCCCCACATACACAAACAGAAAGTCCAAATGTGCCGAGACCACTGCCATCAAAACTACACTATGGAACCCCTTGTAGTTATAGAAATAAGACCCCGAATGCGATGGTGGCACAATGCGGACATGCTTCCTGTCAATCGCCCCAACACAGTTGGGAAAGTCCCAACGGTCAGCGAACTGGGAGGCCACAGTCTGCCATTCCTGTGTACTGGAAGGAAACTGTGGAGTGAAAAAACAAAAAAATTAATATAAGGAATTTAAAACATAACTTGGATATCAGATTACACAAAAACATTACTGAACAACAGCAGTCAAACATTATTAATATGTGTGTTTGTTATTTAAATTAGAAAAAACATAAGGCCCACTTATAAGATGAATCGCCCCCTCTGATGGCCCATTGATCAATTTTAATGTGGGGGGAGGGGTTCTAATTAGGTTAAGAAACACACCTGACATTTTAAAACATTTGAGGGGTGGGGGAGGGGTTCTAATTAGGTTAAGAAACACACCTGACATTTTAAAACATTTGAGGGGTGGGGGAGGGGTTCTAATTAGGGTCAAAAACACACCTGACATTTTAAAACATTTGAGGGGTGGGGGAGGGGTTCTAATTAGGGTCAAAAACACACCTGACATTTTAAAACATTTGAGGGGTGGGGGAGGGGTTCTAATTAGGGTCAAAAACACACCTGACATATTAAAACATTTGAGGGGTGGGGGAGGGGTTCTAATTAGGGTCAAAAACACACCTGACATTTTAAAACATTTGAGGGGTGGGGGAGGGGTTCTAATTAGGGTCAAAAACACACCTGACATTTTAAAACATTTGAGGGGTTGGGAAGGGGTTCTAATTAGGGTCAAAAACACACCTGACATTTTAAAACATTTGAGGGGTGGGGGAGGGTCAAACAGTACAATGGAGTTGACAGTATACATTGTTCAAGGGACTATAGGCTAGAGATATAAATGGACCCAGATTGCATGGTGGGGAGGTTATTGAATGTAAATATGCATGTAGGGCAATAAATGATTAATGTCCAAAAACAGGCATGCATGAAGATAAAGGGGACATTCACAGCATATTCCAAGCATGGTAATTAGGTAAGGAGGACATTTAGACTATACATTAGCAAACATTTAATACATATCATGTAATGTTAAAGGATAAAACTTACCTTAATATAGTCCTTCTGCAAGACCTGAATGATGGCAGAACAAGTCTCTGGGATTATTATCCCCAGAGCCTGGGGGGAGATGCCTGTCGAGAACTTCAAGTCCTGAAGACTTCTCCCAGTCGCCAAGTAACGTAAAGTGGCAACTAGCCTCTGCTCTGCACTGATGGCTTGCCTCATGCAGGTATCCTGCCTGCTGATATAGGGGGTCAGCATAGCCAGCAGATGCTCAAAAACGGGGTCTGTCATCCGGAGATAATTCCTGAAATCTTTGGGATTATTCTCACGGAGCTCACGGAGCAAAGGCATGTGACAGAACTGGTCACGCTGGCGCAACCAATTCTTCATCCATGAACTCCTCCTCGCCCTGTTCATGGACTGGACTCGGGTCAAAGTATTAACCCCAACACCAAGTCCCCACGCAGCACGAATTCGAGAACGAGTACGTCCACGCGACATGGCTTTAAAACGGTCGGCTGGTCAAACAAACAAACTTATAACAAACGCACTGAAGAACAGCAAGGCCTATGAAGAACGACCTGAAAATCAGGAATGAGCGGACCAGAACGGTCTGAAAAAGCAGAAACAAACCTCACAAGCACAAACTGAACCGCAGAAAATGATCGAAATAAGCTGAAGTGTGAAAAGCGCGAATCGTCTCTAACCAAACTTCTACTAACACGAGATAAACACGAGATTAGCAGAAGGAGCCCAAAGGGTGCCGTAGTGGGGCTTGAACTTCCTTTTTATAGTCCCGTCGTACGTGCTGTACGTCACCGCGTTCCAAACCAGCGGACTTTTGCAGTGATCGTGTGTGTCCAAATCCGTCCCTTTTTAAGTCTGGCGCAAGGAGCCGAAAAAGTCAGGCGAAAAGTCCGCCGAGCAAAGTCTGCCATAAAGTCCGCTCGTGTGTATGCGGCATTAGTTGTATCCGCCTTAAAGATCTTTTGAAAAAGAGGAGTTTTATTCCATACTAATACTTGCACCCTAAATTGGGCTTCTAAAGCATACTATATCTAATCTGTAAATATCTATAAAATGAGTGGTATGGTATATTATATTCTCCTCTTAATTCCAAAAACGCCTTCAAGGTATTCCCTTCATATAACTGAATCAATCTATTTATACCCTGTAATTCCCACTCTTTGACCTTTCCTTGGCAGCAACTCCTGTAAGTTATTATTATTCCAGAGGAGGTATATTCAAGTGTCCCTGTATATCCCATCAGTTTTTTAGCAGTTTTCCAGACTTTTATTACCATTTTTGTTATAGGGTTCTTATAAAAAAAAGAGCCCCCCTCCAACGCATCCACCACTGTATTATGCAAAGCTCCTGAGAGAATTATGCCGCATACACACGATCGCACATTCCAACAACAAAATCCATGTGATTTATTCATACGGATGTTGGCTCAAACTTGTCTTGCATACACACGGTCACACAATGTTGTCAGAAATTCCCAACGTCAAGAATGTGGTGACATACGATGAGCCGAGAAAATGTAAGTTTCATAGCCAGTGCGGCTCTTCTGCTTGATTCCGAGCATGCGTGGAACTTTGTGAGTCAGAATTGTGTACACATGATCGGAATTTCCAACAACGGATTTTGTTGTCGGAAAATTTGAGATCCAGATCTCAAATTTTGTGTGTTGGAAATTCCGATGGAAATTCCGATGGAAAATGTCCGATGGAGCTTACACACGATCGGAATTTCCGACAACAAGCTCCCATAGAGATATCCTACAGATATTTATAAATATTCAAAATCTCCGGGTGTTGAAGAGATAAGGATTTAATAAACCCTGAAAGTATCAAAGCTATAACCTGGGATTGCACAAGGATTGCTTAGACAAGGATGCCTCGGTATAATGTGCTGCACCCTGTGGTTACTATGCTGTATCAAATGATGTCCTTTTTTCTCTCTCTTCCTCATTCCTTCCATCCCCCTCCCTACTGATGCAAAGGTGTAAAAGGGCTAAAACTAAAATGTTATATCACAAATTTCTCTAAACGGTAAAGCTGTAACACTGGGGTATTATAGTTCTTGTGTTACAAGGGAGCAGGGTTCCATATACTGAGGTTACTAAAGATAGCAGTGAGATACTGCAATCTTCAATTAGCTGCTCTACAGATGAAAGTAACACAGAGTTATACCCTGATACTGTGGAGCATGCGTATATTATTATAAACACCAGAGCTTTCAATCCAAATAATTCCTGGGTATTGTGACCTATAGTCTCTGAGAGCCAAAAAGCAGGAAAAAAAATTCCAATTATATAGTGTCCAAAGAAGGAAAAAAAAGAGAACTCAATACAGAGTGCTGGAATGCTTATAGACCGATTATCAAGGCACAATACATCATAGGCTTATAGTTAAGTCTCTGAATGCCCAGCATTCAGCCAAGCATTTTTTTACCTTTTTTTCCCTTTATACAAGAATGTCATTGGTTCAGATATAAAATCCCCCTGGGGGGGTGCCGCTCGTACCTCTCAGGTTGATCCTCACATACTCCCGCTCAGCTCACATTAGGTGTTACATTTTCCCCTCAGGACATCTCACCGTGCTCTCGCAGTGCCTCCAACAGTACCACAGCAAAAAGTTTTCTTCCTACGCTCCCTCTCTCTCACGGAATTTTGCGGGGTTTTAGAATAGACACGGCGTCCTTGGCTGCGTCGGAGTCACTCGTAGTTCTCCGTGATTGCTCGGGGATATACTCCTCCTCTCCCGTCACTCCACATAGAGGGAGGCACGGCACAGTCAGCCAGATCTTTCAGCCAATGTTTCCCGTTCACTCCACCAACAAACAGCAGTCTCAGCAGCCTCCGTATGCCACCGCACTGAGGCAGAGGACAGGGGGAGAGCACACACACATCTTCATGCTCTCACTCCACACTCTCCCCATCTCACATCCAGTGCCCAGGTTCGATATTTAAAGGAATATTTCATTTTTATTGTTTCACTTTAAGCATTATTAAAATACTGCTCCCGAAAAAAATGTTTTTGCATTGATACATGTCCCCTGGGCAGGACCCGGGTCCCTAAACACTTTTTATGGCAATAACTTATATACTTATATTACATATAAGCCTTTAAAATGAGCACTTTTGATTTTTCATGTTAGTGCCCCATAGACTTTAACGGTGTTCCACGGCTTCCGAATTTCCCCCGAACAACGCATATTGTTCGGTGTTCGCTGAACGTCCGAACAACCAAAGTTCGACCCAAACTTATGTTCGGACCAAACCGTTCGCCCATCCCTAGTCAATACCTTTAACCAGTGTTTCTCAGGGTCTTAAATAGATAGGGACTTCTTCCAAAGCTTTCCCAATGGATCTTTCAGTTGGTCCCGCCTCATATCTTTTCTTGTCAGTTGAGGCAATTCTTGACAAATCACAATAATATTTGGGCACTCCAGCAGGAGTGACTCCTACAGCTTCAGTTCCTACTGCTCCGATGTGCTTGTGCTCGACTCCCTGACACACAGCCAACACTCTTTCCAAAGGTAAATGACCCAACTCTTTTGCCCAGCATTTGTGGTATGGGGTGTTGGGGAAAGGGCATTGGTGTTCCGATTTCCCACTCCTGGTCGGTACTTCTGACTGAATCAGAACTCAGACAGAGCGACCAGCCATCAATGTCCAGTGGCATCTAGCTTGGCTGTGGTTAATAGGTAAGTCAAAGGTTATTATCCGTCTTCACCACAAACGTGGCTCCGTACAGATAGTCACGTAGCTAATCTACCACTGCCCACTTGAGGGCCAAGAACTAAAATTTGTGTACAGGATAGTTTTTCTCAAGGGGGCTGTGACTCACATAATCTACCGGATGGAGTCTTCCCTCTGACTCTTGATACAGCACTCCCCCAAGGCCATCTCTGCTAGCACCCACGTGCAACTCATAAGGCTTGGATGGGTATGCGTAGGCCAACACTGGTGCTACCACAAAGCTCTAGGGATGAGCTTCGAGTTCGAGTTGAATTCATGTTCGACTCCAACATCAGCTGTTCGCCAGTTCGCAGAACAGCGAACAATTTGGGTTGTTCGCGGCAAATTCGAAAGCCGCGGAAACCCCTTCAAAAGTCTATGGGAGAAAGTGCTAATTTTAAAGGCTTATATGCATGGTATTGTCATAAAAAGTATCTGGGGACCTGGGTCCTGCCCCAGGGGACGTGGATCAATGCAAAAAAAACTTTTAAAAACAGCAGTTTTTTCGGGAGCAGTGATTTTAATAATGCTTAAAGTGAAACAATAAAAGTGTAATATTCCTTTAAATTTCGTACCTGGGGGGTGTCTATAGTATGCCCGTAAAGGGGTGCACATTTCCCGTGTTTAGAATAGTCTGACAGCAAAATGACATTTCAAAGGAAAAAAAAGTCATTTAAAACTACTCGCGGCTATTCATGAATTGCCGGTCCGACAATACACATAAACGTTCATTGATAAAAATGGCATGGGAATTACCCACAGGGGAACCCCGGCCAAAATTGTTTTTAAAAAATGGCGTGGGGTCCCCCTCAAAATCGGTCTGGTATGGATTTTAAGGGGAACCCTGCACCAAAATTTAAAAAAAAATGGCGTGGGGTCCCCCCAAAAATTCATACCAGACCCTTATCACGCAACCTGGCAGGCCGCAGGAAAAGAGGGGGTGACAAGAGAGCGCCCCCCCGAACCATACCAGGCCACATGTCCTCAACATTGGGAGGGTGCTTTGGGGTAGCCCCCCAAAACACCTTGTCCCCATGTTGATGGGGACAAGGGCCTCATCCCCACAACCCTTGCCCGGTGGTTGTGGGGGTCTGCGGGCGGGGGGCTTATCGGAATCTGGTGACCCCACCCCCCTCTGACGTCACAGGGAATGCCACAGGGAAGTCCCCATCAAGTCCCCGTGTGGACATGCGGAGCGGCCGAGAAGAAGAAGGGAAGAAGACGCCTGATGGAAGGGCCTGGTATGGAATTTAGGGGGACCCCCATGCCATTTTTTTTTTAATTTTGGTTCGGGGTTCCCCTGTGGGGAATTCCCATGCCGTTTTTATCAATAAACTTTTGTGTATTGTCGGACCCGCAATTCATTAATAGCCGCGAGTAGTTTTAAATTACTTTTTTTCCTTTGAAATGTCATTTTACTGTCAGACTGTTCTAAACACGGGAAACGTGCGCCCCTTTACAGGCATACTATAGACACCCCCCCAGGTATGAAATTTAAAGAAATATTACACTTTTATTGTTTCACTTTAAGCATTATTAAAATCACTGCTCCAGAAAAAACGGCCATTTTTAAAACTTTTTTTGCATTGATCCATGTCCCCTGCGGCAGAACCCAGGTCCCCAAACACTTTTTATGACAATAACTTGCATATAAGCCTTTAAAATTAGCACTTTTGATTATTCATGTTCGTGTCCTATAGACTTTAACGTTGTTCGAACACATTTTTTGCCTGTTTGCATGTTCTGGTGCGAACCGAACAGGGGGGTGTTCGGCTCATCCCTACAAGGCTCCCCTTCAGTTGTTTAAAAGGCGTTTCACACTTCATCATCCATTATTCCTGGATGGATTCCCATGGCCTCCCTTCTGGGTTTTTTGCAGGTCCCCTTCCATCTGTTTCTGTCATGACCCGTACACACGGTCGGATTTTCCGATGGAAAATGTCCGATCGGAGCGTATTGTCGGACATTCCGACCGTGTGGGGGCTCCATCGGACATTTTCCATCGGATTTTACGACACACAAAGTTTGAGAGCAGGCTATAAAATTTTCCGACAACAAAATCTGATCGCGTCAATTCCGACCGTGTGGCCAGTTCCGACGCACAAAGTGCCACGCATGCTCAGAAGAAATTCCGAGATGGAACAGCTCAGTCTGGTAAAATTAGCATTCACAATGGATACAGCACTTTCGTCACGGTGCAATGTAAAAAATGGTTTAATACAGCGCATTCTCTTCTTCTTTATAATGTGAGAAGAATGAAGTAGTTTTGCTGCTGATATTCACACAGACTTCTCAAAAACGTCTTTCTTTATTATTTATCGGGATTCCCTCAATATATTTTGATTTGTCACATCTGCCAAAATTATTTTTGGGTTTTTTTCTTTTTTTTTTTTTTTAAAGGCTGTTTTTTGTTTTTTTTTAGGTTTGTATTTTTTTCAAGGCTGATCTTTGTTTTATTTTTTGGTTAGTTTTACTCCCTAATATTTTTGTGTGTGTTTTGTGTGTCAAGTTACCACAACACCATTATTATCTTATATTATTTAATCTCAAAAAGGTTGCTTGGTGTTGGTGTCCCTTGTTAATTTCACATAGTATTTTTGAAATGTACCTGAATCCTCACAAACAAACTGTCCTTTTTGAATGAAAACACACATAGGCGAGTATAATTGAAACAAAATTACTTTATTAAGGGCTCAGAACCAAACAAAGAGGGAGGCAACACTGGAGAAACAGCTGAAATTAGCGAAGCCTTGGACCCCCAGGGCAGACATCAATTATTTAACATCAAAATTGGTGGCCTGAGGAGTCCATATCTAAGGGAGTGCAGTCTGGTCCAGAAGTCCCAGAGATCCAGAAAGCAGCAGATGACATCTGTGTCCCCAGGCTGTGCTACTACAAGAGGCTGCATCTTTTGCCAGACCAGACTGGACCCAGGGTCATCATTTTCTAGTCTTCTTTACACGCTTCCTTCCCGGCTGTGGCTCTGGTGTTGGAGATGTGGCAGGAGGAGGAGTAGGACCTGGAGGAGGAGGAGGAGTAGTATTAGGACCTAGAGAAGGAGGAGGAGGAGTAGTAGGACCTGGAGGAGGAGGAGGACCATGTGTGAGGTCACAAATGTGGGTAGCAGATGTTATTTGGCCCCTCAACCCCTTATTGAGAGCTTCCAAAATTAAGCACTCACACAGGAGTCATTGGCCCTCCTCCATCTGCAGCATTTTGCAGGCAGTTATGCAAGAAAAGTCCTCCTCCACAGTGTGGGGGTTCTCAGGGCCTCTGTAGCCTTCCAAAAGAGGCCTATGGCAGCCTCTTCCAGGTTACTCCTCTTCCTGTCACTTTGTCTTTGCAGGTGGAGGGGAGGGACCTGCATATCAGGCAGCCTGCTTGGGCCGGCCACCTCCTGGCTGAGACTTCCCTGTGTATGAAAAAGGGACATGGTTTTAGTTTTTGCATCATCAATCCCAATCATAAATTAGTACTCCAAACTAACATCTAGTTAACATCATTGATTGGACAAGCAGAAATATTTAGAAGAAGGCTATACCTGGCTGAAGCTGGGCTCCTCCACATGTTGCTGCCTGGAAGGCCCAGGTTGGGCGTCAGAAGCCTCAGCTGGGGGGGAAGGAAGCGTGGAAGAAAGACTGGAGAGTGCTGGCCTGGGTTCAGTCTGACCTGCCAGAAAATGCAGCCTGTTATAGTACCACAGCCTGGGGATGTAAATGTCATCTGCAGCTCCGGATCTCTGGGATCTCTGGACCTTCTTGCGCTCCCTTAGATAAGTGCTCCTCAGGCTACCAATTAGGATCTTGGTGATGTCTGCCGTGGGGATCATTGTCTTCACAAATTCCAGCAATTGATCCAGTGCTGCCTTCCTCTTTGTTTGGTTCTTATATTCAGGGTGGTTTATCTCCCATAGACAAGGCAGCTCCCTGAACATATCAGTGAAGATTGCCATAAAGTCGTTATCTTTCAAGGTATCCATTTTCACTGCAAGACACAACACAAGACAAACCCTAATGTCAGGCAAAACTCTCCTAATCTTGTTACAATATAGGCCTCAATCTAGAAGCAGTATAGGCCCAAGTTTGGCTCTTACCTTCGTTATCACGATCGGCGCCTCCGATACTCTCCTTCCTCCGCTCACAGATCATACGTACTATGCACGCGTGTTACGCTTTATACACACTGCGCATGCATGTAACTCCGTCCGCCCCTGACGTTCTTTCTAGTCTATTCCCCACCCCTTTTCGTTTGGCGCAGTGGGGGAAGAGCACATGGCGGAGTCAGAGCAGGTGCGTGCTAATTATAGCAATGAGGAGGAGGAAAGCCCGGAGCCAGAAACGTCTGGATCCAGAAGGAGAAGATTTAAGGCATCAAATATGTCCTTTGGGGAGATGTTGGAGATGGTCGACATCCTGAAGAGGGCCGACTATGATGGAAAGTATGGACCTTACCCCAACCCCAATGTCAGAAAGGCCAAGATCATGGCGAAAGTGGTCAAAAGTCTGCACCGGAATTTCGGGGTACGACGATCGAAAGATCAGCTCAGGAAGCGGTGGTCGGACCTGAAATTAAGAGAGCACAAGCAGTACAGAAAGATCCGGCGAGTGCTGCAAAAAAGTAAGTAGTCCATTTTGAATTCTGGCTTCAGGCCCAACTGAGCCAGCATAGTTGGCAGAATGTTGCCGTAAAAAGTTGTGTAGAACACAGCACGCCAGGATAATGTTATTCAGTTTGTACTCCGCCATATGTATGGGTGTAAGAAATAGGCGGAACCCACTCTTCTGGCTCTGGCCAGCCAGTAATTAAAAACCCTCAGGTCCAGGGTGAGGGTCCTCATGGGGAATGGCTGCATAAGATGGTCCCCCAGCGCAAATGCTTCATCCGCAACAAAGATGAATGGGAGTCCTTCCACATTGTCTTCTGGAGGTGGCAAGTCCAAGCTGCCATTCTGGAGATGCCTGTAGAACTCCATCTTGGCAATGACTCCACCATCGGACATCCGGCCATTTTTCCCACGTCCACATACAGGAACTCATAAGCAGCCGATACCACCGCCAACATCACAATACTATTGAACCCCTTATAATTATAATAGTACGACCCCGAGTTGGGTGGTGGGATGATGTGGATGTGTTTCCCATCAATTGCCCCTCCGCAGTTAGGAAAGTCCCACCGCTGGGCAAAGTGTGAGGCCACAGTCTGCCATTCCTGTGGCGTGGAAGGAAACTGTTGAGGAAAACAAAAAAAAAATAGTCTTTTTGCACATTAAAACATGGAAAGCAGATTAGACACAAACATTCTTGGCCAACATCAAGATAACATTTATTAATGGGAATTTTTAAACACCATAGTATAAGGTACACCTATCATATTCCCCCTCCCCCCTCTCCTGGGCCATTTCTAACATTATAGGGGGGGAGCTCTTGGACAGGTAACCCTTTTCACTTCATTGAGAGATGAATGCCTAAATAATGGGTATTACTTTGAACAGCCCCTCCTTAGTTACACTATTGGCAGCCCACTGGACAGGTAAGACGTGTCATAATACAAAGATATAAATACACACTGTACACATTTGAGCACATTTGAACATTCTGCTTTTACCTATCAAGATAATAATAGTATACAAAAACTTTAAACATTACCATTTGAAAGTATACAGGCAGGCCCTTGCACTACATGCTTTGGGGAATTCATCCATACATCTGACCACTAAAGAGATGAGTATAGTGTGTGTGGTTTTGACACTCAGCAGATAGATGCTTGAGGATAGATAGAGAATTGTTATCAGCTGACTTAGCAGTTGGGGGGAGGGAGGGTTAAAAATGATTTGGGGACCCCTAAAAAAAGCCTCTGGCACTCTGCCTGAATTTAAATTACAAATCACATTTAAAAACATTTTAGGAGTGTTTGGGGTAAAGCACTACTATGGAGCTGATAATATACATATATAATAATAACAAAATACATTGTTAACTGATTACATGAGGTGGATATAGGGCCAGGAGAGCACACTGGGGAGGTAAGTGAAGGCAAATATGTATGAAGGACAAAAAAAATAATTACATAAAAATCCAGCATGCATGAGGACAAAGGGGACATTCACAGAATATTACAATCATGGTAATTAGGGAATGAGGAAAGAAATACAATATATTATCAAACATTAAATACAATAAAATGTGATATTGAAGGATAAAAATCTTACCTTAATATAGTCCTTCTGCAGGACCTGTATGATGGCAGAACAGGTCTCTGGGATAATGATCCCCAGAGCCTGGGGGGAGATGCCTGTTGAGAACTTCAAGTCCTGCAGGCTTCTCCCCGTCGCCAAGTATCGCAGGGTGGCGACGAGCCTCTGCTCCGGAGTGATGGCTTGCCTCATGCAGGTATACTGCCTGCTAATATAAGGGGTCAGCAAAGCCAACAAACGGTGAAATACGGGGTCCGTCATCCGGAGAAAGTTCCTGAAATCATCAGGATTATTCTCACGGATCTCACGGAGTAAAGGCATGTGACAGAACTGGTCACGCTGAAGCAACCAATTCTTGGTCCATGAACTCCTCCCCACCCTGTTCATGGACTGGACTTGTGTCAAGGTCAGGACCCCAACACCAAGCCCCCGCACAGCACGAACTCTACGAGGAGTACGTATACGCAACATGGCTAGAAAACGGTCGGCTGCTCAGAACGAAGTAACAGAACGCACTGAAGAACAGCAAGGCCTGTGAAGAGCGACCTGAAAAACAGTAACGAACGAACAAGAACACAATGACTAATAAAAGTCATGCGGAGATTGCTTGCACTCACTGAAGAGCAGATACAAACCCACAAGCACAAACTGAACAGCAGAAAATGATCTGAAAACCACGAGCCTGAAAAAGCGCGAATTGTCTCTCACAAAACTTTTACTAACACGAGATTATCAAAAGGAGCCCAAAGGGTGCCGCACTTGGTTCTGAACTGGCCTTTTCTAGTCTCGTCGTATGTGGTTTACGTCACCGCGTTATTGGCGATCGGAAATTCCGACAACTTTGTGCGACCGTGTGTATGCAAAACAAGTTTGAGCCAACATCCGTCGGAAAAAATCCTAGGATTTTGTTGTCGGAATGTCCGATCAATGTCCGACCGTGTGTATGAGGCATAAGAGTTCATTCAATGGACTAGCAATCTGTGGGAAGCTCTTCACGAATCTCCTATAATAGGAGCAGAACCCCAGAAACAACCCCAATTCATGGACGGTGCTCAGGCGAGGGCAAGAAGTAACGGCTTCCGACTTCTGGGGGTCAGTAGCTATCCCCTCAGCTGAAACTACATGCCCAAGATATGTAACTGAAGTCTGGTAGAAAAATCCTAGAGGGCTGATGAAGGCTGTTTTTTCTCGGTCATCCGGATGCATGGGTATCTGGTGCTATCTGCTCTTTAGATCCAGCACACTGAACCACTTGGCCCCAGACAGACATTTCAGGGCCTCTTCTATGTGGGGGGTTGTGTACTGGTCTTGGATAGTGTGACGGGAGGGCCTGTGGAACTCAGAATACATCTTATGTCTAAGTCACCCTGTGCCATCCTGGCACAGGGTGAGTGAGAAAATATATCTTGGACTACTTAAAATGGGACAGTAATATTTGTCCACAATATCTCCCAGGATGTATGTAGAGACTATTATTGGATTCTGAACTCAACCTGTTGATTGAGTGAGCTGATCACATTAGCCTCCAGGACTGACTAGGAGCCGAACTGTTGATGAATAGGCTGAGGAGGGGGGAGATTGTTGTTTGTATTGTTAATTGTAATTAGCTCCAGCTATTGTGTTTATACTACTGTGTGAAGCTTGGTGCCCACAAGTCTGTCATCTGGTCTGGGTAAATTTTTTAGTTAATTAGCTCATGTTAATTAGGTTAATTAGGTTACAGTTGTATTGTTAGAGGAGGTTCCAACGGCATATAAAGTCTTGTAATTTTGATTCTAAATAAAACAGTTCATGGTAGCAACAAGCAAGTGTCGCCTTGTTTTGTGCTCAGAGAGGTTGGAATATCTGTATACAGACTGGGAGGAAGTGGTATATGACGGAAGCACTCAAGCGGAGTGTGGGATGTTCCGTGACATTGGTGGCAAGCAGCGGGATGCTTCCAGCAGTCTGGGACATCCAAACCTCCAACTGGATCCAAGATCAGCATAGCAGACGTCAGTCACCCCAGCGGAAATATGGACCTGGCATCAGAGTTCCTGGGGCTGCTGCGGATCATCCTTTCAACATACACCAGGACTGTGTCTAAGGATGAATACCTGGAGCTCAGGCAGCAGATTCGGGTGGGGCTCAGGATCGGAGCCCTCCAGCTCGCTGGTATAAAACAGGGCAAGTGCTTTCCAACCCAAGAACAACGGGCCAGTGACCAACGGGCATTGCAGATGGCATTCCTGGGAGAGCGACCCCAGGAGCAATGGGTGACTGAGTTGGACAGGCTGGTCCAGCAGGAGATAGAGCTGGACAATCGTTATCGGGCTCTGCAATGGCACGCAGAGGAGGGATATTTAGGGGAGACAACAGAATGCTCTCCAGAGGGATATGACTTTGGCGGCCCTGGATTGCTGTGGGAGAGCCTTACAGATCATTTTATGTTTGGCGATGAAGGGGAACCTGACCTTGAGGACTTGAGAGAATATAGAGAGTCTATGCTCGGTCTTGCAGGGGTCTCAGAGCTCAAACCTGATCTGGATCATTTGCTAAGGAAGGAACAGCATCTGGAAAGGGCATACAGGAAACTGCTAGAACAAGTTCAGCAGCATGCCAGAGAATCGGCAGTGGAAAATCCAGAGATTGCCGTCCCCAAACCTGAAGTGCTGACAACAGGGAAGAGCTCTGCTAACCTCTGCCCAGAAATGACAGCATCCTCCCGGTTCCATGGACAGGAGATGGTGAACCTCTGTCCCCAGACATCAGTTGCAGAGACATGGGATTTGATAGACTTTTCTGCTGAGGAAGAACAACCTGATGAGCCTCCAGCAGAAGAGCTGCTATTGGGGCCAAACTTCACTGTGCTCTGCCCAGCACCAACAGCAGTATCTGTGGAGTTACAACAAACTTCTCCAGCTGAAGATCTGGCAACCGGACAGAGGGTCCAAGACCTCTGCCCCACACCTGTGGCAGTTTCGGAGGCCCAGGGTGAGAAGGTGGCAATCACCTCCCAGCAGCAGATACAGGGGGAGAAGGGAGAGGAGGTGTGTGTTGTCCCTCCCCAACAGTTGGTCAGGGTGGAGGAAGCGGCCTTCCCTCCCCAGCAAAGATCAGTGCACCTGGGAGACAGTACCATAGACATGTCGTCCAAGCAACCAGATGAGGGAATGGAAAAGGAAGCAGCCGGCTCACCTCCCCAATGGCAGCTACACAGTTTAGGAGTGGAGGAAGCGAGCCTCCTGCCCCAACGGTTAGCCAGAGCGGAGGATGCGGAGTCCCCAGCAGAAGTGCTGGCAACAGGGCAGAGTGTTACCAACCTCTGCCCAGCACCAGCAACAACTACAGAGTTCCAGGGAGGCGGGGCAGTCAGCCTCCCTCCCCAACAGTTAGCCGGAACAGATGGTGTGGGGTTTCCAGCAGAAGGGCTGACAACAGGGCCAAGGACTGCTGGACTCTGCCCTCGACTAAGAGAGGATGGATTTCCTGTGAAGGTGGATGGGACTTCAGTCTCCACCTGTATACCCCAGGGATGCTGGGCAGTGGGCCCCAATCCCCAACAGCATGACAGAGTGAGCCCAGATGCCCTGTCTTCTCTCCAGCGGCAGAAAGGACTCCAGGGAGAAGGGCCAGTCCAGGCCTCCCCCCAGCGGCAGATATGTTCTCTGAGAGAGGCAGAGGTTGGCTGGGTGACTAATGCTTTGTTTGGAACAATTTATTTGGGGTACTGTGTGGGTACAGGCAGTAGAGGACTGGAACTACTTACTAACTTCGGAGTCAACCCGTCTGGGGTCTCCTCCTGTGTTAGTCTTCTGCCGAAAGGGGAGAGATGTGATGGGAGGGCCCATGGAACTCAGAATACATCTTATGTCTAAGTCACCCTGTGCCATCCTGGCACAGGGTGAGTATGAAAATATATCTTGGACTACTTAAAATGGGACAGTAATATTTGTCCACAATATCTCCCAGGATGTATGTAGAGACTATTATTGGTTTGGTTGATTCTGAACTCACCCTGTTAATTGAGTGAGCTGATCACATTAGCCTCCAGGACTGGCTAGGAGCCGAACTGTTGATGAATAGGCTGAGGAGGGGGGAGATTGTTGTTTGTATTGTTAATTGTAATTAGCTCCAGCTATTGTGTTTATACTACTGTGTGAAGCTCGGTGCCCACAAGTCTGTCATCTGGTCTGGGTAAATTTTTTAGTTAATTAGCTCATGTTAATTAGGTTAATTAGGTTACAGTTGTATTGATAGAGGAGGTTCCAACGGCATATAAAGTCTTGTAATTTTGATTCTAAATAAAACAGTTCATGGTAGCAACAAGCAAGTGTCGCCTTGTTTTGTGCTCAGAGAGGTTGGAATATCTGTATACAGACTGGGAGGAAGTGGTATATGACGGAAGCACTCAAGCGGAGTGTGGGACGTTCCGTGACAGATAGTCCTTCAGTTCAAGGTTCGGTAGTCAATACACATCCGGAGTGACCCAGGGTTCCTTTGCCCAATCTGACAGCTGCTCCCCTGATGACACTGATGGAAGCTCCAGAGGAACAAAGTTCTCCATTCCTCCCTCCTGTACAATGGCCATGACACAATGCCATCTTCAGCCAGGAGGCCACAATGCAACTGCCTTACGTACTAACGCACTCATCTTCTTTTTCCTTAAAGAAGACTTCAAGGTACAGCTTTTTTTTACATAGCTTGGACCAATTTAACTATGCATATACCATACCAGTGGAATCCCTCTAGAATCTGGAATTCACTTTAGTAGACAACCCTACTGCAGTGATCTGCACTAGCATCTGGGTCTTGTACCAAGTGGCTGCCCTGCTGCATTGTAAACACAGGAGTTTGTGATATCACTGCCCCACCAGCCCACCTCATCCAAGTAGAGAATGCTTTGTGACAGCAAATGCAATTTAAAACATTCTCTGAATGAGATCCTTGCTGTGTGGCTGACCGCCTGTGTTTAGGATGCAGCTGGAAAGCCATTCAGCACAAGACCTAGAAATTAGTGGAGATCACAATAATAGACACTGCTACTATAGTGATCTCTACTATGATTTAGGTCCTGTGCTCCAGCTTGTAGAGGGATCCCATGAGTATGGTATGTGCATTGGTACATTGGTCCAAGCTGCTATACTTGGATTTCTTTTTTTAGGACACATTAAATCCAGTACTTGGGACTACTAATTCTTTGTTTTCTTCTTGCACAAGGATACATATCAATAATTTTTTGGATTGCTAGTGTACACGTTCTCCTCCTCCTCCTACCTTTTTCTGTGTCATGTACTACACAATAGCAGGTACCCAACCATCATTATTTTGACCCAAAGTTCAAGCCAGTGTCATTATTTTGCACAAAAGGCCATTCCATGGCATGTGGAATGCCCTAAGGCAGCAGGAGGTAAAGGTGTAATATGAAGAGGAATAGTGTTTGGGTGGAAAAGTGTTGAAGGTTGAAGGTTAGGAGGATAAGTGTTGGGTGATGAAGGTTAGGAGGAGAAGTGTTGGAATTCTGGCAACAGCAGGAAATATAGTGGGACGTTTCAAGGGAGATATTTCACCCCTTCTTGATACAAAGGGAAAACTCTGGAAGATCTACTGCCACCATTCCAGGGTAAGCTCAAGTAGAACAATTACTGTAGGAAAAGAAGAATGCAAAGTCATTACTGTTTCATGAGCAAAAATACAGAAGACATGGAGAAGCAGGTATTACTTAAAACTTAAACATGTTTGCAGGTAAGGGCCAAAAAAAGGTAAGTAAAGACAGTCTTCTTTTACAGGCCTTGCTTACTTTACAGTGTCAGAACAATATAGAACAGTTATGTGCATTGTTAATGTGAGCAGAAATCATTATAAATAAAAAAATATTTGGTACTACCTGTGTATTTCAATTGTATGATAATATTTAGCATTGATCCTTGCTGAATAGGAGTTTATTTTAAAGAAATTATACGTCTTGGTTTAGAGTTGTTAGAATAATATGAATAATAGAGGACTAAACTTAACCACTCACAAATAAACTACCTGTACAAACAAATAAAAGTAGATAGAAAATGACGTCAGTATAATGAGAACAATGAGAGATGTATGGTACTGAACTGTATAAAAGGAAGGGAGAGAAGCCATCTCATTGTATTGCTATTGTGATACCCATGCTGCAGAGGTCTGTGTCACAATGGAGAATTATAGGCTTTAATTTAAGAAGAACCCAGTGATCGGAGCTATGGGTGTATCATATACCTACATCTTCCAGTTCTGTGTGATCATGCAATGTATGACACTCTGGAGATCAGGAATGCAGAGTCCGGCCTGTACCCTTCATTTTACTGATGTATTTGATGAATTCCAATATTTTCAGGATGGAGATTTGATCATTGGAGGAGTGTTCACTGTGAGGTCAAAAGAAGATGATCAATATTCACCTGAAGAAAAGACATACAGGTATGTAACTTACTTGATATGGAGAGAAAAAAGTGATCAGGGCGACAAAGAACAACAAATCAGATTTTACAAAATGATTGTAAGAAATACATGTGATGGAAATATTATAAGAATGTATATATTGGATATAAAATGTCTCTTCATTTACATGCAAGCCAAGCTGAAAGTGTCAGGGGGTGGACTACAGTGATAGGGGGTGGGTGACAGTGACAAACTATAACAGTGTCAGTGTGTTCCAGAAGTTGCTGGAAGAGTCTTTTCTTTAAAGCTTAAAAATGTGGGGATTCCTCCATCCGCTCTGTTTGTGTGGATCTGTCATTTTTTATTTGTTGTAACTAGGGTTGCACCGATACTAGTACAGGTATCGGTGCCAATACCGAGTATTTGCACAAGTATCGGTACTCGTGCAAATGCACCAATACCTGAAACCAATGCTTTCAGGCTCGGTTCTTTGAGCTGTCAGTGGGTCTCCCCTGTTGACAGCTGAAGTGTTAAAAAAGTCCGGTAATTGGAGGTGTCAAAAAAAAAAGAAAAAAGCAGCCGGCAATGTTTATTAACAACATGGCTCTGCCGCTGAAACACTAAAATAAAAAGAAACATTGTTTCTTTTTGTATCTTTCTGTTTCTTCATCTGCAGATCAAAGGGATGAACAAATGTTCCTCTGTTTAACCCCTTATTAACCCTAAATTTACTCTAATCAGCCTTAATTATTCTCCTCCATTTAATTATTATTAACCTGCTTTTTTTTTTTTTTTGTGCACGTCTATTTTTTTTTAAACGATAAACAATTAAAACTTTTTTGTTTGCTTTGTTAGTGAATATTTTTACATATATATATATATATATATATATATATATATATATATTTACATATTTCACATTCAAAAAGCGCAAAAAAACAAACAATTTATTTAATTTGTAAATAACTTTGCAATGCTTTGTACCATTGATAACGTGAAAAAAAAAAAAAGAAAAACAGTTGCGGTAGGTATCGGTAAGTACTAAAAAAAAAGTATTGGTACTTGTACTATTGGTGCCTCTCTAGCTGTAACAGTGATCACTTTACAGCTGTCCTTGGATGATTTTTATTTTTCATTCATCCAGGTAGATGGGGGAATCCTCCCTTTTGAGACATTGTATTCTGGAAGCGAGACTCTTCACTGTCAGAATACTCTGACTTTTTTTCTACTAGGCCTCTGGCTTCAGAAAATATATTATGTTCTGGGGATTTAGGTAATTGAATAACCAAAAATGCAGATTTTAAAATGTGTACAAAAAATAAAATAAATGTTCTAGATGGGACATAAAATCTCAGGGGGAAGTTTTTGCGGAAAGTGTGATGTGCACTTATGCTTTAATCCCAATTGTTCTGTTACCATTCTTTATAGCATCACACATACAATCTGTGCTGTCATTTCCCTTTTTTTTACAAACTCCAGCACAGGGCACAATGAAGGGTTCATATACTAAAGTCCTGCTGTGGATTGGCCACTCAGATTGTTTTCATGTGGTTTATGACTTATGTATGTTTAAAGGTCTTAAATCTGAACCCCAGACAGATATAAAAGACATAAATGAATGCAGCTCTGTACTGAATAGTACATCATTACATGTGTAAGTGATGACATTTTACTTGGTATCAGACACAGTCTGGGGGAGGGGTAAGACCTGCAAGTGTGTCTGAACTGCAGCAGAGAGAAACCAGGTCTCCTGTACTGTTAGACAGAGCTGTGTGGCAGAGCTGTGTAAATATCAGAACTGGATGGACAGACATACAAATCCTTTGCCAGTTAAAACAGCTCTCATGTATGCCTATCTTCTTGTGTATTTCATTATTTGCTTGGAGTTTTATTTGAATGCTTTCTCTGCCAGAGCAGTTTCAGTTATCGCACTCCTGGTAAAATGCACATTTTAGGCCTGAAAATTACTTTCAGCTCCCCAAACATTATACAGTATATTTCTGAAAGCAGAGAACCTGCAGAATAAAAAAAAATGATAATTGTAAATCTTTATGTTGCACCATATCTTTGCAAATGTGTATCAAACCAATATTTTCACTACAAAATACACTTACATTTTCTTTTAGTGCACACAAAGATAGTAATATAATGTACAGTATATATTTTTAAATATAAAAGGTGAGATTGTGTCTATTAAATAGACAACAAACATGTAAATCTTAAAAAAATGCCTGCACCCACAAAACAAACATCCTTAAGTGATGCTTTCAAAAGCCCTTCCAGCTCATAATTTTAGAGTTAACTATAAATATTGGAAGTAAAACTATTTCTCTCCTCCAAAATGTGTTACACTGGTGATGTCTTCCAATGCTATCTATACTTATTTTTACATATGTGTGTAAAGGCATCAACGGTCATTTGTTACTATTTGCTTTACTTATTTATTTTTTCCAGTTTTATTAATTTTAACTTCACTTAGAATTTTTCTTCTTTATGGGCTGTTAAGTCCCCAATGTGATAGTATTCTGCAGTGACAGGTTCTCTTTATGGAGACATCAGGGGTCTATTATTTTCCCAGAGCTGATAAAGGACATAAACTCCCTGATCAGCTCCTACACTTGCCATTAGCGGCTGTTATTTGACAGTCACAAACCCAGAAGTGCTTCCGGGTTTGCTGTATGGAGGAGAAATCAGGTATGTTATCTCTCCTCTGTTCACACCGCTAGTCACCCTGATAGTTGTTGTGGTCCTGTGCTCCTGGTAGGAGTGGGAGAGCCTAGGAACCACAGTGGGGAGTCACATGCTGAGTCTTCAGGGTCGTTCGCTCGCTGTGGAGCTCCACATAATGCACTACGAGATCACAGTGCATTGACAGCTGCTGATTGGCCAAAGCATGCACCTGAACTGTATGCTTTGGCCAATCACAGCGCGATGTGCTATTAAAGCCATCATGGCTCCGGGGCCCACACTATATAAGGCTTCCTACATGGCGGCCGTATGTAGTGTGTTGTAGTGGAGAGAGATTAGGCAGGTTAGTTAGTGGATTGAGCGTGTAGGCCAGGGGTGCTCAACCTTTTGAGGAGAGAGGGCCACTTTAGCGACTTGGAAACAGGTCGCGGGCCACAATGAGCGTAGCGGGCAGATGGCAGGTCTGTGTCCACTCTGCATATGTAGAGCAGACACAGATGCAGCCTGCTCTACCCTAAGGGCCCTCTGATCTGCCCAGACAGAAGGGGACAGATCCCCTTCTGTTTTTTTTAAGCAGATCGGATTGCAGATAGGCGGGTGTAAACGGACAGTTTACATCTGCCACTCTATAGAAGTGAATGGTGGGTCCGATTGGGTCCGCCTGAAAAACAGACAGGCAGACCCGATCAGACCGATCGTGTGAAAGGGGCCTAAGGCTGCTTTCACACTGATGCACAGTGGTTTACCTGCATCTCAACTGGCCTCGATCTTCACTTCTTCCTCAGGATTTCTGCAGCTGGTTGACTGCTGTCCCCCAGGTGGTTATAGCTGGTGGCTGCTGCTGGCTGTCCTCCAGGCCTGGTACTGCTGGCTGGCACTGCAGTTGGGTACTTCCTGCTGGTACTGCTGGCAGATACCCCTGGCTGATACTGCTGGCGGGTACTGGTACTGCTGGCTAGTACTGCTGGCAGGTACTGGTACTGCTGCTGGGCACTCGTACTGCTGGCTGGTACTGCTGGTGGGTACTGGTACTGCTGGCTGGTACTGGTACTGCTGGCTGGTACTGCTTGTGGGTACTGGTACTGCTGGTGGGTACTGGTACTGCTGGCTGGTACTGGTACTGCTGGTGGGTACTGGTATTGCTGGCTGGTACTGGTACTGCTGGTGGGTACTGGTACTGCTGGTGGGTACTGGTAGTGCTGGCTGGTACTGCTGGTGGGTACTGGTACTGCTGGTGGCTACTGATACTGCTGGTGGCTACTGGTACTGGTACTGCTGGCTGGTACTTCTTGCTGGTACTGCTGGTGGGTACTGGTACTGCTGGCTGGTACTGGTACTACTGGCGAGTACTGGTACTGCTGGCTGGTACTGGTACTGCTGGTGGGTACTGGTGCTGCTGGCAGGTACTGGTTCTGCTGGCTGGTACTGCTGGTGGGTACTGGTACTACTGGTGGGTACTGTTACTGCTGGCTGGTACTGGTGGCTGGTATTGGTGGCTGGTACTGGTAGCTGGTACTGGTGACTGATACTGGTGGCTGGTATTGGTGGCTGATACTGGTACTGCTGGCTGGTACTGGCACTGCTGGCTCTGGCACTGCTGGCTGCTGTCCGAGATCGCGGGTTCCCGTGCATAATTGTGACAGAAGCATGCGGCTGCACTAGAGAGCAGAGCCGATCCTTCCTGTCACAGGCGGAATACATTGGTATCACTCTGCCTGTGAAGGAGCCGGTGCTATACAGGAAGCATCGGCTCTGCTTCCATCTAGCGGCGGCTCCGTTCTTCGCGCTGATGCTTGGAGATGGCGGGTCTGGAACTCGCGATCCAGGCTTGCCAACCCGCCATCTCAGAGCAAGACATAGCGGGCCACATCAGAGGGCGCTGTGGGCCATATGTGGACCGTGGGCCAGCGGTTGTGCACCCCTGGTGTAGTAAGAGTAGAATATATAATAGAGTGCAGTCAGTGTAGTCTATATAATGCAGTGCGGAGTATATAGTGCAGAGTATATACCACAGTGCAGTGCAGAGTATATAGTGCAGAATATACACTACAGTGCAGTGCAGAGTATATAGTGTAGTGCAGAGTATATAGTGCAGTGCAGAGTATACACTACAATGCAGAGTATATAGTGCAATGCAGAGTATATAATTCAGTGTAGTGTGGTGTGAATAATACAGTGCAGTGTAGTGTGAATAACACAGTGTTGTGGTGCTACTGATGTGTCTGTCAGGAGGCACAAGCCGCCTCCGTCCGCCGGGCTCCACGGCGCATGCGCGGAGGACTCACGCTGCGCCACACACTCGTTCGCGGCCCAATGGTGCGGCGCGCGCGGGTG
This sequence comes from Aquarana catesbeiana, assembly GCF_042186555.1. Classification (NCBI taxonomy): domain Eukaryota; kingdom Metazoa; phylum Chordata; class Amphibia; order Anura; family Ranidae; genus Aquarana; species Aquarana catesbeiana. Next base: position 42,044,171 of record NC_133324.1, read on the forward strand.
CACGGCGGTCCCCGTGTGCGCGCCGTGGCCGTGCGGGTGCCCGGCGGCGCGTCACGCTGACGCGCTCGCCGGTGGGCTACTTCTGACGGCTCCAGCGCCCAGTCGGGTTGCTGGTTAGTCGTCAGCTGTGCCCTGTCCCCTGTGCCTGATTTTCCCTGCTGCCTATTGTGTTCCCTGTGCTACTCTGCTTGTTTATACGGATTATCCTCTCTGCCTGCCTGATACCCCTGACCTCTGCTAGTAAAACGGACTATTCTCTCTGCCTGCCTGATACCCCTGACCTCTGCTAGTAAAACGGACTATTCTCTCTGCCTGCCGGATACCCCTGACCTCTGCTTGTAAAACGGATTACTCTCTGCCTGCCTGATACCTCTGACCCCTGCTTGTTTAACGGATTACCCTCTGCCTGCCTGATACCCCTGATCTCAGCCTGTTACACGGACTTGCTCTTGCCCGATACCCCGCTCCTGATCTCTGCCTGAATACGGACTTGCCCGCCTTGGTACCCCAGTTTCAGCTAACCATTTGTCTGCAGCTTCTCCAGTGACCAACGGCTACACGGACTTCCTTCAGGAATTCAGTCACCACCGGAAGCCCGTGCCTCCGCGTGCCTCCAACTCCCTGTATCACCTCCAGGGGTCGGGTGCGCGTGGTCGTAAGGGCGAGCCGCTCTCGGCATCTCGGCCTCGGTGAGTATAGTCTTGACAGTACTAACCAGCCAGATGTCCGAGGCCGACAGAGCGCGCTCTCCTTTGGAGATCCTGTGCCAACAGGTCTCCACTTTGGCCGACTCAGTCCAGAAGTTACAGGAGGGGTATACTCAAATTGACAGCCGCCTCCAACAGATTGCTGGAGTACTTCCCTCTGCCACTGCAGTTCCGGCACCCAGCAATGAAGGTCCGCTTCCCCAGGCCACCGCCAGCCCTACCGTTGTCATGGCGCTTCCTGAACCTAGGGTCCCTACGCCCGAACGGTTCTCCGGGGACCGTAAAAAATTCAGAGCTTTTAAGAACGCATGTTCACTTTACTTTGCCCTCCAGCCCCGGACATTTGCATCAGAGATCGTCAAGGTGGGTTTCGCTATCTCGCTGCTGTCAGAGGAACCTCAGGCCTGGGCCCATGGCTTAATGGAACAGGGAAGTCCTGTGTTAAATTCCATAGATACCTTCTTCGAGGGTATGTCCCAACTCTACGATGACCCGCAACGGAAGGCTACCGCTGAAGCCATTCTCCACCACTTGTCCCAAGGAAGGAGACCCATCGAAGATTATACGGTAGAGTTCCGTAAATGGGCGGCCGACACGAATTGGAACGAGCCGGCTCTTCGCTACCAGTACCGTCAAGGCTTGTCTGAACTCCTCAAGGATGAGCTAGCCAGGATGGAGACTCCGGAGACCTTGGAAGAGCTCATTCAGGCAGCCACGAAACTGGACAGGCGCTTGCGAGAACGCCGCTCGGAGCGGTTTCAGGGTCCACGCCCTACGTGGACGTCGTTCAGAGCCCCATCCATGCCGTCACCATCTTCCACAACACCTCCTGAAGCTGAGCCCATGCAGCTAGGCCTGGTCCGGGCCCCGCTAACTTCGGAAGAGAGGCAACGCAGACGGCAGTCCAATTTGTGTCTGTACTGCGGGGGAGCGGGACACTTCCTGCGCAATTGTCCAATAAGGCCCAGTAAGTTCCTTCAGCCTAGATTAATGAATTATCAGGATAATGATGCTCCGAAGTCTTATGTGATGTTGTCTGTTTCCTTGCAGCTACTGGAAGGGGAGTCTCGCCTACCCGCCATCATTGATTCGGGGGCTTGTAGCTGCTTCATGGATACAGCCTTGGCCCACAGCCTCCGTATTCCCTTGCAAACAAAGGCCCAAGGTTTACAAGTGCATCTAGCCGATGGCTCTCTTCCTAGTTCAGGTCCAATCACCCAGGAGACCCAGCCTGTCCTAGTAACCACCGACTCCGGGCATCAGGAACTCCTACGGCTCGACCTCATCCACTCTCCCATCTTCCCAGTCATCCTCGGCCTGCCCTGGTTACAAGCTCATGATCCGCAGATCCAATGGAGCACCAAGGTGGTGTCCTTCTCCTCTCCATACTGCTTGGAGCATTGCCTCCCCTTAACCCCGAAGGTTTGTGCTACGGTTACTACCTCGTCAGACAAACTTCAACAGATTCCCTCTGAATATCTGGAGTTCCAGGAGGTCTTTAATAAACAAATGGCTGATCGCCTACCACCTCATCGGCCTTATGACTGTCCGATCGACCTGTTGCCGGGATCCGTGATTCCGTTCGGTCGTATATTCCCTCTCTCCGAGACTGAACTGGAGGCGCTCAGACAGTACATCGATGAGAACCTGGAAAAGGGGTTTATCCGTCCTTCATCCTCACCTGCTGGAACAGAGATATTCTTTGTCGGGAAGAAAGATGGGTCCCTTAGACCTTGTGTGGACTACCGGCAGCTTAATAATATCACCATTAAGAACAGGTACCCACTACCACTCATCCCGGAGCTATTCCAACGATTCCGTTCTGCCAAGGTCTTCTCCAAATTAGACCTGCGGGGTGCCTATAACCTTGTTAGAATCAGAGCCGGGGATGAATGGAAGACAGCGTTCAGGTCCAGGTTTGGACACTTCGAGTACCTGGTGATGCCATTCGGGCTATGCAATGCTCCAGCCACTTTCCAGCACCTAGTAAACGACATATTCCGAGAATACCTGGATGACTTCCTTGTTGTTTACCTGGATGACATACTCATTTTCTCTCCCACGATTGAGCTACACAGGGGGCATGTCAAAAAGGTCCTTACCATATTAAAACAGCACAAGCTTTATCTGAAAGTGGAAAAGTGTGAGTTCGAGAGATCAGTGGTACAATTCCTGGGGTTCATCATATCGGCCGGCGGGATCGCAATGGATCCCCAAAAGATACAAGCCATCCAAGATTGGCCAGCTCCATCCAATAAAAAAGGGGTTCAACGATTCATAGGATTTGCTAACTTTTATCGGAAATTCATTGTTGGATTCTCGACTATTGTAGCACCTATCACCCAGCTAACCCGTCAGCACAACTCTTTCCGGTGGAGTGAGGCCGCACAAGAGGCCTTTTTGAAATTAAAGGATCTGTTTAGTTCGGCTCCAATTCTTCGCCACCCCGATCCTTCCCAGCCATATGTTTTGGAGGTGGACGCTTCGGAAATTGCCACAGGAGCAATTCTCTCTCAAAGACAAGGGCCCAAGGCTATCCTTCACCCCGTTGCATTCGCTTCTCGGAAACTCAGCCCGCCCGAGTTAAACTATGACGTGGGTGACAGGGAGTTGCTGGCCATAAAATTTGCTCTTGAAGAATGGAGGTATCTGCTCGAAGGCGCATTACATCCGGTAATGATCTTTACAGATCATAAAAACCTTGAGTATTTACGGACAGCAAAACGACTAAGACCTAGACAAGCCCGCTGGGCTCTCTTTTTCTCTTGCTTCAACTTCCACATATCCTATAGACCTGGCTCAAAGAATGGAAAGGCAGACGCACTCTCACGGATGTTCTCGGCAGAGTCCCAAACGTCGGAACCTGGTACTATCCTCTCTTCCCAAAACTTCCTTGGGGTGACACAAGTGGATTTGATGTCATCCATCAAATCATCATCCAACTCTTGCATGGAACCAGAGGTGCAATCCTTGAAAAGAAATGGTAATTTCTTCTGGATCCGTGGAAAAATTTTTGTACCTCGGGAGACACGGTCACTAACCCTTCAGATGTGCCATGACCATAGACTCGCAGGGCATTTTGGAGTAAGGAAGACGTCCGAGCTGGTTTCTCGTTCCTTTTGGTGGCCTGGGTGGAGACGGGATTGCAAAGAGTATGTGGCATCCTGCCCTCCGTGTCAGCGGAACAAGGGGAGAAACACCAAGTCCTGGGGTTTACTAAGACCTCTACCGATCCCCGAACGACCATGGTCTGACGTCTCCATGGATTTCATAGTGGACCTGCCAGCCTCGGGGGGCTTTACCACTATTTTTGTCGTGGTTGACCGTCTCTCCAAGATGGCCCATTTTTTGCCCATGAAGGGCACCCCCTCGGCCTTAGAGACTGCCAATATTTTTCTCAAGGAAATCATCAGGCTCCATGGAGTACCAAAGAACATCGTATCGGACAGGGGTGTACAATTTACGTCCACATTTTGTAGGGAGCTCTGCAAAGCCTTAAATATCAAAGTCTGCCTCTCATCAGCTTACCACCCTCAGAGTAACGGCCAAACGGAGAGGACGGACCAGACCCTAGAGCAATATCTGCGGTGTTTCTGCTCGGGATCTCAAGATGATTGGGCAAGCCTTCTCCCATACGCAGAGTTCGCGTATAACAATTCTGTTCACGCTGCTACTAACCAAACGCCTTTCTGGGCAAATTGTGGATTCCATCCCACCTTCCTGTCCAACGATGTTCCCGAGATAGCAGTCCCTGCCGTGCAGGACAGAGTGGCCTCTTTACAGGCAAATTTCCGGAGGATTCAGGACATGTTGCAGAGGGCTCAAACGGATTACAAGGAGCAATATGACCGGGGCAGGAGGGAAAATCCAACCTTTAAACTTGGAGAAGAAGTCTGGTTATCCACTACCAACCTTAAACTATCCGTGCCTTCGCGGAAATTGGGACCCAAGTTCATTGGTCCTTTCCCCATCAAAAGGATTATCAACCCTGTGGCTATGGAGCTAGCACTACCGAAGACTTACAGAATCCACCCTGTCTTCCACGTGTCCTTACTGAAGCCTGTGGTGGACAGCACTTTTCCGGAGAGAGGGGAGCTTCCTCCGCCACCAGTTAGGGTGGATGGAGAGAATGAGTTTGAGGTGGAGTCCATCCTTAACTGTAGGAAGAAGGGCAGACAACTGCAGTATCTGATCCAGTGGAAGGGTTATCCACCTGAGGACAACTCTTGGGAACCTGCAAGGAACCTACATGCACCACGCTTAATTCAAGCTTTCCACCGAGACCACCCGGAGGTGATGTCCAGTCTGGGCGTTCAGTGTCCGCCCTTAGGAGGGGGGCACTGTCAGGAGGCACAAGCCGCCTCCGTCTGCCGGGCTCCACGGCGCATGCGCGGAGGACTCACGCTGCGCCGCACACTCGTTCGCGGCCCAATGGTGCGGCGCGCGCGGGTGCACGGCGGTCCCCGTGTGCGCGCCGTGGCCGTGCGGGTGCCCGGCGGCGCGTCACACTGACGCGCTCGCCGGTGGGCTACTTCTGACGGCTCCAGCGCCCAGTCGGGTTGCTGGTTAGTCGTCAGCTGTGCCCTGTCCCCTGTGCCTGATTTTCCCTGCTGCCTATTGTGTTCCCTGTGCTACTCTGCTTGTTTATACGGATTATCCTCTCTGCCTGCCTGATACCCCTGACCTCTGCTAGTAAAACGGACTATTCTCTCTGCCTGCCTGATACCCCTGACCTCTGCTAGTAAAACGGACTATTCTCTCTGCCTGCCGGATACCCCTGACCTCTGCTTGTAAAACGGATTACTCTCTGCCTGCCTGATACCTCTGACCCCTGCTTGTTTAACGGATTACCCTCTGCCTGCCTGATACCCCTGATCTCAGCCTGTTACACGGACTTGCTCTTGCCCGATACCCCGCTCCTGATCTCTGCCTGAATACGGACTTGCCCGCCTTGGTACCCCAGTTTCAGCTAACCATTTGTCTGCAGCTTCTCCAGTGACCAACGGCTACACGGACTTCCTTCAGGAATTCAGTCACCACCGGAAGCCCGTGCCTCCAACTCCCTGTATCACCTCCAGGGGTCGGGTGCGCGTGGTCGTAAGGGCGAGCCGCTCTCGGCATCTCGGCCTTGGTGAGTATAGTCTTGACAGTGTCGGTGTGTCACCACTGATCCCACTTTTTTTTTTCATTAATATTTTTTTTTTTTTGCAATATCAGGTTCTTTTGCTACATTATTAGTACTCCCCTTTCTGTGTCACATGTGTTATTCCTTTTGCATCAACACAGCAGTGGTATACTTTTGATTTTTAGGGGATATTTAGGGCATAATTGCTGTCTCCCCTTCTGCGTCACAGGTGTTTCTCTTTCTGCGTCAGCAGTGGTTCCCTATTTTTTTTCTTTTGGGGTGCTTTTTGAATTTTTTTTCAGCAGGAGCAAAAGAAAAATCTCCATAAATGCTGTTCCTTCTTCTGAGTTGCAGGTGGTCTTCCTTCTGCATCACCACTGTTTTTTTTTTCTTTGCCTTTTTTAAATTTTTTTTACATTTTTTTCTAATTTAGTTTTTCTGCAGCAGCAGCAGCAGTGAAAGAAAAATTCTCCACAATTGCTGCATCCTTATTTTCTTTATTAAAAAAAAACTATAATAAAACGGTTTATAGTGCACCAAGCAAAAAGGTATTGCACCCAAGCACCATATTCCCGTCCCATACTCTATAATAAAGAGTTATAAAAATCCCCCCAAAAAATAAAAAAAGAATAATACAACGGTTTATAGTGCACCAAGCAAAAAATAAATCCCCCCCAAAAACCCCCATTATGTCCGAAAGGCCAACAAGGAGAGGCAGATGCTCACAGGCCACTAAAAGAGGGAAAGCAGCCTCTGTGTCTACAGAAAAAAGTGGTGATCACAGACATGGTGATTCTTCCGCAGGCAGTGTACGCTTGTCCTTTTTTTTCCCCTGCTGGCCATGTTATTGAGCCACAACATGCAGAAGAGTTGGTGGAGTGGATAACTAAGCCATCCTCATTCTCCTCATCCTCTGTCACCCAGGCTCATAGTAGTTTGCTTTCCACCACAGATGCCAAAGTGACCTATTCCACCGGCTCCTTGTCCACAGCTACTCCTTCCATAGGCCCACCATCATGCATGGAGTAGTCACTTGAATTATTGGATCATAGTGTTGGTTACATGCTGAAGGAGTATGCGCAGCAATTTGAATGCTTCGATATTGGTTCACAGGTTGAGGAAGGGAGTAACGTGAGCATAGAGAGAGGGGGTGCCACAGAAGGACAAGAAACTAGCAGTCATGTTCACCCAGCTGCAGCATAGTGCCAAGTTTGCTCCAATGATGAAGAGGGAGGGGAGGATGGGGTCACTGACTATACGTGGGTGTGTGAGAGAACAGAGGATGAAAGTGAGGAGGAGGGGGCACAACTCCAACGAGGCAGGATGTCCTCCAGGGGCCGGCTTAAGGGCAGCCACCCTATTGCATCACACCACAGAGCTCCACAGATGCAGGGTGCTGCTTACTCCCCGCTGACTTCCAAAAGTTAATTGTGGTCTGGGCTTTTTTCAACACATGTGCAGCAGCCCGCAGCGTTTCTGTTTGCAATCTATGTCTGAAGCTGATCAAGCATGGCCAGAACACCAGCCGCTTGGGCACTACATGCTTGACAAGACAAATGATGACCTACCATGCAGTCCTGTTGGCAACAGCACCTGAAAGACCCACATCATAAAAAATGCAGACTTCTCATCTGGGATTTTTACTCCTAATACACCTCAAGTTTTTTCAAAAACCTGCACTGAGGGGAATGATGGTATAGCCACAAGTACTTGCACCCAATCTGCTAGCAGTACAGAAAATTGATTTCACCAGGCAAATTTTGCTACCCCAGTTGCTAAGACGTAAAAAAAAAATACTGTCCCAGTCATCCACATGCTCAGCACCTAAATGCTAGCTTGGCCAAATTGCTAGCACTACAACTGCTGCCTTCTCATATGGTAGACTCTGCCCCTTTTCATGAATTTGCAGAATGTGCTATACCACAGTGGCAGGTTCCAAAAATACATTTATTTTCACGTAAGGCCATTACAGCTCTGTACCGTCATGTGGAAGTCAATGTTTTGGCCTCGTTGAACAGGGCGGTCAGCAGCAAGGTTCTCATTACTGCTGACTCATGGTCCAGCAGGCATGGTCAGGGACGTTACATTTCCTTCATGGCGCACTGGGTAACTCTGCTGGCAGCTGGGAAGGATGCATGACAGGGTTCAGTGCTAGAGCTTGTTCTACCACCACACCTCCAAAAATCTAGTGGTGATTCTGCCACATCTGTCTGCTCCACCCCTTCCTCTTCTTCTTCCTCTATGGCCTTTTCTGCAGAATTGTCCTCTGAACCAGCATTTCGCCCTAAGCATTCAAGGGGCTACGCAAGCAGTCAGGCTAAAAGATGCCATGCGGTGATTCGGTTGGTCTGTCTAGGGGACAGGAGCCACACTGGGGCAGAGATTCTGTCAGCTCTGCAGGGGCAGGCTTAAAGGTGGTTGACGACACGGCAGCTTGAGCCAGGAATGGTTGTACGCGACAATATCACCAACCCTCTCTCCGCCCTCCGACAGGGACACTTGACACATGTTCCATGCTTAGCACACATCCTGAATTTGGTGGTGGCAGTGTTTCTTGAACAGGTACCCAGGCTTACAAGATCTTCTGAGGCAGGCCAGAAAAGTCTGTGGCCATTTCCAGCGGTCATACAATGCTAGTGCTTGACTGGCTGACATTTAACAGTAATTCAACCTGCCCACCAACCGTCTGGTTTGTGACATGCCCACCAGGTGGAACTCGACACTGGCAATGCTGCAGCAGCTGCACATGCAGCAGAGGGCCATCAATGAGTACCTGTGTGAGTATACAAGAAAAGAAGGCTTGATGGCCACACTCCTATGCAATTTCTTTATTCAAGTGCCGGATACAAAGGTGAACAACAGCTATCAGCTCACATGTTTCACACCAAGGTCGGGTGCTTACTCATAGCTCAAAGAACTCAGTCTCCTGGCAAGATGTGGGACCTCAGGTGGTGGTGAGCACATAACAGGTATACATTGCTCCCTATGGATACAAGGGCATATTGGCTGACAGATACCTGGGCTCAAGAACACAAGTCACTAAAGAAGCTGCACTCATTATATACAGTTTGGAGAACAGAATAACAGCTTTAACAGTGTGACAAGCGAGGTCTGCAAATACAAGCTCAATATTGTAGGAACCAAGGTGAGACTCTTTATTTTTATAAGTTATCAGGACTGTAAAATGCCACCTAAAGGTACACATTCACAAAAAGCTAAGAGGGGCTCAGTTGGGGGCATAGTTAAAAACACCCCCAAATCTCAACTCACACAAAAAAATGACATTAAGGACTTTTTCCAGCAATCACAGATACAAGCCCAACAGGAAACCTCTTTGGTAACAGAACTGAATTTATCATTCCCTACAGGTGTAACAGAGCTTGAATGTTCTAGCACTAGTACCCCCTTAAATATGCTAAAAGCTAATGTGAATACTGAGAGACCATAAGGGGGTTCCTGATATATGCAGGCATATATACAGTCCTTACCGATGAGAGAATATATGGATAAATATGTTTACAGGCTTGAAACTTCATATAAAGCTGAATTACAATCTATGAAATCATCTTTAGCTGACACGCAAAATAAAATGGAGATTGCGGAATCTAAAATAACATCATTATCAATTATCAATATCATTGAACAAAAAATGGCCCAATCTGAAGAGAAAAAACAGGAACAGGATCAATACTTACTTACTTACTTACACACGAGCGGACTTCTCGCCGGACTGAACTCTGAAGGACTGTATTGTATAGATTGTATGGATTGTATAGGTTATAGTTATGTGCATTTTAGCACTTCATTGTGATCGATTATTGTGATTAATTATCATATTTATGTTTGTTCACTCCTCCTATAGCACCCTCCTTTCCCCTTTTTTTCTCTTCCTTCTCTTTTTCTCTTTTCTCCTTTTCCTTCTTTCCTTTTCTTTCCCCGTGTTTCCCTAAAACTTTTCGTTCCTCTTATAAATGCATATGAATAGACCAAAAATTAACTTATATTGAGATAGGATATATATTTGTACTTATTCATGTTTGGGTCGGGCGCGGCCTATCTGAGGAAGGTCTCTCCATAAGCCCTATTTAGGGAACTTACAAATTGTAAGTTTAGACTCAAAGGAGTCATTTAGTGGGTTGTTAGCATAGGTGGATAATTGTGTGTGTGTGTGTAAGGTTTGAGATTTTTTTTTTAATTATGGGCTCTGTTAAAATTTGCTCCTTTAATGCTTGAGGGCTAAACTCTCTATTAAAGAGATCACAAATTTTATACTCTTTTCATAAGCAAAAGGTTAGCGTTCTCTTCTTTCAGGATACACATTTTCGTTCTAATCACATACCCGATATACAGAATAGATGCTACCCTATATGGTATCCTGATTCTTTTGCCTACTCTAAATCTAGGGGAGTCTCTATAGCAACCCACAAGTCTCTCCCTCACTTGGTTCTCGATAGTTGGAGGAGCAGGGATGGAAGAGCCTCGCTCTTAAAACGGTCTGTTTACAGAAAAAAATACACATTTTATTAACCTATATTTACCAGACCAAAATCAAATTAAGACAGGTATACAATTGTTGACAGATCTTATGGAAAGAGGGGAGGGCGTGACCTTGATTGGGAGGGATTTTAATTTTATTCTTGATCAGGACTTAGATACTACCGCATCTTGTGTATCTCAGACTATTAAAGATATGAATAAATTTAAAACCATTTTGGATAAGAACCAACTGATAGATATATGGAGAGCCCTTCACCCAATAGATAGCGATTATACATTTCATTCTAAAGTCCACGGTACATATCATAGATTAAACCTCTTTTTTATAAATCAAAAGGGAGTTTGTCTAGTCTGATCAGTATTTTTGGTGTTGAATATATCGAAAGCTATTTTGACTAAATGGTCATGGAAATTAAATGATAATCTTCTTAAATATGAGGTCTGTATGTCGGACATCAGACAAGCAATTAAGGATTTTGTGACAGACCATCTAGGGGATACTACATCCCTACCTGTGCAATGGGAAAATGTAAAATGTGTTTTACGTGGTCTTTTTATAAAACACGGGGCGAGATTAAAAAAAATAAGGGGGCATAAAATATCCCTACTTATAAAGGATATAATATGGAACAGTCTCCCCAGTGGAGTTTTTCCGCGGCAGGATTCAAGTCATTAACTTGGTTTATAAAAAATTTTATTTAGAAAAATGGAACAACGGGTTATAAGCACACACAAATACTTAAAATATGAGCGCCGGTCAGAAATGAACGTGAGTATTCAGTTTTACAATATTGTAATCATACAGCAATAGTTATCAATACTTAATATGCAAATTTCCAATGCGTTTCAACATGCGTGATCAAAGTCTTCCTCAGGGGATCAATTTGCTGTCAAGAATTATGTACAATCATTATTTTTTATGCATTAACAATGTACATTTTCATAATGTAAAATCCCTCATGTATACAAGGGCAAATAGCAAGGACAACATATTTACCAATGAGGGATAAACACAGAAAATCTCCTGGCCCGAGGTTCGCTCTAAAAGTCAATCAGCAATCCTGTGCCCTCATGCGGCACACACTCCAAGAAGGGAATCCACTCACATGTAGCTAACAAGAAGCCACACTATTTGCAGCCTGAAATGAGCAGAAAGGAAGGATCCCAAAGACCTGCAGCAAAGGTCCCAAAATAAAGGATGTATATGTGATTTGTGGACAAGGAATCAAAAAAGGGGAAAAGAAGGAATGGTCCTTTACCAGGAATGGTGAATGAGGGTGAGTATGGAAAAAATGATGTGTATGAGTGGACAAAATGAGAAAATCTGTCTAGTGTCAGTTAATTACTAAAAAATATGGGAGTGACTATGAAGTGAGGAAATTGTATATTAAAAATGAAGTGATAAAGGATATCAAAAAACTTGAAAAATTGCATAAACAAAATTCGACCTCAGAGAATTTAATAACATTAACAGATAAACAGACAGAACTACAAACTCTATTACATGAACAGACTCTACAACCTAGAGACAAAAGCCAGGCACTTTATTATCAACATGGAGATAAACCAGGTAGGCTCTTGGCTAGAACTTTACGCCAACGTATATCTACGACCTCTATAGTAAAAATTAAAACAGCATCAGGAGATTTGACGCACAATCCAAAAGGAATTCTAGAATCATTCCATTCCTTCTACACTAAATTATATAACATACCAAATCAAGTGGTAGGAGTGGATCCTGAAAAGTTTTGGGAAATCATGCGCCAATATTTAGAAGAAACAGCTATACCAACTCTTACGGTGGCGAAGACAGAGGAGGTGGATATGGAATTCTCTGAGGTGGAAGTGCCGAATGCAATTGATTCATTAGTAATAGGTAAAAGCCCAGGACCAGATGGTTTTGTCAAGTGGGATTTGTCAGGGGTCGGAAGGCAAGAGACAATACATTGAAGACTCTTGCATTGGTAGAATATGCCCAGAACCCTGCCATCCCATCCTGTCTATTGGCGATAGATGCCGAGAAGGCATTTGACAGTGTGGGATGGTGTTTTCCTTGAGGAGACATTAAAACAATAGGGAATAGGTCCTTTACTTATGTAGAAGATAATGGCTTTATATCATAATCCAACAGCTAGAATACGTACAAGTGGAGATCTATCCAATCAGGTGGTGATCTCAAATGGAACCTGACAGGGCTGTCCCCTTTCCCCCTTGTCATGAAATTGAAATCATTACCCTGGGTAATTAGAGAACACCGACCCCCCCAAGAGAGAAATGCCATTGTTGGTATTTTCAACATTGAAGATCTGGGACACGTTATTGAAAAGGGAGACTTGGTCCACTTATATTGGGCCAATGACACCTCTATTTTGCAATCCTGAGTTTCCACCAACAATGGAAGCCTTGACTTTTTTAAAATGGCGTAGATGTGATGACGTAAGGGTGGTTCAGACCCTGTTAGAGAATAGGCTCCCCCCATTGGAATCCTTGGGTTTGGAGAATAAGACCAAATGGATGCAGTATCAACAACTTCAAACTTATATCCAATCCTTGATAAATAAATCTTTATTAGATAGCTCATTAACAGAATTTGAACAATTATTATTACAAGAACAAAGACCAATACATGTATTATCTACATTATATAAATACTGGATTCCAAAAAAAAAAAAACAAAGCAACAGGAGTTAGCTTATTTAATTAAGTGGGAGAAAGAACTCGAGATGACTATCCCTAGATCAAAATGTGAAAGAGGGATCCTACCTACACATAAATTATCTATATCAAGTAGACATCAAGAAAGCAACTATAAAATCTTAGCAAGATGGTATAGATGCCCGGTAGATATGCATAAAATAAATAGGGAAAATTAAGAGGTATGTTGGAGATGCTTAAATGCAAAAGGTACAATGTCACTTATATGGTGCTATTGTCCAGGGGTCCAGACATTTTGGTCAAAAATCTATGATATATCGATCATGCCATTACAGGAATGAATGTACAGCCAGATATATTAGTTTCAGTCTTGTCAATGATCCCCGGATCTATGAAGGTTATACGAAAAGATATCTTGAGATTCATGTTAACAGCAGCATGAACCATTGTAGCTCGAAAATGGAAGAAAACGATAGATCCCTCAATTGAGGAATGGGTATGTGAGATGAGCGAGATGCAGTCACTGGAATTGATGATAGCGGTAGAATTAGATCTTAAGGAACAAACCTTAAAAAATTTGCAAAAATGGGAAGAGTTTAGAACCTCAGCAATCTTATCAAATTATCTGTAGAGTAATCTTACAGTGCCCTCTTCTTTCCCCCGTCCCACCTTTTTTTTTTCTCTTTTTTCTTTTCCTTTCTTTTTTTTTTTCTTTCATTAGCTTGTTTTGTTAGAGTAGAGCAGTGTTTCTCAACTCCAGTCCTCAAGGCGCACCAACAGGTCATGTTTTCAGGATTTCCATTATTTTGCACAGGTGATTTGATCAGTTTCACTGCCTTAGTAATTACCACAGCCGTTTCATCTGAGGGAAATCCTGAAAACATGACCTGTTGGTGCGCCTTGAGGACTGGAGTTGAGAAACACTGGAGTAGAGTGAATGGTGAAACAATAATTATAAACACAGAATTACATATATGAATTAATTGTAAAATAATTGTTTATATACATTCTAGTTAGTATAAATTGAATAAGTCTGGAATAATATTTATGAAGTAAATGTAAATTGTATTCTTAATATATCCAAGACAAGAAAAATGTGTCAAACTGAAACTTCTCACCATTACCATATAAATGAGTAAATAAACCTCAAATGTGTGTATTTGCTGTGCCCTGTTGTGAACATCCATAATAATGTTGTAAAAACAATAATAGTGGAACCAAAACAAATATGTGCTAGATGTACAAACAGAAAATCCACCTAAAGTTGTATTATACTTTATTAATATTTACTATCTCTTATGTGCTGCCAAGTTGACATATATGTATCTATTACGTTTATGCCATGTGTATGTGCAGATATATGAAAATACTTTTTTTATCTGTTTTTTATTATTGTTACAAATAAATAATGTTTACCAACCACTCTACCTCCACAAGTCAATTGCCTCATAAAGTTCCACATTCCCTTTTTCTGTTTACATACTCGTACCCGGGATGGAGGGTCATTTAATGTGCCTCATTTTTTTCAAAATTGTATTTTTGTTAGACTTTTATGTTTTAAAGCAAGCATATACAAAATTGTTGCATAATGCAGAATACAAAGATAATGACATCAAAACAGAAAAACAATGGAGTATAAGATGTAGATGAACAGAATCCACAAGTACAGAGCACAGGAGTGTTCTGCACAGCATGTCCACAATATATAAAGTAAGCAGCCCAAAATTAGGTATTATAGGTTCAAAACCAAAGGTCAGTCATATAAAGTGAAGGACAAAGATTTTGTAAAGTATACATGGTATAGGATAAGAGACTGCAAATGACATACATAAAAAAAACAATAAGAAATAGAGGGGAGGTACCATGATCACAAGTAATACAATGCCAATCTAATTTAAGAAGCTATAGTCGGCATAGGGGTCCCAAATTCTGACTGATCCCAAAGTTCCCACACTTTATCAAATTGGGGAATAGTGTCATGTACTGAGGCCATTAGATATTCCATCCTCCTAATTTCAGCCACTAGTTGTAAGAATTTGGACCAAGGAGGAGGTGCATTGGACAGCCAACATAGGGGAATAAGTCTTTTGGCAGCCAGCAAAATATAAGAAAGAAGCCGGTTGGTTCTTCTGGTTATGCCAGGGAAAGGGAGGCCCAACAAATAATTCAAGGGGTCAAGTGGGAAGAATTTATTCATCACTTTCTGTATCAGGAGCCCCACCTCACACCAGAAGGATTGGATCATTGAACATTGCCAAAATATATGGAATAAGGAAGCAGTGTCAGTCCCACAACGCCAACAGCGCGGCAAGACTGAGGGGTCATATTTATGAATTATGTCAGGTGTTTTTATACCAAAACATGAGAATTTTCATGGATGTCTCTGTCTGGGTCACACATTTGGAAGACTTGGAAATGGAGGACCAAATCTTATCCCACACCTGGACTGAAATAGGTCTGCCTATTAAATGGGACCATTTTTCCATATAATGATGTGTGGTCTCAGTAAGAGGCGTTGACTCATGGATGATACGATGAATGGAGGATATTAAATGTGGTTGATGGGGTCCTTGAGCGCATAGGTATTCAAAGGCAGTTGGATTGTCAAGAGTTAAAGTTGGGGATTTAGAGTGAAAAAAATGTCTAACCTGTAGGTAAAAGTGTAAGAGTTGGGGAGGGATATCAAATTTCTCATGTAAAGGGTCGAAGGTATGTAGTCTTCGCTAGGATGTACTAGATCTCGAAGTTGAAAAAGAGGGGCATTGAGCCATGAGAAGATCCTGCTCAAGGACATACTATCTGGCATGAGTGGGTTAAACAATACATTTACAAGAGGGGAGCCAGGTGAGGCAAGGCAATAGTCCTTGAGGCATTTACGCCAGATGGTTAAAGTGAAAGTCATTGGAGCAGTGCATTGACATTTGAGAGTGGGTTCCAGGGATGGGGGGCCACCCCAAACCAAGGAACACACCCTTTTCAATGGCGGCCCACTGATTTGGTGCGAATAGACCAGGAAGCAATAGGCCTTAAATGTGAGGCATAGTAATATTTAATAATGTCCGGTGCACCCATTCCCCCCCTGAATCTTGGGGCAAAAACCACAGAACTTGCTATGCAATGAGCCCTATCCCCCCATATGAACTTTAAAAAACTCAGTTGAATTGCCTTTAATTGGGAGGAGGGCAAGGCAACTGGTAACGTTTCAAAGTGGTATAATAGTCTAGGTAGAATAGACATTTTTAGGACATTAATCCTGCCCAACAGAGATAGAGGGTATTTTGTCCAAGCCGACAGGGATTTATTGATGTCCAGAACCAGGGGTGGAAAGTTTGCAGAGTAAAGGGAAGAGTAGGAAGGAGTGAGAAAAACATCTAGGTAATTGAGGGAAGTTTTGCACCATTTGTAAGGATAGAACTCTTTGAGCTGTGATAATATGGGTGGCGGGATGTGTATAGGTAGGGCTTCAGTCTTGGAGGTGTTGACCTTATAACCGGAAATGGCCCCAAAGGAGGTCAGTAGTTTATGTAGTGAGGGAAGAGAAATCAATGGATTAGTGATAGTGAGCAAGATGTCATCTGCAAAAAGTTATAGCTTATATTCTCCCTGTCGCATCACCACCCCACGAACATCCAGATGAGAGCGGATGGACTCAGCCAGGGGTTCTAGACATAGAATAAAAAGCAGTGGTTATTAAGCCGCCCCTATTTCTCCTTTGAACCCGGGTTGGACCTATGGGTGTATGGATAGAACTATCTGATCGATCAGGTAATCAAGACACACACATGGGATGGTGAATCAAAATTACAATGGTTTACTGGGTTTGCATATATCTTATACACTTACAGAGAGAAAGAAAAACCTCCCTTTTGTTATCAGCCAATGAGATTGAAGCATAGACTTTGTGAAAAAATAAGCATAAAACGTCATAAATTGCATATTCTGCCTAGAGAAATTCCTCAGGCTATATCCAAATATAAGTTTATATATATGTGACCACGTATGCTAGACAATCTGCCAATTGTTTCAGACATGGGACCATTGTTTTATCACTTCATAGATTGCTAAATGTCAGGCTAACCACACGTACATCCTGTTCAAGTACATAGCTCGCAAATAATCTTTGCACTTCTAATTTTCTGCATAAGAAAGCAAAATACATTTGTTCTGGTATAACATATCTTAAAGCAGCACTCTAACATCCTTACAATCCCTCCTTTGATCATAGCAGATGAAAAGTCTGTATTGATCACCAATATTATTCATTATACCATCTCTGTTTTGTGTAAAGCATAGAAACAAAAGAACATATTATACATGTCATTGAAAAAGCTGATAGGCAGATTGATAAGTTTCTTTTAGGGGGGGAAAGGGTGAAAAGGAATCTGGCAAGTCACTTCACCCATTTGGGGAACAGGGGGAGAACCAGAGTCTGTAGGGGGTTCCTGTTATTGAGAGAATTAGAGTTCCATTGTTTCATCTGTGGACATGTATATTTTTCAGTGATCAGGGGCTTTCTATATCCTTGATTTGTGGATCCATTGTGGCTCTGGTCAGTCAGGACTGCTGTTCTTGCAACTTTCAATACTTCAAAAGATCCTTGGAAGATCTAGCCCGTGTGTCTTCTTGCTGCTAGTTGCCTGACCAGCACCCTGTCTCTGAGTATAAAAGGATGTATTGGTTCTGTGGAGAGAGGAGGAAAGGTGACAGCTACCTTGTCATAATTTTCTGTAAAGCTACTTACCAGGTTTTTCACGTACTCTTCCTGTAAAGAATATAGATTAGTTTCCTCTCCTATTTCTATCTATTTCCTTTGTGTTGGTTTTCCCATTAATATCTCATAAGGGGATAAGCCGTTTCTGGAATGGAGTGTGGTACGGATTTGGAAAAGTATTGCGGGAAGAAAAGCTAACCAGTTTCTGAAAGTTCCTCCTGTCGCTTTCTTTAGTTTATCTTTAATATTTCTGTTCATCTTTTCTACTACTTCTGCACTTTGGGGATGATAAGGGATGTGTAGCTTCCATTGAATACCTAAAAAATCAACCTATCAGCGAGTGCATTCCCTTTTGCTATTTCTGTTTTAACATATGAGTGCCCGCGAACCTTAATTACATTAATGTGGTGAGGAAGAAGGAGCGCTTTAAATAAAGCTTCAACATGATATCTGTGTAAATGTTCACATCCTGTCCTTCAAAGAGCTGACATGCTCTAGTAAGAGCAATTAGTTCTGCTTGTTCCGCTGAAGTGGTTTACTTTCTTTTTTTTTCCAATAAAGCTTTATTTTGTTAAATCCATACATAAAAGTAGTACAGAAAAGTATGGTATTAAATAAAATGATAACAGTGTTATACAGAGGGAACAATCAAGATAGTACAACGGTATATTTTAACAAGTATTCACATATAAAACTTTGGAATTGTTGAAAAACACATTACATCTTGAGTGTGAGTTTATGGGATTACATATGAGTGGGGACATAAAATGTAAAGAACATATATCAAAGCAAGTAAGATATTTTGTAAACATGTTGATCTTTAGGAGCAAAAAAGAAAAAAAAGGAGAGAAGATAAAAAAAACATATTATAATAAAATACTAATGAATAGCATTAGTATATGGATCGAAGATTTTCATTGGATTATGTTTGGGATAACCATTGATTACTATGTCTGTGTGAAAAAGTAAAATTAATCCTGGCACATGGTGCCCAGATGAAGGATAATATTTGTAGAATGAGATATAATCATAGCATACAGCAATAGATACCTATCATAGGAAAGTGTCGAGTAAATGTGGATCAAAGTACAATGAAAAGTACAAAAAATGTAAGGGAGAGTTCTTTCCCGTCCCTGGCTCAGCCATGGGTCTAACGGGAAGTATCTTTTCAGAAGAACCATGTCCCAGGAAGGAAAGCGTAATGGAACATTAAAATGATATCTGCAAGAGTAATGATATAGTTGCATCCTGAATTTTTGTTTCGTGAAAAGCTATAGGGAGGGAGGTATACAGTGGGGTTGTATGATGTGTCTTATGATGTAATGGAGGAGGATTCCTAATTGAATATTTGGGTATATTCAGATGTTGTGCGGAAATGTTGCCAACAGGCCCAAATGTTCCTGAATTTAGTGGAGGAGTCTTGTGCTTGATGTACAAGTTCTTCCATTTCGGCTATTTTGTTTACTCTTTTGCACCAGTCTGCGATTGTGGGTGGGTTGGGTGATCTCCAGAGAACTGGGATACAAAGTTTGGCTGCATTTATTAGATGTAGAGCTAGGGATTTATGATAAGTTTTCATCGGTAGGGAGGAGTGGTGGAGGAGGGCTTGGGCTGGAGAGAAATCTAGCTGAAGTGAAGTGATTTGGGAGGTGAGGTGAAAAACTTTAGTCCAGAAGGTAGAAATCGTAGGACAGGTGGTTTACTTTCTAAGATAATGTCTGGGAGCATGACAAATGAGTAACCAGTCTTGTATGTGTGATCGTCAGGACGTGTACAGCTACCGTCTACAAACACATGTAAGTAATCAGGGTTGGGGGTGTCTTTTAAATCAGAACGTGGTGAAGTAGATTCTAGAAGTTGCTTGTTACAGTCATGCTGTGGGATAGGGTTTCCCTCAGAAAGATGTAAGGGAAAGTGTAGAAATCTGTCTTGTGGTGTTGTCTCAGAGCATGATTCGATTTCAAGATTCTGTGTGTTAAAGAGTATAACTTCATAGCCACTTGTATGTTGTGTTGTCATATGCTGAGTACCCATGTTCTGCATAAGGTGAACTATCGAATGTGTTGTGTATAATGTTGTCTGCCCTCCCAATGTTAATTTGGTTGCCTCCTTTACAGCCATTGCACAAGCCCCGAGAGCTTGAAGGCAAGAGGGCATCCCCTGAACCTGCACGGGTAATTTCTTTGACAGATATGCAACTGGTCTCAAAACCCCACCATGTCATTGTGCTAAAATTCCTGCAAACGCTGGACCTGAGACTACACAATATAAACAGAATGGTTTATTATGGTCATGTAGACCCAATGCAGGTGCCCTTGAGAGGGACGCAGTGAGGGTGGTAAATGCTTGTAGCATTTCCTCAGTCCAATTCATCATTTTTGGAGAACCCAACAATGTAGCTGCTCTAAGGATCGAATCCCAGTGTGAGCAATCAGGTATCCATTGTCTGCAGTTGACAATCGAGCCGAGGAAGGAGAGAAGCGCAGCTTTCTCCTTCGGGGGACTGAGGCCCGAGCCGGTGACACCAAACATTCCCCTTGTTTGATTATACACCCCAAATACTCAACCTGCGACCTACACCACTGGATCTTTTTCCAAGACACCAAGTGACCTTCTGAGGCGAGGCGATGCTCAGAGTTGGACTCACAGCGTCCCTGGCTCTCACTACACAGCAGTAGGTCATCTACATATTGAAGCAGTATGGAACCCTGAGGAGATGTCCAGTCGTCAAGAGATCATTTCAATACCATAGAGAAGGCTGCTGGGCTGTCAACAAATTCTTGTGGGAGCTGTGTCCAATTGACCCGGCCTCAAACAAAACCAAAGATCCTTTTTTGCGTCCTCCCCAACCGGTACACTAAAAAAAATGTGTTCCATGGACTAACTATTTCCTTTAGTATGCCTTCTTTTTTGTATTCTTCAATCAATGGTGAAATGCCCTGCAGTTTTTCTTCTGTAAGGGGATATTGTTTTTGGAAGTGTGATATTGTGTTGGGTTTGAAAGTAGGAGAGTAAGGTGTACAATTAAGATGTCCTACAGAGGTTTTGTCCTTAGCCCAAATTGGGTGATTTTCTAGCGGTCCAGGTAGAAGCATGTAATTTCCCCTGAAGTCTTGACTTTTAGGATTAGTCAAGTCACATAGTGGAGACTATGTCAATCCACCTTCTTGGTCAAATCTTATATTATTTCTTAAAGCAGACATTAAGTCTCTTCCCATTAGGGAAAGGTCAGTCAGTCAAAACAGCAAAACACATAGTTGTAAGAGGTTCGTCCTGTAATGTACTAACTTGTAATGGAGGAGTCACTTAATGTTGGACGTCAGTTCCATTAATACCCATTGAGCAACCCTCTGTACATTCTGGAGTGATAAACCTACAATCAGTGAGTGATATATTTTATGTAGACAAAACAAAAATGAGTAAAAATCTTCCCCGGGATTTTGTTTGCAAGACAACATAGTGTGTACACTTGTGTTCCCTTTGTATGCTTTATGCCAAGCTAGTCTTAGTTGGCCCCCAAAAATATCCCACCCTCCAGGTTTGTCATAGGGATCTGCCATTATAAAAGCTGCCGCTACATCAAATTCAACCGTGGTTTCAGGGTATACTGCTTGAATAATGATTTGGAGATCTTCTGCAGTCATTCTAGCTCCTGTACAAAACCTTTTAAAAAAAATTTGCAACAGCTCTGGGATCCTTTCTAGGTTTAGGGCAGGTGTCCCTTATATCTTTAATTAGCCCATGGGAAGGGGGATCTGAACCTGAGTATTACCTATCATGATCAAAGGAAGGGCCTTAGAGGGTTCCTTTGTTTGCAGAACGAAAGATTATCTGACCCGCAGACTCTACTTCTTGTAATGCTATAGCTAGATCTTCTGATTTTTTTTTTCTCTAGCCTCTTTGCTTCCCTCACTTCTTTCTCCCTGTCTTTCCTTTAGTACATTTTACAACATTTCATCATATATTTACAATCCTAGTCACCCGGGGGGTAATTGTGTCGATTATGCGTCCCACAAATTTTCATTACCTCCTCCCAATCTTCCAGGGAACACGGTCCCCATGACCCAAGCCTGAAAGATGCAACTGATGTGCACAAGTTTGTACATTTTCCCAAAAAGGATCGACACAATTTGCCCCAAAAGTGCCTTTTACAAAATCATAGGAGGAAGGTTCGGGAGCTTCCTTCTCTAACTTATTTCCCATAATTATTTCACAATATCCTTAATGTCACAATGATACTTATAATACTTATTACTCCTCTTACTGTTAAACCTTCTTCAAATACAAAATTATTATGTATATTGAATCTCAAAGTTTGAACCCGCGGGGTACCTTCTCTAAATAAAGGTCCCTTTCACAGTTTAAGATGGTAATACACTCAGAACACCTTTGTGACATTTGTTTAACACACAACAAACACAATAACACTGATATAACTCTATAACTCTATGTATATCACTTATCAAGATCAAACCAAATAGTAAATCAACTCCCTTATGTCGAAGTATATATTCACATATACATATGATCACAACAAAATACAGAGCAATATATTCATGAAGAAACAACGTTAAATTGTATGCACACAATTTCCCCTTTTTTTTTTAGAGCTCCATACACCCGTCCTTTATTTTAAGAAAGCATTAAATGCTCTCTATAATCCTATGAGTCCGGCCAGCCTAGCGGGACATCATTTAACCATTAAAACTATGCGACTTCTTTATCCCAGGAGAGCCAACATAGCAATCCTCGAGATTATGTTACCTCTTTATCCCAGGAGAGCCAACCTAGCAATCCTCGAGATTATAAAATTAAAAAAAACAATAAGGGTCAATCGTGCTAGCATAAGTGAAAAGGCTTCGTAAAATAAATTTACAAAGTTTCCACTAACCTTGCAGTCGATTGCCACCACTTCTGGAACCATTTCTATTAAGCTGCCCCTATTTCTCCTTTGAACCCGGGTTGGACCTATGGGTGTATGGATAGAACTCTCTGATCGATCGGGTAATCAAGACACACACATGGGATGGTGAATCAAAATTACAATGGTTTACTGGGTTTGCATATATCTTATACACTTACAGAGAGAGAGAAAAACCTCCCTCTTATTATCAGCCAATGAGATTGAAGCATAGACTTTATGAAAAAATAAGCATAAAATGTCATAAATTGCATATTCTGCCTAGAGATATCCCTCAGGCTATATCTAAATATAAGTTTATATATATGTGACCACGTATGCTAGGCAATCTGCCAATTGTTCCAGACATGGGACCATTGTTTTATCACTTCATATATTGCTAAAGGTCAGGCTAACCACACGTACATCCTGTTCAAGTACATAGCTTGCAAATAATCTTTGCAATTCGAATTTTCTGCATAAGAAAGCAAAATACATTTCTTCTTGTATAACATATCTTAAAGCAGCACTCTAACATCCTTACAGTGGTGATAAAGGACAACCCTGCCGAGTACCATTAGTCATGGGGAAGCTAGGCGACAAGAAGGATGACATCTGTACTTGAGCTGTAACTGTCGAGTAAAGAGCTTCTAAAGCTTTTAGAAAAGGGCCCCTAAAACCATATGTCTTTAAAACATTAAACATATAAGGCCAGCTCAGTCTATCAAAGGCCTTTTGTGCATCCAAACTTAAGATCAATGCCTGTTGGGAGGTTCTATCCAAAAGATCTATCAGATCTATCGTACAATTGTATTGTCCCCCGCATGTCTACCAGGGACAAAGCCCACCTGATCCCTATGAATCAATTTGGGGATAAGTCTAGATAATCTTGACGCAAGAATTCTGGTAAAAATTTTATAATCTGAATTTAAATCGCTATAGGCCTGTAATTATCTGGGATAGAGGGATCCTTGCCTGGTTTTGGGATGACGGAAATATATGAGTGAGAGAATTGTGGAAGAGGAGACGTACCCTTAAGCAGGTATTCATAGAGAGTCGGCATGTGTGGGGACAGGATATCAAAGAAGGATTTATAATAAAAGTAGGGAAGCTCGTCGGGGCCGGGTGATTTATGTAGTGGGAGTTTCTTAACTATGGTCAGGAGTTCTTCAGTCATAATGTCTATATTCAAACTGGCTAGGTCCTCTGAAGACAGTTTCGGGAGTTTTATGTTGGAAAAGAAAGTTTTAAACTTCTCCTGAGTGAAATTAAAATGGTTCTCTGGAGTCAGACAGTTGTATAATTTATGATATAATTTGCCAAAGGTGTTTGACATTGCACGGGGGCAATGTACTCTAGATCCATCCGCCTGTTGAAGGAAATCAGGAAATGAGTTAAACAGGCGTGGATGTAATTTGTTGACTAGCATTCTATGGGGTTTATTTGAATATTCATAAAATTTTTGTTTTGTCCATAATAAAGATCTAGCTGCCCTACCAAGTTGTAATAGTTTGATTTACTCTCTAAGAGAAGTGACCTTACGTAATTTCGACACTGTGGGGCCACCCAATAGTCTCTGACCAAAGCGGAAGTGAGGGTGTCACGTACCTGGTGATGGAGCCTGATATGCAGAGGATGGCCTCTCTTATAACTCTGACTTGGAGCCCCTGATAGAGCTGACAGGAAGCACTGAGATGCAGAGTCGCACGAGTGCCTGGCGGGATCGCTGAACCTGGAGCTGGATCGGAGCACTCAGCCGGGCTGTAGAGGTGTCTGTAGGAATCCCAGAGCAGTGGTAGGCAGGTAGCTGGAGCAAGTAGACAATCGGTCCCCACAGGCAGAAGTGCAGGTGCAGCAGAAGGGATGGTGGCACCCTCGAGGCTGAAGAGAAGGCAGGTACAGGCAGGCCGGGTCATACACAAACGGGCACGTCAGGAACAGAGGCTGAAGTGGAAGCAGAATCAGATTACAGGCCGGGTCGTCAGCAGACTGGCAGCGAAGTGGCAAAAGGAGCAGGCAGATGCAGAGAAGAGGACAAGCCGGGGTCGGATGCAGGCAGGAAACAGGAACGTCAGGAAGCAAGCCGGGTCACAACAGGAACGGAAGTCAGGTAGGTAATCGCAGGATACACAGGGAATGCTGTAGAGCAGACAGCAATGAGTCTGGAAACTGACTGAGTTTAAGTAGCCTGTTTGGGTGTCAAAAGCTGTCACAGGGGGTGTGTGCACCAATGGCAATCTGACAGGGGCAGAGGTAACAGGACGTCTTCTTCGGCAGCCATCTTGGGTGCTGGCATGCCCTTCCTGACAGTCAGAGGTAACAGGTCATCTTCTTCGGCAGCCATCTTGGGTGCTGGCATGCCCTTCCTGACAGAGGGACTGTATAAGACTATTTCTATCTTTACCGATAGATTTCAGCTATGCAAGCACCTCGAAAAACCATCTTGTGTGCCTCTCAAAGCATGGAAAAGTCTGAGACTGACCCTATGTTATACTGAAAATATTCCTCTAGATTTTTTGCTAAGATGTTACATGAGACCTCAGATTGTAGGAGGTGATCATTTAGGTGTCAGTGACAGGACTTAGTGTAGGCCTGGGAGAGCACAAGGTTTATTGTAAAAGGAGCATGGTCCGACCATGTAATAGGCGATATGTCAGCCTCAGCCACATAGGATATGAGTGGAGCTGATATAAAGAAATGGTCAAGACGTGAGGACATTTTATGAGCTGAGAAATAAAAAATGAACTGTTTAGAGGAGGGGTGTCTAATCCTCCATGAGTCAAATAGTTGATGAGACCTTATACACTTGCGAAAGGAATTAGCTTGGGATATAATATTTTTAGAAGGCGTAGTATCAAAGAGGGTTTGCCTATCTCTATTGGGTGACATAACCAGATTGATGTCCCCACCAAAGATCATAAAAGCTTGTGAGGGGTAGCAAGGGGAGTCAAACAGTTTATTAAGAAAATCAACTTGGCCTGTATTAGGGGCATAGAGATTGATGAGTGTAAAAAAGGTAGTCATATATTCGCAATCCAGTATAAGAAATCTACCAAGAGGGTCGGCGTAAGAGCTTTTAACTTTAATAGGGCACGATTTTCTAATCAGAACTGCCACTCCCGCCCTGCCCAAGGGATCAGAGGCAAGGAAGGAGGTGGGGAAATACCTTGAGGCAAATTTAAGTGAGCCCTCTGACTTAAAGCGGGTCTCCTGGATCATCACCACATCTGCGTCTGAAGCCCTGAAATCCTTCAGGGCCATCCAGTGCTTGCGGATGGAACCAAGACAGTTCACATTGTACGACATAATCTTTAAAGCCATGTGTGTGGACCCGTCAGGTAAGCTTGTGTAAAAGGCAGAGACATCAAAGAACACTAGAACATAAGAGACAAACAAGATACAAATATGATCATAAACATTGTCTGTAGTAGCATTTCCTTAGTACCCAAATGTTGGCAGACATATCCTGTAATAAAACTGCAATAGGTTAGAAAGGTATGGGTAGAACATTTTCAGCCTAAGAAGCTGGTTGATATCCATGGACATAGTAGAAAACAAAAACCAACTGGGGAAAAAAATAAAAACAAAAAGTAACTGGAATTTTTGAAGACCTAGGAGGCCCTGAACTAATGTCAAGCCAGGTAGGGGCGTGTACGGACTTCCGTCAGGAAATTCTAGGTAGAGAGCTGGGAAGCACCGGCCGCTCACCTTTTGAGCTCGGTAGCAATTGGGTTAAATCTGCCAGTAGAAGAACAGTTAACAGTACAGAGAAAATGTCAGCGGATGAACAAGAGAATCTGTCAACTGAGGCACAATGGCCAGAGAGGGAGAAACAAACCATTAGTAACAAAACCTCATGGGATGAGGAAAAATTGTCTCTACCCTAAACAAAAAGTACAGGGTAGATACAAAAATTATATTAGGTCAGAACAGCAATTTCCATCACTCTTAAAACAGGAAGAGTCAGAAATAATACTGTTTGGATGGATCCAGAGACACAGGAGCAAGACAATCAAGGAGGTTGCTTGTAGGTGCGTAGGCGCTGGGGTGTGGAGAAATGTTTCTTGGACCTGTCTCTCACGGGGGTCCAGATACGACTGGGTGTGTTAGGAGGTAGACATGCCTGATTGTTTGGAGGGGTCAAATCCTCTTCCGGGAGGGGAGGTAGACCGAAACGTTTCAAGAATGCCTCACCTTCCAATAGTTCACGCAGAGTGTGTTGTACTCCATCTTTGGAAACAGTGAGGTGAAATGGAAAGCCCCAGTAATATAGAATAGAATCTTGTGGTGTTGTAAATGAAAGGTGATTGGACACAAATTCCTACGTTTAGCAAGGGTAATGGGGGAAATGTCACTGAAAATCTGGAGTTTTGCCCCCTTGTATGTAAGTTGGGGTTTGTTACGTGTGGCTAGAGTGAGTGCTTCCTTGCTTTCAAAAAAATGAAATTTCACTATAACATCTATGGGTCTAGCTCCAGCCAGAGGTTTTGGGCTCATAGATCAGTGGGCTCTATCCAGGCGCCAGTCAATGTCCACCACCATAGGGGCCAGGGTGTTGAAGAAACCCAGAAGATAAGCACGTAGGTCAGAGTCCCCCACTGTTTCAGGGATACCTCTGAAGCGTTAATTCTGCTTCCTTTCTCTATTTTCCAAATCCTCCTGTTGTAATTGCAATTAAGAGACTGATAAACGTAAGTTGTGGTTTTCCTCCTCAATAGCCTGCATATAGTTTATCATCTCATCGAATTTGTTTTCAAGAGTGTCAGTACGTTCTCCAATTTGGTCTATCTCTCCTCTCAGTTCGGCAGCAAGAGTGATCACCTCAGTGGAGACATTGTTTGTGATTTGTTGAAGTAGGAGCTGAAGCTTAGCATCTAGCTTGGCATCTAGTATGTCTGGAGTAAGAATCTCATGTGGAGAAGATGAAACAAGGCCCAGACCTTGAGCAATAGTAGGTGGAGTGTTCACAGCATTCTCCACTCCCATGGATGGCTCCATCGCCGCAAACGGGTCTGTGGAGTAGTTTGAGGTTGTAAGTTGTGGCCTGGTGACATAGCGTTCCATATTTGACCCTTCGTGGGGCCCAAACAGAGGCTTGTAGTTTCGCTGTTCAAGTGATGTGGCATATGGTCAGGCTTACCTCCAGAGCTATAAAAAAACTAGTATAGTGTAACGGAGGTCTCGGGGAGCAGACGGGCCTCTGAGCTCATTTAGGGAACAAAATCCATATTAGGTGGAGTGATCACCATTCATTTGTAAGCTACATTTATCTGTTTCAAAGGAAACCGTTTGGATCCTGTGGGAGGAGGTAATATTCCTAGTGGTGAACACTGTTTAGTTAGTGTGAAGTTAGGGTACAGGTGAGGTGAGAGGGAAGTGGCCGGGTGTATCTGGAGTTCCAAGATGGCCGCCGACTTCTGAGTGTAGGCCGAAGCTGCGGTCTTTCCTAATAACGGCTGCTGGCCGTGTAAGTTCCAGCCTGTCCGATCTCCTGTATTCCCCACTAGGCTCAGCCGATGGATTAGCGGGCAGACCCTGCCAGGGCACTAGCTGCGTGAGGGGAATGCAGATGGTCTGTCACTCACCGCGTCCACGGAGGGAGGAAGAAGCCTGGTCAGCAGGCTGCAAGCCGCCGCTTAGTGTCAGGCCGCGGGATGTCGGATCGGAGGATATCTCAATGATTTTCAGGCAATCCTCCCCTGCTGTAGCGGTATCCAAAGTCTTCTGGGAGGGGGGTGGCTGCCGGTGTGCTAGGATGCAGCCGTCTTCCGACCTTTGGTTCTCTATGTGCCAGGGAGTGTGTGGGGGCCTGCAGGCCTTAAGATGGCGGCGATCGAGAAGTGGATCTGCAAAATACACACAGCCGGGCACAGTCTGCAGCCAGGGAGAAGTTATAATTGTAGCACCCAATGCCCTGAAGGGTATGCCGGTATTTCCAATGTTCACCGGGATGAGGCAAAGGAAGGATGGCAGTGGATCATCTCTGTTTGTGCAGAGCACAGCACAAACACATCTTCCCTGCTTTGCGTCCGGACACGCCCCCTAATGTGCCTCTTTTAAAGTCCCAAACTCCTGCCCTTTTGATTATATACCATACATATAGAGACACAAAGTATCAGGAAAAAGGATATATTGTCCTCTCACCTGAACAGGTGTCTGAATCAAAGAACAGTCCCTTTAAAAAAAAAAAAGCACCCACTCTATTGGACTTTTAAATTGTTATACTGTTCCATAAAACATATTTCCCAACTCCAAAGAGTTATTTTACATTTATAAAGTATCAAAATATGTCGAATGGTTAATAATAACATAAAGAAATGACCATTATTTTGGGATGACTAATCAAGGATGAATTTATTTTATTATATTGATTTAATTGATTCTATTCTTCCCCATCCACTTCATTGATCGATGTGTATTGTTATTATTAAATCATCATATGCTGGTGACTGCATCTAGCCTTTATAGTCTCAACATACTGCCGCTCATACAGGATGGTATGCTGTTCAACTACTCCCTGCATGCAGACACAGGCGAATAGATAACAGGGTCAAAAAAATTGTTCGACCTAGTATTAAATTAGATTCCATTTTGCTTTTATTTTATTCTACTCCACTCCACCTTGTTCTACTTCATATCATATGATTATTAACTCGTTATTAACCCGTACCAATCCACCCCCACCATGAATTGCATTTTTATATTCATTTTCATTTATTGCCAACATTATTTTTATATAGTATAGTGCGGTGGAATGGGGTCATGGGCTGTGGAATGGAATAGAACAAAACAAAACAAAGCAAAACACAAAACACTGAATAGAAAAACAATCCATGTTCACATCTAGTTATACCGTGGACATGGATTGTGTCTAGTTTTACATGGAGGGGATATGGGGAGGGAAAAAGTCTAAAGGAAATGGTTTCACCCAATCAAAACTCCCCCACTTATTTCACACAAAGCTTCATTATTCCTAGAACTGTGTTACATCCCACTCATGGTTAAGGCCAAGGGGTTTTATGGTATTAAGTTTGAAAATCCAGAATACTTATTTTTTACATAAAATTCTGAATTTGTCCCCACCTCTTTTTGGTACTGTAACTTTTTCTACTCCTTGTATGGACAAACTTGCCACATCTTTATTGTGATGTTCGTTCCAGTGTTTGACCACATTTATTGCAAGGTTCTTTTGTATATCGTATAAATGATGATATAACCGATCTCTTAACCTGCAAGTTGTGCATAATTCACATGTAATAATGTACACTAAATATCTGGTATTGCAGTTAATGAATGATTTTATCCTGGTATCTTTGTGGGTAGTCATTGAATGAATCAAATCACCCCTCTTAATATAAAAACAGCATAATTTTCAACCAATGTGGAGGATGGTGTGTACTTGTGTATAAACTTGGAGACAGAGTTCGATCTAAAGTAGAGACCCTACCAGAAACTGTTTTGAATGATGGATAATTTCCAGAGGTTGGTGGAGAGGAATCTCACTCATCTGTTACATAGATGCGCTAGCTCTATCATATCTGACAATCTTACACCTTCTGAAAAACAGTCCCTAATAGATTTAAGTGAAGACAAAACTATTGTCATTAAAAATGCCGATAAGGGGGGCTGTAGTAGTGTTAGATTCCAGTGCTTATAAAGCTGAAGCAGTCCACCAACTAGCAGATACAACCACACATTGTAAACTTAGATGCGACCCTACGCAAAACTTTAGAAAAGAGTTAAATGCCTTGTTAGATTGAGTGTTGGTATCTTTACTGTTGAAGAAAAAGATATGTTTATCCCTGAGTCACCTATTATACCCATATTTCACCATCTACCTAAAATACATAAGGGATTAAATCTGGTAACAGGAAGACTGATTGTTGCCGGCATAGGATCCCTTAATGAGCCCTTAGGGCAGTGGATAGACTATCAGTTACAGCCTTTAGTTTGTGAGTTACCCGGCTTTCTTAGGGACACAAAGCAGTTGTTAATGGATGTCAAGAGTCAAGTTTGGAACCATGACCTGGTGTGGATTTCTTGTGATGTGAGCAGCCTATATTTATCCATCCCCCATTCAAAAGGTCTTCAAGTGGTTTCTTATTTTTTGCAACAGTTTAGTAAATATTCCTTAGTTCATCAGGAATTTATTTTACAGTGTTTAGAATATCTTTTGACACACAGTTATTTTATGTTCGATGGGGACTTCTACCTCCAGAGATGCGGGGCCTCTATGGGGGCTAAGTTTTCACCCTCTCTTGCCAACCTTTACATGGGTTGGTGGGAGAGGTCCCACATCTTCGAAGCTCAGTGTCCCCATCATTCCCATATAAAGTTTTTTCACCGCTATATTGATGACCTGTTATTCATATATGCCAAAGAAATACAATGTGTATTATGTGAAATATGTGCCAAATAAATAGACAATGACCTCAAATTATGCTTCACTGGTCATATGGATTCCAATTCTATCGACTTTCTTGATGTCACATTGATGGGTATTGATGGTGGAGTTGAGTCAAAGTACTACAGAAAACCTCTTGCAGGTAACACACTGTTGAGGGCCGACTCTAGCCACCCCAAGCACACCATCAAGGGAATACCTGTAGGGGAATTTCTCAGACTAAGACGAATATGCAGTAACAATTAAAATTTTCAAGTAGAATCTTTAAACATGAAAGAATGCTTCATAAAAAGGGGATACCCGAAATCTGTTTTAAACAGAGCCAATAACATAGCTAAAAATACTAAAAGAGATGCTTTGTTAAGCAATGGAACAAACACTTTAGACAGGAAAAAGAAATCAACTGTAAATGGTGTCCCAGTGTTTTCAACACCATATAGCATCGAGTTCAGGAAAGTTGAATCTACCGTTAAGAAATATTTAACCATACTTTTCAACGATCCCATTTATGCCCAAATTCTATCAAATGGCATCAAAACAGTTTCTGGTAGGGCCCCTACTTTAGGTCGAACCCTGTCTCCAAGTTTATTCACAAGTACACACCATCCTCCATATTGGTTATATATTAAGGGCTCATTCAGATGTGGAGCAAATATCTGTCCATGCTGTTATATTATATTATATTATATTAAGAGCGGTGATTTGATTCATTCGATGACTACCCACAAAGATACCAGGATAAAATCATTCATTAACTACAATACCAGATATTTAGTGTACATTATTACATGTGAATTATGCTCGCTCCAGTATGTTGGTCGCATAACTCGTAGGTTAAGAGATCGGTTATATGATCATTTATACGATATACAAAAGTACCATGTGACAAATGTGGCAAAACACTGGAATGAACGTCACAATAAAGATGTTGAAATTTTGTCCATACAAGGAGTAGAAAAAGTTACAGTACCAAAAAAGAGGCGGGGACAAATTCAGAATCTTATTATTCTGGATTTTCAACCTTAATACCAGAAAACCCCTTGGTCTTAACCATGAGTGGGATGTAACACACTTCTATAAATAATGAAGCTTTGTGTGAAATATGTGGGAGAGTTTTAATTGGGTGAAACCATTTCCTTTAGACTTTTTCCCTCCCCATATCCCCTCCATGTCAAACTAGACACAATCCATGTCCACGGTATAACTAGATGTGAACATGGATTGTTTTTCTATTTGGTGTTTTGTGTTTTGCTTTGTTTTGTTTAGTTCCATTCCATTCCACAGAACATGACCATTCCACCGCACTATACTATATAAAAATAATGTTAGCAATATATGAAAATGAAAAAAAATGCAATTTATGGTGGGGGTGGATTGGTAAGGGTTAATAATGAGACAATAATCAAATGATATGAAGTAGAACAAGGTGGAGTTGAGTAGAATGAAATAAAAGCAAAATGGAATCTAATCTAATACTAGGTCAAATGATTTTTTGACCCTGTTATCTATTCGCCTGTGTCTACATACAGGGAGTGGTTGAACAGCATACCATCCTGTATGAGCGGCACTATGTTGAGACTATAAATGCTAGATCCAATCACCACCAGTACTGTATATGCAGATTTGTGTCTCTGTATGAATGGTATTGTCACCATACAGCAGTCACCTAATTTTTATAAGACCCACTTTAGAATCCAAAAAACATTTTAGAAGTTGTAAAAACCACAGTATAAAAAGATGATATCTAATGCCCCATACACACGGTCGGACATTGATCGGACATTTCAACAACAAAATCCATGGATTTTTTTCGACGGATGTTGGCTCAAACTTGTTTTGCATACACACGGTCACACAAAGTTGTCGGAATTTCCGAACGCCAACAACGCGGTGACGTCCACCACGTATGACGAGACTATAAAAGGGCAGTTCAGTACTAAGCACAGCACCCTTTGGGCTCCTTTTGCTAATCTTGTTTTAGTAAAAGTTTGGTGAGAGACGATTCGCGCTTTTTCAGACTTGTGGTTTTCAGATCGTATTTCTGCTGTTCAGTTTGTGCTTGTGGGTTTGTATCTGGTCTTCAGTGCATGCAGCGATTTCCTATTGACTTGTCATTGTGTTCTTGTTCATTCGTTACTGATTTTCAGGTCGCTCTTCACAGGCCTCGCTGTTCTTCAGTGCGTTCTCTTACTTCGTTCTGAGCAGCCGACCGTTTTCTAGCCATGTTGCATATACGTACTTCTTGTAGAGTTCATGCTGTGCGGGGGCTTGGTGTTGGGGTCCTTACTTTGCCACAAGCCCAGTCCATGAACAGGGTGGGGTGAGTTCATGGACCAAGAATTGGTTGCTCCAGTGTGACCAGTTCTGTCACATGCCTTTGCTACGTGAGATCCATGAGAATAATCCTGACGATTTCAGGAACTTTCTCAGAATGACGGACCCCGTGTTTCACCATTTATTGGCTTTGCTGACCCCCTATATCAGCAGGCAGGATACCTGCATGAGGCGAGCCATCACTCCGGAGCAGAGGCTAGTCACCACCCTGCGGTACTTGGCGACGGGGGGAAGCCTGCAGGACCTCAAGTTCTCGACAGGCATCTCCCCCAAGGCTCTGGGGATCATCCCGGAGACCTGTTCTGCCATCATCCAGGTCCGGCAGAAGGAGTATATGAAGGTAAGATTTTTATCCTTTAACGTCACAATTTATTGTATTTAATGTTTGTTAATATATTGTATTTCTTTCCTCATTCCCTAATTAGCATGATTGTAATATGCTGTGAATGTCCCCTTTGTCCTCATACATGCTGGAATTTTAGGTTTTTATTTTTTGTCCTTCATACATATTTGCCTTCACTTACCTCCCCAGCATGCTCTCCTGGCCCTATATTCACCTTGTGTAGTCACTTAACAATGTATTTTGTCAGCTTCATAGTAGTGCTTTACCCTAAATACCCCCTAAAATGTGTAAAATTGTGATGTGTGTTTGAAATTCAGAGTTTTTTTGGGGGTCCCAAAATCATTTGGAACCCTCCCTCCCCCCAACTGCTAACTCAGCTGATACCAATCCTCTATCTGCTGACTTTGCTAAACCCATACACACTATACCCACTTCTTTTGTGGTCCGATGTATGGATGAATTCCCCAAAGCATGTAATGCAAGGGCCGGCCTGAATACTTTCAAATGGTACTGTTTAAAGTTTTTGTATCCTATTATTATCTTGATAGGTAATTGCAGAATCTCAAAATGTGCTAAAATGTATACAGTGTGTATTTATCTCTTTGTATTATCACACTTCTTACCTGTCCAGTGGGCTGCCAATAGTGTAAAGTAAGGAGGGGCTGGCCAAAGTAATACACATTATGTAGGCATTCATCTCTCAATGAAGTGGAGAGGGTTACCTGTCCCAAACATCTCCCCTCCATAAAATTTATCAAATGGCCCATGAGGGGGGGGGATCTGATAGGTGGACCTTATACCTTTGTCTTTAAATACTCCCTAAAATAAATGTTATACTGATGTTGGCCAAGAATGTTTGTGTTTAATCTGCTTTCCATGTTTATGTGCAAAATGATTAATTTATTTTTCTTGTTTGACTCCACAGTTTCCTTCCAACCCACAGGAATGGCAGACTGTGGCCTCCCACTTTGCCCAGTGGTGGGACTTTCCTAACTGCGGAGGCGCAATTGATGGGAAACACGTCCACATTGTCCCACCACCCAACTCAGGGTCATACAATTACAACTACAAGGGTTTCGGTAGTATTGGGATGTTGGCGGTGGTGTCGGCTACTTACGAGTTCCTGCATGTGGACGTGGGGAAGAATGGCCGGATGTCAGATGATGGAGTCATCGCCCATGCAGAGTTCTACAGGCGTCTCCAGAATGGCAGCTTGGACTTGCCACCTCCAGAAGACAATGTGGAAGGACTCCCATTCGTCTTTGTTGTGGATGAAGCGTTTGCACTGGGGGACCATCTTATGCGGCCATTCCCTATGAGGACCCTCACCCCAGACCAGAGGGTTTTTAATTACCGGCTGGCCAGAGCCAGAAGAGTGGTGGAGAACACTTTGGAATAATGGCCAGCCAGTTCTGCCTATTTCTTACACCCATACACATGACTGTGTTCTCCACAACTTTTTAAAGAAAAATTCTGTGAACTATATTGGCTCAGTTGGGCCTGAAGCCAGAGTTATTAATCTTATTGAACCAACCCTGATGGCGCTTGAAGCTGGCCGTCCTGGCTTGCCCCCCTGAGTGCCCGCGAGGTCCATCTAAGATACATGGAATACTTTGTGGGTAGGGGGGGCATCGATATGCCAGACAATGTCTGAGACATTTTTTAAATCAAAATTTTTTTTAACAGAAAAATTATTTGCTTACACTTACTGCTTGTGTTTCTTTTAGCTGACCATTACTGAAATTTGGGCAGTCCTGAAAATTGCGTGATTGTGTAAAATACAAAAGCACTGTTGTGTGTTATTTACTAAAGACAAAGACACTTTGCACTACAAGTGCACTTGAGACTGACTTGCACTGAAACTGCACTTGTAGTGCAAAGTGGATTTGCCCTTAGGAAATAACACTCATTGTCACTGAAAACAAAAGTTTTCACACAAAAAAAGTTTAGGAGCAATGAAAGAAGAAGCCAGACATTGTTGATTATCAAGATTTTTTCCTTGTCAAAAGAAGTTTATTGAGTATACAATGTTATAAAGATACATAAAGTAAGTTTACAAGGATCTATAAAGTAAGCTCATTGTTTTACAGTAGGGTTTATAGAGGTAAATATCATGAAATTTCGAATATTAAACATTGGGTTCACGTAAACCTAAATTAAAGATATATATCATTTCCTTAGTTACTTTTGTAGGTATTTAAATGATTTATACCTACTATACATATTGTTTACAAGTAGAGTGTATATAGGTCAAATAAATTCTGATAATGAGCTTTAATTGTAAGGTGGAGAAAAGGAAAGAGAAAGAAGAAAAAGGGTTGAAAGGTAGAGGTATGGTCCACAAGGTTGTCCAGCTCGTCAGGTTATTAATCTTTTTAGTTCTCTTTGAAGCCTTAGAATGGGTGTCTCTGTAAGTCATTTAATCTGTTACCATGGCAACAGGACAGAGTCATTGAAGTTTGACAGGAACTGTTGTTTTATCCAAGGATGCCAAAGTTTTTCAAATTTTGGAATTTGATTTTGATCGATGGCTACCATCTTAGCATGGGACATTGTATTATTCATTCTGTGAATTGTTTCTGCCAGTACCAATGTAGGAGATTTCCATGCCTTGGCCACTGTTTGTTTTGCAGCCGTTATTAGTTGGATCGTAAGTTTGAATTGAGAGAGTGTTAACCATTCCGGTTTTAGATTAAGTAAAGTTAAATATGGATCTGGTTGTATTATTTTTTTAAATATTTTAGATGCAATCACGAAGACTTCCTTCCAGAAGGTTTGGATTACTGGGCACGTCCACCATATGTGTAAATATGTGCCTATTTCTGGGCATCCTCGAAAACAAAGAGCTGAGGTATTAGGTGAATATTTTGCCACTCTAGCGGGTACAAGGTACCAGCGAGTTAGGACTTTATAATTTGTCTCCAGTGCTAAGATGTTGGGTGAAGATGTCTTAGATGTGAGCCATATGTTAGACCAGTCCGTGTCTTCTAAAGTTCGTCCCAGGTCCTCCTCCCACCTCTGAACGTAAGAGGGTCTATTAAGATTTGCTACTCCATATAATTGATTATAAAGTGATGAAATTGTACCTTTAGCAAATGGATCTTTTGTACAGATTGATTCAAAAATGGATAATTGGGATAATGGTGTATCACCCTTTAGGAATGGTGTATAGAAATTTTTGATTTGGAGATATCTAAATATCTCAGAGTTTGGTAGATCATATTTTTCTCTAAGCGATGGGAATGAAAGGAATGATTTAGATGCTATGAAGTCATTTAGTGTCTGAATGCCTGATGTTGTCCAAGCTTTAAAAGAATTTGGGTAGATCCATGCCGGATAAAAGGCCGGATTTCTGATAAAAGAAAGGAGAGGATTGTGTGGAGATTGTAACTGATATTTGGTTTTTAGTTTATCCCAGAGAGATAAGAAGTGTTTAGTTATGGGATTATGAATTTTAAAGTGATCTTTAGGATCAAGCCATAATAAATTTGATATTAATAGAGGGTCATTTTCTGAAGCCTCTATAAATACCCATAATGGGATTTCCTGTTTTGCATGGTATTTGGACAGACTGGCCAAATGTGCTGCTCTGTAGTAGTTAGTAAAATTAGGGTGTCCCAGGCCCCCTTTATTTTTGGGAAGATGTAGTGTGTGTATAGGTATACGTGGTTTAGAAGAGCCCCATATAAATGAAGTTGCTCTTTTTTGTACTATTCTCAAAAAATAGGAAGGAATTGGAATAGGGAGGACTCTGAATAGATAAAGCAATTTGGGTAGAATAGTCATTTTGATTGCATTAATCTTCCCTATCCAGGATAAAGGAAGTTGCGACCATTGTTTTATTAGATTTGTGATCTGTCTTAATACAGGAGGATAATTGGTTGAGAATAAGTCAGAATGAGATGCTGTTAAATGAATTCCAAGATATGGGATTGATTTTTCTGCCCATGTGAATGGGAGTGCAGCCCTAGCCGGGATCAATTCCATGTTTGTGAGTGAAATATTAAGCACTAGGCATTTCTTAGGATTAATCATAAGGCCGGATAGGGCTGCAAATCCATCAAGAGCTGGTATTAAGTTAGGACCAGAGACCTGTGGTGATGATAGAAAAAGTAATATATCGTCTGCAAATATACATAATTTGTGTGTAATACCTCCTACTTCAATGCCAGTTATAGTTTGGTTTGTTCTGATGTATTGGGCCATGGGTTCGAGTATAAGGGCAAATAATAAGGGAGATAATGGGCAACCCTGTCGGGTACCTCTTTCGATATTAAAGGCATCAGATTTGTATCCAGCATATTTTTTATAGGCTTTGGGTTTATTATATAATGCTTTGATCCATGTTAAAAAGTGGGGTCCAAAACCCCATTTTTGTAATGAATATTGCATATATTGCCAGGATACTGTGTCAAATGCCCTCTTAATATTGAGAGATAGAAAACATAAAGGGATTTTCCGTTTTTTAGCAATATGTGCCAATAACACTGCCCTGCGTATATTATCGCCTGCCTGTCTATTTGGCATGAAGCCTACTTGATCTCTATGTATTAATTTTCCTATAATGCTATTGAGGTGTTTTGCTATTATTTTTGCTAATAATTTAATATCGAGGTTTAACAGAGAGATAGGCCGATAATTCACACAGGAAGTATCATCAGAAAGGGGTTTTGGGATCATACAAACAATTGCCATTAGTGTTTCTTGCCGAAAAGAATGTCCATCTAGAAGTTTGTTAAAAGTTTCAGTGAGAATGGGAGAGAGTATTTCTGAGAATGTTTTATAGTATAAAGCCAAGTAGCCGTCTGGGCCTGGTCTTTTGTTAAGTTTTAGGTCTTTTATGGCGTTAGCAACTTCATCTATAGTTATAGGCTCATCCAAACTGCTTTTTTGATTCTGAGATAACTCAGGTAAGGTTATTTTTGAGAAGAAGGATTCAGCCTCTGTAGGATTAAATTCATTGTTTGTCTTGTATAAAGTTGCGAGATGTGAGTGAAATTTATGGACTATTTTAACTGGATTACAAGTGTAAACATTTTTTGATAATTTGAAACGTATTGGTTTGAAAGATTTGTTAGTTGAATTTAATGCCCGAGCCAAATATGTACCTGGTTTGTTTGTATTCATGTAGAAATTGTGTTTGGAGCGTTTGAGGGATTTATCAACTGACTCAGTGAGAAATAGATCGTATTCCAATCTAGATTTTTCCAGATGAGATTTTGTACTCTGAGATGGATTATCTTGAAATGATATGTATGCTGCATTAAAATTGAGTTCTAGTTTTTTTGCTAGATTTTTGCGTTTCCGTTTAAATAATGCCATTTGTCTTTGTATTGTACCACGCAAGACAGGCTTATGAGCTTCCCACGGTGTTATTGGGGAGATGTCTGTTGTATTATTAATTGATATGTATTCCTTTAAAGCTTGTTCAATGGCCATCTGATGTAGTGGGTGTTTGAGCATTATGTCCGGTAAGTACCACGTTGGGTCATGTGCTTTTGGTATGGCTGAGGCTATAGTAGTGTATACTGCATTATGGTCAGACCACAGAATTGGAATTATATCTGATGCAATAATTTCTGGTATCATTCCTATTGTTAGAAAAATATGATCTATTCTGGTGAAGGTTTGATGAGGGTGCGAGAAATAAGTGAATTTCTTTTTCATTGGGTTACTTTCTCTCCATGAATCTACCAGATTGTATTTGGAAAGAAGTTGAGAAAAAGGTAATCTAGAGGTTATTTTGGATGGTGTAAAAGGTGATTTATCTAGAAATGGGAGGAGGACCTGGTTCGAATCCCCACACATTATCACTGTTCCTATTTTGTGTGTATTAATCACTTGTAATATATGTGAGAGGAATGGTGCAGGTTGTTTGTTAGGAGCGTAGTAGGAAATCACAGTGATTGCTGTATCCATTATATAACCCATGAGTATCAGGTATCTACCTTCTGGGTCTTTAATTTCTGATGATAAGGTGAATGGTGTGGATCGGTGAAATGAAATTAGAGTTCCCCTTTGCTTGGTACAGGCAGAAGCCATGTAAATTTGTTGATAAAAAGGAGAAATATATTTTGGAGTAGAATCTTTGGTGAAGTGTGTTTCTTGGAGGCATACTATGTGAGCCTTCTTGTTATGGAAAGTACGGAAGGCTTTGGTCCTTTTTTGAGGGACATTTATTCCTTGAACATTCAGGGAAAGTATATTCAGTGGTGCCATGGCAATAGATCAAATAGTTTTGACTTACTTTTTGTTATGCAGAGCTGACTGCGCAGATCAGCCTGTGTGGACTGAAGAGATGAATAGATAGAAAAGAAACTAGTGAATTCTGGAGTAAAGAGTAAACAAAAAACATATGAGATTAGATGATACATTGTATAAATTATTTTTTGCAAGTAATCACAATTTACTCGTGAAAGAGAATAAATATCTCTCTCAGGGGAATAAGTGCCTTCGTCACACTCCCACATAATATGGTTGGGAGAATGAGGAGGGCTAATAGGGGTACACGGATCTTCCGCTTACAGGAGAGAAGTGCTATGTCAAAAGACATCAAAATGATGTTTCATTAATTGGAGTGCAGAATATAGTTTTTGTTGAAATTATTTATTCCAGGGTGGTTGTATATGGTTAGTCTTGCCCTAGGCTAAATAATTCAGTTCGAAAGGTACTGTTAATAACTTTGGTATTGATGAAGATAGTTTGAATTATTTTGGGATTTTAATCCTTTTAGAGTAAACAATTACATATTTTATTCATATGTAACTGTTTAGATATGTTAACTCATAAAATTGAGGTTGTATTGCTTCAGATTAGAATAAACAAAAACATAATTCTAGGAACTAGTTAGGTAATAATATATTTGTTTTAAGAAAAGAAAGAAAAAGCTTCCATTACTTCTGGATTATTGAACATATTTGTCCTAAAAAGTAATAAATCTATTGTTATTACCTGATAATATATAACTGAACAAGAATTTCCTTATTTCACTTATATATTCTAAGGCTATATGAATCAGAAGTAATAAGAAATATAACTGGAATGTAACATGATCCCACACAGTGTGTGACTATCAGAATGCAGTTACATTCAGTTATAAATACAGGTTTTTTATAGAGAACCATCTCTTAGTATAATAAATGAAGAGATATCAGGAATTAGGATGTCAGTCCATTGAATCTTCTTGGTCCATGGATGATGTGGCATAACGGCCTCTTTTGTGAGAATGATGATTCCCATTTTGTTCTGATATTTTCTGGGTGCCGCCTGAAGGTGAAGATGATGCCATTCTTCTGCGTGTGGGAGAGTTGCTGCTTGTGGGTTCTGTCAGATTTAATTTTAAAAGGGTTTGTTGTAGTTCATCTGCTGATCTGCTTCTGTAAATTGTACCTTGGTAGTTAAATCTGACTGAAAAGGGGAAGCCCCATTGATACATAATGTTGTGGCGTTGCAGTTCCATTAGTTGGGGTTTCATGGATCGTCTTTTAGTAATAGTAAGTTGGGATAGGTCAGCAAAAATTTGATAATTGTGTCCTTGAAAATTAAGTTCCTTTTTTTCTCTTGCAGCAATTAGTATTTGTTCTTTCGTTCTGTAATAATGAAATTTTGTGATTATATCACGTGGGGGTCCATCTTTCTTTTTGGCTGTGAGGGCTCTGTGTACTCTGTCCAGTTCTAAACATTCAATAGGGATATCTGGCTTTAGTTCTTGTAATAGAGCAGTAATAGTAGATTGCAGGCCTGTCACAGTTTCAGGTATTCCCCTTATGCGCAAGTTTGAACGTCTGGCTCTATTTTCGTAATCTTCGAGCTTAGTTTGAAGTATTAAATTCTCTTTTTTTAATTGTTCCAATTCTGTTATATTTTCTTGGGTTGTAATTTCAATTTCATCCATTTTTATTTCTAAGGCTGCGGTGCGGTTTCCCAGCTCTCTTATTTCTTTGGTTAGGCTTTTTGTTATTTGGTCTGAGGTTTGTTTTAAAGCATTATGAAGCATCTTTTCAAATTGTAATAATATTTCTGGGGATACTGAGGAGGCTTGTGGAGAAGTTTGTGAGAGGATTTGTTCTGTATCTGACTCAAATGGAGAGTCTTGCTGTGACATTTTCTGTCTGTGAGAGCGCCCTGATGCTGTATCTTGTGAGGTGACTGGAGCTGCTTCAGCTGCAGTGAGTGCCTGTGAGCTCTTTGTGAGGTGATTTTTATTTCTGCCACGGTTTCCTCCCAGTACCATATTTCCTGCCCAAACTTTCACAGTTTGTTCCCTGGGGCAAAAAGGTTCAAATGGATACCTTTTGAGCCTGCAGGCTCCGCTTTGTCCTTCTCTTCTCTCCTCAGCGGTGTGGAGCTCTAACAATGCATGTCTGCTCCGCTAGGCTCCGCCTATTATTATCAAGATTTTTTATACAAGCACAATCACATGTGCATTTAGACAAGGTTTTTAAAACAAACCAACATGTTTGTTGTATAAAATATTTGTAGGTGACATTAATAATAGAAAGTAGAAATGTCCGTTTAAGGTAAAACAGACATGTTTAAAACCAACAAGAAATACACAAATCTGGAACTTACGAAGTTCAACTTTTGTAGAAATTGAAGGAAATATCAGACATGAGTATTTATAAACTGTGTATGATATTGCATTCAGCAGATGGGGTGAAGTCACCCCTGGAAAAGCCAAATTTTAAAGATGCACACAAATTGCCGAATGTCAACATATGCTAGCTGCCATCATGGGGGATCAAGGGACGTGTTTTGTGAGTGCAACCCCTTCCTCTCAGCTACTTTATTATTGAGGAAGGGGTTGCACCCCCAAAACACAGACATTGATCTCCCGTGATGGCAGATAGCACATGTTGACACACTGTGTGCATCTTCTAAATTTGGCTTTTCGAAAATATATTTAAAAATGTGCAAAAAACTTTCTGGAAAAAAAGCCAACAAAATTAGGGATTTCGAGGGGTTTTAAACTCTCCCTAAAACATCAATGATGTTCTTCATTTTGTTTTGAACATCATTGATGTTTTGCTTGATGTTTTCCAAGTCCCTATTACACCCCATGATCTCCCCGATCAGGATCTGGGCACTTTCACTGGTGAAATGACCTTCATCCACAAGATCCTGATCACCTAAAAATAGTGGAAAAAAAAAATACACCATGTATTATAAATATGCCGTCATCCATCTCTTACCTGACCCTGTGGTCGCAGACACTCACCTGTTGTGATGACTATTTCCACCACGTCTCCCTCCTCCTCCTCCTGTTGGATTTGTGGCATTTCCCCTTCTTCCTGAGGTGGGGGGTCTGTTGTCTCCTCTGATGAGTGGTGTCCTCCGAGTCTTTTCTCCCCTATGTAAAAAAAAAAATGGTATACTAAGCACACAGATATTTGATGGCAGAAATAGGAATATGAAACATTGCTTGGAAGTGGGGTACAATTGTCTATTTTGGCAGAGTTGCAAGATGAAGAAATATTTTTTTACTTTGTTAAGCTTGAATACTTACCTGTTTTGTACAAGCTTCACAGATGGAGTCACCCCTATAGTATACACTGGTGCACCTGTGTGGGCCCCCTAATAAAAAGGGTGTTCTGGTGTCCCACACTAGTGCTCTTGTGTCCAGATGTGTAAACAGCTGCTGAGTGTCCTCTCCTTAAACAGAATCTAGTTTGCATTTCATTCTAGTTACAAACCCATCTAGACAACAGAATTATTTTAAGAGAAGTAGGCCATAAAAAATGTATTGAAATGCTTCTGGCCAAAACATGGTGTTTTATTGGCCGAACGAACAATGTTTCCTACGAACGAATAATGCGCCCATGAACATGAAAGTTGCCATTTTAAACTGTACAACAGTAAAGAAAAGCACATGGAGCAGCACAAACATTATAAAAATAACGAATAGGAACACAGGACAACTACTTACTTTATTACAGCACTCTCCTGATCCTTCTATATTGATCGTACTCCCTTAATTTGAGGTCCGACCACTGCTTCCTGAGTTGATCCTTGGATCGACGTACCCCAAAATTCCTGTGCAAACTCTTGACAACTTTTGCCATGATCTTGGCCTATCTGACATTGGGGTTGGGGTAAGGTCCATACTTCCCATCAAAGTCGGCCCTCTTCAGTATGTCAACCATCTCCACAAAGGCAATATTTGAGGCCTCAAATCTTCTCCTCCGGGATCGGGATGTTTCTGGCTATGGGCTTTCCTCCTCCGCCTCATTGCTGTAATTAGCACGCACCTGCTGTGTCTCCGCCATGTGCTCTTCCCCCACTGCGCCGAACGAGAAGGGGCGGGGAATAGACTAGAAAGAACGTCAGGGGCGGGTGGAGTTTCACGCATGCGCAGTGTATATAAAGCATAACACGCATGCATACTACGTACAATCTGTGAGTGGAGAAAGGAGTATCGGAGGCGCCGATCGTGATAATGAAGGTTATATTTAAACTGGACCCTATACTGCTTATAGATTGAAGCCTATATTGGGACAAGATTAGGAGACTTTAGCCTGACATTAGGGTTTGTCTTGTGTATTGCAGATAAAATGGATGGCTTCAATGACCACAACTTCCTTCCCCTTTTCATAGACAAGTACAGGGAGCTGCCCTGTCTATGGCAGGCGAAACATCCACAGTATAATCATAAACAAAAGAGGCAGGCAGCGCTGGAGAAACTGCTGGAGTTGGTGAAGCCAGTGGTCCCCACGGCAACCATCCCCTATTTAAAAGCCAAAATTGGTGGCCTGAGGAGCACTTATCTAAGGGAGCGCAAGAAGGTCCAGGATTCCCAGAGATCAGGAGCTGCAGCAGATGACGTTTATGTCCCCAGGCTGTGGTACTATGAGAGACTGTTATTTCTGTCAGACCAGACTGAAGTCAGGGAATCCCTCTCCACTCTTCCTTCCACTCTTCCTTCCACCCTATCTTCCACCCTAGCTGAGGCTTCCGATGTCCAACCTGGGACTTCCAGCTAGGAAGAAGTGGAAGAGCCCAGCTGGAGCCAGGTATAGCATTGTTCTACAGATTTCTTGTCAAAAAATAAATGATGTTTACTAGATGTTATTATTGATCACTAATTGCTGATTTAATAAAGTGTTTTACATATCAATCGACAGCAGTGGTCAAAAATAATTGGGACAAGAATGAAAAATGCTGAGCTCAGAATGATAGTCTTTTATATTTGTTAACATTCAATTTGCAACAGTCGTGAGATGAAAATTGTGTTTGATGAAGAAAAAACTAAAACTATGT
The DNA here is from genome assembly GCF_042186555.1 of Aquarana catesbeiana. NCBI lineage: Eukaryota > Metazoa > Chordata > Amphibia > Anura > Ranidae > Aquarana > Aquarana catesbeiana. Next base: position 42,089,103 of record NC_133324.1, read on the forward strand.
CCCTTTTTCATACACAGGAAGACCTCAGCCAGGAGGAGGCTGTGGAATGTGGCACACAGGAGGAGGCAGGGGTAAGTGGCAGCCAGGAGAAGGCTGGGTCCAGTAGGAGCCTGACAGAATCCCAGGTCCCTCCCCTCCGCCTTCCAAACAAAAGACCCAGGAAGGGGAGTAACGTGCAGGATTCAGCACTCAGGCTGATTCAGTTGGCTTCTGCGTCCCTGAGAGCCACCCCCACTCCTGAAGAGGCCTTTGCCTGCATGGCTGCCACTAAACTGCAGGGCATGCAGGAGGACCAACGCCTCATGTGTGAGGAACGCATTTATCAAACATTAACCCCTTCCAACCGAGCGTACACAGATGTGCGTACTCGGCTTTCAGGGGATATACCGGGATGATGCCCGCAGCTGCAGGCATCATCCCGGTTCCATTTTGTAGAGCCGGCAATTGGCTATCCATGTATAACAACCGATGCAGCTAAAAGCCGCTCGGCTGTTATACAGGAGGAGCGGGAGGGGACGTCCCCTCTCCCGCCGCTCTTACCGGGCCTCCTTACCACCTCCAGTGGCTGCTGACAGTCTGGAATGAAGCTGTGGGTGGCTTCGTTGCAGCCTTCTAATTCTAAACGCGGAAGCGACATCATGACGTTACTTCCCGTTTACTCGGCTGCCAATTGTGCCGGTCTAAAAAAAAAATCTACAGTATTCAGAATCACTGTTTTTGGCGATCTGAATACTGTGAAGTGCAAAGGAGGGATCGGGGGTCTTTTAGACCCCCAATCCCTCCATAAAGAGTACCTGTCACCACCTATTACTGTCACAAGGGATGTTTACATTCCTTGTCACAGCAATAAAAGTGATCAAATTTTTTTTTTTAACACAATTTCTAAATATAAAAATAAATAAAATAAATAAGAAAAAAACATTTTTTAAAGCGCCCCCCGTCCCCGCAAGCTCGCGCAGCAAAGAAAATGCATACGGAAGTCGCGCCCACATGTAAACAGTGTTCAAATCACACATGTAAGGTATCGCCACAATCGTCAGAGCGTGAGCAATAATTCTAGCACTAGACCTCCTCTGTAACTCTAACCTGGTAACCGTAAACAAATTTAAAGCGTCGCCTATGGAGATTTTTAGGTACCGTAGTTTGACGCCAATCCACGAGTGCGTGCAATTATAAAGCGTGACATGTTTGGTATCTATTTATTCGGCGTAACATCATCTTTCACATCATACAAAAATATTGGGCTAACTTTACTGTTTGATTTTTTTTAAATTCATGAAAGTGTCCCTTTTCCCAAAAAGTTGTGTTTAAAACACCGCTGCACAAATACCATGTGATAAAAAATATTACAACAATCGCCATTTTATTCTCTAGACTCTATGCTAAAAAAAAATAATGTTTGGGGGCTCTAAGTAATTTTCTAGACCAAAATATGGATTTTAACTTGTAAACACCAAATGTCAAAAATAGGCTTAGTCATGAAAGGGAAGGGGTTGAGGGGCAAAATTACACCCAATAACCACCTGAGTGAGTTGCATCATCCTCCTCCTCCTGCCACAACTCCACCACCACAGACACAGCATGGAAGGAAGCGTGGAAGGAAGAGAAGAGAGTGATAACCTGGGTTTAGTCTGGTCTGACAAAAGATGCAGGCTCTTGTATGACCACAGCCTGGGGACATGTATGTCATCTGCTGCTGTTCATAATCTCTTGGATTTCTGGACCAGATTGAACTCCCTTAGATAAGGACTCCTCAGGCCACCGATTTTGCCTGGAAATAATTGATGTGTGCCCTGGGGGCCAAAGGCTTCGCTAATTTCTGCTGTCTCTCCAGCATTGCCTCCCTCTTTCTTTGGTTATGAGCCCTTAATAAATTTTTGGTTTGATTTATTATACTCGCCTATGTGTGTTTTCATTCAAAAAGAACAGTTTGTTTGTGAGGAGGCAGGTACATTTCAAAAATACAATGTGAAATTAACAACAAAACACAACCAAAACTATTCTGGAGTTAAAAAAAATAAAAACACAAGATCAGGCGTTAAAAACATGCAAAAATAATTATTTAATCTAAAAACAGCAAAAAAAAATTGGGGGGAGATATGACAAATAAAAATATTATATTGATGAAATCACGAGAAATAATAAAGAAAGAAGTTTGTGAGAAGTTTGTGTGAATATGAGCAGCAAAACAACTTCATTCTTCTAGCATTATAACGAAGAAGAGAGTGCGCTGCATTAAACTATTTAAAACATTGCAGCGTGACGAAAGTGCTATATCCATTATGAACTGTAATTTTACCAGACCGAGTAGTTCCGTCTCGGAATTAACTCTAATGCCCCGTACACACGGTCGGACTTTGTTCGGACATTCCGACAACAAAATCCTAGGATTTTTTCCGATGGATGTTGACTCAAACTTGTTTTGCCTACACACGGTCGCACAAAGTTGTCGGAATTTCCGATCGCCAACAACGCGGTGACGTACACCACGTACGACGAGACTAGAAAAGGCCGGTTCAGAGCCAAGCGCGGCACCCTTTGGGCTCCTTTTGCTAATCTCATGTTAGTAAAAGTTTGGTGAGAGATGATTTGCGCTTTTTCAGACTTGTGGCTTTCAGATCGTTTTCTGACGTTCAGTTTGTGCTTGTGGGTTTGTATCTGCTCTTCAGTGCGTGCAGTCAGTTCGTATCGGAGTTTTCTGTGTGATCTTGCCTGCTCGTTGCTGTTTTTCAGGTCGTTCTTCACAGGCCTTGCTGTTCTTCAGTGCGTTCTGTTACTTCGTTCTGAGCAGCCGACCGTTTTCTAGCCATGTTTCGTATGCGTACTCCTCGTAGAGTTCGTGCTGTGCGGGGGCTTGGTGTTGGGGTCCTGACCTTGACACAAGTCCAGTCCATGAACAGGGTGGGGAGGAGTTCATGGACCAAGAATTGGTTGCTTCAGCGTGACCAGTTCTGTCATATGCCTTTGCTCCGTGAGATCCGTGAGAATAATCCAGATGATTTCAGGAACTTTCTCAGGATGACGGACCCCGTGTTTCACCGTTTGTTGGCTTCGCTGACCCCCTATATCAGCAGGCAGGATACCTGCATGAGGCAAGCCATCACTCCGGAGCAGAGGTTGATCGCTACCTTGCGGTATTTGGCCACAGGGAGAAGCCTGCAGGACCTCAAGTTCTCGACAGGCATCTCCCCCCAGGCTCTTCTTTGTGGACATTTACTGCTTGTGTTTGTTTGAGCTGACCCTGACAGAAATGTGTGGAGTGCAGAAAATGTCGTGATTGTGTAACCTTATACAAAGCACTGTTGGCTGTTATTTACTAAATGCAAAGACACTTTTCACTACAAGTGCACTTGCAACTGCACTGAAACAGCACTTGTAGTGCAAAGTGGATTTGCCCTTAGGAAATAACCCCCATTTTCTCATCAAACAACAATTACATCACCCCAAAAGTGTTGTAGCATTGAGACAATAATCCACACATTCTTGATGAACAATCTTTTTAATACCTGCACAATCACATGTGCATTTACCAAAGGTTTTTCTGACAAACCAACATGTTTGTTGTATAACAATTTTTGTGGTGTCATTATCCAAAATTAAAATGTCCATTTTATAGAAAACAGGCCTGTGTAAAACCCACAAGAAAGACACAAATCTTGATCTTACAAACGTCACATTTGGTAGAACTGGAAGGCTATATCAGACATGAGTATTTAGGAACTGTGTTTGATATAGCGTTCAGATGGGGGGAAATCACCCCCGGAAAAGCCAAATTTGGAAGATGCACACAAATTTCCCAATGTCAACATGTGCTAGCTGCCATCAGGGGGGATCAAGGGATGTGTTTTGGGGGAGAAAGCCCTTCCTCTCGCTACTTTATTATTGAGGAAGGGGTTGCACCCCCAAAACGCGTCCATTGATCTCCCGTGATGGCAGATAGCACATGTTGACACACTGTGTGCATCCTCCAAATTTGGCTTTGGGAAAAATCACAAAAACATTTCGCACATTGTAGCACACAAAAGAAGAAAGTGATTTGGAGGGGTTTTAAACTCGCCCCAAAACATCAATGATGTTTTTATATTTTGGAATAACATCATTGATGTTTTGCTTGATGTTTTCCAATTGTAAATTACACCCCATGATCTCCCCGATCAGGATCTGGGCACTTTCGGATGTGAAAGGATCTGGATCGACAACCTCACGATCACCTAAAAAGAGAGGAAACCCAAAATAAATTTTGTTTAAAAAAAATGCCGCAATCCATCTCTTATCTGAGCCTGTGGTCGCAGACACTCACCTGTTGTGGTAACTATTTCCATCACGTCTTCTTCCTCTTGTGTTGTTGGGATTTCCCCTTCTTCCCGAGGGGGGGGGCTCTGGTCTCCACGGATGAGGGGTGTCCTCCGAGTCTTTTCTCCCCTATGTAAAACAAAAATGGTATAATTAGCACACAGATATTTGAGGTCAGAACTATAAAGATGAAACATTGCTTGGAAGTGGGGTACAATTGTCTATTTTAGCCAAGTTCCAAGATGTAGCTTTTTTAGTGTCCTTTGTCAAGCTGCAATACTTTACCTGTTTTGTACAAGCTTCACAGATGGAGACCCCCCTATAGTATACACTGGAGCACCTGTGTGGCCCCCCTAATAAAAATGGTGTTCTTGTGTCCCACACTAGTGCTCCAGTGTCCAGATGTGAAAACAGCTGCTCAGTGTCCTCTCCTTACACACAATCTAGTTTGCATTTCATTCTAGTAACAAACCCATCTACACAACCCAATTCTTTGAAGACAAGTATAGGGCGTCAAAATGGTGGCCAAATGCTTATGGCCTAAACAATGGTATTTTATCGTCCGAAATAACAATGTGTGATCCGAACGAATAATGTGCCCATGAACATGAAAGTTACCATTTTAAACTGTACAACAGTTCCTAAAAGCACATGGAGCAGCACGAACGTAATAAACATAAAGAATAGGAACACAGGACAACTACTTACTTTTTTGCAGCACTCTCTGGATCTTTCTGTACTGCTCATGTTCTCGTAATTTCAGGTCCAACCACCGCTTCCTGAGCTGATCTTTCGATCGTCGTACCCCGAATTTCCGGTGCAGACTCCTGACCACTTTCGCCATGATCTTGGCCTTTCGGACATTGGGGTTGGGGTAAGGCCCATACTTTCCATCATAGTCGGCCTTCTTCAGGATGTCCACCATCTCCAACATCTCCCCAAAGGACATATTTGAGTCCTTTAATCTCCTTCTGGATCGGGACGTTTCAGGCTCCGGCCTTTTCTCCTCCTCCTCCTCGTTGCTGTACTTAGCACGATCCTGCTGTCTCTCCGCCATGTGCTCTTCCTCCACTGCACCGAACGAAAAGGGGCGGGGACTAGACTAGAAAGAACGTCAGGGGCGGGCGGAGTTATACGCATGCGCAGTGTGTATAAATCGTAACATCTTACGTACGATCTGTGAGCGGAGGAAGGAGCATCGGAGACGCCGATCGTGCTAACGAAGGTAGGATCTAAACTTGGGCCTATACTGCTTCGAAATGGAAGCCTATATTGTAACAAGATTAGAGTAGTTTGGCCTGACATTAGGGTTTGTCTTGTGTTGTGTCTTGCAGAGAAAATGGATGGGTTCAATGACCACAATTTCCTGCCCCTGTTCATAGACAAGTACAGGGAGCTGCCCTGTCTGTGGCAAGTAAGACACCCCCACTGTAATCACAAACAGAAGAGGCAGGCAGCGCTGGAGAAACTGCTGGAGTTGGTGAAGCCGGTGGTCCCCACAGCAACCATCCCTTATTTAAAAGCTAAAATTGGTGGCCTGAGGAGCACTTATCTTAGGGAGCGCAAGAAGGTCACAGATTCCCAGAGGTCCGGAGCTGCAGCAGATGACGTTTATGTCCCCAGGCTGTGGTACTATGAGTGACTGCGATTTCTGTCAGACCACACTGAAGTCAGGGAATCCCTCTCCACTCTTCCTTCCACCCTTCCTTCCACCCCAGCTGAGGCTTCCGATGTCCAACCTGGGCCTTCCAGCCAGGAGGAAGTGGAGGAGCCCAGCTAGAGTCAGGTATAGCATTCTTCTACAGATTTCTGGTCAATAAATAAATGATGTTTATTAGATGTTATTATTGATCACTAATTGCTGATTAAAAAAAGTGCTTTACATATCAATAGACAGTAGTGGGCACCCAAAATTGGGACAAGAATGAAAACTGCTGGGCTCAGAATGATAGTCTGTTATATTTGTTAACATTCAATTTGCAGCAGTCAGGAGGTGACAATTGTGTGTGATTGATGAATAAAAAACTAAAACTATGTCCCTTTTTCATACACAGGAAGACCTCAGCCAGGAGGAGGTTGTGGAATGTGGCAGCCAGGAGGAGGCGGGGATTAGTGGCAGCCAGGAGGAAGCGGGGCTAAGTTGCAGCCAGGAGAAGCCTGGGACCAGTCGCAGCCTGACTGAGTCTCAGGTTCCTCCCCTCCGCCTTCCATACAAAAGGGCCAGGAAGGCCACTCCGAGTCCCGTGCAGGATTCAGCGTACAGGCTGATCCAGGAGGCTTCGGCGTCCCTCAGAGCCTTCCCCAGTACTGAAGAGGCCTTTGCCTGCATGGCTGCCACAAAATTGCAGGGCATGCAGGAGGGCCAACGCAAGATCTCTGAGGACCTGATTTATAAAGTCCTACGTAAGGGGTTGAGTGGGGAACTGACACACAAGACGGATGTCATGGAGAGGGACGATCCTCCTCCTCTTCCTCCTGCTGCCACAACTAGACCACCACAGCCAAAGCCTGGAAGGAAGCGTGGAGGGAAGACCAAAGAGTGATGACCCTGGGTTCAGTCTGGTCTGACAGAAGATGCAGTCTCTGGTATGACCACAGCCTGGGGACATAGATGTCATCTGCTGCTTTCCGGATCTCTGGGACTTCTGGACCAGACTGCCCTCCCTTAGACTCCTCAGGCCACCAATTTTGCTTTTAAATAATTGATGTGTGCCCTGGGGGTCCAAGGCTTCACCCACTTCTGCAGTTTCTCCAGCGTTGCCTCCCTCTTTGTTTAGTTGTGAGCCCTTAATAAAATTTTTTTAGGGAAATTCTACTCTCCTCTGTGTGTTTTCATCCAAAAAGGACAGTTTGTTGGTGAGGATTCAGGTACATTTCTAAAGTACAATGTGAAATTAACAAGGGACAACAACACCAAACAATCTCCTACAGATTAAATAGAACAACATATTAGTGGAGTTGTGGGAACTTGTCACCAAAAACACACACAAACATTTTCGGGAGTACAAATCAAAATCACAAAAAAAAAAAAAAAAAAGAGAAACACAAAAAAAGAATCTACATTAAAGTCCAAAAATAACAAAAAATTTTGTTGTCAGATGTGAGAAATCTAAATATATTGAGGGAATCCCGATAAATAGTAACGAAAGAAGTTTGTGAGAAGTGTGTGTGAATATGAGCATCAAAACTACTTAATTCTTGTCACATTATAAAGAAGAAGAGAGTGTGCTGTATTAAACCATTTTGAACATTGCAGCGTGACGAAAGTGCTGTATCCATTCCGAACGCTACGTTTACCAGAACGAGCTGTCCCATGTCGGAATTTCTTCTGAGCATGCGTGGCACTTTGTGCGTCGGAACAGGCCACACACGGTCGGAATTGACGCGATCAGATTTTGTTGTCGGAAAATTTTATCTCCTGCTGTCCAACTTTGTGTGTCGGAAAATCCGATGGAAAATGTCCAATGGAGCCCACACACGGTCGGAATTTCCGACAACACGCTCCGATCGGACATTGTCCATCGGAAAATCCGACCGTGTGTACGGGGCATTAGCATGCGTGGCACTTTGTGCGTCGGAATTGTCCACACACAGTCGGTATTGACGCGATTGGATTTTGTTGTCGGAAAATTTTATAGCCTGCTCTCAAACTTTGTGTGTCAGAAAATCTGATAGAAAAAGTCCGATGGAGCCCACACACGGTTGGAATTTCGGACAACAAGCTCCAATCGCACATTTTCCGTCGTAAAATCCGACCGTGTGAACAGGGCATTAGAGAAAGTTGTGAGGTTTTAGCAATAAAATGTGCACTCTAAATGATAAAATTCCTTTGATAATTAAACCCTATTTTATCAATTTCATTAATATTAAATGATTGTGCTAAATACACCTACACTTTTAGATGGATTTTCTGTTTGTCCGTCTAGCACATATTTGTTTTGGTTCCACTATTATTGTTTTTACAACATTATTATAGTGAGAAATTTCAGTTTGATACATTTTTCTGACACTTGTTTAACTAATCAATTGATTGCTAATTAGGGTGTCAATTGATAACCTTCACCTCATGTAATTATCTATGTACTTGTGTGTATATATACCTGTCTGTAGACACCAGTTTTTTGAGCTATGAGTAAGCACCCGACCTTGGTGTGAAACATGTAAGCTGATACCTGTAGTTCACCTTTGTATCCGGCACTTGAATAAAGAAATTGCATAGGAGTGCGGCCGTCCAGTCTTCTTTTCTTCTAAGTTTCTGTTTGCATACAGGTCTTGCACCCTCCACCTGGGATAGAGGCTTTTGGCAGCAGTGTAAGAGAAACTGCCTTAGAGCGATGTACATGTACATACCTGTGTGAGTGTGGCACAAGGACAGGCTAAAGGGAGCTTGGCTTCTTTTTGCCACGCCAGTGGCTACTGATAAAGGATGCATGCACTGTCCTGTCACCATTTGAGGCCACAAGGATGGTGAGCCACGACAATGCATGCATCAGTCACACTGTCCGTCTAGTATTTCTGCTGGAGCACATGCTTTGTGGAATCATGGACAGGGAACTTAAGACAGAACGGCAGGAGGAAGCGGAGGACTTCCTTTCCTCTGAAGGCCCCCGTTATGCAGATACCATTCCTGCAGAGCTGCCAAACACAAAGGAGGAAGAGGAGGAGGATTGTGTCAGCATGGATGTAGATGATAACATATAGCAATCTTCAAGGGATGTCTTGCTGTCCTCTGCAAGGAGATGCTGCTGATCAGCTTTTCTCGCCACACACTCTGTTAGCGTAAGGCAATGAGAGCAAATTATTGTCACTTCCATGTTTACATGTGACCGGATGTGATTGGACACAGCCGATCACATGGTCAGTGGCTCTCTACAGAGATCGGGGTTGCACCCTGTCCTAGCAACATGGCGTGAGTGCGATTGCTGCGCATCCCCTCAGGCATGCGGTAGTGGCCGCTTGTGTGCACCGTCATATGGCATCCACCCAGAACGAGAGCTGCACCTTCCCTCCATCATTTGACGGTGGGCGGGGGGCAAGTGGTTAAAAACGATTGTTTTAAAAACTTTTTTTAACATAGATACATGTCCCCTGGGGCAGTACCCCATACACTTTTTATCGCAATAACTTGCATGTAAGCCTTTAAAATTAGGACTTTTGATTTTTCATGTTCGTGTCCCATAGACTTTATTAGGGTTCTCATGTTCGCTAGAACTTTTTGCCTGTTCGAGATGTTCTGGTGCAAACCGAACCAATGGGTGTTCGGTCCATACCTAGTCTTTACTTCCACTACTTGTAGAAATGACCAGGCATCTTTACATTTGCATTAAAATCTAACGCCCAGAGTAGGGATGAGCCGAACACCCCCCCGGTTCGGTTCGCACCAGAACCTGCGAACGGACCGAAAGTTCGCACGAACATTAGAACCCCATTGACGTCTATGGGACTAGAACGTTCGAAATCAAAAGTGCTCATTTTAAAGGCTAATTTGCATGATATTGTCCTAAAAAGTGTTTGGGGACCCGGGTCCTACCCCAGGGGACATGTATCAATGCAAAAAAAACTTTTAAAAACGGCCGTTTTTTCGGGAGCAGTGATTTTAATGATGCTTAAAGTAAAAAAAAAAAAAGTGAAATATTCCTTTAAATATCGTACCTGAGGGGTGTCTATAGTATGCCTGTAAAGTGACGGGTGTTTCCCGTGTTTAGAACAGTCCCTGCACCAAATGTCATTTTTAAAGGAAAAAATCTCATTTAAAACTGCTTGCGGGTTTAATGTAATGTCGGGTCCTGGCGATATGGATAAAAATCAGTGAGACAAACGGCATGGGTACCCCCCAGTCCATTACCAGGCCCTTTGGGTCTTGTATGGATATTAAGGGGAACCCCGCACCCAAATTAAAATAAGGAAAGGTGTGGGGCCACCAGGCCCTATATACTCTGAACAGCAGTATACAGGCTGTAGGTTTGTTGTTAAGTAGAATCTCTTTGTAATTTTGAACGGGTACATTTTTAACGTGTTTAGCTCCAGCCAAAAAATCTTTTTTAAGCTTTTTGGAAAACATAGGGAAGGGTTATCACCCCTGTGACATTTGTTTTGCTGTCTTTCCTCCTCTTCAGAAGATTTCACCTCACTTTTTGTCCCAATGGATTGGAAAGCATCAGTGGAAAGGAGAAATGTTTTTCCTATATTAACTCTTACAGGAGAGAATTTCCCTTCCTAGGGGTAGATTTATTCTCACTTCCCGTTGTCTCCTTCCGTTTGCAAGTAGGAGTCGTTTGTAAGTTAGTTGTTTGAAAGTAGGGTCCTGCCCTATATACTCAGCAGAAATTTGGGCCTTAGGTGTTGCTGTGGCCACAACACTGTAAGCCCTCACAGGGCTCTGCTGTGAAATATTAGATCAAGAATTGTAATTACATGCCCCTGTTGAACAGGAGCTGAAAAATTAGGCCTTAGGCACTGGTGCTGGTGCCACAACACTGCAACCCCTCACAGACACTCTAGTTGGAATGCAGGAACGAGCCCTGCTGCAAAGTATTGCATCAAAAATTGTAATTACACGCCCCTGTTAAACAAGGACTGAAAAATTGGGCCTTAGGCACTGGTGCTGGTGCCACAACACTGCAACCCCTCACAGACACTCTAGTTGGAATGCAGGAACGAGCCCTGCTGCAAAGTATTACATCAAAAATCATAATTACACGCCCCTGTTAAACAGGGGCTGAAAAATTGTGCCTTAGGCACTGGTGGTGGCACCCAGAACCAAAAATGTTCTTACAAGCTATCAGCGTGATGATTGAGGAGGAAGAGGATAATTACTCAGGGATAGTCACTCAGCATCAGCATAGGCAGTCTTTGAAGGGATCTGAGATTTCAAAAAAAATTATTCGGTTACATCAGCATCAGGTGCTTGGTAGCTGGTGGTGATCCAAGACTCATTCATTTTTATGAAGGTCAGTCGATCGACCGAGTCAGTGGACAGACGCACCCTGTGATCGGTTACCACGCCTCCAGCAGCACTGAATGTGCGTTCCGAAAGAACGCTGGATGCAGGACAGGCCAGTAGCTCAATTGCATACTGTGCAAGCTCTGGCCAGTGATCCATCCTCAAGACCCAGTAACCCAGAGGATTTTCGGTGGGAAAGGTGTCCAAGTCTGATCTTGCCCCTAGGTATTCCTGCACCATGTAAAACAGGAGCTGGCGATGGTTGCTGGAACCGATCATACCTTGGGGCTGCGGACCAAAAAATTGTCTGAACGCATCGGTCAGACGGCCACCTTCTCCACCGCTCCTTCTTTCACTGACCGAAGCCTTAGCAACACATTGTCCAGAAACAGGAGTTTGTAACCTCCCAGTCTCTGGGAACGCGCTGCACAGACCTTTCTGCAAGGCCTCCCGAAGATGTTTCATCCTCTGCTCCCTCTGCGATGGCAAGATAAGGTCTGCAACCTTACCCTTGTAACGTGGATCAAGGAGGGTTGCCAGCCAGTATTGGTCCTTCTCCTTGATACCACGAATACGAGGATCCTTACGCAGGCTTTGCAGGATCAGGGAGGCCATGCAGCGTAGGTTTGCTGAGGCATTCGGTCCGGAGTCCTCTGGGTCACTAAGGACGACATGGTCCGCAGCCACCTTCTCCCAGCCACGTACAAGTCCATGTGTTTCTTGGGACTGATCCCTTAAAGACTGCTGCTGATGCTGAGTGCCAGGCTCCACCTCCATACTGACACAATCTTCCTCCTCCTCCTCCTCCTCTTCCTCCTTGTCCTCTTCCTGTGTGATCGGCGGGCACGCAGGAACACTGTCTGGATAAAGGGGGCCTTGAGATCTAAGGAAGTCCTCCTCTTCCTGCCTCTGTTCTGCCTCAAGTGCCCTGTCCATTATTCCACGCAGCGTGTGCTCCAACAGGTGGACAAGGGGGACAGTGTCACTGATGCATGCACTATCACTGCTCACCATCCTCGTGGCCTCCTCAAATGGTGACAGGACAGTGCATGCATCCCTGATCATGGCCCACTGGCGTGGGGAAAAAAAACCAAGCTCCCCTGAACCTGTCCTGGTGCCATAGTCGCACAGGTACTCATTGATGGCCCTCTGCTGCGTGTGCAGCCGCTGCAGCATGGCCAACGTTGAGTTCCACCTGGTGGGCATGTCACAGATTAGGCGGTTCTTGGGCAGGTTAAACTCCTTTTGGAGGTCCGTCAGCCGAGCACTGGCATTATATGACCGGCGGAAATGCACACAGACTTTCCTGGCCTGCCTCAGGACATCCTGTAAGCCCGGGTACCTGCCCAAGAACCGCTGCACCACCAACTTAAGGACGTGAGCCAAACAGGGCACATGGGTCATTTGTCCCTGTCGGAGGGTAGAGAGGCGGTTGGTGCCATTGTCGCAAACCACCATTCCTGCCTTAAGTTGGCGTGGCGTCAACCACCTCTGAACCTGCCCCTGCAGAGCTGACAGAACCTCTGCCCCAGTGTGGCTCCTGTCCCCCAAGCACACCAGCTCAAGCACCGCATGGCATCTTTTGGCCTGCGTACTTGCGTAGCCCCTTGAACGACTACGGAGCACCGCTGGTTCCGAGGAAGAGGCCATGGAGGAAGACGAAGAGGAGGGGGTGGAGGAGAGAGGTGTGTCACAATCATTAGCATTTTGGAGGCGTGGTGGCGGAACAACCTCCAACACTACTGCACCTTGTCCTGCATCCTTCCCAGCTGCCAGCAGAGTCACCCAATGCGCCGTGAAACTTAGGTAACGTCCCTGTCCATGCCTGCTGGACCATGAGTCAGCGGTAATATGCACCTTACCGCTGACTGCCCTGTCCAGCGAGGCATGGACATTGCCTTCCACATGCTGGTAGAGAGCCGGAATCGCCTTCCGTGAGAAAAAGTGGCGTTTGGGTACCTGCCACTGAGGAACCGCACATTCCACAAACTCACAGAAGGGGGCAGAGTCTACCAACTGAAAAGGCAGCAGTTGAAGTGCTAGCAATTTTGCCAAGCTAGCATTCAACCGTTGGGCATGTGGATGGCTGGGAGCAAACTTCTTTCGGCGGTGCAGCAGCTGGGGCAGGGAAATTTGCCTGGTACAATCTGACGTCGGTGTACCAAAATCAGATTGCCCACAAGTACGTGGCTGTGACACACCTAATTCTACACCTTCATTCCTCTCAGTGCAGGTCTCAGAGAGGACTGAAGGTCTAGTGGGGTTGGAAATCTCAGCTGATGAGGAGCAAGCAGAGGTCCTCTTTGTTCTTTGGTGTGGGTCTTTTAGATACGCTTGCCAACGAACTGCATGGCAGGTCAACATATGTCTGGTCAAGCATGTGGTACCCAAGCGGGAGATGTTTTGGCCACGCGAGATACGCTTGAGACATATGTTGCAAATAGCAGCGGTGCGATCTGATGCACTCGTCTCAAAAAAGGCCCACACCAAAGAACTTTTTGAATAATGCGCAGAGACTGCAGCGCCCTGCACATGTGGAGCTTTGGGGTGTGATGCAGTCAATGTGCTGCCCTTAGGCTGGCCCCTGGAGGGCATCCTGCCTCGTTGGTGATGTGCCGCCTCCTCCTCCTCCTCTCTCCTATCAGGCACCCACGTTGAGTCAGTGACCTCATCATCCCCTCCCTCCTCATCACTGGAGCAAACCTGGCAGTATGCTGCAGCAGGGGGAGCATGACTGCCAGATTGCTGTCCTTCTTGGGCACCCCCTCTGTCCGTGCTCGTGTTACTGCCTTCATCGAGCTCAGTATCATCATCAGAGCCTTCCAAACGCTGGGCATCCTCCTGGAGCATGTACCCAACACTGTGGTCAAACAGTTCGAGGGACTCCTCAGGAGGACATGGTGGGGCTAGGGAAGGAGTCACTGATGACATTGAGCTGAGGGAAGAGGCCGCTGCTTTGCCAGACAGAGTACCCTGGGCATGGGTGAGAGAGGATGAGGAGGATGAGGACGGCTTGGTCATCCACTCGACCAAGTCTTCCGCATGTTGCGGCTCAACATGGCCAGCTGCCAAAAAAAAGGCCAAGCGTGTCCCATGGCCACGTGCTGATGAGGATGCACCGTCTCCGCGACCAGCAATAGACACAGAGCCTGCTTGCCCTCTCTTATTGGCTTGTGACTGTCTGCCTCTCCTTCTTGGCCTTCCAGACATACTAATGGCCTGTAGCTGCACTAAACTGGGATATATATATATATATATATATATATATATATATATATATATATATATGTACTGATACTGCAGCTAGCAAAATCAACTGCCTGCCTGTAGTATGAGAACACCACCAACCTTCTACAGGTAGCTTTAGCTGAACACTGTGAGGTGGACGCACCCCACTAACTTGTAGGTTTAGCAGAACACTGTGAGCAGGACGCACTGCACTAACTGTAAATAGTCTAGCTGCCTGACTGTGGTACTAATAGGATCAAAAGAACACCAGCAATTTTCTTCAGTATTTACTGTAACAAGACAAGCCTGCCTGTCAGTAAGAAGATAACAGAAACGGATCTAGCTGAACACTGTGAGCAGGACGCACCCCACTAGCTTGTAGGTTTAGCTGAACACTGTGAGGTGGACGTACCCCACTAACTTGTAGGTTTAGCTGAACACTGTGAGCAGGACGCACCCCACTAACTTGTAGGTTTAGCAGAACACTGTGAGCAGGACGCACTGCACTAACTGTAAATAGTCTAGCTGCCTGACTGTGGTACTAATAGGATCAAAAGAACATCAGTAATTTTCTTTAAAATACTGTAACAAGACAAGCCTGCCTGTCAGTAAGAAGATAACAGGAACGGATCTAGCTGAACACTGTGAGCAGGATGCACCCCACTAGCTTGTAGGTTTAGCTGAACACTGTGAGGTGGACGCACCCCACTAACTTGTAGGTTTAGCTGAACACTGTGAGCAGGACGCACCCCACTAACTTGTAGGTTTAGCAGAACACTGTGAGCAGGACGCACTGCACTAACTGTAAATAGTCTAGCTGCCTGACTCTGGTACTAATAGGATCAAAAGAACACCAGCAATTTTCTTTAAAATACTGTAACAAGACAAGCCTGCCTGTCAATAAGAAGATAACAGGAACGGATCTAGCTGAACACTGTGAGCAGGACGTACCCCACTAGCTTGTAGGTTTAGCTGAACACTGTGAGGTGGACGCACCCCACTAACTTGTAGGTTTAGCTGAACACTGTGAGCAGGACTCACCCCACTAACTTGTAGGTTTAGCAGAACACTGTGAGCAGGACACACTGCACTAACTGTAAATAGTCTAGCTGCCTGACTGTGGTACTAATAGGATCAAAAGAACACCAGCAATTTTCTTCAGGTAGCTGTATTTACTGTAACAAGACAAGCCTGCCTGTCAGTAAGAAGATAACAGGAATGGATCTAGCTGAACACTGTGAGCAGGATGCACCCCACTAGCTTGTAGGTTTAGCTGAACACTGTGAGGTGGACGCACCCCACTAACTTGTAGGTTTAGCTGAACACTGTGAGCAGGACGCACCCCACTAACTTGTAGGTTTAGCAGAACACTGTGAGCAGGACGCACTGCACTAACTGTAAATAGTCTAGCTGCCTGACTGTGGTACTAATAGGATCAAAAGAACACCAGCAATTTTCTTCAGGTAGCTGTATTTACTGTAACAAGACAAGCCTGCCTGTCAGTAAGAAGATAACAGAAACGGATCTAGCTGAACACTGTGAGCAGGACGCACCCCACTAGCTTGTAGGTTTAGCTGAACACTGTGAGGTGGATGCACCCCACTAACTTGTAGGTTTAGCTGAACACTGTGAGCAGGACACACCCCACTAACTTGTAGGTTTAACAGAACACTGTGAGCAGGACGCACTGCACTAACTGTAAATAGTCTAGCTGCCTGACTGTGGTACTAATAGGATCAAAAGAACACCAGCAATTTTCTTCAGGTAGCTGTATTTACTGTAACAAGACAAGCCTGCCTGTCAGTAAGAAGATAACAGGAACGGATCTAGCTGAACACTGTGAGCAGGACGCACCCCACTAGCTTGTAGGTTTAGCTGAACACTGTGAGCAGGACGCACCCCACTAACTTGTAGGTTTAGCAGAACACTGTGAGCAGGACGCACTGCATTAACTGTAAATAGTCTAGCTGCCTGACTGTGGTACTAATAGGATCAAAAGAACATCAGTAATTTTCTTTAAAATACTGTAACAAGACAAGCCTGCCTGTCAGTAAGAAGATAACAGGAACGGATCTAGCTGAACACTGTGAGCAGGATGCACCCCACTAGCTTGTAGGTTTAGCTGAACACTGTGAGGTGGACGCACCCCACTAACTTGTAGGTTTAGCTGAACACTGTGAGCAGGACGCACCCCACTAACTTGTAGGTTTAGCAGAACACTGTGAGCAGGACGCACTGCACTAACTGTAAATAGTCTAGCTGCCTGACTCTGGTACTAATAGGATCAAAAGAACACCAGCAATTTTCTTCAGGTAGCTGTATTTACTGTAACAAGACAAGCCTGCCTGTCAGTAAGAAGATAACAGAAACGGATCTAGCTGAACACTGTGAGCAGGACGCACCCCACTAGCTTGTAGGTTTAGCTGAACACTGTGAGGTGGATGCACCCCACTAACTTGTAGGTTTAGCTGAACACTGTGAGCAGGACACACCCCACTAACTTGTAGGTTTAACAGAACACTGTGAGCAGGACGCACTGCACTAACTGTAAATAGTCTAGCTGCCTGACTGTGGTACTAATAGGATCAAAAGAACACCAGCAATTTTCTTCAGGTAGCTGTATTTACTGTAACAAGACAAGCCTGCCTGTCAGTAAGAAGATAACAGGAACGGATCTAGCTGAACACTGTGAGCAGGACGCACCCCACTAGCTTGTAGGTTTAGCTGAACACTGTGAGCAGGACGCACCCCACTAACTTGTAGGTTTAGCAGAACACTGTGAGCAGGACGCACTGCATTAACTGTAAATAGTCTAGCTGCCTGACTGTGGTACTAATAGGATCAAAAGAACATCAGTAATTTTCTTTAAAATACTGTAACAAGACAAGCCTGCCTGTCAGTAAGAAGATAACAGGAACGGATCTAGCTGAACACTGTGAGCAGGATGCACCCCACTAGCTTGTAGGTTTAGCTGAACACTGTGAGGTGGACGCACCCCACTAACTTGTAGGTTTAGCTGAACACTGTGAGCAGGACGCACCCCACTAACTTGTAGGTTTAGCAGAACACTGTGAGCAGGACGCACTGCACTAACTGTAAATAGTCTAGCTGCCTGACTCTGGTACTAATAGGATCAAAAGAACACCAGCAATTTTCTTTAAAATACTGTAACAAGACAAGCCTGCCTGTCAATAAGAAGATAACAGGAACGGATCTAGCTGAACACTGTGAGCAGGACGCACCCCACTAGCTTGTAGGTTTAGCTGAACACTGTGAGGTGGACGCACCCCACTAACTTGTAGGTTTAGCTGAACACTGTGAGCAGGACTCACCCCACTAACTTGTAGGTTTAGCAGAACACTGTGAGCAGGACACACTGCACTAACTGTAAATAGTCTAGCTGCCTGACTGTGGTACTAATAGGATCAAAAGAACACCAGCAATTTTCTTCAGGTAGCTGTATTTACTGTAACAAGACAAGCCTGCCTGTCAGTAAGAAGATAACAGGAATGGATCTAGCTGAACACTGTGAGCAGGATGCACCCCACTAGCTTGTAGGTTTAGCTGAACACTGTGAGGTGGACGCACCCCACTAACTTGTAGGTTTAGCTGAACACTGTGAGCAGGACGCACCCCACTAACTTGTAGGTTTAGCAGAACACTGTGAGCAGGACGCACTGCACTAACTGTAAATAGTCTAGCTGCCTGACTGTGGTACTAATAGGATCAAAAGAACACCAGCAATTTTCTTCAGGTAGCTGTATTTACTGTAACAAGACAAGCCTGCCTGTCAGTAAGAAGATAACAGAAACGGATCTAGCTGAACACTGTGAGCAGGACGCACCCCACTAGCTTGTAGGTTTAGCTGAACACTGTGAGGTGGATGCACCCCACTAACTTGTAGGTTTAGCTGAACACTGTGAGCAGGACACACCCCACTAACTTGTAGGTTTAACAGAACACTGTGAGCAGGACGCACTGCACTAACTGTAAATAGTCTAGCTGCCTGACTGTGGTACTAATAGGATCAAAAGAACACCAGCAATTTTCTTCAGGTAGCTGTATTTACTGTAACAAGACAAGCCTGCCTGTCAGTAAGAAGATAACAGGAACGGATCTAGCTGAACACTGTGAGCAGGATGCACCCCACTAGCTTGTAGGTTTAGCTGAACACTGTGAGGTGGACGCACCCCACTAACTTGTAGGTTTAGCTGAACACTGTGAGCAGGACGCACCCCACTAACTTGTAGGTTTAGCAGAACACTGTGAGCAGGACGCACTGCACTAACTGTAAATAGTCTAGCTGCCTGACTGTGGTACTAATAGGATCAAAAGAACACCAGCAATTTTCTTTAAAATACTGTAACAAGACAAGCCTGCCTGTCAGTAAGAAGATAACAGGAACGGATCTAGCTGAACACTGTGAGCAGGACGCACCCCACTAGCTTGTAGGTTTAGCTGAACACTGTGAGGTGGACGCACTCCACTAACTTGTAGGTTTAGCTGAACACTGTGAGCAGGACGCACCCCACTAACTTGTAGGTTTAGCAGAACACTGTGAGCAGGACGCACTGCACTAACTGTAAATAGTCTAGCTGCCTGACTGTGGTACTAATAGGATCAAAAGAACACCAGCAATTTTCTTCAGGTAGCTGTATTTACTGTAACAAGACAAGCCTGCCTGTCAGTAAGAAGATAACAGAAACGGATCTAGCTGAACACTGTGAGCAGGACGCACCCCACTAGCTTGTAGGTTTAGCTGAACACTGCGAGGTGGACGCACCCCACTAACTTGTAGGTTTAGCTGAACACTGTGAGCAGGACGCACCCCACTTACTTGTAGGTTTAGCAGAACACTGTGGGCAGGACGCACTGCACTAACTGTAAATAGTCTAGCTGCCTGACTGTGGTACTAATAGGATCAAAAGAACACCAGTAATTTTCTTTAAAATACTGTAACAAGACAAGCCTGCCTGTCAGTAAGAAGATAACAGGAACGGATCTAGCTGAACACTGTGAGCAGGACGCACTGCACTAAATGTAAATAGTCTAGCTGCCTGACTGTGGTACTAATAGGATCAAAAGAACACCAGTAATTTTCTTCAAAATACTGTAACAAGACAAGCCTGCCTGTCAGTAGGAATATAACAGGAACGGATCTAGCTGAACACTGTGAGCAGGACGCACTGCACTAAATGTAAATAGTCTAGAAGATAACAGGAACGGATCTAGCTAAACTGAATACAGTGTATATATATATATATGCAACACCTGGGATGCATATATATACACAATACACTTTAAGTGCAGCTAACTGACTGACTGTCCTGCCTAATCTAGCTAACTCAAATGAAATGACATTGTCTCTCTCTAAGCACACCGGAACACACTGCACAGGGCCGCCGTGCAGGCGGCCTTATATAGTGTGGGGCGTGTACTAAATCCCCTGAGCCATAATTGGCCAAAGCCTGGTTGGCTTTGGCCAATTATGGCTCTCTGTTAAGGCGGCGCTGTGATTGGCCAAGCATGCGGGTCATAGTGCATGCTTGGCCAATCATCAGCAAGCAATGCACTGCGATGCCGCAGTGAATTATGGGCCGTGACGCGCCACACGAATTTGGCGCGAACGGCCCATATCGTTCGCAATTCGGCGAACGATCGAACAGCCGATGTTCGAGTCAAACATGGGTTCGACTCGAACACGAAGCTCATCCCTAGCCCAGAGTTAAGTTTTGAAACAAACTCACAGATGCAGCTGTAAGCTGTTTCTATACTTCCAATCCCATGACATTCGGCATACATCAGGTTAGAAAAAAACATTACCTAGCCTATTCACAACTTTGTGGTGTGGTGCATTATGTGCCTTGTGTTTAGGCAGAACATTAAAGTGATTGTAAAGTCTCGTTTAAAAAAAAAAAAATAACAAACATGTTATACTTACCTTATTGGGCGACTATGTGGCAAATGAGGTTTAATGTTGATAAATGTAAAGTTATGCACTTGGGAGCTAAGAATATGCATGCATCATGCATACTAGGGGGAGTACAACTGGGGGAATCAATGGCGGAGAAGGATCTGGGGGTTTTGGTTACATCATATGCTCAATAATAGCATGCAATTCCAAGCTGCGGTTTCCAAAGCGAGCAAAGTCCTTTCTTGTATTAAGAGAGGTATGGACTCCAGAGAGAGAAATATAATTTTGCCCCTGTACAAATCATTAGTAAGACCTCATCTGGAATATACAGTTCAGTTTTGGGCACCAGTACTCAAAAGGATATCGGGGAACTGGAGAAAGTGCAGAGAAGGGCAACCAAACTGATAAGAGGCATGGGGGAGCTCAGCTATGAGGAAAGATTAGAGGAACTGAATTTATTCACTGTTGAGAAGAGGAGATTAATGCCCCGTACACACGGTCGGACATTGATCAGACATTCCGACAACAAAATTCTAGGATTTTTTCCGACGGATGTTGGCTCAAACTTGTCTTGCATACACACGGTCACACAAAGTTGTCGGAAAATCCGATCATCCTGAACGCGGTGACGTAAAACACATATGTCGGGACTATAAACGGGGCAGTAGCCAATAGCTTTCATCTCTTTATTTATTCTGAGCATGCATGGCACTTTGTGCGTCGGATTTGTGTACACACGATCGGAAACTCCGACAATGGATTTTGTTGTCGGAAAATTTTATAGCAAGCTCTCAAACTTTCAGAAAATCCGATGGAAAATGTGTGATGGAGCCTACACACGGTCGGAATTTCCGACAACAAGGTCCTATCACACATTTTCCGTCTGAAAATCCGGCCGTGTGTACGGGGCATGAGGGGGAATACGATCACCATGTATAAATATATAAGGGGTCCAAATAGTGAACTTGGTGTTAAGTTATTAACTAGACATGTGCATTTGTTTTCGTCCGGATGCATTTTCGTCCAAATTTCAGGTATTTTCATTATCGTTTTAACAAACGATAACGAAAGCACAGGATACAAAAACCGAAAGATCCAACATAAACAAATGCTTTATTTTCATTTTTGTTGCAACAACAGTTCGATATAGATAGAAGAATCGACATGACGCTGACAATAACAATCTGTTGAACCTGTGGACGAATGTGCCTAACCTTAACTTAGTCCAAGATTATTCTACATAGAGAGAAAAAATTTGACATAGAGAGAAAAGATTTGACATAGAAAGAAAAGATCGCTGCTGGAATTAGGTGGGGGGAGTAAAATAAAAATAATGATGAATGTTATTGGCCTATTGTAACCAAAGAGGAGGGGCTGTAAAATAGCTAGAACTACCCTGTTTCCCCCGAAAATAAGACCTAGCGTGATTGTCGGTGATGGCTGCAATATAAGCCCTACCCCCCAAATAAGCCCTACCCTGTTTCCCCAAAAATAAGCCCTACCCTGAAAATAAGACCTACAAGGACTTTAACTAGGGCTTATTTGGGGGGAAGGGCTTATATTGCAGCCATCACTGACAATCACGCTAGGTCTTATTTTTGGGGAAACAGGGTAAGTACACCCTGTACAGCCAACTTACTTTCACTTACGATTTGCTAGCAGAGAGACACACTCATTGAATCATTTCAGAAGACAGTCAATCTTAGCTGGTCCATTTGTCAGAGAACCTGAATTATTTAGCAATTAAGCATAAGCACAGCAGCAGAACAATAGTGAAGCAAGCTACAGTTCAACGTAACTTTTTCATAATAATCTGCTGCTATTGTGTTATTGTTGTGAACTTGATAGTAATACTAGTGTTGCTAGTGTTGTGATAGCATCAGAGGCTGCCCATGTTGTGGGGGGGATTTATTATTATAGATTCTATATTATAATGCCATATCAATATCTGACACAACATTGGATGCCGCGCCCGCCATTGCACTTGGAGATTGAGAAATGAATGTGAAAGCCTTCAATGACAGATTCGACCTTAATTAATTTGGATTTTCGGACGAATGCAATTTTTAACAAAAAACAAAATAAATAAAAACGAATTTCTGGAGTAACTACATACATTTATTTTTCTGACGAAAACGAAATTCTGAAACAAAATATTTCAGTGTGCACATGTCTATTATTCACTTTACGGTCAACACTGAGGACAAGGGGGTACTCTTTATGTCCAGAGGAAAAGAGATTTCATCTCCAAATAAGGAAAGGTTTCTTCACAGTGAGATCTGTGAAAATGTGGAATAGACTCCCTATAGAGGTGGTTCCGGCCAGTTCAGTAGATTCCCCTGCTGTAGCAAATAGGATCCTGCTTTTCTGTTTTTTTTTCTCCTTCCTCTGAAACAACTGTGGGTATAGGATTGAGTATATGGGATTGTATGATATATTTTTTTCTTTTTTTCTTTTATAGTTGAACTAGATGGACTTGTGTCTTTTTTCAACCTGACTAACTATGTACCTGCCCTGTGTAGTGGATTTGCACAGAGCAGCCCCAATCCTCCTCTTCTCGAGTCCCTCTTCCGTTCTCCTGGCCCCTCCCTCCTGTTGAGTGCCCCCACTGCAAGCAGCTTGCTATGGGGGCACCCGAGCTGAGCCACAGCTCCCTATGTCCATTCAAACATGGAGCCCTGACCTGGCCCCCTTTCTCTTCTTATTGGCTGGCTGACTTTTATTGACAGCAGAGGGAGCCAATAGTGCCACGCTGTTGTCCCAGCCAATGAGGAGGGGAGTCCCGAGCAGCAGAGACACTCCTGCAACTTTGCTGGATCTAGAGGAACCTCAGGTAAGTATTGGGGGGACTGAGGGGGGCTGCTGCACACAGAAGGCTTTTTATCTTAATGCACAGAATGCATTAAGTTAAAAAACCTTCTGCCTTTACAATTACTTTAATTTGAATGGAGTGCCCAATGCCTCAGAACACACTGCATTTCTGGCACTGAATTACACAAACACAGCTAACGTCATTGGCTTGTGTTACTGCAAGGCAATAGTATGAATGATCTAAGCATGTTCCTTCAATTATTCCCTGAAGAATTTGTTTATGTCATATTTTCATAGTTTGTAAGGTTGAATAAAGCCTCTGGACTCTCTCCAGTTGCAGCACATCCTTCTTGAGGGCTGATGACCAGAACATACACAAGATGTGGCTAAACCAGAGTCTTGTAAAGTGGTAGAATTTTAGTTTTATCTCTGGAGAAAATAGCTCTATAATGCATGCTAATATTCTGCTGACCTTGTTAGTCAAAGCATCTACCAATTGACCCATAGAGTTGTCCTGTAAGACATTTGAAATGAAATGGCAAGCTTTAAATTAGTTAGCAGTTCCTTTTGCCCAATTAATTGAAATCCCTCATTAAGATAACATTGCCCTGCCTTGCTGCTATTCTAACTGTGATAGATCAGACTTCTCCTCATCCTCTAAGTTAGGGGGCCTGTAGCAAATGCTCACTATTAGTTTCCCATTTGCTACTTCCCTTTGAAGCTCTAGCAACAAGGATTCCACCCCCTCCCTTGCCCCATTAGTTATGCCATCCCTCACATTCACTATTAAATTATTCTTGATATACAGACACACCACTCCCCCTCTTCTACCTTCCCTGTGCCTCCGATACAAGGAGAACCCCTGAACATTGACATGCCAGTCATGTGAGCTATCAAACCAAGTTTTTAATACTTCCACAAAGTCCTCCTCGTGTATCAGCAGCTCCAGTTTTTCCATTTTATTAGTTAGACTTCTAGCATTTGTGTACATGTCTTTTAATTTTGTACAAGCACATATTTTTTCCTCCTTATTACTAATGCCCCCAGTAGCACCCTCTGTCATTTGCTCACTGCTGGCTATCTCTTCCTCTGATCCCTGCCCCCATCACCTAGTTTAAATGTCTACATTTGTGGCCATCTTCTCTCCCAGCAGAACTGCACCCTCCCCATTTAAGTGCAGTCTGTCCCTACTGTAGAGCCAGTAACTGACTGAAAAGACAGTCCAGTTCTCCAGGAACCCAAATCCCTCTTTCCTGCACCAGTTCCTCAGCCAATTGTTAAGTTCCCTAATCTCCTGCTTCCTCTCTGGTGTGGCTCAAGGTACAGGCAGTATTTCTGAGAATACCACAATGGAGGTCCATTTCTTCTGCATAGCTCCTAAATCCCTGATTTTTTTTAGGACACTCCCTCTTCCTCTAACTTTGTCATTAGTACCAATATGTACCATGAATGCTGTGTCCTCCCCAGCCCCACCCATCAATCTGTCCATCTGATCCATGATGTGCTGAACCCAGTTGCCCGGTAAACAACATACTTTTCAGAGATCTTTGTGACAGATTGACCTGTCTGTCCTTCCAATAACTGAATCCCCTACCATTAGAATCTGTCTATACTTTACTTTATCCTTGTCCCCATCTTTACTGGAGGAGTTGTTTCCCGGCAGCTAGGGGATTCATTCTGCTCCAGCACTGCCACTCCTTGATGGATGTCCCCAATATCACGCAACCGGGTGTATTTTTTGGGATGTGTCAGCTCAGGACTGGCCTCCCTTATACTTTTTCCTCTACCACATTTAACTGTTACCCAATTATTCTGCTCTGGAGTCTTCACTTCCTTATCACCACCCAACTGATGGGTATGGTCCAAACTTGCTTTCAGGCTAATGATGCTTTGCAGTGTTGCCAGATGCTTCCTTAGTAGTGATGGGCCAAACACCCCCCTGTTCGATTCGCATCAGAACTCCTGAACAGAGAAAAAGTTTGGACCTGCAAACTCTATTAAAGTCTATGGGACCCGAACATGAAAAATCAAACGTCCCCAATTTGAAGGATTATATGCAAGTTATTGGCCATAAAATGGGTATGAAGGCCTGGGTACTGCCCTGGGGGACATGTATCAAGATGAAAGTGTAAAAAAATATATTTTTTTTTAAAGGAGCAGTGATTTTACTGATGTTTAAAGTAAAATGATAAAAGTAAAACATTCCTTAAAATTTAGTGCCTGGGGGCTCCCCTTAGTCTGTCTGCAAAATGGTGTATCTGTACTGTGTATAGAACTTGCTGCAGCAAAAATGACATTTGTAAAGAAAAAAAGACATTTAAATTGACTCTATACAACAATATACAATTTAAAAATATACAGAAAAAAAAAAACAGGCCCTTTGGATCTGGTATGGATTTTAAAGGGAACCCCATGGCAAATAAACCCCTGCCCCCCAAAATCCATACCAGATCCTTATCCAAGCACTCAGCCTGGCAGGAAAGGGGGAGAATGAGCGAGCGCCCCCCTCCTGAACCATACCAGGCCACATGCCCTCAACAAGGGGGGGTGCTTTGCCCCCCCACCCCAAAGCACCTTGTCCATATGCTAATGGAGACAAGGGCCTCTTCCTGACAATTCTCAGCTGTGGTTGCAGGGGTCTGCGCCCCCAGATCCCAGCACCCTATGTGAATGAGTATGGGGTACTGCTCCTTCCGTGATGAAGGCTAGAAAAAATAAATAGCTGGATAGCTGCACTCAAAAAAATTTCACCTTTATTGTATAAAAATAGATATCAAAGCATCACAAATGGGTACAGACTAACTGACGCGTTTCACACCAGGCACAGTGCTTAGTCATAGCTAGATGCTACATATACAGACAGACACATAAACAGACACATATATACAATTTAAACAATTTAACCTAATGGCCAAAACATGTGTACCATTAGTGGTCAAGTTAAAAACACCTGTGAGAGTCTAGAATCTACATAATCACCACTGAATGAAAAAGTGCCCCCCCCCCACTGGAGAAACTATATATCAAAGCATATAAAAATAAAATAATTTTTGCTTGAAAAAAGACATCAAGTGCAACAAAACATACCATAATCGTATAAAATCCCATTTAAAGTAAAATCAACATGGACCAGCATATGCGACAAGGAAAGCGACCAAAACGTCTATCACCCAAGCATAAAAAACGGTGCATGATGCACAATGATTTTGAACTGCTACAACATTAAGGCTCTGCTAAGGTTTCCCTTTCCACTACTGTAAGTTGTCGTGTGACTTGACACATGTGAAGTTGCATGACAAATCAAAACCAATGTATTTCAATGGTGCTAGTTCCAATTGGTGCAATTCAAGTCACAGCGACTCCAAAAAAGGTTTTTGCACTACTTTGTTCTGACTTCGGTGCGACTTGTACTCACATGGTTTTCACCAGTCGCTTGACATCGCATCAAAAAATCGCATTGCAAAGTCGCAGTGTTATTCTTGCGACTTTGGGGATGCAATAGTGGAAACAGAAGTGGAAACAGAACCCCAAGCTATCCCTTCTTTAAGTAGATTTATAAAAAAATAGCCCTTGGTAAATAATATTTAATATCTAATGACATTATAATCAAATAAATAATTACATTTTTACAATCACATAGCCACAAACAAATAAAGTCACCAAAGAAATAGATATACCCATTAATAAAGCAGTGTACAAATATGTGTCAATGTAATGACAGTGAGAGGGGAGTGGTGGCTGTGGCTAATCTCCAGAAATATATATATGTGGCTCTAAAAAAGGGGGTACCAATCTCAAAAGGAGACAAGGAGAACAGGAGAGGCAAAATAAAAATAAATATGATGGAAAGCAATAGGAAGAATGAAGAAGAAAGATATATAGCAGAAGAAAAAGCAATGAGTAAAAACAGAATTACGATGGAATATTACAGCAAACAGCTGGATGAAGGCTAACCAGCAAATAACTGCTCCGCTGTGTGACAGTTCTTATATAGGTAAAGGGCAGGGCCATCTGGTGACGTCAGCTGGTGGCACCACCCTCTTGTGATATCACCAACACAGCATGATTTCACATGATCCAGCATGACCCACCCATGCAACTCTTCCCCATAACCCTGGGCTGTGGGCATTGTAATTGATGATGGATCTACATGGCGGGACTTTTTTTTAAAATTTTTTTAATAAAGGAATTGTCAAAAACTGCCTCACTATGGTATACCAAAGAAGTTGAGTGTACATGCTCAGCATCATATCCAGAGGTTGTCTTTGGGAAATAGACATATGAGTGCTGCCAGCATTGCTGCAGAGATTGAAGGGGTGGGGGGAGGTCAGCCTGTCAGTGCTCAGACCAGATGCCGCACACTGTATCAAATTGGTCTGCATGGCTGTCATCCCAGAAGGAAGCCTCTTCTAAAGATGATGCACAAGAAAGCCAGCAGACTGTTTGCTGAAGACAAGCAGACTAAGGACATGGGTTACTGGAACCATGTCCTGTGGTCTGATGAGACCAAGATAAACTTATTTGGTTCAGATGGTGTCAAGCGTGTGTGGCGGCAACCAGGTGAGGAGTACAAAGACAAGTGTGTGTTGCCTACAGTCATGCATGGTGTTGGGAGTGTCATTGTCTGGGGCTGCATTAGTGCTGCCGGCACTGGGGAGCTACAGTTCATTGAGGGAACCATGAATGTCAACATGTACTGTGATATACTGAAGCAGAGCATGATCCCCTCCCTTCAGAGACTGGGCCGCAGGGCAGTATTCCAACATGATAATGACCCCAAACACACCTCCAAAACGACCACTGCATTGCTAAAGAAGCTGAGGGTAAAGGTGATGGACTGGCCAAGCATGTCTCCAGACCTAAACCTTATTGAGCATCTGTGGGGCACCCCCAAATGGAAGGTGGAGGAGTGCAAGGTCTCTAACATCCACCAGCTCCGTGATGTCGTCATGGAGGAGTGGAAGAGGACTCCAGTGGCAACCTGTGAAGCTCTGGTGAATTCCATACCCAAGAGGGTTAAATTAGTGCTGGAAAATAATGGTGGCCACACAAAATATTGACTCTTTGGGCCCAATTTGGACATTTTCACTTAGGGCTGTGCTCATTTTTGTTGCAGCAGTTTAGACATTAATGGCTGTGTGTTGAGTTATTTTGAGGGGACAGCAAATTTACACTGTTATACAGCAGCAGCAGCAAAGAAAAGTGTTATTTCTTCAGTGTTGTCACATGAAAAGATCTAATAAAATATTTACAAAAATGTGAGGGGTGTACTCACTTTTGCGAGATACTGTATATATGTATAACACACAGATAACACTATTTCTATCTGTCAAATAACTCTCTCCAAGAAGACAATATGCAGTTCAGTTTTGATCACCAATCCTCAGGAAAGACATTGCTGAATTAGAAAGACTTCAGCTTAGGGCAAAACAAATAATAAGATGGGTGGAGGATCTCAGCTATGAGAATCTATTACATAGATTACAGTTATTCTCTCTGAAGAAGAATCATTTAAGCGGGGATAAGATTACAATGTACAAATATGTCAAGGGTGGCTCCAATAACTGTGAGAAATTGTTTACTCTAAGGTTAAGAGGACATGTGGCCATGAGCTGAAGTTAGAATAAAGGAGCAGTAAAAATGTGAAAACTCCCTCCCCCAGGAAATGGCACCAGCTGAGGGTGACAACTTAAAAAAAATAGGAGATGTCTTCTTAGGAAGCAGAATATTCAGGGCTATGAGAATTGTTAGAAAATAAATATCATACACACATACTTGGGAAACTACATTGTCTATCCGCTGTCAGTGTCCCTTCTCATGTGAAATTAGTTTCGGCCCGAATCCAAATTCAGACAAATGTTTGGTTATTTTGAGATTCAAATGTATTGGAATCTCCAAATGAAATAGTAACAATTTTCATTAAAAATCATTCAAATTTGTTTTATTTGTTTTCTAACAAATTCCAAAACGATTAGCATTCGGATTGGTTAAAAAATGAACGACCAATTCAAATTCTGTGTGAAAAATAGCTGGTTGTTAAGCAGCGGGCCAGGAAGCCACCCCCCAACCTGAAAAAACAATGACTCATCAGCTGTCAGCGGGCTTTCCCACTGACAGCTGAAATGTAAACATAACAATGCCGGCAATACAAAAACGTAAAAAAAAAAAAACGCCATGGAGGGACCCCCAATTCATATCAGGCCCTTTGGGTTTGGTATGGATTTTAAGGAGAACCCCATGCCAAAATGAAAAAAAAAATGGCATGGGGTCCCCCCCAAATCCAGACCCTTATCTGAGCATGCAGCCCGACAGCTCAGGAAAGGGGGGAATGTTTTTTTTTATATTTATTTTGACACTTTTTTTAGTGAATGAGTAGAGGTACAATGTACCCCATACTCATTCACCTGGGGGGGGGGGGGTGGGACTCCTTGTTATAGGGGGCTTCCGGGTTTTGGGGGGTTTTAGGGGGAATTCACTTTTTTTTGCGTGGAGGCCCCTTAAAATCTGTACCAAAATCAAAGGGTCTGGTATGTACAGTATATCCTGGGGAACCTCATGCTTTTTTTTTTGTTTTTTATTTTTATTTTTTTTGTGAAGTACCCTCTTAAAATCCATGCGAGACTCAAATGGGTTCACTTTAATGCCTTCCCGCCCAGCCTATTGGTAAATGATGGTCGGATGGGAGCATTGTTTTTCTGGCAGGATGTCATATGACAACCTCCCAGGATTGCGCCTCACCTTGCATTGTTCTCAAAGGCAGTTCTCTCCCACTCCCTTTTTTTACACCTTCTTGCCTATTAGAGCAGAAAATTAGCATTTTCAATTTAACTGGTTTCAACGAAGTTCACCGAACACCTGCTGAACTGAACAGGCAGTTTGGCTGATCACTACCTGCCAGACCTATGCAGAATATACCAAAACAGTCCACAAGTAGGTGTTCTGGATCTTTAAAGGCCACATGATTGGTTTAAACATTCAGTGGTGAGACTTTCATTTACAGACCTGCTTTGTGAAACTTAGCATTAATTCAACATTGTTTCTGCTGTTTTATTCATTCCCCAGAAAGCATTGCCCAAAAGCTTTTCCCCCTGAATTTAATGCTGATCACATGTATGAATATTTTTAAAACATTTGACATATCTGTATAGAAATTGTTAATGTACTATTTTGGAAAAAATCTTTTTGTAGCCCATCTTTCTGGTATTTCGTGAACCTCCTAGCTTTCCTTTACGCAATTGATAATATTAACCAGGATCCAGATATCTTACCCAATATCACTTTAGGCTTCCATCTATTTGATTCATGGTTGGAACCCAGGAAGGGTGTACAGAGTGTTCTGCAGATCTTATCTGGACCAAATGGGACATTTCCTAATTATTCCTGTAAAGGACAAGGCAAGCTGGCTGGTGTTATTGGAGATCACTATTCACCCACTACAATCCCAATTGCCCAAATCCTTGGACTTTACAGATACACACAGGTGAGTGAAAAGTACTTGTATATTTGTAATAATATTCTAAGTCAACAGAGAAAACAATATACATTTTACAAAAACATGACAGTCTGTGAAAGTTAAAGTGTATATAAACTCTAAAGCCCCGTACCCACGATCGCACTTTCCGATGGGAAATGTTGGATGTGAGGTTGTTGGCGGACAATCTGACCATGTGTATACTCCATCGGACAATTGTTGTCAGACTTTCCACCAACAAATGTTGGCTAGCATGTTCTCAAATTTTCCACCAATAAATGTGTGTTGTCGGACTTTCCGATCATGTGTACACAATCCGTCGGACAAAAGTCCAAAGTACAAACATGCATGCTCAGAAGCAGAAGCAGTCGGTCTTGTAAACTAGCATTTGTAATGGAGAATTAACATTCGTGACGTGGCAAATTATGAAGTCTCCAAATGCAGCACACAATTCTCTTCTTCTTTAATGGGATAATAATGAAGCTGCTTTGCTGGTGATACTGATGGAGTTATTGCAAACAAATTTTCAAAGGCTTTTTTTTTCTAGTGATATCAAGAATAATATTATTATTTTTTTTTTAATTGTGTAAGTTACCACAACACCATTATCCCGTAGTTTTTAAGAACAAAGATACAACTATGTTGGTGTCCCTTGTTAATTTTACATTGTATTTTTTTAAATGTAGCTGCCTACTCCCAAACTGTCATTTGAAGTAAAACACATAGCCAAGTATTATTCTCCACAATTTTTTTATTGCGCATTAAAAAAAAATAGACATGCTATCTGCCAATAGAACTTAACCAAATAGTGCATTCTATGCATCCAAAAGTAAAGAAAATATACCAAATCAAATCATTATTCAACCAAAAAAAAGTCAAAGCAATAACTCCAAGGCCAATAATAAATAACTTGTTATCTCCTCCAATTCTGCAACATGTCTGGTTGACGAACGGCCATTCAGAAACTAACTGAAAAGCACAAAATGAAAAACGCGAAAAGAAAAGCACGAATCAACACTCACCAAACTTCTACTAACATGAAATTAGCAGAAGGAGCCCAAAGGGTGGCGCTAAAGAGCAAAAAAAACATGTAGCATGTCTAGTACCCAGCATGCCCTAGTCGATGATATCACCAGGGGGCAGGGCCATACGGTGACATCACTAAATCACCTTGTTCTCATGTTGATGGGTACAAAGGGCCTCTTCCCCAAAACTCTGGCCGGTGGTTGTGGGAGTCTGCAGGCAGAGGGCTTATGGGAATCTTGAAGCCCCCTTCAACAATGGGGCCCCCAGGTCCTGTCCCCCCATGGGTATATAGTAAAAAATGATGTCACAAGGGCACTATACAGTGAAATCACCGGGTGCCCCTGCCCTTTAGTTTATTAGTGGTGGGAGGCAGCAGAGCTGTCAGATGACGGGAGCCTTCATCGCGTGAGGACCTTTTTTTGGGGGGGGGTGGCAACCGGCGTTCATTGTGATTGATGATGGATCTACACTGGAGGACATGGTGTTGTTTTTTTTAATAAAGGACTTGTCAAAAACTGTGTGTTCTGTGTGTAACCCATACTCATTCACATAGGGGGGCTGAATCTGGGGGCCCTCTTGTTAATGGGGCTACAAGATTCCGAAAGTTCCTCCCCACACCCCCAAAACCACTGGGCCAGGGCTGTGGGAAAAGGTCCTTGTCCTCATCAACATGGAGACTAGGTGCTTTGGAGGGGAGCCCCCTACCCCAAAGCACCCCCCCATGTTGAGGGAATGTGGCCTGGTATGGTTCAGGAGGGAGGATGCCCCCCTCCCCTTTACTGGTCTGCCAAGCTGTATGCTTGGATAAGGGTTTGGTATGGATTTTGAGGGGACCCCATGTTGTTTTTTTTTTTCATTTTGGTGTGGGATTCCCCTTAAAATCAATACCACACCTGAAGTGCCTGGTATGGAATGGGAGGGACCCCGCTCTGTTATTATTATTTTTTTTTGCTGGCATTGTTTTTTTTACATTCAGCTGTCAACGGGGAACACCAGAAATATAAAGTAGGCTTCAACTAGGATTTAAGCAAAATGAATACAAAGCTGCGCTAGAGTTTGTAATTATAAATTATATCTTTATGCATATATATACTGAGAGAAACATAGTTTATCTTTTGCTGACTTCTTCTGAAAATGAGGGTAAACTGTTTTTTCTGGCTAGCCAGAATTGGTGATTCAAAGCAAGCAGATCACAAGTAAAGTCAGGTTGATCTCGGTTCTCCTGATTTGCATAATTTTTCTGGGTATGTATAATTTAGCCTGAGTAGGGACGCCTATCCCCTGCCAGCCTGCTGCAGAGAAAGGTCACTGTTCTCTGTGTGAAAACAGTGGTCTCTCTGCAGGGGTCCAACATGTCCACTGATAATCCCAAGCTATATCATATAATACTTATGACCCTTGCTGATTGGAGAGTCACAGATCTGACTCAACCAGGGGCATATCATACCTCTGCAGGTAGACCACTGTTTCAACACAGAGAGCAAGGATCCTTCTCTACAGCATGCTGGCAGGGCCTGGCTTTTCTACAGTATATAGCAATAAATGTTTTGTTTTAATGCACCTGATATGTATTTAGCTGATTTAATCTAAAAGATCAGTTGTATTTTTAAATATTTGTACAGTGAAGACTCTAATTATAATTTTAGTGCCAACTGGATATGAATGTAACTTTTAAATATAGTAACATTATAGTTAATAGTCAGGGTCACCATTGCGCCCATCAAAGCTCCACCAGTGCCACTCCCCATTCTGATGCCCTAAAGCGGCTGTCTAAGCAGCCTTATGCTGGTGCCAGCCCTGTTAATAGTTAATCCTTCTCCTTTCAGATCAGCTATGGAGCCACTGATTACTCATTAAGTGACAGACTCCTTTACCCGCATGTTTTCAGGACCGTTCAGAATGATTATGTCTATTATTTAGCAATTGCCAAACTAGTGAAACATTTTGGCTGGAATTGGGTTGGAATACTTTTTTCAGACAATGATACCGGAGAGAATGAAGTGCAAATTCTGAAGAGAAATTTGGCTTCCCAGGAGATTTGTGTGGCTTTTGAAAAAAGAATGACTGTGAATTCCGCTACAATAAATCAGTGGAAAGACACACTTATTAAAGTGCATTCTAAAGTTTTAATACTTTGTGGATCCTTCACAAGCAATGCTCGGGGATACCTTTATGAATACTCTCAGGTCAATAGAAACAATATGCTTATCCTTCCTCCAGGCTGGACTTCAGGTGAAATCAAGGTGATAACCATTTTGACAAGTTTTATAACAAGTTTGTCTTTACAGTTGTTTGATCCGCAAATTCTTATTGAAGTCCGTCCGTTTGATGACAATCTATTATCAAGACATTCACAAACTGGACTGTTGCTGGAAAATGTGATAATTACATTTTACAATATAACATCAACTCAAAATGGGAAAAATATTTATTTCCAAAACTTTACTATTTCTAGCCAGAGTTTCATAAGAATCTTTTTTCCACAAATTGAAGGAAATATGCTTTGCGAAGAATCTGTACGAATGTATATTGGAGTAAAAACTATGGCTGAAGCTATACATTTTTTCAACAAGTTTAATCACAGTTTTAATATTAACAGATTTAAGCAGGTAAAACAGTATAGTGCAATAGTCTGTAGGTTATTTTTTAGAATTTTTTTTGTATAGAAACGTTAGAAGGTACTTTGACCAAACATTTTGGGTTTGTTATAATTATTCTACAGGATTTATATAGCACCAACTGTTTGCACAGTGCTTTACAAAATAAAGGGAAACAGTACAGTTACAATATAATTTAATGCAAGAGGGTTAGGAGGGCCTTGCTCATGGGAGCTCACAATCTAAAAAGAGGCTGCAAGTGATACAAAAGGTAATAACTGTATTGGATGAGCTAATGAGAAAATAAAAGTATAGTTTTTAGGTGGTGGCAGGATAGGCTTCCGTGAACAGATGAGTTTTCAAGGATTGCCTGAAGACGGACAGAGCAGGAGATAGCCAGACAGATTGCATTAGAATGTTTAAAAGGATGAAAGAATCTCTGAAGTAGTCTTGGAGGAGAGCATAGGAGAAGGTGTCGAGGGAGCTAGAGAGCAGGAGGTCTTGCAGGAGTGGAAAGGATGGTTTGAATGATAGTTTTAGATGAGGTTGTTGATGTAGCTCCTCAGGGCAGGGCTCTTGTTAATATATAGGTTGTGTCCAATTATTGGTGAAACACCCAATGTAATAGGCACCACATTCCAATGAAAAGATGAGTTAAATGGGAGAGAAAAAAAGTGATTTTAACGTGCAGTAGGAATAAGTAAAAATGAGAGAAAATTGTAATAATAAAAGTTTATTTTTTCTATTATAATTGTAATAAGATCAAAGTTAAAAAAAACATGGACAAAAATAGGCAGTGATTCAAATAAATGGTGGTCATAACAAGCAGTTTGAGTTGAAAAGAGGGGTTGCACATTATCCCGACATGTTTCACTGTAATGCTTCTTCAGGGGATGTGCAAACTGAGAGAAGAATGTTGAGAAAAACTGTACATATATGGAAACAAAAAATAAACATAAACAAGGATCCAAAAAAAAAATAACTAATACGATACATATATAAGAAAATATACATCACAACACATGCTTGGCATTACAAAGAGCCTGCTTACCCCGCAAGAATCAACAACTGCCTAGTACCGCAACAGACGAAATTCCTGTGTAGTCACAGAGGACAGAAAAAGGCCAAGCTAAACAAGTAACAACATTTGGGCCTTTATTCAACAAACCTCTCAATCTATTGAAGATTCTAAATTCATCTCTTCAGGGCCCTTCAACCTAACTTCACAACAAAAAGATGTTATCAAATCACTTCAAACCAACTCGGAAATAATCATCAAACCCGCCGACAAGGGGGGAAATTTGGTTATTATGGAAGTACCCCAGTATGTGACTATCCTTTCAAATCCAGATTGGTATCGACCCATTTCAAAAACAGTCATTGATAACTTTTGTATTCAATATCTCACAATTATTCTCAAAGCTTATCAACAGGGGATTATTGATCAGAACACCTGGAATTTTTTAAATATCAAGGATCCAAAAATCCCCACATTTTATGCCCTACCCAAGATACATAAGTCCCTTACTGAACCCCCCGGACATCTGATAATTTCTGGCTGTTCCAGCCTTATTGAAAATGCTAGTTCCCTGGTGGACAGTTACCTTTACCCCCATGTGACATTGCTATTTTCTTATATTAAAGATACAATTTATGAACTTATTAAAAACCATTTTGGGTATACATCTCCCCCCCAATACCTGGCTTGTAGCCCTTGACATTGAGAATCTATATAATGCTATTCCCCATGATAAGGGTATTGAAGTGGTACAGAGTCATTTAAGTGAAAGGGGTCCTTCTTCTTCTAGGTATAACCAGTTTGTTCTCAAACTACATGGTTATATTTTGAAACACAATGTTTTTCTGTTTGGCTCTTCCCACTACCTCCATGTGCAGGGGGTTGCGATGGGGACTAAATGTGCCCCATCGTATGCTAACCTGTACCTGGGGGGGTGGGAAAGAGATTTCTTTTTAAGAGATGATTTAACTCATTTACTGGAGAAAATTATTTCATGGCATTGTTATATTGACGATGTACTTATTTTTTGGTCGGGAACTGAATCGGAACTAAGGCAATTTCTAAGTTTGATTTCTATCAATGACTTCAATCTTAGATTTACCATGAACTGCAGCCAAACTAACATTATTTTTTTTTAGATTTAGTTATTTCAATTGATGAAAATGGAAAGCTGGATTCTTCACTGTATAGGAAGCCCTCTGCGGGCAATACTATTCTCCATGCCAGAAGTTCCCATCCAGACCCACTATTAAAAAGTATTCCATACAGCCAGTACCTACGGCTCAAGTGCAATTGCAGTAAGGATTCAGATTTTCAAAGGGCTGCAAAAGATCTATACTTAAAAAAGCCTATAACAGGTTAATGCAAAAGATAGAAATTCTCTGATCTTCTCTTATAAACATTCGATTAAAGCTGACACAGTAAGAGTTATTACTCATTATTCAAACCAACATACTGAAATCAGAAAAGTTCTGAACAAGTTTTGGCTGCTTTTGCCAGCAGATCCTGTTGTAAAGAAATATATCAGAGAATTTCCAGAAATCACTTTCAGACGTGCTCTGTCATTAAAAGACCACTTAGTCCATAGCCATTTTGACACTATACCTCTATCTGAGATTCGGGCCAATTCTGGCACATTTCCTTGCCGCCACTGTGATATCTGCCAGTTTGTTGACCACAAGTCTAAGTTTAAACTTCCCAATGGTAATTGGCATTCCATCAAATTTAGAGTCACCTGCCAATCACCTGAAGTCATTTACTTGGCCCAGTGTTTATGCGGTGGCTTCTACATTGGGAAGACTAAGCGACCATTTTTTTAAACGGATAAGAGACCATATTAAACCCATTGGGAAAAAAAGATGGATACTGCTATTATTAGACACATTGGCATTTCCCAATGTAATTAAATTCCTGGCATTGGAACATGTTCCCTTGGACTCAAGGGGGGGCAGTGCCGATAAGACACTGCTCCAGCTTGAAGCCCACTGGATTTATGACCTTAGAGCCACTGTATTTCCAGGATTTAATGAAAGCCTGAGCTTCAAGCCTTTAATATGACATTAAAAAAGAGAAAAAAAATATACAGTATATATATATATATATATATATATATATATATATATATATATATACACACACATATCTACCATGTATTTATATGATTGTATATATTACTGGATCTGATGATATGTTTCATATGTTATTTGTTTATTACCATTTCTAATTTGTATACAGAATATATGCTTGCCATTTCGACAGGTCACGGTTGTGGGTGGTCCTGTGTGGTGTGCCTGTCGTTAGCCTGCTGCCCCGTTTTTACTTCTTCCCAGTCCACTGCTGCCTTCCGTTTACTTTCTTTTCCCCAGGAGACTGTCCATAGTAGTCATATGGACGCCCAGGGCATCTAGTGATTTTTTCGCTCTATGCACTTCTAGTGCCGCACTTTGCCAGGGACCCTCATGCCCCCAGGTCATGCTTTAGGCATCCCCCTTTCACTGTATTTCCACCCACAGTGTGTTTAACATCTTTTCGCCTACTTCCCCTTGGTCTGCGAGCTGTTAGGGAGGATCTCGCTCTGGTCATGATCTCCCATTGTGTTGGCGCCCTGCCTGGGGCCCTCCCACTGCCGAAAGGACTCCTGGGTGTTGTAGTTGCAGGGTCTGACTTGGTTCCCTGGGCATGCACAATGGCGTCTTCACGTCCGCATCAGAAACAAGAAAAAATACCCCCTGAATGGGATTTTAACAGACCACCAACTCAATGGTAAAAAGTATCTTTTAATGATATAGAGTAAAAAGACGTGTACCGTCTACACATTGCAAAATTCATCAAACAAAAAACAGAACAAAAAATACACAATAACAGATCATCATATGTACTCTCCAAAGGGTGGTGTACTCTGATACCCGACGCGTTTCCAGTATTCTGATACCTTCATCAGAGACTGAGAGTTGGGTATATTTACATATGTTTTTTAATTCAAATGGAATGATTCCATGTATAAAGAGTGCCGAAGGTGATTCAATCAAACAAAGTGTTCACTATGTGCCAGACCATGATGATGGAAGAATTTTGAGTGCACAGCAATTCCAGCATCAGTAAATATACATCCGGGATACATGGGACGGACTGTCGTTAGAGCTTAAAGTAAGGGCCTAGATAACGGGCAGAACAATATCCGGGCGTCCCTGGATGGACGTGCCCTGTAGGTATCCGGGTCAAGTGTATGGAGTGCTTCCTATGTGTAGGTGCCATCAGTGACATCAGATGCCGACTCGATGGAGGACAGATAAAGCCAGCCATTCTGGCATCTCCAATGCCAGAGCCAGAGGGTTAGACTATTTCTATCAGTCCACCTTATCGGTAAGTTTAAAATTCACTTAGTTCACTGACATTTTACTCTCCATTAATCCGCAAAGCTTCTTTAAATTTTCATAAGCCTTTTCATAACTATGCTCTGTTTATCTTATCATCCTTTATCCATTTATTGATTTGTTCTATTGTTCCTTCTATACATATACTCATATATAGAGACATTAGTCCTCTACGTTTTTTCTAAAACTGGTATTTTTATTCAATTTTATTTTAACAATATTACCTTTGATAATTTTTTATCTATTATATATGCATATAACTAATTTATTTATTATTATAATAATATATATACTCCTGATTTTTTCTTTTTCTTTTTCCCTTATTATTTTTTCCTCTATACAATGACATCCTGCTAATACTATTTAGCTGTCCAAAGTTGGGCCCTCCACCCCATGCTTTGCTATTATTATTTTAAAGTAAGTAAATTTATTTTCTGGCCCTTTGCTATTTTTTCTATACAGCATGCCTCTCTTTTTTTTGTTGCTCCTTCTCATGAATACATACTCCCCTTTTTTACTTGTTTAGCTTGGCCTTTTTCTGTCCTCTGTGACTACACGGGAACCTCTGTAAATGTTGTCTTTTGTGGTACTAGGCAGTTGTTGATTCTGGGTGGACTCTGTTGCGGGGTAAGCAGGCTCTTTGTAATGCCAAGCATGTGTTGTGATGTATATTTTCTTTTATATGTATCATATTCGTTTTTTGGATCCTTGTTTATGTTTATTTTTTGCTTCCATATATGTACAGTTTTTCTCGACATTCTTGTCTCAGTTTGCACATCCCCTGAAGAAGCATTACAGCGAAACATGTCGGGCTAATGTGCAACCCCTCTTTTCAACCCAACCTACTTGTTATGACCACCATTTATATGAATCACTGCCTATTTTTGTCCATGTGTTTTTTAACTTTGAACTTATTAAAATTATAATAGAAAAAATAATCTTTTATTATTACAATTTTCACTCATCATTACTTATTCCTACTGCACCGTTAAAATTCCTTTTTTTCTCTCCCATTTAGCTCTTGTTAGTAGTTATAATTTTAGTTGTTAGATGAGCGCAAGCCAGTGGAGAAATTGGCAAAGAGGGTTGGTAGTTAATGAGCTGATGGTTAGGTGCATACATCTAGCAGCAGCACTATAGCTGGGATAGCCTGTGTAGCGGTAGGCCAATGAGGGGGAAGGTGTTATATTCGAGGTGAGGGATCCTAAGAGAGTGAATTTGTATGTTGGTGGTGTCATTGCCAAGAAGGAGTGCATTTTGGAGATATTATGGAGATTAAGGTAGCAAGATTTGGACAGTGATTGGCTGTGGAATCGAAAGGAGAGGTCAGAGTCCAAGATTACACCTAGCATTTTTTGCAACTTTTTACCATCCGATGACATCTGAGGGCTGCAAAGGGAATTGTTTCTGAGACTTCCCTCTGCCAGACTTTGTGATCTCATGTCTGAACAGGGAAAAGGTATAGATTTCATCATATTTTACTAAGTGCAGGTCCTACTTTGGCCGCTGTCTGAATAGTAGCTTCACTGAGGGCCCCAACAAAACAAACTGTATCATTTTAGTAGAAGAATTAAGTTGGCCATACACCAGAGCAGGAATAGGCTTAACTTTGAGCTGTGAATGACCTTGTCAGCACCTTGACGAACTTCTACTGAAACATCAAAAAAGGTGAATGGCCAATTGTACATGCATAGATCTCTCTACACTGAATCTATACTGCTGGTTATTGAATTCGGACAGCCACAGCACGCATGGCTGTCGATTATAGTAGCTGTCATTGTAGATTCATCCATCCATGCTGTTTAGAGTGTAAATCTGTGCATGAATACAGAAAATAAAAGATTAGAGGATCCCAGGTGACAACAGTTTCCAGAACGTGGTCTTTAGGTCTAACATAGAGGCTTTTACGTTCCAGTTCTGGCTGGCGGACATGTAGGGCCCTCGCAAACATAAATATTTTACACATTAATGCATACACTTAAGAATTTGCACAAGCAACACATTGTTCACGATTAGAGACTTTCATTCCTGTTATCTTGGAACAACTTATCAGCTTGACAGACCTCTAGATTTCCAAATCCCTTGTACCACGTACACATGGTCTTACTTTCAGACGGGAAATGTTGGATGTGAGCTTGTTGGCTGAAAGTCCGACCGTGTGTATGCTCCATTGAACCGCGTTCCCACGTTCATAATTGTTGGCCAACATTTGTGTGACTGTGTGTATGCAAGACAAGTTTGAGCCAACAACCTT
This sequence comes from Aquarana catesbeiana, assembly GCF_042186555.1. NCBI lineage: Eukaryota > Metazoa > Chordata > Amphibia > Anura > Ranidae > Aquarana > Aquarana catesbeiana. The sequence continues at coordinate 42,130,032 of NC_133324.1, forward strand.
CGAACAAAAATCCATGGTTTTGTTGGCGGAAAGTCCGATAATGTGTATGCAGCATTATTGTAGAACAAGAAGAATAACTTGCTCCATGATCCACATAAAAGATTTTCTAAGAACATTTTACACATTAAAGTATACACTTAAGAATTTGCACAAGCAACACATTGGGGTTAATTTACTAAAATTGGAGAGTGTAAAATCTGGTGCAGCTGTGAATGGTAGCCAATCAGTTTCTAAGTACAGCTTCTTCAATTAAGCTTTGACAATAAAAAATTGGAAGCTGGTGGGTTTCTATGCAGAGTTGCCAGATTTTGCTCTCTCCAATTTTAGTAAACCAACCCCATTGCTCACTATAAGAGACCTCTCATTTTTCAAATCCTTATTGCAGAACGAGAAGATTAACTGTTTCCATGTTACAAACAAAACGTGTTCTAAGAATCTAGAGAAGAACCATGTGTTCTAACATCTTTCTTCAAAACAATCTAACATTACCTTTTGAGAACTGTATTGTCGAACAATCATTAGCAAAATAGATAGAATTATACTTCTTTATCAGAACTTTTGAGGTAGATAGATCTGCTCATGTATTCACGCATATCATACAGTGCCTTGAAAAAGTATTCATACCCCTTGAAATTGACCACATAATTTTCATGTTACAACCAAAAACTAAAATTTATTGTATTGGGATTTTATGTGATAGACCAATACAAAGTGGCACGTAATGGTGAAGTGGAAAGAAAATCATAAATGGTTTTCAATTTTTTTTACAAATATTCGAAAAGTGTGGTTACTCTGATACCCCTAACTAAAATCTAGTGGAACCAATTGCCTTCAGAAATCACCTAATTAGTAATAGAATCCACCTGTGTGTAAATTAATCTCAGTATAAATACAGATGTTCGGTGAAGACCTCAGAGGTTTGTTAGAAAACCTTAGCGAACAAATAGCATCATGAAGGCCAAGGAACACACCAGACAGGTCAGGAATACATTTGTGGAGAAGTTTAAAGTAGGGTTAGGTTATAAAAAAAAACAAGCTTTGAACATCTCACGGATCACTCTTCAATCCATCACCCGAAAATGGAAAGAGTATGGCACAACAGCAAACCTACCAAGACACGCCCGTCGACCTTAACTGACACGTTGGGCAAGGAGAGCATTATTCAGAGAAGCAGCCAAGAGGCCCATGGTAGCTCAGGTGGGAGAATCTGTCCACAGGACAACTATTATGCCCCGTACACATGGTCGGACTTTGTTCGGACATTCCGACAACAAAATCCTAGGATTTTTTCCGATGGATGTTGGCTCAAACTTGTCTTGCATACACACGGTCACACAAAGTTGTTGGAAAATCTGATCGTTCTAAACGCGGTGATGTAAAACACGTACGTCGGGACTATAAACGGGGCAGTGGCCAATAGCTTTCATCTCTTTATTTATTCTGAGCATGAGTGGCACTTTGTCCGTCGGATTTGTGTACACACGATCGGAATTTCCGACAACGGATTTTGTTGTCGGAAAATTTTATAGCCTGCTCTCAAACTTTGTGTGTCGGAAAATCCGATGGAAAATGTGTGATGGAGCCTACACACGGTCGGAATTTCCAACAACAAGGCCCTATCACACATTTTCCGACGGAAAATCCAACCGTGTGTACAAGGCATTAGTCGTGCACTCCACACATCTGGCCTTTATGGAAGAGTGGGGAGAAGAAATCCATTGTTGAAAGAAAGCCATAAGAAGTCCAATTTGCAGTTTGGGAGAAGCTATGTGGGGGACACAGAAAACACGTGGAAGAAGGTGCTCTGGTCAAATGAGACCAAAATTTAACTTTTTGGCCCAAACGCAAAACCTTTTATCATTTTCCATCCACTTCACAATTATGTGCCACTGTGTGTTGGTCTATCACATAACATCCCAATAAAATACATTCATGTTTTTTGGTTGTAACATGACAAAATGTGGAAAATTTCAAGGTTTATGAAAACTTTTTCAAAGCACTGTAAGTTTTTTTCTATATTTTTATATTTAACTTGTAACAATGTTTAAGAATCATTTATGCAGCAGTCATTAAACCATATCTTTGTACAGTACATACATGACTACCAAGGTAACCAGTGTAACTGTGCTTCAACCCTATCCTCAATTTGTGTAGAAATCAGGGTAATGTGAAATTAAACTTTATATGCTAATACTTGGCCAATTATACACCCACAGCCACTTTATTAGGTATACCTGTTCAATTGCTTGGTAACACAAATTACCAATCAGCCAATCACATGGCAGCAACTCAATGCATTTAGGCATTTAGACGTGGTGAAGATGACTTGCTGAAGTTCAAACTGAGCATCAGAATGGGGAAGAAAGGGGATTTAAGTGAGTTTGAATGTGATGTGGTTGTTGGTGCCAGACGGGTGGTCTGAGTTTATCAAAAACTGATGATCTACTAGGAGCTTCATGCACAACCATCTCTGGGGTTTTAGAGAATGGACTCAAAAAAGAGAAAATATCCAGTGAGCAGCAGTTGTGTGGGGGAAAATTCCTTGTTGATGTCAGAGGAGAATAGACAGACTGGTTGGAGATTATAGAAAGGCAACAATGACTCAAATAACCACTCGTTACAACCAAGGACTGCAGAATACCATCTCTGAATGCACAACACATCATACCTTGATGCAGATGGACTACAGAAGTAGAAGACCACACCGGGTGCCACTCCTGTCAGCTAAGAACAGGAAAATGAGGCTACAATTCCCACAGGCTTCCCCAAAATTGGACAATGGAAGATAGGAAAAATGTTGCCTGGTCTGATGAATCTCAATTTCAGCTGTGACATTCAGATGGTAGGGTTATAATTTGGCGTAAACAACATACTTGATTTGATTGTAGCCGTATTAGTGCAATAGTGACAGAGAAAATTGAGTACTTTCCGTGATACTTTTTTTATTTGTACTAACATACAATTGCAAGCGAGGATGAATTTATACAGACATACCATCAAGGAACATAAAAAAGACAGTTTATGCACACCTGTGGGACATCACTTCTCACAGCCAGACCACACTATAGAAGACCTCAATGTTTTAGTTCTTAAAGGGAATTTCAGAACTATCCAGGAAAGGAAAACGTTGGAACTAAGAATGATACTTCTTTTTGACACGAAAAATAATGGCCTGAATTTAGATATTGGTTTCCTTACACATTATGCTAAAGTTTTACGACCCCCTCTGCCACTAGCATCCCCTCCCCTCCAGTCTATAGCTCTCCCTCTGTCTTATCTCACTAACTCTGCTGCTATTTTTATTACCAATGATTTGTATGTGTTTGTTTTTCTTTTTTTTTTCTTTAACATTCTGCTTAAAAATTTGTGAATCAGTACTGCTTGGACCTTGAAGAAGGGGACATACCCCGAAAGCTTGTCCTGAAAAATTGTATGTTAGTGCGTAAACAGCATGAAAGCATGGATCCATCCTGCCTTGTATCAATGGTTCAGGCTGGTGGTGGTGGTGTATTGGTGTGGGGGGATATTTTCTTGGCACACTTTGGGCCACTTAGTACCAACTGAGCATCGTTTAAACACCACGGCCTACCTGAGTATTGTTGCTGACTATGTCCATCCCTTTATGATTACTGGACTATGTCCATCCCTTTATGATTATTGTCTTCTAATGGCTACTTCCACAGTCCAATGGCCTCTACAGTCACCAAATCTCAATACAATGGAGCACCTTTGGGATGTGGAGGAATGGGAGATTTGCATCATGAATGTGCAGCCGATAAATCTGCAACAACTGCGTGATGCTATCATGTCAATATGGACCAAAATCTCTGAGGAATGTTTCCAACACCTTGTTGAATCTATGTCATGAAGAATGAAGGCAATTCTGAAGGCAAAAGGGGGTCCAACCTGGTAGTAGCAAGGTGTACCTAATAAAGTGGCCTGTGAGTGTATTTAACCATCTCAATACCGGGCACTTTCACCCCCTTCCTGCCCAAGCCATTTTTCAGCTTTCAGCGCTGTCACACTTTGAATGACAATTGCACGGTCATGCAACACTGTACCCAAATAAAATTTTTATTATTTTTTCCCCGCAAATAGAGCTTTCTTTTAGTGGTATTTGATCACCTCTGCGTTTTTTATTTTTTGCGCTATAAACAAAAGAAGAGTGACAAGTTTGAAAAAAACACAATATTTTTTACTTTTTGCTATAATAAATATCCAATTTTTTTTTTTTTAAACAAATTTTTTCCTCAGTTTAGGTCGATACGTATTCTTCTACATATTTTTAGTAAAAAAAAAATCGCAATAAGCATATATTGATTGGTTTGCACAAAAGTTATAGCGTCTACAAAATAGGGGATAGATTTATAGCAATTTTATTTATTTTTTTTTTTTTACTAGTAATGGCGGTGATCTGCGATTTTTATCATGACTGCGATATTATGGCGGACATATCGGACACTTTTGACGCATTTTTGGGACCATTCACATTTATACAGCGATCCGTGCTATAAAAATGCAGTGATTACTGTATAAATGTGACTGGCAGGGAAGGGGTTAACACTAGGGGGTAATCAAGGGGTTAATTATGTTCCTATGGAGTGTTTCTAATTGTTCGAACACGTGAACACCGTTAAAGTCTATGGTACTCGAACATGAATAATCAAAAGTGCTAATTTTAAAGGCTTATATGCAAGTTATTGTCATAAAAAGTGTTTGGGGACCCGGGTCCTGCCCCAGGGGACATGGATCAATGCAAAAAAAGTTTTAAAAACGGCCGTTTTTTCGAAAGCAGTGATTTTAATAATGTTTAAAGTGAAACAATAAAAGTGTAATATTCCTTTAAATTTCGTACCTGGGGGGTGTCTATCGTATGCCTGTAAAGGGGCGCATGTTTCTCGTGTTTAGAACAGTCTGAAAACAAAATGACATTTCAGAGGAAAAAAAGTAATTTAAAACTACTCGCGGCTATTAATGAATTGCTTGTCCGACAATACACATAAAAGTTAACTGATAAAAATGGCATGGGATTTCCCCACAGGGGAACCCCAGAACCAGAATTTAAGAAAAAAAATGGCGTGGGGGTCGCCCTAAATTCCATACCAGGCCCTTCTGGTCTGGTATGGATAGTAAGGGGAACCCCGCACCAAAATTAAAAAAAAAAATGGTGTGGGGTCCCCCAAAAAATCCATACCAGACCCTTATGTGAGCATGCAACCTGGCAGGCTGCAGGAAAAGAGGGGGGACGAAAGAGCACCCCCCCTCCCTAACTGTACCAGGCCACATGCCCTCAACATTGGGAGGGTAATTTGGGGTCCCCCTCAAAGCACCTTGTCCCCATGTTGATGAGGACAAGGGCCTCATCCCCACAACCGTTGCCCAGTGGTTGTGGGGGTCTGTGGGCGGGGGGCTTATCGGAATCTGGAAGCCCCCTTAAACAAGGGAACCCAAAGATCCTGGCCCCCCCTGTGTGAAAATGGTAAGGGGGTACCCTACCATTTCACAAAAAAGTGTCAAAAATGTTAAAAATGACAAGAGACAGTTTTTGACAATTCCTTTATTTAAATGCTTCTTCTTTCCATCTTCTTTCTTCTATCTTCCTTCGGTTTCTTCCTTCATCTTCTTCTTCTGCCTCCAATCCTCTGCTTCTTGCTCCGGTGTTCTCGTCCAACATCTTCCTCCGCGGCGTCTTCTTCCCTTCTTCGTTCTCGGGCCGCTCCGCATCCATTATGGGAGGCTCCTGCTGTGTGACGCTTCTTGTCTTCTGACGGTTCTTAAATAACAGAGGGCGGGGCCACCCGGTGACCCCGCCCCCCTCTGATGCACGGGGACTTGATGGGGACTTCCCTGTCCGCCCCCTCTGTCATCACGGGGAAAGCCTTGGGGAGCCCAGTGACACGGTGGGCGGGCGCACACGATTGCCGCTGGCAGTGCGCGCTCGCCCCCTGGTGGGCTGGGAAGGAGAGGGTGTCATGTGACGCCCTCCCAGAATGAGAGCCGAGCTGCCTGGCCATCATATGACAGCCGGCGGGCGGCAAGCGGTTAAAGTGGTAGTAAACGCAGAAGGTTTTTTCTCTTAATGCATTCTGTGCATTAGGATAAAAAAAACCTTCTGTGTGCAAATCGCCCCACCCACCCCCCCTAATACTTTCCTGTGCCCCATCTTGATCCCGCAATGTTGCACGAGAGACTCGGCTGTCCGGTACTCTGCCTCCTGACTGGCTGAGACACACAGCAGAGACTATTGGCTCCTGTCAATCAAAATCAGTGAGCCAATCAAAGGAGAAAGGGGGCAGGGCCACACAGTGGCTCCGTGTCTGAATGGACACACAGAGCAGTGGCTCGGCTCAGGTGCCCCCATAGCAACCTGTTTGCTGTGGGGGTGCTCGGCAGGAGGGAGGGGCCCGGAATGCCTGTGAGGGACCCGAGAAGAGGAGGATCCAGGCTGTTCTGTGCAAAATCACTGCACAGAGGAGGTAAGTATAACATGTTTGTTATTTTTCAGTAAAAAGAAACAAGAATTTAGTATTACTTTAACCATTAGAATCTGTGTATGCAAATGAGCACATTATGACAAATGGCCCTCCCCAAACAGAATATTGCGCTAAACCTGTAGATAAATAAGAGAACCAGAACCTTCACTAAGTGGAAGAGTGGGTTTGATAATAAAGTTAGCAGTGCCTCCACCCAGGACAGGACCTCTGTGAACATATACCCAGGTATATATAGTTATTAATAGAGATATCTCCAGATGAATGTTGCAGCAAAGTCCAGTTTCATGGGGCCTCTGAGGCTGAACCCAATGTGGTGTCCATTTTTGTGTCTGAGACCTGAATATAAGATCTGATGTGAAGAGGAGACCCTCCAGCCATTGTACAACCAGCCTGGAATTGCGCTTTTCAGCCTATCTACTCTGCACCCTAGTGGATTTTAATCTATCATGCAACCAAACCTTTTACAAACAGAAGTGGCTGTTGGCTTGCCAAACCTGGCACTAGCTTATGCTGATTATTGAGTCATAAAGTGGTTGAAAAGGCAGAAGGTTTTTATCTTAATGCATTCTATGCATTAAGATAAAAAGCCTTCTGTGTGCAGCAGCCCCCCTCAGCTCCTTACCTGAGGTCCATCTAGATCCAGCAATGAGGTCAGGCCAGTCAAGTTTCTCCACTCCAAACTTGCTCATTCATGTCTTTATGGTCCTCGCCTTGTCCACTTTTGCACAGTCATGTTGGAACAGGAAGGGGCCATCCCCAAACTGTTCCCACAAAGTTGGGAGCAAAATGTTCAAAATGTCTTGGTATGCTGACACCTTAAGGTTTCCCTTTACTGGAAATAAGGGGCCAGGCCCAACCCCTGAAAAACAACCCCACACCATAATCCTCCCTCCACCAAATAAATTGGAGCAGTGCACAAAACAAGGTCCATAAAGACATGGATGAGCAATTTGGGGTGGAGGAACTTGACTGGTCTGCACAGAGTCTTGACCTCAACACGATAGAACACTTTTGGGATGAATTAGAGCGGAGATTGTGAGCCAGGCCATCTCTCCCACATCAGTGCCTGACCTCACAAATGCGCTTCTGGAAGAATGGTCGCAATAGAGGGGGCTTTTGGAACTTTGAATGAAATGCATGGTAACATGCATCTCCATCCCTATTCAGGTACATAAAGAAAGAGGGTCGGGACTTTAAATGAGGTGTGTATATTGTGGCTAATCGAAAGAGTCAAAGTGAAACATGAATAAGTATTTATTTGTTTGTCATGATTGAGTAGATACATGGCAGACAATACATGCAGTAATGACACATAATATAACAAATCATGTATCCAAATCATTTACATGTTAAAAACATAAATAAAATATACAATAGTATTGTCCTCAGTAATAAAAAATCACTATAATATAACAGTTATAATCCACGGTATTGCCTGGATCCAAAGGTAAGTAATGTAAGTAATGTAAGTATGTATGCATTGCATCTAGTTTAATCCCAACGTGTTTCATGGGATCTATCCAATCATCAGGGGTGGATGCATGATACATCTATAAAGAAAGGTAAGTATATCAAAATCAACCATTCATAGGCAAAAATTGGAAAAGAGTAAAAATGCATACAGGCAGCATAAGATAGTCATCCCTGTAAGACTCACAGACCTGCTTAGTGTGAAACAAACACACCGCCAGGGTGCTAGGACTGGAAGGAATGCCTGGTCCGGAAGCTGTGGTAGTAGGGTCCAACAGGAACACAGGGAGCATAAATGTAGGTGTGACCCAGAGTATCTGGAACAGTAGGACAAATGGGCTCCATTCTGTGGATCAATAAAAATACTTGCTCATGTTTCACTTTGACTCCTTCAATTAGCCACAATATACATACCTCATTTAAAGTCCTGACCCTCTTTCTTTATGTGCTGGAAGAATGGTGAAACATTCCCATAGACACACTCCCAAACCTTGTGGACAGCCTTCCCAGAAGAGTTGAAGCTGTTATAGCTGCAAAGGGTGGACCAACGCAATATTGAACCCTACGGACTAATGCCGCGTACACACGGTCGGACTTTTCATCTACAAAAGTCCAACGGACGCCGACGGACTAAAGCTGGCTGGTAATCCGATCGTGTGTGGGCTTCTCCGGACTTTCAGCAGACTTTTTCAGCCTCAAATCCGACGGACTTTAGATTTGAAACATGCTTCAAATCTTTACGTCGTAACTACGACGGACCCCGAAATCCGCTCGTCTGTGTGCTAGTCCGACGGACAAAAACCCATGCTAGGGCAGCTATTGGCTACTGGCTATGAACTTCCTTATTTTAGTCCGGTGTACGTCATCACGTACGAATCCGTCGGACTTTTGTGTGGTCGTGTGTAGGCAAGTCCGTTCGTTAGAAAGTCTGCTGCAAGTCCGCCGAAAGTCCGCCGGAAGTCCGCCGGAAGTCTGTCGGACAGGCTGTGGGACTTTTGTAGACGAAAAGTCCGACCGTGTGTACGCGGCATTAGACTGGGATGCCAATAAAGTTCATGTGCGTGTAAAGGCAGCCGTCCCAATACTTTTGGTAATATTCTCAGAAGTAGAAGAAGTAGGGATGGGCTGCCTGTTCAGGTTGAACATGAGAAGCGTCACACAGCGGGAACCTCCCATGGATGCGGATCGTCCAAAGAACGAAGCGGGGAAAAAGAAGCCAGAGAAAGATGCGGACGAGAAAACCAAAGGAAGAAGCAGAGGATTGGAGGAAGAAGAGGAAGAAGCGGGGGAAGAACAAGATGGAGGAAAAAAACCAAATGAAGACCAGAAGGAGATGGAAGAAGAAGAGGGGAAAGAAGAAGACATTAATAAAGGAATTGTCAAAAACCGTCTCTTGTCTTTTTAACATTTTTGACACTTTTTTTGTGAAATGGTAGGGCTCCATTTGTACCCCATTACCATTTCACACAGGGGGGCCGGGATCCGGGGGTCCCCTTGTTAAAGGGGGCTTCCAGATTCTGATAAGCCCCCCCGCCCGCAGACCCCTACCGGGCAAGGGTTGTGAAGATGAGGCCCTTGTCCCAATAAACATGGGGACATTCTCCCAATGTTGAGGGCATGTGGCCTGGTACGGTTCAGGAGGGGGAGCGCTCTCTCCTCCCCCCCTCTTTTCCTGTGGCTTGCCAGGTAGCATGCTCGGATAAAGGTCTGGTATGGATTTTTAGGGGGACCCCACGCCATTTTAAAAAAAATTTTGGTGCAGGGTTCCCCTTAAAATCAATACCAGACCTGAAGGATCTGGTATGGATTTTGAGGGGGACGGACCCCCCACATAATTTTATTTTAAACTTTGGCACGGGGTTCCTCTTAATATCCATACCAGACCTGAAGGGCCTGGTATGGAATTTGGGGCGATCCCCACGCATTTTTTTTTTTATTTTGGTTCAGGGTTATCCTTAATATTCATACCAGCCCCAAAGGGCCTGGTAATGCACTGTGGGGGAACCCCAGGCCATTTTTTTCAATGACTTTTAAGAGTATTGCAGAGACCCGACAATTCATTATAGCTGCTGGCGCTACCGCTAGTACTTTTAAATGACTTATTTTCCTTTAGAAATGTCATTTTGCTCTCGGACTGTTGTAAACACGGGAAACATGTGCCACTTTACAGGCATACTATAGACACCCCCCAGATATGAAATTTAAAGGAATATTTCACTTTTATTGTTTCACTTTAAGCATTATTGAAATCACTGCTCCTGAAAAAACATCCGTTTTTAAAACTTTTTTTTGCATTGATCCATGTCCCCCGGGGCAGGACCCAGGTCCCCAAACACTTTTTATGACAATAACTTGCATATTAACAATTAAAATTAGCATTTTAGATTTTTCACGTTCGTGTCCCATAGACTTTAACGATGTTCGCGTGTTTGAACAAATTTTTTTCCTGTTCGCATGTTCTGGTGCGAACCGAACAGGGGGGTGTACGGCTCATCCCTACTCAGAAGCTTTGGACAATAATTTTAAACTATCAAACATAGGAGCACTTGCCTCTTAATCCCTTCTGGTCTGGATTTAGCAGCATTGACAGGACACGTGGCTGAGACCTTCTCTCTCTCTCTCTCTCACACACATCATTTTCTCCTTATTGAGGATCTTCAAAGACAACCTCCAATAGACAGGAAGTGCTAATATATAATTACATATAACAGTAGAAGGCAGCAAATCCCCAAATATATAATATAAAAAACAATAACATTCAGTACACTAAAAATGTATTCCAAATCTCCACCAGTGCTTTTATACTAGTGAACTTGTGTAACAAATTCAAGTGAATGAATACATAAACATATCATACTACAGTAAATGATGACGTTCAATTTAATAAATAATGTGATCTTTGTGATATCTTCAAAGTATAATCTACACACTGCTCCGTGCTCCACATTCATTATTAGCACTTCACCAGAGATACGTGCTTCTCTAATTCTTCACTTGAATTTGTTGCACACGTTCATTAGTATGAAAGCATTGGTGGAAATTTGGAATTCATTTTTAGCATACTGAATGATTTTTCTATTTTATCCATACAGCTCTGCAATTGTTTGATGCATGATGTATAGGGTTGCTGACGTTTAATGCAGCTGCAGTAAAATGTTGATGTTTGTTTGCACGGTTTGCTTTATTTATCAATAAGCACAAAGTATTTACAGTAAATCCCTACATATGTAATAAATATCTGTGATTATTTGCAAAATGATATTAAAGGTACATTAAAAAAAAACAACAAAAAATAAAAAATAAAAAATGTGTTATACTTACCTGCTCTGTGTAATGGTTTTACACAGAGCAGCCTGCATCCTCTTCTTCTTGGGTCCCCCACCGGTGCTCTTGGCTCCTCCCCTTAGACCAGCGCCCTGAATGACAAGCCGATTACTATGAGTGTGCTCGCTACTGAGCCCATAAGACACAGAGCCGTGGCTTGTCCCGACCCCCACACTCCCTACTCATTGGCTCACTGGCTGTGACTGACAGCAGTGGGAGCCAATGGAATACTGTACAAAAACTGCACTGCGTCGCTTTAACTGACAATTGCGCGTTCATGCAATGCTGTACCCAAACAAAATTTATGTTCTTTTTTTACCACAAATAGAGCTTTATTTTGGTGGTATTTGATCACTTCAGTAATTTTTATTTTTTGCGCTAAAAATGAAAAAAGACCAACAATTTAACAAAAAAAAAAAACCAAGAAAAATCAAATATCTTCATTAATATAAGCCAATATGTATTCTGCTACATAATTTTTTTTTTAAAAAACCCCAATAAGCGTAAAAGTTATCATGTCTACAAACTATGTGATATATTTTTGGCTTTTTTATTTTTACTAGTAATGGCGGTGATCAGCGATTTTTAGTGGGACTGCGATATTGCAGTGGACAGATCGGACACTAACACTTTTTGGGAACCAGTGACACCAATACAGTGATCAGTGCTAAAAAAAATGCACTCTCACTGTACTAATGACACTGGCAGGGAAGGGGTTAACATCAGGGGCGATCAAAGGGTTAAGTGTGCTCCTAGGGGGAGAGATTACTAACTGTGCGGGGGATTGCTTAACAGGAGGAAAACATAGATCCGGGTTTCTGCTTAGCAGAAAAACAAGATCTCCATCTTGCTTTCTGACAGAATGGCGGTCTGCCTTGTGTACATTGTGTAGACTGCCGTTCTGCCTCTCCTGTCAATGATCGGTGGGTCCCAGCGGACGTCACGTCCGCTGGACCCGCTGATTGGCTCCCGCTGTGTCGAGTCACAGCAGAAGCGGGGTCGCGGGCGGCACGCATTCCCAGACTCAGGAAGACGAGACAACATACAGGTACATTGTTTTGCGCAGCCGGGCCGCCCTGCCGCTGTAAATGTGTGGTGGGCGCTCTGGAAGAAGTTAAAGTGGTAATAACCCCTTCCCGACCGACTCCCATACATATATGGCAGCAGGTTGGCTCTCCTGCGCAATTCGCAGTATATGTATCGCAATCGCCGCACGATAGAAAGAATGGGGATTTGTGTATGTAAACACACAGATCCCTGTTCTGACAGTGGACAAGAGACAGATCATGTGTTCCTACTAGCTACAGTGATATGGCTCCTCCTCCAGTCAGTCCCCTCACAGTTAGAAACGTCTCCCAGTTAACCCCTTGATCACCCCCTAGTGTTAACCCCTTCCCTGCCAGTGATATTTATACAGTAATCAGTGCATTTTTATAGCACGGATCACTGTATAAATGTCACTGGTCCAAAAGATGTGTCAAAAGTGTCCGATCTGTCCGCTGCAATGTTGCAGTCCCACTAAAAAACCGCAGATCGCTGCCATTACTAGTAAAAAAATAAATAAATAATAAAAATGCTATAAATCTATTCCCTATTTTGTATACGCTATAACTTTTGCGCAAACCAATCAGTATATGCTTATATTTACCAAAAATACAGTATGTAGTAGAATACATAAATTGATGAAGAAATTTGTTTTTTTTACATTTTTGGGGGGGGATATTTATTATAGCAAAAAGTAAAAAAAAATTGTTTTTTAAAAAAATTGTCACTCTTTTTTTGTTTATAGCGCAAAAAATAAAAAGCGCAGAGGTGATCAAATACCACCAAAATAAATCTCTTTTTAAGGGAAAAAAAAATGTCAATTTTGTTTGGGTACAGCATCGCAGGACCGTGCAATTGTCAGTTAAAATGACGCAGTGCTGGATCTCAAAAAATGGCCATTAAATCCTTCGTGGGCTGAAGTGGTTAAACCTAAAAGCAAAAATGAATATATTGCACCTTACCAATCATTAGATGTGGTGGCTGCATTTGTTTTCTTTTCTTTTCTTTGGCTTTCCCTCTCTTTTGTTTTCACCTGGTGATCTGGCCATTAGAACGTCTCCTGTATTAGAGCGCCTCCCACATTGGTTGAAGGATCACAGGGGGGCACCTTTGGACAGCGGCATTGTCAGTCTAGGGGGAGGGGAGTGTTGGATGATTTAGATACACCAACAAATTAAAACCAATCTCCAGCTAATGCATTAAAATCAGTTACAGCTAATTGTTTTTTTTTTTATTTTCTTTCTATTGGGATAAAGGTTTTACATAAATATAAAAAGCTGGTCATTTTAAGCATCCCCTACCAGTGTTAAGTGGTTTCCTCATCTCTGTAAACTGATACATTCCGCAGGAGAGCCTTTCTATTCAAAAACAACAGGCTTACTGACAGGATCACCAGATCATCACACTTAAGATTTGGTAAGCTGTAATGTAAACATAAAACATATTTAAACAATGGAGTCTCAGTATCACATATGGGTGTTACCTTCATGCAAATACAGCCTGCCTAGGAATGACCACTCCTCCAGACTGATATCAACTCATCAGGGCATTCTGATATTTACATATCTCCTCCCAAGACCCAGACCACTGCTTTCATTGGGAGCGAGGGCTCTTGAGAAGAGACCTGAGGCAGGGTGCTGTTATGTTTTTAGGAAGCTGTACCAGTCTGCCAGTCCCTTCCATCAGCCATGATATGCCTTCATTGCATAGAAAGCCACAGAGACCCAGTGACGTCAATGAATCTAAAAAAGGTACATAATAGACATGCGCACTGCTGAAAAATGTGTTCGTTTTCGTTTTTGTTTAATTCATTTTTTGTTTTTTTCGGAAATTCTAAAATTCGGAATTCGTGAATTCATAAATTCGAAAATTAAAAAAAATCAGAAATTCCTTGATTTGAAAATTTGAAAATTCAGAATTCATAAATTCGTAAATTAGAAAATTCAGAACTCATAAATTTGTAAAAAAGAAAATTTGAAAATTTGGAAATTTGAAAATTCGGAATTCGTAAATTCGTAAATTCGAGAATTCGGAATTTGTAAATTCGTAAATTAGAAAATTCGGAAATTCAGAAATTCGAACATTTGGAATTCAGAAATTAAAAAATTTGGAATTCAGAAATTTGAAAATCCAGAAATTTGATAATTCAGAATCGAAAATTTGACAATTCAGAAATTCAGAAATTTCAAAAATTAGTAAATTTGAGAATCTGAAAAAAGGAAAGGCAAATCCTAAAATTAGAAAGAACGAAAATACAAAAATCCCAAAAATCTAAATGATAACTAACTAACTAATAATAACTAACTATTAAATTATAGGTATTGGAATTTCCTTTCAAATTTGGTTGTTAGTGAATGTAACAAATACAAATTTATCTGAAGTTACGAATGATCCGAAATAAAGAATGCCACATCTAAACGAATGGAACAAAACTAAATAATACATAATAATAATACATTATTATTATTATAATTAATTTGTTACGTTCCATTCGTTTAGATATGGCAATTTGTTTAGATAAGGAAATTCCAATACCTATAATGTAATAGTTAGTAATAGTGTTAAGTTATTATATTAGTTAGTTATTATTTCAGATTTTCGAGTTTTTGTGTTTTTTGAATTTTCAGATTTTTGTTCTTTTTTCAGATTTTTGTTCTTTTAAATTTTCGGATTTTCATTCTTATTTTTAGATTTCAGAATTTCCGAAATTCAGAATTTTTGTATTTCAAAAATTCGGAAATTCGAATTTTTGAAATACAAAAATTTTCGCATCTCCGAATTTCGAATTTCCAAAATTTTGAATTTCCGAATTTCCAAATTTCCGACTTTTTGAATTTTCAGAATTTCCGAATTTTCGATTATGTATATATATATATATATATATATATATATATATATATATATACATACATACTGTATATTGCATTGATAAAGGGAGATGGAGACACAAGGGGAAGCAACATATAAATTGTTTAAACTTCAGTTTTAACTTGTTT
The DNA here is from genome assembly GCF_042186555.1 of Aquarana catesbeiana. NCBI lineage: Eukaryota > Metazoa > Chordata > Amphibia > Anura > Ranidae > Aquarana > Aquarana catesbeiana. The sequence continues at coordinate 42,145,360 of NC_133324.1, forward strand.
GAGGTTTTTCTGTCCTCCAGCTGTATAAATATGTGAAACAAATAAAAAATCCATATAAGACGGCAGACAGAATGACCTTATTTGATGAAAATGGTGAATTTCCTTTCCACTACAAAATAGTAAATCAGATGAATTCTTACCGCCAACTTAGAACAAGTGATACTGATGTTGGTTCATACACACCATGGGCTAAAGAAGAAGACCAACTTCACATTGACCCCGACAAAATAACATGGAATGAAGGCAATAATACGGTGAGGAGGAGATCATGTGGCACAACAGATATGTAACAATTATAGTCATTCAATGACATTTCATAATGTTACCCATGAATTTTATTGCTTCAAATATTATATTAGTCTTATCTGCCCTTCACATATAAGTAAAAATAACACAGAAATTAACCACTTGCCTACTAGACAGGTTTACCACTCCTGCCCAGGCCATTTTTCAGTGGTCAGCACTGTCACATTTTGAATGACAATTGAGCGGTCATGTTACACTGTACACATATGAAGATGTTATCATATTTTTCATACAAATAGAGCTTTCTTTTGGTGGTATTTAATCACCACTGTTTTTCTTTTTGCCAAAGAAACAAACAAAAAAAATTTGAAAAAAACAAAAAAAACATTTTTCATAGTTTATTATTAAATTTTGCAAACAGGTAATTTTTCTCCTTCACTGATGTGCGCTGATGAGGCTGCACTGATGGGCACTGGTAGGTGGCACTGATAAGTGACACTGATAAGGAGGCACTGATTGGCACTGACTGACAGCACTGACTGGCAGCACTGATGGGCACTGATAGGCAGCACTGATTAGTGACACTGATGAGGAGGGACTGATGGGCACTGACTGACAGCACTGATTGCCAGCACTGATGGGCACTGATTGGCAGCACTGATGAGCATTGATTGGCAGCACTGTTGGACACTGATTGACAACCCTGATTATTAGTGCTGATGCCCCTTTAACACAAGCCAGTTATTGGCTCTCTTCTTCTCTCTTCACAAGGTCAGCATGAGGAAAGAAAAGCCCATAACCAGCTTGTGTTTACATCCCGTGATCAGCTGTCATTGAACACAGCTGATCATGTGGAAAAGGGCCACTGTGATTGGCCCTTACACCGATCTATGATCATCTCAGTCCCATGGACTCAGTGATCACAGAGGACGATCCCAGGAGGATGTCCATGGATGCCCTCCCAGCAAAGTCAGCCTGAAATAAGAAGAGTTGTTCCTGGCAGGATCTCCACACTGTACACTGAGAGACTTGCTGGCAGCCCTACTGAAAAATAGAAATAATATGCAATGGAAGACACAGATAAAGAGATACAGTAACAGTTTTCAACACACTCTTATTGAATCTCCAATGTTATTTCACACAAGTAAATACATTTTTTTTCACTTCCTTTTAGAAGCTGGAGTCTCGGTGTGTGGACTCTTGTTTGCCCGGATACAGAAAAAAGCCAGGATCTTCAATCCACTCTTGCTGCTATGACTGTGTCCCATGTTCAGAAGGGCAGATATCCAATATGACTGGTATACCTTATATTTTTGTATTGTTGTTTTATTGTTTTTAACTTCAACGTGAAATTCACAGATGTGCAAAACCTGTAACTGTATATGCATATACTGTATATATATATATATATATATATATAATTATTATTATTATTCAGGATGTATATAGCGCCAACAGTTTGTGCAGGGCTTTACAAGATGAGGGCAGACAGTACACTTACAATACAAATCAATACAGGAGGGCTTTGCTCATAAGAGCTTACAATCTAGAAGGGAGGGTCAAGTGAAACAAAAGGTAATAACTGTGGGGGATGAGCTGATGGAGAAAATGTAAATACAGTTGTTAGGTGTGGGTAGGGTAGGCTTCTCTGAAAAGAAGGGTTTTCAGGGATTGTCTAAAAGCTAATAGAGTAGGAGATAAGTGGACAGATTGGGGTAGGGCATTCCATAGGATTGGAGAGGCTTTGGAAAAGTCCTGGAGGCAAGCATGGGAGGAGGTGACGTGGGAGCTAGAGAGAAAAAGGTCTTGAGAGGAATGAAGAGAACAAGTAGGTTGGTATTTAGAGACTAGGCTAGTGATGTAGCGGGGGGGGCTAAATTGTGGATGGCTTTGTACGTAGTTGTTAGTATTTTGAATTTAATTTGTTGGGTGAGCGGAAGCCAGTGGAGGGATTGACAGAGAGGGGTAGCAGACACAGAGCGATTGGTAAGGTGGATGAGTCTGGCAGCAGCATTCATGATGGATTGAAGAGGTGTTAGACTATGTAGAGGTAAGCCAATGAGAAGGGAGTTCCAGTAGTCGATGCGAGAGATGACCAGCGAGTGAATTAAGAGCTTTGTGGTGTCATTGGTTAGAAAGGGGTGTATTTTGGAGATGTTGCGGAAGTTGAGGTGGCATGATTTGGACAGTGATTGGATGTGGTGCTTAAAAGAAAATTCAGAGTCCAGGACTACACCTAGAACCATGGCATGCAGGGTTGAGCTTATAGTTGTGCCATTGATTTTGACAGAGAGATCACGGAAAGGGAAAGGGGCATATGGGGGAGGAAAAATTATACGTTCGGTTTTGGATAGATTGAGTTTGAGGAAGTGGTGTGATATCCAGACTGATATATCTGATAGTAAATTAGTGATATGAGAGAAGACAGAGGGAGTGAGCTGAGGGGTAGAGAAATAGATTTGGGTGTCATCAGCGTAGAGGTGGTATTGGAAGCCATGGGAGGCTATCAGCTGACCCAGGGAGGAGGTGTAGATTGAAAATAGGAGAGGTCCAAGAACAGAACCTTGGGGGACCCCAACAGAGAAAGGAAGAGGAGAGGAGAAAGTAGAATTGTAAGAAACGCTAAAGGTGCGGTTGGATAAGTAGGAAGAGAACCAGCAAAGAGTACAGTGACGGAGACCAAAGGCGTGGAGTTTTTTGAGGGGGTTGTCAACCATATCAAAGGCACCAGAGAGGTCCAGGAGTAGGAGTACAGAATAGTGTTGACTGGTTTTGGCCATAAGTAGATTTTTGTTAGTTTTAGGAGAGCAGTTTCTGTGGAGCGTTGAAGATGAAATCCAGACTGAAGGGGATCAAGAAGGCTATTATCAGCAAGGTGGACACTCAGTCAGTTGTAGACCAGACGTTCAAGGAGTTTGGATAAGAAGGAGAGCAAGGAGATGGGGATTAGGTTGTCAAGATTGGATGGATCCAGTGAGGGCTATTTAAGTATGGGTCTGACAAGTACATGTTTTAGAGAGTTGGGGAAGATGCCAGAAGAGAGGGAGAGATTGAATATGTGTGTTAGAGAGTATAGCATAGAGCCAGAGGGTGAACGTAGCATTTGCGAGGGAACAGGATCCAGAGGGGTGGTAAGGTGGACTTCAGCAAGTAGTTTAGCAACCTCGTCTATAGTGGTGGAGTTGAAAGAGGGAAGTAATGATTGTACCTGTGGGCATGAAGTGTAAAGCATGGAGGGTATCTGAACAGTAGAGATCTCCTTGCGAATCATATCAATCTTCTGTCTGAAGTGATTGGCGATCTCCTGGGCAGTGAGTGAGTTGGAGGCAGTGCAGGACGAAGTAGAGAGTTGAGGGTAGAGAAGAGTTGACGGGACGGGATGATAAGTTGCTAATGAGAGTGATAAAATAGGTCTGCTTGGCAGTGAGGAGGCTGGAATTGTATTTTTGGAGGGCAGATTTATATTGGTTGAAATTTTTCTGCAACTTAGTCTTACACTACAGGTGCTTATGAGCATGACTATGTTTTTTCAGACTTCTGGTATCATCTGTTTGCCAAGGTTGAAGGGGTCGGGGCCTAATTCTGCGTGTAGTGGGGGGGGCAGTGAGTCCAGTGAGGCTAGAAGTGAAGCATTGTAGACAGAAGTGGCTCGGTTGCTGCAGGATAAGGGTGAGATTTTGTCATAGAGGTTTTCGGTAGCAGAGTAGACTAAAGAAGGGTTGAGATGATGTAGGTTTCTGCGGGTAACTTTTAGGCGGTTGGAGGGAGAGGAGGTGGAGGAGAGGAAATGGGTGAAACTAATAAGGTAGTGATCAGAGAGGGAATGGATAGTTAGAGAGATTGCATGGAGTGCAAAGGTGAGAGAAAACGAGGTCAAGGATATTGCCTTCAGAGTGAGAAGGGGGGGGGGATTCCACTGCTTCGGGTCAAAGGCTGAGAAGTTTGGAAGTGGCAGGAGTGTAAGTATTAATATATGTTGAAGTTACCCAGAATGATTGTGGAGATTTCAGAAGAAAGAAAGTAGGGTAGCCAGGCAGAGAAGTCATCAAGAAAGGTTGATACTGGTCCAGGGGGCCTGTAGATCACAGCTATCCTTAGAGAAACTGGTGTGAATAGACAAATGCAGTGTGCTTCGAAAGAGGAGAGTGACAGAGAGGGAAGTGGTTGAAGTACCTGAAAGGTGCTATGTGGGGCTAGAAGGATTCCGACACCTCCTGCCTTACATCCACTGGATCTGGGGGAGAGAGTCCAGAGAAGACCACCATGGGATAGGGCAGCAAAAGACGCAGTGTCCGATATATATACAGTGGGGACGGAAAGTATTCAGTCCCCCTTACATTTTTCACTCTTTGTTATATTGCAGCCATTTAAAATCATATAAGTTCATTTTTTTCCTCATTAATATACACACAGCACCCCATATTGACAGAAAAACACAGAATTGTTGACATTTTTGCAGATTTATTAAAAAAGAAAAACTGAAATATCACATGGTCCTAAGTATTCAGAACTAGGGATGAGCCGAACACCCCCCGGTTCAGTTCGCACCAGAACCTGCGAACGGACCGAAAGTTCGCACGAACGTTAGAACCCCATTGACGTCTATGGGACTCGAACGTTCGAAATCAAAAGTGCTCATTTTAAAAGCTAATTTGCATGGTATTGTCCTAAAAAGGGTTTGGAGACCCGGGTCCTACCCCAAGAGACATGTATCAATGAAAAAAAACTGTTAAAAATGGCCGTTTTTTCGGGAGCAGTGATTTTAATGATGCTTAAAGTAAAAAAAAAAAAAGTGAAATATTCCTTTAAATATCGTACCTGGGGGGTGTCTATAGTATGCCTGTAAAGTGGCACATGTTTCCCGTGTTTAGAACAGTCCCTGCACCAAATGTCATTTTTAAAGGAAAAAATCTCATTTAAAACTGCTTGCGGGTTTAATGTAATGTCGGGTCCTGGCAATATGGATGAAAATCAGTGAGACAAACGGCGTGGGTACCCCCCAGTCCATTACCAGGCCCTTTGGGTCTTGTATGGATATTAAGGGGAACCCTGCACCCAAATTAAAATAAGGAAAGGTGTGGGGCCACCAGGCCCTATATACTCTGAACAGCAGTTTACAGTTTACAAGACAGGGACTGTAGGTTTGTTGTTAAGTAGAATCTGTGTGTCATTTTGAACGGGTACATTTTTAACGTGTTTAGCTCCAGCCAAAATATCTTTTTTAAGCTTTTTGGAAAACATAGGGAAGGGTTATCACCCCTGTGACATTTGTTTTGCTGTCTTTCCTCCTCTTTAGAAGATTTCACCTCACTTTTTGTCCCAATGACAAATGTTTTTTGAGAATTTGGGGTTTTTTGTGGAACAAGGATTGGAAAGCATCAGTGGAAAGGAGAAATGTTTTTCCCATATTAACTCTTACAGGAGAGAATTTCCCTTCCTAGGGGTAGATTTCATCTCACTTCCTGTTGTCTCCTTCCGTTTGCAAGTAGGAGTCGTTTGTAAGTTAGATGTTTGAAAGTAGGGGCCTGCCCTATATACTCAGCAGAAATTTGGGCCTTAGGTGTTGTTGTGGCCACAACACTGTAAGCCCTCACAGGGCCCTGCTGTGAAATATTAGATCAAGAATTGTAATTACATGCCCCTGTTGAACAGAGGCAGAAAAACTGGGCCTTGAGGGGACAGGAGGCGGAGCCTAGCGGAGCAGACATGCATTGTTAGAGCTCCACACCGCTGAGGAGAGAAGAGAAGGACAAAGCGGAGCCTGCAGGCTCAAAAGGTATCCATTTGAACCTTTTTGCCCCAGGGAACAAACTGTGAAAGTTTGGGCAGGAAATATGGTACTGGGAGGAAGCCGTGGCAGAAATAAAAATCACCTCACAAAGAGCTCACAGGCACTCACTGCAGCTGAAGCAGCTCCAGTCACCTCACAAGATACAGCATCAGGGCGCTCTCACAGACAGAAAATGTCACAGCAAGACTCTCCATTTGAGTCAGATACAGAACAAATCCTCTCACAAACTTCTCCACAAGCCTCCTCAGTATCCCCAGTAATATTATTACAATTTGAAAAGATGCTTCATAAGGCTTTAAAACAAACCTCAGACCAAATAACAAAAAGCCTAACCAAAGAAATAAGAGAACTGGGAAACCGCACCGCAGCCTTAGAAATAAAAATGGATGAAATTGAAATTACAACCCAAGAAAATATAACAGAATTGGAACAATTAAAAAAAGAGAATTTAATACTTCAAACTAAGCTCGAAGATTACGAAAATAGAGCCAGACGTTCAAACTTGCGCATAAGGGGAATACCTGAAACTGTGAGAGACCTGCAATCTACTATTACTGCTCTATTACAAGAACTAAAGCCAGATATCCCTATTGAACGTTTAGAACTGGACAGAGTACACAGAGCCCTCACAGCCAAAAAGAAAGATGGACCCCCACGTGATATAATCACAAAATGTCATTATTACAGAACGAAAGAACAAATACTAATTGCTGCAAGAGAAAAAAAGGAACTTAATTTTCAAGGACACAATTATCAAATTTTTGCTGACCTATCCCAACTTACTATTACTAAAAGACGATCCATGAAACCCCAACTAATGGAACTGCAACGCCACAACATTATGTATCAATGGGGTTTCCCCTTTTCAGTCAGGTTTAACTACCAAGGTACAATTTACAGAAGCAGATCAGCAGATGAACTACAACAAACCCTTTTAAAATTAAATCTGACAGAACCCACAAGCAGCAACACTCCCACACGTAGAAGAATGGCATCTTCACCTTCAGGCAGCACCCAGAAAATTTCAGAACAAAATGGGAATCATCATTCTCACAAAAGAGGCCGTTATGCCACATCATCCATGGACCAAGAAGATTCAATGGACTGACATCCTAATTCCTGATATCTCTTCATTTATTATACTAAGAGATGGTTCTCTATAAAAAACCTATATTTATAACTGAATGTAACTGCATTCTGATAGTCACACACTGTGTGGGATCATGTTACATTCCGGTTATATTTCTTATTACTTCTGATTCATATAGCCTTAGAATATATAAGTGAAATAAGGAAATTCTTGTTCAGTTATATATTATCAGGTAATAACAATAGATTTATTACTTTTTAGGACAAATATGTTTAATAATCCAGAAGTAATGGAAGCTTTTTCTTTCTTTTCTTAAAACAAATATATTATTACCTAACTAGTTCCTAGAATTATGTTTTTGTTTATTCTAATCTGAAGCAATACAACATCAATTTTATGAGTTAACATATCTAAACAGTTACATATGAATAAAATATGTAATTGTTTAATCTAAAAGGGTTAAAATCCCAAAATAATTCAAACTATCTTCATCAATACCAAAGTTATTAACAGTACCTTTCTAACTGAATTATTTAGCCTAGGGCAAGACTAACCATATCCAACCACCCTGGAATAAATAATTTCAACAAAAACTATATTCTGCACTCCAATTAATGTAACATCATTTTGATGTCTTTTGACATAGCACTTCTCTCCTGTAAGCGGAAGATCCGTGTACCCCCATTAGCCCTCCTCATTCTCCCAACCATATTATGTGGGAGTGTGACAAAGGCACTTATTCCCCTGAGAGAGATATTTATTCTCTTTCACGGGTAAATTGTGATTACTTGCAAAAAATAATTTATACAATGTATCATCCAATCTCATATGTTTTTTGTTTACTCTTTACTCCAGAATTCACTGGTTTCTTTTCTATCTATTCATCTCTTCAGTCCACACAGGTTGATCTGCGCAGTCAGCTCTGGATAACAAAAAGTAAGTCAAAACTATTTGATCTATTACCATGGCACCACTGAATATACTTTCCCTGAATGTTCAGGGAATAAATGTCCCTCAAAAAAGGACCAAAGCCTTCCGTACTTTCCATAACAAGAAGGCTCACATAGTATGCCTCCAAGAAACACACTTCACCAAAGATTCTACTCCAAAATATATTTCTCCTTTTTATCAACAAATTTACACGGCTTCTGCCTGTACCAAGCAAAGGGGAACTCTAATTGCATTTCACCGATCCACACCATTCACCTTATCATCAGAAATTAAAGACCCAGAAGGTAGATACCTGATACTCATGGGTTATATAATGGATACAGCAATCACGGTGATTTCCTACTACGCTCCTAACAAACAACCTACACCATTCCTCTCACATATATTACAAGTGATTAATACACACAAAATAGGAACAGTGATAATGTGTGGGGATTCGAACCAGGTCCTCCTCCCATTTCTAGATAAATCACCTTTTACACCATCCAAAATAACCTCTAGATTACCTTTTTCTCAACTTCTTTCCAAATACAATCTGGTAGATTCGAGGAGAGAAAGTAACCCAAATGAAAAAGAAATTCACTTATTTCTCGCACCCTCATCAAACCTTCACCAGAATAGATCATATTTTCTAACAATAGGAATGATACCAGAAATTATTGCATCAGATATAATTCCGATTCCGTGGTCTGACCATAATGCAGTATACACTACTATAGCCTCAGCCATACCAAAAGCGCATGACCCAACATGGTACTTACCGGACATAATGCTCAAACACCCACTACATCAGATGGCCATTGAACAAGCTTTAAAGGAATACATATCAATTAATAATACAACAGACATCTCCCCAATAACACTGTGGGAAGCTCATAAGCCTGTCTTGCGTGGTACAATACAAAGACAAATGGCACTATTTAAACGGGAACGCAAAAATCTAGCAAAAAAACTAGAACTCAATTTTATTGCAGCCTACATATCATTTCAAGATAATCCATCTCAGAGTACAAAATCTCATCTGGAAAAATCTAGATTGGAATACGAACTATTTCTCACTGAGTCAGTTGATAAATCCCTCAAACGCTCCAAACACAATTTCTACATGAATACAAACAAACCAGGTACATATTTGGCTCGGGCATTAAATTCAACTAACAAATCTTTCAAACCAATACGTTTGAAATTATCAAAAAATGTTTACACTTGTAATCCAGTTAAAATAGTCCATAAATTTCACTCACATCTCGCAACTTTATACAAGACAAACAATGAATTTAATCCTACAGAGACTGAATCCTTCTTCTCAAAAATAACCTTACCTGAGTTATCTCAGAATCAAAAAAGCAGTTTGGATGAGCCTATAACTATAGATGAAGTTGCTAACGCCATAAAAGACCTAAAACTTAACAAAAGACCAGGCCCAGACGGCTACTCGGCTTTATACTATAAAACATTCTCAGAAATACTCTCTCCCATTCTCACTGAAACTTATAACAAACTTCTAGATGGACATTCTTTTCGCCAAGAAACACTAATGGCAATTGTTTGTATGATCCCAAAACCCCTTTCTGATGATACTTCCTGTGTGAATTATCGGCCTATCTCTCTGTTAAACCTCGATATAAAATTATTAGCAAAAATAATAGCAAAACGCCTCAATAGCATTATAGGAAAATTAATACATAGAGATCAAGTAGGCTTCATGCCAAATAGACAGGCAGGCGATAATATACGCAGGGCAGTGTTATTGGCACATATTGCTAAAAAACGGAAAATCCCTTTATGTTTTCTATCTCTCGATATTAAGAGGGCATTTGACACAGTATCCTGGCAATATATGCAATATTCATTACAAAAATGGGGTTTTGGACCCCATTTTTTAACATGGATCAAAGCATTATATAATAAACCCAAAGCCTATATAAAATATGCTGGATACAAATCTGAAGCCTTTAATATCGAAAGAGGTACCCGACAGGGTTGCCCATTATCTCCCTTATTATTTGCCCTTATACTCGAACCCATGGCCCAATACATCAGAACAAACCAAACTATAACTGGCATTGAAGTAGGAGGTATTACACACAAATTATGTATATTTGCAGACGATATATTACTTTTTCTATCATCACCACAGGTCTCTGGTCCTAACTTAATACCAGCTCTTGATGGATTTGCAGCCCTATCCGGCCTTATGATTAATCCTAAGAAATGCCTAGTGCTTAATATTTCACTCACAAACATGGAATTGATCCCGGCTAGGGCTGCACTCCCATTCACATGGGCAGAAAAATCAATCCCATATCTTGGAATTCATTTAACAGCATCTCATTCTGACTTATTCTCAACCAATTATCCTCCTGTATTAAGACAGATCACAAATCTAATAAAACAATGGTCGCAACTTCCTTTATCCTGGATAGGGAAGATTAATGCAATCAAAATGACTATTCTACCCAAATTGCTTTATCTATTCAGAGTCCTCCCTATTCCAATTCCTTCCTATTTTTTGAGAATAGTACAAAAAAGAGCAACTTCGTTTATATGGGGCTCTTCTAAACCACGTATACCTATACACACACTACATCTTCCCAAAAATAAAGGAGGCCTGGGATACCCTAATTTTACTAACTACTACAGAGCAGCACATTTGGCCAGTTTGTCCAAATACCATGCAAAACAGGAAATCCCATTATGGGTACTTATAGAGGCTTCAGAAAATGACCCTCTATTAATATCAAATTTATTATGGCTTGATCCTAAAGACCGCTTTAAAATTCATAATCCCATAACTAAACACTTCTTATCTCTCTGGGATAAACTAAAAACCAAATATCAGTTACAATCTCCACACAATCCTCTCCTTTCTTTTATCAGAAATCCGGCCTTTTATCCAGCATTGATCTACCCAAATTCTTTTAAAGCTTGGACAACATCAGGCATTCAGACACTAAATGACTTCATAGCATCTAAATCATTCCTTTCATTCCCATCGCTTAGAGAAAAATATGATCTACCAAACTCTGAGATATTTAGATATCTCCAAATCAAACATTTCTATACACCATTCCTAGAGGGGGATACACCATTATCCCAATTATCCATTTTTGAATCAATCTGTACAAAAGATCCATTTGCTAAAGGTACAATTTCATCACTTTATAATCAATTATATGGAGTAGCAAATCTTAATAGACCCTCTTACATTCAGAGGTGGGAGGAGGACCTGGGACGAACTTTAGAAGACACGGACTGGTCTAACATATGGCTCACATCTAAGTCATCTTCACCCAACATCTTAGCACTGGAGACAAATTATAAAGTCCTAACTCGCTGGTACCTTGTACCCGCTAGAGTGGCAAAATATTCACCTAATACCTCAGCTCTTTGTTTTCGAGGATGCCCAGAAATAGGCACATATTTACACATATGGTGGACGTGCCCAGTAATCCAAACCTTCTGGAAGGAAGTCTTCGTGATTGCATCTAAAATATTAAAAAAAATAATACAACCAGATCCATATTTAACTTTACTTAATCTAAAACCGGAATGGTTAACACTCTCTCAATTCAAACTTATGATCCAACTAATAACGGCTGCAAAACAAACAGTGGCCAAGGCATGGAAATCTTCTACATTGGTACTAGCAGAAACAATTCACAGAATGAATAATACAATGTCCCATGCTAAGATGGTAGCCATCGATCAAAATCAAATTCCAAAATTTGAAAAACTTTGGCATCCTTGGATAAAACAACAGTTCCTGTCAAACTTCAATGACTCTGTCCTGTTGCCATGGTAACAGATTAAATGACTTACAGAGACACCCATTCTAAGGCTTCAAAGAGAACTAAAAAGAATAATAACCTGACGAGCAGGACAATCTTGTGGACCATACCTCTACCTTTCAACCCTTTTTCTTCTTTCTCTTTCCTTTTCTCCACCTTACGATTAAAGCTCATTATCAGAATTTATTTGACCTATATACACTCTACTTGTAAACAATATGTATAGTAGGTATAAATCATTTAAATACCTACAAAGGTAACTAAGGAAATGATATATATCTTTAATTTCGGTTTACGTGAACCCAATGTTTAATATTTGAAATTTCATGATATTTACCTATATAAACCCTACTGTAAAACAATGAGCTTACTTTATAGATCCTTGTATACTTACTTTATGTATCTTTATAACATTGTATACTCAATAAACCTCTTTTGACAAGGAAAAACTGGGCCTTTGGTGGTGGTGGTGGTGGTGCTGGTGACACAACACTGTAAGTCCTCACTCGCTCTTGGTGGGTGCAGAAATGGGCCCTGCTGTGAAATATTAGATCAAGAATTGTAATTACATGCCCCTGTTGAACAGGGGCAGAAAAATTGGGCCTTTGGTGGTGGTGGTGGTGGTGGTGCTGGTGCCACAACACTGCAACCCCTCACAGACACTCTAGTTGGAATGCAGGAATAAGCCCTGCTGCAAAGTATTGCATCAAAAATTGTAATTACACGCCCCTGTTAAACAGGGGCAGAAAAATTGGGCCTTAGGCACTGGTGCTGGTGCCACAACACTGCAACCCCTCACAGACACTCTAGTTGGAACGCAGGAACAAGTCCTGCTGCAAAGTATTGCATCAAAAATTGTAATTACACGCCCCTGTTAAACAGGGGCTGAAAAATTGTGCCTTAGGCACTGGTGGTGGCGCCCAGAACCAAAAATGTTCTTACAAGCTATCAGCGTGATGATTGAGGAGGAAGAGGATAATTACTCAGGGATAGTCACTCAGCATCAGCATAGGCAGTCTTTGAAGGGATCTGAGATTTCAAAAAAAATTATTCGGTTACATCAGCATCAGGTGCTTGGTAGCTGGTGGTGATCCAAGACTGATTCATTATTATGAAGGTCATTCGATCGACCGAGTCAGTGGACAGACGCACCCTGTGATCTGTTTCCACGCCTCCAGCAGCACTGAATGTGCGTTCCAAAAGAACGCTGGATGCAGGACAGGCCAGTAGCTCAATTGCATACTGTGCAAGCTCTGGCCAGTGATCCATCCTCAAGACCCAGTAACCCAGAGGATTTTCGGTGGGAAAGGTGTCCAAGTCTGATCTTGCCCCTAGGTATTCCTGCACCATGTAAAACAGACGCTGGCGATGGTTGCTGGAACCGATCATACCTTGGGGCTGCGGACCAAAAAATTGTCTGAACGCATCGGTCAGACGGCCACCTTCTCCACCGCTCCTTCTTTGACTGACCGAAGCCTCAGCAACACGTTGTCCAGAAACAGGAGTTTGTAACCTCCCAGTCTCTGGGAACGCGTTGCACAGACCTTTCTGCAAGGCCTCCCGAAGATGTTTCATCCTCTGCTCCCTCTGCGATGGCAAGATAAGGTCTGCAACCTTACCCTTGTAACGTGGATCAAGGAGGGTTGCCAGCCAGTATTGGTCCTTCTCCTTGATACCACGAATACGAGGATCCTTACGCAGGCTTTGCAGGATCAGGGAGACCATGCAGCGTAGGTTTGCTGAGGCATTCGGTCCGGAGTCCTCTGGGTCACTAAGGACGACATGGTCCGCAGCCACCTCCTCCCAGCCACGTACAAGTCCATGTGTTTCTTGGGACTGATCCCTTAAAGACTGCTGCTGATGCTGAGTGCCAGGCTCCACCTCCATACTGACACAATCTTCCTCCTCCTCCTCCTCCTCCTCGTCATCTTCCTGTGTGATCGGCGGGCACGCAGGAACACTGTCTGGATAAAGGGGGCCTTGAGAGCTAAGGAAGTCCTCCTCTTCCTGCCTCTGTTCTGCCTCAAGTGCCCTGTCCATTATTCCGTGCAACGTGTGCTCCAACAGGTGGACAAGGGGGACAGTGTCACTGATGCATGCACTATCACTGCTCACCATCCTCGTGGCCTCCTCAAATGGTGACAGGACAGTGCATGCATCCCTGATCATGGCCCACTGGCGTGGGGAAAAAAAACCAAGCTCCCCTGACCCTGTCCTGGTGCCATAGTCGCACAGGTACTCATTGATGGCCCTCTCCTGCATGTGCAGCCGCTGCAGCATGGCCAACGTTGAGTTCCACCTGGTGGGCATGTCACAGATTAGGCGGTTCTTGGGCAGGTTAAACTCCTTTTGGAGGTCTGTCAGCGAGCACTGGCATTATATGACCGGCAGAAATGCACACAGACTTTCCGTGGCCTGCCTCAGGACATCCTGTAAGCCCAGGTACCTGTCCAAGAACCGCTGCACCACCAAGTTAAGGACGTGAGCCAAACAGGGCACATGGGTCATTTGTCCCCGTCGGAGGGCAGAGAGGAGGTCGGTGCCATTGTCGCAAACCACCATTCCTGCCTTAAGTTGGCGTGGCGTCAACCACCTCTGAACCTGCCCCTGCAGAGCTGACAGAACCTCTGCCCCAGTGTGGCTCCTGTCCCCCAAGCACACTAGCTCAAGCACCGCATGGCATCTTTTGGCCTGCGTACTTGCGTAGCCCCTTGAACGGCTACGGAGCACCGCTGGTTCCGAGGACAAAGCACAGGAAGAGGCCATGGAGGAAGAAGAAGAGGAGGGGGTTGAGGAGAGAGGTGTGTCACAATCATTAGCATTTTGGAGGCGTGGTGGCGGAACAACCTCCAACACTACTGCACCTTGTCCTGCATCCTTCCCAGCTGCCAGCAGAGTCACCCAATGCGCCGTGAAACTTAGGTAACGTCCCTGTCCATGCCTGCTGGACCATGAGTCAGCGGTAATATGCACCTTACCGCTGACCGCCCTGTCCAGCGAGGCATGGACATTGCTTTCCACATGCCGGTAGAGAGCCGGAATCACCTTCCGTGAGAAAAAGTGGCGTTTGGGTACCTGCCACTGAGGAACCGCACATTCCACAAACTCACGGAAGGGGGCAGAGTCTACCAACTGAAAAGGCAGCAGTTGAAGTGCTAGCAATTTTGCCAAGCTAGCATTCAACCGCTGGGCATGTGGATGGCTGGGAGCAAACTTCTTTCGGCAGTGCAGCAGCTGGGGCAGGGAAATTTGCCTGGTACAATCTGACGTCGGTGTACCAAAAGCAGATTGCCCACAAGTACTTGGCTGTGACACACCTAATTCTACACCTTCATTCCTCTCAATGCAGGTCTCAGAGAGGACTGAAGGTATAGTGGGGTTGGAAATCTCAGCTGATGAGGAGCAAGGAGAGGTCCTCTTTGTTCTTTGGTGTGGGTCTTTTAGATACGCTTGCTAACGAACTGCATGGCAGGTCAACATATGTCTGGTCAAGCATGTGGTACCCAAACCGGGAGATGTTTTGGCCACGCGAGATACGCTTGAGACATATGTTGCAAATAGCAGCGGTGGGTGCGATCTGATGCACTTGTTTCAAAAAAGGCCCACACCAAAGAACTTTTTGAATAACGCGCAGAGACTGCAGCGCCCTGCACATGTGGAGCTTTGGGTTGTGATGCAGTCAATGTGCTGCCCTTATGATGTGCCACCTCCTCCTCCTCCTCCTCTCTCCTATCAGGCACCCACATTGAGTCAGTGACCTCATCATCCCCTCCCTCCTCATCACTGGAGCAAACCTGGCAGTATGCTGCAGCAGAGGGAGCATGACTGCCAGATTGCTGGCCTTCTTGGGCACCCCCTCTGTCCGTGCTCATGTTACCGCCTTCATCGAGCTCAGTATCATCATCAGAGCCTTCCAAACGCTGGGCATCCTCCTGGAGCATGTACCCAACACTGTGGTCAAACAGTTCGAGGGACTCCTCAGGAGGACATGGTGGGGCTAGGGAAGGAGTCACTGATGACATTGAGCCGAGGGAAGAGGCCGCTGCTTTGCCAGACAAAGTACCCTGGGCATGGGTGAGAGAGGATGAGGAGGATGAGGACGGCTTGGTCATCCACTTGACCAAGTCTTCCGCATGTTGCGGCTCAACACGGCCAGCTGCCGAAAAAAAGGCCAAGCATGTCCCACGGCCACGTGCTGATGAGGATGCACCGTCTCCACGACCAGCACTAGACACAGAGCCTGCTTGCCCTCTCTTATTGGCTTGTGACTGTCTGACTCTCCTTCTTGGCCTTCCAGACATACTAATGGCCTGTAGCTGCACTAAGCTGGGATATATATATATATATATATATATATATATATATATGTACTGATACTGCAGCTAGCAAAATCAACTGCCTGCCTGTAGTATGAGAACACCACCAATCTTCTACAGGTAGCTTTAGCTGAACACTGTGAGGTGGACGCACCCCACTAACTTGTACTTTTAGCTGAACACTGTGAACAGGACGCACCCCACTAACTTGTAGGTTTAGCTGAACACTGTGAACAGGACGCACCCCACTAACTTGTAGGTTTAGCTGAACACTGTGAGCAGGACGCACCCCACTAACTTGTAGGTTTAGCTGACCACTCTGAGCAGGATGCACCCCACTAACTTGTAGGTTTAGCTGAACACTGTGAGGTGGACGCACCACACTAACTTGTAGGTTTAGCTGAACACTGTGAGCAGGACGCACCCCACTAACTTGTAGGTTTAGCTGAACACTGTGAGCAGGACGCACTGCACTAACTGTAAATAGTCTAGCTGCCTGACTGTGGTACTAATAGGATCAAAAGAACACCAGTAATTTTCTTCAGGTAGCTGTATATACTGTAACAAGACAAGCCTGCCTGTCAGTAAGAAGATAACAGGAACGGATCTAGCTGAACACTGTGAGCAGGACGCACTGCACTAACTTGTAGGTTTAGCTGAATACTGTGAGGTGGACGCACCCCACTAACTTGTAGTTTTAGCTGAACACTGTTAGCAGGACGCACTGCACTAACTGTAAATAGTCTAGCTGCCTGACTGTGGTACTAATAGGATCAAAAAAACACCAGTAATTTTCTTCAGGTAGCTGTATATACTGTAACAAGACAAGCCTGCCTGTCAGTAAGAAGATAACAGGAACAGATCTAGCTGAACACTGTGAGCAGGACGCACCCCACTAACTTGTAGGTTTAGCTGAACACTGTGAGCAGGACGCACCCCACTAACTTGTAGGTTTAGCTGAACACTGTGAGCAGGACGCACCCCACTAACTTGTAGGTTTAGCTGAACACTGTGAGCAGGACGCACCCCACTAACTTGTAGGTTTAGCTGAACACTGTGAGCAGGATGCACTGCGCTAACTGTAAATAGTCTAGCTGCCTGACTGTGGTACTAATAGGATCAAAAGAACACCAGCAATTTTCTTCAGGTAGCTGTATATACTGTAACAAGACAAGCCTGCCTGTCAGTAAGAAGATAACAGGAACGGATCTAGTTGAACACTGTGAGCAGGACGCACTGCACTAACTGTAAATAGTCTAGCTGCCTGACTGTGGTACTAATAGGATCAAAAGAACACAAGCAATTTTCTTCAGGTAACTGTATATACTGTAACAAGACAAGCCTGCCTGTCAGTAAGAAGATAGCAGGAACGGATCTAGCTTAACACTGTGAGCAGGATGTACTGCACTAACTGTAAATAGTCTAGCTGCCTGACTGTGGTACTAATAGGATCAAAAGAACACCAGTAATTTTCTTCAGGTAGCTGTAAATACTGTAACAAGACAAGCCTGCCTGTCAGTAGGAAGATAACAAGAACGGATCTAGCTAAACTGAATACAGTGTATATATATATATATGCAACACCTGGGATGCATATATATACACAATACACTGTAAGTGCAGCTAACTGACTGACTGTTCTGCCTAATCTATCTAACTCAAATCAAATGTCACTGTGTGTCTCTCTCTCTCTCAATGAACGCCGGAACACACACTACACAGGGCCGCCTTGCAGGCGGCCTTATATAGTGTGGGGCGTGTACTAAATCCCCTGAGCCATAATTGGCCAAAGCCTCCTTGGCTTTGGCCAATTACGGCTCTCTGTTCAGGCAGCGCTGTGATTGGCCAAGAATGCACTATGACCCAATCATCAGCCAGCAATGCACTGCGATGCTGCAGTGAATTAAGGGCCGTGACGCGCCACACGAATTTGGCGCGAACGGCCCATATGAACAGACGATGTTCGAGTCGAACACGGGTTCGACTCGAACACGAAGCTCATCCCTATTCAGAACCTTAGCTCAGTATTTAGTAGAAGCACCCTTTTGATCTAATACAGCCATGAGTCTTTATGGGAAAGATGCAACAAGTTTTTCACACCTGGATTTGGGGATCCTCTGCCATTCCTCCTTGCAGATTCTCTCCAGTTCTGTCAGGCTGGATGGTAAACGTTGGTGGACAGCCATTTTTAGGTCTCTCCAGAGATGCTCAAATGGTTTTAAGTCAGGGCTCCGGTTGGGCCATTCAAGAACCGTCACGGAGTTGTTGTGAAGCCACTCCTTTGTTATTTTAGCTGTGTGCTTAGGGTCAATGTCTTGTTGGAAGGTAAACCTTCGGCCGAGTCTGAGGTCCTGAGCACTCTGGAGAAGGTTTTCATCCAGAATATCTCTGTACTTGGCCGCATTCATCTTTCCCTCCATTGCAACCAGTCGTCCTGTCCCTGCAGCTGAAAAACACCCCCACAGCATGATGCTGCCACCACCATGTTTCACTGTTGGGACTGTATTGGACAGGTGTTGGACAGGCATAGTAAGACTCTGACAGCCACAAGCATTACACCCAGAGGCAGAGGCACGATGGGACTTATAGTTTTGCAACAGCTGGAGGTCCGCTAATTGCATATCCCTGGTGTAGAACCATCTCAAGGATGATCAGAAGAAATGGACAGCACCATATGAGTGTCACAGCAAAGAGTCTAAATACTTAGGACCATGTGATATTTCAGTTTTTTATACTTTTTTATACTTTTCTATTCTGTTCTATTGTATTGTCTTATTTTTTATTCTATTATTTTCTATTCTTTTCTAATCTTTTCTTTCAAATTCATTCTATACAAAATTCAAATTTCGGAAGCCATTTTACAAAATTCGAATTTCATATAGAATGAAATCCAATTCTAATAGAAATATAATAGAAAAGAATAGCATAGAAAAACAATAGAATAGAACAAAACAGAAAAAATATAATATATATTATATCTTATTCTATTCTGTTCTATTGTTTTTCTATTCTATTCTAATCTTTTCTATTCAAATTCATTCTACACAAAATTCGAATGTCGGAAGATGGCTTTATATATAGCCAATAATATTTATATATATAGAACAATAGAACAGAACAAAATATAATATATATTATGTTTTATTCTAATCTGTTTGATTATTTTTCTATTCTATTCTTTTCTATCATTTTAGTTTACATTGTTTTGCATTCTTTTGCAATCTATTCTCAAATTCAAATTTATACTATTCAAAATTCGAATTTCGGAAGACGGTCATATTCTATTTTATTACATTCTTTTAAATTCTAGTCTTTACTATTCCTATATTTTTATTCTATTGCTTTATTATTGTATATTCTATGTAATAGTATTCTTTTTTAGAAAATTGATTTCTATTTTTTTTTAATTCCATTTGAACTTGTTTTCAAATTGTTTTCAAATTCGATTCAAATTTGTTTTCAAATTGTTTTCAAATTCGATGCAAATTTGTTTTCGAATAGTTTTCAAATTAGATTTGAATCATTATTTCGGATTAGTTTAAATTCATTACTTTTGTAATTCGGTATTTCAGATGCATCTGAATTTCCGAATAATGAAAAATTTGTCCGAATTTCGATTTGGAACAAAATGAAATTCACATGTCTACTTTTAGGTGCTTTTGCCAACTGGCTGAGTGGTGAAAGGTTAAATGCCTTGTCAAGCATGTGGTACCCAAATGACTGGTGTTTTTGCCACGCTTGATCTGCTTGAGGCAAAGTTTGCAAATTGCAACAGTGTGATCGGCTGCACATGTGCTAAAAAAGGCCCAGACAGCTGAGCTGTGGCAAGTGGGCCAGGAGATAACAGCTCCACGTGATGAAAGAGGGTGGCTGCTCTCTACTCTTCCATGATGGCTGCTCTTGAGGACATTCTGCCTCTTTGGGGTTGTGCCTAACCCTCACTTTCCTCCTCTCCTCTATCCAGCACCCAAGTCACGTCAGTGACTTCATCATCATCATCCCCTTCATCCTCATAATCACTGGAGCCAACTTGGCAATATGCTGCGACTGGGGGAACTTGACTGCCAATTTGTTGTTTACCAGTGTTCCCCCCTCTCTGTAGGCTCATGTTTCTGCCTTCCTCAACCTCAGAACCAACATCAGAATCAAGTAATGGCTGTGCATAATCAGAGAGCAAGTGTTTCAAATAACTCAGCTGACTCATCCATGCATGATGCTGGGGTTATAACAGGAGTAGCTGTGGGAAAGGAGGCCAAATAAGCCACTCTGGCAGCTTCGGTGGACTGTGCATTAGTCTCTGCTTAGGTGATAGAGGAAGAGAAGGATGAGGATGGTTTAGTAAGCCAGTCCACCACCTCCTTTACATGCTGTGGCTGGATAGCAAGGGCAACATCACTAAACTGCCTGAGGATGGACCACGTCCACCTTTGCCTGTGGACACAGATGCTGCTGCCCCCTCACAGTGCCATGGGAACATCTGCCTCTCCTTGTTGGCCTCCCAGACATGATGGGAGGGACTTATTACCGAAATGTAATAGAGACGGGGAAATGTGTACTTGAATGTGGTGTTTGGTGCACTTTAACTTGAGTACTCACTACACAGACACACTCCACTGACACACTACATATATACTGCAGTAAAACCGCAATGACACACTGTATTGCAGTAAAAGTGCACTAACGCACTTCAATATTCTGAAGTATAAGTGCACTAACACAATTTAATATACTGCAGTAAAAGTGCCCTGACACACTAAACTGACACTACAGTAAAAATGAATGGTCGCACTACACTCACACTGCACTATCACTATATTCACACTACACTGAAACTTTACACTCATAATAGAATCACAATAGCACACTATAGCACACTAACTCACTAGTAGCAATGAACAGAGCCCTGTTCTATCTCTCTCCACTTCAATATCACACTGCAAATGGCTGCTCTGAGAAGGAACCTTTTATAGTGCGGGGTGGGTCTATGAGTAATAAGCCATGATTGGAGAGAGTCATTATGATTGTGTCCAATCATGGCTATAACAGTGCTATGAGCCCTGATTGGGCAAAGCCTTCACTGCTTCAGCCAATCAGGGCTTCCAATGCACTGTGCGGCATTTGATTTACGGGGTGAATCTGTGAATTCCATACACTTGAACTTATTATTTGATCTCACTGAAGTCTAGGGGGGGTCATCCTTGATACTACATTCTGCCTATTTTGTAGGTTAATAGGCTAATATGTTGTCAAAAAAGGGCATGGGTGGCTGGGCACTGTAACTGGGGACATGGGGACTAAATGCTTGAGAGATGCCTTTAAGCTGTATGTGATGTTGTGAAACACTAGAGCTTTTTTTTGTATGACCAGCAGCACTGTATTCTGCATCGGAGCTCATTCAGAGGGCCTATTAATGCCCTCCCAATGCAGAGCCATTGGCAGATGCATTTGCATCCACTTCAACTCCATGTACATCCACTTCCACTGCTCAAGTGTTTTACAGTGGCTAGGCAGTATGTAAGCAGCTTGGAAAGGCTCACACTTAAGAGGAATAGATGCAGTATGTTTATCTTGAAAAATAAATGTGGGTTCAATATTTGAAAGGCAAAAGCCACAAATATTGTTCAGTGGCTGGACAGTATGTTAGCAGATGGCAAAGTAGCAAATTAAAACAGAGCGGTGAGGCAAGTTTTATCTTTAAATAAACATTACAATACTTTATTTGAGAGACAATTGCCACATGTATTATTCAGTGGCTGGTCAGTTTGTAAAAAGTTTGGCAAAGTTGAAAGGTAGGTGGGAGAATCAAGCTATACTGCATCTTAAAATAAACATTAGAGTTTATTCTCTGATAGCTGATAGCCACAAATATTGTACAGTGGCTCAACAGCTTGGTAAGGCTGCAATGTAAAAGGGAGAGCTGAGGCAGGTTTTATCTTGAAAGAAACATTGTAATGTATTGTTTGAGAGACGATAGCCACAAATATTGTTCATGAGAGACAATAGCCACAAATATTGTTCAGTGGTTGGACAGTATCAATCAGCATCTAAGGTTGCAATGTAAAAGGGAGAGATGATGTGTTTTATCTTGAAATAAACATTAGAGAGTAATCTTAGTAATACAACATCCACAAATGTTGTACAGTTACTGGACAATATGTAAATAGCTTGGTTAGGCTGCAATGTAAAAGGGAGAGACATGGCAGGTTTTATCATGAAAAAAAATAGAGCATACTATTAGAGGGACACTAGCTGGAAATATTGGACAGTTGCTGGATAGTATGTAAGCAGCTTCGTAAGACTGCAATGTAGGAGAGGCGAGGCAGGTAGTATTTTAAAATAGATAAAACAGCGGGTGTTATTTACTAAAACAGCAGCACAATAATCTGGTAAATAAAAAAAAGAAGTATGTGGCGCTGACTCAACTAAATAGAATATACATGATTAAGGTATGTATGATTAAGGTATGATATATGAATCTATAAGTGCAATATACAAACTACAGAGATAGCACCTTCTGTGGCCGTGCTAAAACTGAATAATGAATGATATACTGCAAAATAATCTTCAATATGTGCAACAATGTAAATGGTCACATTGCAATAATAACTTTCAAAGTGCAAAAATGAAGTGTGAAAAATGCTCCAAAGTGATAATAGTGCAATAATATAGTCCAGTAAAAATAATCTCCAAGTGACAGTTCATAGGGGAAAAGTGCAATGTGTAAAGCAACAGAAAAAAAGACCCACTTCATCCAATTGATGGCACCATCCGATGTGCACCACTCATTATCCACAGCCTTTCACCTCATAAAAAGACCCCTACGGGTCAAATCAGGCCTTTGTATGGATAAACGCTGAATCCTCAGTGATCGATCGACTTCCACAGATATCTACAACAATGCCAGTACCAGGGTGGATTTCAGGCTCATCCAATGCAGTATTAACGTGCAATAGAGAAGAGGGGCTCCATACTGCAGTAATTCGATACACTTTAAAAAACAAGTAGTAACTTACAGTTCAAAACACTCGGTACAGCTTAGTAAAGGAACTTCCAGTCTCGGCGGCGACCTGATGTGACGACACCCGGCTCCTTCCTGACGCATTACGTTACTGAACACTGTCAGAGAAATTTTAAGCTTCTCCCTATAAGCATATCATCTCTTTGCGCTTAAAAGCACAAAAACAGCTCTCTTATATGTTGCAGAGAAAGCGCGCTTGTATGTCTCCAAGTAACACAGACAGATGCTGGTATCACCTTGAGCTTAGCAGAATCCTCGAGAAAATAGCCAGCTCCTTTTATTTATACTATAAACATGAATAACAAAGGAAGGTGGTGGCTTCAGAATCAGCCAATCAGCCCACTTACCATTTCACACAGGGGGGAGGGCTGGGATCTGGGGGTCCCCTTGTTAAAGGGTGCTTCCAGATTCCGATAAGCAAGGGTTGTGGGGGCAAGGGTTGTGGGGACAAGGGTTGTGGGGACAGAGCCTCATCCCCACAACCCTTGTCTGGTGGTTGTGGGGGTCTGTGGGTGGGGGGCTTCCAGATTCCGATAAGCCCCCCACCCGCAGACCCCCACAACCACCAGGCAAGGGTTGTGGGGATGAGGCCCTTGTCCCCATCAACATGGGGACAAGGTGCTTTGGAGGGCTACCCCAAAGCACCCTCCCAATGTTGAGGGCATGTGGCCTGGTACGGTTCAGGAGGGGGCGCTCTCTCACCCCCCCTCTTTTTCCTGCAGCCTGCCAGGTTGTGTGCTCGGATAAGGGTCTGGTATGGATTTTTGGGGGGGGACCCCACGCCATTTTTTTTTACATTTTGGCGCAGGGTTCCCCTTAAAATCCATACCAGACCTGAAGGGTCTCATATAGATTTTGAGGGGGACCCCATGCCATTTTTTTTTTTTAATTTTGACCGGGGGTCCTCTTAATATCCATACCAGACCTGAAGGGACTGGTGTGGAATTTAGGGGGACTCCCACGATATTTTTTTTTAAATTTTGGTTCGGGGTTCCCCTGTGGGGAATTACCATGCCATTTTTATCAATGAACTTTTATGTGTGTTGTCGGACCGACAATTCATTGATAGCCGCGAGTAGTTTTAAATGACTTTTTTTCCTTTGAAATGTCATTTTGCTGTCAGACTGTTCTAAACACGGGAAACATGCGCCCCTTTACAGGCATACTATAGACACCCCCCATGTACGAAATTTAAAGGAATATTACACTTTTATTGTTTCACTTTAAGCATTATTAAAATCACTGCTCCCAAAAAAACGACCGTTTTTAAAAAAATGTTTGCATTGATCCATGTCCCCTGGGGTAGGACCCAGGTCCCCAAACACTTTTTATGACAATACCATGCATATAAGCCTTTAAAATTAGCACTTTTGATTTCTCCCATAGACTTTTAATGGTGTTTTGTGGCTTTCGAATTTGTCGCGAACACCCCAAATTGTTCGCTGTTCGGTGAACTGGTGAACAGCCGATGTTCGAGTCGAACATGAGTTCGACTCGAACTCAAAGCTTATCCCTATTCAGGAGGGATGACTTATAAGGAAGACACAACATGGTGAGCTGTAGTAATCGCCAGTCGGTCTGGGATCCTCTGTGTCTTGTACGTGGGCTGGACTTCAGGGCATCTCATCTCGGTGAGTAAGATGTGGTCATCTGCTTGGGCTCTGTTCACTTGTCCAATCAGGCAACAGGAGCACCTCATCATGACATATAGAAGGAATAGAAATAAAAACAACATGAGTATATATACCCCTACTTCCTTCAACCATGATCCGATGGAAAATAAAAAATCCCCCAAAGTTTCCCAAACCCTTAAAATGAAACCAACCTTCACTAGCTATAGCTCTGGCTTTGCCTTGCAGTGATCTAAACTTTATCCATATGGGCCTGAACTTTGTCACTAGTATCCCCGATCCAGGTATAATAATATTTTCCTATGAATTCACAGAAACCCCCATTGGATGCCAACAGATAATAATGGCCATCTTTTAATAAAAAGGTCTTGATTTGTCGTTAGTCCTGTGGGAACTTCCTTGTAGTTTCAACAGTTACATTAAACATCCCATCCACAATGGATGAGAAATTGTTCAATCATTTCATAAGCTTAAGCCCCCACCATGTACAAGCAGGAAACCATGCCCAGACCTGGTCGGGGTTGATGAACAATTCCCTTCTAGCTGTCCCTGCCATTCTTACTTTCTTTTGCGCCATCAGATCCTCACGATCGGCCGCGACATAGGATGCTGGGACGAGTTTCACCAGGACACATGAACCTCTTGCATTAGGGGGAATTACCTTATAAGCTGTAGACCTGCATAAATAATGAACCAAAGTTGAAGCACTTGTGGGCTACCCAGTTGTCCCGATACCAAAACTGGCAAGAACAAGAGCTATTGTTAAAACTATAACTAATTTTACACTCTAGAAATGTATCATTAAATTCTATTGACAAGTGTCTGTTTGTATTTTACTAGTTTATCAAAACTCCTCATACCAAAATGAACATCCTATATATTATGTACTGCTGTCATTGCTGGGGTACTAAAGCTTGGTGGAGATTCAGAGTAGACCCAACAATGTCTCCTGTTCACTTTCTTAGCTAGTTGGAAAATACACTTTAAAAATATACATAAACAAAGATACTCCTCATCCTTTGGTGTAGTTGAGCAGCTTCTTGCAGTGGCTGGTGTGGATCCAGTTGTCTTGTCCCTCCATTTTTTTTTACAATGACCCAGTCACCTGGTTGCAAAGCATGTAAAGCAGTTATTGTGTCAGGGTCCAGGAGGGGCTCATGAACCATGTGGTGGACTTTTTGAAGTTCATGTTACAGTGATTGCACCTACCCCATCAGCTGAGAATGTTGACAACTGCTGAGGAAAGTACAACCCTGTTTTTGGTTGACCTCCAAACAAATCTAACTCAATGACTGTGTTCACTGCGTGGCTTACCATTTGGGGTGTAATACCTGGAACCATTAACAAAAAGGTTCTTAGCATCTGGGCTGGGAGCCTCCTTCACTGCTGCTTGCTGATTCAAATTCCAGCAAAGAAAGACAGTCGTGGAACATGTTATCCTACTAGGTCACAAACTTGGCTAGAATTAGAGCAGTTAGTATTATTGGTTTGAAAATTGTCATTCTCACCATTATCATCTACCCATTTTCTTCCTCATTACATACTGGAGGAAGAGACGCAGGGTTTAGAATGGTGCAGAAAAAAACAATTAAACGGTGAAATAGCCTATGATACTTTTACCTTCTTAGGCGTGTGTATTTATGCATGTGTACAGCTATCTACATACACCTGCTTTCTATGTAACCTGAAAAGATAATTATAAACAAAAGTTATTACTCTAGCCTTCATATTTTCCCTGCAAAGAATGGTAAGCAATACAACATTCGTGTACATTGGTAAATTGTCACTGACATTCCTCAAAACCGACAGCAACTATCCCTCTGTAACCCTTACTTTCATGTTCCTACTAAAATACAACAGCTGCGACACGTAAGAGGGCTGTCGTGGTAGGTTCAAACATATTCTTGTTACTACATACAAACAATGAGAAGACTAAAACATGAGACAAACATTTAGATACAAATGTGGGGGAGATATTTCATAGTTCCCAAAACAAAAATGAAATAACAAAACAACCAGATGGAATGCTGCCTTCACTCTTTTAGCGATAGGAAAAAATACAATGGGAGAAACACGAGAGAAGCTCGAAATCTTGTATGAACCTGCCACACAAAGTTCAAAAACAGGCATGAGATTTTTTACCACACAAACGTGTACTACACATGCATCAACTCACTCATCATTACAGATTTCTGAAGCCACAGCTGAACTACTTCCAAGATATTTTTATTTTGGGGTCTCGTACCTCCAGGCATCAAAAGTACCTTCCAAAGGAATACACCTTACTGTACCCTCTGACCATACATGCCAATCTTTAAGGGGTCTAATGGCCTTAGCTCCAAACCCAGACTTTACGTATTGTGCAGCTGTCTGACTGAGGTGCATGGACAGCCCATTTCCCATACGATTCAAATTGCTTTTTTGGCGAATTCCGCTTCCAGAGAACCCTGCGCTTTACTTTCGGAGCAGTTATTGTTTTGCGCCTTTATCACTATAACTGGCCCCCACTTTCCAATTGTTATACACGGCCTGATCAGGGCTGCTAGAATGCGTTTTATGTTAATACAATCACGTTTTATGCTAATACAATCACGTTTTATGCTAATACAATCACGCACTGGAATTCCGACTATTATATATGGCCCAGCTGGTCTCACGATATTGTCAGGGCTGGGCTCAGCCCTTCCTTCTCTGAGCTGGCCACTCAGCTGTCAGCTAATTGCCAGCTCCTTTCTCTCCACAGTGACTCAGCTGTTGATGATCTGCTCATCAGTCCTGGCTACTTAAACCGTCCAGCTCACTTCATCTCTGCCTTCGCATTTGGTCACATCTCAGAGACTTTATCCTGCGTTCCTGTTGAAGACTTGCTCGGCTGAGGTCCCTTCTGGCTCCTGATCCATGCTTGCTGTACTACTACGTTGATCTCTGGCTCTCTGACATTGGCATTGGCTGACTACCCGATCTGGTATCTGAACTCTGGCTATGTATTGACTATGCTTACACTGTTTACCTTTTTATTATTATTAAACAATTGTGATTAACTGTACTTCTGTCGCGGTCTGATTCATGGTTTCTGACAGTAAGCGAATTCAGAAGATGCAGTCAGTGCACTTGTTGGTAATATTATTTCCAGATTGGATCGATAGATGTCTTGGCGTTACAAATGCTCCTGAGTTGCACAGCTCACCTGGAATCTTCCACTATGGCTGCTCCAGTACAACCTCAAGTATTACCTCTATAAGAGGCATGTGTGGTTCCGCTCCGCTTCCCCAGTGATTTGGGGGCGATCCAGTTCAATGCAGAGGTCTCTCAACCAAGTTGAGATATACTTTGAGATGCTGCCCCAGTTTCCCATGGACAGAAGCAAAGTAGGTTTTGTGATATCTTTGCTTTCTGAGAGAGCCTTGGCCTGGGCAAACCCTCTATGGGAGACACACAAACCCATGGCCCTGAGTTACCCAGAATTTGTGCTTAAAAGCACAAAAACAGCTCTCTTATATAATACAGAGAATGCGCACTTGTATGTCTCCAAGTAACACAGACAGATGCTGGTATCACCTTGAGCTTAGCAGAATCCTCGAGAGAATAGCCAGCTCCTTTTATTTATACTATAAACATGAATAACAAAGGAAGGTGGTGGCTTCAGAATCAGCCAATCAGACTCTTGTATATATTCAAATTGAAATACAGTAGTGACGTGTGCAGATGGTCATGTGCAGAGCCATGCGGCAAGCATCTTGTGAGACACAAAGGACTCTACTTACATGGCTCTGAACACGATCGTGTGCACATTCCCACTGCTACCAATGATGCGAGCCATACTCTATCATGGCTCAGTGGACTATAATTTTGTATGGTTATGCTATGGTTCCCATATACGCAGATCTGCTTACTCAGGAGTTTAGATGCGGTCGCCATGGAGTGGCCAGTCCCTTGGTGAGGCATAAACAAACATCCTTAAAAGAGCACACAGATCTGCCGTGTCCACGGGAAGGTTTTCCCAGCCAATGGTCTTCCACCAATGTCTGTATGTGCGAATATACGCTCGCATGAGCACATTGCAGCAAATCTGACACTGAGGGACATCTGATAACATACATTAATAAAAATTTCCACAACAACATGTGACTTCATGAAAGGGTACCCTTTCATGAAGTCACTTTTTTCCCTATGAACTGTCACTTGGAGATTATTTGTACTGGACTATATTATTGCACTATTATCACTTTGGGGCATTTTTTGCACTTCATTTTTGCACTTTGAAAGTTATTATTGCAATGTTATCATTTACATTGTTGCATATTTTGAAGATTATTTGCACTATATTATTCATTATT
Source organism: Aquarana catesbeiana (assembly GCF_042186555.1). NCBI lineage: Eukaryota > Metazoa > Chordata > Amphibia > Anura > Ranidae > Aquarana > Aquarana catesbeiana. The sequence goes on from NC_133324.1 coordinate 42,174,531, forward strand.
CAGTTTTAGCAGGACCACGGAAGTGCTACCTCTATAGCTTGTATATTGCACTTATAGATTCATATATCATACCTTAATCATTTATATTCCATTTAGTTGAGTCAGCTCCACATACTTTTTATTTGTCATTCTGTGTGAGAACACCTTTCATGTTGGCAGCTACTCATTTATATTTTATGGTGTAGTATAGGTTTGCGCATTAGTTACCCACTTTTTTCACACATAATCTGGTGCAGCTGTGCATAGAAACTAATTAGATTGTAACCTCAGCTTGTTCAATTAAGTTTAACCACTTAAGGACCGGAAGGATTTGCCCTTTTAATGACCAGGTAATTTTTTTGCAATACGGCACTGCATCGCTTTAACTGACAATTGCGCGGTCATGTGATGCTGTACCCAAACAAAATTGATGTCCTTTTTTCCCACAAATAGAGCTTTCTTTTGGTGTTATTTGATCACCTCTGCAGTTTTTATTTTTTGCCCTATAAACAAAGAGCGACAATTTAAAAAAAAATAGTTTTTAACTTTTTGCTATAATACATATCTGAAAAAAAATATAAAAAAAAAACATTTATTCATTAGCTTAGGCTGATATATATTCTTCTACATATTTTTGGTAAAAAATTGCAATAGACATATATAGATTGTTTTGCGCAAAAGTTATCACGTCTGCAAACTATGGGATAGATTTAGGGACTTTTTAAAATTTTATTGCTTTAACTAGTAATAGCAGTGATTTTTAGTGGGACTGCGACACTGCTGCGGTCAAATCTGACCCGAAATGACACTTTTTGGGGACCAGTGACATTATTACATTGATCAGTCCACTGATCAATGTATAAATGACGCTGGCAGGGAAGGGGTTAACACTAGGGGGGATCAAGGGTTCAACTGTTTAAATTTGTTCCCTCAGCGTGTTCTAACTGTAAGTTCACTGACAGAGATCACTTTGCCCGATCACCGGGAACAGAAGATCTCTGACATGTCCCCTGTCAGAACAGGGATCCGCCTTGTTTACAAAGGCAGATCCCCATTTTGCCTCTGTACTAGGTGATCGCAGGTCACCGGCTGACTTCGAGTACGCCCGACCAGCGGGCACGCTCCTGCAGCATGCAGCCGGAGCGAAAGCATGCCGCCCGCAACTGCGTCTACGCGAGCCGCCATACAGGTACAGCGATGCGCGCAGGACAGCCGTTCTTCTGCCATGTAACGATGGCAGCTGGTTGGCAAGTGGTTAAACAACAAAACCTAGAAACTGATTGGTTTCTCTGCGGAGCTGCACCTGATACTATTTTAGTGAATAAGCCCAGTGTATTTTTTGATATTACAAAGAAATTCATTATGCATGGATTCCATAGACTTTCCATTATGGGGTGTACTAACATTCTTGGTATATTGTGTAAAAAGAAAAAAAAAACATGTGGGACTTTACAGGTACAAACAAGTGTCACTGCTAAAATTGTATTTTCAGATCATAATAAAACCCTGTAAAAAGATTGATGTATGTTAATGTTCTATATTCTATGATACCTCCATGTATACCCTATTATTCAAAAACAATGACCATTGCTAATCTGTACAATACTTTTTTACCTCATTATGTAATATCATTGCATGGATCAATGAAGGGAATACAATAAATTCTCAACATGATTTATGAACCAAGAATCTACTTCTTCGTGAGAGCACAGTATTTGTACAATCATACAATATATTAATAGAAAATAAAAATGAAAATGAAAAACATTCATTTAATATGATGGAAAAGTTTACATGTATAACCTTGTAATAAGCCACAGCCAGTATAATAAAATCATTAACACCACTCCTATATGCAAAATTCCAACTGTCTGGACAGGGGCTACGGGAGATAGATGAGATAGTCCACTCCACTCCACATTAAATCTGTGGGTATTATAATAATGATAAATTGAATCTGTTAATGACAAGATAATCTAGTAACTTAAAGTTATAGTGAACTTCCCAAAGATAAATTTAAGAAAGGGGTAAATCTTCAGTTACAATATATATCCTCTAGAGACCGCATTATTCAGCGTAACATTTTTCATTATTCTCACCTTACTCCTGCCAAGTTGTATAAAATGGGGTTTTCCCCCTCCGCAGAATGTTTTAGAGGATGTGGCCAAACTGCTGACTTCATATACTGCTTCTAGACCTGCCCCATTTTTGGACAGATATTGGTTCCTTTATTTCCTCCACCCTGGGCCTGTCCTATATCCTGAATCCCAAGAACTGCCTTCTAGGCATTTTTGGTGACCTGTCTATTCCCACTTATGCTAAGAAACTATTCTGCATCTTATACTTTTATGCAAAGAAGTCCATATTATTATCATGGAAGGGATCACAATCCCCAACAAGATCCACATGGTTGAAACTAATTAATGACTCTTTACCACCATATAAACTTACATTTGAGACCCACAAGAGAGCTAACACATTCCAAACAATTTGGGGCAGATGGATAGCCAGCCCTCTGACTCTTACTCAAGGGTCAGCTTGTTAGCTTTATTACTCTTTGATTGTAATAACCACCTTATTCAGTTTTCTTTATGTCTGTATGTAAATTTGTCTTTATAATCAATAAAAATATCTAATCTTAATTTCACATCAAAAGCCCCTCTTCACACCAGATCTCCCCATCATGTCAGAGGCACCCCTATACATCAGAGTCCTCCCTATGTGTCAAAACCCCTATTATATACCAGATTCCCCCCATCAATTAGTCTTCTCATTACATCACAGTCTACCCATCACAAAGCCCCCCAAATCACAGAGCTCCTCATCACACATTTCCCCCAGCACACAGTTCTTCCTAATCACACAGTCCCCTCTTCACATCAAAGCCCTCCAGCAGTGTGGTAAAAAGCGGGAAGTGGAGCAGGTCTGGAGGAGCCATTTTTGCGGGAAGGCTGGCTGCCAACATCATAGCAAATAACAACACCACACCTACTGCCCTAGAGCATTATTGGTTGTTATGGTGCAATGAAAATAACTGTTTTACCCTATATAATCAACAAGGAGAACCAAACTCAGTACTGAAAAACACTAGTGAATGTTAATGTAAGACTCTACAAGTAAAAACTAACTAACCTACACAAAACTGTCATGGGAAAGAAAGTCCCAGAATGTCCATGCTGAACAGGTGGATTATGGGATGTTTAGTTCAATCACCGTGAAGGAGTGGAAGAGAGAACTTTTACAAAACTGCCTGGGAAGATCCAGGGCACTTGGTACCAGGAAAGGAATGTTGGGACAGAATGCTGAGTCTGTTAACAGCTGTCTGCCAGCACAACCTATTCCCTAGACACAAGTGTAATCGCTAGTCTATCCTCAGCTGTTCCAGAAACACAGAGCAAAGTTGCCAGTCGAACCTCAGCTGTACCAGAGACACGGGAACCACCAGTCTATCCCCAGCATTCAAAGAACACAGAGGAGGATCGGCAGCCCATCCTCGGTGTCCAATAGACACAGAACTAGATCGCCAGTCTGTCCCAGCTGTTCCAAAAGGGCCAATTGGGTTCTCCGGAGTCATCACATTAGTGTATGAGGGGCCCCTCCACTGTCTGTATCTACATCTGAGTTTGGTAAGAGGGTTATTTACCCTCATCCTTGTACTGTATAGCAGACACTGACACTCCAGTTCATTATTGCCTTACCTACCACCCTTTGTGTGTCATCCATCCTATCCAGACCATTCTCAAAGGTATTGTCCTAACACCCCAAGGCTGCACTTCTTCCTACAATACTACTCCTTTGCTAATTTCCCCTCCCACCCTAAACATACTGTAGCTCCGTGACTGATTTGAGTTCTTCCTTGAGTTAAACCCCTCCAGTTACCTCTTCTACAATTACTGACTTTAAACAGTCAAGGATCATTGAGCTCCAGCAATTGTGCACCACCGAAAGGGCTCCAACCAAGCTGTCAAAAACGAAATTCTTTTCTTCCTCATTCTCTGGGAATCTATATATATATATGAAAAAGAGAAAAGTTCCCCCAAGGTGGGGTTTTCTGGCAGCAAAGTACAAATATTGAATCAAAGTATGTATAAAAGTTTATTTTACAAAAAAATCACATATCATGAAAGTTTAAGAAATGAGCTCCAGTAGGAAGTATTTTGACCTTATTAAAGTCGACATACACTATACAGACATATTTCCATAATAACATTAGACAAAAATGTCAGCAATATGGAAAATAAGCTGACGCGTTTCAACCCATATACTAGGGGTCTTCTTCAGAGGGTCAGTCTGTTGAGAGATGTATGATATAAGTACACATGTGACAGAGCACTTACATACAATAACAGTAATATACAATGTATACACCTGATATAATTACCCAACAGTGTATGTCCAGTAGGGGAAAGGAAACTTCCTACATATAGGTCCCTTTAAAAGCTGCTCACTCTCTCACCCCCAGGGGGTCCCAAGGCACCTCCACCAACACCGCAACCAGAAAAAGGGGCAGTAGTCCAACGATGTGGCTTACAAGAAGTCACACTGAAAAGTCACCCCTCATCGGGCCAGGTGATCAGTCAAGGGGAAAAGCCACACCTGCAGCGGAAATCCCCAAAAAATATAGACTAAATAATATATCCCTGCATATGAGAAAGGATTATTAGAAAAAATATATAGTTGTCCAAATAGATGGGCAATTGACTGGCTACCAGGCACCAGTCCATAGGTGCAGTTAGCGGCCTCTAGGTGCTTGGCAACTATATTTCTAGTAAACAGTAATAGATAAATATAATAGGATAAATTAAGAGAAAAAAATTGGATAAATGAGTTTAATGGTTGAATGAAGTAATGGATTAGAGGGTCAGAGTAATATATGACAGCTTGATTAAAATAAATTAAAGGGGTTGTGAGAACGTGAAAAGGATACAGTGAAATATTGAGTATCTAAAGAAATATTTATGTATACATGGTATTAGAGGAGTGACCCAACGGGTGAAGAGTAATGCATTCAGTGTGTGCCAGACCACAGTGTGAAACTAGTAGGGCACAAGGGTACAAAAAATAGACAGTGTATAACTAAAAAGGAAGAAAAAGAAATTACCACTAGAGCCTGATATAGAAAAAAACAGCAAGATAAATCCAAATGTACCTTAACAAGTGTTGAAGCAGATATGAAGCTGCGCCAAATCGCCCTATATAGACAGACTATCATTTGTGACCTAGCCCGGGATTGGCCACAAGTTGTGTCAGGCTCAGTGGATCAGTGTCCAAACTGGGTCGACAAGCCTGAAATATATATATATAGAAAGGGGTACTAGGAGTAACTGCACATAGGTACATAATATATTTGTTATAGAGTATAGGTATAGAGGCAAAGATGGCACAAGAACATACTGCTCAAGTGTATACTTACAGTGCAGGAACTGCATAGATTTCTAACCCACCAAGCAGAGAGACTACAGATCCAGAAACATTTACATGTATATATACTTACTAGGGGCGTATCCTAATCAAGGTGGATCCACTACAGGTGCGCATCCCCCCCCCAAACAAAAACCCCCAAAGGGGGGCCGATCAAATAGACCGTCATGGGCGGCATGGCTGCCATTCAGGCAGCCTCGTGTGGCTTCCCTATGTCACGTCGCACGTGTGGGGCCGCCGCGCATATGCAGTGACGCGAACGTCCGGGAATGGTCCGGAACGCCGCTGGCAAGGAAGAGAAATCCCCAATGCAGCAGCCGATACCAGCCCGGGTGCCTGATGGGGAAAGAAAGGGGGAGGAGCTGCTAGATGTTAACTGGTTCCTTCCCCCCTTGCGGGGAAGGCACATCAGAGGAGAAAACCCCCAGATCCAGAAGTAGCGGCAGCGAGTGTGTCAGATCCCCAAAGATAGAGAGAGGGCCAGAAAAGGAAACATCACAATAATTTACATTTACTTACAAACAAAAGAAATGTATAGAAGCAAATGGTACATGACATGCGTGGGTATATTCTCCCAAACTCATTTCAAATGGCATGGTGGTATTAACCAGACATCATAGTATACATAAGCATGAGACATCATTACAAGTAAGGGACAATAATCACGCTCGTTGATAACTCTGCAAAGACACAGCAAAAAGAATAAAATAAAATAGGACAAGATAAAACCAAAACCAAAATCAGATCATCCAAAAGGGGAGGGGAAATATGATAACCAGAAAGATGGTCAAAGGGGCTTTTTTGTTGGGAAAAAGACTTCTAATGCCGCGTACACACGGTCGGACTTTTCGTCTACAAAAGTCCAACGGACGCTGACGGACTAAAGCTGGCTGGTAATCCGATCGTGTGTGGGCTTCTCCGGACTTTCAACGGACTTTTTTAGCCTCAAATCCGACGGACTTTAGATTTTAAACATGCTTCAAATCTTTACGTCGTAACTACGATGGACCCCGAAATCCGCTCGTCTGTGTGCTAGTCCGACGGACAAAAACCCACGCTAGGGCAGCTATTGGCTACTGGCTATGAACTTCCTTATTTTAGTCCGTTGTACGTCATCACGTACGAATCCGTCGGACTTTTGTGTGGTCGTGTGTAGGCAAGTCCGTTCGTTAGAAAGTCTGCCGCAAGTCCGCCGAAAGTCCGCCGGAAGTCTGTCGGACAGGCTGTCGGACTTTTGTAGCTGAAAAGTCCGACCGTGTGTACGCGGCATAAGAGTATTTATTGGGTTTTCCCTGAAACAAAGCCTTTTAAAAATGGGGCAAATGAGATAGCCTCATTTAATCCTGGGAAAGAGGTGGCATCTAATTTGAATATCCACCTCTGTTCGTGTTGCAACAAAGTTTTATTCCAATCACCGCCTCGATCTGGTATATGAATCCGATCGAGTGCGGTGAAGGATACTTTAGGTATCCTGTAGTTATGCACTGTCACCACATGTCGCCCAAGTGGCACATAGTGGTTACCGATTTGCATATGATAGATATGTTTTGAGATACGACGATGGAATTCTTGTTTTGTCTTCCCAACATAATATGCCCCGCATTCGCATGACATGAGGTACACCACTCCTCTTGTCTGGCAGTTGGTGAAGTGCACGGGCTTGAACAGTACTCCATTCGGATGGCGGAATGTTTTTTCCCATCTTATGTCTTATCCCCGCTGACAGGACAGAGCTCTGTATTGCTTACAGTCAGAGAGTTCTGTCCTGTCATCTTCTTTACCGATCAGCAGGTGCCAAATGTCATCCATTGGCCAGGACCCACTGATCAGTTCGTGCTGAGACTAATGACAGAATAGCCGGCGCGGCTGTCATGCGCTCGCACAGGTCCTACCCGGAAGTGCTGGATTATGTATCTAATAATGTGATCCAGTGCAGAAGATCCACTGTGCTGCCATACTCCTACACTACAGATTCAACTCAAGTTTATGTCTTCTAACTCATTGTCAGGAGTGTGGCAGAGTGGTTAAATTGATAATATGAATAGTCCATACACCAGATTAGTCTCAGGGGGCTATTTCACTCAGTAGCTCCTTAAGGACTGTGCTGCATATGTACAAATTACATCCCCACTGCTCCTCCAAAAATGACTGTTTAATTAATTAGAATAAAAATTAATCTGTGTTATATGTATTACTTTTGGCAGACAGTGAGAACTGTATGAATTGTCCAGAGGAAGAATGGCCCAATGAGAAGAAAGATCGGTGTATTCCAAAACACCTTGAATTCCTTTCCTACACTGATGGCATTTCTAAAGTATTCCTAACAGTTTCTGCTGTACTCTGCATTGTGACTGTTTTAATAAAGGGGATTTTTATTACCTATCTGAACACCCCAATCGTCAAAGCTAATAACAGAAATCTGAGTTTTGTTCTTCTTATCTCCATTTTGTTAAGCTTCCTCTGTGTGTTCTTGTTCCTTGGTCAGCCTCTGGATATAACCTGTATATTGCGTCTCATGACATTTGGAGTCATCTTCTCCATAGCTGTCTCCTCTCTTCTTGCTAAAACAATCATGGTTTATATCGCTTTCAAAGCCACCAAACCTGGCAGTTACTGGAGGAAATGGCTTGGAAGCAAACTGGCCAATTCCATAGTATCAGTGTGTTCATCCATTCAAGTAATAATATGTATTTATTGGTTGTCCTCTTCTCGCCCTTTTAAGGAAATGGACACTCGCTCTTATCAAGACAAGATCATTATTCAGTGTAATGAAGGGTCAGTTATCGGGTTCTACTCTGTGTTGGGTTATATGGGGTTTCTGGCAGCTGTGAGTTTTGTTCTGGCTTTCATGGTGAGGACATTACCGGACAGTTTTAATGAGGCCAAATACATCACCTTCAGCATGCTGGTTTTCTGCAGTGTCTGGATTTCCATGATCCCGGCCTATCTGAGCACTAAAGGGAAATACATGGTGGCTGTGGAGATATTTGCCATATTGGCCTCAAGTGCTGGACTTCTAAGCTGTATATTTTTTCCAAAATGTTTCATTATTTTATTTAAACCTGAATTGAATACACAGTCATGTTTACTTGATAGCAAAAATAGACATGAATAACTACTCTTAGGAATTTGTTTATAAATGTTTTCACACAAGATTCAAATAGCTTTCAGCCAAGTCTAATGAATTTCAAATGTTGTTAATCCTAGGTCAAAGTTGTGTAAATCTCGTGCAATTTTTTGTTTTTAAAGGTAGATGGAGATGAAACCTGGGGCTGGAAGTGGGTGATGGTTTTCAAATGAATGTTATTGTTATGTTGGTTTATTCCCTGTAGCACATTTGATTAGTAAGTAGGCAGCTTCTGCAAGCCAACCATGTCCAAAATGATGTTTTTTTCAAGGTTAATTAGGTACTGATGAATTAGGCCCATTCACACATGAGCATTTTGTAGCTTGAAGCCTGAAGCTACAAAACCCTGGAGGGGAAAAAAAACAATTATTCTCTATGGAGATGGTTCACATCTCCACTCCAAAATGCCTGAAGCCAGAAGCTCTAAAACGCCTAAAGCTCAAACAGTTCTGTAACTATTATTTTAGGCAGATTTGGGCGTTTTTCAGCTTTTTACATTGATGACCTTTTGACCTGTACAAAATAACAGAAAAAACATGTCAAAATCGCGTTTAAATCCGCTGTAAAATTGCGCAACTTTCTGCCTGAAAATGATATGCTCGGGTGTGAATGGGGCCTTAATATGTGTGTTAATATGTTAATATATTCATTAGTTATGTCTGAGTCACCAGAATGTCAACCGAGGATTTTGCTAAGCCTTGGTGAAGGGGCTGATGTTGGACTCCTAAAATGTGTTGGCTGTTTTACCCATTTAGTATTTGAAATAAACCTCATATCGGACGTAAACTATTTATTGTGGCACTTCAATATTCAGATTAAGATTTTTGAACAAACCCCCCAGTAAAGTTCTCCTCTCCTTACAAAACCTGCCTCTGAAATTTGCCTATACTAAACCCAAAGTGTCTTTTCATAAAAAAAATAGATTTTTGAATGTTCAGTTTATGTTCTAATAGTAAATGGGGTCAAATTGATTTTTTTACTGTAGCAATAAAAAAAATCAAAGGAAAATGATGGACATATTTTATATATAGCCAGCTTATGAACCAACAATGTAAAAGGAGCCAAGAGCTTCACCTGCTGGCTGGAACTGTAAGCGTGGGGAAAAATATTCTAAAAAAACAAAAAAAAAAAAGCATTAATAAAGTTGACAAATCAATATAAAACATTATACATTTCCTTTAACAGGTAATCAGTGGAAAGCTAAGGATATCCCTAGACTTGTCAAGTGGAAATTATCTTGTTTAGAGCTCTTCTAAACTCATTAAACTCATTTTAGTTATAATAAAATTATTCTCCAGTTTCTTAGAAATATAAATCATATTTAAGATCACATTTAAGTAAACCTGTGTTTTTCCCCAGAAGAGTAAATAGTTATCTTAACTGCCCACTCCCCACCTGATCATATTCATATTCTCTTTGATTGCCACCTTTCCTTTCACTACTGAAAGTGAACACTAATACCTTATACTTCCAGGTATGAGGGCATGTGGTTTACTCCACTTCCTCCCATGTGACAACACTGGTGCTTGGTGATTGGTTGCTCAGACATCTGGCACTGTCTTTCTGTCTTTTGGAGTCATCGAGAGATGCTTGCCTTGTGAATAATTATCAGTTATTCAACAATAAGCATTTATGTAGACAGAGGTTTAAAATGTGAAAGGCTCATTGCTTCATTTTAATATGGAAGGAAATTTAGCAATTATTCCCAAGTACAGGAGATGATATGTTCATATGTATGCACCCCCTGACTAGGGTTGTCAACCTCCGGAAGTGAAAATTACTCACACGACACAAAATAATTACTGACAGAGACATTTTTTTACTGACATTTAAAATGTTAGTCAAAATGTCAGCATGTAAGCTACATATATTTAGCTAGTGGGATGTGCAATGTACTTGAGATATAACAAAAGACAAAACACATATTTCTCATTTTACATGAAGATCGGGATAAGATAACCCAGCAGTTCTGTAACCTATCTCCAATTTGAGAGATTCCCCTTCAATTTCAGTTCCATAGCCACTACAGAAAGTGAGGGGAAATTCCAGGTAGCCACCAAAATCACAGGAATAAGTGTCCCAATTTCTGAAGGTCCCCTCTATTCCTGTTGTGGACTTGATCTTATTTTTGGTGATAATGGTAAACAGCCTAAATAGAGGGTGAATCTTCCCAACCGGGGCACAGAGATATCAATAAACAACTGACATTTCAATTATCAGCTGCCACAGAGATAGTAATGTGAGTATTGTGGAAATAACAAGAAAGTACCTTTCAGAAGTATTCAGTGGAGCAGTTGTCCCCATGTGAAGGTTTCCCCTCACCACCTTTTCCACTGACAACTGCAATTTTTGGGGAAATTGGTAACTTTCTGCTATTGTGATAATAGGCAAAACAGAAAAGGTTGATCCTCCCTAGCATGGTGCCAGATCTGCTTCCAAAAACTGAATCAAAATGAAGAAAAATTACCCTTTGTAGGCAGAAGATACAGAGATAAACACTTAGGGCTTGACTGGCCATAACCCCAATATTTTTACAACTCAAACTGTAATTTTCTGTATTTGAAACTATTTCATACAGTATGTTATCACAGTACAAACAAATTATTTTTTTTTTTTTAATTGTCTGTTGTACAGTCACAAGGGGAAGGAATCAAATATGTACATGCTTGCAGTCAGTGGTTCTCCTACACCACCACCACCACCTCATCTTTGTCTTTATACAACTCACCAGCAGCTGAAGAAACACCCAGTGGTTTACATTCAGACTTTGATAAAGTATCATCCTTGTGGTCATACATTGTGATATCAACATTTCCATTCATTTTCTGAGTAATTCTTCCTAGGCTACTCTTCACTGACAACATTGGAGTGAAAAGTTTGTTCCAAAGATTAATTTTAATTTACTTAACAGATGAGAACAAACATTCTACCTCAGCTGTCCCAGGAAGAAAAAGAATAGTTTTTGCAAATTTTACCAGACATTGGAATTTAGGTACTTTCAGATTGTCCTGGTGGATAATAAAGCATTGTGCTACCATGTGCCAATAAGAATTATATGTGTCACTCTCAGGAACATCACTGAAGTTTGTCACATATTACTTATGTTATTCAATAAACTCAGTATATAGAGTGTCAAAATCAGATGGGGGGAAATGCTTTGCAAGTTCAATAATGTTCCCAGATTTAGCTGTTTGGAGGTTTTAGTAAAAACAAAGGCTTAATGATTCTGTTTGCAATGGGCATGCAATTTTAATGGCAGTGACTGCTCTTGTGTAAAATGTTGTTTCTTGGACTGTAACTGTTGAATAGCTGACAAATAATCTACTGTAGATAGATATTTATCAAAGGCCAAAAAGGCCAGAAAAGACACAGCATCCCAATTATACACAAAAGAGAAAGGGAAAAAACACAGGACTTTTAAAGGTACCACAGTAAGGTAACTACAATTGCTTTAGATAAAATTAAACATATTTTATTTGTAACAATTAAAATTGCTAAAAATCTTTGTCATATCAATATACAATTCATACACCAATGCAGTCACTTCAGTTCTACATGTTTCGCCCCAATGAGTTTCTTCAGGAGACTCAATAGTGCTGAATGAAATTGATACTATAGATGAAAAAGACATAGAAATAATTACTAAATGCTGAATACAACACATTACATTTTTATCACAATGCTTTAATTTTTGTACATATATTAAAAGTTAAAGTGTCAATATTTTATGTGGCCACCATTATTTTCCAGCACTGCCTTAACCCTCCTGGGCATGAAATTCAACAGAGCTTCACAGGTTTCCACTGGAGTCCTCTTCCACTCCTCCATGATGACATCACGAAGCTGGTGGATGTTATAGACCTTGCGCTACTCCCACCTTTTGTTTGAGGATGCCCCACAGATGCTCAATAGGGTTTAGGTCTGGAGACATGCTTGGCCAGTCCATCACCTTTATCCTCAGCTTCTTTAGGGGTTGTAATCATGTTGGAATAATGCCCTGTGGCCAAGTCCCTGAAGGGAGGGGATCATGCTCTGCTTTAGTATGTCACAGTACATGTTGGCATTCATGGTTCCCTCAATGAACTGTAGCTCTCCAGTGCCGGCAGCACTCATTCAGCCCCAGACCATGACACTCCCACCACCATGTGTGACTATAGGCAAGACACACTTGTCTTTATACTCCTCACCTGGTTGCGGCCAAACACACCATCTGAACCAAATACGTTTATCTTGGTCTCATCAGACCACAGGACATGGTTCCAGTAATTCATGTCTTTAGTCTGCTTGTCTTCAGCAAACTGTTTGCGGGCTTTCTTGTGCATCATCTTTAGAAGAGGCTTCCTTCTGGGACGACATCCATGCAGACCAATTTGATGCAGTGTGCGGTGTATGGTCTGAGCGCTAAGAGGCTGACCCCCCCACCCCTTCAACCTCTGAAGCAATGCTGGCAGCACTCATATGTCTATTTCCCAAAGACAACCTCTGGATCTGACACTGAGCATGTACACTCAAGTTCTTTAGTCGACCATGGCGAGGCCTGTTCTGAGTCTAACCTGTCCGGTTAAACCGCTGTATGGTCCTGGCCACCATATCTTGGCAAGATATGATTTAGATGGTTATACAGGGATCATGCTGAGTTTATGATAATTACCTTGTTCTTAATAGTTGATAGAACCAATTTGTTCCCCTTTTCTCATTGAGAAGGGTATTTTGCCACTATGGATGATGGAGGGAAAACGTGGATGGTAGATGCTGGATAGCCCAGATGGTGCATACACAGCGAGAATTTCTTCCACTGAGGGAGCCTATTATAATCGCTCTCCAATCATGCATCAGCCTAGTAAGGACTGAAAAATAAATAAAACACATATATGTTCACTCAGTGATATGTATCTATATAAGATACATGTAGAGAGGTATCTCCATAGCCAGTACAGCGGGAGGGAGACTAGGTGCATGCCTCTCATTCTATAGTACATCATGCAAGGCTGACTAGTGGGTCCCCCTTGAAGCATGGAGATAGTCACATATAGGTGCACAGAGATAGTTGGTTCTCACCTGTCCTAGAAGAAATCCAAAGTTGTCTATAGAGAGGGAGAGGAGAGACTCTCTCTCTCTCTTACAGCCTCTGTCGGAGAATGGCGGCTGATCACTGCTTCATATCTCTCCCCCATTCCAATGGCATTTGATGTCACCACTAGAGCGTGAATGACAGACAGATGCTGACACGCATGCGCTAGATCCATACAGCGGAAACAACTTGGTGTACCTACGAGCTGTTGTCACATCACCATATTGGATCATCCTTTCTCAGCATACACATAGGCAGGCTTAGCACGCCCCCCGAATAAATGTGGGCAGGACAGCTTGCACTATGGACCAGGATGCTCTAGGCAAAGCCTAGGTCGGATGGTTGAAGGACCCGGTCCGATATTGTGCATTAGTCTTATACTATATTGGGCTCAAGTCCGCCACAGGTGATTGGTAAAACACCTGCTCTGGGCATCTGTATGGTCACTGATCCCTCCCAGTTATGGTTTGGCAATGGTCATATAATATACACAAGGAATATTGATTCCACAGTGTTCAGTTAATTAAATCTCTAATTAAATCTCTATATATATCTCCTCTGGATTTGTCCCAACATCCTTATAAAGCACATCTCTAGATTTCAATTTCCATACATATTTGGACATCAAATTGCATAGGTTAATATTTATCTATATGTACCTAATTTTTCTGGCAATAATATTTTAGTACATATTAGAGGATGCATTAATATGCCCTGATTAAGTGGGGAATTATTGACAGAACGGTGCTCTCCTATTCACAAAAATTATTTATAAATGAGAGCATCGTTCAATCCAGGATGCTTTAATGCAGACAATTCGTGAATGCAGCAAGCTTCTCGCTGTAAGAGTATCTTGCCATTATCTCCCCCTCTTTCATTTAGTGGGATATATTCTAAAGCAAAAAAATGCATTTTTGAGCAGTCAAATTTGTGAAAAAGGCCTATGTGTCTACTAATGGGTGTCTCCATTCTTTTCTTTGAAATTAGAGAGACACGATCACGGATCTGATGGTAAAACGGTCTCTTGGTTTTTGCCACATAAAAAGCCACACAATCACACAGCATAATGTACACCACTCTCACTGATTGATAGTCAGACAGAAATTGAGGTCTGAAAATACGTCCATCAGGAAGAGTGATCCAATCAGCTTTAGGACTGTATCTTCAAAAATTGCATTTATTGCATGGAAAGGTTCCTTTTGATCTATTTTTGGTCCCCACTTTGGAAGTATAGTGTCTATGGACCAGATTATCTTTTAATGATTTTGATCTCCTGATGGTGATTTCTGGATAGGTTTTGAGATGTTTGGATATGGTACTGTCAGCCTTTAACAGATACCAATACTTTTGCATAATTTGATGGACTTGTTTGTGTTGTCCCGAGAAACAAGTGATCATACTGTAGACAGATGTCCCCTTGATTTGAAGTTTGCACTATAATGCCCTGTACACACGGTCGGACATTGATTGGACATTCCAACAACAAAATCCATGGATTTTTTCCGACGGATGTTGGCTCAAGCTTGTCTTGCATACACACGGTCACACAAAGTTGTCAGAAAATCCGATCGTGCTGAACGCGGTGACGTAAAACACGTACGTCGGGACTATAAACGGGGCAGTAGCCAATAGCTTTCATCTCTTAATTTATTCTGAGCATGCATGGCACTTTGTGCGTTGGATTTGGCAAGTTCTCAAACTTTGTGTGTCGGAAATTCTGATGGAAAATGTATGATGGAGCCCACACACGGTCGGAATTTCTGACAACAAGGTCCTATCAAACGTTTTCTGTTGGAAAATCCGACCGTGTGTACAGGGCATTAGTGTGGTAAAATGCAGTCAGTGCATCATTTTCCATTGAAACCACCAGGTTTGGCCTGATAATGTAGCCCAAAAGACCTTTAATGCCCTGTACACGTGGGCGGACTTTTCGGCAACAAAGGTCCGACAGTCTTTCCGACGGACTTTCGACAGACTTTTGACAGACTTCCGACGGACTTTCCAATGATCGGACTTGCCTACATACGATCACACCAAAGTCCGACGGATTCGTACGTGATGACGTACGACCGGACTAAAATAAGGAAGTTCATAGCCAGTAGCCAATAGTTGCCCTAGCGTTTTCATCCATCGGACTAGCATACAGACGAGAGGATGAAGCCCACACATCGGATTGTCCGCCAGGATTCAGTCCACCGAACCAGTCCGGTCGAAAAGTCCGCTCTTGTGTACAGGGCATAAGGAGCTGGCAGTACTTGACGTATAAGTCAGGTAACATAAGAGAATTGCAGTGGAAACTGTAATTGAATTGAATGAAATTTGGCAGAACTTTTTGAAGATACAGAAAGTACTACATAGTTATAGGTTCCTGGTGCTTGACACTTATTCTGTAGTTACCAAGCAGTCTGCATCATCGTTTGACTGCTTTCAGGGGATTCCAAACCTGAGAATAGCCCAAGAGCAGAGGCACACTTAAATGACAAATAAATTACAATATAACACTTTATATTGGATTGGTTACCTCTACTTAAATGTGGCTCTATGAGTCCAGGCAGGAGAAGAGCAGAAGACTGACCCTCTTTATGCCAGACCCCTCTCTTCTGTCTGCCGACACCCTAGGCCCAATTACAAACACTGTATTCAAATCAATATTTAACAGATTAGCTTCCCTGATAAACTGTCCAGCACACCCACTGCACATACAGCGCCCTGAGTATGTGTGTGTGGGCCAATATGGCACAAGTAACTCCAATCCCTTTAACCACTTCAGCCCCGGACCATTTGGCTGGCCAAAGACCAGAGCACTTTTTGCGATTCGGCACTGCATCGCTTTAACTGACAATTGCGCGGTCGTGTGACGTGGCTCCCAAACAAAATCAACGTCCTTTTTTTCCCACAAATAGAGTTTTCTTTTGGTGATATTTGATCACCTCTGCGGTTTTTATTTTTTGCGCTATAAACAAAAAAAGAGCAACAATTTTGAAAAAACACATTCTTTTTTACTTTTTGCTATAATAAATATCCCCAAAAAATATATAAAAAAATTTTTTTTTTCCTCAGTTTAGGCTGATACGTATTCTTCTACATATTTTTGGTAAAAAAAATTGCACTAAGTGTATATTAATTTGTTTGCGCAAAAGTTATAGCATCTACAAAATAGGAGATAGTTTTATGGCATTTTTATTAATAATTTTTTTTCACTAGAAATAGGCAGCTATCAGCGATTTTTATCATGACTGCGACATTATGGCGGACACGTCGGACAATGTTGACACATTTTTGGGACCATTGGCATTAATACGGCGATCAATGCGATTAAAAATGCATTGATTACTGTAAAAATGTCACTGGCAGTGAAGGGGTTAACACTAGGGGCAGTGAAGGGGTTAATGTGTGTCCTAGGAAGTGTTCTAACTGAAGGGGGATGTGGATTGTGCAGGGAAACTAACAGATCACCTGTTCATACTCTGTATGAACAGAGGTTCTGTCAGTTCTCCCCTCAGAGAACCAGAAATTGTGTGGTTACACACATAGCTCCCGGTTCTCTGTGTGCCCTGAGCGATCGCGGGAGCCCGGCGGTGATCGAGACCACTGGGCACTCGCATCGACTCCGTGGGTGAGCAGGGGGCGAGCACCTCCGGAGGCACGCACGCACCCCCTAGTGGCTGTCTATGGTACCGAAGTACCATGACGGCGATTTGTCTGCCTGTGCGATTCTGCCGCAGTATAACTGCGGTGGACAGTCGGCAAGTGGTTAAAGAAAGATGAGGCTTTGTATTTTCAGCTAGCCACTCGTTGGTGCACTTAAACTCCTGAATAGCAGAGCCAAACAACACAACTGGCCCAGATTATCGAGTAAAGAATGCAGGATCTTCCTAAGCAAGGTGAAAGGAAAATGGTGTCTGTATACAGTGTCTCTGTATCTGAATGGCTTTGTGTCCTGTGGCACTACAGGTGTCAGCAAGGTGACTAAGAGCAATGATGCTGTATACAAGGTCCATTCAACTCTATCTGTGTACTGTGTCCTTGTTTCCTGCAAATGGGCAAAAGCCCTCCGTGTGAAAATCCAACCGAGTGTACAGGGCATTAGTGTGGTAAAATGCAGTCAGTGCATCATTTTCCATTGAAACCACCAGGTTTGGCCTGATAATGTAGCCCAAAAGACCTTTAATGCCCTGTACACGCGGGCAGACTTTTCAGCAACAAAGGTCCGACAGTCTTTCCGATGGACTTTCAACGGACTTTTGACGGACTTCAGACGGACTTTCCAATGCACGGACTTGCCTACATACGATCACACCAAAGTCTGACGGATTCATACGTGATGACATCCGACCAGACTAAAACAAGGAAGTTCATAGCCAGTAGTCAATAGTTGCCCTAGCGTCGGTTTTCGTCCATCGGACTAGCATACAGACAAGTGGATGGTCAGAACAAGAAGATGGTCAGAGACTGCAGTTCCTATGGACGTTAGTAGATAATGGCCGATCGGCCCTCTCACCTGACCCAGCGATACAGCAACGGTTCCTCTGATCAGGAGTCAGCTCACTCTGAATTGTCCGTGGCGACTCCGCTGGGTAGCACCCAGATCTGTATTACAGCAATGACTCCATTCCTTTCTCCACCTGGGATGGCGCTAGGCTGTGTGTCTTTCCCTCTGGTGGTGCAGGGCAGTGGGGTTCCCTCTCTGATGCTGTTCCCTCAGCACTGCCCTCTCCCTCTGGAGTCCTGGGTGTACTTCCCTGAAAGCTTTCCCAGGCTCCTGTCTCTCTCTCTCCCAATCATCTGAGCATGCTGTGTGGGCTGCAGTTTCCGTGTTACAGTGGGGCTGTCAGTCCTCGGGACTACATGTCCCACAATCCTCTTCTATGCTCCTTTTTTCTATTCTATTTTTTCCCTGGCTGATATGAAGGCAGGGGAAGAAACATAGTGGGAGGCTGTGCCGTCCAGCACCGCTCACTAGTATAGCAGTGCACGTGTGGAGGAGAGGGAGAGGGAGGGGAAGGGGCAAAAGAAGAGCCCGCAGCTGCAGTGACGTCACTAAACCCCCTCCATTAGTACAGACCCCCCCAGGAGAACCCCCCCTCCACTAGTACAGACCCCCCAGGACAACCCCCCATTAGTGCAGACCCCCCAGGACAAGATCCCTCCATTAGTACAGCCACCCCCAGGACAACCCCCCCCTCCATTAGTACAGACCCCCCAGGACAAGCCCCCCACATTAGTACAGACCCCCCCAGGACAACCCCCCATTAGTACAGACTCCCCCAGGACAAACCCCCTCCATTAGTACAGACCCTCCACCAGGACAAACCCCCCTCCTTTAGTACAGACCCCCCCAGGACAACCCCCCCATTAGTACAGCCACCCCCAGGACAAATCCCCCCTTCATTAGTACAGACCCCCCCAGGACAACCCCCCTCCATTAGTACAGACCCCCCACGACAAGCCCCCCCATTAGTACAGACCCCCCCAGGACAACCCCCCTATTAGTACAGATTCCCCCAGGACAAACCCCCTCCATTAGTACAGACCCTCCACCAGGACAAACCCCCCTCCTTTAGTACAGACCCCCCCAGGACAACCCCCCCATTAGTACAGACCCCCCAGGACAAATCCCCCCTTCATTAGTACAGACCCCCCAGGACAACCCCCCTCCATTAGTACAGACCCCCCCAGGACAAGCCCCCCATTAGTACAGACCCCCCCAGGACAACCCCCCCATTAGTACAGTCTCCCCCAGGACAAACCCCCTCCATTAGTACAGACCCCCCACCAGGACAAACCCCCCTACTTTAGTACAGACCCCCCCAGGACAACCCCCCCATTAGTACAGACCCCCCCAGGACAAATCCCCCCTTCATTAGTACAGACCCCCCCAGGACAACCCCCCTCCATTAGTACAGACCCCCCACCAGGACAAACCCCCCTCCTTTAGTACAGACCCCCCAGAACAATGCCCCCACTCTATTGGTACAGACCCCCCACCAGGACAACCCCCCCATTAGTACAGACTCCCCCAGGACAACCCCCCATTAGTACAGACCCCGCCAGGACAACCCCCCCATTAGTACAGACCCCCCAGGACAAACCCCCCTCGATTAGTACAGACCGCCCCAGAGACAAACCTCCCTCTATTAGTACTCTAGAGACCCATTAAAACCCGGGCGGCAGCTAGAGAGGACAGTGTGCAGCCGCGCTGCCAGGGTAAAGAGCAGTTGTCTAGACAGGCTTGGGCGGGCCGCGGGAGTGAGAGACAGAGGAGGAGAACCTGTGTCAGCCTGTCAGGCTGCAGGCATGGACCGCTCTCCCCCTCAGCGAAGTCACTGAGCGGCTGGTCTCTCTCCACACAGAGACCAGCCGCTCCGATCTCCGGCAGCTGCTCTCCTTCTCTGACAGGAGAAGGAAGGAGGGGGGACGCCGACGGGCTCTAGCAGCAGCGAAAAACACAGCGGCCGCTCCGCGGCCGTGACCTGCGGAGGGGGCCTGCTCTGGACACGGAGAGGAGGAGGAGGAGGGAGGGGAGCACTCTGGCGCTTCAGCACCCCCACCTCTCTGGCGCCCAGGTGCACTGCACCCCGTGCACCCACCTGGGATCAGCCCTGGCTACAGCATACTCTTCCCTGCCCGTCTAAGAGTCCAGGACGGTGAGACAACCCGATTCTTCAGCATACCTAGAGAGGCGTCTATCTGGCTGGACTCGTTACCTCAGATCCGCTGAACGACTAAACGGTATGTGCCGCATGACACTCTTCAATTTTTTGCTCAAATTGATCTGGGCCCAGGCCTGGGTTGTCACACAAAGTATCCCATGGATGAACTAACTTTGTTGCATCTGTTGTGCCCTCTTTACATCCATGGCGTGTGTGGATTTGATAGCGGCTGTTAACTACCCCTGCCGGTGACATTTAAGTTAGCGCCCCTGACAAAGGACTTGGTCATGAGACTGTTGTGATATGCCATTTCCTTATACCTGTTTTCTCCCCTTCTGAAGCACTAGAGTTCATACTATGTATGCCCACCTATTGCTGGATCGATTTCACTGTGGGGACACAATACAGTTTTCCTTTCTCCTTTTGACTCTTATAGGGTGTACACACGGTCTGACTTTGTTCGGACATTCCGACAACAAAATCCTAGGATTTTTTCCAACGGATGTTGGCTCAAACTTGTTTTGCCTACACACGGTCGCACAAAGTTGTCGGAATTTCCAATCGACAACCACGCGGTCACGTACACCACGTACGACGAGACTAGAAAAGGCCGGTTCAGAACCAAGCGTGGCACCCTTTGGGCTCCTTTTGCTAATCTCGTGTTAGTAAAAGTTTGGTGAGAGACGATTCGCGCTTTTTAAGACTCGTGGCTTTCAGATCGTTTTCTGCCGTTCAGTTTGTGCTTGTGGGTTTGTATCTGCTCTTCAGTGCGTGCAGTCAGTTCGTATCGGAGTTTTCTGTGTGATTTTGCCTGCTCGTTGCTGTTTTTCAGGTCGCTCTTCACAGGCCTTGCTGTTCTTCAGTGCGTTCTGTTACTTCGTTCTGAGCAGCCGACCGTTTTCTAGCCATGTTTCGTATGAGTACTCCTCGTAGAGTTCGTGCTGTGCGGGGGCTTGGTGTTGGGGTCCTGACCTTGACACAAGTCCAGTCCATGAACAGGGTGAGGAGGAGTTCATGGACCAAGAATTGGTTGCTTCAGCATGACCAGTTCTGTCATATGCCTTTGCTCCATGAGATCCATGAGAATAATCCTGATGATTTCAGGAACTTTCTCAGGATGACGGACCCCGTGTTTCACCGTTTGTTGGCTTCGCTGACCCCCTATATTAGCAGGCAGGATACCTGCATGAGGCAAGCCATCACTGCGGAGCAGAGGTTGGTCGCTACCTTGTGGTATTTGGCCACAGGGAGAAGCCTGCAGGACCTCAAGTTCTCGACAGGCATCTCCCCCCAGGCTCTGGGGATCATTATCCCAGAGACCTGTTCTGCCATCATCCAGGTCCTGCAGAAGGAGTATATGAAGGTAAGATTTTTTTTATTATTTATTTTTTTTATATCACATTTTATTGTATTGAATGTTTGCTAATATATTGTATTTCTTTCCTCATTCCCTAATTACCATGATTGTAATATGCTGTGAATGTCCCCTTTGTACTCATGCATGCTGGATTTTTATGTAATTATTATTTTATGTCCTTCATACATATTTGCCCTTCAATAACCTCTCCAGCATGGTGTCTCCTGCCCCTATATTCACCTCATGTAGTCACTTAACAATGTATTTTATCAGCTCTATAGTAGTGCTTTACCCCAAACACCCCCTAAAATGTTTGGAAATGTTATTTTTTATTTAAATTCAGGCAGAGTGCCAGAGGCTTTTTTTTGTGGTGTCCCCAAATTTTTTGTAACCCTCCCTCCCCCAACTGCTAAGTCAGCTGATCACAATTCTCTATCCTCAATCATCTATCTGCTGACTTTGCCAAACCCATACACACTATACCCATCTCTTTAGTGCTCTGATTTATGGATGAATTCCCCAAAGCATGTAGTGCAAGGGCCTGCCTGTATACTTTCCAATGGTACTGTTTAAAGTTTTTGTATCCTATTATTATCTTGATAGGTAATAGCAGAATGTTCAAATGTGCTCAAATGTGTACAGTGTGTATTTATATATTTGTATTATGACACTTCTTACCTGTCCAGTGGTCTGCCAATAGTGTAACTAAGGAGGGGCTGTTCCAAGTAATACCCTGTATTTAGGCATTCATCTCTCAATGAAGTAAAGAGGGTTACCTGTCCAAGAGTCCCCCCCCCCTATAATGTTAGAAATGGCCCATGAGGGGGGGAGGGGGAATATGATAGGTGTACCTTATACTTTGTTGTTGTTAAATTCCCCTTAATAAATGCTATTTGGAGGTTGCCCCATAATGTTTGTGTATAATCTGCTTGCCATGTTTCTGTGAAAAATAGTAATGTTTATTGTTTTTTCCTCAACAGTTTCCTTCAACGCCACAGGAATGGCAGACTGTGGCCTCCCACTTTGCCCAGCGGTGGGACTTTCCTAACTGCGGAGGGGCAATTGATGGGAAACACGTCCACATCATCCCACCACCCAACTCGGGGTCGTACTATTATAATTACAAGGGGTTTAATAGTATAGTGATGTTGGCGGTGGTGTCGGCTAATTACGAGTTCTTCTATGTGGACATGGGGAAGAATGGCTGGATGTCCGATGGTGGAGTCATCGCCCAGACGGAGTTCTACAGGCGTCTCCAGAATGGCAGCTTGGACTTGCCACCTCCAGAGGACAATGTTGAAGGTCTCCCATTTGTGTTCGTTGCTGATGAAGCATTTGTGCTGAGGGACCACCTGATGCGGCCATTCCCGATGAGGACCCTCACCCCGGAACAGAGGGTTTTTAATTACCGGCTGGCCAGAGCCCGAAGAGTGGTGGAGAACACATTTGGAATCCTGGCCAGCCGGTTCCGATTATTTCTGACACCCATCCATATGGCGGAGTATAAACTGAACCATATAATACTTGCCTGCTGTGTTCTCCATAATTTTTTAAGAAAACATTCAGCCAACTATGCTGGCTCAGTTGGGCCTGAGGCCGGAATCCCAAATCCATCAACACTGACGGCGCTTGAAAGTGGCCGTCCTGGCTTGCCCTCCCTGAGTGCCCGTGATGTCCGGTTACGATACCTGGAGTTCTTTGCGGGTAGGGGGGCTATCAATATGCCAGACAATTTGTGAAACCTTTTTCAAATAAAAAACAACCAAAAGAAATTCTTTGTGGACATTTACTGCTTGTGTTTGTTTTAGCTGACCCTGACAGAAATGTGTTGAGTGCAGAAAATGTTGTGATTGGGTAACCTTATAAAAAACAGTGTTGACTGGTACTTCCTAAATGCAAAAACACATTTCACTACAAGTGCACTTGCAACTGCACTGAACCTGCACTTGTAGTGCAAAGTGGATTTGCCCTTAGGAAATAACCCCCATTTTTGCATAAAACAGCAATTACATCACCCCAAAAGTGTTGTAGTGTTGAGACAATAATCCACACATTCTTGAGTAAGCCACTTTTTTATACCTGCACAATCACATGTGCATTTACGAAAGGTTTTTAAAACAAACCAACATGTTTGTTGTATAACAATTTTTGCAGTAGCATTATCAAAAATCAAAATATCCATTTCAGATAAAACAGGTCTGTGTAAAACCAACAAGAAAGCCAAAAAACTTGAACTTACAAAGTTCACATATGGTTAAACCTGAAGGCTATATCAGACATCAGTATTTAGGAACTGGGTTTGATATAGCGTTCAGATGGGTGGAAATCACCCCTGGAAAAGCCAAATTTGGAAGATGCACACCAATTTACGAATGTCAACATGTGCTATCTGCCATCAGGGGGGATCAAGGGACGTGTTTTGGGGGAGCAAGCCCTTCCTCAACGCGACTTTATAATTGAGGAAGGGGTTGCACCCCCAAAACGCGTCCATTGATCTCCCGTGATGGCAGATAGCACATGTTGGCACACTGTGTGCATCCTCCAAATTTGGCTTTTCTAAACATGGAAAAAATTTTTGGAAGATTGGACCACAATAAAACAGGTAATTTTGTGGGGTTTAAATTCGCCCCAAAACATCAATGATGTTATTATTTTTTTTAATAACATCACTGATTTGTTGCTGTATGTTTTGCAATTCGAGATTACACCCCATGATCTCCCCGATCAGTATCTGGGCACTTTCAGATGTGAAACGTTCTCTCTCCCTCACATCACGATCATCTAAAAAGAGATAAAGAACAAAAAAAAAGGTCTCAAAAATCTGCCAACATCCATCTCTTTTACCTGAGCCTGTGGTCGCAGACACTCACCTGTTGTGGTGCCAATCTCCACCACATCTTCTTCTTCCTCCTGCTCAGATTCTTGTGTTGGTGTTATTTCCCCTTCTTCCAGAGGTGGGGGGTCTGTGTTCTCCTGGGATGAGGGGTGTCCTCCGAGTCTTTTCTCCCCTATGTAAAACAAAAATGGTATACTTAGCACACAGATATTTGATGGCAGAACTAGAAATAGGAAACATTGCTTGGAAGTGGGGTACAATTGTCTATTTTAGCCGAGTTCCAAGATGTATATTTTTTATTGGCCTTTGTCAAGCTGCAATACTTTTCCTGTTTGGTACAAGCTTCACATATGTAGCCCCCCTATAGTATACACTGGAGCACCTGTGTGCCCCCCCTAATAAAAATGGTGTTTTTGTGTCCCACACTAGTGCTCCAGTGTCCAGATGTGAAAACAGCTGCTCAGTGTCCTCTCCTTACACACAATCTAGTTGGCATTTCATTCTAGTAACAAACCCATCTACACAAACAAATATTTGGCATCCAAGTAGGCCCCAAAAAATGTGTGAAAATGCATATGGCCTAAACAATGGTGTTCTAGAGGCCAAAAGAAAAATGTTTGATACGAACGAATAATGGGCCCATGAACATTAAAGTTGCCCTTTTAAACGTTACAATTAATAAAAGCATATGGAGCAGAACGAACGGAATAAAGACAGAAAGAATAGGAACACAGCACAACTACTTACTTTTTTGCAGCACTCTCCAGATCTTTCGGTACTGCTCTGGCTCTCTCAACTTCAGGTCCGACCACCGCTTCCTGAGCTGATCTTTAGATCTTCGTACCCCGAAATTCCTGTGGAGGCTTTTGATCACTTTAGCAATGATTTTTGCCTTTCGGATGTTGGGGTGGGGGTAAGGCCCATATTTTCCGTCATAGTCGGACTTCCTCATGATGTCGACCATCTCCAACATCTCCCCAAACGACATATTTGTGGCCTTAAAACGTCTCCTTCTGGATCGGGACATGCCTGGATCCGGGCTTTCCTCCTCCTCGTTGCTAGAATTAGCATGCACCTGCTGTAACTCCGCCATCATGCTCTTCACCCACTGCACCGAACGAAAAGGGGCGGGGAATACACTAGAAAGAACGTCAGGGGCGGGCGGAGTTACACGCATGCGCAGTGTGTATAAAGCGTAACACGCGTGCGTATTACGTACGATCTGTGAGCGGAGGAAGGAGCATTGGACGCGCCGATCGTAAGAACGAAGGTAAGAGACAAACTTGTGCCTATACTGCTTCTAGATTGAGGCCTATATTGTAACAAGATTAGGAGAGTTTTGTGTGACATTAGGCTTTGTCTTGTGTTGTGTCTTGCAGTGAACATGGATATCTTAATGAAAGACAATGACTTCATGTCAGTATTCGTAGAGATGCTAAGTGAGCTGCCCTGTCTGTGGGAGATTACCCACCCCCATTTCAAGAACCAAGCAAAGAGGAAGGCAGCACTGGAGCAATTGTGTGCAATTGTGAAGCAGGTGATCCCCACGGCAGACATCACCTATTTAAAGATTTTCATTGGTGGCCTGAGGAGCACATATCTGAGGGAGCGCAAGAAAGTCCTGGATTCGCAGAGATCCGGAGCAGCAGATGACATCTATGTCCCCAGGATGTTGTACTACGACAGGCTGCACTTTCTGGCAGGCCAGACTGAACCCAGGCCATCCCTCTCCAGTCTTCCTTCCACACTTCCTTCCCCCCTGGCTGAGGCTTCTGACGCCCAACCTGGGCCTTCCAGGCGATATGTGGAGGAGCCCAGCTTGAGCCAGGTATAGCATTCCTCTAAATATTTCTGCTTGTCAAATCAATGATGTTATCTAGATGTTAGTTGGGAGTATTAATTTAAGATTGTGATTGATGAAGCAAAACATTACAACCATGTCCCTTTTTCATACACAGGGAAGTCTCAGCCAGGAGGTGGCCGGGCCGAGCCGGCTGATCTGCAAGTCCCTCCACCCCCCCTGAAAATAGAAAGTGGCAGTAGGAGGAGTACCCTAGAGGAGGCTGCTATAGCATTCTTTTGGAGGGCTACAGAGGTCCTGGGAGCACCCCACACCATGGAGGAGAACATTGCTGCCTTCATAGCCTATAAAATGCAGAGGATGGAAGAGGGCCAAAAAGTCTTGTGTGAGGCCCTCATATCGGAGGCTCTGGAGAAAGGTAGGGGGGCCAAATTACACCTCAGACACATCTTTGGGATGGTCCTCCTCCTCCTCCTGCAGGTCCTCCTCCTCCTCCTCCCTCTCCTCCAGGTCCTCCCAGTCCTCCTCCAGGTCCCCCCAGTCCTCCTCCAGGTCCCCCCAGTCCTCCTCCTCCTCCAGGTCCTACTCTTCCTCCTGCCACATCTCCAACTGCACAGCCACAGCCCGGAAGGAAGCGTGGAAGGAAGACCAGACAGTGATTGCCCTGGGTTCAGTCTGGTCGGCCAAAAGATGCAGCCTCTTGTGGTACCACAGCCTGGGGACACAGATGTCATCTGCTGCTATCCAGATCTCTGCGAATCCCGGACCAGACTGCCCTCCCTTAGATATGGACTCCTCAGGCCACCAATTTTGATGTTGAAGAATTGTTGTCTGCCGTGGGGGTCCCAGGCTTCGCTAATTTCTGCTGTTGATCCAGTTTTGCCTCCCTCTTTGTTTGGTTCTGATCCCTTAATAAAGGATTTTTGTTTTGAATTATACTCTCCTATGTGTTTTACTTCAAAAATGACAGTTGGTTTGTGAGGATTCAGGTACATTTCAAATATACAATGTGAAATGAACAAGGGACACCAACACCAAACAATCTCCTTGAGATTAAGTAATAAAAGATATCAATGGTGTTGGGGTAACTTGACACACAAAACACACACAAAAATATTCGGGAGTAAAAATAAAAATAACATTGAACAAAGATCAGCCTTGGAAAAAATCTAAACATTAAAGAAAAAAAAAGGCTTAAAATCCAAAAAAAATAAAAAATAAAAAATATAAAACTGTCAGATGTGACAACTAATAACAATATATTGAGGGAATCCCACTAAAAAAACACAAATAAAAGTTTGAGAAGTGTGTGTGAATATGAGCAGCAAAACTACTTAATTCTTGTCACATTATAAAGAAGAAGAGAGTGCGCTGTATTAAACCATTTTTAACATTGCAGCGTGACGAAAGTGCTGTATCCATTGCGAACGCTAAGTTTACCAGAACGAGCTGTCCCGTGTCGGAATTTCTTCTGAGCATGCGTGGCACTTTGTGCGTCGGAACAGGCCACACACGGTCGGAATTGACGCGATCAGATTTTGTTGTCGGAAAATTTTATCTCCTGCTCTCCAACTTTGTGTGTCGGAAAATCCGATGGAAAATGTCCGATGGCGCCCACACACGGTCGGAATTTCCGACAACACGCTCCGATCGGACATTGTCCATCGGAAAATCCGACCGTGTGTACGGGGCATTAGTCCCTTACAGCTTGTTATATTAAATCAGCGGTCATCTCACATTTAAAAAGCCGCTTGAACTGCTGCTTGCCCCCCCCAAGAAGTTTCGGGGGGCTAAGCTTGACTCTTCCACGGACCCCCTGTTGCAGCCGGTGAGCTGAATCAGTTTGGGATGAATACCCGCCTCAGTTTGGGGGGGTTGGGTGGGGTGGGGGGTGGTGAAAGTTCCCCTAACGGGGCCAGTTTAATTTGCTTCAGTTATTGGGTCCTTATAAATGTTTTTAGTTTGGTTTTGTTTTTGTTCTATAAATGTACTAAAATAATTGATTTATCAGCATTGCATTGTTTTCAGGTGTGTCCGTTTTTGGTCCAGAGGTCCAGTTCAGGAGCCAAGATTTATACTGATCCTGTTATTTTTATCACTCCTAGAGCCCATGTCCACCCTTAACATCCTTTCATGGAATACCAGGGGGTTAAACGTTAAACGTTCCCTGGTGTTCCAATTCATTAAAGCTTATAACCCACACATTTGTGTCTTCCAAGAAACGCACCTCATAGGCAGCAGGGTACTTGCCCTTAAAAAAACATGGGTGGGCTACCATTACCACTCCACACACTCCAGTTTTTCCAGAGGTGTTAGTATTCTGGTATTGAAGTCTCTTCCTTTCCGGCTCTTGGATTTGGCCCTGGACCTGGACGGTAGGTATGTCATTATTAACGCCAAGATTCACTCTCTGACGTGGACCGTTGTGGGCTTATATTTACCCCCTCCGGCTTCCTTGCTGGTGCTAAACCAAATCACCAGTAAGATGGCTGAGTTTGCCTCTGACAACACTATCATCCTGGGTGACTTTAATCTAGTCCCCGACCCGGATCTGGACAGACTGACGAATGCGGGACATCACTGTCCCGGGTTGGCTGAATGGGCAGACACCTACGGTCTGACAGATGTTTGGAGGTGGAGACATCCCCAGGCTCGGACGTTTACATGCCATTCGGCCTCCCATAGAACATTCTCCCGCATAGACCTGGTCTATGCTGGGAGTCCGGTCCTTCCAAGGGTCATGGACTTACAAATACTACCTAGGGGAATTTCAGACCATGCACCCCTGTTCTTGTCATTAGACTTCTCCCTAGGCTCAGTTGACAGGTTATGGAGGCTATCTAGATTTTGGATTTCAGACACTGCTGTGGCACTCAAATCAGAACTGAATTGAATGGCTATTGGGCGGTCAACGGTGGTTCGGCGGAGCCTACAGTTGTGTGGGATGCCTTCAAGGCCACGACGAGGGGACATTACCAGACCATCATTGCCAGAGTTCGTAGGGAATGCAGGGCGGAATTGATAGAAGCTGAGAGGGAGGCGATTAGCGCTGAGGTTCTTTTTGTTCGCACTCGAGACCCCCAACACTACTCACATTTACAATTTATGACTAAAGAGGTTGTTCACCTCCATATTTCTTTTACCCAAAAGAAAATGTTAGCACAATCCCAACGGATGTTTGAGCAGGAGGAGAGATCGGGGAGGCTATTGGCCTGGCTCTCCAGAGAACAGACAGGGGGATGAGCATCCCACATATCAGGGAGTCCTCGGGACAGTTGATTCATACCCCAGATGGGATTAATTGCTGTTTTGCAGAATTTTACAAATCCCTTTACACCTCTAGGGCAGATTACAGTAAGGAGGACCTAACGGCATATTTAGCTGATATTGACATTCCGACCCTTACCGAAACAGTATCGTAACAAACTTGACGCCCCATTACGACTTTGGAGATAATACTGGTGCTTAAATTGATGCAGGTAGGAAAAACTCTGGGACCAGATGGCATCCCAGTGGAATTTTATAAACAATATGCTACAGAACTAGTTGATAAACTCCATAGTCTCTTCTCTGCATCGACGCACCTCGAGAAACTTCCTGACACAATAAATGAAGGGATCATAGTAGTGATCCCCAAGCCGGGAAAAGACCCCACATTATGTTCCTCGTATCGAACCATAACCCTGCTAAATGTGGACGCGAAAATATTGGCCAAAGTTTTGGCTAATAGGCTTAATTTGGTCATTACTGCCCTTGTCCACAGGGACCAAACGGCTTCATGCCTGGAAGAGTTACTGATATTAATATCAGATGCCTTCTTACTCACTTAGACAGAGCAGATGAGAAGACAATGGGATTGGTGGCCTCACTCGACGTGGAGAAAGCTTTTGATTCCGTCGAGTGGGGTTACTTATGGGAAGTTCTATCGCGATTCGGGTTTGGTCCAGGTTTTACAAACTGGTTTTGCATGTTATACCATGGTCCTTCGGCTAGAATCCGTACCAATGGTTGCCTATCGGGGAAGTTCCAATTAACTCGGGGCACGAGACAGAGTTGTCCTCTCTCTCCGAGCCTATTTGCTCTAGCAATGGAGCCCCTGGCTATTTTGCTGAGAGCAGATCCTGGTGTAAGGGGACTTCAGGTAGCCCCAATTGAGGAAAAGTTATCGATGTATGCGGATGATGCTCTGCTTTATCTAGCGGACGCATCATCCACTCTACAGACTGCACTGGAACTAATCAACAGATTCGGTCGATACTTGGGGATTCGTATTAACTGGGACAAATCGGTTCTTTTCCCGCTCCACCCCTCGACCCCTAGAGTGCCACATCCGCAGCTCAAATGGGTAGATAATTTCAAGTACAGGACTATATGGAAAATAATTTGCGACCACTCATGACACATCTGGTGGCTAGATGTGCTGCATGACGTTCCCTTCCGTTGACCCCTGTGGGCAGAGTTAATCTGTTAAAAATGATTTTTCTTCCCAAATATTTGTACTTCTTCCGTAATACCCCCACACACATTCCCAGGACTTTTTTGCAGAGGTTGGAGAGTCTGCTGATATCCTTTGTCTGGGCTGGGAGACCTCCTAGGGTGGCCAAACAGATATTATATCTCCCACTTTTGGGGGGGGACTGGCACTCCTGAACTTTTTACTTTACTATTGGGCGGCTGTCTTGGTCACGGCTCGCTGGTGGTTCTCCCAGCCCGCACAGAATCCAACGGTCATTCTAGAGGCAGCCATTCTGGGCTCCTTTGCAGCCCCGAGCAACCTGCCATTTCGTGGACTTAGGGCCAGTCCATCTATGACAACTCTGATGCGAACCACGGTAAGGGTCTGGCAGGAGGCTAGAAAGATCTAGGGAAACCCAATCACATTTCACCACACATGCCCCTGTGGGGTAACCCTATGCTCTCTCACCTATATAGTATTCCAGATCCTTCTTTGTGGGCAAAAAAGGGAATCATTACCTTAAAGCACATAGTTCAAGATGGTAGGATTATGACTTTCCAGGTACTGAGGCAAACGTATGCACTTCCGGTATCTTTCCAGTTCAGACACTGGCAGTTGAAGCATGCCTTTGAAGCCCAGGTCCCTGACCCCCTCACTTTGGAGTCGGACTCCATTGAGTGTGTCTTGATCTCCGGAGTGATGGGGAAGCCCCTCTAGACATTATATTTATACCTCACAGTTGAATATGACACTAAACTAACCAAAACCTGGGAAAAATGGAGGATGGATATTCCATCTCTTGACGAAGAGGAGTGGAAGGAGTGTTTAATTTCATACATTCCTTCCATGATTGCTGCAAAAGACAGGTTCATACAATTTAAGTTCCTACATAGGGCGTACTTTACCCCACGGAGACTGGCGCGCATTTACCATCAAAGAGACCCCAACTGTCAGAGATGCATTCAGGAGGTGGGTACCTTCTGGCACATGGTCTGGTCCTGTCCCAAACTCCGACCTTTTTGGACGACAGTGGCCTCTACACTTAGTGATGTTAAAGAATTAAATATACAGGTTGATCCTAAAATACTACTACTACCATTTGGAAGATGTTGAGGGAGACAGGTATAGTAAATTGTTTCTTACCTTCTCACTATATTATGCCAGACGTAAAATTTTACTAAGATGGAAACTAGAAGAGCCTCCTACTCTGGCCTCGTGGAGGAAGTTGGTGACCTCGGTACTTCCTCTGTATAGAATGACCTATGAAAGCAGACAATGCCCAGGGAAATTTGATAAAACCTCCTGGATAGATGCCCCTGATGACCCTGAACCCCCTTCCTCCTAACTATGACTTGAATCACACTAGTGGATATTCTCTATATCATACCTTTTTCCCTCGTACCTTGTTCCTCCCCCCTCCCTACATTTCCCCCCTTTCTTCCTCTACTTGCCCTGATTACTCCTTGCTTTGCTGCATCTCCCCTTCCCCCCCCCCCTCCTTTTTCACCACGCCCCACTCGAATATTGAATATTTACATAAGGTTTGTGAGGTTTTTCTAGTGCTAACAGTGCACTAATGTGCATTGACACAGGATACCTATGACACCTGTACTGCTGGAATAGTTGCTAAGTTATGATCACTGGATGAAGATGATTTTTCCTGTCTATATTCTTATTACACTGAATGTAGTATATTATTTTGAACTGTAATGCTCTTTTGTCTAATAAAAACATTTCTGTTAAAAAAAAAAGAATGCAGGATCTTCCTCAGCAAGGTGAAAAGAAAATGGTGTCTGTATACAGTGTCTCTGTATCTGAATGGCTTTGTGTCCTGTGGCACTACAGATGTCAGCAAGGTGACTAAGAGCAATGATGTCTGTATACAAAGTCCATACAACTCTATCTGTGTACTGTGTCCTTGTTTCCTGTAAATGGGCAAAAGCCCTCTCACCCAATCCTGCGGTCAATGACCAAACAAACGTCCTGATACAGGCAGGCTCTTCTAGTGACCTGACTGGTCCACTCACACCGGAATGCCACACACCATCAATGCAGGTGTGTCTGGATATGCACCTGGGATCCCTCTCCCACAGACTGGATATGCACCTGGGATCCCTCTCCCACAGGCTAGATGTCCTGACTGGCTGTGGATGCCAGAAATCACATGGTGGACTGACCTGGATCTCTTCCTCTGCCTCGTGTAGTCTCAGAAAATCCCCTCAGATCAGCAAGATGGAGTCTCTAGTTCCTTTGACCCCAGATCAAGCTGGAAGTTGTAGTCCTAAAATAGCTCAATCTCAATGTGAAACATGAGTTCTGGAAGTAAAATTCCCTGTATGCTTTGCTTCCTGGTGTTAATTACTCTGCTGGCAGGATGTGATGACACAGTCTTTGCGGACACTAGAGGGAAACCATTTCACTGCAGCAATGTTGCAAAGTGTCTTTTGTTATTGTAGGTAAGATAGCTGGCTCCAGGCTACCTCCCCCCACTAAAGAACCTTTGGTCCCCTAAAGGAAAGAACAGTCCTTGACCTGTTACATGCTTTTGTAATACATGCGGAAGGAAACAGGTTAGCATAACAACAACAAATGTTAACACTGTATGACTCAAATAATTAATTTTATGACACAGGGTTTACAGACAAACCTCTCACTAATTGTCATATGATGGGGGTGTTGTCCTGTCTGCAGGCCCCTTCTACAGGGCTGGCCCTGCCAGTTGTGTCAAAGGGTGAGTCAGGGTCGCCCTTCACCAAATCTGTGGTGAACAGGTCAGGCATGTCAAGAGTTTCTTTAGGGATGAATATGACTTCATCTGAGCTCTCATCCAACACATCACATGTCAATCTCTTGAGATGGCACATAACTCTTCGCCCTTTCTGTGCCCTTAGTTCAGGCCTCGTAGGCTCACTAGCCCCATCTTCCCATTTGGCTGTTTCTGCTTCCTTTTTTCTGTTTCTTTTGCTGCTGCTGCAGATCCTCCTTCATTCACTGTAGAGGACAGAGACACTTCCCGCTTTTCTACTGATAGAGAAGGTGTCAGAAACCATGAATCAGACAGAAGTACAGTTAAATCACACTTGTTTATTAATAATAATAAAAAAAGGTAAACAGACTAAACATAGTCAAAACATAGCCAGAGTTCAGGAACCAGAGCGGATAGTCAGACAAGCCAAAACGTCACGGAGCCAGAGATGAGCGTAGTAGAACAGCAAGCAGCATCTGGAGCCTGAAGGAATGTCAGCCAAGCAAGTCTTAAACAGGAACACTTGAGAACGTCTCTAGAGATGTGACCAAGATGAAGGCAGAGATCATCTGGTCTGGATGCTTAAGTAGGCAGGACTGACAAGCAGGATATCATCAACAGGTGAGTCACTGTGAAGAGATAGGAACTGGTAATTAGCTGACAGCTGAGCAGTCAGCTTTGAGAAGGAAGGGCTGAGCCCAGCCCTGACAGAAAGTGAGGGATCACATCTGTGGACAATAGGGACTAACAACTGCTTTACCAGATCTGTGTTGGTCCCAACGATCAATGAACTTCATGTGGACCCCGGTAGCCAAAGGTCACACAATGGCCAATTTCTCAAATTTCTGAGGTTTCCCAGTCCTTAATGGATCACATGACAACTTGATCCGCAGATATCCATCACACGAGTGATTTGAATGCCATGGATTTCTATATCTTCCAACTTTCACAGGGGTATGTATGACAAACACCTCTTGTAAAAGTGTAACGCATTGACATAATGTTGAAGATAGGTTTCCAGGGTCTGGTTCATGCATTCAGTTTGACCATCTGTTTGAGGGTGATGTGAGGTAGAGAGTGAGAGCGTTACTCCCAGTTTCTTACAGAATGCTTTTCAGAATCAGGAAACAAACTGGGATTCGTGGTCTGAGATGACATTGGTAGGTATGCCATGATGTTTCACAATATGGGAAAGGAATAGGGTAGACAGTGCTTCCGCTGTAGATAATCCAGGGAGCAGTACAAAATTAGACATTTTGGAAAAGCGATCCACTATGACCCATATAGCAGTCATGCCCTCAGACTTAGGTAACTCTGTAAAAGTTCATAGTCAAATGGGTCCAAGGCTGGCGAGGTGCAGGAAGTGGTTGTAACAGTCCAGTAGGCAATGTGCGGGGTACTTTATTAGCAGCAAGTTGGACAGGCAGCCACATAGTCAGTAATATCTTTTTTCATATGAGGCCACCAGACATGACGTTGCAAGGTCTTAAGAGTGATGGTGACACCAGGATGACCGGATAAAGCACCATCATGTGCCCAGAGGAGTACAAGTTTTCTGAGGCTAGGGGCTATGAACAGGCGACCTGGTGGTATATTCAAGCTTTGAGGAACACAATTCTGGGTTCTTGTAGCTATTGGGAAAGAGCCGTAGTGATCTGTATGACAATTTTGTGAGGTGGGATTATATACTGCTCGGTAGGTCGATCTTCTTCAGAAGTAGCGAACTGTCTGGAAAAAGCATTGGCTTTCTTATTCTTATGCCCAGGGACATAACAAAGAACAGAATTGAAATGGGAGAAAAACAGAGGCCATCGAGCTTGACGTGAATTCAAACGTTTAGCAGCCTGAAGATACAGCAGGTTTTTATGGTCAGTCAGAATAGAAAAAGGCTTGGGAGCTCTGTCCAGAAGATGTCGCCATTCAGACAATGCCGGTTTGATGGCCAGTAGTTCTTGATTCCCAACATCATAATTCATCTCTGCTGGAGAAAACTTTCTAGAGAAAAACGCCACTGGATGGGTTCTACCAGACTTAGGCTGTCTCTGGGACAGCACGGCACCTACTCCTACTTCGTAGGCATCAACCTCAACAATGTACTGGAGATCGGGATTTGGATATTGAAGAACTGGAGGCTTGCTGAACATATCTTTAAATTGCTGGAAAGCTGATTCCGCTTCTGAGGGCCACATCTTGCAGTTTGTATCTTTCTTAGTCATAGCAAGTAAGGGAGGCAGCAATAGAGGCAAAACCTTTGATGAAGCGCCTGTAGTAATTTGCTAACCCTACAAATCTTTGGAGCCCTCCTTAAGTGGTGAGTTGGGGCCATTGCAAGACAGCAGAAAGTTTTTGAGGGACCATTTGGAAACCGACAGTACTTATGATGTATCCAAGAAATGTATACAGTTTTGATGAAAACTGCATTTCTCAAACTTCGCGTAAAGGTGGTTTTCTCTCAGTCGTTGTAACACCTGCTTTACATATAAGACGTGCACTAGATGAGTCTTGGAAAATATTAAAATGCCGTCCAAGTAGATAATCACAAAACTGTTGCTGAAATCTTGAAAAATGTCATTCATGATTTCAGCAACAGTTTTGTGATTATCTACTTCGTTGGAAGACAGCAGGGGCATTGCAAAGTCCAAATGGCATAACCAGATACTCAAAATGTTCATTGCTGGTGTTGAATGCTGTCTTCCACACGTCACCCTCTCTAATTCGAATTAGGTTTTAAGTCCCTCGGAGGTCCATCTTAGAAAAGATAACGGCTCCCTTGAGTACGTCAAACAGTTCTAGAATGAGAGGCAAAGGGTAGGAGTCTTTTACAGTGATTTGATTTAACCCTCGATAGTCTATGCATGGTCGAAGACCCCATTCTTTTTTTCAACAAAGAAAAAACCTGCCCCTACTGGAGAAAAAGAGGGTCAGATAAAACCTCTTTCCAAGTTGTCTTTTACGTATTTCTCCATAGATTTTTGTTCAGGCAATGACAGGGTATAGATCCTTCCTTTGGGAAATGGTGCTCCAGGAATCAAATTAATCGCACGGGTTGAGTCAAACAGTTTAGATAACAGGATGGCCCGCAAGAGCTTAGTTGTCCATTTTCCCAATCAAAAGAAGGGTTGTGTTTTTGTAACCATGGGTAACCAAGGATAACAGAAGAAGTGGAGAATCAATAAGAGACAGGACAATTTCCTCCTTATGGAATGTGCCTACCTGAAGGGTGATTGTTGTAGTCTCAAACTTTACAAGGCCATCTCCCAACGGTTGTCCATTCAGGGTGGTAATGTTCAGGGGTCTAGACTTTGGAACAAATGGGATTTTCCTTAGCAAAAGTGTAGTCCAGGAATATGCCAGCAGCTCCAGAATCCACAAAAGCCCCATCTACAG
Organism: Aquarana catesbeiana; assembly: GCF_042186555.1. NCBI lineage: Eukaryota > Metazoa > Chordata > Amphibia > Anura > Ranidae > Aquarana > Aquarana catesbeiana. Next base: position 42,211,365 of record NC_133324.1, read on the forward strand.
TGAAAATAAATTTAGCATTTGCAGTTGTTCCTCATTATTGAGGTCCTTCAGTCCCCTTATTATTTTTGTTGCCCTTCTTTGGACTCTCTCCAGCTCAAGCACATCCCTTCGGAGGATTGGTGACCAGAACTCGATGGAAAACTCCAGATGTGGCCTAGCCAGAGTTTTATATAGTCGCAGAATTATATTCTTATCCATGGATTATATCCATTTTTTTATGCATGCTAACATTCTGCCTGCTTTGGTAGCTGCAGCTTGACACTGCATGCTGTTTCTCAATCTGTCATCTATTAGCACCCCTAGAATCTTCTCCATCCTTGATTCTCCCAGAGGAGCTCCACCTAGTGAATGTTTTGCATTTATATTTTTTGCCCCCAAGTGCATTACTTTGACCATACGCAAATATGAAGCCTCAGCTTGAAGGGGTTATACCCCGTGATGGCTGCAGCTGCAGGTATCACCCCAGTACCGTTTTTAGAGCTTTCGGTCGGCTTTTTAGTGATGACAAACGATGCGGATAAAAAGTGATCAGCTGTTATCCTAAATGAGCAGGAGGGGACTTCCCCCCTCCCACCACCTTCCCCCGCTCTTCCTGGGTCTCCCGTCCCACCGGGGGACCCGATCCACGATCCGACACTTCCGCCGCCTAGGCTGAGATTGGAACGAAGCCAGAAATGGCTTCTATCTAGTCTCCTATGTAAAAACACAGAAGCAACGTCACTTTCGATTTACTTGGCTGCCAATGGTGCAGATCATAATCACCGCTGTGCAAAGGAGGGATTTGGGATCCCTCCATAAAGAATACCTGTCACCACCAATTACTGTAAGGGATGTTTACATTCCTTGTGACAGCAATAAAAGTGATCATAATTTTACATTTTTTTATAAAGGGACAATGTAAAAAATAATAATAAATAAATAAACAAATAAATAAATAAATAAATAAATAAGAAAAAAAGAAAGAAATTTAAAACACCCCCGTCCCGCATGCTTGCCCAGCAAAGAAAACGCATGCAGAAGTCACACCCGCATATGTAAACGGTGTTCAAATCACACATGTGAGGTATTGCCGCGATCGTCAGAGTGAGAGCAATAATTCTAGTAAAAGACCTTCTCTGTAACTCTAACCTGGTAACCGTTAAAATTTTTTGCCACAAAGAGTATGCTCTAGCAGGAACACAACAGGAATTGTGTCACTGATGCATGCATTGTCACAGCTCACCATCCTTATCGCCTCCTCAAATGGTGACAGTACGGTGCATGCATCCTTTATCAGCAGCCTTTGGCGTGGAGAAAAAAAAGCTGAGCTTCCCTGAGCCTGTCCTTGTGACATACTCACACAGGTACTCATTGACTGCCCTCTGCTGCATGTGCAGCCACTCCAGAATTACCAAATTTGAGTTCCACCTGGTGGTCATGTCACTAATCAGGCGGTTTTCCCACTGAATTTCAGCCAAGCAAACACTGGCTGTGTATGACCACCTGATATGGCTGCAGACTCTTCTGACCTGTCTTAGAAAATCTTGCAAACCTGGGTACCTGTTTAAGAAACTCTGCCCCACCAAGCTGAGGACATTTGCCAGACAATTCAGCAGATGAGGGCATAAAGAAGGAGGGTGTGGAGCTAAAAGATCTTGTATCATCACCACCAGCTGTATGGAGACAAAAACTCCAGCACTGAGCCCTGTCCTGCATGCTTCCTAGTTGCAAGCAGTGTTACCCAGTGTGCTATGAACAAAATATATTGTCCGTGACCATGCTTGCTGGACCACGTGTCAGCAATAAGGTGGACCTTGTTGCTGAATGTCTTGCCAAATGATCCAAAAATGTTGCCTTTCACATAATGGTACAGAGCTGGAATGTCCTTACATGCAAATAAATAGCGACTGGGAATCTGCCATTGTGGTACAGCGCATTCTGTAAATGAATGGAAGGGGGCAGAATCCACCAGATGGAAACAAAGAAGTTGTAAAGCTGGAATTTAGACACTGGGAATGTGGATGGCAAGGAGTGTATTTTATTTTCAGCAGCTGGGGCAGAGCAATTTGTCTGCTATACTCTACAGCTGGTGGTGTGCTGCTGTCAGATGTGATGCAAGGACCCATGACACCCTTTGCTATACCATCATCCCTGTCAGTGGAGGCTGATGAGAGGTCATGAGATATAGTGGGGGTAGACATGAAAGGTGAGGAGTGAGGAGAAGAATGTGTCCCTTTTGTGTGGCTTTCAGGTGCTCTTGCCAATGAGTGGTGGGAGGTTAAATGCTTTTGCAAGTAAGTTGTATTCAAATGGCTGGTGTTTTTGCCACGCTTGATCTACTTGCCACAGGGATTGCAAACTGCAATAGTGTGATCAGCTGTACATGTGCTAAAAAAAAGGCACCAACAGCTGAGCTTTGGGTCCAGAGGCCCACAATCTGGTGGAATAGGGTGGCTGCTCTCTACTCTTTCATGATGACTGACTTTTTGGGGTTGTGCCTTACCCTCACTTTCTTCCTCTGCTCTATCTGGCACCCAAGTCACATCAGTGACCTCATAATCATCATCCCCTCCATCCTCATCATCACTGCAGCCAACTTGGCAATACACTGTGGCTTGGAGAACATGACTGCCAATGTGTTGTTTATCAGTGTTCTCCCCTCTCTGTAGGCTCATGTTACTCCTTTCCTCAACCTCAGAAGCAACATCAGAATCAAGTAATGTCTGTGCATTCTCAAGAAGCAAGTGGCTGATGCTGTGTTCAAATAATTCAGCTGACTCCTCTATGCATAAAGCTGGGGCTATGGCAGGAGTAGCTGTGGACAAGGAGGCAGAATAAGCTGATCTGGCAGCTGTAGTAGATTGCACACTAGTGTCACCTTGGGTCAAAGAGGATTAGGTGGATGAGGATGGTTTAGTAAGCCAGTCCACCACCTACTCTGCATGCTGTGGCTGGATAGCATGGGCAACATCACTAAACAGAGAAAATGGTGCCCTGCCTAAAGACGGACCACGTCCACCTTTGCCTGTGGACACAGACGCTGATGGCACCCTCATAGTGGCTTAGGGACATCTGCCTCTCCTTTTTGGCCTCCCAGACATGATGGGGGGCTTATTAGCTAAATTTGATAAATACTGGGAAATGTATAATTGGATGCACTTTATTCAATGAAAAGTGGTGTTTGGTCACTTTAACCGCTTAAGGAATACCCCATGTACATATACTGTGGGAAGGCAGCACCTAAGCGCAAAATAATGTACATGTAAGTGATTCTTATCTTCGGCTCTGGGGCCGCGATGGCCACCGGGACCTGCTGATCGTTCCCAGGAGAGGGAGAATGGCGTTCTGCCTATGTAAACGAGGCAGATTGCCGTTCTGTCAGAGAATAAAATGGAGATCTTGTGTTTCTGTTAGGCAGAAACACGGATCTCTGTTTTTCTCCAGTCACAGCATTCCCCCCACAGTTAGAAAGCACTCCCTAAGAGCACACTTTAGCCTGATGTTAACCCCTTCCCTGCCAGTGTCATTTAATTCAATTGCATTTCAAATAGGCGACAATTGCCGGCAATGGCACCGTCCTAATCGGTGCAGCGCTGCATTTGAGATGCTGCACTGAATTCAAAAAGTAGTTTCTGTACTACGTTTGGGATTTCGGGGTGCAATTCATATTGACATCTGTGCAGAAACCCACACAGATGTCTGTGAAATCGCTGGCTCAATCAGGGCTGACATGCGGGAGTGAAATCAGCTGAATTCGCACGGCTTTACTGTCATATTTGTGCGCTGCAATATTGCAGTCCCACTAAAAATCGCTGATCACCGCCATTACTTGTAAAACAATAAAAAAAAGTCTATAACCCTATCCCATAGTTTGTAGACGTTATAATATGTGCGCAAACCAATCAATATATGCTTATTAGGATTTTTTTTACCAAAAACATGTAGCAGGATACATATTGGCCTAAATTAACCACTTGTTGACCAGCCGCTTTTGTTATACGGCGGCAGGTCGGCTCTCCTGCGCAAATTGCCGTAGCTCTATGGTGGCTCGCGCTGAATGCTGCGGGAGCATGCCCACGGGTCGGGCGGACTCGATGTCTGCTGGCAATCCGCGATCACCTATTACAGAGGCAGAACGGGGAGCTGCCTTTGTAAACAAGGTTGCTGATAGACAAGACAGGTGGCATGATAGGGATCTACTGTTCCCAGTGATCAGGAACAGTGATCTCTGTCATGTTCCAGTAAGCCCATCCCCCCTTCAGTTAGAACACACCTAGGGAACACATTTACCCCTTGATCGCCCCTACTGTTAACCCCTTCCCTGTCAGTGACATTTACACTGTTATCAGTGGCTATTTATAGTACTGATCGCTGTATGGTCCCAAAAAACTGTCAAAAGTGTCCAATCTATCCGCTACAATGTTGCAGTCCTGCTAAAAATTGCAGGTTGCCGCCAATACTATTAAAAATAAAAATAATAAAAATGCCATAAATCTATCCCCTATTTTAAAGATGCTATAACTTTTGCGCAAAACAAACAATATACGCCTATTGCAATTTGTTTTACTGTAAATATGTAGAAGAATATATATCAGCCCAAACTGATGAATAAATTCATTTTTTTAGATTTTTTTGGATATGTATTACAGGAGGTCCCCTAGTTATTAACCTCCGACTTGCGAATGACTCCTACTTAGGAACGGGAGGCAGCATCGGTGGCACATCGGAAAACAGCGGAAAACATCAGAAAACGACATTGGAAAACAGCAAAAAACATTGGAAAACATCGGAAAACATCGGCAAACATCGGAAAACATCAGAAAATGACGCTGGAAAACAGCAGAAAACATGAGAAAATGACGTCTCTGCCGTTCTGCGCATGTGCTTCCGACTTACGAACAAATCCGACTTAAGAACAAACAGGCAGTCCCTAACCCATTCATAACTCAGGGACTGCCTGTATAGTAAAAAGTAAAAAAAAAAATGTTTTTTTTAAATTGTGGCTCTTTGTTTGTTTATAGCGCAAAAAATAAAAACTGCAGAGGTGATCAAATACCACCAAAAGAAAGCTCTATTTGTGGGAAAAAAAGGACATCAATTATATTTGGGTACAGTGTCGCATGACTGCACGACTGTCAGTTAGAGCAATGCAGTGCAGTCTCGCAAAAAATGGTCTGGTTAGGAAGGGGGTAAAACCTTCTGGAGCTGAAGTGGTTAATAAATAACAAATATTTGTACAAATAAAATTATACCTTTTTGCCAAAATTTTGAAAATTGAATGTAAATTTCTCAAAGAATCTGAAGCTTTTAATGTTTCCCTTACAGCTTTCAGAGTTTGTAAAAGACCCTCCAAACCATATATTTTCTAAAAGCATAGGAGCAGTGGAATAAAAGGAAGGTGCTACTGATGTTTAAGGCCCCATGGTATTTGTGCAAATGTTTACCAAAACAATCTTTTCACATAAAATGCACTACCTGTATTGATTACCTGTACGGTACCTGCCCCCCCCCCCCGCCCACCCCAATGCCCCTTGTCACCATGTTGGTGAGGACAACAAGGACAACAAGGGCCTCTTACCCACAATCCTGGGTGGTGGTTGTGGGGGTCTGCAGGCGAATGGCTTGAAAGACTCTCTGTCCTCCTATACCTGTATTTACTAGCTATCACCTCTATTACTTTCTAATTACATTACCTTATTTGCCAGCATTTCTATGTTCCGCCACACCCAAAGATCATAATTCATACACTGCTCAAAGCTTTTATTTCTGGGTTCATTCTTTTATAAGATTCATAATACAAGATATAACATGACATGAGTGTGTCACTTAATTATGCTTTATTCCTAAATAAAGACAAGCTCCCCCTGTGTGGGGTGTGTTTATTGACCCCTTAAACATACACTCCCATAATGTAATTTTCCTATCCAAAATTTTATGTGTATGTGTCACAAACTTAATGGTCTTGCTTTATCATGATTCTGTAAATATCTTACGGTTAAGCCTATTCTTGTAGCAACTTTCCTTTTTTCTATGTAAACTGTTTCCTGAGTATAGAATGTAGCATTAATATTTAAGCTTAACTACCTCAATACTGGGCACTTTCATCCCCTTCCATCCCAGACCAATTTTCAGCTTTCAAAGCTCTTGCACTTTCCATGACAATTACTCAGTCTTGCTACACTGTACCCAAATTAAATTTTTATAATTTTGTTAACACGAATAGAGATTTTTTTTGGTGGTATTTAATCACCACTGGGTTTTTTATTTTTGCAATATAATAAAAAAAGAGCAAAAATTTTGAAAAAAAACTATATTTTCTACTTTCTATTTATAAAGAAATCCAATAAAATCTAATTTTGTCATAAATTTAGGCCAGAATGTATTCTGCTTCATGTTTTTTAAATAAAAAATACTGACATGTGTATGATAATAGGTTTGCGTGAAAGTTATACAGTCTACAAGCTATGCTACGTATCATTGAAAATTGATCAATCCTGATGTACTGATGACCTATCTCATTTCTTGAGGCCCTAAAACGTCAGGACAGTACAGATACCCCCCAAATGACCCCTGTTTGTAAAGATGACAGTCCAAGGTACTTAGTAAGAGGCATAGTGAGTTTTTTGAAGTTACAATTTTTTGCCCACAATAGTTTGGAAAATGAAGAATTAGTATTTATTTTTTCCACAAAATTGGCATATTAACCACTTCCCGACCGCCGCACGTATATATACGTCCTAAGTTTGAAGGGGTATATCGTTGTTATGGCAGCAGCTAGCTGCCATAACCCCGGTATCCCCGTTTTCGTGCGGCGGCCGGCTTTCAGATAAAAGTGGTCCCTGCGGCGGATTCGCCGCGAGATCACTTTTATCGGTGGCGGGAGAGGGGCCCCCCCCCCTCCCGCCGCGATCCGGTGCCCTCCGCCGCTTACCGGAGCCGTCGGTAGCGGCGGAGGCGATCGCGTCCTCCTCCGTTGTGTGTCAGGAGACAAGTGAGGCCAAGATGGCGCTCACTCGTCTCCAAGATACTGCTGGGCGGAAGCGACGTCAAAACGTCACTTCCGTCCACGCCTCTTAAAGGCATATTTTTTCAAATGTCATTTTTCTAAATGACTTTTTTTTTTTTTTTTTATTGCATTTTAGTGTAAATATGAGATCTGAGGTCTTTTTGACCCCAGATCTCATATTTAAGAGGTCCTGCCATGCTTTTTTCTATTACAAGGGATGTTTACATTCCTTGTAATAGGAATAAAAGTGACACAATTTTTTTTTTTTTTTTAACAGTGTAAAAATAAATAAAATATTTTAAAATAAATAATAAAAATAAAAAAAAAAATTTTTAAAACCCCCCTGTCCCGACGAGCTCGCGCGCAGAAGCGAACGCATACGCGAGTAGCGCCCGCATATGAAAACGGTGGTCAAACCACACATGTGAGGTATCACAGCGACCGGTAGAGCGAGAGCAATAATTCTAGCCCTAGACCTCCTCTGTAGCGCAAAATATGCAACCTGTAGAATTTTTTAAATGTCGCCTATGGAGATTTTTGAGGGTAAAAGTTTGACGCCATTCCACGAGCGGGCGCAATTTTCAAGCATGACATGTTGGGTATCAATTTACTTGGCGTAACATTATATTTCACAATATAAAAAAAAATTGGGATAACTTTACTGTTGTTTTATTTTTTTATTCAAAAAAGTGAATTTTTTCCAAAAAAAGTGCGCTTATAAGACCGCTGCGCAAATACGGTGCAAAAAAAAGTATTGCAATGACCGCCATTGTATTCTCTAGGGTGTTAGAAGAAAAACAATATATAATGTTTGGGGGTTCTAAGTAATTTTCTAGCAGAAAAACCTGTTTTAAACATGTAAACACCTAAAATCCAAAACGAGGCTAGTCCTTAAGTGGTTAACAAGTTATTTCTCATACATGGCATAGATAAACTTGTAATTACATTACTCCACAGCCTAGCCAAAGCCTAGCCACATACAGCGACCCAACATGCAGGGAGTACCATCAGCTGTTTTAGGAGCATAAATTACACATTTAGTTTCCTGACCACCCATCACATTTCTGAAGGCCCTGGAGCACCAGAATAGTAGAAGTACCCACAAAATTACCCCATTTTGCAAAGCAAATACGCCAATAAAAATTTTATGAGGCATAATGAGTCTTTTTGAACATGTCATTTTTTCCACATGTTTTTGGAAAATAGGGAAAGAAAGTGAAAACATATATTTTTTACACCAAGTTGTCAAGTTATAAGATTGTTCTAACATATAGCATGTACATAGCAAAATTTACACCCCTGAGTATGGCGATACCACATGTGTGAGACTTTTACACAGCATGGCCACATACAGAGGCCCAACATGTAGGTAGCACCATCAGGCGTTCTAAAGGCATAAATTACACATTTAGTTTCCTGAGTACCTATTACATTTTTGAAGGCCCTGGAACACCAGGACAGTGGAATTAGATGTGGCAGATGATCACAGACAGATGTGGCAGATGATCACGGACATATGTGGCAGATGATCACAGATAGATGTGGCAGATGATCATGGGCAGATGTGGCAGATGATCACGGACAGATGTGTGCCAGATGTGTGCCAGATGTGCACAGATGATCACGAACAGATGTGCGCAGATTATCAAGGACAGATGTGCCAGATGATCATGGACAGGTGTGGCAGATGATCACAGACAGATGTGCGCCAGATGTGCGCAGATGATCACAGACAGATTGTGCCAGATAATCACGGACAGATGTTCAGTGTGGCAGATGTTTACTCGGACAGATGTGGGACTGTTGTTGGTGTTTTTCACTGTTTAGGTACACTGTTTGGGGACACTAGCTGGGTGATCAGTGTGTAAAAAGCTGTAAAAAACAGCTCATACACATTAATCCCCAGCTTGCAGATCCGCTCTCCTACTCACTGACACTGTGTGAGGAGAAACAGAGCCGATCGCCTGGCAACGGCTCTTTGTTTACATTACATGACAGCTGTGATTGAACGAGCGCATCAGGATTGTGCGGCCGCTTGATCCCGCTCCTTCTGAAAAACGTTCAGAAATGTCCACTCAGAAGGAGGAATCACCCACCTGGCCGTTTATGTGCAGTGGCAAGGTGGGAAGTGGATAAGGAGGTCTCCCAGCCTTGGTTTCATAAAGCATTGCAGATATACTGCATGTAAATTAATAATGCTTGCAGAAAATCAATAATCAAAGAAGATCAATATCCTATCAATCCTCCCCTTTGTTCCTAAAAGAAACACCAATATAAGTCTAACTCATAATTATCACAATTCTCTCTAGCCTGCTCCACCCTTCTATATTTTATCTTCGAAATCATACACATAACAAATTTGATTTCAAAGTATACAAAGAGGAATAAAAGAAGTGTCATTAGAATAAGCATGCATTAAATAGAGAACAATAAATAAACACATCGGAATTAGTAGATATTGAGATCTCAGCTGTATAGCAATTGTCCATGAAAAACAAGAGGGAGGGGGCATGACATTCTGTAGGTTAATTAAAAGTATTCCTCATCAAAAATATAAAAGAACACAAAAAGAGCCTCTTTGTATGACTTATAAATGTTAATAAAATTTGCAGTATATAAAGAGTCCACATTATTTCACTACTTAATTTAATTTCCTAAGCTTCTAAATTACCTCCGATGATTTTATTCTGTACTCACCCATGCAATCAGAGGATTCTCCACCTCATAAAACTTGCCTCTTTGTAAGGACAGAACTTGACATCCACAGACAGACTGGAACTGATGCATTTGGGCTAGGTTTGGGTCTTTGGGCTGGCACCTCAGATCTCTCTCTTGTGGTGTTCACTGGAATTCTCAGGCCTTGGGTTGGCGTCATGGCTCCCCCTCTAGGCATCCCAGGAACTTTTCCAGGAGTGGCTTTCTTTCTTCAGCTTGCTTCAGTAATGACAATGAAGAGTAGCCATGTGTCATACCAGAACAAACCTCCTGGCTGACTTAGAATAACAAAGATTTCCATGCAAAAGATGTAATCATTTCTTTAAGTAGTGGGCATCCAGATAGAGGCACGAATGATACTCTCCAGCCAACATGAATAACCACAGAATCACCTGAACAACTGGATAAAGCCTTCCTTAACCAGTGGAGGTGTTGAAAATAATATTATTCCATTAATTCAAACATAAGTCCATTAGTCCATTAAACATGCAGAAATAAAATGTTTCCTAGCAACAGTTTTCATTATATAGATTCTATATATAATCAACTGACCATCTTTCCCAAATCCAATATTGCAGCAGGATTCAATAAAACATAAACACTTTTAGTTCCTCTTATCCTCTGGACCCAAGTGAAACCTGAGGGTCCCAGAACAGAACTTTTTACCCAAGCACATATTCTGACTCAGAAACATAGTTTCCTAACTTTGTAATATATGATTATCATAAGCATGAAAAAAAATGATAATAAATATAAGCAACATTACATCATTAACACATTGCAGCTGACATTCTGGGAATTCAAAAAGTAATATGTTTAAAAAAAAGTAGTCACTTTAAGACTGTATTCAAACTTTACCACCAAAAACCCTAGCATTTCATGGATTAAATATTTTAAACACTCTCAGTAACTCTTATGCCGCGTACACACGAGCGGAATTTCCGACAGAAAAAGTCAGATGGAAGCTTTTCATTGTATATTCCGATCGTGTGTATGCCTCATTGGACTTGTATTTTAGAAAATTCTGATGGACCTAGAAATAGAACATGTTCTAAATATTTCTGAAGAAACCAATTCCTATTGGGAAAACCGCTTGTCTGTATGCTGTTCCGACAGACCAAAAACAACGCATGCTCTGAAGCAAGTACGAGACGGAAGCTATTGGCTACTGGCTATTGAACTTCCTTTTTCTAGCCCCGTCATACGTGTTGTACGTCACCGCGTTCTGGACGGTCGGACTTTGGTCGGACTTTGGTTTGACCGAGTTTAGGCAAGACCACTTGCTTGGAATTCCGTCGGAGAAACCTTCGGAGTTTATTCCGACGGCAAAACCGGTCGTGTGTACAGTATTTATAGTTTCACCAAAATCTCATTACCAAATTTTAATTTAACTACAAACCATTAAGGAGGGAAAATATATTTCATAATAACACTAGACATCATATTCTGATTACACCTTTACCATGATCACAGGTGGCCGGGTGAGAATTAGGGCAGTTACCTCCCATATTTGGAACCAACCAATTAAAAGATGGTAAACATGAGGGGAGGGAGGTAACCATCCAACAATTTTCACCATACAAAAAGAGACACACACATGATTCAAAAGACTGAGGACCACAGATCCACACTCTGACATACACTCTCTGGACGAACACAAGCTTGGTAATAAGTGACCACTCCCCATCTTATTGGACGTTGCTCTTAGGATGAATCAAATATAAATCCTTTCCTTTAAACAGTGGTGAGATACTGACCATATAAATGAGGATCACATTTTTCTTCCCAAAATTATAGGAATCATATTTTACTGTTTATATTTTAATCTTATCAAGTGCTGTGTGAAGGGTAGTTTAGTATTTAAATAATTTTCTCACGTTATTTGTCTTGCCGTGTGTTGAAGCCGTGTGTGGGTGAAATTAAGATCAACCTGTATTGCAACTAATTTGGCTATTGTGGTCCCAGGGAAATTATTTATTGCCCAATCCAACCTGGTAGCCCTGTTAAATTCAGACTTCTTTCAAATTGATAATATCTATCTGTTGGCTCCACAAGACATATTTTGACTTCCTTCCGGCCGGAGAAAGTCAGAAAATTGTCTTCCGAGCAGCAAGAGGTATTGTGATTTTGGAGCGTTTAACTACAACCTTTTTAACATAGTCAACTGGGGCTACCCTAGGGTTATATGTCAAATATTAAGGAAAATAGTTTTATTGTTGTGTTGCTGTCTTTGGTAATGTGTATGAAATATTAATCACCAGAAATTCTGGTTTTATAATTATATAGAAGTTGTATAATTATACTTGTATATTAATACAATAAAACATTTACTTATTAATTTAATTGGGAGATATTTATACATTGGTAAGAATTCCCCATAGATTAACAAACTCAGAAAATTATTGTGGTATTTTACTGATTGTCTGAACATAGTTCACATTTTTTTTATCAACTGCCATAAGTGGCTGGAGGCACTGCAATTCATTATACGTAGATTCAGACATTACCCTTTTATTTATTACGTACAGTTTTATCAAAACACTTTATTTAGGGACATACTAAAACATTAAATGTGAAAATGGCTTTATGTAGCTTAACGTGTAATAAAGTGCCTAAACCTCAATCAATTGCCATGAAACTTTGTACAGCCTAAGTTTTTACCTTTCCACACCTATCCCATAAATTATATGCATTTTAGTGTTCCATAAAGCAAACTAGGGACATTAAGCTTGTTTTTTTAGGGAGCTTAATGTGGCTTAACGTACAAAAAAGACCTTAAATGTTAACCGATTTCCCCCAAACTTCACATAATAGAAGACTCTATCCATGCCAACATATTCTGAAAATTTCAGCTCATTTCGTTAATCACACCAAAAGTTATTCATGTTAAGCTATATTTTACAATGCTAAAACATTTAATGTGAACAGCTTAATGTAAAAAGAGCTTAACAAGCCATAATGTGCCTAGACCTCAATCAATTGCCCTGAAAGTTTGCACAGCCTAAGATCTCAACTTTCCAAACCTATCCTATAAGTTTCATGTGATTCAGTGTTCCACAAAGCAAACTATGGACATTAAGCTTGTTTTTTGGGGAGCTTAATGTCATGGCTATGCAGTAGTGTTTGTCTGTCAGCTTACCTCTCCATGTGTTCAGATTAAGAGGCCTGCCACTCTCACCTGGCTGCTTAAATAATCTCTCCTTAAAACATGGCTCCATCCCAGCCCCTATCAGGGAACTCTGTATTAACCTGTACACTGCAAGCCAGCCCTGCTGATCAACCATTGTGTGTTTAGCTTTTGTGTGCGACTTGCTGTTTCTTCTACATCTGATTCCAGTTACTGATCTTGGCTTGTTCTTGACTATCCCTGCTTGCTTGTGACCCTGACCTTTTGGCATTGTTATGACTAATTTCTGATTGGGACTCTAAAACAAAGTTAATACTACAGCTGCAGGAACAGATTCACAGGACTCAATCACTGTGTTTAAAATGCCCGTTCAGTGTCAAAATGTATTATTACATGTTATTTTATACATAGATAAGAAAGGGGTGGTGTGAGATGTTATTAAAAGCTAAGAAATAGAAATATGTTATTAAAAGATAACAAATAGAAATATATTATTAAAAGCTAGCGAATAGAACAATTGCAAAAGTAAAACATTGAGAAGGGAGGGGGAGTAGAGAGCGTTTAGTAGGAGATGTGTCTGTGTGTTAGGTGAAGGTTACAGAACACATTTCAACAGTGAGAACAAAATGGAGTCTCTTGTGCTTAAATGAACAGTACAGTGAATGTCCATGTCATTTCCCTCCTTTTGTTTATTTGACACCATTCTTCTCCGCATTACATTCAGCCGATTGCTGGTAACTCCTGTTACATTGGCGCAGAGAGATGGCATCCTGTTCAGCTCTCTCATAGCTTTCTCACAATAATGGGTTCATCAGGGCTGGTGGTACATTTGTTGGTACAGTGGGTAGTCACACAGAAGCATAGCCTGATGAGGAAGTAAATAACAAATATTAGAAATAGGAACATCACAAAGTAAACGCTTAGTTAATGCAACCATGTTGCTATGCCATATAAAAAGTCACCAAAACCTCCTAAACCCTGAAAGGGGTTCCATCCATCTTTAGCAATATCTCTGGCCTTATTCTGTAGTTCTCTTATCTTAGCAAGATGCCCTTTAATAATGTCCTCATTATCAGAAATGTAGATACAAAAGTCAGTGTGAAATACCTTACACATCCCACCTTGAGCTGCAGTGAGATAATTTAGCGTTCATCTGTGCTCTAATACTACTTATTTAAGCTGAGCCATTTCTTCACTTAATAAACCTATATCAGTGGTAGTAAAGTTAATAATCTCATCTACAATTCTGGTGTAATTATTTATTCTTTTCATTGCTTCAATTCCCCATCCTGTCCAGGAAGGGAACCATGACCATGCCATGTCACCTTCAGTGAACAGCTCTCTTTTGAACACTAAAGGGTATTCTGGACTTTGATCTGGTCGCACTGTATCTTTGCGAACAACCAAAGCAGGTGCTAACTTCCCAATATAATATGTACCTGTAACATTAGTAAGAAGCCAGGCGTAAGTTTTACACACATATAATATAACCCTCTACGTATGGATGGTATGCCTGCTCCTAAAAAACTGGATGCAATAACATGGAATCTCAGGTAACCGATATTTTCACATATTGGGAACTGTGAGCAATTTGTACTATAAAGGGTTCTATTTAGTTCTGGATCTGGGATATAATAATATTGACCATAGTTTCCTCCATAAACTGTAATTTTTGCTCCGGTGCAATCTGAATTGCCCAACCGTGTACATTTAGTGTTAAACGGGCATGTAATGTTTAAACAAATCTGTGGAGTGGTTATCTGTTTTGAAACCATCAAAGCTACTGATCTGTGCTCATTAGCTGTGGAGAGATGTATGAGCCATTTATTCTGGTCCTGTTTAGATCAGTGAAGTTGAGAGGCATTGCTATCATGGGTATTGTTCCTGTTTGGGGATGTAAGCGAGAACACACCCAGCAGTTACTAGCTTTGTTATGGGTTGCATACAATTTTAACATTTGGATGAAAGGGTTATTTTTCCATGTCTCAGTTCTCACAAACAACAAAAAGAAAAGAAACACCATCATCATTTTTTCAAAGGATATCATCACTTCAGGATTTTCTTGCAGTGACTGGCGTGAATCCAGGTGGGCTTTCCTTCCAACTTGATAGTGGAACCGGTTGTCAAAAGCACCAAATGTGGTCCATCAAATTTTGGTTCTAGCGGCTTTCTGACGTGTCGCTTGACCACCACCCAGTCACCTGGTTGGATTCTGTGAATACCTGAAACAGAATCTGGGTCGGGGATAGATTTATATACACTTTCATGTATTTTATTCAATATTCTTTGCAAAATCTGAACATATTCTAACAGATTAGAGTGTGAATCCTGCAACTGTTGGGGAAAATATAGCCCTGTTTTGGGTGGCCCTCCAAATAAAATCTCATAGGGGGACAGCCCATGTGGTTGTGTAGGGGTAGTTCGTACAGAATATAGGGCTAATGGCAAAGCTTCCACCCATCCTTTTCCTGTATCTGCTTTAATTTTTGCACATCTGTTTTTCAAAATGCCATTAAGTCTCTCAACTTTACCACTACTTTGTGGATGATAAGGGGTATGGAAAGCTTGCTGTATGTGAAGGGCTTCCATTACCTCTTTCATTACTTCCCCAGTAAAATGGGTTCCTCTGTCACTCTCAACAGTTTCAGGAACTCCATATCTACAAACTATTTCATTCAAAATGTTCCTTGCTGTTGTTTTTGCATTTGCTTTAGCTACCGGCCAGCACTCGGGCCAACCTGAGTACATGACAACACACACTAAAGCGTACTCATAGGTGCCTATTCTGGGCATCTGAATGTAGTCTATTTGAATTCTTTGGAAAGTGAAGTCTGGCTTAGGAGAATGCTTTTGGGGAACATGGACAGGCCTCCCTGCATTGTACAGAGCACAAGTGAGACATGAAGCACAAAACCTGGCTCCAAATGCACTAAATCCAGGTGCTATCCAATAGCAGTCAGTAAGTGCCACCATTGCGCCCTTAGCAAGATGACTGACACCATGTGCCAGTTGTGCTAAAACTGGGTACAAACTCCTGGGTAGACACCACCTGTTGTCAGCGCTCCACAGGCCCGCCTGATTTTGTCTAGCATTACATTTGATTCACTTATCCTTCTCTTCATCAGGGGCCTGGTTCTGCAACTGAATTAGAGTTTCTACATCCCACTGCTCTTGATGGGGGGAATCTGTCCCCGCTACCTGGGCGACCCCTACAGTGGGTTGTGACTCCAAATGCCATAAGGGCAGCATCCTTTGCTGCTTGGTCCGCTAAAGCATTTCATCTGACTGTCATGTCATTTTCCTTTGCATGTCCTTTTACCTTCAAGATGGCAACTTCTGTTGGTTTCTGAAAGGCCTCAAATAGCTGCTCTATGAGTTTTGCATGTCTCACTGGCATCCCTGCACTAGTCAGAAAGTTTTGTGCTTTCCAAATAGGCCCAAAATCGTGGGCTATTCCAAATGCATATCTGCTGTCAGTGTAAATGTTTCCCCTTTGATTCTCTAGGAGATGACATGCTTTGACTACAACACACAACTCCGCTTCCTGTGCGGACATCTGGGGTGTCAATGCTTCCTGATGTAAAATGGTGTCTGTAGTGGTTACAGCAAACCCTGTGTGTGGCTGACCATCATCAGTGTAAGATCTGGAACCATCTACGAATAAGTGTGTGTCACAATCTGATAAAGGCTCGTCTTTTGCTGGTGTGACAGAGGCCCTTTCTACCTCCATCAGAGCCATATAATCATGAGAAAAACTCTCAGGTTCTACATCAGTACCATTTGTTGCATCTACCTCATCAATTATAGGAAGAAGAGTAGCTGGATTTAAAGTAATACATCATCTGATTGTTAAATTTGATGGATCAAAAAGAGCAGACTGGTACTTGTCAAATCTACTAGCAGACACATGTCTGGTATTTACTTGATTCATGATTTTCTGTACTGCATGTGGCACATACAGGATCAGAGCAGAATCTATTACAAGCTCAGTTACTTTGTCTAGCAGCAAAATGCAGGCTGCTATGGTTCGCATACAACTGGGGGAGCCTTTGATGACAGGGTCTAATGAGGCTGATACATACATCACAGGCCTCTGTTTGTCTCCATGTAGCTGGGTGAGTACACCTGCAGCAAATCCATTGACTTCATGACAGAACAACGAGAAAGTCTTAGTATAGTCAGGAAGTCCAATGGCAGGAGCTTCAGACAAAATTTTAATAAGCTCCTTCATCTGCAATTTATTGTCCCTTGTGAGTTTGAAAGGGTTTCTAGTGGTAGCCTCATATAGAGGAGCCATAAGTTCTGATGCATTTGGAATCCAGTCCCTACAATATCCCACTAACCCCACTACATTTTTTTGGCTTTTCAAAATTTTGTAGAGTTTTAACTCGATCTGGGGTTAGGTGACGGATTCCATGTGAAATGCAGTGACCCAGGAAGATCACTTTCTCTTGGCAGTATTGTAGCTTATCTTTGCTGACTTTGTTGTTACTGTTATAGAGAAATATGAGAAGGCTTACTGTTTCTCTGCTACAAATGTCCTTTATGAAATATTTAATCTAGTGCGTCTGTATAGTCATACATTGCCCACAGACACCCACAGAAAAAATAAGAGGCGCTAATAATCAATATAAGTGTTCATGTGCTTCAAACCAGTGATGGTGTCACCCCCTAAAGGTGTCAGCAAATTCACATAAATAATGAAAATAAACGAAATTGCATATCAAGAAAAATATTTGAAAAATTATAAAAAATTCAAACCCATACACTCAATGCGTTAAATGTATGGTAGCAATACAGTGATGGTGTGACCCTCTCCGTATATAAAATCACAATCAGTGAGTGAATCTTTAAATCAAACATAAACAAACTTCTCCAGTGATAAAGTGCAAGGTAATCATGCTAAACATGCACTAAATTGGATACAAAATGATCACACTTTCAAATAATCAGTCCAAAAAAATTTGATTGACATGACATCACACGTGATAAATAGTGTCCTAAATAAGTGATCAATCTTGATGCAACCAGGTGATAACACGTATCTTCCACCTCTCCCTTGGTGCACGGTGCTTCCACTTCCTCAAGAATTGCACTCACCGACTAGTTTTGCCAGCACTCTCATGCACGGCAAAAATCGCTTATTTACCACCCCCGGGTAAAAGGATCAATCGTTGTTTCCACGGTGATTGTTTAAACATGAGGCCCACATGAAAGAAATAATAAGTGCTCCAATAGTGTGAACCAATTTAACACTTTATTAAAATCACTGCAATCTTCTAATGCATCACTCACATTTAAAACGATAAAAACCAGCCAGAAATAAGGTGCAAATCTCCTCAAACTGTATATAGTGGAACCAAACTGTAACAACTGGTCACGGCGGACCCGAGGTGTGCCGGCGCACAGCGTTCCCTCTCACCACCTCCCTGAATGCTCCTCCGTGCCTCCGTGTAATCGCAACCTCTCTCCCTTCGTAAGGATAGCAATATTGTGTGTCACGTCTCACGGCCACGCCCCCGACATGTTTCGTCACAAGTTGACTTACTCATGGGATAGGCCGCAATCCCCATCAATCACCCCTTATATGCATATTCCGCCTACGTCTATGACGCCGCGCTTCGCGCCTGCGCACATCTCGGGTCCCCGCTATATGAATTAGGTTAGGAACTAGACGGCGGTGCAGAGCAGGGGTTAGATGAAACAATGACATGGACTGATGTTATCACCAATAAGTGCATTAAGTATAATAACATCGCTATACCATATGAACTTTATATTATAACCCTAGACAACAGAGCGAACTGACACTGACTGCCTGTACCGCTTTCATGTTTAAATACTAAGCCCCCTATATTTCTCATATAACGGATCTGTATATGTGTGAGCAAATAAATATCCGCACTACATATACCAACAGAGTGAAGCCCATAAATAAGAATATCTTTCAATATACATGCGCCTCACTATTCCATATACATATATATTATATTGCATACTATTAAACCTAAGTAACATACATATATGGAAAAATCCTGGATAATGGATTTCATTCTAAAACATATATATATATATAAAAATAAGTATCAAAAATAAAAATTTAAAAAGTCTATAAAATATTGCAATTAATCTTCATTTAAAAGAGAATTATATCCCATGTAAAATAACTAGCTATGTGCATGTTGAATGACAGTAAACTTCTATCTCAGATCATAAAATATTCAAGTATTGCGGTATATACTGAGTGTTTCTAAAAAACTTCTATTTTTTAAAATTACATATATAATCGCATATCCCAAAACGCATATAAGAATCAAAGGGAATTTTACCCATAAACACCAATCTACCTCAGATATGATACAATTCCAATCCCTCATCATATCTAGTAATCAATGCATATATCTAATTTCACGGCTAGTGGATCCACCACCTTAATCTTTACATCTTATGGATATATCCCTTAGCCCACGTACAGAATCATCATTCATCAAAGGATTAAAAGTAAGAGACCACTAAAAATCATTGATAAAACAATTTAAATCAAGTTCTATATTTAACCCCCTCGGGGCCAAACTCTTCAATAGAAATATCCACCTAGTTTCCCTCTGGGACAGGTTCCTCACTCTATTGGATCCCCTCCAGGATGGGTGGACTACATCTAATCCACAGAACTGTAATAAGGAGGGATCTTGTTGGTGCTTAAAATGCAGAGAGACACTATGGTACTTATAACCGTTTTTGATGTTCATTAGGTGTTCTGAGATTCTAATTCTTAAAAGCCTCTTTGTTCTCCCCACATATAAAAGGCCACAAGGGCACCACATAAGATATACTACGTGTGAGGAGTTACATGTACTAAACTCCTTGATGTCAAAGGATTCTCCATCCCTGTTAGTCACACTTTTTATCCCTCTGTGTTTCACTTTAACTGTCCTGCAACAAATGCATCTTCTGCAACAGTAAAATCCCTTGAAGTCCAATCTCAGGTCATTCTGCCCTGGTGGGTTCAGAACCTTCTTAACCACCAGGTCCCCAAAACTTGGGGCCCTTCTATATATAAACTTGGGATGGCTGGGGAGTACTTCTCCCAGGTGTCTATCCCTGCATAGAATATGCCAATATCTTTTAAAAATGTCAATACAAGGATATTGAAGACATTTTGTTGAAGACATCAGGGTTGTGGGGATGAGGCCCTTGTCCTCATCAACATGGGGACAAGGTGTTTTGGGGGGCTACCCCAAAGCACCCTCCCAATGTTGAGGGCATGTGGCCTGGTACGGTTCAGGAGGGGGGGCGCACTCTCATCCCCCCCTCTTTTCCTGCGGCCTGCCAGGTTGCGTGCTCGGATAAGGGTCTGGTATGGATTTTTGGGGGGACCCCACGCCGTTTTTTTTTTTGGCGCGGGGTTCCCCTTAAAATCCATACCAGACCTGAAGGGTCTGGTATGGAATTTAGGGGGAACCCCACGTCATTTTTTTTTTTTTTTTTGGCCGGGGTTCCCCTTAATATCCATATCAGACTTGAAGGGCCTGGTATGGAATTTAGGGGGACTCCCACGTCATTTTTTTTTTTAAATTTTGGTTCGGGGTTCCCCTTTGGGGAATTCCCATGCCGTTTTTATCAATGAACTTCTATGTGTATTGTCGGCAATGCAATAGCCGCGGGTAGTTTTAAATGAGTTTTTTCCTTCAAAATGTCATTTTGCTGTCAGACTGTTCTAAACACAGGAAACATGCGCCCCTTTACAGGCATACTATAGACACCCCCCAAGTACGAAATTTAAAGGGATATTACACTTTTATTGTTTGACTTTAAGCATTATTAAAATCACTGCTACTGAAAAAACGTCCGTTTTTAAAACTTTTTTTTGCATTGATCCATGTCCCCTGGGGCAGGACCTGGGTCCCCAAACACTTTTTATGACAATAACTTGCATATTAGCCTTTAAAATTAGCACTTTTGATTTCTCCCATAGACTTTTAAAGGGTGTTCCGCGGCATTCAAATTTGCCGCGAACACCCCAAATTGTTCGCTGTTCGGTGAACTTGCGAACAGCCAATGTTCGAGTCGAACATGAGTTCGACTCGAACTCGAAGCTCATCCCTAGTTACTAGTAGCAACCAAGCGCTACACATGATATATTTTTTTTTAGCAGAGACCCTAGAGAATAAAATGGTGGTTGTTGCAATATTTTATGTCACATCAGATCTGCGCAGCGGTTTTTTAAACGCCATTTAAAAAAAAAATACACTTTAATGTATTAAAAAAACTAAACAGTAAAGTTAGCCCAATTTTTTTGTATAATGTGAAAGACGATGTTACACCGCGAGAATCGCAATCTTTATTCTAAGCAAAAAAATTGTGATTCTCATTTTAGCCAGAATCATGCAGCTCTAGCCTAAATCTCAATCAGTTGCCTTGTAACTTTGCATAGAACTTTGCACAAGTTCTTTTGTGTACATTAAACCATATTAAGCTCCCAAAAAATTAAAGTGGTTGTAAACCCTCAATGTTTTTCACCTTAATGCATTCTATGCATTAAGGTAAAAAACCTTCTGTGATGCAGCAGCCTCCCAGAGCCCTCCTTTTCCTTACCTGAACCCGGTCTTTCCAGCGATGGACAACACACACCAGCTCCAGCCGCTGTCTCGGGTCCTGATTGAATAGATTGATAGCAGCGCAGCCATTGACTCCTCCTGCTGTCAATCAAATCCAATGACGTGGTAGATGGGGGTGGGGCCAAGTCCTGCTGTGTGCGTCAATGGACGCAGCAGCAGGACACGGGAGCGCGCCCACACGAGTTCCCCCAAGGGAGAGCAGCTCTCCAACGGGTCACTCGAGAAGAGGAGGAGCCAGGAGCGCCACTGAGGGACCCCAGAAGAGGAGGATCGGGGCCACTCTGTGCAAAACCAACTGAACAGAGGAGGTAAGTATGACATGTTTATAAAAAAAAAAATGAACCTTTACATATACCTTAAGCTAAATGTCACTCATTTGCTTGTGGGAAACCAAAATACATAAACTTTTCAGGATAGGGTTGGGAAGATAAAAACTTTGGTTGTGCAAAGTTTCAAGTCTATTGATTAACCACTTCAGCCCCGGAAGGATTTGCCCCCTTAATGACCAGGCCATTTTTTGCGATACGGCACTGCGTCGTTTTAACTGTCAATTGCGCGGTCATGCGACATTATACTCAAACAAAATTGTCATTCTTTTTTTCCCCACAAATAGATCTTTCTTTTGGTGGTATTTGCTCATTGCTGTGTTTATTCTTTTTTGTGCTATTAAAAAAAAAAGGGCGACAATTTTGAAAAAAACTATATTTTTTACTTTTTGCTATAATAAATATCCCAAAAAATTTTTAAAGATTATTATTTTTTTTATCATTTTAGGCCAATATGTATTCTTCTACATATATTTGGTGAAAAAAAATCGCAATAAGTGTATATTGATTGGTTTGCACAAAAGTTATAGCGTCTACAAAATAGAGAATAGATTTATGGCATATTTATTTATTTTTTACTAGTAATGGCGATGATCTGCGATTTTTAGTGGGACTGCGACATTGTGGTGAACTGCTCGAACACTTTTAATACATTTTTGGGACCATTGACATTTATACAGCGATTGGTGCTATAAAAATGCACTGTTTACTGTGTAAATGTCACTGGCAGGGAAGGGGTTAACACTAGGGGGCGACCAAGGGGTTAAATGTGATCCCTATGTGTGTTTATAACTGTGAGGGGATGGGACTGACTAGAGGAGGAGCCGGATCGCCATTCCTACAAAGTAGGAACAGACGATCTGTCTCTCCTCCCCTGTCAGAACAGGGATTTGTGTGTTTACACACACAAATCCCCGTTATGGCTCTCGCGATCAACATTTCTTCAGTGTTGTTACATGAAAAGAAATAATAAAATATTAACAAAAAGGGGTGTACTCACTTTTGTGAGATACTGTACCTCCTCTGTGCAGTGGTTTTTCACAAAGCAGCCCTGATTCTCCTTTTCTCAGTTCCCTCCCTGGCGCTCTTGGCTGCTCCTTCCTGCCAAGTGCCCCCACAGCAAGCAGCTTGCTATGGGGCACTTGAGCCAAGCCCCCTCTCTCTCCTGATTAGCTACCTGACTTTGATTGACATCAGCGGGAGTCAATGGCACCACTGCTGTGTCTCAGCCAATCAGGAGGGAGAGTCCCAGATGGCCGAGGCACTCATGCACACCGCTGGATAGAGAGGGGGCTCAGGTAAGTATTGGGGGAGCTGAGGGAAGTTGCTGCACACAGAAGGTTTTTTTATCTTTTTATTTTAATTCATAGAATGCACCTTCTGCCTTTACATTCATTTTAAGGCACATTAAGCTCCCCAAAAAACAAGCTTAAAGGGTTTGTAAAGTCAGAAGGTTTATTTATCTTAATGCATTGTATGCATTAAGATAAAAAGCCTTCTGTGTGCAGCAGCCCCCCTCAGCCCCCTAACACTGTCTAGACATGTGCGCCATCAATAAATTTGTTTAGTTTCGTTCCGTTCCATTTCATATTAGAATTAATTTGTATTTCGTAATTCGTGTCCAAAATTCAATTTCAATTCGTACGCAATACGAATTTTTCATTAGGTTTGTTAACTTTTTGTAACAATTACAAATGTTCGTTATGATGAATATATCATTATGAGGGGCTCCCACCATCCCCATGCTGTGCTGACTTCCTGGGTTTTGAACTTTTAGGTTCGTTAACTTTGCGTAACAATTACAAATGTTCGTTTGGAATTTGGATCCGAAATTCGTAAACAAAATTTCGTACAAGATTTGGAAGCATAGCAATTCGTATTTCGGATCCTCCCAAATGTACGAATTTAGGGAAATTCGTACGAATTTTTGATTCGTACGAAACTAATCATACATGTCTAAACACTACCCCGAGTCCCATCTAGATCCAGCGATGACATTGCAAGACCCTGACAATCACAGGCACGACTCCTAGAGGCAAAGGCATGATG
This sequence comes from Aquarana catesbeiana, assembly GCF_042186555.1. NCBI lineage: Eukaryota > Metazoa > Chordata > Amphibia > Anura > Ranidae > Aquarana > Aquarana catesbeiana. The sequence goes on from NC_133324.1 coordinate 42,235,185, forward strand.
GGATTTGTAGTTTCACCACAGCTAGAGTGCCGAGCTTGTCTACCCCTGACTTAAAGCAGAGGTTCACACAAAAATTGAACCTCCACTTTTCGGAACCCTCCCCTGGTTAAGGATTGTAAAAAAAATGGTTAAATGTGAATAACTTTTGGGGTGATTTATCAAATGACCTGAGATTTTCAGAATATGTTGGCACAGGTAGAGTCTTCTTTTGTGTGAAGTTTGGGGGAAATTGGTTAACATCTAAGCTCTTTTTTGTACGTTAAGTCAAATTAAGCTCCCCAAAAAGCAAGCTTAATGTCCCTAGTTTGCCTTGTAGGAGACTAAAACCCAAACTTCTTGGATAGGTTTGGGAAGTTGGGAACTTAGGCTGTGCAAAGTTTCAAGACAATTGATTGAGGTTTAGGCACATTATGGTACATTAAGCTCGTTTTACATCAAGCTGTTCACATTAAATGTTTTAGCATTGTAAAATATAGCTTAAGTGAATAACTTTTGGTGTGATTAACGAAATGAGCTGAAATTTCAAAATATGTTGGCATGGATAGTGTCTTCTATTGTGTGAAGTTTGGGGGAAATTGGTTAACATGTAAGGTTTTTTTGTACGTTAAGCCAAATTAAGCTCCCCAAAAAAACAAGCTTAATGTCCCTAGTTTGCCTTGTGGAACACCAAATCGCATGAAACTTCTTTGATAGGTTTGGGAAGTTAAGAACTTAGGCTGTGCAAAGTTTCAAGACAATTGATTGAGGTTAAGGCACATTATGGTACGTTAAGCTCTTTTTACATCAAGCTGTTCACATTAAATGTTTTAGCATTGTAAAATATAGCTTAATGTGAATAACTTTTGGTGTGATTAACAAAATGGGCTGAAATTTTCAGAATATGTTGGCATGGATAGAGTCTTCTATTGTGTGAAGTTTGGGGAAAATTGATTAACAATTAAGGTCTTTTTTGTACGTTAAGCCAAATTAAGCTCCCCAAAAAAACAAGCTTAATGTTCCTAGTTTGCCTTGTGAAGCACTGAATCGTATGAAACGTATAGGATAGGTTTGGGTGGTTGGGAACTTAGGCTGTGCAAAGTTTCAAGACAATTTATTGAAGTTTAGGCATATTATGGTACATTAAGCTCGTTTTACATCAAATGTATATTTTACAATGCTAAAACATTTAATGTACATTTTACATTAAATGTTTTAGCATTGTAAAATATAACTTAAGTCAATAACTTTTGGTATGATTAACCAAATGAGCTGAAATTTCAGAATATGTTAGCATGGATAGTGTCTTCTATTGTGTGAAGTTTGGGGCAAATTGGTTAACATTTAACCACTTCAGCCCCGGAAGGATTTACCCCCTTCCTGACCAGAGCATTTTTTACAATTTGGCACTGCATCGCTTTCACTGCTAATTGCGTGGTCATGCAATGCTGTACCCAAACGAAATTTGTGTCCTTGTCTTCCCACAAATAGAGCTTTCTTTTGATGGTATTTGATCACCTCTGCGTTTTTTATTTTTTACGCTATAAATGGAAAAAGACCAAAAATTTTGAAAAAAAATGATATTTTCTACTTTTTGTTATAAAAAAATCCAATAAACTCAATTTTAGTCATACATTTAGGCCAAAATGTATTTGGCCACATGTCTTTGGTAAAAACAAATGTCAATAAGCATATATTTATTGGTTTGCGCAAAAGTTATAGTGTCTACAAACTAGGGTACATTTTCTGGAATTTACACAGCTTTTAGTTTATGACTGCCTATGTCATTTCTTGAGGTGTTAAAATGACAGGGCAGTACAAACCCTCCTAAATTACCCCATTTTGGAAAGTAGACACCCCAAGGAAATTGCTGAGAGGCATGTTGAGCCCATTGAATATTAATTTTTTTTGTCCCAAGTGATTGAACAATGACAAAAAAAAATTTAAAAAGTTGTCACTAAATGATATATTGCTCACACAGGCCATGGGCATATGTGGAATTGCACCCCAAAATACATTCAGCTGCTTCTCCTGAGTACGGGGATACCACATGTGTGGGACTTTTTGGGAGCCTAGCTGCGTACGGAGCCCCGAAAACCAATCACTGCCTTCAGGATTTCTAAGGGCGTAAATTTTTGATTTCACTCCTCACTACCTATCACAGTTTTGAAGGCCATAAAATGCCCAGATTGCACAAAACCCCCCAAATGACCCCATTTTGGAAAGTAGACACCCCAAGCTATTTGCTGAGAGGCATGTTGAGTCCATGGAATATTTTATATTTTGACACAAGTTGTGGGAAAGTGACAAATTTTTGTATTTTTTAAAATTTTTTGCACAAAGTTGTCACTAAATGATATATTGCTCACACGGGCCATGGGCATATGTGTAATTGCACCCCAAAATACATTTAGCTGCTTCTCCTGAGTATGGGGATACCACATGTGTGGGACCTTTTGGGAGCCTAGCCGCGTATGGGGCCCGAAAACCAATCACCGCCTTCAGGATTTCTAAGGGCGTAAATTTTTTATTTCACTCTTCACTGCCTATCACAGTTTCGGAGGCCATGGAATGCCCAGGTGGCACAACCCCCCCAAATGACCCCATTTTGGAAAGTAGACACCCCAAGCTATTTGCTGAGAGGCATGGTGAGTATTTTGCAGCTCTCATTTGTTTTTGAAAATGAAGAAAGACAAGAAAAATTTTTTTTTTCTTTTTTAAATTTTCAAAACTTTGTGACAAAAAGTGAGGTCTGCAAAATACTCACGTCCTTAGAAAGCCTAAAGGCGGTGCTTGGTTTTCGGGGTCCCGTATGCGCTAGGCTCCCAATAAGTCTCACACGTGTGGTATCCCCGTACTCAGGAGAAGCAACAGAATATATTTTGGGGTGTAATTTCACATATTCCCATGGCATGTTTGAGCAATATATCATTTAGTGACAACTTTGTGCAAAAAAAAAAAAATTGTCTTTTTCCCGCAACTTGTGTCACAATATAAAATATTCCATGGACTCGACATGCCTCTCAGCAAATAGCTTGGGGTGTCTACTTTCCAAAATGGGGTCATTTGGGGGGGTTTTGAACTGTCCTGGAATTTTATGCACAACATTTAGAAGCTTATGTCACACATCACCCACTCTTCTAACCACTTGAAGACAAAGCCCTTTCTGACACTTTTTGTTTACATGAAAAAATTATTTTTTTGCAAGAAAATTACTTTGAACCCCCAAACATTATATATTTTTTAAAGCAAATGCCCTACAGATTAAAATGGTGGGTGTTTCATTTTTTTTTTCACACAGTATTTGCGCAGCGATTTTTCAAACGCATTTTTTTGGGAAAAAACAAATTTTTTAAATTTTAATGCACTAAAACACACTATATTGCCCAAATGTTTGATGAAATAAAAAAGATGATCTTAGGCCGAGTACATGGATACCAAACATGACATGCTTTAAAATTGCGCACAAACGTGCAGTGGCGACAAACTAAATACATTTTCAAAAGCCTTTAAAAGCCTTTACAGGTTACCACTTTAGATTTACAGAGGAGGTCTACTACTAAAATTACTGCCCTCAATCTGACCTTCGCGGTGATACCTCACATGCATGGTGCAATTGCTGTTTACATTTGACGCCAGACCGATGCTTGCGCTCGCCTTAGCGCGAGAGCAGGGGGGGCAGGTGTGCTTTTTTTTTTTATTATTATTTTTTTGCTTTTTTATCTTATTTTTAAACTGTTCCTTTCATTTTTTTTTTTTTTTTAATCGTTTTTATTGTTATCTCAGGGAATGTAAATATCCCCTATGATAGCAATAGGTAGTGACAGGTACTTTTTTTTGAAAAAAAATTGGGGTCTATTAGACCCTAGATCTCTCCTCTGCCCTCAAAGCATCTGACCACACCAAGATTGGTGTGATAAAATGCTTTCCCAATTTCCCAATGGCGCTGTTTACATCCGGCCAAATCTAAGTCATGAAATGCTCGTAGCTTCCAGTTTCTTAGGCCATAGAGATGTTTGGAGCCACTCTGGTCACTGATCAGCTCTATGGTCAGCTGGCTGAATCACCGGCTGCATTCCCAGGTTCCCTTTTGAGACAGGAGAGCCAGAGAAAAACACGGAAGACGGTGGGGGGGCATTCCTTCCCACTGCTTGTAAAAGCAATCTAGAGGCTAATTAGCCACTAGCATTGCTTTTACATGAAAGCCGACCGCTGGCTGAAAAGAATGATACCAAGATGATACCTAAACCTGCAGGCATCATTCTGGTATAACCACTCAAAATTGTGAATGGCGTATCTGAAGACAAAAAAATGGTTAACAATAAAACACAGTAAACAGTAAAGTATAAAAAATTGCATACCTGAAAAGCAAACATGATAAAACATAATAACAATAAACATTGCAGAATAGAATACAGTAAAAAAGAGCAGAACAATAGAGAGAGAATAGAGAGAGAGAGAACAATAAAACGACAACTATTTTTTTTTATTTCATATATTTTTTTGTGTTTTTTTTTTTTACACTTTTTTTTGCAACTGTAACTTTTATAACTGTAACCGGTTCCAGGTTCGGGTCTCTCAAAATGCGATGGCATCTTGGGAGACCCTGTGAAAGTGTGCCTAGTCTGTGCAATGCTATACCCTATGCTAATATTCAACTAGTGTATGGTTGCGTTCAAAACATTCACCAATGCAAAGACCAGGGATTGTCAGGACAGGAGGGACAATAATAGCGGGTGTCACGCCTATATCTGCACTTGCTGCAGACACGACATCTTTTTTGGGGGGTTCGTTGGGTAGGGGTACTCGGGAGGACATAAAGAAAATGTCTCTCATGCAGCCGACTGCATTTGGTTGGGGATGTGAATGGGGGAAGTACGGGTGCTGCAGAAGTGGTGGGTTCCCAAATTATTAGGATTGGCGAATGCAGCAGGAAGGGCATTATGGGCACGACAGGCCTGTGTTTGTCTTCTTCTTGGTGGCAGCGGGACACTACTTGTGCTTGCCACCTCACCAGCTTAAACTGCAATTATGGGACTCGCCACGTAACCAAGTGTTACTGCAGTGCTGGTTTGACTACGACTGGGGTGTACTAGGCCGCTGGTGCTTGCCAGTTCACCAAAACGCTACCAAAAAAACTGTTAGCGATCGCAGGGATCAGGCCTGACTCTGCGAACGCTGCAGTTATGCGTTTAGTGTTTTGTAAGTGACAGTGATCGATCAATACTGCACTTAGGTGGGCTGGGCTGGGCGGAGGGGCAAAACGCAGGTGCTAGCAGGTATCTGGGCTGATCCCGCTAACACTGCGTTTTTGGGAACCCTAAACTGCTGGGGACACTAGTATAGATCTGATCGCATCAGATATTGATCCGTTCAGATACTGTGCCACTAAGGGAGGTGTACGGTGCGTGTGTGGGTGTTATCGCTACTGGCACTAACCTGACACTGCCTGGGGCTGGTGCTTGCCAGTTCACCAAAACGCTACCAAAAAAACTGTTAGCGATCGCAGGGATCACGCCTGACTCTGCGAACGCTGCAGTTATGTGTGTTTAGTGTTTTGTAAGTGACAGTGATTGATCAATACTGCACTTGGGTGGGCTGGGCTGGGCCGGGCAGAGGGGCAAAACGCAGGTGCTAGCAGGTATCTGGGCTGATCCCGCTAACACTACATTTTTGGGAATTCTAAACTGCTGGGGACGCTAGTATAGATCTGATCGGATCAGATATTGATCCGTTCAGATACTATACCACTAAGGGAGGTGTATGCTGCGTGCGTGGGTGTTAGCGGTACTGGCGCTAATCTGACGCTGCCTGGGGCGACGCATATCACCGCCGGGCGATCAGGGGGCTAAACCTTTATTCGGTAATAAACGGCGGGTGCCCTGACACTATAAAAAATAAACGAACTAACCAGCGTCACCCGTAACACTTATACGGTGATCAGTGGTGAAAGGGTTAACTAGGGGGCAATCAAGGGGTTAAAACCTTTATTAAATAGTATATGGGGGTCCCTGACGCTATAAAACGCTGACGGCAAACCTAAATATTTACCTCCCTAACTAGCGACACTAATACAGCGATCAGAAAAATGATCGCTTAGCGACACTGGTGACAGGGGGTGATCAAGGGGTTAAAACTTTATTAGGGGGGGTTAGGGGGGTACCCTAGACCTAAAGGGGGCTAACCCTAACTGTCCTAACACTGTAACTGTCACAAACGGACACCATGCAGTAATCAGACAAAAAAAAAAAAAAAACTGCTTGGTGTCAGTTTGTGACAGGGGGGATACCTGCTAGCACCTGCGTTTTGCCCCTCTGCCCGGCCCACCCAAGTGCAGTATCGATCGATCACTGACACTTACAAAACAATAAAAGCATAACTGCAGTGTTCGCAGAGTCAGGCCTGATCCCTGCGATCGCTAACAGTTTTCTTGGTAGCGTTTTGGTGAACTGGCAAGCACCAGGCCCAAGCAGCATCAGGTTAGCGCCAGTACCGCTAACACCCACGCACGCAGCATACACTTCCCTTATGCCGCGTACACACGGTCAGACTTTTCAGCTACAAAAGTCCAACGGACGCTGACGGACTAAAGCTGGCTGGTAATCCGATCGTGTGTGGGCTTCTCCGGACTTTCAACGTACTTTTTTAGCCTCAAATCCGATGTACTTTAGATTTGAAACATGCTTCAAATCTTTACGTCGTAACTACGACGGACCCCGAAGTCCGCTCGTCTGTATGCTAGTCCTACGGACAAAAAAACTACGCATGCTCATAAGCAAAAACTAAACGGAAGCACTCGGTCTAGTAAAACTAGTGTTCGTATTGTAGGTAGCACATTCATCACGCTGCAAAATCTGTGATCGTTGAATGCAGCGCATTTTATTTCTTCTTTACGAATGCTCTAAAGAACGAAGGTGTTTTGCTGTTCATATTCAGAGTTCTCCCAAACTGATTTCTGGATTCTTTTTCTCTTTGATCTCATGAATGATATAGTATGCTTTTTAAAAACAATGTTTCCATACTAATAATACTTTTTACCTTTTATTTATTTATTTTTTTTTTAGGTTTGTAAAGTTACCACAAAGAACCCATTATTCTAGTTTTGTTTTTCTAGTGCTTATTTTTTAGTTTTTAGATAAAGTTAACCCAAAGCACCGTTTTTGGTTATGTAGATTTTTTTATTTTCAAGACTTACCACTTGAACATTATTAACATTAGTAATGTATTTTTGGTGTGTTTTTTCAAACTCAATGAGATTGTTGTCCCTTGTTAATTTAACATTGTGTGTAAAATCAATGATTTAAAAGAAAACACATAAAGTCTTTTGCTAAACTCAAAAAAGATCCATTTATTCATGGTCAAAATAAAATAAAGAGGAAGTCAACGCTGGAAAAAGTCGGTGTACAAGAAAATTGGGATCTTGAGGAGTCCATATAAGAGGGAGCACAATCTGGTCCAAGAATCCCAGAGATCAACAGCACCAGCAGATGATCTAGATGTCCCCAGACTGTGGTCCTACAACAGCCTGCGTCTTCTGTCAGACCAGACTGAACCCAGGTCATCACTTTCTTCTCTTCCCTGCAGCCTTGCCTCCACGCTGCCCTGCAGCCTTCCCTGTAGCCTTCTTTGGAGGCTGTGGCTGTGGTGTTTCAGTTGTGGCAGGAGGAGGAGGAGGAGGAGGAGGGGGGCTGCCTCATGTAGTTGTGTGTTTCAGGTTAGCGTGCCCTGCAGCCCCTTCTGGATAGTTTCCCCAAATAGGCGCTCGCAAATGAGACGCTGCTCCCAATCCATTTGAAGAAGCCTGCTGGCTAAGTAGCAGCCATAGGACTCTTCTGCTTCGGGGGGGCTTCTCAAAAAACGGGTGGCCTCTTGCATGAGGCGCAGGGATGCCTCCTGTGTGACCATCCCCTTCCTGGCCCTTTTTTTGGGAAGGTGGAGGGGAAGCACTTGTGATTGGGTCATGCTCCTACTGGGCCCAGCCACCTCACTTGGCCCAGCCACCTCACTGGGACCAGCCACCTCACTGGGACCAGCCACCTCCTGCCTGACACTGGGCCCAGCCTCCTCCAGGATGATGGAGAATCCGCCCTCCTCCAGGCTGTCCATGGGCCCGGTCTCCTCCTGCCTGCCACTTTCCACACATTCCTCCTGGATGGACTCATCCTGTGTATAAAAAAAGGACATAGTTTTATTTATTTATTTGGGGTTCATCAATGACACACAATTTGCTTCTCATGACTAGCAAATTCAATGTGAATACATCTCTTTAATAAAAGAGTCTAATCAGACACCCTAATTTTTTATAGCAGGTGCCAAACATATTTAGCCACTCCTGTCAATTGATATGTATACACAATTTTGAGGCCAAAATTATTTTAGACAATTATAACATCCAGTTAACATCATTAATATTAGTACAGTAAATATTTGTTAATATAATTTACCTGACTCCAGATGGTCATATCCGGTTCATCCAGGATGGAAGACCCAGCTTGCTCCTCATCAGCCTCTGCTGGGGTGGAGGGAAGGGTGGAGGGAAGGGTGGAGGGAAGGGTTGAAAGTGATGCCCTAGCTTCATTCTGGTCATCAAGAAAACGGAGTTGATTGTAGTACCACAGCCTGGGTACATAAACATCATCTGCTGATGCTCCTGATCTCATTGATTTCTGGATCTTCTTATGCTCCCTCTTATACATATTCCTCAAGACCCCAATTTTCTTGAGCAATGTCTCCATTGTTGATTCCGGGATGGTCGCCTGGACAAAGGACAGAAGTCTCTCCAGCGTTGACTTCCTCACATGCTTTGCATAATACTGAGGGTGTTTCACCTCCCACAAATTCCTCATCTCTCGATATTTAGATATGAAAGCTGTAAGGAACTCTGGATCCTTAAATAGGGGATTCATTATATCTGGAAAAGATAAAGTCACAAGACAAAAAACACTTATTATTAGGTTTCTGCTAACCCCTCATCATCTTCTCCCTATGTAGGCCTCACCAATCTATCAAGCCATATAGGCCGCTTGCTACAAAGTCATGACCATAAAACCAAAAAAAAAAAAATTATTTAAAATTACCTTCATTTTGTAACGTCCTGGTCCACTATCACCTACGCACAGAACGTACGTACGACACGTGCGCAAGGCCCCTCTTTATACACTACGCATGTGTGAAACTCTGCCTGCGTCGCCCGCCCCTGACGTTCGAAATTAACTCATGTTCTCCGCCCCCTAATTCGACACACAGAACGTACGTACGACACGTGCGCAAGGCCCCTCTTTATACACTACGCATGTGTGAAACTCCGCCTGCGTCGCCCGCCCCTGACGTTCGAAATTAACTCATGTTCTCCGCCCCCTAATTCGACGCACAGAACGTACGTACGACACGTGCGCAAGGCCCCTCTTTATACACTACGCATGTGTGAAACTCCGCCTGCGTCGCCCGCCCCTGACGTTCGATTTTAACTCATGTTCTCCGCCCATTTTTAGTTACGGCGCGTAGTGGGGTAAATAATGGCGGAGACACCTGACATGTTAACTACCTCAGGTAGCGAAAAAAGCCCGGAGGCTGGAACGTCAACCAGATCTGTGACGCCTAGATTTAAGGCCTCCAATATGAGTTTTGAAGAGATGGTGGAGATGGTGGCCATTCTTCAAAAAAAGGACTATGATGGGAAGTATGGGCCGTACGCACGGCCAAATTTGCGCAAGGCCAAAATAATGGCGAAGGTGGTGGACACTTTACAGGCTTCTTTTGGGGTCCAGCGCTCCAAGGATCAAATTCGCAAAAGATGGTCTGACCTCAAGCTCAGGGAGCCGGATCAATACAGACGGATCCTTAAAGTGCTGAAAAAAAGTAAGTACTTCTCGTGTTTTTCTCTTGTGTTTATTACCTTGTATACTGCTCCATGTGCTTTTCCTTCCTATACGATTGTTTTGCTCATCGTTTCAAACGATCTTTTAATAAACCTCGTTACATATCTATAGATATATCTATCTATATATATGTGTGTATATATAGATAGATATATAGATAGATATATATAGATATAGATATATATAGATAGATAGATAGATATATATATATATATATATATATATATATATATATATATATATATATATATATATATATATCTATATATATCTATATCTATATATAGATATATATAGATATATATATATATATATATATATATATCTATATATAGATATATATACATATATATATCTATATATAGATATATATAGATATATCTATATATAGATATATATATATAGAGAGAGAGAGAGAGAGCTAGAGATAGGTAGATAGATAGATAGATAGATAGATATAGAAATGTAAAACATTCTTTTGTAATATTTTAAGTTATCTTTTTTTTTTCTTTACATTTAGTTATATATTTAGATTTTGTTCCAGATATAGAGAGAGAGAGAGAGAGATCAAAAGATTATTAACTATATTTCGAGATATTGATATCTAGATATCTATCTATCCGATATGTCTTTATAATTTGAAATATTGAGGTAAAATAGGAACTCTACACAAACCACTTCACTCCAAATGTTTGAAAATTACTATGTACTAAAATATCTGTGTGCTAAGTAGATTACTAATTTTTTGTTTCACATAGGGGAAAAATCACTCAGCCAACAAGAAGACAGTCCACCCCAAGCCAAACAACATGATTGGGAAATCAGCCCAAGCCCCACTGAGGATGTGGAGGAAGGAGAGGTGGGCGACATGGGCACCCCACCAGGTGAGTGTCTGACACACCAGCTTACGGTAATCTATGCATGGCTGTCTTTTCTTTAATGTAATTTTTCTACTCTATTTTAGGGGATCTGGTTGTGCTTGATTCAAGCAACAGTGCCACCCCCGAGGATGTGGAGGAATTATGCTACATGGGCACCCCACCAGGTCAGTGTCTGAGACAACAGCTTTATTATGGTAAGGTAAACTATGTATGTGTGCATATTTCTAAACACATTTTTTGGTTTCATTCCACTTTAGGTACAAGAAGTGACTATTTCACCTCAGACAGTGCCCAACGGCTAATTGGTCAAATAATGGCCTGGAATAGGGAGATCGATGAAATGCGTAATCGGCTGGATCGTATGCAGCAGGAAATGAAGGACATGATTGATGTTTTGGGTAGAATCTAAATGCCCTTTTTGAAACCCCAAAACATCGATCATGTCCTTCATTTCCTGTTTTGCTGACCCCATTCTGGGCCTTCTCTTTATTTTTTTGGCTGAACATATATGGCTGTTTAACATAATTTAAAAAAGGAGGGCTGTTTCTAGAAAATACATAAAAAATCCACAAAAAATAAAACTTGATTTTAAAAAAAACAAAAAAAAAAAAAAAAACTTGATTTTAAAAAAACCAAAAAAAAAAAAACTTGATTTAAAAAAAAAAAAAATTAAAAAACTTGATTTTCAAAAAACCAAAAAAAAAAAAAAAACTTGATTTTAAAAAAAACCAAAAAAAAAAACTTGATTTAAAAAAAAAAAAAAAAAAAAATTAAAAAACTTGATTTTCAAAAAAAACAAAAAAATTAAAAAACTTGATTTTCAAAAAAACAAAAAAAAATTAAAAAACTTGATTTTCAAAAAAACCAAAAAAAAAAAAAAACTTGATTTTCCAAAAAACCAAAAAAAAAAAATAAAACTTGATTTAAAAAAACAAAAAAAAAATAAATATAAAAAAAAAGGATTTTAAAAAACCAAAAAAATAAACAAAAAAGGATTTCAAAAAAAAAAAAAAAAAAAGCCTGTTTGCGAAAATCAAAAAGGCAAAAATATTTTTTTGTGGATTATGTAGAAATATTTAAATATAATTATATTTTTGCAAATTATTAAGATATCATTATATTTTTGTCTATGAACATTTTCTACTAAATGCATAACTGAATGCATAACAACGATTAATAAAAACATCTCCTTATAGGAATTAAATAAATGTGTGGTTTGTTATTTCAATGCTCAGTATCAGTTTGGTTATAATTGTAAAAAAGTTGTTTACAGTGGCAATGGAGCTTATTTAGACATTTAAAAGGAAAATACAGTTGGCACTACAACTGCTCGACCATAACCTAGGAGAAAGCCCAAAAGAAAGGCAAGCAATAAATATAATTCCAGATTTCATCAATATTTTTTTTATTTAAAAAAATTAAATATCCTGGCCCATTGCAATGGCCCCCCTACCCATAAAATAATTAACATATTGCTGTCTAACTTGACGGGCACTTTGGGGGGCCAAGCCAGTACGGACAGTATCCAGGCCCGTAAGGTTGTCATCTATAAGTCCGGCCTCAGGCCCAACTGTTCCTATATAATTTAGAGAATGTTTGTGTAAAAAGTTGTGCAGAATGCAGCACGATAAAATGATAAAATTAAGTTTGTATTCCGCCAAATTAATGGATGTTTGAAACAGGCGGAACCGGCTGGCCAGAATTCCAAGCGCATTCTCAACCACTCTTCTAGCTCTGGCCAGCCGGAAATTAAAAACCCTCCTCTCCGGGGTGAGGGTTCTTTGGGGGAATGGCCTCATGAGGTGCTTGCTGAGAGCGAAGGCTTCATCGGCAATGAAGACAAAGGGGAGTCCTTCCACGTTATCCGCATCAGGTGGCAATCCCAGGCCACCACTCTGGAGACGCTGGCAGAACTCCGTCTGGGCAAATACTCCTCCATCCGACATCCGGCCATTCTTCCCCACGTCCACATATAAAAATTCATAGTGTGCCGACACCACCGTCATTAAAACAATACTGTGGAACCCCTTATAATTAAAATAGTATGACCCCGAATGGGGTGGTGGCACGATGTGGACATGTTTCCCATCTATAGCCCCTCCACAATTGGGAAAGTCCCAACGGCTGGCAAAATGGGATGCCACAGTCTGCCATTCCTGTGGCGTTGAAGGAAACTGGGGAATCAAACAAGAAAACCAAAATCATTAATTTGGAAGCTAACATTGCAAGAAAATTAGACAATAAAAACATTATTCCCCAGCATCAGTATAACATTAAATAATTTAATTCTTCTGGAATAACTAATATGGAAAGGCACACTTATCAGATTGCTCACCCCCTCTGATGGAACATTGATTACATTTTAGGGGGTTGTGAAATCCCTAAAAAAGATTACTTTTAGGACACGCAGGAATTTAGGGACTAAAAAGGCTACAAGACTGCAGTTGTCGCACTCTGCAGGTGCAGTTGCTAACCAGCTTACAGTAAATGAGGTAAGGTAAAAAGGCATTCATGTTGCAAGGAGTACACAATCACATGCAAGGGCAATTAATGAAAACACTTTGTGGCTTGCATATGATTTGATGATGGAAATCAGCAGAGCTTCTGCTCATTTACTAAAGCACTGGAACAAATGCACTTGTAGAGTGCACATGCATTTTGCAAAGTGCAACATATATTTGCTTTAGACAAATCAACACCACAGAACATTCAAGCAAATTTTTACGAGGGTGGGGGGGGGGGGGGTTGGGAAATCAAGCTAATTGCTAATTATAAGCACACTAAATACACTCAAACAAAATACATTCAAAATGAGTAGACTAGGTGGATATGTTCCCATCATTGCATGCTGGGGAGGTTATTGAAGGAAAATATACATGCATGACAAAAAATAACAGGAAAAAAATCCAGCATGTGTGAGGATAAAAAGGGGACATTCACACTATATTGCAATGATGGTAAGTAGTGTTTGAAGCAAGAAATACATTACATTATCAAAGATTACATAAAAGAACATGTGATGCTAATAAAAGAAAAATATCTTACCTTAATATAGTCCTTCTGCAGGACCTGGATGATGGCAGAACAGGTCTCTGGGATAATGATCCCCAGAGCCTGGGGGGAGATGCCTGTCGAGAACTTGAGGTCCTGCAGGCTTCTCCCTGTCGCCAAGTACCGCAACGTGGCAACTAGCCTCTGCTCCGGAGTGATGGCTTGCCTCATGCAGGTATCCTGCCTGCTGATATAGGGGGTCAGCAAAGCCAACAAACGGTCAAAAACGGGGTCCGTCATCCGGAGAAAGTTCCTGAAATCCTCAGGATTATTCTCATGGATCTCACGGAGCAATGGCATGTGACAGAACTGGTCACGCTGGAGCAACCAATTCTTGGTCCATGAACTCCTCCTCGCCCTGTTCATGGACTGGTCTTGGTCTGAAGAATAAACTACAGCACCAAACACATACAATGCACGAGCTCGACGACGAGTACGTACAGGTAACATGGTTTCAAAACGGTCGGCTGGTCAGAACGCACTAAACAGAACGCACTGAAGAACAGCAAGGCCTGTGAAGAGCGACCTGAAAATCAGGAACGAGCGGACAATAAAACAAAGATTTCTCAATGCCAACTGACCAAACGCACTGAAAAGCAGATACAAACCTCACAAGCACAGACTGAACAACGGTTAAAACGAACTGAAAAATACGAGTCTCACAAGCGCGAATCGTCTCTCACCAAACTTCTACTAACACGAGATAAACACGAGATTAGCAGAAGGAGCCCAAAGGGTGTCATACGGGCTATTGAACTTCCGTTTTATAGTCTCGTCGGACTTGGTGTACGTCACCGCGTACTAGGCTGTCGTACTTTTGTGTGGTCGTGTGTAGGCAAGTCCGTTCGTTAGAAAGTCTGCCGCAAGTCCGCCGAAGGTACGCCGGAAGTATGTCGGACAGGCTGTCGGACTTTTGTAGCTGAAAAGTCCGACCGTGTGTACGCGGCATTAGTGGTATAGTATCTGAACGGATCAATATCTGATCCGATCAGATCTATACTAGCGTCCCCAGCAGTTTAGGGTTCCCAAAAATGCAGTGTTAGTGGGATCAGCCCAGATACCTGCTAGCACCTGCGTTTTGCCCCTCCGCCTGGCCCAGCCCAGCCCACCCAAGTGCAGTATCGATCGATCACTGTCACTTACAAAACACTAAAGGCATAACTGCAGCGTTCGCAGAGTCAGGCCTGATCCCTGCGATCACTAACAGTTTTTTTGGTAGCTTTTTATTGAACTGGCAAGCACCAGTGGCCTAGTATACCCCGGTCGTAGTCAAACCCGCACTGCAGTAACACTTGGTGACGTGGCGAGTCCCATAAGTGCAGTTCAAGCTGGTGAGGTGGCAAGCACAAGTAGTGTCCCGCTGCCACCAAAAAGACAAACACAGGCCCGTCGTGCCCATAGTGCCCTTCCTGCTGCATTCGCCAATCCTAATTGGGAACCCATTACTTCTGCAGCGCCCGTACTTCCTCCATTCACATCCCCAACCAAATGCAGTCGGCTGCATGAGAGGCATTTTCTTTATGTCCTCTCGAGTACCCCTACCCAACGAACCCCCCCAAAAAACATGTTGTGTCTACAGCAAGCGCGGATATAGGCGTGACACCCGCTATTATTGTCCCTCCTGTCCTGACAATCCTGGTCTTTGCATTGGTGAATGTTTTGAACGCTACCATTCACTAGTTGAGTATTAGCGTAGGGTACAGCATTGCACAGACTAGGACACACTTTCACAGGGTCTCCCAAGATGCCATCGCATTTTGAGAGACCCGAACCTGGAACCGGTTACCGTTATAAAAGTTAGTTACAAAAAAAGTGTAAAAAAAAAAAAAAATATATATATATATATATATATAAAATAAAAAAAATAGTTGTCGTTTTATTGTTCTCTCTCTATTCTCTCTCTCTATTCTCTCTCTCTATTGTTCTGCTCTTTTTTACTGTATTCTATTCTGCAATGTTTTATTGTTATTATGTTTTATCATGTTTGTTTTTCAGGTATGCAATTTTTTATACTTTACCGTGCTTTATTGTTAACCATTTTTTTGTCTTCAGGTACGCCATTCACGACTTTGAGTGGTTATACCAGAATGATGCCTGCAGGTTTAGGTATCATCTTGGTATCATTCTTTTCAGCCAGCGGTTGGCTTTCATGTAAAAGCAATCCTAGTGGCTAATTAGCCTTTAGACTGCTTTTACAAGCCGTGGGAGGGAATGCCCCCCCCCACCATCTTCCGTGTTTTTCTCTGGCTCTCCTGTCTCAACAGGGAACCTGAGAATGCAGCCGGTGATTCAGCCAGCTGACCATAGAGCTGATCAGAGACCAGAGTGGCTCCAAACATCTCTATGGCCTAAGAAACTGGAAGCTACGAGCATTTTACATCGCCGGATGTAAACAGCGCCATTGGGAAATTGGGAAAGCATTTTATCACACCGATCTTTTTGTGGTCAGATGCTTTGAGGGCAGAGGAGAGATCTAGGGTCTAATAGACCCCAATTTTTTCAAAAAAGAGTACCTGTCACTACCTATTGCTATCATAGGAGATATTTACATTCCCCGAGATAACAATAAAAATGATTAAAAAAAAAATGAAAGGAACAGTTTAAAAATAAGATAAAAAAGCAAAAAAAAAATAAATAAATAAAAAAAAAAAAAAGCACCCCTGTCGCCCCCTGCTCTCGCGCTAAGGCGAACGCAAGCGGCGGTCTATCGTCAAATGTAAACAGCAATTGCACCATGCATGTGAGGTATCACTGCGAAGGTCTGATCGAGGGCAGTAATTTTAGCAGTAGACCTCCTCTGTAAATCTAAAGTGGTAACCTGTAAAGGCTTTTAAACGCTTTTAAAAATGTATTTATTTTGTTGCCACTGCACGTTTGTGCACGATTGTAAAGCATGTCATGTTTGGTATCCATGTACTCGGCCTAAGATCATCTTTTTTATTTCATCAAACATTTGGGCAATATAGTGTGTTTTAGTGCATTAAAATTTTAAAAAGTGTGTTTTTTCCCAAAAAAATGCGTTTGAAAAATCGCTGCGCAAATACTGTGTGAAAAAAAAAATGAAACACCCACCATTTTATTCTGTAATGGCATTTGCTTTAAAAAAATATATAATGTTTGGGGGTTCAAAGTAATTTTTTTGCAAAAAAAAAAAACTTTTTCATGTAAACAAAAAGTGTCAGAAAGGGCTTTGTCTTCAAGTGGTTAGAAGAGTGTGTGATGTGTGACATAAGCTTCTAAATGTTGTGCATAAAATGCCAGGACAGTTCAAAACCCCCCCCAAATGACCCCATTTTGGAAAGTAGACACCCAAAGCTATTTGCTGAGAGGTATAGTGAGTATTTTGCAGACCTCACTTTTTGTCACAAAGTTTTGAAAATTGAAAAAAGAAAAAAAAATGTTTTTTCTTGTCTTTCTTCATTTTCAAAAACAAATGAGAGCTGCAAAATACTCACCATGCCTCTCAGCAAATAGCTTGGGGTGTCTACTTTCCAAAATGGGGTCATTTGGGGGGGGGGTTTGTGCCACCTGGGCATTCCATGGCCTCCAAAACTGTGATAGGCAGTGAAGAGTGAAATCAAAAATTCACGCCCTTAGAAATCCTGAAGGCGGTGATTGGTTTTCGGGGCCTTGTACGCGGCTAGGCTCCTAAAAAGTCCCACACATGTGGTATCCCCATACTCAGGAGAAGCAGCTAAATGTATTTTGGGGTGCAATTCCACATATGCCTATGGCCTGTGTGAGCAATATATCATTTAGTGACAACTTTGTACAAAAAAAAAAAAAAGTGTCACTTTCCCGCAACTTGTGTCAAAATATAAAATATTCCATGGACTCAATATGCCTCTCAGCAAATAGCTTGGGGTGTCTACTTTCCAAAATGGGGTCATTTGGGGGGGTTTTCTGCCACCTTGGCATTCCATGGCCTCCGAAACTGTGATAGGCAGTGAAGAGTGAAATCAAAAATTTACACCCTTAGAAATCCTGAAGGCGGTGATTGGTTTTCGGGGCCCCGTACGCGGCTAGGCTCCCAAAAAGTCCCACACATGTGGTATCCCCGTACTCAGGAGAAGCAGCTGAATGTATTTTGGGGTGCAATTCCACATAGGCCCATGGCCTGTGTGAGCAATATATCATTTGGTGACAACTTTTTGTAAATATTTTTTTTTTTGTCATTATTCAATCACTTGGGACAAAAAAAATATTCAATGGGTTCAACATGCCTCTCAGTAATTTCCTTGGGGTGTTTACTTTCCAAAATGGGGTCATTTGGGGGGGGTTGTACTGCCCTGCCATTTTAGCACCTCAAGAAATGACATAGGCAGTCATAAACTAAAAGCTGTGTAAATTCCAGAAAATATACCCTAGTTTGTAGACGCTATAACTTTTGCGCAAACCAATAAATATACGCTTATTGACATTTTTTTTACCAAAGACATGTGGCCGAATACATTTTGGCCTAAATGTATGACTAAAATTGAGTTTATTGGATTTTTTTTATAACAAAAAGTAGAAAATATCATTTTTTTTCAAAATTTTCGGTCTTTTTCCGTTTATAGCGCAAAAAATAAAAACCGCAGAGGTGATCAAATACCATCAAAAGAAAACTCTATTTGTGGGAAGAAAAGGACAGAATTTCGTTTGGGTACAGCATTGCATGACCGCGCAATTAGCAGTTAAAGCGACGCAGTGCTAAATTGGAAAAAGACCTCTGGTCCTTAGGCAGCATAGTGGTCCGGGGCTCAAGTGGTTAAGCCACATTAAGCTCCTCAAAAAACAAGCTTAATGTCCCTAGTTTGCCTTGTGGGACACCGAATCGCATGAAACTTCTTGGATAGGTTTGGGAAGTTAAGAACTTAGGCTGTGCAAAGTTTCAAGACAATTGATTGAGGTTAGGGCACATTATGGTACGTTAAGCTCTTTTTACATTAAGCTGTTCACATTAAATGTTTTAGCATTGTAAAATATAGCTTAACGTGAATAACTTTTGGTGTGATTAACAAAATGAGCTTAAATTTTCAGAATATGTTGGCATGGATAGAGTCTTCTATTGTGTGAAGTTTGGGGGAAATTGGTTAACCATGTTAAGCCACATTAAACTCCCAAAAAACAAGCTTAATGCCCCTAGTTTTCCTTGTGGAACACCGAATCGCAAGAAAATTCTTGGATAGGTTTGGGGAGTTAAGAACTTAGGCTGTGCAAAGTTTCAAGACAATTAATTGAGCTTAAGGCACATTATGGTACATTAAGCTCTTTTTACATTAAGCTGTTAAATGTGTTAGCATTGTAAAATATAGCTTATCGTGAATAACTTTTAGTGTAATTAACCAAATGAGCTGAAAATTTCAGAATTAGGGATGAGCTTCGTGTTCGAGTCGAACCCATGTTCGACTCGAACATCGGCTGTTCGATCGTTCGTCGAATTGCGAACGATATGGGCCGTTCGCGCCAAATTCGTGTGGCGCATCACGGCCCATAATTCACTGCGGCATCGCAGTGCATTGCTGGCTGATGATTGGCCAAGCATACACTATGACCCGCATGCTTGGCCAATCACAGCGCCGTCAGTAGAGAGAGCTGTAATTGGCCAAAGCCAGGGTGGCTTTGGCCAATTATGGCTCAGGGGATTTAGTACACACCCCACACTATATAAGGCCGCCTGCACGGCGGCCCTGTGTAGTGTGTGTTCCGGTGTGCTGAGAGATAGAGAGAGAGAGAGACATTTGATTTGAGTTAGATAGATTAGGCAGAACAGTCAGTCAGTTAGCTGCACTTACAGTGTATTGTGTATATATATGCATCCCAGGTGTTGCATATATATATATATACACTGTATTCAGTTTAGCTAGATCCGTTCCTGTTATCTTCTATCTAGACTATTTACATTTAGTGCAGTGCGTCCTGCTCACAGTGTTCAGCTAGATCCGTTCCTGTTATCTTCTAGACTATTTACATTTAGTGCAGTGCGTCCTGCTCACAGTGTTCAGCTAGATCCGTTCATGTTATTTACATTTAGTGCAGTGCGTCCTGCTCACAGTGTTCAGCTAGATCCGTTCCTGCTATTTACATTTAGTGCAGTGCGTCCTGCTCACACTGTTCAGCTAGATCCGTTCCTGCTATTTACATTTAGTGCAGTGCGTCCTGCTCACAGTGTTCAGCTAGATCCGTTCCTGCTATTTACATTTAGTGCAGTGCGTCCAGCTCACAGTGTTCAGCTAGATCCGTTCCTGCTATTTACATTTAGTGCAGTGCGTCCTGCTCACAGTGTTCAGCTAGATCCGTTCCTGTTATCTTCTAGACTATTTACATTTAGTGCAGTGCGTCCTGCTCACAGTGTTCAGCTAGATCCGTTCCTGCTATTTACATTTAGTGCAGTGCGTCCTGCTCACAGTGTTCAGCTAGATCCGTTCCTGCTATTTACATTTAGTGCAGTGCGTCCTGCTCACAGTGTTCAGCTAGATCCGTTCCTGCTATTTACATTTAGTGCAGTGCGTCCTGCTCACAGTGTTCAGCTAGATCCGTTCCTGTTATCTTCTAGACTATTTACATTTAGTGCAGTGCGTCCTGCTCACAGTGTTCAGCTAGATCCGTTCCTGTTATCTTCCTACTGAAAGGCAGGCTTGTCTGGTTACAGTATATAAAGCTACCTGAAGAAAATTACAGGTGTTCTATTTGATCCTATTAGTACCACGGTCAGGCAGCTAGACTATTTACATTTAGTACAGTGCGTCCTGCTCACAGTGTTCAGCTAGATCCGTTCCTGTTATCTTCCTACTGACAGGCAGGCTTGTCTGGTTACAGTATATAAAGCTACCTGAAGAAAATTACAGGTGTTCTATTTGATCCTATTAGTACCACGGTCAGGCAGCTAGACTATTTACATTTAGTACAGTGCGTCCTGCTCACAGTGTTCAGCTAGATCCGTTCCTGTTATCTTCCTACTGACAGGCAGGCTTGTCTGGTTACAGTATATAAAGCTACCTGAAGAAAATTACAGGTGTTCTATTTGATCCTATTAGTACCACGGTCAGGCAGCTAGACTATTTACATTTAGTACAGTGCGTCCTGCTCACAGTGTTCAGCTAGATCCGTTCCTGTTATCTTCCTACTGACAGGCAGGCTTGTCTGGTTACAGTATATAAAGCTACCTGAAGAAAATTACAGGTGTTCTATTTGATCCTATTAGTACCACGGTCAGGCAGCTAGACTATTTACATTTAGTACAGTGCGTCCTGCTCACAGTGTTCAGCTAGATCCCTTCCTATTATCTTCCTACTGACAGGCAGGCTTGTCTGGTTACAGTATATAAAGCTACCTGAAGAAAATTACAGGTGTTCTTTCCCAGCTTAGTGCAGCTACAGGCCATTAGTATGTCTGGAAGGCCAAGAAGGAGAGGCAGACAGTCACAAGCCAATAAGAGAGGGCAAGCAGGCTCTGTGTCTAGTGCTGGTCGTGGAGACGGTGCATCCTCATCAGCACGTGGCCATGGGACACGCTTGGCCTTTTTTTCGGCAGCTGGCCATGTTGAGCCGCAACATGCGGAAGACTTGGTCGAGTGGATGACCAAGCCGTCCTCATCCTCCTCATCCTCTCTCACCCATGCCCAGGGTGCTTTGTCTGGCAAAGCAGCGGCCTCTTCCCTCAGCTCAATGTCATCAGTGACTCCTTCCCTAGCTCCATCATGTCCTCATGAGGATTCCCTCGAACTGTTTGACCACAGTGTTGGGTACATGCTCCAGGAGGATGCCCAGCGTTTGGAAGGCTCTGATGATGATACTGAGCTCGATGAAGGCAGTAACATGAGCACGGACAGAGGGGGTGCCCAAGAAGGACAGCAATCTGGCAGTCATGCTCCCCCTGCTGCAGCATACTGCCAGGTTTACTCCAGTGATGAGGAGGGAGGGGATGATGAGGTCACTGACTCAACGTGGGTGCCTGATAGGAGAGAGGAGGAGGAGGAGGAGGAGGCGGCACATCACCAACGAGGCAGGATGCCCTCCAGGGGCCAGCCTAAGGGCAGCACATTGACTGCATCACACCCCAAAGCTCCACATGTGCAGGGCGCTGCAGTCTCTGCGCGTTATTCAAAAAGTTCTTTGGTGTGGGCCTTTTTTGAGACGAGTGCATCAGATCGCACCGCTGCTATTTGCAACATATGTCTCAAGCGTATCTCGCGTGGCCAAAACATCTCCCGCTTGGGTACCACATGCTTGACCAGACATATGTTGACCTGCCATGCAGTTCGTTGGCAAGCGTATCTAAAAGACCCACACCAAAGAACAAAGAGGATCTCTCCTTGCTCCTCATCAGCTGAGATTTCCAACCCCACTAGACCTTCAGTCCTCTCTGAGACCTGCAGTGAGAGGAATGAAGGTGTAGAATTAGGTGTGTCACAGCCAAGTACTTGTGGGCAATCTGCTTTTGGTACACCGACGTCAGATTGTACCAGGCAAATTTCCCTGCCCCAGCTGCTGCACCGCCGAAAGAAGTTTGCTCCCAGCCATCCACATGCCCAGCGGTTGAATGCTAGCTTGGCAAAATTGCTAGCACTTCAACTGCTGCCTTTTCAGTTGGTAGACTCTGCCCCCTTCCGTGAGTTTGTGGAATGTGCGGTTCCTCAGTGGCAGGTACCCAAACGCCACTTTTTCTCACGGAAGGCGATTCCGGCTCTCTACCGGCATGTGGAAGGCAATGTCCATGCCTCGCTGGACAGGGCGGTCAGCGGTAAGGTGCATATTACTGCTGACTCATGGTCCAGCAGGCATGGACAGGGACGTTACCTAAGTTTCACGGCGCATTGGGTTACTCTGCTGGCAGCTGGGAAGGATGCAGGACAAGGTGCAGTAGTGTTGGAGGTTGTTCTGCCACCACGCCTCCAAAATGCTGATTGTGACACACCTCTCTCCTCCACCCCCTCCTCTTCTTCTTCCTCCATGGCCTCTTCCTCGGAACCAGCGGTGCTCCGTAGGCGTTCAAGGGGCTACGCAAGTACGCAGGCCAAAAGATGCCATGCGGTGCTTGAGCTGGTGTGCTTGGGGGACAGGAGCCACACTGGGGCAGAGGTTCTGTCAGCTCTGCAGGGGCAGGTTCAGAGGTGGTTGACGCCACGCCAACTTAAGGCAGGAATGGTGGTTTGCGACAATGGCACTAACCTCCTCTCTGCCCTCCGACAGGGACAAATGACCCATGTGCCCTGTTTGGCTCACATCCTTAACTTGGTGGTGCAGCGGTTCTTGGGCAGGTACCCGGGCTTACAGGATGTCCTGAGGCAGGCCAGGAAAGTCTGTGTGCATTTCCGCCGGTCATATAATGCCAGTGTTCGGCTGACGGACCTCCAAAAGGAGTTTAACCTGCCCAAGAACCGCCTAATCTGTGACATGCCCACCAGGTGGAACTCAACGTTGGCCATGCTGCAGCGGCTGCACACGCAGCAGAGGGCCATCAATGAGTACCTGTGCGACTATGGCACCAGGACAGGGTCAGGGGAGCTTGTTTTTTTTTCCCCACGCCAGTGGGCCATGATCAAGGATGCATGCACTGTCCTGTCACCATTCGAGGAGGCCACGAGGATGGTGAGCACTGACAGTGCATGCATCAGTGACACTGTCCCCCTTGTCCACCTGTTGGAGCACACGCTGCGTGGAATAATGGACAGGGCACTTGAGGCAGAACAGAGGCAGGAAGAGGAGGACTTCCTTAGCTCTCAAGGCCCCCTTTATCCAGACAGTGTTCCTGCGTGCCCGCCGATCACACAGGAAGAGGACGAGGAGGAGGAGGAGGAGGAGGAGGAGGAAGATTGTGTCAGTATGGAGGTGGAGCCTGGCACTCAGCATCAGCAGCAGTCTTTAAGGGATCAGTCCCAAGGAACACATGGACTTGTACGTGGCTGGGAGGAGGTGGCTGCGGACGTTGTTGTCCTTAGTGACCCAGAGGACTCCGGACCGAATGCCTCAGCAAACCTACGCTGCATGGCCTCCCTGATCCTGCAAAGCCTGCGTAAGGATCCTCGTATTCGTGGTATCAAGGAGAAGGACCAATACTGGCTGGCAACCCTCCTTGATCCACGTTACAAGGGTAAGGTTGCGGACCTTATCTTGCCATCGCAGAGGGAGCAGAGGATGAAACATCTTCGGGAGGCCTTGCAGAAAGGTCTGGGCAACGCGTTCCCAGAGACTGGGAGGTTACAAACTCCTGTTTCTGGACAACGTGTTGCTGAGGCTTCGGTCAGTCAAAGAAGGAGCGGTGGAGAAGGTGGCCGTCTGACCGATGCGTTCAGACAATTTTTTGGTCCGCAGCCCCAAGGTATGATCGGTTCCAGCAACCATCGCCAGCGTCTGTTTTACATGGTGCAGGAATACCTAGGGGCAAGATCAGACTTGGACACCTTTCCCACCGAAAATCCTCTGGGTTACTGGGTCTTGAGGATGGATCACTGGCCAGAGCTTGCACAGTATGCAATTGAGCTACTGGCCTGTCCTGCATCCAGCGTTCTTTCGGACCGCACATTCAGTGCTGCTGGAGGCGTGGTAACCGATCACAGGGTGCGTCTGTCCACCGACTCGGTCGATCGGCTGACCTTCATAAAAATGAATGAGTCTTGGATCACCACCAGCTACCAAGCACCTGATGCTGATGTAACCGAATAATTTTTTTTGAAATCTCAGATCCCTTCAAAGACTGCCTATGCTGATGCTGAGTGACTATCCCTGAGTAATTATCCTCTTCCTCCTCAATCATCACGCTGATAGCTTGTAAGAACATTTTTGGTTCTGGGCGCCACCACCAGTGCCTAAGGCACAATTTTTCAGCCCCTGTTTAACAGGGGCGTGTAATTACAATTTTTAATGTAATACTTTGTAGCAGGGCTCGTTCCTGCATTCCAACTAGAGTGTCTGTGAGGGGTTGCAGTGTTGTGGCACCAGCACCAGTGCCTAAGGCCCAATTTTTCTGCCCCTGTCTAACAGGGGCGTGTAATTACAATTTTTGATGCAATACTTTGCAGCAGGGCTTGTTCCTGCGTTCCAACTAGAGTGTCTGTGAGGGGTTGCAGTGTTGTGGCACCAGCACCAGTGCCTAAGGCCCAATTTTTCTGCCCCTGTTTAACAGGGGCGTGTAATTACAATTTTTGATGTAATACTTTGCAGCAGGGCTCGTTTCTGCATTCCAACTAGAGTGTCTGTGAGGGGTTGCAGTGTTGTGGCACCAGCACCAGTGCCTAAGGCCCAATTTTTCTGCCCCTGTCTAACAGGGGCGTGTAATTACAATTTTTGATGCAATACTTTGCAGCAGGGCTCGTTCCTGCGTTCCAACTAGAGTGTCTGTGAGGGGTTGCAGTGTTGTGGCACCAGCACCAGTGCCTAAGGCCCAATTTTTCTGCCCCTGTCTAACAGGGGCGTGTAATTACAATTTTTGAAGCAATACTTTGCAGCAGGGCTCGTTCCTGCGTTCCAACTAGAGTGTCTGTGAGGGGTTGCAGTGTTGTGGCACCAGCACCAGTGCCTAAGGCCTAATTTTTCAGCTCCTGTTCAACAGGGGCATGTAATTACAATTCTTGATCTAATATTTCACAGCAGGGCCCTGTGAGGGCTTACAGTGTTGTGGCCACAGCAACACCTAAGGCCCAAATTTCTGCTGAGTATATAGGGCAGGACCCTACTTTCAAACATCTAACTTACAAACGACTCCCACTTGCAAACGGAAGGAGACAACAGGAAGTGAGATGAAATCTACCCCTAGGAAGGGAAATTCTCTCCTGTAAGAGTTAATATGGGAAAACAATTTCTCCTTTCCACTGATGCTTTCCAATCCTTGTTCCACAAAAAAACCCAAATTTTCAAAAAACATTTTTCATTGGGACAAAAAAGTGAGGTGAAATCTTCTGAAGAGGAGGAAAGACAGCAAAACAAATGTCACAGGGGTGATAACCCTTCCCTATGTTTTCTAAAAAGCTTAGAAAAGATTTTTTGGCTGGAGCTAAACACGTTAAAAATGTTCAAAATTACAAACAGATTCTACTTAACAACAAACCTACAGTCCCTGTCTTGTGTGCACCGCCTGTATACTGCTGTTCAGAGTATATAGGGCCTGGTGGCCCCACACCTTTCCTTATTTTAATTTGGGTGCGGGGTTCCCCTTAATATCCATACAAGACCCAAAGGGCCTGGTAATGGACTGGGGGGTACCCATGCCGTTTGTCTCACTGATTTTCATCCATATTGCCATGACCCGACATGACATTAAACCCGCAAGCAGTTTTAAATGAGATTTTTTCCTTTAAAAATGACATTTGGTGCAGGGACTGTTCTAAACACGGGAAACACGCGTCACTTTACAGGCATACTATAGACACCCCCCAGGTACGATATTTAAAGGAATATTTCACTTTTTTTTTTTTTACTTTAAGCATCATTAAAATCACTGCTCCCGAAAAAACGGCCGTTTTTAAAAGTTTTTTTTGCATTGATACATGTCCCCTGGGGTAGGACCCGGGTCCCCAAACCCTGTTTAGGACAATACCATGCAAATTAGCTTTAAAATGAGCACTTTTGATTTTGAACGTTTGAGTCCCATAGACGTCAATGGGGTTCTAACGTTCGTGCAAACTTTCGGTCCGTTCGCGGGTTCTGGTGCGAACCGAACCGGGGGTGTTCGGCTCATCCCTATTCAGAATATGTTGGCATGGATAGAATCTTCTATTGTGTGAAGTTTGGGGGAAAATGGTTAACATTTAAGGTCTTTTTTGTACGTTAAGCCACATTAAGCTCCCCAAAAAAACAAGCTTAATGTTCCTAGTTTGCCTTGTGGAACACCCAATCACATGAAACTTATAGGATAGGTTAGGGAAGTTGACATATTAGGCTGTGCAAAGTTTCAAGACGATTGAGGTTAAGGCACATTATGGTACGTTAAGCTCGTTTTACATTATGTGGTTCACATTAAATGTTTTAGCATTGTAAAATATAGCTTAACGTGAATAACTTTTGGTGTGATTAACAAAATGAGCTGACATTTTCAGAATATGTTGACATGGATAGAGTCCTCTATTGTGTTAGTTTGGGGGAAATTGGTTAACGTTTAAGGTCTTTTTTGTACATTAAGCCACATTAAGCTCAACAAAAAAACAAGCTTAATGTCCCTAGTTTGCCTTGTGGAACACCGAATCGCATTAAACTTATAGGATAGGTTTGGGAAGTTGGGAACTTAGGCTGTACAAAGTTTCAAGACAATTGATTGAGGTTAGGGCACATTATGGTATGTTAAGCTCCTTTAACATTAATCTGTTCACATTAAATGTTTTAGCATTGTAAAATATAGCTTAACGTGAATAACATTTGGTGTGATTAACCAAATGAGCTGAAATTTTAGAATATGTTGGCATGAATAGAATCTTCTATTTGCACACACTTCTGGCATAGACTCCCACGGGAGTCTATGCCTCTTCCTGTCCCCACCGCGCTGTCTGCTGGGACACACATGGGTCCCAGAGACAGCGGGGACCAGTTAGAAAGCGCAGCGTGACTCACACATGCGCAGTAGGGAACCAGGAAGTTAAGCCGCCATGGGTGCCGACATCGCTGGACCCTGGGACAGGTGAGTGTCCTTATTTTAAAAGTCAGCAGCTGCAGTATTTGGAGCTGCTGACTTTTAATTTTTTTTTCGCAGGACTCCCTCTTTAATGTCCCTAGTTTGCCTTGTGGAATACTGAATCGCATGAAACTTATAGGATAAGTTTGGGAAGTTGAGATCTTAGGCTGTGCAAAGTTTCAGGGCAATTGATTGAGGTTTAGGCACTTTATTACACGTTAAGCTACATTAAGCCGTTTTCACATTAAATTGTTACCCCTTTATTATATTTAAGATTTAATATCTCCAAGATCTGATGTGGGTTAAATGAGAGTTCTTTGACCAAGAGTGAAAGCTTTAACACAATAACAACATTTATTGGTAAGTATTTGAAAGTCTATCTAATACACAAGCATCTATCGATAGTCTACACCAAGGAAGAAAATATTCGGTTAAAATAAAAGAATTACATGAAGGAATACAGAATATATTCCTTATAACATTAATCTACAAGCATATTTAGTTACAAGTAAAGGGCATACCTTTCCCATAATTACCCTTTCTTACCAAGGTTCCATCCTGATGCCTGGTTTCCCCAAAAGAGAGCGTTTCCTCCAAGCTTGTCTGTGTATATCAATACAGGCTGATGCCTCATTGGTCGGCATAGCGTGCCTTCTGATTGGTTAGCTTCCCTATACTTTGCCCAAGTCAGCCCCCTTTAATGCAAATCCTTGTGAGCCAGAGATTGACTTGAATTTTCCTGGGAAATTAAGTATTGGCCTCCTTTCATTGCATATCCCAGCATGGGATCCTTTGAAGTAAGTTTGTGTACAACAATGAGGTTTGAATCCCATTGTTTGTATAAAAAAGCCTGGGTCCCGTCTTGTCTGGTCTTCTCACAGATATGTGTGAAGATACTATCTTCCGGCCTGCATAGATACAAGCTAAATGATATATATTCCAAATTACAATATTTTACAGCTATTAATGGAGATTTCACATAAACTCATAAGGCAACAAAATGTTTTAGCATTGTAAAATATAGTTTAACGTGAATAACTTTTGGTGTGATTAACCAAATGAGCTGGAATTTTCAGAATATGTTGGCATGGATATTGTCTTCTATTGTGTAAAGTTTGGGTGAAATTTGTTGACATTTAAGGTCTTTTTTGTATGTTAAGCCATATTAAGCTCCCTAAAAAATAAGCTTAATGTCCCTAGTTTGCCTTGTGGAATACCAAAATGCATAAAACTTAAAGGGTAGGTTTGGAAAGGTAACATCTTAGGCTGTGCAAAGTTTCAGGGCAATTAATTGAGGTTTAGGCACTTTTTTAAAAAAAATTGTATATTTATTGAATTTTTTCATGAAAAATATAAAACTTCAAAGAAGACAGTGCATTTTGAACAGTATGATTGTCAAAAATCACTGGGGTCATACACAGATGACAACAGAATAAACTTACAATAATACAAGTATAGGAGGTGGTATAAAATTGCAGAACAGTTGGGGGGGGGGGGTGAGGGAAGGGGAAGGGTGGATCAGGAGAGCAAGCTTAACAAAAAGGTAACTTTATATCTCACTAATAAGAATTTTTACTCTCCAGATCAGCTATCAGCAAGATTCCCAGAGTACCCAAACTGTAGGACTAGGGCACTCTAAGGTGACTTGACTGAACGAAAAAGAGGGGGGGAAGGACACCATGGAGCTGAGAGTATGACAGTATGTATTCTATGAGGACTAGATTAACGAAATCACACGGGCAGGCATTGATCATGAGGGAATTAAGGGTATGGCACCTGGGTTAAGCTCAGAGTGATCCCATAAATCCCAAATTAATGAAAATTGAGGGAGTGAGTCGTGAATTACTGCAGTAAGGTTTTCCATTCTACAGATCTGTTCCAGGATCTGAAAAACCTGTGGGAGTGTGGGTAGGGAGGTAGATAGCCATCTCAAGGGGATAGCCCTTTTAGCTGCTAGTAGGATGAAAGTGGCTAATTTTTGAGTGTGCTTGGATTTACCCGGGCATGGCAGACCCAGGAGGTAGTGAATCGGGTCTAGGGGTAGGTCCATCTTGAATAGGCCTTGTAGGTGTGCTTGGATGGAGGACCAGAAGGGTTAGACAGCGGGGCAGTCCCAGAATATGTGAAAGAGAGAGCTAACATTGTTCTGGCACCTTCAGCACACTAGAGGAACCCTGGGATCACCTCGGGGGTCCTGTATGGCTTATAAAATAAGATTTTATAAGCCGTCTCTCTCTCTGTTCAATGCACCTTGATGATTTGGAGATCGCCTCCCAGATCTTCTGCCATTGAGGGAGAGAAATAGTTTGTTAGATTACTTTTGCATATATAAATGGTGTGTATTAGTCAATGGGAGGGCATTGTGGAGAAACTTATAAATATCTGAGATGAGATGGATCTGGTGTGGGCCTTGGGCACATAAAAGTTTGAATCGGGTGGGTTTGTCTAGGGTCAGAGTTTGTGACTGAGAATAGAAGTAATGTTTAAATTGGAGATATGAGTAAAAGAGATGTTTAGGGATCTGGTGTTTTTGCTGTAATTCAATGAAAGGTAATAGGGTACGGGTGAGGGGGTGGACCATGTTACGGAGTTGGAAAATTCCAGCTTGCGTCCAGGGGTACATTCGAGTGTAAGATAAACTATCCGGAATATCAGGGTTAAAAAGCAAATTTAGTAGGGGTGGGCATGAGAAGGAGAGGGAGAACTGGTGAGAGCATCTTTTCCATATCGATAATTTGAATAGCATCGGATTTAAACAAAGGCTCCGAAGTTGGGCAATAGAGGTAGGTAGGGTAGACCAAATCATGGAACAGGGATATACCAGGCATGTTATACTCATTTCTATCTCTGACCATCTACAAGAAGCCATTCTGGCAGACCAAGCAATAATCGGTTTAAGGTGTGTAGCAAAGTAATATTTAATAAGGCCTGGGGCCCCTGCGCCACCCCTGGAATAAGGGGCTAACATTACCGACTTGGCTATACGTGTACTTTATTGTGCCAGGTAAAATGTAGGAAAAGTCTCTGTGTGGCCTTGAGTTGTGACATTGGGATGGGGATTGGCAGAGTTTCAAACAAGTAGAGAAGTCTTGGTAGGATGGACATTTTAAGGACATTGATCCGACCTAAGAGAGAGATAGGGAGGGTGTCCCATTGATGCAAAAGTCGGTCAATGTCGCGGAAGAGAGGGGGGAAGTTAACCTGATAGAGAGTGTGATATAAGGAAGTTAAATGTATCCCTATGTATTTGAGGGTGAGTGGGCACCAATGGTAAGGGTAATTCTGTTGTAGTATGGCCAGGGTAGAGGTAGGGATGTGAAGTGGCAAAGCTTGTTTTGCTTGTGTTGGTTTTGTACCCTGAAATTGAATCAAATATTTCTAGTAAATCTTGAAGATTCGGGAGGGAAGTATGTGGACTGGTCAATGTCAGTAGGATGTCGTCTGCAAACAGAGAGAGTTTATACTCTCTCTCTGTCGTAGCGCGACCCCTCGGATGTCAGGATGTGTGCGAATAGCTTCAGCCAATGGTTCCAAACATAATATAAAGAGCAGAGGGGATAGCGGGCACCCCTGTCTGGTGCCATTGCTCAATGGAAATGATGGCGAAAAAAACTAAGACAGTTTAACCTGGGAAGTTGGTCAGGAGTATAAGGCATGTAACGCTGCCATAAAGGGGCCTTTAAAATCATATTTGGAAAGGGTAGCAAACATGAAAGGCCAGCTTAGCTGGTAGATGGCCTTTTGTGTGTCTAGGCTCAGGAATAGGGCTGGACGTGTCGTTCTATTTAGCAGATCAATGAGATCAATGGTGCGTCTTGTGTTGTCGCCGGCATGTCGAGTGGGGACCATTCCCACTTGATCCTCTTGTATAAGTTTAGGGATTATAAGGGAGAGTCTATTAGCTAATATTTTTGTAAAGATCTTGTAATCAGAATTGAGCAAAGCTATGGGTCTGTAATTGTAAGGAAGGGAGGAGTCTTTGCCAGGTTTTGGGATCACTGAGGTATGAGCGTGGAGAAAATGAGGATGGGGAATAGTTCCCTTTAGCAAGGAGGTAAAGAGGGATATTAAATGTGTGCTTAGAATCAGGAGAAATGTTTTGTAATAAGAGTAAGGTAAGCCATCTGGGCCAGGGGATTTATGAGGTTTTTAACTACTTCAGCTAGCTCTTCAGGGGTGATCGCAGAGTTTAAGGAGGCAAGATGAGCCGAGGAAAGTTTGGGCTTATGTAAGGGTTCGAAAAAGGATTTTTCTTGCGTGAAGAGGTGATTGGGATCTGCATTTAGACAGTTGTATAGTTTATGGTAAAATACTCCAAAGACTTTGGACATGGTAAGAGGACAATAGGTAGGTGTGCCAGTAGCTTGCATAAGAAAGTCCGGGATGAGTGGAAGGGGCAAGGTTTCAGTTTATTCACCAGCATTCTGTGGGGTTTGTTGGAGTATTAATAAAACTTCTGCTTGGACCACAGAAGGGATTTATCATTTTTTTTTCATATCTATGGATCGAAGCTGGTTTCGTAAAAAGATAACAGTTCGGAGCCTAACCACCGTGGGGGAAAACATCAGGTGCCTCTCAGCCTTTTGGAGTTTATTTAACAGAGAGGAGCATTGGATGGCCATATCTTTTTTCAAGCAGGAGCCTATGGAAATACATTAACCCCAAAAGACAGCCTTGTGGGCTTCCCACAAGGTGGATGTCTCCAGAAGCGTGTTATCATCGAGCTGGAAAAATTCAGACAGGTTGTTAGATAGGTTCTCTTTAGCCTCCGGAATGCGGAGCAGGGATTCGTTGAGCTGCTAATGGCATGTTCTGGGTGATGCAGAGGACAGGGCAATCTCTAAGTGTACAAAAGAGTGA
Source organism: Aquarana catesbeiana (assembly GCF_042186555.1). Classification (NCBI taxonomy): domain Eukaryota; kingdom Metazoa; phylum Chordata; class Amphibia; order Anura; family Ranidae; genus Aquarana; species Aquarana catesbeiana. The sequence goes on from NC_133324.1 coordinate 42,267,415, forward strand.
TCAGACCAGGTTATAGGGTAAATTTCTGAGGAGACCGTGGATGTCAGTAGGGGAGAGGAGACAAAAAAGTGGTCTAGCCTGGAATAAAGCTTATGAGGGTTGGAATAAAATGTATACTGTTTTTGTGTGGGGTGCTTATGTCTCCAAACATCATGGAGATTACGTGTCCTAATGAGTTTGTGGAAAGATGCCGAGAGGCGGTGAGCTGTGGAGGCTGTTGCTGAGGGGAAAAGTTAGTGCCTATCCTTACCAGGAGACATTGTCATATTAAAGTCACCTCCTATGATAGTAAAAGGTTGGGAGACTTTGTCTAATTTTTCACAGTAGAGAGAAGTTTAATTTGACTAGAGTTGGGAGCATAGACATTCACCAAAGTTAGGGAGTGAGTGAGGAAAGAGCAGTTCAAGATACAAAATCTGCCATGGGGGTCCAAATAAGAGGAATTGATTCGCAGTGGGCAAGAATGTTTGATTAAAATGGCAACTCCTGCTTTTCCAGAAGGATAAGAAGCCATAAAGGCTGTTGGGAATTGTTTACTAGCAAATTTGAAGGACCCCTCAGGGCGGAAATGGGTCTCTTGCACCATTATCACATCAGCCCCTGAAGATTTAAACTCTTTCAAAGCTAAACATCTCTTTTGAACAGAGTTTAAGACTTTAACATTACATGTAAGGAACTTCAACGCCATGTTAACTCAATCCATTTAAGGAGCAATTGAAATACAGCATAGAACATAGTTGATAGGGGGTTCCATGGTGTGTTGAACAAGGGAAGGGGGGGGGGAACAGTTCAGAAAGAGATTGAAAAACATCAAAACAATACCATACATGCATTATGTTCACATGAGATAGCATCGACAGGTCAGAAAAAAAGACCTGAAAAAAGAGAACAATAAAGAACAAAAAATAAAAGTTACCAAAAAGAAACCTGGAGGGCGGGTGTCCACCAGGAAGCCAGGGCCGAAGCCTCGGCCCGAGAAGAGGAGCATGGGATCTCCAAAGATGGGGGAGGAGGCGGGTGTCCCTCACCGTCCTCCGGAATGAGATATCCTGGAATATGAATTAATAAACAGACAAAAACAAAAAAAAAAACAGAAAAACAAAAACAGAAACAAAAGTGAGTGAGTCTATTACCAGGGAGAAATAGAAGCAACAAACGGTAGACCCCATAGGCATGGGGTAGAAAATAAGCCTCCATTGTGGAGGCACTGGCCATGTGGAAAAAAGAACGTCAGGGGGCCAGATAAATTCAAAGATCAAAACCAGTTTGTGGGGTTGTGGTCATCAGGTTGGAAACCTGGACAAAGCGTGCCTCTGGGGAGTGAAGGTGGACTTGTGAAGTTTCTGTCTCACTGGGGTCCAAATGTGACTTGGAGCTGCTGGTGGCTTAGGTGTGACAGGGAGCGGTGTGATGTCCTCTTCAGGGAGGTGTGGGAGACCCAGGTTACGCAGGAAGGCATCACGTTCTTGGAGGTCTCACAGGGAATATTGTGTGCCATCACGGGAGGCGGGAAAGCCTCAGCTATATGCAACTTTATGAGCCTGGAGGTGGAGTGTCAGTGGGCAAAGATTCCTCCATATTGCAAGAGTAATGGGTGAAAGATCATTGAAAATTATGGATCTTTTACCCCTTGAAGTCGAGCCTGGATTTATTGCGGGTTGCAATGGTTAGGGCTTCTTTGCTGTCATAATAATAAAAACGGACAATTATGTCTTGTGGTTTTGCCCCAGCTGGGGGTTTGGGGGCCAGTGATCTGTGGGCTCTGTCCAGTCGCCAGTCAATATTGGGAATATTGGGGGCCACAACATTGAAGAGGCTTAGTAGAAAGGGGCAGATTTCCTGATCTTCCATTGTTTCTGGGATTCCACTGATCTGCAGGTTCTGTCTGCGCTCCCTATTTTCCAAATCTTCCTGTTGGGCTTGGAGCTGGGTGACAGTATGTTTAATGGTAGCATTGTCCTCTTCCAGGACCTGAACATATTGAACAAGCTCATCAAATTTTGTTTCTAGGGTGTCAGTACATTCCCCTAGTTGCACCATCTCACCCCTCAGTTCTTTAGCTAACTTCTCTACCTCTTGTGCCATATTGCGGGTGAGAGCTTGGAGTAAAGTGTGCAGTTTAGCATCTAACACCTCAGCTGTCAGGGGGGGTAGAGGAACCCTGGGATTGTGTGGGGGGAGAGCGAAAAGTGAACTTGCCTCAGCCGCATGGTGTTCTGGCGTGTCCGGCACATCATCCTGGATACTTGAGGCCGGGGATGCAGGCCTAAGCAGGTAACGGTCCATGGTGTAGGAGGATCATGGCCCAGGGAAGGAGGAGTAGACGTGCCTTTGATCTCCTATTTTGCCCAAGGGATGCACAATCGCTGCGGGAGTGTAGGGAGGTGACTTCCATGGCTTGCGGAGCTGTGTAGCGGGAAACGGGAGTCCTGGAGAGTCGGCGAGGGATGGAGCCGATGCCTCACACGTGCGCCATGTCTAGAAGCCACACATGCGCCCCTAGGTTTAGGCACTTTATTACACGTTAAGCTACATTAAGCCATTTTCACATTAAATGTTTTAGTATGTCCCCAGTGCCGGGCCCATTCATTCACTACTCCAGATGATGTTAAGACGTTTCCAGTGCTTTGCGAGTCATATGGTCTTCCCAGTTCTGAAATATTCTACTTCCTCCAGCTCAAACACTTCTTTACCCTGTTCTTGCGTACAGACCCATCTCTACCTGACATGATTTCTTTCAAACATTTAAAAACCCCAGCCTGCACCCCCTTGAAGTTAATCATAGAGTCACCAGGGCAATGCTTCATGCCAAGGTTGAAGCAGTGGTCCTGGATAAGGTTTCCAAGTATGAACGCATCTGGCAATCCTGGGTGGACCATTTCCTTCCACCATGTTTTGACAACTCCCTCCTCCTTCCTTAACCGACCTCCATTTAAGTTCTAACTGTCTGTAGGCACCAGATCCCCGTATGCTCACCCCCCCCCCCCCCGGCAACTCCTCCTTGTTATTTCCATCCCTTCTCCCTTCATCTCTTCTCTTTTTTATCTTTACTTTTTTCTCTTTTCATTGCTATAGTTTCTTCCATTTTGTAAATGGTATTAACTCTGTTAAGCCAATCCTTGACTGTTGGGGTTTGGGTGGATTTCCAATGCAGAGGGATAAGAGTCTTCGCTACAATTTGAAGGTGTCTAGTGAGAATTTTTAATTTTTTATATACTTGCTCAGTGAGTAAGAGTTTATGTGTAGTAGGTAGGCAGCAGTGTTAAGATCCAATTTAGTCTCAGTGATATATTTTATCCATTTTATAATTTTTTGCCAGTAGTCAAGGATTGGCGGACAGGCCCACCATACAGTGGGGACGGAAAGTATTCAGACCCCCTTAAATTTTTCACTCTTTGTTATATTGCAGCCATTTGCTAAAATCATTTAAGTTATTGACAGAAAAACACAGAATTGCTGACATTTTTGCAGATTTATTAAAAAAGAAAAAACTGAAATATCACATGGTCCTAAGTATTCAGACCCTTTGCTCAGTATTCAGTAGAAGCACCCTTTTGATCTAATACAGCCATGAGTCTTTTGGGGAAAGATGCAACAAGTTTTTCACACCTGGATTTGGGGATCCTCTGCCATTCCTCCTTGCAGATCCTCTCCAGTTCTTTCAGGTTGGATGGTAAACGTTGGTGGACAGCCATTTTTAGGTCTCTCCAGAAATTCTCAATTGGGTTTAAGTCAGGGCTCTGGCTGGGTCATTCAAGAACAGTCACAGAGTTGTTGTGAAGCCACTCCTTCATTATTTTAGCTGTGTGCTTAGGGTCATTGTCTTGTTGGAAGGTAAACCTTCAGCCCAGTCTGAGGTCCTGAGCACTCTGGAGAAGGTTTTCGTCCAGGATATCCCTGTACTTGGCCGTATTCATCTTTCCCTCGATTGCAACCAGTCGTCCTGTCCCTGCAGCTGAAAAACACCCCCATAGCATGATGCTGCCACCACCATGCTTCACTGTTGAGACTGTATTGGACAGGTGATGAGCAGTGCCTGGTTTTCTCCACACATACCGCTTAGAATTAAGGCCAAAAATCTCTATCTTACATAGTTACATAGTTACATAGTAGGCGAGGTTGAAAAAAGACACAAGTCCATCAAGTCCAACCTATGTGTGATTATGTGTCAGTATTACATTGTATATCCCTGTATGTTGCATTCATTTAGGTGCTTATCTAATAGTTTCTTGAAACTATTGATGCCCCCGCTGAGACCACCGCCTGTGGAAGGGAATTCCACATCCTTGCTGCTCTTACAGTAAAGAACCCTCTACTGTGAAAATATATGTGTCACTGGCGCAAAACCTATCCTATCCAAAAGTAGTGTAAGTGGTATTTATAGCTGCTGCATCCAAAAAATATTTTTCAGAGAAAAATTAAATTAAAAGTGCTATGTGAGTGGATGCGCTGCTCCCATCTGTGCTCTCTATATTACCTGTGTATGTGCTATCTTAATAGCCTAATTTGGTTCACCATCCACCTAACAGGTTATATCTCATTTATACAATAATCATATGTTTGTATAATTCATCACATGTGAACAACAACTTAATCCAAATACTTTAAATCATATAAAAAGTCCAGTGACATATGTCACATAATGATAGACTCTTCTTCATATATGTTGCAAATCATCCGTTATAATTGCCGTGGGCGGCGTGCTCTTGTGTGTGGTATCAGATTAAAGTGACTTAGTGCTTCACCACCACCTGTGAGATTTGCCACTCACCAGATTAATCTTTAAAACTGCACCTTTGGTTCATTAACAGGGATAACCACTCCACTCAAAGGAAACTTTCTCCAATATCTATACCAGGTCCTCAATGTTCCTCATGCAAACGGATAAAAAACCATCATCGCGCAATAACGTTTAAAACCTTTATTCCATACATAAAAAACACTTTGCACTCACATTTCCAAGTGCCATTAGGCCGGCACCGAGCTTTTCCCGCAGTTAAGGACGGGTGGGCACTGCAGCCCGGTTCGTCTGGTGTGTGCTAGATGGTCTCCGTTACCGCTTACGTTCCCCCCTGTTTGCGTTCGCGTCCTCTCCAAACCCCCTTGGGAGAGGACGCGAACGCAAACAGGGGGGAACGTAAGCGGTAACGGAGACCATCTAGCACACACCAGACGAACCGGGCTGCAGTGCCCACCCGTCCTTAACTGCGGGAAAAGCTCGGTGCCGGCCTAATGGCACTTGGAAATGTGAGTGCAAAGTGTTTTTTATGTATGGAATAAAGGTTTTAAACGTTATTGCGCGATGATGGTTTTTTATCCGTTTGCATGAGGAACATTGAGGACCTGGTATAGATATTGGAGAAAGTTTCCTTTGAGTGGAGTGGTTATCCCTGTTAATGAACCAAAGGTGCAGTTTTAAAGATTAATCTGGTGAGTGGCAAATCTCACAGGTGGTGGTGAAGCACTAAGTCACTTTAATCTGATACCACACACAAGAGCACGCCGCCCACGGCAATTATAACGGATGATTTGCAACATATATGAAGAAGAGTCTATCATTATGTGACATATGTCACTGGACTTTTTATATGATTTAAAGTATTTGGATTAAGTTGTTGTTCACATGTGATGAATTATACAAACATATGATTATTGTATAAATGAGATATAACCTGTTAGGTGGATGGTGAACCAAATTAGGCTATTAAGATAGCACATACACAGGTAATATAGAGAGCACAGATGGGAGCAGCGCATCCACTCACATAGCACTTTTAAAGAACCCTCTACGTAGTTTAAGGTTAAACCTCTTTTCTTCTAATTTTAATGAATGGCCACGAGTCTTGTTAAACTCTCTTTTGCGAAAAAGTTTTATTTCTATTGTAGGGTCACCAGTATGGTATTTGTATAATGAAATCATATCCCCTCTCAAGCGTCTCTTCTCCAGAGAGAATAAGTTCAGTGCTCGCAACCTTTCCTCATAACTAAGATCCTCCAGACCCTTTATTAGCTTTGTTGACTTTCTTTGTACTCGCTCCATTTTCAGTACATCCTTCCTGAGGACTGGTGCCCAGAACTGGACAGCATACTCTAGGTGCGGCCAGACCAGAGTCTTGTAGAGTGGGAAAATTAATGTTTTATCTCTGGAGTTAATCCCCTTTTTAATGCATGCCAATATTGTGTTTGCTTTGTTAGCAGCAGCTTGGTATTGCATGCCATTGCTGAGCCTATCATCTACTAGGACCCCCAGGTCCTTTTCCATCTCAGATTCCCCCAGAGGTTCTCCCCCCAGTGTATAGATTGCATTCATATTTTTGCCACCCAAATGCATTATTTTACATTTTTCTACATTGAACCTCATCTGCCATGTAGTTGCCCACCCAATTAGTTTGTTCAGATCTTTTTGCAAGGTTTCCACATCCTGCTGAGAAGTTATTGCCCTGCTTAGCTTAGTATCGTCCGCAAATACAGAGGTTGAACTGTTTATCCCATCCTCCAGGTCATTTATGAACAAATTAAATAGGATTGGTCCCAGCACAGAACCCTGGGGAATCCCACTACCCACCCCTGACCATTCTGAGTACTCCCCATTTATCACCACCCTCTGAACTCGCCCTTGTAGCCAGTTTTCAATCCATGTACTCACCCTATGGTCCATGCCAACGGACCTTATTTTGTACAGTAAACGTTTATGTGGAACTGTGTCAAATGCTTTTGCAAAATCCAGATACACCACATCTACGGGCCTTCCTTTATCTAGATGGCAACTCACCTCCTCATAGAAGGTTAGTAGATTGGTTTGGCAAGAACGATTCTTCATGAATCCATGCTGATTACTGCTAATGATACCGTTCTCCTTACTAAAATCTTGTATAGAGTCCCTTATCCCCTCCAAGAGTTTACATACTATTGATGTTAGGCTAACTGGTCTGTAATTCCCAGGGATGTATTTTTGGCCCTTTTTAACCACTTCAATACCAGACACTTAGACACCTTCCCGCCCAGACCAATTTTCAGCTTTCAGCGCTGTCGCAATTTGAATGACAATTGCGCGGTCATGCTACACTGTACCCAAACAAATGTTTTATCATTTTGTTCCCACAAATAGAGCTTTCTTTTAGTAGTATTTGATCACATTTGCGGTTTTTATTTTTTGCGCAACAAATAAAAAAAGACCGAAAATTTTGAAAAAAAAGTTTTTCTTTGTTTCTGTTAAAACTTTTTGTAAATAAGTACGTTTCCTTCTTCAATGATGGGCACTGATATGGCTGCACTGACGGGCACTGATACGGTGGCACTGATGGGCACTGATGAGGTGGCACCGATGAGGTGGCACTGATGAGGTGGCACTGACGGGCACTGATGATAGGCACTGATAGGCGGCACTGATGGGCACTGATAGGTGGCACTGATGGGCACTGATAGGTGGCACTGGTATGCGGCACTGATGGGCACTCATAGGTGGCACGGATGGGCACTTATAGGCGGCACTGATGGGCACTCATAGGTGGCATTGATGGGCACTCGTAGGTGGCATTGATGGTTACTTATGGGTGGCACTGATAGTTGGCACAGATGGGCATGGATGGGCACTGATAGATGGGCACTGATGGGCACGGATGGGCACTGACAGGTGGCATGAATGGACACTGATGGGTGGCACTGATGGCATTACTTGTTTGCAGTGATGCCCCTAAGGGTGGCATTGCTGGGCATCACTGCAACATAACTGTGCCAATCAGTGCCCATTTGTGGGCACTGATTGGCACAGATTTGGCACACTGGGCACATGTGGATGGCCATGGGGTACATACCTGGCCATCCACATGTTGCCCCTTCCCTGGTGGTCCTAGTGGCGATCCCTGGTGGTCCAGTGTGGTGATCTGCGGGGGGGCTGCGCTGATAAACAATCAGCGCAGACCCCCCTGCCAGGAGAGCCGCCGATCGGCTCTCCTCTACTTGTGTCTGTCAGACGCGAGTGAGGAAGAGCCGATCAACGGCTCTTCCTATTGACAGCGTGATCAGCCGTGATTGGACACGGCTGATCACGTGGTAAAGAGCCTCCGCCAGAGGCTTTTTACCAAGATCAGTGTAGCGGTGTGTCAGACTGACACACCGCTCCACCGATCGGCGTGCTGCGGCATGTTATCCTGCTGGACGTCATATGACGTCCAGTCAGGATAACAGAACCACTTCCCGGACGTCAATCCACTATAGGGCGGGCGGGAAGTGGTTAAATATTGGTGCTACATTGGCTTTTTTCCAATCAGCTGGTACCATTCCAGTCAGTAGACTGTCTGTAAAAATTAGGAACAACGGTCTGGCAATCACATGACTGAGTTCCCTAAGTACCCTCAGATGCAAGCCATCTGGTCCCGGTGATTTATTAATGTTAAGTTTCTCAAGTCTAATTTTAATTCTGTCTTCTGTTAACCATGGAGGTGTTTCCTGTGTTGTGTCATGAGCATAAACACTGCAGTTTTGGTTACTGAAGCCCCCCGATTCACTCGTGTAGACTGAGGAGAAGAATAAATTCAATACCTTCGCCATCACCCCATCCTTTGTAACCAGATGTCCTTCCTCATTCTTTATGGGGCCAATATGGTCTGTCCTCCCTTTTTTACTGTTTACATACTTAAAGAATTTCTTGGGATTTTTTTTGCTCTCCTCCGCTATATGTCTTTCATGTTCTATCTTAGCCGTCCTAATTGCACCCTTACATTTCTTGTTTCATTCTTTATAAAGTCTGAATGCTGAGGATGATCCCTCAACCTTGTATTTTTGAAGGCCTTCTCCTTTGCTTTTATATGCATTTTTACATTGGAGTTAAGCCATCCAGGACTTTTGTTCGCCCTTTTAAATTTATTAACCAATGGGATACATTGGCTAATGCCCTTATTTAATATACTCTTAAAACAAACCCATCTCTCCTCCGTGTTCTTTGTTCCTAATATTTTATCCCAATTAATGCCTTTTAGCAAGGTTTGTAGTTTAGGGAAGTTAGCTCTTTTGAAATTCAGTGTCTTTGTATTCCCTTTATGTTTCCCATTTGTGTGATTTATACTGAAACTAATTGACCTGTGATCGCTGTTACCTAAATTGCCCCGTATTTCCACATCCGTGATCAGGTCTGTATTGTTAGTAATCAGTAGATCCAGTAATGTTTTATTTCTAGTTGGTGCGTCTACCATCTGACCCATAAAATTGTCCTGCAAGACATTAAGGAACTGGCGAGCCTTAAATGAATGCGCTGTTCCCTCCGCCCAGTCTATGTCTGGATAATTTAAATCTCCCATTATGATAACGCTTCCCATCTTTGCTGCTTAACCAAATTGTGATAGCAAATTTCCTGTATTTTTGTGGTTAGCGAGCATTATGTGCAAAAATACGGGCTCTTTCTCATTGGGCATCTGTAATTTTGACTCTAAGTTCCTATTCCCATATCCCCTGTGTTTGTTATCATCTTTGTGATTTATTTGATTTAGCCACATATAGGCTAGTGGGGTTGTTTTATGAGTCACAGAACTCTTGAAGCATATTGATTCTAAGGGAGTCATGGGAAGACAGTATGATGCTCTATGTTTGCTATTTTGAAGAAATTCATGGAGTTGTATGTAGAATCAATAGCCAGGAAATTATTCCCCAAACTCCTTCTTCAGCGACTCTCGTGTTTTTAGGTTGCTTTTGTGGAGGCAGTGTGTTGCTAGGAAAGTTTTGCTATGTTCTGGTTTTGATAAACTTTTTTGGTTAAGACCTGGTGGGAAGTCAGGGTTATTGATGATCAGTGTTAGGGGACCTGGAATGAAGGCTAGTTTGTATGGTAAGGCAATCTTGTGTAATATATTTAAAGTTGTGATCAGTGGGTGTTGTTTTAGGGTGTTGGAGCATTGGGAGTGGTGGGTCCAAATGTAGAATAAACATTTTAGTCTGTTGTTAGATAATTCTAGGTTTACCCAATCTTTGTTGTTGCCATGGCAGTGCAATTCAAACAGTCTAGAAATGTGTGTTGCGAAACAATATTTTCTGAAATCTGGGAGACCAATACCTCCTTTAGTTTTAGGGAGGGTGAGCAGGCGGAGATTGGTTCTGGGTTTTTTATCTGCCCATAGAAACTTCCTTTGCAATCCCTATAGCTTTTTAAAAATGTATTGGGTATTTGGATGGATAGTGCATTGAAGAAGTATAGTAGTCTTGGCAGTACTGTAATTTTTAATATGGATGCCCGGCCGAACCAAGAAAATTGTTTGGTTGTCCATTTTTTAAGATCTGTAGAAATGGAGTTTAGTAAGGGTTTGAAATTGGCTTCGTATAAGGAATCTATGTTTGGTGTCAGTTTAACTCCTAGGTATTTGGGGGTGTTTTGTTCCCATTTATAAGGGCAATTCCTTTGTGTAAGGTGTAGTTGTTTGGGAGTTAGAGTTAGGTTAAGCCCCTCAGATTTGTTTTGGTTGTCTTTAAAGTTGGAGATGTAACCAAAGGTTTTAAAAATGTTGTTAAGGTTGGAGATGGAAATATGGGGATGGGTAAAAAAAAAAAAAAGTTGTCTGCGTACGCCGCAGATTTGCATACTTTATTATTGACCTGAAATCCATGTATTGCATTTTCAAGGTTTATTGTTCTGATGAGGGGTTTAAGAGTCAATATGAAGAGGAAGGATGAGAGGGGGCATCCTTGTCGGGTTCCATTACTTATATTTATTGAGTCAGAAGAGATATCATTTATCTTAATTTTGGCTTGGGGGTTTTGGTACAGGGCTTTTATCCAATTTAGCATGTTGTTTCCCATGCCTATGAAGGAGCAGGTGGAAAACATGTAGTCCCAAGAGACTCTATCAAAGAACTTTTCAGCGTCTGTGAACAGCAAAAGGCCTTTGATCTTGCGTTGTTTGTATGGTGGATCAGGTTCAAAGTTTTGGTTATGTTATCTCTGGCTTCCCTGGCATAAAGCTTACTTGTTCTGGTCCTATAATTTTTGATAACAAGGGTTTCATTCTATTTGCTAGGATTTTTGCTAGTATTTTAAGGTCCATGTTGAAGAGGGAAATGGGTCTAAAATTTGTACAGTCTGTGTAATCTTTGTCAGGTTTTGGGATTATAGTTATGTAGGCCATTAGGAAGGAGTTTGAATCGTATTGGTTTTTTGCTAGCTAGTTAAAGGCTGCAAGGAGGTGTTTGGATAGCAGCTGTGTGTATGTTCTGTAGTACTGGGAGGTGGATCCATCGGGGATCAGGGTCTAATTTCTCTGCGTCTCCTCTATTAAGGGACGGGATTTTTCTATCTTTTAGAAAATCTTGGATTGTTTCTACTTTTGTTTTTGATAGGTGTGGGGGTTTGTGTTGGGGTTGTATGTTATATAGTTTGGTGTAGAACTTGTGGAAGAGGACAGCTATTTTTTCTGGTTTATTTTCTAATATCCCTTCTTTATTGCGGATGGCATGTATATAGCCTGCCATGTTGGTGTCTTTAAGGGCCCTGGTTAGGTATTTCCCACTTTTTGTCTCCGTGTTCATAAAATATGTTTTTTTTTTGTTTTTTTTTTAAAGGGCTCTTTTGGTTTTAAGTTCTAGTATCTGTTTAAGAGATTTCCTGCATTGTGTAAGCTCTTTCCCTAATTTGGCGGAGAGGGATTGTTTGTGTTGCTTTTCTAATCCTGCTTTTTTATTGGATAATGCTGTAATTTCTCTTTCGTGTTCTTTTTTTCCCTTGCACCTCATTTTATCAGTTCACCCCTGATCACGCTTTTATGTACTTCCCAGTTGTATAAGGGGGTGGTGTCCGTATCTTTGTTGACCTCAAAGTAGTTTTTAATGGAGCCATGAATGTATTTTTGTATTGTTTGGTCTGTTAGTAATGCTGCATTGAGTCTCCAGTTAAACACATGCTGCATTCAGTCTCCAGTTAAACACTTCGACTTACAGTAGGAGTTTGAGGTTTCAAGGCTATGGAGGTGGGTGCATGGTCTGATACAGAGATTATGCCTATTTCGGCTTTAGTTATGTTTCTCAAGTCTTTCTGGGTAATAAAGATTAAATCCAGTCTGGAATATCTTTTGTGTGGTGAGGAGTAGAAGGTGTAATCCTTATCTGATGGGTGTGTGGTTCTCCACGTATATACCAGAGATAGGGATTGTAGAAATGTTTTGATGCGTTTTAGTACCTGTATGTTACATGGGAATGTCCTGTAGAGGTTTCTTGAAGGGGGTTCAGTGCAATATTAAAATCTCCGCCGAGGAGGATGCAGCCTGTGGCAAACCATTTGAGTTTGGTGATTATTTTTAAAAAAAAAGGTTATGAGTGACTTATTAGGGAAGTAAACGCTAGCTAAGGTTATTGGGTTGCTGTCCCAGGTGCCTATTAGGAAGATGTAACAGCCATCTGAATTGATTAATTCTTGTGTAAGAATGAAAGAGGAACTTTTTCTTATTAGGATTGTGACACCTTTGGTTTTTGCTGTGGGGTTGGTGGCATGGTAGGCATTTGTGAAATAATTGTTTGTAATACGGGGGCATGTTTATGGCTTTGAAATGCGTTTCCTGTAAAAAGACTATTTGTGGGTTGACTTTCTTCAGTTCTTTTAGGATTTTGGTCCTTTTTTTCCGGCACCGTTCACATTATGTGAAATAAGGCTTGGAGACATTCCTAGTAGAGAGTAGGCCATTTAAAATAATAATAAGAAGAAGAAAAAAAAAGAAAGAAAGAAAGTAGAAGAAGAAGAGAAAAAAAGAAAAAATAAATGAGGGGGGAGAAAAGGGAGAGGGATAGAGTAGTAGGTGGAAGGGGGGAAATTAGGTTCTGGTGCAACCTATAGTGTGTTCCTGGTAATACACAAAAGTGTTCTAAAGATCTTTTGAAGCCAATCAGCGCAGTTGTACTGATATGGTGTCAAATGACTTTAGTAGGTGGGAGGAGCCTTGGTGGGTGGATTTAAGTAAAAGTTTGAGAGGTTCATCTTTGTCAAAGAACTTGGTTCCCAACTGTGCCTGGTACTCTATGGGGGTCATTTACTATAGCGCCACGGCCCTAATTCGTGCAAATTTGCGTGAATTAGCGCTAATTAGCGCTAGTATTGCTAATTAGCGCTAAAATGGTATTTACTATAGCTCTGGTGAGAAAATACTCCCAAAATCGAATTTACTATAGTTCCCTGAAACCAGATAGTGCCCCAACCCTGATGCCCTGTACACACGGTCGGATTTTCTGATGGACAATGTCCGATCGGAGCGTGTTGTTGGAAATTCCGACCATGTGTGGGCGCCATCGGACATTTTCCATCGGATTTTCCGACACACAAAGTTGGACAGCAGGAGATAAAATTTTCCGACAACAAAATCCGATCGCGTCAATTCCGACCGTGTGTGACCTGTTCCGACGCACAAAGTGCCACGCATGCTCAGAAGAAATTCCAACACGGGACAGCTCGTTCTGGTAAACTTAGCGTTCGCAATGGATACAGCACTTTCGTCACGCTGCAATGTAAAAAATGGTTTAATACAGCGCACTCTCTTCTTCTTTATAATGTGACAAGAATTAAGTAGTTTTGCTGCTCATATTCACACACACTTCTCACAAAGTTTTATTTGTGTTTTTTTAGTGGGATTCCCTGAATATATTGTTATTAGTTGTCACATCTGACAGTTTTATATTTTTTATGGTTTTTTTTTTTTTTTTGATTTTAAGCCTTTTTTTTTCTTTAATGTTTGGATTTTTCCAAGGCTGATCTTTGTTCAATGTTACTTTTATTTTTACTCCAGAACATTTTTGTGTGTGTTTTGTGTGTCAAGTTACCCCAACACCATTGATATCATTTATTATTTAATCTCAAGGAGATTGTTTGTTGTTGGTGAACCTTGTTCATTTCACATTGTATATTTGAAATGTACCTGAATCCTCACAAACCAACTGTCCTTTTTGAAGTAAAACACATAGGAGAGTATAATTCAAAACAAAAATCCTTTATTAAGGGATCAGAACCAAACAAAGAGGAAGGCAACACTGGATCAACAGCAGAAATTAGTGAAACCTGGGACCCCCACGGCAGACATCAATTCTTAAACATCAAAATTGGTGGCATGAGGAGTCCATATGTAAGGGAGGGCAGTCTGGTCCGGGATTCACAGAGACTCGGATAGCAGCAGATGACATCTGTGTCCGCAGGCTGTGGTACCACAAGAGGCTGCATCTTTTGGCCGACCAGACGGGATCCAGGGCAATCACTCTCTGGTCTTCCTTTCACACTTCCTTCCGGGCTGTGGCTGTGCAGTTGGAGATGTGGCAGGAGGAGGAGTAGGACCTGGAGGAGGAGTAGGACCTGCAGGAGGAGGAGGAGAACCATCCCAAAGCTGTGTGTGAGGTGTAATTTGGCCCCTCACACCTTTCGCCAGAGCCTCAGATATGAGGGCCTCACACATGGCTTTTTGGCCCTCCTCCATCCTCTGCATTTTATATGCTATGAATGCAGCAATGTTCTCCTGCCTGGTGTGTGGTGCTCCCAGGACCTCTGTAGCCCTACAAAAAAATCTGATAGCCGCCTCCTCTAGGGCACTCCTCCTACTGCCACTTTCTCTTTCCAGGGGGGATGGAGGGACCTGCAGATCAGCCAGCCGGCTCGGCCCGGCCACCTCCTGGCTGAGACTTCCCTGTGTATGAAAAAGGGACATAGTTGTAATGTTTTGCATCATCAATAACAATCCTTAATTAGTACTCCCAACTAACATATAGTTCACATCATTGATTGGACAAGCAGAAATATTTAGAGGAATGCTATACCTGGCTCAATCTGGGCTCCTCTACATGTGGCCTGGAAGGCCCAGGTTGGGCGTCAGAAACCTCAGCCGGGGGGGAAGGAAGCGTGGAAGGAAGACTGGAGAGGGATGGCCTGGGTTCAGTCTGGCCTGCCAGAAAGTGCAGCCTGTCGTAGTACAACATCCTGGGGACATAGATGTCACCTGCTGCTCCGGATCTCTGTGAATCCAGGACTTTATTGCGCTCCCTCAGATATGTGCTCCTCAGGCCACCAATGAAAATCTTTAAAAAAGTGATGTCTGCCGTGGGGATCACCTGCTTCACAATTTCACACAATTGCTCCAGTGCTGCCTTCCTCTTTGTTTGGTTCTTGTAATGGGGGTGTTTAATCTCCCACAGACAGGGCAGCTCCCTTAGCATCTCTATGAAGACTGAAATGAAGTCCTTATCTTTCAGTACCATATCCATGTTCACTGCAAGACACAACACAAGACAAAGCCTAATGTCACACCAAACTCTCCTAATCTTGTTACAATATAGGCCTCAATCTATAGAAGCAGTATAGGCCCAAGTTTGTCTCTTACCTTCGTTCTTACGATCGCCGTGTCCAATGCTCCTTCCTCCGCTCACAGATCAAACGTAATACGCACGCATGTTACGCTTTATATACACTGCGCATGCGTGTAACTCTGCCTGCCTCTGACGTTCTTTCTAGTGTATTCCCCGCCCCTTTTCGTTCAGCGCAGTGGGGGAAGAGCATAATGGCGGACATACAGCAGGTGCGGGCTAATTGTAGCAACGAGGAGGAGGAAAGGGCGGATCCAGGCACGTCCCGATCCAGAAGGAGACGTTTTAAGGCCACAAATATGTCGTTTGGGGAGATGTTGGAGATGGTCGACATCATGAGGAAGTCCGACTATGACGGAAAATATGGGCCTTACCCCAACCCCAACATCCGAAAGGCCAAGATCATGGCGAAAGTGGTCAGGAGTCTTGAGCGGAATTTCGGGGTACGGAGGTCTAAAGATCAGCTCAGGAAGCGGTGGTCGGACCTGAAGTTGAGAGAGCCAGAGCAGTACCGAAAGATCCGGAGAGTGCTGCAAAAAAGTAAGTAGTTGTGCTGTGTTCCTATTCTTTCTGTCTTTATTACGTTCGTTCTGCTCCATATGCTTTTATTAGTTGTAACGTTTCAAAAGGTCAACTTTAATGTTCATGGGCACATTATTTGTTCGTATCAAACATTTTTCTTTCGGCCTCTAGAACACCATTGTTTAGGCCATATGCATTTTCACACATTTTTGGGGGCCTACTTGGAAGCCAAATATTTGTTTGTGTAGATGGGTTTGTTACTAGAATGAAATGCAAACTAGATTGTGTGTAAGGAGAGGACACTGAGCAGCTGTTTTCACATATGGACACTGGAGCACTAGTGTGGGACACAAGAACACCATTTTTATTAGGGGGGGGCACACAGGTGCTCCAGTGTATACTATAGGGGGGGTTACATCTGTGAAGCTTGTACCAAACAGGTAAAGTATTGCAGCTTGACAAAGGGCAATAAAAAATATATATCTTGGAATTCTGCTAAAATAGACAATTGTACCCCACTTCCAAGCAATGTTTCCTATTTCTATAGTTCTGCCATCAAATATCTGTGTGCTAAGTATACCATTTTTGTTTTACATAGGGGATAAAAGACTCGGAGAACACCCCTCATCCCAGGAGACCAGAGACCCCCCACCTCTGCAAGAAGGGGAAATACCCCCAACCCAAGAAGCTGAGCAGGAGGAAGAAGAAGACGTGGTGGAGATTGGCACCACAACAGGTGAGTGTCTGCGACCACAGACTCAGGTAAAAGAGATGGATGGTGGCAGATTTTTGAGACCTTTTTTTTGTTCTTTATCTCTTTTTAGGTGATCGTGATCCAGAATGCTTTACATCTGAAAGTGCCCAGATACTGATCGGGGAGATCATGGGGTGTAATCTCCAATTGCAAAACATCCAGCAACAAATCACTGATGTTATTAAAAAAAATAATAACATCATTGATGTTTTGGGGCGAATTTAAACCCCACAAAATCACCTGTTTTATCGTACCAAACTTTTTTAAATGTTTAGAAAAGCCAAATTTGGAGGATGCACACAGTGTGCCAACATGTGCTATCTGCCATCACGGGAGATCAATGGACGCGTTTTGGGGGTGCAACCCCTTCCTCAATTATAAAGTAGCGTTGAGGAAGGGCTTGCTCCCCCCAAACACGTCCCTTGATCCCCCCTGATGGCAGATAGCACATGTTGACATTCGTAAATTGGTGTGCATCTTCCAAATTTGGCTTTTCCAGGGGTGATTTCCCCCCATCGAACGCTATATCAAACCCAGTTCCTAAATACTGATGTCTGATATAGCCTTCAGGTTTTACCTAATGTGAACTTTGTAAGTTCAAGTTTTTTGGCTTTCTTGTTGGTTTTACACAGGCCTGTTTTATCTGAAATGGATATTTTGATTTTTCATAATTGACATGGACATTCATTGTACTGTTCATTTAAGCACAAGAGAATCCATTTTGTTCTCACTGTTGAAATCTGTTCTGTAACCTTCACCTAACACACAGACACTTCTCCTACTAAACGCTCTCTACTCCCCCCTCCCTTTTCAAGGTTTTACTTTTGCAATTGTTCTATTCGCTAGTTTTTAATGATATATTTCTATTTGTTAGCTTTTAATAACATATTGCTATTTGTTAGTTTTTAATAACATCTCACACCACCCCTTTCTTATCTATGTATAAAATAACATGTAATAATAAATTTTTCACCGAACGGACATTTTAAACACAGTGATTGAGTCCTGTGAATCTGTTCCTGCAGCTGCAGTATTAACTTTGTTTTAGAGTCCCAATCAGAAATCAGTCATATCAGTCTTGGCGAGCCAGCCAGGAGTTTGGCAGAGTCTCCAGAAGGAACCGCGCTTCGATCGGGATCATCGGGAAACGCAGACCTCAAATGCCGGCTAGGTAAGCTGCCCTTAAGCTTGCTATATTTCTGCCTTTTCCTATGTATCCTATCTGTCGGTTCTCAAGGAAACCAGACCACTCTCGGACCTTTCTGGTTGGGTAACGTGTGTGTGTGAATGTGTTTGTGTCCCCCTTCACGGGTTGGACTGTGTGTGGATAGGGAAAATCCTCTGCAGTTCCCTGCGTTGACTCCTTGTGGGCGACCTGGGTCAGAGGCGCATGGTAGGGTCAGATAAAACTCACAGAGAAGAGAAGAGACGAGGAGGGTCTCTTAATGAGTGTTTTGTCTATTGTCATAAACCCCTTCTATCCACGTAGATAAGTGGAGACTATTCTTGTAAATCTGCAGATTTGCTGTACTATTTGTTTTAGAGGCAAGAGGGTATAGGCACAAGTAGAGAAGAGAGAAGACTGGCCAGTCATTATGGGCATTAAATTAATTAAGGGAATGAAAGGAGAGAGGCCTTCAGGAAATGCCCAGCGCAAGATGAGCGCTAGAGAATATATGAACCGAAGGTACGGTTCTGCCTATACTGAGCCCCTAGATAAATGGGTAGAATGGACAAAGGGAACAGCTAAACCTTTAAAATCTGAAGGGACTTTTGATTTAAAAGTATGGCAAACTTTTCTGCACGATTATGGCCCACTACTGTGCAGTGAAGGAACGTGGAGAATAGCTTGCACATGGGAGACAGAAGCTAAAGTAGCAAATCAAACTGGCTTGACGGAGATATTTAATAAAAGTACTGCCCAAATTTACTACGTCTGGCCAGAAGACTCTGTAGAGGAGGACCCCCCACCTTATGTGGCTGCCAGTTTGGCTTAAAGGGGTCCACGCACAAAAGCAAAATAATTAGATTACATGGAACACACAAAAGATGAGCTATGCAATATAGTAGAGAGCAGAGGTTTAACAGCCCCATATCAACCTACAAAGAGGGATTTGGCTCGTATCCTAGAAACAGATGATTGGCATAAATCAAAAGGCACATATGCAAACCTGGATCTCTCTGAACTTAAGGCTTTGGCCAGAGAAAGAGAGATAGAGTCTGAACTTCCGGAGCAAACCATAATTTCCAAATTGTGGCAGCAAGATGAAGAGAGAAGGCGGGAGAAACTGCAAGTCCATCTACACAACTGGTGAAACAAAGGTTTCTTGATGGTTTATTACCCCAGTTGAAAGAAAAGTTGTTCACAGCAAGGCCTGAGGCAGGCAATATGTCTATTCGAGACGTCCTGCCTATCCTGTTATCCATAGAAAACAGGATTAACCAAAAAGACAGCAAACCCAAGGTAATGTACATGGGGAAGCAGAGAGGAAAAGGAAGAGGAAGAGGCAAAGGCAATTTCAGAAATCATGGCAATCGGGGACCAATTATATGCTACAATTGTGATGGGGAAGGACACATAGCC
Source organism: Aquarana catesbeiana (assembly GCF_042186555.1). Classification (NCBI taxonomy): domain Eukaryota; kingdom Metazoa; phylum Chordata; class Amphibia; order Anura; family Ranidae; genus Aquarana; species Aquarana catesbeiana. Next base: position 42,286,583 of record NC_133324.1, read on the forward strand.
AAATTCTGCCATCTTCCTGACCGTAGACTAGAAAAGAGCTTAGAGGCCCCTCATGCTGATCCCAGTTCTCTGCCAAAAGCAGTGGATCAGGCATAGGAAAATGGCATGCCAGAATCAATCATGTTAAATAGGGGAGACAATGGTCCCGAGGCCAGAGTAAAAGTATTTTTACAAGAACTCCCCTATCCTGGAGGAGAAACAGAATTAACCTGTTTAATTGATACTGGTGCAAGCCGAAGTGTTTTTAATATAGAGGACTTACCTCCAGGATTATTATCTACAAATGTTATCTCTGGTGTTGGCCTAACCGGGACCTCTACTGATTTGGTTGAGTCCAAGCCACTTAAACTCAGGCTAGGACAGCAAACAGAAATTGTCACTAAAGTGTTAGTTTCAGACACAGTTCCTACCAATCTTTTGGGAGCTGACATTTTGAACCAGATTTTAGCAAACATAGACTACACTCCTACAGGAGTCCAAGTGGTCAGTAGTCTATCAGGAGAAGTTTTAAATTCTGCCTGTGGAGTATTTTTAATCCAAGACTCCACTCTGCCATTTCCACCAGAATTGAAAGTGATTCCCACTGAATTATGGGCCACCAGCAAATATGATGTAGGTCTGCTGGATTGCACCCCAGTCATGATAAAAATTAAACCAGGAGCCCATCTCCCACAGATTAAACAGTACCCACTGAGTATTGCTCAGACTGAGGGGATAAAGGATCAAATCACTCAACTGAAAGCAGCAGGGGTTGTTGTACCAATTAAGTCCCAGGTCAATACACCCCTGTTCCCAATTGCAAAGAAGCCAGACAAGAAGGGTGGGCAGGTGACATATCGCATGGTGCATGATTTGAGAGCCATTAACAATATAATAGAGGCAGATACCCCGATCGTGCCCAACCCCCGCACTTTACTAAGTGGAATACCTGCCTCCAGCACCTGCTTTACAGTGATTGATCTTGCAAATGCTTTCTTTTCGGTGCCCCTGCACCCAGATTGCTGGCACCTTTTTTCATTTACCCATGATGCTCAAAAGTTAGCATGGACAAGATTGCCCCAAGGCTGTGTGAGTAGCCCCTCTGAATATAATACTGCGTTAAAGCAAGTATTGGACCAATGGTCCCCCTCACACCCAAACACTGTTTTGCTTCAGTACATAGACGATTTGCTTATTTGTTCTGATACAAAGGACATTTGTAGCAGAGAAACAGTAAGCCTTGTCCTGTTTCTTTATAACAGTAACAACAAAGTTAGCAAAGATAAGCTACAATACTGCCAAGAGAAAGTGATCTTCCTGGGTCACTGCATTTCACATGGAATCCGTCACCTAACCCCAGATCGAGTTAAAACTCTACAAAACTTTGAAAAGCCAAGAAATGTCCCGCAACTACGTGCCTTCCTGGGGTTAGTGGGATATTGTAGGGACTGGATTCCAAATGCATCAGAACTTATGGCTCCTCTATATGAGGCTACCACTAGAAACCCTTTCAAACTCACATGGGACAATGAATTGCAGATGAAGGAGCTTATTAAAATTTTGTCTGAAGCTCCCGCCATTGGACTTCCTGACTATACTAAGACTTTCTCGTTGTTCTGTCATGAAGTCAATGGATTTGCTGCAGGTGTACTCACCCAGCTACATGGAGACAAACAGAGGCCTGTGATGTATGTATCAGCCCCATTAGACCCTGTCATCAAAGGCTCCCCCAGTTGTATGCGAGCCATAGCAGCCTGCATTTTGCTGCTAGACAAAGTAATGGAGCTTGTACTAGATTCTGCTCTGATCCTGTATGTGCCACATGCAGTACAGGAAATCATGAATCAAGTAAATACTAGACATGTGTCTGCCAGTAGATTTGACAAGTACCAGTCTGCTCTTTTTGCTCCATCGAATTTAACAATCAAACGATGTGTTACTTTAAATCCGGCTACTCTTCTTCCTATAATTGATGAGGAAGATGCAACAAATGGTACTGATGTAGAACCTGAGAGTTTTTCTCATGATTGTATGGCTCTTATGGAGGTAGAAAGGGCCTCTGTCACACCAGCAAAAGATGAGCCCTTATCAGATTGTGACACACACTTATTCGTAGATGGTTCCAGATTTTACACTGACGATGGTCAGCCACACACAGGGTTTGCTGTAACCACTACAGACACCATTTTACATCAGGAAGCATTGAAACCCCAGATGTCAGCACAGGAAGCGGAGTTGTATGCTGTAGTCAAAGCATGTCATCTCCTAGAGAAAAAAAGGGGAAATGTTTACACTGACAGCAGATATGCATTTGGAATAGCCCACGATTTTGGGCCTATCTGGAAAGCACGGCACTTTCTGACTAGTGCAGGGAAGCCAGTGAGACATGCAAAACTCATAGAGCGGCTATTTGAGGCCTTTCAGAAACCAGCAGAAGTTGCCATCTTGAAGGTAAAAGGGCATGCAAGGGGAAGTGACATGACAGCCAGAGGAAATGCTTTAGCGGACCAAGCGGCAAAGGATGCTGCCCTGATGGCATTTGGAGTCACATCCACTGTAGGGGTCGCCCAGGTAGCGGGGACAGTTCCCCTCATCAAGAGCAGTGGGATGTAAAAACTCTAATTCAGTTGCAGAACCAGGCCCCTGATGAAGAGAAGGATAAGTGGATCAAATGTAATGCTACCCAAAATCAGCAGGGCCTGTGGAGCGCTGACAACAGGTAGTGTCTACCCAGGAGTTTGTACCCAGTTTTAGCACAGCTGGCACATGGCGTCAGTCATCTTGCTAAGGGCGCGATGGTGGCACTTACTGACTGCTATTGGATAGCACCTGGATTTAGTGCATTTGCAGCCAGGTTTTGTGCTTCATGTCTCACTTGTGCTCTGTACAATGCAGGGAGGCCTGTTCATGTTCCCCAAAGGCATTCTCCAAAGCCAGATTTCCCTTTACAAAGAATTCAAATAGACTACATTCAGATGCCCAGAATAGGCACCTATGAGTTTGCTTTAGTGTGTGTTGACATGTTTTCAGGTTGGCCCGAGAGCTGGCCAGTAGCCAAAGCAAATGCAAAAACAACAGCAAAGAAAATTTTGAATGAAATAGTTTGTAGATATGGAGTTCCTGAAACTATTGAGAGTGACAGAGGAACCCATTTTACTGGGGAAGTAATGAAAGAGGTAATGGAAGCACTTCACATACAGCAAGCTTTCCATACACCTTATCATCCACAAAGTAGTGGTAACGTTGAGAGACTTAATGGAATTTTGAAAAACAGATGTGCAAAAATTAAAGCAGATACAGGAAAAGGATGGGTGGAAGCTTTGCCTTTAGCCCTATATTCTGTACGAACTACCCCTAAACAACCACATGGGCTGTCCCCCTATGAGATTTTATTTGGAGGGCCACCCAAAACAGGGCTATATTTTCCCCAACAGTTGCAGGCTTCTCACTCTAATCTGTTAGAATATGTTCAGATTTTGCAAAGAACATTGAATAAAATACATGAAGGTGTTTATAAATCTATCCCCGACCAAGATTCTGTTTCAGGTATTCACAGAATCCAACCAGGTGACTGGGTGGTGGTCAAGCGACACGTCAAAAAGCCACTAGAACCAAAATTTGACGGACCACATTTGGTGCTTTTGACAACCGGTTCTTCTGTCAAGTTGGAAGGAAAACCCACCTGGATTCACGCCAGTCACTGCAAGAAAATCCTGAAGTGATGATATCCTTTGAAAAAAAGATGATAATGTTTCTTTTCTTTTTGTTGTTTGTGAGAACTGAGACATAGAAAAATAACCTTTTCATCCAAATGTTAAAATTGTATGCAACCCATAGCAACGCTAGTAACTGCTGGGTGTGTTCTCACTTACATCCCCAAACAGGAACAATACCCATGATAGCAATGCCTCTCAATTTCACTGATCTAAACAGGACCAGAATAAATGGCTCATACATAGTCTCCACAGCTAATGAGCACAGATCAGTAACTTTGATGGTTTCGAAACAGATAAACACTCCACAGATTTGTTTAAACATTACATGCCCGTTTAACACTAAATGTAGACGGTTGGGCAATTCAGATTGCACTGGAGCAAAAATTACAGTTTATGGAGGAAACTATGGTCAATATTATTATATCCCAGATCCAGAACTAAATAGAACCCTTTATAGTACAAATTGCTCACAGTTTCCAATATGTGAAAATATCGGTTTCCTGAGATTCCATGTTATTGCTTCCAGTTTTTTAGGAGCAGGCATACTGTCCATACGTAGAGGGTTATATTATATATGTGGAAATAAAGCTTACGCCTGGCTTCCTACTAATGTTACAGGTACATGTTATATTGGGAAGTTAGTACCTGCTTTGGCTGTTCGCAAAGATACAGTGCGACCAGATCAAAGTCCAGAATACCCTTTAGTGTTCAAAAGAGAGCTGTTCACTGAAGGTGACATGGCATGGTCATGGTTCCCTTCCTGGACAGGATGGGGCATTGAAGCAATGAAAAGACTAAATAATTACACTAGAATTGTAGATGAGATTATTAACCTTACTACCACTGATATAGGTTTATTAAATGAAGAAATGGCTTAGCTTAAAAAAGTAGTATTAGAGCACAGATTAACGCTAAATGATCTCACTGCAGCTCAAGGTGGGATGTGTAAGATATTTTGCACTGACTGTTGTATATACATTTCTGATAATGAGGACATTATTAAAGGGCATCTTGCTAAGATAAGAGAACTACAGAATAAGGCCAGAGATATTGCTAAAGATGGATGGAACCCCTTTCAGGGTTTAGGAGGTTTTGGTGATTTTTTTATATGGCATAGCAACATGGTTACAGAAACTAGGCGCTTACATTGTGATGTTCCTATTTCTCATGTTTGTTATTTACTTCCTCATCAGGCTATGCCTCTGTGTGACTACCCGCTGTACCAACAAATGTACCACCAGCCCTGATGAACCCATTATTGTGAGAAAGCTAGGAGAGAGCTGAACAGGACGCCGTCTCTCTGTGCCAATGTAACAGGAGTTACCAGCAATCGGCTGAACGTAACGTGGAGAAGAATGGTGTCAAATAAACAAAAGGGGGGAAATGACATGGACATTCATTGTACTGTTCATTTAAGCACAAGAGAATCCATTTTGTTCTCACTGTTGAAATGTGTTCTGTAACCTTCACCTAACACACAGACACTTCTCCTACTAAACGCTCTCTACTCCCCCCTCCCTTTTCAAGGTTTTACTTTTGCAATTGTTCTATTCGCTAGTTTTTAATAATATATTTCTATTTGTTAGCTTTTAATAACATATTGCTATTTGTTAGTTTTTAATAACATCTCACACCACCCCTTTCTTATCTATGTATAAAATAACATGTAATAATAAATTTTTCACCGAACGGACATTTTAAACACAGTGATTGAGTCCTGTGAATCTGTTCCTGCAGCTGCAGTATTAACTTTGTTTTAGAGTCCCAATCAGAAATCAGTCATATCAATAATGCTACTGCAAACATTGTTATACAACAAACATGTTGGTTTGTTTTAAAAACCTTTGGGAAATGCACATGTGATTGTGCAGGTATAAAAAAGTGCCTTACTCAAGAATGTGTGGATTATTGTCTCAACACTACAACACTTTTGGGGTGATGTAATTGTTGTTTTATGCAAAAATGGGGGTTATTTCCTAAGGGCAAATCCTCTTTGCACTACAAGTGCAGGTTCAGTGCAGTTGCAAGTGCACTTGTAGTGAAATGTGTTTTTGCATTTAGGAAGTACCAGCCAACACTGTTTTTTATAAGGTTACCCAATCACGACATTTTCTGCACTCAACACATTTCTGTCAGGGTCAGCTAAAACAAACACAAGCAGTAAATGTCCACCAAGAATTTCTTTTGGTTGTTTTTTATTTGAAAAAGGTGTCACAGATTGTCTGGCATATTGATAGCCCCCCTACCCGCAAAGAACTCCAGGTAGCGTAACCGGACATCACGGGCATTCAGGGAGGGCAAGCCAGGACAGCCACTTTCAAGCGCCGTCAGTGTTGATGGATTAGGGATTCCGGCCTCAGGCCCAACTGAGCCAGCATAGTTGGCTGAATGTTTTCTTAAAAAATTATGGAGAACACAGCAGGCAAGTATTATATGGTTCAGTTTATACTCCGCCATATGGATGGGTGTCAGAAATAATCGGAACCGGCTGGCCAGGATTCCAAATGTGTACTCCACCACTCTTCGGGCTCTGGCCAGCCGGTAATTAAAAACCCTCTGTTCCGGGGTGAGGGTCCTCATCGGGAATGGCCGCATCAGGTGGTCCCCCAGCGCAAATGCTTCATCAGCAACGAACACAAATGGGAGACCTTTAACATTGTCCTCTGGAGGTGGCAAGTCCAAGCTGCCATTCTGGAGACGCCTGTAGAACTCCGTCTGGGCGATCACTCCACCATCGGACATCCGGCCATTCTTCCCCACGTCCACATACAAGAACTCGTAATTAGCCGACACCACCGCCAACATCACTATACTATTAAACCCCTTGTAATTATAATAGTACGACCCCGAGTTGGGTGGTGGGACGATGTGGACGTGTTTCCCATCAATTGCCCCTCCGCAGTTAGGAAAGTCCCACCGCTGGGCAAAGTGGGAGGCCACAGTCTGCCATTCCTGTGACGTTGAAGGAAACTGTTGAGGAAAAAAAAATAAACCTTACTATTTTTTCACAGAAACATGGCAAGCAAATTAGTCACAAACATTATGGGGCAACCTCCAGATAGCATTTACTAAGGGGAATTTAACAAGGCCAAAGTATAAGGTACACCTATCATATTCCCCCTCCCCCCCTCTCATGGGCCATTTCTAACATTATAGGGGGGGAACTCTTGGACAGGTAACCCTTTTCACTTCATTGAGAGATGAATGCCTAAATACAGGGTATTACTATGAACAGCCCCTCCTTAGTTACACTATTGGCAGACCACTGGACAGGTAAGAAGTGTCATAATACAAAGATATAAATACACACTGTACACATTTGAGGACATTTGAACATTCTGCTATTACCTATCAAGATAATAATAGGATACAAAAACTTTAAACAGTACCATTGGAAAGTATACAGGCAGGCCCTTGCACTACATGCTTTGGGGAATTCATCCATAAATCTGACCAGTAAAGAGATGGGTATAGTGTGTATGGGTTTGGCAAAGTCAGCAGATAGATGATTGAGGATAGATAGAAAATTGGGATCAGCTGACTTAGCAGTTGGGGGGGAGGGTTAAAAAAAATTTGGGGACACCACAAAAAAAAAGCCTCTGGCACTTTGCCTGAATTTAAATCAAAAATAACATTTCCAAACATTTTAGGGGGTGTTTGGGGTAAAGCACTACTATGGAGCTGATAAAATACATTGTTAAGTGACTACATGAGGTGAATATAGGGCAGGAGACACCATGCTGGGGAGGTTATTGAAGGGCAAATATGTATGAAGGACATAAAATAATAATTACATAAAAATCCAGCATGCATGAGGACAAAGGGGACATTCACAGCATATTACAATCATGGTAATTAGGGAACGAGGGAAGAAATACAATATATTATCAAACATTAAATACAATAAAATGGGATATAAAAGGATAAAAATCTTACCTTCATATACTCCTTCTGCAGGACCTGGATGATGGCAGAACAGGTCTCTGGGATAATGATCCCCAGAGCCTGGGGGGAGATGCCTGTCGAGAACTTCAAGTCCTGCAGACTTCTCCCTGTGGCCAAATACCGCAAGGTAGCGACCAACCTCTGCTCCGGAGTGATGGCTTGCCTCATGCAGGTATCCTGCCTGCTGATATAGGGGGTCAGCGAAGCCAACAAATGGTGAAATACGGGGTCCGTCATCCTGAGAAAGTTCCTGAAATCATCAGGATTATTCTCACGGATCTCACAGAGCAAAGGCATATGACAGAACTGGTCACGCTGAAGCAACCAATTCTTGGTCCATGAACTCCTCCCCACCCTGTTCATGGACTGGACTTGTGTCAAGGCCAGGACCCCAACACCAAGCCCCCGCACAGCATGAACTCTACGAGGAGTACGCATACGAAACATGGCTAGAAAACGGTCGGCTGCTCAGAACGAAGTAACAGAACGCACTGAAGAACAGCAAGGCCTGTGAAGAGCGACCTGAAAAACAGCAACGAGCAGGCAAGATCACACAGAAAACTCCGATACGAACTGACTGCACGCACTGAAGAGCAGATACAAACCCACAAGCACAAACTGAACGTCAGAAAACGATCTGAAAGCCACGAGTCTGAAAAAGCGCGAATCGTCTCTCACCAAACTTTTACTAACACGAGATTAGCAAAAGGAGCCCAAAGGGTGCCGCGCTTGGTTCTGAACTGGCCTTTTCTAGTCTCGTCGTATGTGGTGTACGTCACCGCGTTAGTGGAGATCGGAAATTCCGACAACTTTGTGCGACCGTGTGTAGGCAAAACAAGTTTGAGCCAACATCCGTCGGAAAAAATCCTAGGATTTTGTTGTCGGAATGTCCGAACAAAGTCCGACCGTGTGTACGGGGCATGACTCTGCTAAAACCTGGAGAAATGCACATGAAAATAATGTTTGGAGCATGGTATAATTGTCTATATGGTACTGAAATATGCGGTATATTATTTAAAGATAATCTGCTTTTAAACTGTGTGAAAAAATCATTTCTAAACTGAAATATCTTTAAAAGTCTGTGAAGAGATAAATTCCCTGTTTTTGTACAACTAGCTGCCAACACAACTGAGCATGCTCAGACCTGAAAATAGCTCTCATTTTAGCACCAATGGCTTTTTTACAAGGCGCTATAGTAAATACCAAAATTAGCGCTAGGCTAAAATGTTTTTTTGAGAATGAAAATTGGCGCTATTATATTCCAATGCTAGTTTTAGCCATTGATTCTAATGGTACAAATTGAAATTTCCCGAAATAAATACTTTTAATGTTGAAATGAAATATATCTTTCTTTGAAATAAATGTTCCTTGCAACAATGTTTCTGCTTCTATTTTGTTTTTTCTCATCTATTTTGTTTTTAAGAATACTAGAATGTGGAATGTTTTGATGTTTTGGTAAAATATATTTTTCTCTGTCACTTTCACTTCCATCTCACAACAATCTTTACCCAAACTCACACAGGTGTCTTTACAAAGCACAAACAATACCATTGCCAATGCAAATTTAAAATAAGTCACAATTTTGTGTGATGTTTAGAATTTCCAGTTGATCATAATTTGAGCCCAACATCAGAAATCAAAATGTCATTCCCAAAATTCTGAGGGTAACATTACTTCATCAACATTCTATACTCACCCACCAAGGACGATCAAATATTACAGAACAAATCAAGAAGTATTACTTCTTACTGATGTCATTTCACCACCTATAGGTATATGTCCAAAGAATTGCAGTATTTATGTGTCGGAGGGTTCCACCACCATTGCAAATCATGACATATTTTTTCCATGGGCAAGGACAATAATCAGCCTTAACATTTCCCCACCACCACTAATTGCAGCCTCTTACCAATCAAAAACAAACCAATTTTGAGATGGTTCAGCATGCTGTCAGTAATCACCCATACCGAGCCTTCAAAACACATGGAATATGCCAGAAACAGGTTGTTCGATGGCTCTCTGGCCTTCCACAGTATGTCTCCGGTTCTTCTCCCGCACTCCGGTATCTTCTGCCAGGCTCCTCCGCTATCTTCTGCTCTTTTGCTAGCGGTGGCCCGGTCTTCTCTGCCATCTTCTTCCCTCTTCTCCTCTTCTGATGTTGACACGACGCTCTCTCCCACTGTAATGCCATGTGCGCGGTCCGCAACAACTTCACCCAATGACCACGACCCATCCCTATATAAGTCGTTGCAGACTGCGCACACAGCATTACAGTGTGAGAGAGTGTCGTATCAACATCGGAAGAAGAGAAGAGGGAAGAAGACGGCGGAGAAGACTTGGCCACCACTAGCAAAAGAGTGGACAAAAGAGCATAAGATAGCGGAGGAGCCTGGCAAAAGATATTGGAGAGCGGGAGAAGAGGTCAGAGAGCGCGGAGAAGAAGGAAGAGACCCCGAAGTCGGAAGAAGACCCCTGGAGCTGCCTAATAAATTATTTTAAAAACCTGTCTGGTTTGTTTTTTTATTGACACTTCTTTTCCTAGGTGAATGTGTAGGGGTACGATGTACCCCATACTCATTCACATAGGGTGGGGGGCCAGGATCTGGGGGAATTCCTATTTAAAGGGGGCTCCCAGATTCCGATAAGCCCCCCGCCTGCAGACCCCGACAACCAACGGCCAGGGTTGTCGGGAAGAGGCCCTTGTCCGCATCAACATGGGGACAAGGTGCTTTGGGGTGGGGGGCCGCAGGGCGCCCCACTGCCCCAAAGCACCCACCCCCCCATGTTGAGGGCATGCGGCCTGGTACAGTTCAGGGGGGCCCTCACTCATCCCCACCCCCTTTCCTGACCGGCCAGGCTGCGTGCTCAGATAAGGCTCTGGTATGGATATGGGAGGACCCCCATGCCGTTTTTTTGGCGTAGGGGTTCCCCTTAAAATCCATACTAGACCGAAGGGCCTGGTATGCTCTTGGAGGGGAAACCCATGCCGGATTTTTATTTAAAATTTGGCATGGAGTTCCCCCTCAAGATCATCAGAGCACAAGTCGCATGCCAAAGTCGGATCATGCGAGATGGCGATCCGACTTTGATCCAACTTCAATGATAGTCTGAAGTAGGATCAAAGTTGGGCCAAAGTAGTATAGGGAGCATTTTCAAAGTCAGACCAACTTGTATCGTACCAGTTAGGATGGCTCCCATAGGGAAACATTGATTTTCACACGTCATGCGATATGAGCTCCCAAAATCGAAGCGTTTGTTGCACTAGTGTGAACCCAGCCTTAGCCTGCATAGATCTATATGCTGAGGCATTCATTCATTTGTAAAGGGTGTGTGTTCCTGATGAACAGGTGTGAGCACTTGCACTTGAGGCATACACTAAGAGACAGAAACAATTACACTGGTGGGTGTGTCCTTTACTGGGTGGGTCTGTTAGCAATTCCATCTAGGTTATATAAAGGCCTGCAGTTGTGCTGGTTGTTTGGCCTGACAAGAGGCCTGAATCTTTTGCATTGTGTAAATTGTGTTCCAAATAGCGCTATATGTTATTTTTTTGGGGGGCGGTGGGCATAAGGCCTGACCCTCACCTCACTAAAGCTGTGGTTTTTTGTTTGCTGGTATAGTTTTGCATTAAGGCCCTTAAAAGTGTGTTTTTTGTACATTCTGACCATGTGTTTGTGTGCCTCAGCAGATTTTTTATCTTGTTCTAGTTACTTTGAATTCTCATATGTTAGATTTACAACTTTTAATGTTAATCTAGTTTTATGCTTAGATGAAAATAAAGCTTCATGCTAATTTCAAACATAAGTATGTGTTGATTTTGTTTGTGTGCTGCATTTGAGTCTGTAATAATTGTATCTGTTTTTGCTTATAATTTTGCACTTTCTTTTTAGGGGTTTGATCAGTTCTAACTCTAAAATGTTTGTTATTGTTAGCTTGATTGGTATCCTTGCTTTTTATTTTCAGACCTCAATTTCTGGCTGACTGTCAATCATAGAGAGTGGTATACATTATGCTGTGTGATTGTGGGGCTTTTTATGTGGGAAAAACCAAGAGACCTTTTTACCATTGGATCCGTGATCGTGTCTCTCTAATGTCAAAGAAAAGAATGGAGACACCCATTATTTTCACAATTTGACTGCTCAAAAATGAATGTTTTTGCTTTAGAAATATCCCACTAAATGAAAGAGGGTAAGATAATGGCAAGATACTCTTACAGCGAGAAGCTTGCTGGATTCACAACTTTTCTGCATTAAAGCAACCCGGATTGAACGATGCTCTCAGTTATAAATAATTTCTGTGAATAGGAGAGCACCGTTCTATCAATAATTCCCTTCTTAATCAGGGCATATTATTGCACCCTCCTAATATGTACTAAAATATTATTGCCAGAAAGATTAGGTACATAGAGATAAATATTAACCTATGTAATTTGATGTCCGAATATGTGTAACACTGTGGAATCAATATTCTTTGTGTATATTATATGACCATTGCCAAACCATAACTGGGAGGGATCAGTGACCATACGGATGCCCGGGGCAGATGTTTGACCAATCACCTGTAGCTGACTTGAGCCCAATATAGTATAAGACTAATGCACAATATCAGACCGGGTCCTTCAATACCATCCGACCTAGGCTTTACCTAGAGCATCCTGGTCCATAGTGCAACCTGTCCTGCCCACATTTATTCGGGAGGCATGCTAAGCCCGCCTATGTGTATGTTGAGCAAGGATAATCCAATATGGCGATGTGACAACAGCTCATAAGTGCGCTACGTCATTTCCACTGTATGGAGCTAGCGCATGCGTGCCAGCATCTATCTGACGTCCATGCTCCAGTGGTGACATCAAATGCCATTGGAACGAGATATGAAGCAGTGATCAGCCGCCATTCTCTGACAGAGGCCGTGAAAGAGAGAGTCTCTCCTCTCCCTCTCTATAGACAACTTTGGATTTCTTCTGGGACAGGTGACTATTTCTGTGCACCTATATGTGACTATCTCCATGCTTCAAGGGGGACTCACTAGTCAGCCTTGTGGGATCTACTATAGAATGAGAGGCATGCACCTAGTCTAGATTGGAGGGCGATTATAATAGGCTCCCTCAGCGGAAGAAATTCTCACTGTGTATGCTCCATCTGAGCTATCCAGCATCTACCATCCATGTTTTCCCTCCATCATCCATAGTGGCAAAATACCCTTCTCAATGAGAAAAAGGGAACAAATTGGTTCTATCAACTATTAAGAACAAGGTAATCATCATACACTCAGCATGATCCCTATATAACCAATCTAAATCATATCTGTTTATACAATAATTTATATACATTGTAGGTGAAATCTCTATCTCTCCCCTATGGTCACAATACGTCCCATTGGTCGGGCATCTATTGAAATCTTCTGGGATTCACATACCCATCTGATATGAAACCCTTCACATTTTTGTAAATATGTTATTATATTTTTTCATGTGACAATACTGAAGAAATTACACTTTCCTACAATGTAAAGTAGTGAGTGTACAGCTTGTATAACAGTGTAAATTTGCTGTCCCTTCAAAATAACTCAACACACAGCCATTAATGTCTAAACCTCTGGCAGCAAAAGTGAGTTTGTAGGACTGGTTTTCATTGAGCCCCGGCGCTCGGGTAGCATTAAGTCGCTCTATCCAGAGAGTTTCCTTTTGAAGGATAAGCTTGTCCCATTCACTCCCTCTAGGGCTTTTTGGGGCGATGGCCAGAACAACAAATGAGACAGAGGAAGTATCAAAGTGATGGTAGAAGTCCAAATGTCAGCTGATGGGAGTGAGCATTTTCCCATTGCCCGAATAATATAGATGATCATTGATTCTCTCTCTCAGTTGTCTGGCCGTCTTCCCTACATAAAAAGCTCCACATAAGGTATACCAGCCCTTGTGTGCAGCACGTGGCGGAGAATTTGGGATAATAGGTCTCACCATTGGGGAGTAGGATTCTATTTCCAGGTAATACCCATGGGCAAAATGCACATTTGCCACAACGTGATGTCCCCAAAGGCAACTTGGATGTACATAGGTTATGTGCTGCGTAGTGGCTAGTTACAAGTCTATCTCTGAGGGAGTAGGGATAGGAGGAGGATCATGGCCCAGGGAAGGAGGAGTAGACGTGCCTTTGATCTCCTATTTTGCCCATGGGATGCACAATCGCTGCGGGAGTGTAGGGAGGTGACTTCCATGGTTTGCGGAGCTGTGTAGCGGGAAACGGGAGTCCCGGAGAGTCGGCGAGGGATGGAGCCGATGCCTCACACGTGCGCCATGTCTAGAAGCCGCACATGCGCCCCTAGGTTTAGGCACTTTATTACACGTTAAGCTACATTAAGCCATTTTCACATTAAATATTTTAGTATGTCCCCAGTGCCGGGCCCATTCATTCACTACTCCAGATGATGTTAAGACGTTTCCAGTGCTTTGCGAGTCATATGGTCTTCCCAGTTCTGAAATATTCTACTTCCTCCAGCTCAAACACTTCTTTACCCTGTGCTTGCGTACAGACCCATCTCTACCTGACATGATTTCTTTCAAACATATAAAAACCCCAGCCTGCACCCCCTTGAAGTTAATCATAGAGTCACCAGGGCAATGCTTCATGCCAAGGTTGAAGCAGTGGTCCTGGATAAGGTTTCCAAGTATGAACGCATCTGGCAATCCTGGGTGGACCATTTCCTTCCACCATGTTTTGACAACCCCCTCCTCCTTCCTTAACCGACCTCCATTTAAGTTCTAACTGTCTGTAGGCACCAGATCCCCGTATGCTCACCCCCCCCCCCCGCAACTCCTCCTCTTATTTCCATCCCTTCTCCCTTCATCTCTTCTCTTTTTTATCTTTACTTTTTCTCTTTTCATTGCTATAGTTTCTTCCATTTTGTAAATGGTATTAACTCTGTTAAGCCAATCCTTGACTGTTGGGGTTTGGGTGGATTTCCAATGCAGAGGGATAAGAGTCTTCGCTACAATTTGAAGGTGTCTAGTGAGCATTTTTAATTTTTTATATACTTGCTCAGTGAGTAAGAGTTTATGTGTAGTAGGTAGGCAGCAGTGTTAAGATCCAATTTAGTCTCAGTGATATATTTTATCCATTTTATAATTTTTTGCCAGTAGTCAAGGATTAACGGACAGGCCCACCATACAGTGGGGACGGAAAGTATTCAGACCCCCTTAAATTTTTCACTCTTTGTTATATTGCAGCCATTTGCTAAAATCATTTAAGTTATTGACAGAAAAACACAGAATTGCTGACATTTTTGCAGATTTATTAAAAAAGAAAAAACTGAAATATCACATGGTCCTAAGTATTCAGACCCTTTGCTCAGTATTCAGTAGAAGCACGCTTTTGATCTAATACAGCCATGAGTCTTTTGGGGAAAGATGCAACAAGTTTTTCACACCTGGATTTGGGGATCCTCTGCCATTCCTCCTTGCAGATCCTCTCCAGTTCTTTCAGGTTGGATGGTAAACATTGGTGGACAGCCATTTTTAGGTCTCTCCAGAAATTCTCAATTGGGTTTAAGTCAGGGCTCTGGCTGGGTCATTCAAGAACAGTCACAGAGTTGTTGTGAAGCCACTCCTTCATTATTTTAGCTGTGTGCTTAGGGTCATTGTCTTGTTGGAAGGTAAACCTTCAGCCCAGTCTGAGGTCCTGAGCACTCTGGAGAAGGTTTTCGTCCAGGATATCCCTGTACTTGGCCGTATTCATCTTTCCCTCGATTGCAACCAGTCGTCCTGTCCCTGCAGCTGAAAAACACCCCCATAGCATGATGCTGCCACCACCATGCTTCACTGTTGAGACTGTATTGGACAGGTGATGAGCAGTGCCTGGTTTTCTCCACACATACCGCTTAGAATTAAGGCCAAAAAGCTCTATCTTACATAGTTACATAGTTACATAGTAGGCGAGGTTGAAAAAAGACACAAGTCCATCAAGTCCAACCTATGTGTGATTATGTGTCAGTATTACATTGTATATCCCTGTATGTTGCATTCATTTAGGTGCTTATCTAATAGTTTCTTGAAACTATTGATGCTCCCTGCTGAGACCACCGCCTTGCCGCTCTTACAGTAAAGAACCCTCTACGTAGTTTAAGGTTAAACCTCTTTTCTTCTAATTTTAATGAATGGCCACGAGTCTTGTTAAACTCTCTTTTGCGAAAAAGTTTTATTTCTATTGTAGGGTCACCAGTACGGTATTTGTATAATGAAATCATATCCCCTCTCAAGCGTCTCTTCTCCAGAGAGAATAAGTTCAGTGCTCGCAACCTTTCCTCATAACTAAGATCCTCCAGACCCTTTATTAGCTTTGTTGACTTTCTTTGTACTCGCTCCATTTTCAGTACATCCTTCCTGAGGACTGGTGCCCAGAACTGGACAGCATACTCTAGATGCGGCCAGACCAGAGTCTTGTAGAGTGGGAAAATTAATGTTTTATCTCTGGAGTTGATCCCTTTTTTAATGCATGCCAATATTGTATTTGCTTTGTTAGCAGCAGCTTGGTATTGCATGCCATTGCTGAGCCTATCATCTACTAGGACTCCCAGGTCCTTTTCCATCTCAGATTCCCCCAGAGGTTCTCCCCCCAGTGTATAGATTGCATTCATATTTTTGCCACCCAAATGCATTATTTTACATTTTTCTACATTGAACCTCATCTGCCATGTAGTTGCCCACCCAATTAGTTTGTTCAGATCTTTTTGCAAGGTTTCCACATCCTGCTGAGAAGTTATTGCCCTGCTTAGCTTAGTATCGTCCGCAAATACAGAGGTTGAACTGTTTATCCCATCCTCCAGGTCATTTATGAACAAATTAAATAGGATTGGTCCCAGCACAGAACCCTGGGGAATCCCACTACCCACCCCTGACCATTCTGAGTACTCCCCATTTATCACCACCCTCTAAACTCGCCCTTGTAGCCAGTTTTCAATCCATGTACTCACCCTATGGTCCATGCCAACGGACCTTATTTTGTACAGTAAACGTTTATGTGGAACTGTGTCAAATGCTTTTGCAAAATCCAGATACACCACATCTACGGGCCTTCCTTTATCTAGATGGCAACTCACCTCCTCATAGAAGGTTAGTAGATTGGTTTGGCAAGAACGATTCTTCATGAATCCATGCTGATTACTGCTAATGATACCGTTCTCCTTACTAAAATCTTGTATAGAGTCCCTTATCCCCTCCAAGAGTTTACATACTATTGATGTTAGGCTAACTGGTCTGTAATTCCCAGGGATGTATTTTTGGCCCTTTTTAAATATTGGTGCTACATTGGCTTTTTTCCAATCAGCTGGTACCATTCCAGTCAGTAGACTGTCTGTAAAAATTAGGAACAACGGTCTGGCAATCACATGACTGAGTTCCCTAAGTACCCTCGGATGCAAGCCATCTGGTCCCAGTGATTTATTAATGTTAAGTTTCTCAAGTCTAATTTTAATTCTGTCTTCTGTTAACCATGGAGGTGTTTCCTGTGTTGTGTCATGAGCATAAACACTGCAGTTTTGGTTACTGAAGCCCCCCGATTCACTCGTGTAGACTGAGGAGAAGAATAAATTCAATACCTTCGCCATCTCCCCATCCTTTGTAACCAGATGTCCTTCCTGATTCTTTATGGGGCCAATATGGTCTGTCCTCCCTTTTTTACTGTTTACATACTTAAAGAATTTCTTGGGATTTTTTTTGCTCTCCTCCGCTATATGTCTTTCATGTTCTATCTTAGCCGTCCTAATTGCACCCTTACATTTCTTGTTTCATTCTTTATAAAGTCTGAATGCTGAGGATGATCCCTCAACCTTGTATTTTTGAAGGCCTTCTCCTTTGCTTTTATATGCATTTTTACATTGGAGTTAAGCCATCCAGGACTTTTGTTCGCCCTTTTAAATTTATTAACCAATGGGATACATTGGCTAATGCCCTTATTTAATATACTCTTAAAACAAACCCATCTCTCCTCCGTGTTCTTTGTTCATAATATTTTATCCCAATTAATGCCTTTTAGCAAGGTTTGTAGTTTAGGGAAGTTAGCTCTTTTGAAATTCAGTGTCTTTGTATTCCCTTTACGTTTCCCATTTGTGTGATTTATACTGAAACTAATTGACCTGTGATCGCTGTTACCTAAATTGCCCCGTATTTTCACATCCGTGATCAGGTCTGTATTGTTAGTAATCAGTAGATCCAGTAATGTTTTATTTCTAGTTGGTGCGTCTACCATCTGACCCATAAAATTGTCCTGCAAGACATTAAGGAACTGGCGAGCCTTAAATGAATGCGCGGTTCCCTCCGCCCAGTCTATGTCTGGATAATTTAAATCTCCCATTATGATAACGCTTCTGTCATGAACAGGTGTGACCAGAACCGTGTGATCTGCGACAGAGGACACCCAAACGTATATAAGTGAAAATATAATAATTTATTAAAGAAAGTGAGTAATATAAAACAACCAACTCCAATATGACACAGTGCAATAACCAACCACAGACAGAGACCCACAAATAGGGATGAGCTTCGGGTTCGAGTCGAACTCATGTTCGACTCGAACATTGGCTGTTCGCAAGTTCACCGAACAGCGAACAATTTGGGGTGTTCGCGGCAAATTCGAATGCCGCGGAACACCCTTTAAAAGTCTATGGGAGAAATCAAAAGTGCTAATTTTAAAGGCTAATATGCAAGTTATTGTCATAAAAAGTGTTTGGGGACCTGAGTCCTGCCCCAGGGGACATGGATCAATGCAAAAAAAAGTTTTAAAAACGGCCGTTTTTTCAGGAGCAGTGATTTTAATAATGCTTAAAGTCAATCAATAAAAGTGTAATATCCCTTTAAATTTCGTACCTGGGGGGTGTCTATAGTGTGCCTGTAAAGGGGCGCATGTTTCCTGTGTTTAGAACAGTCTGACAGCAAAATGACATTTTGAAGGAAAAAACTCATTTAAAACTACCCGCGGCTATTGCATTGCCGACAATACACATAGAAGTTCATTGATAAAAACGGCATGGGAATTCCCCAAAGGGGAACCTCGAACCAAAATTTAAAAAAAAAAATGACGTGGGGGTCCCCCTAAATTCCATACCAGGCCCTTTAGGTCTGGTATGGATATTAAGGGGAACCCCGGCCAAAATTTTAAAAAAAAATGACGTGGGGTTCCCCCTAAATTCCATACCAGACCCTTCAGGTCTGGTATGGATTTTAAGGGGAACCCCGCGCCAAAAAAAAAAAAAAAAACGGCGTGGGGTCCCCCCAAAAATCCATACCAGACCCTTATCCGAGCACGCAACCTGGCAGGCCGCAGGAAAAGAGGGGGGGACGAGAGTGCGGCCCCCCCTCCCTCCTGAACCGTACCAGGCCACATGCCCTCAACATTGGGAGGGTGCTTTGGGGTAGCCCCCCAAAACACCTTGTCCCCATGTTGATGAGGACAAGGGCCTCATCCCCACAACCCTGGCCGGTGGTTGTGGGGGTCTGCGGGCGGGGGGCTTATCGGAATCTGGAAGCCCCCTTTAACAAGGTGACCCCCAGATCCCGGCCCCCCCCCTGTGTGAAATGGTAAGGGGGTACATAAGTACCCCTACCATTTCACGAAAAAAGTGTCAAAAATGTTAAAAATGACAAGAGACAGTTTTTGACAATTCCTTTATTTAAATGCTTCTTCTATCTTCCTTCATCTTCTGGTTCTTCTGGTTCTTCTGGCTCTTCTGGCTCTTCTGGTTCTTCCTCCGGCGTTCTCGTCCAGCATCTCCTCTGCGGCGTCTTTTATCTTCTTCTCCTCGGGCCGCTCCGCACCCATGGCATGGGGGGGAGGCTCCCGCTCTTCTCTTCTTCTCTTCTTCTTTTCTTCTTTTCTTCTTTTCTTCTCTTCTTCATTTTCTTCTCCGGGCTGCTCCGCAATCTATGCTGGCATGGAGGGAGGCTCCCGCTGTGTGACGGCGCTCCTCGTCTGACAGTTCTTAAATAACGGGGGGGGGGTCCA
Source organism: Aquarana catesbeiana (assembly GCF_042186555.1). Taxonomy (NCBI): domain Eukaryota; kingdom Metazoa; phylum Chordata; class Amphibia; order Anura; family Ranidae; genus Aquarana; species Aquarana catesbeiana. Next base: position 42,306,213 of record NC_133324.1, read on the forward strand.
CCCGCCCCCCTCTGACGCACGGTGACTTGACGGGACTTCCCTGCGACGTCACGGGGAATGCCACAGGGAAGTCCCGTCAAGTCACCGTGCATCAGAGGGGGGCGGGGTCACCGGGTGGCCCCGCCCCCGTTATTTAAGAACTGTCAGACGAGGAGCGCCGTCACACAGCGGGAGCCTCCCTCCATGCCAGCATGGATTGCGGAGTGGCCCGGAGAAGAAAATGAAGAAGAGAAGAAGAGAATAAGAGAAGAAGAGAAGAAGAGAAGAGCGGGAGCCTCCCCCCCATGCCATGGGTGCGGAGCGGCCCGAGGAGAAGAAGACAGAAGACGCCGCGGAGGAGATGCTGGACGAGAACGCCGGAGGAAGAACCAGAAGAACCAGAAGAGCCAGAAGAACCAGAAGATGAAGGAAGATAGAAGAAAGAAGAAGCATTTAAATAAAGGAATTGTCAAAAACTGTCTCTTGTCATTTTTAACATTTTTGACACTTTTTTCGTGAAATGGTAGGGGTACTTATGTACCCCCTTACCATTTCACACAGGGGGGGGCCAGGATCTGGGGGTCACCTTGTTAAAGGGGGCTTCCAGATTCCGATAAGCCCCCCGCCCGCAGACCCCCACAACCACCGGCCAGGGTTGTGGGGATGAGGCCCTTGTCCTCATCAACATGGGGACAAGGTGTTTTGGGGGGCTACCCCAAAGCACCCTCCCAATGTTGAGGGCATGTGGCCTGGTACGGTTCAGGAGGGAGGGGGGCCGCACTCTCGTCCCCCCCTCTTTTCCTGCGGCCTGCCAGGTTGCATGCTCGGATAAGGGTCTGGTATGGATTTTTGGGGGGACCCCACGCCGTTTTTTTTTTTTTTTTTGGCGCAGGGTTCCCCTTAAAATCCATACCAGACCTGAAGGGTCTGGTATGGAATTTAGGGGGAACCCCACGTCATTTTTTTTTTTTAATTTTGGCCGGGGTTCCCCTTAATATCCATACCAGACCTGAAGGGCCTGGTATGGAATTTAGGAGGACTCCCACGTCATTTTTTTTTTTTAATTTTGGTTCGGGGTTCCCCTTTGGGGAATTCCCATGCCGTTTTTATCAATGAACTTCTATGTGTATTGTCGGCAATGCAATAGCCGCGGGTAGTTTTAAATGAGTTTTTTCCTTCAAAATGTAATTTTGCTGTCAGACTGTTCTAAACGCAGGAAACATGCGCCCCTTTACAGGCATACTATAGACACCCCCCAGGTACGAAATTTAAAGGGATATTACACTTTTATTGTTTGACTTTAAGCATTATTAAAATCACTGCTCCTGAAAAAACGGCCGTTTTTAAAACTTTTTTTTGCATTGATCCATGTCCCCTGGGGCAGGACCCAGGTCCCCAAACACTTTTTATGACAATAACTTGCATATAAGCCTTTAAAATTAGCACTTTTGATTATTCATGTTCGTGTCCCATAGACTTTAACGGTGTTCGCATGTTCGAACAAACTTTTTTCCTGTTCGCATGTTCTGGTGAGAACCGAACAGGGGGGTGTTCGGCTCATCCCTACCCACAAATAACAACAGACAGATAAGTGCAATAAATGGGAAATACCAGGTTCATAAACAAAAGCCAGGCCAGGGTCATACACAGCAGATCAGCAGATGGACAAGGGATGTTCCAGAGACATAAACGTAAGCCAGGCCAAGGTCATACACAGGGAGGTCAGCCGATGGGGTATGGAACACAGGACAGGGAGAGGATGGATGGGTCAGACTGCAGGCAGGGATGCAAGGTAACAGGTGGGACAGGATAGGGTCCAAGACAGGATCAGATTCAGGGCACAGGATCAGATTGCAAGCAGGTCAGGAGGCAATGAAGAAATCAAGGCAAACATGTGAATGTTTGCCAGGTATTTATAGGCCTATGATTGGCCTCAAGTGACACCTGATTGTAGGAGGTACTGTCTGCTCCACACTGCCAGGATCCATCCGCTGGTGGATGCCAGTACTGCGGCCCAAAGATGATATATTATTAACAGGGAAAAGCTCTCCTGACAGTTCCAAACTGCCAGGAGACACCTGCTGGTGGACCTCAGTACTGCATGCCAAATAACAGGTCTTACCAGCGGATGGAACATTTCCTGACAGTACCCCCCCTCAAAGGAGCGACCTCCGGACGCTCCAACTAACCGTTGCTGGGGAAAGTCCATGGTGTCCAGCTGGGCAGTGGGCACATCAGGCTGGGCAGCGGACAGGAACACTCCAGGCTGGGCAGCGGACAGGAACACTCCAGGCTGGGCAGCGGACAGGAACACTCCAGGCTGGGCAGCGAACAGGGACAACTTGAGCTGGGCAGCAGACAGGGACAACTTGAGCTGGGCAGCAGACAGGGACAACTTGAGCTGGGCAGCAGACAGGGACAACTTGAGCTGGGCAGCAGACAGGGACAACTTGAGCTGGGCAGCAGACAGGAACAACTTGAGCTGGGCAGCAGACAGGAACAACTTGAGCTGGGCAGCAGACAGGAACAACTTGAGCTGGGCAGCAGACAGGTACAACTTGAGCTGGGCAGCAGACAGGAACAACTTGAGCTGGGCAGCAGACAGGAACAACTTGAGCTGGGCAGCAGACAGGAACAACTTGAGCTGGGCAGCAGACAGGAACAACCCGAGCTGGGCAGCAGACAGGAACAAGCCGAGCTGGGCAGCAGGCTCCGGGTCATCGAGCCGGGCAGCTGGCATGGGCACTTCAAGCTGAGCAGCTGGCATGGGCACTTCAAGCTGGGCAGCTGGCATGGGCACTTCAAGCTGGGCAGCTGGCATGGGCACTTCAAGCTGGGCAGCCGGCATGGGCACTTCAAACTGGGCAGCCGGCATGGGCACTTCAAGCTGGGCAGCCGGCATGGGCACTTCAAGCTGGGCAGCCGGCATGGGCACTTCAAGCTGGGCAGCCGGCATGGGCACTTCAAGCTGGGCAGCCGGCACCGAGACATCAGGCTGGAGGGCAGACACCCGGACATCAGGCTGGAGGGCAGACACCCGGACATCAGGCTGGAGGGCAGACACCCGGACATCAGGCTGGAGGGCAGACACCCGGACATCAGGCTGGAGGGCAGACACCCGGACATCAGGCTGGAGGGCAGACACCCGGACATCAGGCTGGAGGGCAGACACCCGGGCATCAGGCTGGAGGGCAGACACCGGGACATCAGGCTGGAGGGCAGACACCGGGACATCAGGCTGGGAGGCTGGGACATCCGACTGGGAAGCTGGCACATCCGACTGGGAAGCTGGCACATCCGACTGGGAAGCTGGCACATCCGTCTGGGAAGCTGGCACATCAGACTGGGAAGTGGGAGCAGGTTGGGTTACTGGCAGGATTGTATGAGTGGGGAAGAACTTCCGTTTCTTCTTTGGCTTAACTGCTGGAGATCTGTAGGTGGCTGTAGGACTGTAGACAGGAGGTGAGGCATACTGAAAGGAAAGGCTGGGATATGGCAAGGAAGGGGGAACAGCAGCCAGAGGGAGTTCTTGTGGGGAAGTTGCAGATTAGAGAAGAGGCAGGTGGGTTAAAGGCAGGATAGGTACAGGAAGTAGAAACAGGGCATTGATACTTGGTGGGGAGCAGGGTATATTGGGCTGTAGCTGAGGTTGCCATGAGCGATGGGGGAATAGATTCTTGGGAAGGCAGGTGATTAATGGCAGGGCTGGGTTGTTGTGGCTTGGCTAAATTAAGGAGATCTGACCATGCCTGTAGCACAGGATGAACAAACATTGATTCACACACAGCCTGACTAACCAGCGATTGCACTGAATGGATGCAATCAGACAACACCTGCTGTGAACAAGAGGCATAACGTTCCATGAAAAAGGCTGGGTCATCCTCTAATAACCACACCAGAGACTCAACCTGATCAAAACTGAAGGGGGGAGAAAAATCATCCCTGCCCTCTGGAGTACTGGACAAGGCTAGCTCCGCACACAGCTGGATCAGAGGCTGAACATTTTCAAATAGCAATCTACCCTGATCAACCAGAGAATGGGCCAGACGGATACACTCCAGGAGCTGATCCCTGGCCCACTCTTTCAATACCAGACGACAGTAATTGTTATCCTCCAACACCAGTGAGGCAAGGAGAACAACTGTTTCTGATTGCATTTTAATAGTACTACAATGGTTCCTCTGCGCAGTCACTTCTGGTCAGAGATGGCCTTGATTTACTGTCATGAACAGGTGTGACCAGAACCGTGTGATCTGCGACAGAGGACACCCAAACGTATATAAGTGAAAATATAATAATTTATTAAAGAAAGTGAGTAATATAAAACAACCAACTCCAATATGACACAGTGCAATAACCAACCACAGACAGAGACCCACAAATAACAACAGACAGATAAGTGCAATAAATGGGAAATACCAGGTTCATAAACAAAAGCCAGGCCAGGGTCATACACAGCAGATCAGCAGATGGACAAGGGATGTTCCAGAGACATAAACGTAAGCCAGGCCAAGGTCATACACAGGGAGGTCAGCCGATGGGGTATGGAACACAGGACAGGGAGAGGATGGATGGGTCAGACTGCAGGCAGGGATGCAAGGTAACAGGTGGGACAGGATAGGGTCCGAGACAGGATCAGATTCAGGGCACAGGATCAGATTGCAAGCAGGTCAGGAGGCAATGAAGAAATCAAGGCAAACATGTGAATGTTTGCCGGGTATTTATAGGCCTATGATTGGCCTCAAGTGACACCTGATTGTAGGAGGTACTGTCTGCTCCACACTGCCAGGATCCATCCGCTGGTGGATGCCAGTACTGCGGCCCAAAGATGATATATTATTAACAGGGAAAAGCTCTCCTGACAGTTCCAAACTGCCAGGAGACACCTGCTGGTGGACCTCAGTACTGCATGCCAAATAACAGGTCTTACCAGCGGATGGAACATTTCCTGACAGCTTCCCATCTTTGCTACTTAACCAAATTGTGATAGCAAATTTCCTGTATTTTTGTGGTTAGCGAGCATTATGTGCAAAAATACGGGCTCTTTCTCATTGGGTATCTGTAATTTTGACTCTAAGTTCCTATTCCCATATCCCCTGTTATCATCTTTGTGATTTATTTGATTTAGCCACATATAGGCTAGTGGGGTTGTTTTATAAGTCACAGAACTCTTGAAGCATATTGATTCTAAGGGAGTCATGGGAAGACAGTATGATGCTCTATGTTTGCTATTTTGAAGAAATTCATGGAGTTGTATGTAGAATCAATAGCCAGGAAATTATTCCCCAAACTCCTTCTTCAGCGACTCTCGTGTTTTTAGGTTGCTTTTGTGGAGCCAGTGTTTTGCTAGGAAAGTTTTGCTATGTTCTGGTTTTGATAAACTTTTTTGGTTAAGACCTGGTGGGAAGTCAGGGTTATTGATGATCAGTGTTAGGGGACCTGGAATGAAGGCTAGTTTGTATGGTAAGGCAATCTTGTGTAATATATTTAAAGTTGTGATCAGTGGGTGTTGTTTTAGGGTGTTGGAGCATTGGGAGTGGTGGGTCCAAATGTAGAATAAACATTTTAGTCTGTTGTTAGATAATTCTAGGTTTACCCAATCTTTGTTGTTGCCATGGCAGTGCAATTCAATCAGTCTAGAAATGTGTGTTGCGAAACAATATTTTCTGAAATCTGGGAGACCAATACCTCCTTTAGTTTTAGTTAGGGTGAGCAGGCGGAGATTGGTTCTGGGTTTTTTATCTGCCCATAGAAACTTCCTTTGCAATCCCTATAGCTTTTTAAAAATGTATTGGGTATTTGGATGGGTAGTGCATTGAAGAAGTATAGTAGTCTTGGCAGTATTGTAATTTTTAATATGGATGCCCGGCCGAACCAAGAAAATTGTTTGGTTGTCCATTTTTTAAGATCTGTAGAAATGGAATTTAGTAAGGGTTTGAAATTGGCTTCGTATAAGGAATCTATGTTTGGTGTCAGGTTAACTCCTAGGTATTTGGGGGTGTTTTGTTCCCATTTATAAGGGCAATTCCTTTGTGTAAGGTGTAGTTGTTTGGGAGTTAGAGTTAGGTTAAGCCCCTCAGATTTGTTTTGGTTGTCTTTAAAGTTGGAGATGTAACCAAAGGTTTTAAAAATGTTGTTAAGGTTGGAGATGGAAATATGGGGATGGGTAAAAAAAAAAAAAAGTTGTCTGCGTACGCCGCAGATTTGCATACTTTATTATTGACCTGAAATCCATGTATTGCATTTTCAAGGTTTATTGTTCTGATGAGGGGTTTAAGAGTCAATATGAAGAGGAGGGATGAGAGGGGGCATCCTTGTCGGGTTCCATTACTTATATTTATTGAGTCAGAAAAGATATCATTTATCTTAATTTTGGCTTGGGGGTTTTGGTACAGGGCTTTTATCCAATTTAGCATGTTGTTTCCCATGCCTATGAAGGAGCAGGTGGAAAACATGTAGTCCCAAGAGACTCTATCAAAGAACTTTTCAGCGTCTGTGAACAGCAAAAGGCCTTTGATCTTTGCGTTGTTTGTATGGTGGATCAGGTTCAAAGTTTTGGTTATGTTATCTCTGGCTTCCCTGGCATAAAGCTTACTTGTTCTGGTCCTATAATTTTTGATAGCAAGGGTTTCATTCTATTTGCTAGGATTTTTGCTAGTATTTTAAGGTCCATGTTGAAGAGGGAAATGGGTCTAAAATTTGTACAGTCTGTGTAATCTTTGTCAGGTTTTGGGATTATTGTTATGTAGGCCATTAGGAAGGAGTTTGAATCGTATTGGTTTTTTGCTAGCTAGTTAAAGGCTGCAAGGAGGTGTTTGAATAGCAGTTGTGTGTATGTTCTGTAGTACTGGGAGGTGGATCCATCGGGGATCAGGGTCTAATTTCTCTGCATCTCCTCTATTAAGGGACAGGATTTTTCTATCTTTCAGAAAATCTTGGATTGTTTCTACTTTTGTTTTTGATAGGTGTGGGGGTTTGTGTTGGGGTTGTATGTTATATAGTTTGGTGTAGAACTTGTGGAAGAGGACAGCTATTTTTTCTGGTTTATTTTCTAATATCCCTTCTTTATTGCGGATGGCATGTATATAGCCTGCCATGTTGGTGTCTTTAAGGGCCCTGGTTAGGTATTTCCCACTTTTTGTCTCCGTGTTCATAAAATATGTTTTTTTTTTTTGTTTTTTTTTTTGTAAAGGGCTCTTTTGGTTTTAAGTTCTAGTATCTGTTTAAGAGATTTCCTGCATTGTGTAAGCTCTTTCCCTAATTTGGCGGAGAGGGATTGTTTGTGTTGCTTTTCTAATCCTGCTTTTTTATTGGATAATGCTGTAATTTCTCTTTCGTGTTCTTTTTTTCCCTTGCACCTCATTTTATCAGTTCACCCCTGATCACGCTTTTATGTACTTCCCAGTTGTATAAGGGGGTGGTGTCCGTATCTTTGTTGACCTCAAAGTAGTTTTTAATGGAGCCATGAATGTATTTTTGTATTGTTTGGTCTGTTAGTAATGCTGCATTGAGTCTCCAGTTAAACACATGCTGCATTCAGTCTCCAGTTAAACACTTCGACTTACAGTAGGAGTTTGAGGTTTCAAGGCTATGGAGGCGGGTGCAGGGTCTGATACAGAGATTATGCCTATTTCGGCTTTAGTTATGTTTCTCAAGTCTTTCTGGGTAATAAAGGTTAAATCCAGTCTGGAATATCTTTTGTGTGGTGAGGAGTAGAAGGTGTAATCCTTATCTGATGGGTGTGTGGTTCTCCACGTATATACCAGAGATAGGGATTGTAGAAATGTTTTGATGCATTTTAGTACCTGTATGTTACATGGGAATGTCCTGTAGAGGTTTCTTGAAGGGGGTTCAGTGCAATATTAAAATCTCCGCCGAGGAGGATGCAGCCTGTGGCAAACCATTTGAGTTTGGTGATTATTTTTTTAAAAAAAGGTTATGAGTGACTTATTAGGGAAGTAAACGCTAGCTAAGGTTATTGGGTTGCTATCCCAGGTGCCTATTAGGAAGATGTAACAGCCATCTGAATTGATTAATTCTTGTGTAAGAATGAAAGAGGAACTTTTTCTTATTAGGATTGTGACACCTTTGTTTTTTGCTGTGGGGTTGGTGGCATGGTAGGCATTTGTGAAATAATTGTTTGTAATACGGGGGCATGTTTATGGCTTTGAAATGCGTTTCCTGTAAAAAGACTATTTGTGGGTTGACTTTCTTCAGTTCTTTTAGGATTTTGGTCCTTTTTTTCCGGCACCGTTCACATTATGTGAAATAAGGCTTGGAGACATTCCTAGTAGAGAGTAGGCCATTTAAAATAATAATACGAAGAAGAAAAAAAAAAGAAAAAAAGAAAGTAGAAGAAGAAGAGAAAAAAAAGAAAAAATAAATGAGGGGGGAGAAAAGGGAGAGGGATAGAGTAGTAGGTGGAAGGGGGGAAATTAGGTTCTGGTGCAACCTATAGTGTGTTCCTGGTAATACACAAAAGTGTTCTAAAGATCTTTTGAAGCCAATCAGCGCAGTTGTACTGATATGGTGTCAAATGACTTTATTCAGGGGGGAGTAGGTGGGAGGAGCCTTAGTGGGTGGATTTAAGTAAAAGTTTGAGAGGTTCATCTTTGTCAAAGAACTTGGTTCCCAACTGTGCCTGGTACTCTATGGGGGTCATTTACTATAGCGCCACGGCCCTAATTCGTGCAAATTTGCGTGAATTAGCGCTAATTAGCGCTAGTATTGTTAATTAGCGCTAAAATGGTATTTACTATAGCTCTGATGAGAAAATACTCCCAAAATCGAATTTACTATAGTTCCCTGAAACCAAATAGTGCCCCAACCCTTACTCTGCTAAAACCTGGAGAAATGCACATGAAAATAATGTTTGGAGCATGGTATAATTGTCTATATGGTACTAAAATATGTGGTATATTATTTAAAGATAATCTGCTTTTAAACTGTGTGAAAAAATCATTTCTAAACTGAAATATCTTTAAAAGTGTGTGAAGAGATAAATTCCCTGTTTTTGTACAACTAGCTGCCAACACAACTGAGCATGCTCAGACCTGAAAATAGCTCTCATTTTGGCACCAATGGCTTTTTTACAAGGCGCTATAGTAAATACCAAAATTAGCGCTAGGCTAAAATGTTTTTTTGAGAATGAAAATTGGCGCTATTATATTGCAATGCTAGTTTTAGCCATTGATTCTAATGGTACAAATTGAAATTTCCCGAAATAAATACTTTTAATGTTGAAATGAAATGTATCTTTCTTTGAAATAAATGTTCCTTGCAACAATGTTTCTGCTTCTATTTTGTTTTTTCTCATCTATTTTGTTTTTAAGAATACTAGAATGTGGAATGTTTTGATGTTTTGGTAAAATATATTTTTCTCTGTCACTTTCACTTCCATCTCACAACAATCTTTACCCAAACTCACACAGGTGTCTTTACAAAGCACAAACAATACCATTGCCAATGCAAATTTAAAATAAGTCACAATTTTGTGTGATGTTTAGAATTTCCAGTTGATCATAATTTGAGCCCAACATCAGAAATCAAAATGTCATTCCCAAAATTCTGAGGGTAACATTACTTCATCAACATTCTATACTCACCCACCAAGAACCATCAAATATTACAGAACAAATCAAGAAGTATTACTTCTTACTGATGTCATTTCACCACCTATAGGTATATGTCCAAAGAATTGCAGTATTTATGTGTCGGAGGGTTCTACCACCATTGCAAATCATGACATATTTTTTCCATGGGCAAGGACAATAATCAGCCTTAACCTTTCCCCACCACCACTAATTGCAGCCTCTTACCAATCAAAAACAAACCAATTTCGAGATGGTTCAGCATGCTGTCAGTAATCACCTATACCGAGCCTTCAAAACACATGGAATATGCCAGAAACAGGTTGTTCGATGGCTCTCTGGCCTTCCACAGTATTTCTCCGGTTCTTCTCCCGCACTCCGGTATCTTCTGCCAGGCTCCTCCGCTATCTTCTGCTCTTTTGCTAGCGGTGGCCCGGTCTTCTCTGCCATCTTCTTCCCTCTTCTCTTCTTCTGATGTTGACACAACGCTCTCTCCCACTGTAATGTGCGCGGTCCGCAACAACTTCACCCAATGACCACGACCCATCCCTATATAAGTCGTTGCGGACTGCGCACACAGCATTACAGTGTGAGAGAGTGTTGTGTCAACATCGGAAGAAGAGAAGAGGGAAGAAGATGGCAGAGAAGACTGGGCCACCACTAGCAAAAGAGTGGGCAAAAGAGCATAAGATAGCAGAGGAGCCTGGCAGAAGATATCGGAGAGCGGGAGAAGAGGTCAGAGAGCGCGGAGAAGAAGGAAGAGACCCCAAAGTCGGAAGAAGACCCCTGGAGCTGCCTAATAAATTATTTTAAAAACCTGTCTGGTTTGTTTTTTTATTGACACTTCTTTTCCTAGGTGAATGTGTAGGGGTACGATGTACCCCATACTCATTCACATAGGGTGGGGGGCCAGGATCTGGGGGATTTCCTATTTAAAGGGGGCTCCCAGATTGCCAGATTTTTGGCGTAGGGGTTCCCCTTAAAATCCATACCAGACCGAAGGGCCTGGTATGCTCTTGGAGGGGAAACCCATGCCGGATTTTTATTTAAAATTTGGCATGGAGTTCCCCCTCAAGATCATCAGAGCACAAGTCGCATGCCAAAGTCGGATCATGCGAGATGGCGATCCGACTTTGATCCAACTTCAATGATAGTCTGAAGTAGGATCAAAGTCGGGCCAAAGTAGTATAGGGAGCATTTTCAAAGTCAGACCGACTTGTATCGTACCAGTTAGGATGGCTCCCATAGGGAAACATTGATTTTCACACGTCATGCGATATGATCTCCCAAAATCAAAGCGTTTGTTGCACTAGTGTGAACCCAGCCTTAGCCTGCATAGATCTATATGCTGAGGCATTCATTCATTTGTAAAGGGTGTGTGTTCCTGATGAACAGGTGTGAGCACTTGCACTTGAGGCATACACTAAGAGACAGAAACAATTACACTGGTGGGTGTGTCCTTTACTGGGTGGGTCTGTTAGCAATTCCATCTAGGTTATATAAAGGCCTGCAGTTGTGCTGGTTGTTTGGCCTGACAAGAGGCCTGAATCTTTTGCAGTGTGTAAATTGTGTTCCAAATAGCGCTATATGTTATTTTTTTTGGGGGGGGGTGGGCATAAGGCCTGACCCTCACCTCACTAAAGCTGTGGTTTTGTGTTTGCTGGTATAGTTTTGCATTAAGGCCCTTAAAAGTGTGTTTTTTGTACATTCTGACCATGTGTTTGTGTGCCTCAGCAGATTTTTTATCTTGTTCTAGTTACTTTGAATTCTCATATGTTAGATTTACAACTGTTAATGTTAATCTAGTTTTATGCTTAGATGAAAATGAAGCTGCATGCTAATTTCAAACATAAGTATGTGTTGATTTTGTTTGTGTGCTGCATTTGAGTCTGTAATAATAATTGTAATAATTGTATCTGTTTTTGCTTATAATTTTGCACTTTCTTTTTAGGGGTTTGATCAGTTCTAACTCTAAAATGTTTGTTATTGTTAGCTTGATTGGTATCCTTGCTTTTTATTTTCAGACCTCAATTTCTGGCTGACTGTCAATCATAGAGAGTGGTATACATTATGCTGTGTGATTGTGGGGCTTTTTATGTGGGAAAAACCAAGAGACCTTTTTACCATTGGATCCGTGATCGTGTCTCTCTAATGTCAAAGAAAAGAATGGAGACACCCATTATTTTCACAATTTGACTGCTCAAAAATGAATGTTTTTGCTTTAGAAATATCCCACTAAATGAAAGAGGGTAAGATAATGGCAAGATACTCTTACAGCGAGAAGCTTGCTGGATTCACAACTTTTCTGCATTAAAGCAACCCGGATTGAACGATGCTCTCAGTTATAAATAATTTCTGTGAATAGGAGAGCACCGTTCTATCAATAATTCCCTTCTTAATCAGGGCATATTATTGCACCCTCCTAATATGTACTAAAATATTATTGCCAGAAAGATTAGGTACATAGAGATAAATATTAACCTATGTAATTTGATGTCCGAATATGTGTAACACTGTGGAATCAATATTCTTTGTGTATATTATATGACCATTGCCAAACCATAACTGGGAGGGATCAGTGACCATACGGATGCCCGGGGCAGATGTTTGACCAATCACCTGTAGCTGACTTGAGCCCAATATAGTATAAGACTAATGCACAATATCGGACCGGGTCCTTCAATACCATCCGACCTAGGCTTTGCCTAGAGCATCCTGGTCCATAGTGCAACCTGTCCTGCCCACATTTATTCGGGAGGCATGCTAAGCCCGCCTATGTGTATGTTGAGCAAGGATAATTCAATATGGCGATGTGACAACAGCTCATAGGTGCGCTACGTCATTTCCACCGTATGGAGCTAGCGCATGCACGCCAGCATCTATCTGACGTCCATGCTCCAGTGGTGACATCAAATGCCATTGGAACGAGATATGAAGCAGTGATCAGCCGCCATTCTCTGACAGAGGCCGTGAAAGAGAGAGTCTCTCCTCTCCCTCTCTATAGACAACTTTGGATTTCTTCTGGGACAGGTGACTATCTCTGTGCACCTATATGTGACTATCTCCATGCTTCAAGGGGGACTCACTAGTCAGCCTTGCGGGATCTACTATAGAATGAGAGGCATGCACCTAGTCTCCCTCCCGCTGGACTGACTATGGAGATCACTATCTACATGTATCTTATATAGATACATATCACTGAGTGAACATATGTGTTTTATTTATTTTTCAGGCTTTACTATGCTGATGCATGATTGGAGGGCGATTATAATAGGCTCCCTCAGCGGAAGAAATTCTCACTGTGTATGCTCCATCTGAGCTATCCAGCATCTACCATCCATGTTTTCCCTCCATCATCCATAGTGGCAAAATACCCTTCTCAATGAGAAAAAGGGAACAAATTGGTTCTATCAACTATTAAGAACAAGGTAATCATCATACACTCAGCATGATCCCTATATAACCATCTAAATCATATCTGTTTATACAATAATTTATATACATTGTAGGTGAAATCTCTATCTCTCCCCTATGGTCACAATACGTCCCATTGGTCGGGCATCTATTGAAATCTTCTGGGATTCACATACCCATCTGATATGAAACCCTTCACATTTTTATAAATATGTTATTATATTTTTTCACGTGACAATACTGAAGAAATTACACTTTCCTACAATGTAAAGTAGTGAGTGTACAGCTTGTATAACAGTGTAAATTTGCTGTCCCTTCAAAATAACTCAACACACAGCCATTAATGTCTAAACCTCTGGCAGCAAAAGTGAGTTTGTAGGACTGGTTTTCATTGAGCCCCGGCGCTCGGGTAGCATTAAGTTGCTCTATCCAGAGAGTTTCCTTTTGAAGGATAAGCTTGTCCCATTCACTCCCTCTAGGGCTTTTTGGGACGATGGCCAGAACAACAAATGAGACAGAGGAAGTATCAAAGTGATGGTAGAAGTCCAAATGTCAGCTGATGGGAGTGAGCATTTTCCCATTGCCCGAATAATATAGATGATCATTGATTCTCTCTCTCAGTTGTCTGGCCGTCTTCCCTACATAAAAAGCTCCACATAAGGTATACCAGCCCTTGTGTGCAGCACGTGGCAGAGAATTTGGGATAATAGGTCTCACCATTGGGGAATAGGATTCTATTTCCAGGTAATACCCATGGGCAAAATGCACATTTGCCACAACGTGATGTCCCCAAAGGCAACTTGGATGTACATAGGTTATGTGCTGCGTAGTGGCTAGTTACAAGTCTATCTCTGAGGGAGTTAGCACGCCTGAACACAATTTCCGGACGTTCGCCAATGTATTTTCTAAGTATTGAGTTTTCCTGTAGAAGATGCCCATGTGTGTCTATTATCATTCTGATGTCCTCGTGATGTGACTTGACGAACTTCCGGTGGGGATGTGTATATCACACACAGTGTGTCCCATTCTGTCAGCAGACACTGATCAACTACCAAGAAACGTAATTTACTTACACGGCCTGGCTCTACAACTTCTGAGGTAATTAATCAACCTTACCTTCTTACCCACTGTGAGTTTGATGACCCCTGTGGTTGGAGTAGGCTATCTGCCCCATACTAAAAACAAAACTTTTATGCTTGCATTATAGGTGCCTACCTCTTTGAGCTGCTAGTCTGTTTGTTGTTATCAATACCTAAACAGACCATACAATTATATGAATACTGGGGTACAAACCAGTATTTATACCTTTCCAGTGCTGCGCTGCTATTCTTCTGTCTCTGGATATACCTAGACAACCTTGCTTACCAGCAATTTATTATACTGCTTGTTCCGCGTCTGATTACTGCATGGTAAGCTGTGTGCTTTGCTCTACCTATTGCTATTTTCCGCATTTAGTACTATAATAGCCTTTCTAATGCAAGCCACCCTCGATTATATAGCCCTGTTTAGCCTACATCTATACACATAACATTTTTGAGCCCCTTTTTTTTGGGATTTATTGGTCCCCTATGTTCTTTAACATATTTAATACTACTTATCTCTGCATTTTCTGCAAAAATTATCGACCCTTTTATCATGACCTAAATTCACTTCATATTATGGCCTACCGTGATTGCTCTATTTGTTAAACATATTTTGGCGTTGTTAGCTAGCTTTAGAACTAGGTTATACTAACAGAGAAACACCACATAACTTAATCTTTTTACCAGGCTATATTATGCGTCCCAGCTACCTGGCTTTGCTTTCTGTCTCCGGGTGGCCAGGCCCCCTCTGGGGGTCTGTTTGTAGCCAACTGGCCTGGTTGAAGTAATTTTTCGCATCCTTTGTTAATTTTGTATTATTGAGGTTTTTCTTCTATATGTTAACAAACTGTATATTTATTGTCTTTTCATGTATATCCAATAGAACTTCTTATGCTCCTGAAGAAACGTATCTCTACGCGCAACATGTCGAGCAAAAAAAGAAGAAGAATTATACCCGGATTCACATCCTGACCCACAAGCTTGCCTACCTACATCCCTAACTGGAACACTATTAACCAAATTTCGATATCCGCCTCTTCGGATACATTACTATATCTATGTATCGTATGAAGTGGTGTCAAAGGTTGTGTATGGGGTATAAAACATCAATTTCATGAATTTTTTATATGTATTTATTTGTATTAATTGTCTTCACCCTATGAATTTTGTATCCAATAAACCATCTTATTATTTTTAGACAGTCTACCTGTGTGCCTTTAAAGTCCACTCTTTTAGTCTTTAGTTTTTATGTGCCCAATTTGGGACGTGGCACACTGCTATCTGTGTACCCACAGTGTCACCCTGTGTAAGTACACACTTATTTGGAATTTCCTTCAGAACAGGCCTCGCCATGGTCGACCAAAGAAGTTAAGTGCACGTGCTCAGTGTTAGATCCAGAGGTTGTCTTTGGGAACTAGACATATGAGTGCTGCCAGCATTGCTGCAGAGTAGAGATGAGCTTCGAGTTCGAGTTTGAACTCATGTTCGACTCGAACATCGGCTGTTCGCCAGTTCGCCGAACAGCGAACAATTTGGGGTGTTCGCGGCAAATTCGAATGCCACGGAACACCCTTTAAAAGTCTATGGGAGAAATCAAAAGTGGTAATTTTAAAGGCTTATATTCATGGTATTGTCATAAAAAGTGTTTGGGGACCTGGGTCCTGCCCCAGGGGACATGGATCAATGCAAAAAAAAGTTTTAAAAACAGACGTTTTTTCGGGAGCAGTGATTTTATTAATGCTTAAAGTGAAACAATAAAAGTGTAATATTCCTTTAAATTTCATACCTGGGTGGTGTCTATAGTATGCCTGTAAAGGGGCGCATGTTTCCCGTGTTTAGAACAGTCTGACAGCAAAATGACATTTCAAAGGAAAAAAAGTCATTTAAACTACTCGCAGCTATTAATGAATTGCCGGTCCGACAATACACTTAAAAGTTCATTGATAAAAACGGCATGGGAATTCCCCACAGGGGAACCCCGAACCAAAATTTAAAAAAAAATGACGTGGGGGTCCCCCTAAATTCCATACCAGGCCCTTCAGGTCTGGTATGGATATTAAAGAGAACCCCGGCCAAAATAAAAAAAAATGGCATGGGGTCCCCCCAAAAATCCATACAAGACTCTTATCCGAGCACGCAACCTGGCAGGCCGCAGGAAAAGAGGGGGGGACAAGAGAGCGCCCCCCCTCCTGAACCGTACCAGGCCACATGCCCTCAACATTGGGAGGGTGCTTTGGGGTAGCCCCTTAAAGTCTATAAAATCTATTTTAAGGGGAACCCTGCACAAAATAAAAAAAAAAATGGCGTGGGGTCCCCCCAAAAATCCATACAAGACTCTTATCCGAGCACAAGAAAATTCCATACCAGGCCCTTCAGGTCTGGTATGGATATTAAGGGGAACCCCGGCCAAAATAAAAAAAAATGGCATGGGGTCCCCCTCAAAATCTATACCAGACCCTTCAGGTCTGGTATGGATTTTAAAGGGAACCCTGCACAAAATAAAAAAAAAAAATGGCGTGGGGTCCCCCCAAAAATCCATACAAGACTCTTATCCGAGCACGCAACCTGGCAGGCCACAGGAAAAGAGGGGGGGACAAGAGAGCGCCCCCCCTCCTGAACCGTACCAGGCCACATGCCCTCAACATTGGGAGGGTGCTTTGGGGTAGCCCCCCAAAACACCTTGTCCCCATGATGGTTACAAGGGCCTCATCCCTACAACCCTTGGCCAGTGGTTGTGGGGGTCTGTGGGCGGGGGGCTTATCAGAATCTGGAAGCCCCCTTTAACAAGGGGACCCCCAGATCCCAGCCCTCCTCCCTGTGTGAAATGGTAAGGGGGTACAAAAGTACCCCTACCATTTCACTAAAAAAGTGTCAAAAATGTTAAACAGCGGGAGCCTCCCTCTATGCCATCATGGATGTGGAGCGGCCCGAAAAGAAGATGAAGACAAGAAGATGAAGATAAGAAGATGAAGAGAGAAGCGTCACACAGCGGGATCCTCCCTCCATGCCATCATGGATGCGGAGCGGCCCGAGGAGAAGAAGGGAAGAAGACACCATCGCCGCGGAGGAAGATGCCGGACGAGAACACCGGAAGGAGATTCAGAAGAACCAGAAGAACCAGAAGAAGAAGAAGATGGAGGAAGAAACCGAAGGAAGATAGAAGATAGAAGAAAGAAGAAGCATTTAAATAAAGGAATTGTCAAAAACTGTCTCTTGTCATTTTTAACATTTTTGACAGTTTTTTTGTGAAATGGTAGGAAGTACCCCCTTACCATTTCATACAGGGGGGAGGGCCGGGATCTGGGGGTCACACTTGTTAAAGGTGGCTTCCAGATTCTGATAAGCCCCCCTCCCGCAGACCCCCACAACCACCGGCCAAGAGTTGTGGGGATGAGGCCCCTGTCCTCATCAACATGGGGACAAGGTGTTTTGGGGGGCTACCCCAAAGCACCCTCCCAATGTTGAGAGCATGTGGCCTGGTATGGTTCAGGAGGGGGGACACTCTCTTGTCCCCCCTCTTTTCCTGTGGCCTGCCAGGTTGTGTGCTCGGATAAGGGTCTGGTATGGATTTTTAGGGGGACCCCACGCCATTTTTTTAAATTTTGGCACGGGGTTCCTCTTAAAATCCATACCAGACCTGAAGGGTCTGGTATAGATTTTGAAGGGGACCCCACGCCATTTTTTTTTTATTTTGGCCGGGGTTCCCCTTAATATCCATACCAGACCTGAAGGGCCTGGTATGGAATTTAGGGGGACCCCCACGTCATTTTTTTTTTTTAATTTTGGTTCGGGGTTCCCCTATGGGGAATTCTCATGCCGTTTTTTATCAATTAACTTTTATGTGTATTGTCGGACCGGCAATTCATTAATAGCCGCGAGTAGTTTTAAATGATTTTTTTTTCCTTTGAAATTTTGCTGTCAGACTGTTCTAAAAATGGGAAACATGCGCCCCTTTACAGGCATACTATAGACACCCCCCAGGTACGAAATTTAAAGGGATATTACACTTTTATTGTTTCACTTTAAGCATTATTAAAATCACTGCTCCCGAAGAAACGGCCCTTTTTAAAACTTTTTTTTGCATTGATCCATGTCCCCTGGGGCAGGACCCAGGTCCCCAAACACTTTTTATGACAATAACTTGCATATAAGCCTTTAAAATTAGCACTTTTGATTATCCAGGTTCGTGTCCCATAGACTTTAACGGTGTTCACGTGTTTCGAACACATTTTTTGCCTGTTCGCAAGTTCTGGTGCGAACCGAACAGGGAGGTGTTCGGCTCATCCCTACTGCAGAGATTGAAGGGGTGGGGGTCAGCCTATTGGTGCTCAGACCATACATTGCACGCTGCATCAAATTGGTCTGCATGGCTGTCATCCCAGAAGGAAGCCTCTTCTAAAGATGAAGCACAAGAAAGCCCGCAAACAGTTTGCTGAAGACAAGCAGACTAAGACATGGATTACTGGAACCATGTCATGTGGTCTGATGAGATCAAGATAAACTTATTTGGTACAGATGGTGTCAGGCATGTGTGGCCGCAACCAGGTGAGGAGTATAAAGACAAGTGTGTCTTGCCTACAGTCAAGCATGGTGGTGGGAGTGTCATGGTCTGAGGCCGAATGAGTGCTGTCGGCACTGGGGAGCTACAGTTCATTGAGGGAACCATGAATGCCAACATGTACTGTGACATACTAAAGCAGAGCATGATCCCCTCCCTTCAGAGACTGGGTCGCAGGGCAGTATTCCAACATGATAACGACCCCAAACACACCTCCAAGATGACCACTGCCTTACTAAAGAAGCTGAGGATAAAGGTGATGGACTGGCCAAGCATGTCTCCAGACCTAAACCTTATTGAGCATCTGTGGGGCATCCTCAAACAGAAGGTGGGGGAGCGCAAGGTCTATAACATTCACCAGCTTTGTGATGTCATCATGGAGGAGTGGAAGAGGACTCCAGTGCAAACCTGTGAAGCTCTGGTGAATTGCATGCCCAAGAGGGTTAAGGCAGTGCTGGAAAATAATGGTGGCCACACAAAATATTGACACTTTGGGCCCAATTTGGACTTTTAACTTAGGGGTGTACTCACTTTTGTTGCCAGCAGTTTAGACATTAATGGCTGTGTGTTGAGTTATTTTGAGGGGACAGTAAATTTACACTGTTATATAAGCTGTACACTCACTACTTTACATTGTAGCAAAGTGTAATTTCTTCGGTGTTGTCACATAAAAATATATAATAAAATATTTACAAAAATTTGAGGGGTGTACTCACTTTTGTGAGATAATGTATATATATATATATATATATATATATATATAGATTTTTTATTATCTATTAATATATGTACAAAAATTAAAAAATTGTGATAAAAATGTAATCTGTTGTATTCAGGATTTTGTAATTATTTCTATATGTCTTTTTCATCTATAGTATCAATTTCATGCAGCACTATTGAGTCTCCTGAAGAAACCCACTGGGGTGAAACATGTAGAGCTGAAGTGACTGCATTCATGTATGCCTTTTATATTGATATGACAAAGAATTTTAGCAATTTTAATTGTTACAAATAAAATATGTTTATTTTATCTAAAGCAATTGTAGTTACCTTACTGTGGCACCTTTAAAAGTCCTGTGTTTTTTTTCTCTTTCTCTTTTGTATATAATTGATATGCAGTGTCTTTTCTGGCCTTTGATAAATATCTGTCTACAGTAGATTATTTATCAGCTGTTCAACAGTCACAGTCCAAGTAACAACATTATACACAAGAGCGGTAACCGCTATTAAAATTGGATGCCCATTGCAAACAGAATCATTAAGCAGTTGTTTTTACTAAAACCTCCAAACAGCTAAATCTGGGAACATTATTGAACTTGCAAAGCATTTCCGCCATCTGATTTTGACACTCTACATACTGAATTTATTGAATAACAAGTGACAAACTTCAGTGATGTTGCTGAGAGTGACACATATGATTCTTATTGGCACATGGTAGCACAACTCTGTATTATCCACCAGGACAATCTGAAAGTACCTAAATTCCAACGTCTGGTAAAATTTGCAAAAACTATTTTTTTCTTCCTGGGACACCTGAGGTAGAATGTGTGTTCTCATCTGTTAAGTAAATGAAAATGAATCTTTGGAACAAACTTTTCACTGCAATGTTGTCAGTAAAGAGTGGCCTAGGAAGAATTACTCAGAAAATGAATGAAAATGTTGATATCACAATTTATGACTACAAGGATGAAATTTATCAAAAGCCTAATAAAAGATTTTTATAAAGACAAAGATGAGGTGGTGGTGGTGTAGGAGAACCACTGACCGCAAGCATGTACATATTTGATTCCTTCCCCTTGTGACTGTACAATAGACAATTAAAAAAATAATAATAATTTGTTTGTACTGTGATAACATACTGTATGAAATAGTTTGAAATACACAAAATGACAGTTCGAATTGTAAAAATATTGAGGTTATGGCCAGTCAAGCCCTAAGTGTTTATCTCTGTATCTTCTGCCTACAAAGGGTAATTTTTCTTCATTTTGATTCAGTTTTTGGAAGCAGAGCTGTCACCATGCTAGGGAGGTTCAACCTTTTCTGTTTTGCCTATCACAGTAGCAGAAAGTTACCAATTTCCGAAAAAATTGCAGTTGTCAGTGGAAAAGGTGGTGAGGGGGAACCTTCACATGGGGACACCTGCTCCACTGAATACTTCTGCAAGGTACTTTCTTGTTATTTCCACAATACTCACATTACTATCTCTGTGGCAGCTGATAATTGAAATGTCAGTTGTTTATTGATATCTCTGTGCCCCATTTGGGAAGATTCGCCCTCTATTTAGGCTGTTTACCGTTATCACCAAAAGTAAGATCAAAACCACAACAGGGGACCTTCAGAAATTGGGACACTTATTCCTGTGATTTTGGTGGCTACCTGGAATTTCCCCTCACTTTCTGTGGTGGCTATTGAACTGAAATTGAAGGGGAATCTCTCACATTGGAGATAGGTGACAAAACTGCTGGGTTATCTTATCCTGATCTTCATGTAAAATGAGAAATATGTGTTTTGTCTTTTGTTATATCTCAAGTACATTGCAAATCCCACTAGCTAAATGTATGTAGCTTACTTGCTGTCATTTTGGCTAACATTTTAAAATGTCAGTAAAAATGTGTCTCTGTCAGTAATTATTTTGTGTTGTGTGAGTACTTTTCACTTCTGGAGGTTGACAACCCTAGTCGGGGGGGGGGGGGGGTGGGTGCATACATATCAACATAACATCTCCTGTGCTTGGGAATAATTGCTAAATTTCATTCTATATTAAAATGAAGCAATGAGCCTTTGACATTGTAAACCTCTGTATACGTAAATGCTTATTGTTGAATAACTGCTAATTATTTATCCTCCAGGAAAGAGGAGACGCAACCTGGCTTGGGGCTTACACAAGGCAAGCATCTCTCTATGACTCCAAAAGACAGTGCCGGATGTCTGAGCAACCAATCACCAAGCACCAGTGTTGTCACATGGGAGGAAGGGGAGTAAACCACGTGCCCCCATACCTGGAAGTATAAGGTATTAGTGTTCACTTTCAGTGGTGAAAGGAAAGATGGCAATCAAAGAGAATGTGAATATGATCAGGTGGGGAGTGGGCAATTAAGATAACTACCGTATTTATCGTCGTATAACACGCACTTTTTTCCCCTTAAAATCAGGGGAAAGTCGCAGGTGCGTGTTATACGCCGATCCCCTGCGATCCCGAGCTGTCAAAATATCAAAATTGCCGACCGCGATTTGAAAATGGCGCCGCCGGCGCCGAAATACACAGAGCCGGTCCTCGGCTCTTTCCGGTGGCTCTCGTTTACTTTCGGTTTCACTCGTAGTCCCGAGCGGAGCTATCCGAACCTACTCAGATAGCTCCGCTCGGGACTACGAGTGGAGCCGAAAGTGAACGAGACCTGCCGGAAAGAGCCGAGGACCGGCTCTGTGTATTTCGGCGCCGGCGGCACCATTTTCAAATCACGGTCGGCGATTTTGAAGCCCAGCAAGCAGGGGCAGGGGATCGAAGGCTGCACTGGGGCAAGGCTGCACTGGGGCAAGGCTGCACTGGGGAAGGCTGCACTGGGGCAAGGCTGCACTGGGGAAGGCTGCACTGACAAGGCTGCACTGGGGAAGGCTGCACTGGGGAAGGCTGCACTGGGGAAGGCTGCACTGACATGGCTGCACTGACATGGCTGCACTGACATGGCTGCACTGAGAAGGCTGCACTGAGAAGGCTGCACTGACATGGCTGCACTGGGGAAGGCTGCACTGACAAGGCTGCACTGACATGGCTGCACTGGGGCAAGGCTGCACTGAGAAGACTGCAATGATGGGCATTTAAATGTAAGTTTTTTTCCCTTCAACTTCCCTCCTAAAAGTTTTTTTTTCCTTAAAATTCCCTCCTAAATTGGGGTGCGTGTTATACGCCGGTGCGTGTTATACGCCGATAAATACGGTATTTACTCTTCTGGGGAAAAACACAGGTTTACTTAAATGTGATCCTAAATATGATTTATATTTCTAAGAAACTTGACAATCATTATATTATAGCTAAAATGAGTTTAGAAGAGCCCTAAACAAGATCATTTCCACTTCACAAGCCTAGGGATATCCTTAGCTTTCCAATGATTTGTCTGTTAAATGAAATGTATAATGTTTTATATTGATTTATTAACTTTATTAATCCTTTTTTTTTGTAGAATACCCCCCCACACTTACAATTAAAGCCAGCAGGTGAAACTCTTGGCTCCTTTTACATTGTTGGTTCATAAGCTGGCTAAACAGAAATAGTTTGCAGAACATTTAAAAATCAAATTTTTTACAAAAAGATACTTTGGGTTTAGTATGGGCAAATTTTAGACACAGGTTTGTAAGGAGAGGAGAACTTTGATAAAAGGTTACTGGGGGGTTTGTTCAAAAATCTTAATCTGAATATTGAAATGCCACACTAAATTGTTTAAGTCCGATATGAGGTTTATTTCAAATATTAAATGGGAAAAACAGCCAACACATTTTAGGAGTCCAACATCAGCCCCTTCACCAAGGCTTAGCAAAGTATAGGGTTGACAGTCTGGTGACTCGGACATAACTAATGAATTAAGTTGTGTTGAAGCATGAACAGACACATATTAAGGCTCCATTCACACCTGAGCGTATTGCCGCAATTTTTGCCATGGTTTTCAACACATTTTTGCCATGATTTTGAGGCATTTTTGCCAAGATTTTGAGGCATTTTTGCCACGATTTTGTACAGATCAAAAGGTCACCAATGTAAAAAGCAGAAAAACACCCAGATCTGCCTAAAAAAAAAGTTCCAGAACTTGTTTGAGCTTCAGACGTTTTGGAGCTTCTGGCTTCAGGCGTTTTGGAGTGGAGATGTCAACCATCTCCATAGAGAATAATTGATTTTTTCCCCTTCAGTGTTTTGTAGCTTCAGGCTTCCAGCTACAAGACGCTCAGGTGTGAGTAGGGCTTAATCCATCAGTACCTAATTAACCTTGAAAAAAACTTCATTTTGGACATGCTTGGCTTGCAGAAGCTGCCTACTTACTAATCAAATGCCTTACAGGGAATAAACCAACATAACAATGACATTAATTTGAAAACCATCACCCACTTCCAGCCCCAGGTTTCATCTCCATCTACCTTTAAAAACAAAAAATTGCACAAGATTTATACAACTTTGATTGAGGATTAACAACATTTGAAATTCATTAGACCTGGGTGAAAGCTATTTGAATCTTATGTGAAAACATTTATAAACAAATTCCTAAGAGTAGTTATTCATGTCAATTTTTGCTATCAAGTAAACATGATTGTGTATTCAATTCAGGTTTAAATAAGATAATGAAACATTTTGGAAAAAATATACAGCTTAGAAGTCCAGCACTTGAGGCCAATATGGCAAATATCTCCACAGCCACCATGTATTTCCCTTTAGTGCTCAGATAGGCCGGGATCATGGCAATCCAGACACTGCAGAAAACCAGCATGCTGAAGGTGATGTATTTGGCCTCATTAAAACTGTCCGGTAATGTCCTCACCATGAAAGCCAGAACAAAACTCACAGCTGCCAGAAACCCCATATAACCCAACACAGAGTAGAACCCGATAACTGACCCTTCATTACACTGAATAATGATCTTGTCCTGATAAGAGTGAGTGTCCATTTCCTTAAAAGGGTGAGAAGAGGACAACCAAGTAATACATATTATTACTTGAATGGATGAACACACTGATACTATAGAATTGGCCAGTTTGCTTCCAAGCCATTTCCTCCAGTAGCTGCCAGGTTTGGTGGCTTTGAAAGCGATATAAACCATGATTGTTTTAGCAAGAAGAGAGGAGACAGCTATGGAGAAGATGACTCCAAATGTCATGACACGCAATATACAGGTTATATCCAGTGGTTGACCAAGGAACAAGAACACACAGAGGAAGCTCAACAAAATGGAGACAAGAAGAACAAAACTCAGATTTCTGTTATTAGCTTTGACGATCGGGGTGTTCAGATAGGAAACAAGAATCCCCTTTATTAAAACAGTCACAATGCAGAGTACAGCAGAAACTGTTAGGAATACTTTAGAAATGCCATCAGTGTAGGAAAGGAATTCAAGGTGTTTTGGAATACACCGGTCTTTCTTCTCATTGGGCCATTCTTCCTCTGGACAATTCATACAGTTCTCACTGTCTACCAAGAGTAATACATATAACACAGATTAATTTTTATTCTAATTAATTAAACAGTCATTTTTGGAGGAGCAGTGAGGATGTAATTTGTACACTTCTGAAGGAGCTACTGAGTGAATAACCCCCCTGAGACTAATCTGGTGTATGGACTAGGGATGAACCGAACACCCCCGGTTCGGTTTGCACCAGAACCTGTGAACGGACCGGAAATTTGCGCAAACTTTAGAACCCCATTGAAGTCTATGGGACTCGAACGTTTGAAATCAAAAGTGCTAATTTTAAAGGTTAATTTGCCTGGTATTGTCCTAAAAAGGGTTTGGGGACCCGGGTCCTGCCCCAGGGGACATGTATCAATGCAAAAAAAAGTTTAAAAAAAACTACCTTTTTTTCGGAAGCAGTGATTTTAACCACTTGCCGACCGGGCCATTGCCGAAAGCTGGCAACATCGCGGTCGGCTAGTTCTGGGTGGACGTCCATGGACGTCATACCAGAATGTTGCTCCCGCGCGCCCCCTGGGGTGCACACTCGGGAACAGCCGTGACCATCATGGATCACGGTAAATAGCCGTTGATCGTGGCCGTTTACCACGTGATCGTTCTGTCAAATGACGGAGCGATCACATGTAAACAAACTGGCGTCACGTCATGACGCCGGTTCCTCCCTCCACTCTCAGTACTGATCGGTACAGTGCGGGGGAGAGGGGGAGAGGGGGAGAGATGGCAGCGCTGTGGGCTGGATGTTTAGTGCCCACAGCGCTGTTCAATATAAAAAATGGCAATAATCTGCAATACTGCAATACTCTGCAACACTGTGCAACACATTGCAATACTCTGCATCACTGTGCTATACTCTGCATCACTGTTCTATACTCTGCATCACTGTGCTATACTCTGCAACACTGTGCTATACTCTGCAACACTGTGCTATACTCTGCAACACTGTGCAATACTCTGCAACATTGTGCAATACTCTGCAACACTGCAAAACTCTGCCAATACTCGCCAATACTCTGCCAATACTCGCCAATACTCTGCCAATACTCTGCCAATACTAGCCAATACTTGCAATAAATTTTAACAGAAACAAAGAATTTTTTTTTTTTTTTTTTTTATCGAATTTTCAGTCTTTTTTGATTTATAGCGCAAAAAATAAAAAACCCAGCGGTGATTAAATACCACCAAAAGAAAGCTCTATTTGTGTGAAAAAAAGGACATACATTTTATATAGGTACAGTGTTGCATGACTGAGTAATTGTCATTCAAAGTGTGAGAGCACCGAAAGCTGAAAATTAGTCTGGTTAGGAAGGGGGTTTAAGTGCCCAGTTATCAAGTGGTTAATGATGCTCAAAGTGAAAAAAAACCTGAAATATTCCTTTAAATATCTACCTGGGGGGGTGTCTATAGTATGCCTGTAAAGTGTCGGGTGTTTCCCGTGCTTAGAACAGTCCCTGCACAAAATAACATTTTTAAAGGAAAGTCATTTAAAACTGCTTGCGGCTTTAATGTAATGTTGGGTCCCGGCAATATGGATGAAAATCAGTGAGACAAACGGCCTGGGTACCCCACAGTCCATTACCAGGCCCTTTGGGTCTTGTATGGATATTAAGGGGAACTCCGCACCCAAATTAAAAAAAGGAAAGGCATGGGGCCCCCTATATACTCTGAACAGCAGTATACAGGCGGTGCAAACAAGACAGGGACTGTAGGTTTGTTGTTAAGTAGAATCAGTTTGTAATTTTGAACTGGTACATTTTTAAAGTGTAGCTCCAGCCAAGAAATTTATTTTAAGCTTTTTGGAAAACATATGGATGGGTTATCACCTCTGTGACATTTGTTTTGCTGTCTGTGCACCTCTTCAGAAGATTTTACCTCACTTTCTGTCCCAATGACAAATGTTTTTTGACAGTTTGGGGTTTTTAGTGAAACAAGGATTGTTGATAAAGCATCAGTGGAGAGGAGACACGTTTTTCCCATATTAAATCTTACAGGAGAGAATTTCCCTTCCTAGGGGTAAATTTCATCTCACTTCCTGTTGTCTCCTTTCGTTTGCAAGTAGGAGTCGTTTGTAAGTTGGATGTTTGAAAGTAGGGGCCTGCCCTATATACTCTGCAGAAATTGGGGCCTTAGGGGTTGGTGTTGGCACAACACTGTAAGCCCTCACAGTCAGAGGCGTAACTACCACCATAGTGACCCATGCGGGCGCTATGGGGCCCGCAGCCGAGTGGGGCCCAGTGAGGATAAGAGCACCGCTGGCACAATCTCCCAGCCAGGGGAAGAAAGAGGAAAGGAAGAGGCGAGCTGTCCGTATCAGCAGAGAGCTGAATTGCCCGATGTAAGAGCTTTCATTAGAACTTCCAGTGTTCCCGGGGCTCACGTCACATAGCTCCACCTTTTGGCCCGGTGCCTTTGATAGACAGAACGCCGATCCAATGCGGGACATGTGACATCATCAAAGGCGTCGGGCCAAGAGGTGGGGCTATGTGACGATGAGCCCCGGGAAGACGGGAAATTCAAATGAAAGCTATTACAGCGGGCAATCCTCTCTCTGCTGATCCGGGTGGCTTGCCTCTTCCTCTGCATAGGTGGGGCTGTATGGGGTAAAGGCAGACCAGGCTGTATTGGGCACAGATCACGCTGTATTGGGCACAGGTCACACTGCATTGGGCACAGGTCACGCTGTATTGGGCACAGGTCACGCTGCATTGGGCACAGGTCACGCTGTATGTGGCACAGGTCACGCTTCATTGA
Source organism: Aquarana catesbeiana (assembly GCF_042186555.1). Classification (NCBI taxonomy): domain Eukaryota; kingdom Metazoa; phylum Chordata; class Amphibia; order Anura; family Ranidae; genus Aquarana; species Aquarana catesbeiana. Next base: position 42,333,751 of record NC_133324.1, read on the forward strand.
CACTAGGGCAGCTGTGGGGGGGCTGTTTGCAGGGGGGGCCCATACAACATTTTGCTATGGGGCCCTGCTATTTCCAGTTACACCCCTGCTCACAGTTACTCTTGGTGGGCGCAGAAACGGGCCCTGCTGTGAAATATTAGATCAAGAATTGTAATTACATGCACCGGTTGAACAGGGGCAAAAAAATTGGGCCTTTGGTGGTGGTGGTGGTGGTGTTGCCACAACACTGTAAGTCCTCACAGTTACTCTTGGTGGGCACTGGAACGGGCAAGGCTGTGAAATATTAGATCAAGAATTGTAATTACATGCACCTGTTGAACAGGGGCAGAAAAATTAGGCACTGGTGCCACAATACTGCAACCCCTTGCAGATACTCTAGTTGGAGCGCAGGAATGAGCCCTCCTGCAAAATATTGCATCAAAAATTGTAATTATACGCCTCTGTTAAACAGGGGCTGAAAAATTGGGCCTTAGGCACTGGTGCTGGTGCCACAACACTGCAACCCCTCACAAATACTCTAGTTGAGCGCAGCAACGAACCCACCTTACAAAATATTGCATCAAAAATTGTAATTGCACTCCCCTGTTAAACAGGGGCTGAAAAATTGGGCCACTGGTGACAGCGCCCAGAACTAAAAATATTCTTACAAGCTATCAGCATGATCATTGAAGAGGAAGAGGATAGTCACTCAGCATAACAGGATAGTCACTCTGCATCAGCATAGGCAGTCTTGAAGGGATCTGACATTTAAAAAAAACATCAGCATCAGCATCAGGTGCTTGGTAGCTGGTGGTGATCCAAGACTGATTCATTTTTATGAAGGTCAGTCGATCGACCGAGCCGGTGGACAGGCGCACCCTGTGATCGGTTACAAAGCCTTCAGCAGCACTAAATGTGCATTCCGAAAGAACGCTGGATGCAGGACAGGCCAGTAGCTCAATTGCATACTGTGCAAGCTCAGGCCAGTGATCCATCCTCAAGACCCAGTAACCCAGAGGATTTTCGGTGGGAAAGGTGTCCAAGTCAGATCTTGCCCCTAGGTATTCCTGCAACATATAAAACAGACGCTGGTGATGGTTGCTGGAACCGATCATACCTTGCAGGACAAAAAAAATTGTGGGGCTATGTGACGATGAGCCCCGGGAAGACGGGAAATTCAAATGAAAGCTATTACAGCGGGCAATCCCGCTCTCTGCTGATCCGGGTGGCTTGCCTCTTCCTCTGCACAGGTGAGGCTGTATGGGGCACAGGCAGACCAGGCTGTATTGGGCACAGGCAACGCTGTATTCTGCACAGGTCACGCTGTATGGGGCACAGGTCACGCTGTATGGGGCACAGGTCATGCTGCATTGGGCGCAGGTCACGCTGCATTGAGCACAGATCACTCTGTATGGGACACAGGTCACGCTGTATGGGGCACAGGTCACGCTGCATTGGGCACAGGTCACGCTGTATGGGGCACAGGTCACGCTGCATTGGGCACAGGTCACGCTGTATGGGGCACAGGTCACGATGTATGGGGCACAGGTCACGCTGCATTGGGCACAGGTCACGCTGCATTGGGCACAGGTCACGCTGCATGGGTCACAGGTCACGCTGTAAGGGGCACAGGTCACGCTGTATGAGGCACAGGTCACGCTGCATTGGGCACAGGTCACGCTGCATTGTGCACAGGTCACGCTGCATTGTGCACAGGTCACGCTATATGTGGCACAGGTCACGCTGCATTGACACTAGGGCAGCTGTGGGGGGGCTGTTTGCAGGGGGGCCCCATACAACATTTTGCTATGGGGCCCTGCTATTTCTAGTTACGCCCCTGCCTCTTACGACCAGTCCTACTCTGCTCTGCAACTGCAAATGCTATGATGGAGACCATGCCAACATGAGGCATACAGACACAAAGTGGAGTTGCCAGCTCATCCCTTTAAACCCGAACACATATGAATTACACAGGTTCTGAGGCTAATTTAATGCAGATAAGGCACCAGGTGAGTTTAATTACCAACTTAATCAGCCACAGAACCTGTGTAATTCATATGTGTTTGGGTTTAAAGGGATGAGGTGGCAACCCTAGACCTTGGGTGAGAGCTACTAGAATCAGATCTGGTCACTGACCTGCGTTACAACAGAGACATACCTGTGCTCAAATCCTAATGAATTTGAATTCGTACATAACCCATGTTACATAGTTACATAGTTACATAGTAGGTGAGGTTGAAAAAAGACACAAGTCCATCAAGTCCAACCTATGTGTGTGATTATGTGTCAGTATTACATTACATATCCCTGTATATTGCGGTCATTCAGGTGATTATCTAATAGTTTCTTGAAGCTATCAATGCTCCCCGCTGAGACCACCGCCTGTGGAAGGGAATTCCACATCCTTGCCTCTCTTACAGTAAAGAACCCTCTACGTAGTTTAAGGTTAAACCTCTTTTCTTCTAATTGTAATGAGTGGCCACGAGTCTTATTAAACTCTCTTCTGTGAAAAAGTTTTATCCCTATTGTGGGGTCACCAGTACAGTATTTGTAAATTGGAATCATATCCCCTCTCAAGCGTCTCTTCTCCAGAGAGAATAAGTTCAGTGCTCGCAACCTTTCCTCATAACTAAGATCCTCCAGACCCTTTATTAGCTTTGTTGCCCTTCTTTGTACTCGCTACATTTCCAGTACGTCCCTCCTGAGGACTGGTGCCCAGAACTGGACAGCATACTCCAGGTGCGGCCGGACCAGAGTCTTGTAGAGCAGGAGAATTATCATTTTATCTCTTGCGTTGATCCCCCTTTTAATGCATGCCAATATTCTGTTTGCTTTATTAGCAGCAGCTTGGCATTGCATGCCATTGCTGAGCCTATCATCCACTAGGACCCCCAGGTCCTTTTCCATCCTAGATTCCCCCAGAGGTTCTCCCCCCAGTGCATAGATTGCATTCATATTTTTGCCACCCAAATGCATTATTTTACATTTTTCTACATTGAACCTCATTTGCCATGTAGTCGCCCACCCCATTCATTTGTTCAGGTCTTTTTGCAAGATTTCCACATCCTGCGGAGAAGTTATTGCCCTGCTTAGCTTAGTATTGTCTGCAAATACAGAGATTGAACTGTTTATCCCATCCTCCAGGTCGTTTATGAACAAATTAAATAGGATTGGTCCCAGCACAGAACCCTGGGGAACCCCACTACCCACCCCTGACCATTCTGAGTACTCCCCATTTATCACCACCCTCTGAACACGCCCTTGTAGCCAGTTTTCAATCCATGTACTCACCCTATGGTCCATGCCAACGCACCTTATTTTGTACAGTAAACGTTTATGGGGAACTGTGTCAAATGCTTTCGCAAAATCCAGATACACCACGTCTTCGGGCCTTCCTTTATCTAGATGGCAACTCACCTCCTCATAGAAGGTTAATAGATTGGTTTGGCAAGAACGATTCTTCATGAATCCATGCTGATTACTGCTAATGATATAATTCTTATTACTAAAATCTTGTATATAGTCCCTTATCATCCCCTCCAAGAGTTTACATACTATCGATGTTAGGCTAACTGGTCTGTAATTCCCAGGGATGTTTTTTGGGCCCTTTTTAAATATTGGTGCTACATTGGCTTTTCTCCAATCAGCTGGTACCATTCCAGTCAATAGACTGTCTGTAAAAATTAGGAACAATGGTCTGGCAATCACCTGACTGAGTTCGCTAATTACCCTCGGATGCAAGCCATCTGGTCCCAGTGATTTATTAATGTTAAGTTTCTCAAGTCTAATTTTAATTCCGTCCTCTGTTAACCATGTAGGTGCTTCCTGTGTTGTGTCATGAGGATAAACACTGCAGTTTTGGTTACTGAAGCCCCCCGATTCACTCGTGAAGACTGAGGAGAAGAATAAATTCAATACCTTTGCCATCTCCCCATCCTTTGTAACCAGATGTCCTTCCTCGTTCTTTATGGGGCCAATATGGTCTGTCCTCCCTTTTTTACTGTTTACATACTTAAATAATTTCTTGGGATTTTTTTTGCTCTCCTCCGCTATGTGTCTTTCATGTTCTATCTTAGCCATCCTAATTGCACCCTTGCATTTCTTATTGCATTCTTTATAAATTCTGAATGCTGAGGATGATCCCTCAACCTTGTATTTTTTGAAGGCCTTCTCCTTTGCTTTTATATGCATTTTTACATTGGAGTTAAGCCATCCAGGATGTTTGTTCGCTCTTTTAAATTTATTACCCAATGGGATACATTGGCTAATGCCCTTATTTAATATGCTCTTAAAGCAAACCCATCTCTCCTCCTTATTCTTTGTTCCTAATATTTTATCCCAATTTATGCCTTTTAGCAAGGTTTGTAGTTTAGGGAAGTTGGCTCTTTTGAAATGCAGTGTCTTTGTGTTCCCTTCATGTTTCCTATTTGTGTGATTTATACTGAAACTAATTGACCTGTGATCGCTGTTACCTAAATTGCCCCGTATTTCCACATCTGTGATCAGGTCTGTATTGTTGGTAATCAGTAGATCTAGTAATGTTTTATTTCTAGTTGGTGCGTCTACCATCTGACCCATAAAATTGTCCTGCAAGACACTAAGGAACTGGCGAGCCTTAAATGAATGCGCGGTTCCCTCCGCCCAGTCTATGTCTGGATAATTAAAATCCCCCATTATGATAACACTTCCCATCCTTGCTGCTAATCCAATTTGTGATAGGAGATCCGTCTCCACTTCCTCCCTCAGGTTAGGGGGCCTATAGCATACTCCCAGTATTATTTTCCCCTTAGCTTCATCCCTTTGGAGCTCTACCCATAAAGATTCCACCTCCTCCCTAGCCCCCCCTCCCCCTTTTTTACCCTCTCTATCCTTGCGGTATAGGGTATACCCTTGAATGTTTGCCAGCCAATCACGAGAGCTGTTGAACCAGGTCTCTGAAATTCCCACAAAATCCAAATCCTCCTTGTACAACAGTATCTCTAGTTCACCCATCTTGTCCGCCATGCTCCTGGCATTGGTGAACATGCCACATAGTTTAGACCAGTCGCATATTGTCCTCGTATTGGGTGTTTCAAGATTGCAACTAGGACTTGCTACTATACTCACCTTGTGTTTTTGTGCTTTGGTTAACCTACCACTAATGCCCCCAATACTACCCTCTGGAATATCTTCCGCGCTGGCTATCACTGTCTCTGGACCCTCCCCCCCATCGCCTAGTTTAAAAACCCCTCTAACTTTTTGGCCATCTTCATTCCCAGCAGATCTGCACCCTCCTCATTTAGGTGCAGTCCGTCCCTTCTATAGTACTGGTTACCGACTGAGAAGTCGGCCCAGTCCTCCAGGAACCCAAACCCCTCCTTACTACACCAGCTCTTCAGCCACTTGTTTACTTCCCTAATCTCCCTCTGCCTTTCTGGTGTGGCTCGATGTACCGGTAATATTCCTGAGAACACTACCTTGGAGGTCCTTTTCCTCAATTTAGCTCCTAAGTCCCTAAAATCGTTCTTTAGGACACTCCATCTGCCTCTGACTTTGTCATTGGTGCCAACGTGCACCATGACAGCCGGGTCTTCCCCAGCCCCTCCCAGTAATCTCTCCACAAGATCCGTGATGTGCCGAACCCGAGCGCCCGGTAGACAACATACTGTTCGGCGCTTCAGGTCTTGGTTACAGATTGCCCTCTCTGTCCTTCTAAGAATTGAGTCCCCTACCACCAGAATCTGTCTTTCCTTTCCCTTTGCTGCCCCCCCACTCTCACTGGAGGAGTTCTTCCCCTGGCAGCTAGGAGAGTCCCTCATCTCCAGCAGCGCTTTTTACCTCCCGAGGCCTCACTTCAACTTCCAGGCTGGGACCCTAGGATGCCATGCCACGAGTTGGACCCAGTATTGGGGTTCCGGTCCCTACGGAAGGAGCCTACACACACAAGTTCCTTCACAACCAGGGCTTTCTGTCACCTATGCCAAGTCACCACCCATTCCCAACCGTCTGGTTACTTATACACTCGACACTAGTACTGTAGTCGTTAGCAATGGCAATGTAGCCTCTTCTAAAAAGCTTCACTGCCTGTTAGACCTTTGTACTGCATCTTCCCTATCGTGTCTTGTCCCCAGGTGTGAATCCTGTTCTGTGATATGCCAATCATGCATTCACCACTTTAAGATTGTCCCGAGCACTGGCATTTTATGACCGGCGGAAATGCACACAGACTTTCCTGGCCTGCCTCAGGACATCCTGTAAGCCTGGGTACCTGCCCAAGAACCGCTGCACCACCAAGTTAAGGATGTGAGCCAAACAGGACACATGGTTCAGTTGTCCCTGTCGGAGGGCGGAGAGGAGGTTGGTGCCATTGTTGCAAACCACCATACCTGCCTTAAGCTGGCATGGCGTCAACCGCCTCTGAGCCTGTCCCTGCAGAGCTGACAGAATCTCTGCCCCAGTGTGTCTCCTGTCCCCCAAGCACACCAGCTCAAGCACCACATGGCATCTTTTGGCCTTGGCCTGCGTACTTGCATAGCCCCTTGAACACCTACGAAGCACCGCTGGTTCCGAGGACAAAGCACAGGAAGAGGCCACGGAGGAAGAAGAAGAGGAGGGGGTGGAGGAGAGAGGTGTGTCAGAATCACCAGTAGTAGCATTTTGGAGGCATGGTGGCAGAACAACATCCAACACTACTGCACCTTGTCCTGCATCCTTCCCAGCTGCCAGAACAGTCAACCAATGCACCGTGAAAGATAGGTAATGTCCCTGTCCATGCCTGCTGGACCATGAGTCAGCGGTAATATGCACCTTACCGCTGACCTCCCTGTCCAGCGAGGCCAAGACATTGCCTTCCACATGCCGGTAGAGAGCCGGGATCGCCTTCCATGAGAAAAAGTGGCATTTGGGAACCTGCCACTGAGGAACCGCACATTCCACAAACTCACGGAAGGGGGCAGAGTCTACCAACTGAAAAGGCAGCAGTTGAAGTGCTAGCAATTTAGCCAAGCTAGCATTCAACCGCTGGGCATGTGGATGGCTGGGAGTGAACTTCTTTTGGCAGTGCAGCAGTTGGGGCAGGGAAATTTGCCTGGTACAATCTGACGTTGGTGTACTGATAGAAAATTGTCCGCAAGTACTTGGCTGTGACACACCTAATTCTACACTTTCATTCCTCTCAGTAGAGGTCTCAGAGAGGACTGAAGGTATAGTGGGGTTGGAGATCTCAGCTGATGAGGAGCAAGAAGAGGTCCTCTTTGTTCTTTGGTGTGGGTCTTTTAGATACGCTTGCCAACTAACTGCATGGCAGGTCAACATATGTCTGGTCAAGCATGTGGTGCCCAAGCGGGAGATGTTTTGGCCACGCGAGATACGCTTTAGACATATGTTGCAAATAGCAGCGGTGTGATCTTATGCACTTGTCTCAAAAAAGGCCCACACCAAAGAACTTTTGGAATAACGCGCAGAGACAGCAGCGCTCTGCACATGCGGAGCTCTGCGGTGTGATCCAGTCGGTGTGCTGTCCTTAAGCTGGCCCCTGGAGGGCATCCTGCCTTGTTGGTGATGTGCCTCCTCCTCCTCCTCTCTCCTATCAGGCACCCACGTGGAGTCAGTGACCTCATCATCCCCTCCCTCCTCATCACTGGAGCAAAGCTGGCAGTATGCTGCAGCTGGGGGAACTGCCAGATTGCTGTCCTTCTTGGGCACCCCCTCTGTCTGGGCTCACATTACTGCCTTCCTCTAGCTGAGTACCATCATCGGAGCCTTCAAAATGCTGGGCATCCTCCTGGAGCATGTACCCAACACTGTGGTCAAACAGTTCGAGGGACTCCTCAGGAGGACATGGTGGGGCTAGGGAAGGAGTGACTGATGCCATTGAGCCGAGGGAAGAGTCCGCGTTGGCAGCTGCTTTGCCAGACAACGTACCCTGAGCCTGGGTGAGAGAGGATGAGGAGGATGCGGATGGCTTGGTCATCCACTGTACCAAGTCTTCCGCATGTTGCGGCTCAACACGGCCAGCTGCCGAAAAAAAGGACAAGTGTGTCCCTTGGCCACGTGCTGATGAGGATGCACCGTGTTCCCGACCAGCACTGTTGCCTCTAGACACAGAGCCTGCTTGCCCTCTTTTATTGGCTTGTGACTGTTTGCCTCTCCTTGTTGGCCTTCCAGACATACTAATGACCTGCACTGCAGTGAGATGTAGCTGCACAAAACTGGGATGTATATATATATATATATATACTGATTATACAGCAGCTAGCAGAATGCCTGCCTGTGGTATTAATAGGATCAGAAGAAGCACACCAGCACTTGTCTTCAGGGAGCTATAGGTGCAACTGTGCAGGGTACACAGTACACTAACTATAAATACTTCAAGCTGCCTGCCTGTGGTATTAATAGGATCAGAAGAAGAACACCAGCACTTGTCTTCAGGTAGCTATACTGTAGGCGCAACTGTGCAGGGTACACAGAACACTAACTGTAAATATTTCAAGAACCTGCCTGTGCTATTAATAGGATCAGAAGAAGCACACAAGCACTTGTCTTCAGGTAGCTATACTGTAGGTGCAACTGTGCACGGTACATAGTACACTAACTGTAAATATTTCAAGAACCTGCCTGTGCTATTAATAGGATCAGAAGAAGAACACCAGCACTTGTCTTCAGGTAGCTATACTGTAGGTGCAACTTTGCACGGTACATAGTACACTAACTGTAAATACTTCAAGAGCCTGCCTGTGCTATTAATAGGATCAGAAGAACACAAGCACTTGTCTTCAGGTAGCTATAGGTGCAACTGTGCAGGGTACACAGTACACTAACTATAAATACTTCAAGAGCCTGCCTGTGCTATTAATAGGATCAGAAGAAGCACACAAGCACTTGTCTTCAGGGAGCTATAGGTGCAACTGTGCAGGGTACACAGTACACTAACTATAAATACTTCAAGCTGCCTGCCTGTGGTATTAATAGGATCAGAAGAAGAACACCAGCACTTGTCTTCAGGTAGCTATACTGTAGGCGCAACTGTGCAGGGTACACAGAACACTAACTGTAAATATTTCAAGAACCTGCCTGTGCTATTAATAGGATCAGAAGAAGCACACAAGCACTTGTCTTCAGGTAGCTATACTGTAGGTGCAACTGTGCACGGTACATAGTACACTAACTGTAAATATTTCAAGAACCTGCCTGTGCTATTAATAGGATCAGAAGAAGAACACCAGCACTTGTCTTCAGGTAGCTATACTGTAGGTGCAACTTTGCACGGTACATAGTACACTAACTGTAAATACTTCAAGAGCCTGCCTGTGCTATTAATAGGATCAGAAGAACACAAGCACTTGTCTTCAGGTAGCTATAGGTGCAACTGTGCAGGGTACACAGTACACTAACTATAAATACTTCAAGAGCCTGCCTGTGCTATTAATAGGATCAGAAGAAGCACACAAGCACTTGTCTTCAGGGAGCTATAGGTGCAACTGTGCAGGGTACACAGTACACTAACTATAAATACTTCAAGCTGCCTGCCTGTGGTATTAATAGGATCAGAAGAAGAACACCAGCACTTGTCTTCAGGTAGCTATACTGTAGGCGCAACTGTGCAGGGTACACAGAACACTAACTGTAAATATTTCAAGAACCTGCCTGTGCTATTAATAGGATCAGAAGAAGCACACAAGCACTTGTCTTCAGGTAGCTATACTGTAGGTGCAACTGTGCACGGTACATAGTACACTAACTGTAAATATTTCAAGAACCTGCCTGTGCTATTAATAGGATCAGAAGAAGAACACCAGCACTTGTCTTCAGGTAGCTATACTGTAGGTGCAACTTTGCACGGTACATAGTACACTAACTGTAAATACTTCAAGAGCCTGCCTGTGCTATTAATAGGATCAGAAGAACACAAGCACTTGTCTTCAGGTAGCTATAGGTGCAACTGTGCAGGGTACACAGTACACTAACTATAAATACTTCAAGAGCCTGCCTGTGCTATTAATAGGATCAGAAGAAGCACACAAGCACTTACGGTGCTATGATTGGCCAAGCATGCGGGTCATAGTGCATGCTTGGGCAATCATCAGCAAGCAATGTACTGCGATGCCGCAGTGAATTATGGGCCGTGACGCGCCCCTCAAATTTGGCGTGACACGGCCAATTAGTCCAATTCCACGAACGGTCGAACAGGCGATGTTCGAGTTGAACATGGGTTCGATTCGAACTCGAAGCTCATCCTTAGTATGGACTATTCATATTATCAATTTAACCACTCTGCCACACTCCTAGCGATGAGTTAGAAGGCACCAACTTGAGTTGAATCTGTAGTTATATTACCACCAACCACTCAGATCAGCTTAACCGCTTGCTGACTGCCTCATGTAGGAGTATGGTGGCACAGTGGCTCTCCTGCACTGGATAAAGTTATTAGATATGTAATTCAGTAGTTCCGGGTAGTGGCCGTGCGAGCACGTGACAGCCACGCCGGCTATTCAGTCATTAGTCACAGCACAAGCAGATCAGTGGGTCCCGGCCAATGGATGACTGTTGACACCTGCTGATCGGCGAATAAGATGACAGGACAGAGCTCTCTGACTGTAAGCAATACAGAGCTCTGTCCTGTCAGTGGGGATATGCCAGTTTTTGTTTCTCTGCAAAGCAGGGAATAAAAACCGGCACATCCTTTAGTAAAAGCATCTCACAGTGAATGTACCAAGCTCTGTAAGGCACACATTTAACCCTATGACCCCTATATGTTAATCCCTTCCCAGCCAGTGTCATTAGTACAGTGTCGGTGTATATTTTTAGCACTGATCACTGTATTAGTGTTACTGGTTCCCACAAAGTGTCAGTTAGTGTCTGACTGTCCATCATACTATCACAGTCCTGCTATAAGTTGCTGATCACCACCATTACTAGTATTACAAGTTTTAAAAAAATTGCAGTATATATACTATTTTTTTGGACGCTATAATTTACGCGCAAACTAATCAATATATGCTTATTATATATAAAAGACAGATTCCCAGAGAATGAGGGAGAAAAAAATTTGCTTTTGACAGCTTGGTTGGAGCACTTTTGGTGATGCACAATTGGTGGAGCTCAATGATCCTTACTTGTTTAAAGTCAGTAATTGTAGAAGAGGTAACTGGAGGGGTTTAACTCAAAGAAGAGCTCAAATCAGTCACACATATGTTTGGGGCGGGAGGGGAAATTAGCAAAGCCTTTGGGTGTTAAGACAATAGCTTTGAGAATGGTCTGGTTAGGATGGATGACACCCAAAGGGTGGTAGGTAGGGCAATAATGAACTGAAGTGTCAGTGTCTGCTATACAGTACAAGGATGGGGGTAAACAACCCTCTTACCAAATTCAATTGTAGGTATAGACAGTAGAGGGGCCCCTCATACACTATGACACTGTAATGACTCCGGAGAACCCACTTGGCCCTTCTGGAACAGCTGAGGCAGACTGGTGATCTAGTTCTGTGTCTATGGGACACCGAGGATGGGTTGGCGATCCTGCTCTGTGTTCCTTCAATGCTGGGGATAGATTGGTGGTTTCCGTGTCTCTGGTACAGCTGGGGTTGGACTGGCAACTCTGCTCTGTGTTTCTGGAACAGCTGAGGATAGACTAGTGATTCCACTCTGTGTCTATGGAATAGGTTGTGCTGGCAGACAGCTGTTAGCAGACTCAGCACTCTGTCCCAACATTACTTCCCTGGTCTGGTGCCAAGTGCCCTGGATCTTCCCAGGCAGTTTTGTAAAAGTTTTCTCTTCCACTCCTCCACAGTTGCGGGGAGCTGTTGTTTTTTTCCTCAACAGAGAGCAGTTCCACCTAATAGTGACAGAACTACACATCCCATAATCCACCTGTTCTGCATGGACATTCTGAGACTTTCTGTACCATGACAGTTTTCTGTAGGTCAGTTAGTTTTTACTTGCAGAGTATTACATTAACATTTACTTGTGTTTTTCAGTACTGAGTTTGGTTCTCCTTGTTGATTATATAGGGTAAAACAGTTATTTTCCTTGCACCATAACAACCAATAATGCTCTAGGGCAGTAGGTATGGTGTTGTTATTTTCTATGATGTTGGCAGCCGACCTTCCCACAAAAATGGCTCCTCCAGACCTGCTCCACTTCCCGCCTTCTACCACACTGCTGGAGGGCTTTGATGTGAAGAAGGGACTATGTGATTAGGAGGAACTGTGTGCTGGGGGAAATGTGTGATGGGGAGCTCTGTGATTTGGGGGGCTTTGTGATGGGTGGACTCTGATGTGATGAAAAGGCTAATTGATGGGGGGAATCTGGTATATAATGGGGGTTTTGACACATAGGGAAGACTTTGATGTATAGGGGTGCCTCTGAAGTGATGGGGGAGATATGATATGAAGAGGGCCTTTTGATGTGAAGTTAATTAATCAAGGTGAGTGACTGCAACATCACAGCCTCAGGTTCCCCATTGATAAGCAACATATGCATTTTTTACATATTAGATTGGGGTGCCTTGGAATTTTGCATACTTTTAAACAAGGGTGCCGTGTCTGCAAAATGTTGAGAAACACTGGGCCAAATGTATTCTCCTGAGGCTGCCCAGTTGTTCACCAACAAGAGGAGAGTTTGCATAGGACCCATAAATGTTATCTGCATATACCTCCCCTTTCTTTAATTTTACATTTTTTTACAGATATTTTATTGATTATAAAGACAAACTTACATACAGACATAAAGAAAATTGAATAAGGTGGTTATTACAATCAAAGAGTAATAAAGCTAACAGGTTGACCCTTGAGTAAGAGTCAGAGTTCTGGCTATCCATCTGCTCCAAATTGTTTGGAATGTTTTAGCTCTCTTGGTCTCAAATTGGGACTGGGAAAAAAATCGATTCAAATCTTGAATTGAGTTGAGAGGTCAAATCCATTCAAAATTTAGGCAAATTGATTTTTTTAGATTTTTTTTTTTCACCGCGCCGATCCCGAGGCGTTGCGGGCATGAGTTTTTAGGCGAGGCCGCAGCTTCGGCCTAGTCCGCGGCTACGGCCGGATGCCGCGGAGTAGGCCGAAGCCGCGGCCTCGCCTAAAAACTCATGCCCGCAGCGCCTCTGGACCGGCGCGGACACCGCGCCGGGCCTGAAGAGCTGCGGGCAAGGAGTTTTTAGTTGAGGCCGCGGCTTCGGCCTAGTCTGCGAGGCCGGATACCGTGGACTAGGACGAAGCCGCGACCTCGCCTAAAAGCTCATGCCCGCAGCGCCTCGGGACCAAAAAAAAAACTTGATTCGAATTGTGAATCAAATTTTTTTTAAGAGAATCAAAGATTTTTTTTTTTTAAGAAAATCTCCCAGCCCTATCTCAAATGTAAGTTTATATAGTGGTAAAGAGTCGTTAATTAGTTTCAACCATGTGGATCTTGTTGGGGATTGTGATCCCTTCCATGATAATAATATGGACTTCTTTGCATAAAAGTATAGGATGCAGAGTAGTTTCTTAGCATAAGTGGGAATAGACAGGTCACCAAAAATACCTAGAAGGCAGTTCTTGGGATTCAGGATATAGAGCAAGCCCAATGAGGAGGGAATAAATGAACTGATATCTGTCCAAAAATGGGGCAGGTCTAGAAGCAGTGTATGAAGTCAGCAGTTTGGCCACAGCCTCTAAAACATTCTGCAGAGGGGGAATCCCCATTTTATACAACTTGGCAGGAGTAAGGTGAGAATGATGAAAAATTTTAAGCTGAATAATGCGGTCTTTAGAGGTTATATTGTAACTTGGGATTTACCCTTTTCTTTAATTTAGGTAGATATCTTTGAGAAGTTCGCTATAACTTTAAGTTACTAGATTATCTTGTTATTAACAGATTCAATTTAACATTATTATAATACCCACATATTTAATGTAGAGTGGAGTGGACTATCTCATCTATCTCCCGTAGCCCCCATCCAGACAGTTGGAATTTTGCATATAAGAGTGGTGTTAATGATTTTATTATATTGCTGTGGCTTATTACAAGGTTATACATGTAAACTTTTCCATCATATTAAATGAATATTTTTCATCTTCATGTTTTTTTTTCTATTAATGTATTGTATGATTGTACAAATACTGTGCTCTCACGAAGAAGTAGATTCTTGGTTTTATAAAACATGTTGAGAATTTATTGTATTCCCTTCATTGATCCATGCAGTAATATTATATATTTAGGTAAAAAATTATAGTACAGATTATTGCAATAAAACGAAAGATTCGCCCCAGGACTTTAAATTAAGTGGGTACCGTTTCCGCCAGTAAACATAACAGTAGTAAATACAGTATAAGGTTTATTCAAGTACAATTTTTTACATGCATAGATATCACTAACAGTTGCCAATTTAAAAAAGATACATAAACAAGAGATATTGGTACATATATGTAATGGCAGTCATAGTACACAGGCATTTTACTACCCAACTAGTTTTGCAAGATCCAGCTCGCTCTTAAGGGGTACCTAGGATGAAAAAAGTATATATTTGGCAATATGGCACAGTATTGATTATAAAGGCACAGGGTAGCAGGGGTTATGGGTCCCCATACTCACCACTGAGCTTGACCATGGCTAACAGGTGTGCAGCTCCAAGACGGCGGCAGCAGGTGCCTCACTAGGGACCTGAGGGGGTGGAGTCAGATGGGACCCCGCCAGGGGCCAAATGGAGAGCAGGCATGGCATGGGAATAGTGCTGTATCCCAAGAGACCTCGTTAGTCCATAAAGAGTATAGGCTGTGAACATAAGTATGTTTGTCAGGCTTCTAAAGTAGTAAAGTAGAATCAATAAGCATTGGCATAAAGATATGTATGTATGATTGAAAGGCCTGGGCCCAAAATGGTAGGGACATGGATATGATAAGAAACATAGGATAGCAGAGGGATACTAACAGGTGACAAGATAGGTACATTGTTACACACATCCACTCCTGAAGAGCGAGCTGGATCTCGCAAAACTAGTCAGGTAGTATGATGCCCGTGTACCATGAATGCCATTACATCTATGTACAGTACCTGCCCACGAGAATGTGTTTCCAGCACGATCCCATCGAGCTGGTTCTCGGCGACAGGGTACTGTACATCTCTCAATGGATGCAATAGGAAAAACACATTTTCCTATTGCAGCGAGCGCGAGAAGTAGGGATGAGCCGAACACCCCCCCGGTTCGGTTCGCACCAGAACCTGCGAACGGACCGAAAGTTTGCACGAACGTTAGAACCCCATTGACGTCTATGGGACTCGAACGTTCGAAATCAAAAGTGCTCATTTTAAAGGCTAATTTGCATGGTATTGTCCTAAAAAGGGTTTGGGGACCCGGGTCCTACCCCAGGGGACATGTATCAATGCAAAAAAAACTTTTAAAAACGGCCGTTTTTTCGGGAGCAGTGATTTTAATGATGCTTAAAGTAAAAAAAAAAAAAGTGAAATATTCCTTTAAATATCGTACCTGAGGGGTGTCTATAGTATGCCTGTAAAGTGACGCGTGTTTCCCGTGTTTAGAACAGTCCCTGCACCAAATGTCATTTTTAAAGGAAAAAATCTCATTTAAAACTGCTTGCGGGTTTAATGTAATGTCGGGTCCTGGCAATATGGATGAAAATCAGTGAGACAAACGGCATGGGCACCCCCCAGTCCATTACCAGGCCCTTTGGGTCTTGTATGGATATTAAGGGGAACCCCGCACCCAAATTAAAATAAGGAAAGGTGTGGGGCCACCAGGCCCTATATACTCTGAACAGCAGTATACAGGCTGTAGGTTTGTTGTTAAGTAGAATCTCTTTGTAATTTTGAACGGGTACATTTTTAACGTGTTTAGCTCCAGCCAAAAAATCTTTTTTAAGCTTTTTGGAAAACATAGGGAAGGGTTATCACCCCTGTGACATTTGTTTTGCTGTCTTTCCTCCTCTTCAGAAGATTTCACCTCACTTTTTGTCCCAATGGATTGGAAAGCATCAGTGGAAAGGAGAAAGGTTTTTCCCATATTAACTCTTACAGGAGAGAATTTCCCTTCCTAGGGGTAGATTTCACTTCCTGTTGTCTCCTTCCGTTTGCAAGTAGGAGTCGTTTGTAAGTTAGTTGTTTGAAAGTAGGGTCCTGCCCTATATACTCAGCAGAAATTTGGGCCTTAGGTGTTGCTGTGGCCACAACACTGTAAGCCCTCACAGGGCTCTGCTGTGAAATATTAGATCAAGAATTGTAATTACATGCCCCTGTTGAACAGGAGCTGAAAAATTAGGCCTTAGGCACTGGTGCTGGTGCCACAACACTGCAACCCCTCACAGACACTCTAGTTGGAATGCAGGAACGAGCCCTGCTGCAAAGTATTGCATCAAAAATTGTAATTACACGCCCCTGTTAAACAAGGGCTGAAAAATTGGGCCTTAGGCACTGGTGCTGGTGCCACAACACTGCAACCCCTCACAGACACTCTAGTTGGAATGCAGGAACGAGCCCTGCTGCAAAGTATTACATCAAAAATCGTAATTACACGCCCCTGTTAAACAGGGGCTGAAAAATTGTGCCTTAGGCACTGGTGGTGGCACCCAGAACCAAAAATGTTCTTACAAGCTATCAGCGTGATGATTGAGGAGGAAGAGGATAATTACTCAGGGATAGTCACTCAGCATCAGCATAGGCAGTCTTTGAAGGGATCTGAGATTTCAAAAAAAATTATTCGGTTACATCAGCATCAGGTGCTTGGTAGCTGGTGGTGATCCAAGACTCATTCATTTTTATGAAGGTCAGTCGATCGACCGAGTCAGTGGACAGACGCACCCTGTGATCGGTTACCACGCCTCCAGCAGCACTGAATGTGCGTTCCGAAAGAACGCTGGATGCAGGACAGGCCAGTAGCTCAATTGCATACTGTGCAAGCTCTGGCCAGTGATCCATCCTCAAGACCCAGTAACCCAGAGGATTTTTGGTGGGAAAGGTGTCCAAGTCTGATCTTGCCCCTAGGTATTCCTGCACCATGTAAAACAGACGCTGGCGATGGTTGCTGGAACCGATCATACCTTGGGGCTGCGGACCAAAAAATTGTCTGAACGCATCGGCCAGACGGCCACCTTCTCCACCGCTCCTTCTTTGACTGACCGAAGCCTCAGCAACACGTTGTCCAGAAACAGGAGTTTGTAACCTCCCAGTCTCTGGGAACGCGTTGCACAGACCTTTCTGCAAGGCCTCCCGAAGATGTTTCATCCTCTGCTCCCTCTGCGATGGCAAGATAAGGTCCGCAACCTTACCCTTGTAACGTGGATCAAGGAGGGTTGCCAGCCAGTATTGGTCCTTCTCCTTGATACCACGAATACGAGGATCCTTACGCAGGCTTTGCAGGATCAGGGAGGCCATGCAGCGTAGGTTTGCTGAGGCATTCGGTCCGGAGTCCTCTGGGTCACTAAGGACGACATGGTCCGCAGCCACCTCCTCCCAGCCACGTACAAGTCCATGTGTTTCTTGGGACTGATCCCTTAAAGACTGCTGCTGATGCTGAGTGCCAGGCTCCACCTCCATACTGACACAATCTTCCTCCTCCTCCTCCTCCTCTTCCTCCTGGTCCTATTCCTGTGTGATCGGCGGGCACGTAGGAACACTGTCTGGATAAAGGGGGCCTTGAGAGCTAAGGAAGTCCTCCTCTTCCTGCCTCTGTTCTGCCTCAAGTGCCCTGTCCATTATTCCACGCAGCGTGTGCTCCAACAGGTGGACAAGGGGGACAGTGTCACTGATGCATGCACTGTCACTGCTCACCATCCTCGTGGCCTCCTCAAATGGTGACAGGACAGTGCATGCATCCCTGATCATGGCCCACTGGCGAGGGGAAAAAAAACCAAGCTCCCCTGACCCTGTCCTGGTGCCATAGTCGCACAGGTACTCATTGATGGCCATCTGCTGCGTGTGCTGCCGCTGCAGCATGGCCAACGTTGAGTTCCACCTGGTGGGCATGTCACAGATTAGGCGGTTCTTGGGCAGGTTAAACTCCTTTTGGAGGTTCGTCAGCCGAGCACTGGCATTATATGACCGGCGGAAATGCACACAGACTTTCCTGGCCTGCCTCAGGACATCCTGTAAGCCCGGGTACCTGCCCAAGAACCGCTGCACCACCAAGTTAAGGACGTGAGCCAAACAGGGCACATGGGTCATTTGTCCCTGTCGGAGGGCAGAGAGGAGGTTGGTGCCATTGTCGCAAACCACCATTCCTGCCTTAAGTTGGCGTGGCGTCAACCACCTCTGAACCTGCCCCTGCAGAGCTGACAGAACCTCTGCCCCAGTGTGGCTCCTGTCCCCCAAGCACACCAGCTCAAGCACCGCATGGCATCTTTTGGCCTGCGTACTTGCGTAGCCCCTTGAACGACTACGGAGCACCGCTGGTTCCGAGGAAGAGGCCATGGAGGAAGAAGAAGAGGAGGGGGTGGAGGAGAGAGGTGTGTCACAATCATTAGCATTTTGGAGGCGTGGTGGCGGAACAACCTCCAACACTACTGCACCTTGTCTTGCATCCTTCCCAGCTGCCAGCAGAGTCACCCAATGCGCCGTGAAACTTAGGTAACGTCCCTGTCCATGCCTGCTGGACCAAGAGTCAGCGGTAATATGCACCTTACCGCTGACCGCCCTGTCCAGCGAGGCATGGACATTGCCTTCCACATGCTGGTAGAGAGCCGGAATTGCCTTCCGTGAGAAAAAGTGGCGTTTGGGTACCTGCCACTGAGGAACCGCACATTCCACAAACTCACGGAAGGGGGCAGAGTCTACCAACTGAAAAGGCAGCAGTTGAAGTGCTAGCAATTTTGCCAAGCTAGCATTCAACCGTTGGGCATGTGGATGGCTGGGAGCAAACTTCTTTCGGCGGTGCAGCAGCTGGGGCAGGGAAATTTGCCTGGTACAATCTGACGTCGGTGTACCAAAATCAGATTGCCCACAAGTATGTGGCTGTGACACACCTAATTCTACACCTTCATTCCTCTCAGTGCAGGTCTCAGAGAGGACTGAAGGTCTAGTGGGGTTGGAAATCTCAGCTGAGGAGCAAGCAGAGGTCCTCTTTGTTCTTTGGTGTGGGTCTTTTAGATACGCTTGCCAACGAACTGCATGGCAGGTCAACATATGTCTGGTCAAGCATGTGGTACCCAAGCGGGAGATGTTTTGGCCACGCGAGATACGCTTGAGACATATGTTGCAAATAGCAGCGGTGCGATCTGATGCACTCATCTCAAAAAAGGCCCACACCAAAGAACTTTTTGAATAACGCGCAGAGACTGCAGCGCCCTGCACATGTGGAGCTTTGGGGTGTGATGCAGTCAATGTGCTGCCCTTAGGCTGGCCCCTGGAGGGCATCCTGCCTCGTTGGTGATGTGCCGCCTCCTCCTCCTCCTCCTCCTCCTCTCTCCTATCAGGCACCCACGTTGAGTCAGTGACCTCATCATCCCCTCCCTCCTCATCACTGGAGCAAACCTGGCAGTATGCTGCAGCAGGGGGAGCATGACTGCCAGATTGCTGTCCTTCTTGGGCACCCCCTCTGTCCGTGCTCGTGTTACTGCCTTCATCGAGCTCAGTATCATCATCAGAGCCTTCCAAACGCTGGGCATCCTCCTGGAGCATGTACCCAACACTGTGGTCAAACAGTTCGAGGGACTCCTCAGGAGGACATGGTGGGGCTAGGGAAGGAGTCACTGATGACATTGAGCCAAGGGAAGAGGCCGCTGCTTTGCCAGACAAATACCCTGGGCATGGGTGAGAGAGGATGAGGAGGATGAGGACGGCTTGGTCATCCACTCGACCAAGTCTTCCGCATGTTGCGGCTCAACATGGCCAGCTGCCGAAAAAAAGGCCAAGCGTGTCCCATGGCCACGTGCTGATGAGGATGCACTGTCTCCACGACCAGCACTAGACACAGAGCCTGCTTGCCCTCTCTTATTGGCTTGTGACTGTCTGCCTCTCCTTCTTGGCCTTCCAGACATACTAATGGCCTGTAGCTGCACTAAGCTGGGATATATATATATATATATATATATATATATATATATATATATATATATATGTACTGATACTGCAGCTAGCAAAATCAACTGCCTGCCTGTAGTATGAGAACACCACCAACCTTCTACAGGTAGCTTTAGCTGAACACTGTGAGGTGGACGCACCCCACTAACTTGTAGGTTTAGCTGAACACTGTGAGCAGGGCGCACCCCACTAACTTGTAGGTTTAGCAGAACACTGTGAGCAGGACGCACTGCACTAACTGTAAATAGTCTAGCTGCCTGACTGTGGTACTAATAGGATCAAAAGAACACCAGCAATTTTCTTTAAAATACTGTAACAAGACAAGCCTGCCTGTCAGTAAGAAGATAACAGGAACGGATCTAGCTGAACACTGTGAGCAGGACGCACCCCACTAGCTTGTAGGTTTAGCTGAACACTGTGAGGTGGACGCACCCCACTAACTTGTAGGTTTAGCTGAACACTGTGAGCAGGACGCACCCCACTAACTTGTAGGTTTAGCAGAACACTGTGAGCAGGACGCACTGCACTAACTGTAAATAGTCTAGCTGCCTGACTGTGGTACTAATAGGATCAAAAGAACACCAGCAATTTTCTTCAGGTAGCTGTATTTACTGTAACAAGACAAGCCTGCCTGTTAGTAAGAAGATAACAGAAACGGATCTAGCTGAACACTGTGAGCAGGACGCACCCCACTAGCTTGTAGGTTTAGCTGAACACTGTGAGGTGGATGCACCCCACTAACTTGTAGGTTTAGCTGAACACTGTGAGCAGGACGCACCCCACTTACTTGTAGGTTTAGCAGAACACTGTGGGCAGGACGCACTGCACTAACTGTAAATAGTCTAGCTGCCTGACTGTGGTACTAATAGGATCAAAAGAACACCAGTAATTTTCTTTAAATTACTGTAACAAGACAAGCCTGCCTGTCAGTAAGAAGATAACAGGAACGGATCTAGCTGAACACTGTGAGCAGGACGCACTGCACTAAATGTAAATAGTCTAGCTGCCTGACTGTGGTACTAATAGGATCAAAAGAACACCAGTAATTTTCTTCAAAATACTGTAACAAGACAAGCCTGCCTGTCAGTAGGAATATAACAGGAACGGATCTAGCTGAACACTGTGAGCAGGACGCACTGCACTAAATGTAAATAGTCTAGAAGATAACAGGAACGGATCTAGCTAAACTGAATACAGTGTATATATATATATATATATATATGCAACACCTGGGATGCATATATATACACAATACACTTTAAGTGCAGCTAACTGACTGACTGTCCTGCCTAATCTAGCTAACTCAAATGAAATGACACTGTCTCTCTCTCTCTCTAAGCACACCGGAACACACTGCACAGGGCCGCCGTGCAGGCGGCCTTATATAGTGTGGGGCGTGTACTAAATCCCCTGAGCCATAATTGGCCAAAGCCTCCTTGGCTTTGGCCAATTATGGCTCTCTGTTAAGGCGGCGCTGTGATTGGCCAAGCATGTGGGTCATAGTGCATGCTTGGCCAATCATCAGCAAGCAATGCACTGCAATGCCGCAGTGAATTATGGGCCGTGACGCGCCACACGAATTTGGCGCGAACGGCCCATATCGTTCGCAATTCGGCGAACGTTCGAACAGCCGATGTTCGAGTCGAATATGGGTTCGACTCGAACACGAAGCTCATCCCTAGCGAGAAGGATTTCCTCTCCAAGAGCATACCAGGCCTTTTAGTTCTGGTATGGATTCTAAGGGGAATCCCCTACGCCGAAAAAATGGCGTGAGGGTCCCCCCAAGATCCATACCAAAATCCATCCCAGACCCGAGGCATGATTGGACTGTGACATCACCCGGTGACCACGCCCCATGCCTACATAAATCGTTGCACACCGCGCACATGGCATTACAACGGGAGAGAGTGTTGTGTCAACATCAGAAGAAGAGAAGAGGGAAGAAGACGACGGAGAAGACAATGCTAGCAAAAGAGCGGCAAAAGAGCAGAAGATAGCGGAGGAGCCCGACAGAAGAACCGGAGAGTGGGAGAAGAACCGCAGACTGGGAGAAGAGGCCGGAGAGTGGGAGAAGAGACCAGAGAGAGTGGAGGAGTCAGAAGAGACGCCCGAAGTCACAAGAGACCCCCGGAGCTGCCTAATAAATTACTTTAAAAACCTGTCTAGTGTGTTTTTATTGACACTTTTTCTCATCAGGTGAATGGGTAGGGGTACGATGTTCCCCCATACTCATTCACATAGGGTGGGGGGCCGGGATCTGGATTCCGATAAGCCCCCCGCCCGCAGACACCGACAACCAACGGCCAGGGTTGTCGGGAAGAGGCCCTTCTCCTCATCAACATTGGGACAAGGTGCTTTGGGGAGGGGGGGCCCGCAGGGCCCCCCTCCCCCAAAGCACCCAACCTCCCATGTTGAGGGCATGCTGCCTGGTATGGTTCAGGAGGGGGGGTGCTCGTCCCCACCCCCTTTCCTGACCGTCCGGGCTGTGTGCTCGGATAAGGGTCTGGTATGGATTTTGGGGGGACCCCAACGTCGATTTTTTGGTGTAGGGGTTCCGCTTAAAATCCATACCAGACCTAAGGGCCTGATATGCCCCTGGGGGGGAACCCACGCTGTTTTTTTTCATTTAAAATTTGGCGTGGCATTCCCCCTCATGATTCATATCAGACAGCTGTCAGCACTGCCTGTCGCTCATCGCGAAAGGAAAAAAAGTTTTCCTTTCCTGATCAGCGAGCCAGCGCGACATGCACAGTACCCTGTCACCGAGAACCAGCGCGATGGAAACACAATTTCGCGGTCAGGTACTGTAGGATAGCAGAAGGATACTAGCAAGTAACAAGATAAAAAGGAGAGGAGAGAGAAGTGGATTGTGAATTGTGTGGTGGGATCTGTGATGTCAAAAAACAAAAATAAATAAAAATAAGTGCTCAAAAGATGAACTGTATATGAGATATGTAGGTGTGCCTAAATGTAGTAAGTATCAATAAGTGAATTATAGTAAGTACCTGGGTATGAAGAATATCTTGAGTATAATGCCCTGTACACACAGTCGGATTTTCCGATGGAAAAAGTGCGATCGAATTGTGTTGTCAGAAATTCTGATCGTGTGTGGGCTCCATCAGACTTTTTCCGTCTGAATTTCTGACACATAAAGTTTGAGAGCAGGATATAAAATATTCCGACAACAAAATCCGATCATTTAAATTCAGATCGTGTGTACATAAATCTGACGCACAAAGTGCCATGCATGCTCAGAATAAATTAAGAGACGAGAGCTATTGGCTACTTCCCCATTTATAGTCCCAACATACATGTTTTAAATCACCGCGTTCAGAACAATCAGATTTTTCAACAACTTTGTGCGACCGTGTGTATGCAAGACAAGTTTGGCCCAAAATCCGTCGGAAAAAATCCGATGGATTTTGTTGTCGGAATGTCCGATCAATGTCCGATCGTGTGTACAGGGAATAAGAGTAATGAAACACAGCAGGCAACCTCCACAGCTGTGTGTGTCCTCAGTGAAGAGTGCAATTGAATCCAGGCCATGCCTGACCTCCAATTTAACCCCGGAAGAGCCCAGGTGGCTCTGCCCCCAATGCCATGTATGGATGGCTGACATGTGAGCGCTGGAAGCATCCACCATCATAGGGAGGTACTCAAATGCGGACACACCCCCAAGCCATCAGATGATAATGCGTCCAGCTGTGACGACGTCCGTAAAGTTGCAGACGCCACGCCTCTGGCGCCTAAACATGGCGCTGATGTGTAGGTGTCCCCATCCGCCCAAAAGCAGATGGGGACAGCAGGAGACACAGAAAAGCCTCCCTTTATACACATTGCAGCTCCCAGTGCGTACAGAAAACGCTAACGCCAACCAAAGAATCGCACAACAAGAAGCCAGGGTATATAACAATACTGGGATAAAAAATGTGTTGGAGGATGAATAGCTAGTATAGCATCAAAATGTAGTAGTTGTTTATACATGTATATACTGGTGGGTGTCTTCCACCCGGGTTCAATATAAAGAAAGGGGAAAGGTCTGGTGTCCCCAGTAACACACTTCCATTCCTGAAACATAATAAAATGAAGGATTTGCCCCAGGACTTTAAATGAAGTGCTAAATGGTTGCGCAGCTGGCACACAGCATTCCAGCGGGAGAGAGTGTCGTGTCAACATCGGAAGAAGAGAAGAGGGGACAAGACAGAGCAGAAGACAGGGCCCCCGCTAGCAAAAGAGCTGGAAGAAGATAGCAGGGGAGTCCAGCAGAAGATACTGGAGAAGAACCGGACAGCGGCAGAAGACCGGGCCCCTGCTAGCAAAAGAACTAGAAGAAGATAGCGGAGGGGCCCGGCAGAAGAGGCCGAACACCGGGAGAAGAGTCCGAACGCCAGGAGAAGAAGCCAAACACCGGGAGAAGAGGCTGGAGAGAGCAGAGAAGTCGGAAGAAGACCCCCGAAGTCAGAAGAAGACCCTGAAGTTGGAAGAAGACCCCCGGAGCTGCCTAATAAATTACTTTTAAAACCTGTGTAGTGTGTTTTTTTTATTGACACTTTTTTTCCTAGGTGAATGGGTAGGGGTACCATGTACCCCATACTCATTCACATAGGGTGGGGGGCCGGGATCTGGGGGCCCACTTATTAAAGGGGGCTCCCGGAATCCGATAAGCCCTCCCCCCGCAGACCCCGACAACCAATGGCCAGGGTTGTCGGGAAGAGGCCCTTGTCCTCATCAACATGGGAACAAAGTGCTTTGGGGTGGGGGGGCCCACAGGGCGCTCCCCTCCCCCAAAGCACCCAACCCCCATGTTGAGGGCATGCGGCCTGGTATGGTTCAGGAGGGGGGGGCGCTCGGCGCTGGCTCCTGCGACAGGGCTTGCAGGTGTCAAATCTCGCCGATAAATCTTGCTTCTTCCACACCGCTGAAGGTATCTTTATTGAAAGATTACAATCCAAAAACAGTCATATTTTATGCATAGAAAACAGGGAAGAACAGCTAACGCGTTTCACATCACAACAGATGCTTAGTCATAGCTGTGATCTATGAATACGCATCTGTATTGATGTGAAACGTGTTATGCCCTGTACACACGGTCGGACTTTCCGACAGAAAATGTGCGATCGGAGCTTGTTGTTGGAAATTCCGACCGTGTGTGGGCTCCATCGGACATTTTCCATCGGATTTTCCGGCACACAAAGTTTGAGAGCAGGCTACAAAATTTTCCGACAACAAAATCTGATCGCGTCAATCCCGACTGTGTGTGGACAATTCCGACGCACAAAGTGCCACGCATGCTCAGAAGAAATTCCGAGATGGAACTGCTCGGTCTGGTAAAATTAGCGTTCGGAATGGATATAGCACTTTCGTCAGGCTGCAATGTTTTAAATTGTTCAATGCAGCGCACTCTCTTCTTCTTTATAATGCTAGAAGAACAAAGTAGTTTTGCTGCTCGTATTCACACAGACTTCTCACAAACTTCTTTCTTTATTATTTATCGTGATTTCATCAATATATTTAGATTTGTCACATCTGACCAAAAAGATATTTATTTTTATTTTTTTTTTTTTTAGTTTTGCATTGTTTTCAAGCCTGATTTTTTTTTTTTGGGTTTGTATTGTTTTCAAGCCTGATCTTGTTGTTAATTATTTTTATTTTTTGATTTTACATCCTGTCCTGAATATTTTTGTGTGTGTTTTGTGTGTCAAGTTACCACAACACCATTATTATCTTGTATTATTTAATATCAAGGAGATTGCTTGGTGTTGGTGTCCCTTGTTAATTTCACATTGTATTTTTGAAATGTACCTGAATCCTCACAAACAAACTGTCCTTTTTGAAGGAAAACACACATAGGCGAGTATAAATGAAACGAAAATTCCTTTATTAAGGGCTCAGAACCAAACAAAGAGGGAGGCAACGCTGGATAAACATCATACATTGGTGAAGCCTTTGACCCCCAGGGCACACATCAATTATTTTACAGCAAAATTGGTGGCCTGAGGAGTCCACATCTAAGGGAGTGCAGTCTGGTCCAGAAGTCCCAGAGATCATGAAAGCAGCAGATGACATGTATGTTCCCAGGCTGTGGTTATACAAGAGGCCGCATATTTGGTGAGACCAGACTGAACCCAGGTCATCACTCTCTGGTCTTCCTTAGACGCTTCCTTCCACGCTGTGGCTCTGGTGTTGGAGGTGTGGCAGGAGGAGGAGTATGACCTGGAGGAGGAGGAGGAGGAGGACTATGGGGGAGCTGACAAATGTGGGTTGCTGTCATGAACAGGTGTGACCAGAACCGTGTGATCTGCGACAGAGGACACCCAAACGTATATAAGTGAAAATATAATAATTTATTAAAGAAAGTGAGTAATATAATACAACCAACTCCAATATGACACAGTGCAATAACCAACCACAGACAGAGACCCACAAATAACAACAGATAGATAAGTGCAATAAATGGGAAATACCAGGTTCATAAACAATAGCCAGGCCAGGGTCATACACAGCAGATCAGCAGATGGACAAGGGATGTTCCAGAGACGTAAACGTAAGCCAGGCCAAGGTCATACACAGGGAGATCAGCAGATGGGGGAAGGAACGCAGGACAGGGAGAGGATAGATGGGTCAGACTGCAGGCAGGGATACAAGGTAACAGGTGGGACAGGATAGGGTCCGAGACAGGATCAGGTTCAGGGCACAGGATCAGGATTGCAAGCAGGTCAGGAGGCAATGAAGAAATCAAGGCAAACATGTGAATGTTTGCCGGGTATTTATAGGCCTATGATTGGCCTCAAGTGACACCTGATTGTAGGAGGTACTGTCTGCTCCACACTGCCAGGATCCATCCGCTGGTGGATGCCAGTACTGCGGCCCAAAGATGATATATTATTAACAGGGAAAAGCTCTCCTGACAGTTCCAAACTGCCAGGAGACACCTGCTGGTGGACCTCAGTACTGCATGCCAAATAACAGGTCTTACCAGCGGATGGAACATTTCCTGACAGTACCCCCCCTCAAAGGAGCGACCTCCGGACGCTCCAACCAGCCGTTGCTGGGGAAAGTCCATGGTGTCCAGCTGGGCAGTGGGCACATCAGGCTGGGCAGCGGACAGGAACACTCCAGGCTGGGCAGCGGACGGGAACACTCCAGGCTGGGCAGCGGACGGGAACACTCCAGGCTGGGCAGCGGACGGGAACACTCCAGGCTGGGCAGCGGACGGGAACACTCCCGGCTGGGCAGCGGACGGGAACAACTTGAGCTGGGCAGCAGACGGGAACAACTTGAGCTGGGCAGCAGACGGGAACAACTTGAGCTGGGCAGCAGACGGGAACAACTTGAGCTGGGCAGCAGATGGGAACAACTTGAGCTGGGCAGCAGGCTCCGGGTCATCAAGCTGGGCAGCAGGCTCCGGATCATCGAGCTGGGCAGCAGGCTCCGGGTCATCGAGCTGGGCAGCAGGCTCCGGGTCATCGAGCTGGGCAGCAGGCTCCGGGTCATCGAGCTGGGCAGCAGGCTCCGGGTCATCGAGCTGGGCAGCAGGCTCCGGGTCTTCAAGCTGGGCAGCTGGCATGGGCACTTCAAGCTGGGCAGCTGGCATGGGCACTTCAAGCTGGGCAGCTGGCATGGGCACTTCAAGCTGGGCAGCTGGCATGGGCACTTCAAGCTGGGCAGCTGGCATGGGCACTTCAAGCTGGGCAGCTGGCATGGGCACTTCAAGCTGGGCAGCTGGCATGGGCACTTCAAGCTGGGCAGCTGGCATGGGCACTTCAAGCTGGGCAGCTGGCATGGGCACTTCAAGCTGGGCAGCTGGCACCGAGACATCAGGCTGGAGGGCAGACACCCGGACATCAGGCTGGAGGGCAGACACCCGGACATCAGGCTGGAGGGCAGACACCCAGACATCAGGCTGGAGGGCAGACACCCAGACATCAGGCTGGAGGGCAGACACCCGGACATCAGGCTGGAGGGCAGACACCCGGACATCAGGCTGGAGGGCAGACACCCGGACATCAGGCTGGAGGGCAGACACCCGGACATCAGGCTGGAGGGCAGACACCCGGACATCAGGCTGGAGGGCAGACACCCGGACATCAGGCTGGAGGGCAGACACCCGGACATCAGGCTGGAGGGCAGACACCCGGACATCAGGCTGGAGGGCAGACACCCGGACATCAGGCTGGAGGGCAGACACCCGGACATCAGGCTGGAGGGCAGACACCCGGACATCAGGCTGGAGGGCAGACACCCGGACATCAGGCTGGAGGGCAGACACCCGGACATCAGGCTGGGAGGCTGGCACATCAGGCAGGGAGGCTGGCACATCCGACTGGGAAGCTGGCACATCCGACTGGGAAGCTGGCACATCCGACTGGGAAGCGGGAGCAGGCTGGGTTACTGGCAGGATTGTATGAGTGGGGAAGAACTTCCGTTTTTTCTTTGGCTTAACTGCTGGAGATCTGTAGGTGGCTGTAGGACTGTAGACAGGAGGTGAGGCATACTGAAAGGAAAGGCTGGGATATGGCAAGGAAGGGGGAACAGCAGCCAGAGGGAGTTCTTGTGGGGAAGTTGCAGATATTAGAGAAGAGGCAGGTGGGTTAAAGGCAGGATAGGTACAGGAAGTAGAAACAGGGCATTGATACTTGGTGGGGAGCAGGGTATATTGGGCTGTAGCTGAGGTTGCCATGAGCGATGGGGGAATAGATTCTTGGGAAGGCAGGTGATTAATGGCAGGGCTGGGTTGTTGTGGCTTGGCTAAATTAAGGAGATCTGACCATGCCTGTAGCACAGGATGAACAAACATTGATTCACACACAGCCTGATTAACCAGCGATTGCACTGAATGGATGCAATCAGACAACACCTGCTGTGAACAAGAGGCATAACGTTCCATGAAAAAGGCTGGGTCATCCTCTAATAACCACACCAGAGACTCAACCTGATCAAAACTGAAGGGGGGAGAAAAATCATCCCTGCCCTCTGGAGTACTGGACAAGGCTAGCTCTGCACACAGCTGGATCAGAGGCTGAACATTTTCAAATAGCAATCTACCCTGATCAACCAGAGTATGGGCCAGACGGATACACTCCAGGAGCTGATCCCTGGCCCACTCTTTCAATACCAGACGACAGTAATTGTTATCCTCCAACACCAGTGAGGCAAGGAGAACAACTGTTTCTGATTGCATTTTAATAGCACTACAATGGTTCCTTTGCGCAGTCACTTCTGGTCAGAGATGGCCTTGATTTACTGTCATGAACAGGTGGGGCCAGAACCGTGTGATCTGCGACAGAGGACACCCAAACGTATATAAGTGAAAATATAATAATTTATTAAAGAAAGTGAGTAATATAATACAACCAACTCCAATATGACACAGTGCAATAACCAACCACAGACAGAGACCCACAAATAACAACAGATAGATAAGTGCAATAAATGGGAAATACCAGGTTCATAAACAATAGCCAGGCCAGGGTCATACACAGCAGATCAGCAGATGGACAAGGGATGTTCCAGAGACGTAAACGTAAGCCAGGCCAAGGTCATACACAGGGAGATCAGCAGATGGGGGAAGGAACGCAGGACAGGGAGAGGATGGATGGGTCAGACTGCAGGCAGGGATACAAGGTAACAGGTGGGACAGGATAGGGTCCGAGACAGGATCAGGTTCAGGGCACAGGATAAGGATTGCAAGCAGGTCAGGAGGCAATGAAGAAATCAAGGCAAACATGTGAATGTTTGCCAGGTATTTATAGGCCTATGATTGGCCTCAAGTGACACCTGATTGTAGGAGGTACTGTCTGCTCCACACTGCCAGGATCCATCCGCTGGTGGATGCCAGTACTGCGGCCCAAAGATGATATATTATTAACAGGGAAAAGCTCTCCTGACAGTTCCAAACTGCCAGGAGACACCTGCTGGTGGACCTCAGTACTGCATGCCAAATAACAGGTCTTACCAGCGGATGGAACATTTCCTGACAGTTGCACATGTGATTTGGCCCCTCAACCCCTTATTTAAAAACTCACATAGGAGTCATTGGCCCTCCTCCATCTGTATCATTTTGCATGCAGTTATGGCAGCAAAGTCCTCCTCCACACTGTGGGGTGTTCTGAAGGCCTCAGTAGCCTTCCAAAATAGGCCTATGGCAGCTTCCTCCAGGTTACTCCTCTTCCTGACACTTTTTGGTTGAAGGCGGAGGGGAGGGACCTGGGTATCGGGCAGCCTACTTGGCCCGGCCACCTCCTGGCTGAGACTTCCCTGTGTATGAAAAAGGGACATGGTTTTAGTTTTTGCTTCATCAATCACAATCATAAATTAGTACTCCAAACTAACATATATTTAACATCATTGATTGGACAACCAGCAATATTTAGAGAAATGCTATACCTGGCTCAAGCTGGGCTCCTCCACATGTTGCTACCTGGAAGGCCCAGGTTGGACGTCAGAAGCCTCAGCTGGGGGGGAAAGGAAGCATGCAAGGAAGAGTGGAGAGTGCTGGCCTGGGTTCAGTCTGACCTGCCAGAAAATGCAGTCTGTCATAGTACCACAGCCTGGGGACATATCATCTGCAGCTCCTAATCTCTGGGAATCCTGGACCTTCTTGTGCTCCCTTAGATAAGTGCTTCTCAGGCCACCAATTAGGATCTTCAAATAGGTGATGTCTGCCGTGGGATTCACGGTCTTCACAAATTGCAGCAATTTATCCAGCGCTGCCTTCCTCTTTGTTTGGTTCTTATAATCAGGGTGGTTTATCTGCCACAGACAGGGCAGCTCCCTGGACATATCTATGAAGATTGGCATAAAGTCATGATCCGTCAAGATATCCATTTTAACTGCAAGACACAACACAAGACAAACCCTAATGTCAGCCTAAATTCTTCTAAACTTGTCCAAATACAGGCCTCAATCTAGAAGCAGTATAGGCCCAATTTTAAATCTTACCTTCGTTATCACGATCGGCGCCTCTGATACTCCTTCCTCCGCTCACAGATCGTACATACTACGCACGCGTGTTACACTTTATAGACACTGCGCATGAGTGAAACTCCACCCGCCCCTGACATTCTTTCTAGTCTATCCCCCCCCTTCTCGTTCGTCGCAGTAGGGAGGAGCACATGGCGGAGACAGAGCAGATGTCTGATAATTACACCAACGAGAAGGAGGAGGAGGAAAGCCCAGAGCCTGAAATGTCCCGATCCAGAAGGAGACGATTTAAGGCATCAAATATGTCCTTTGTGGAGATGGTGGAGATGGTCGATATCCTGAAGAAGGCCGACTATGACGGGAAGTATGGACCTTACCCCAACCCCAATGTCAGAAAGGCCAAGATCATGGCGAAAGTGGTCAAGAGTCTGCACCGGAATTTTGGGATATGACGATCCAAGGATCAACTCAGGAAGCAGTGGTCAGACCTAAAATTAAGGGAGCACGATCAGTATAGAAGGATCAGGAGAGTGCTGCAAAAAAGTAAGTAGTTGTGATGTGTTCCTTTTCTTTATTTTTATTATGTTCGTGCTGCTCCATGTGCTTTTCTTTACTGTTGTACAGTTTAAAATGGCAACTTTCATGTTCATGGGCACATTGTTCATTCGTATGAAACATTGTTCGTTTGGCCTAGAAAACACCATTGTTTTGGCCATATGCATTTGAATACATTTTTTATGGCCTACTTCTCTTAAAATAATTTTGTTGTGTAGATGGGTTTGTAACAAGAATGTCATGCAAACTAGATTCTGTGTAAGGAGAGGACACTCAGCAGCAGTTTTCACATCTGGACGCTGGAGCACTAGCGTGGGACATCAGAACACCCTTTTTATTAGGGGGTCCCACACAGGTGCTCCAGTGCATACTATAGGGGTGTCGCCATCTGTGAAGCTTGTACAAAACAGGTAAGTATTCAAGCTTGACAAAGGGAAAAAAATATTTCTTCATCTTGTAACTCTGGCAAAATAGACAATTGTACCCCACTTCCAAACAATGTTTCATATTCCTATTTCTGCCATCAAATATCTGTGTGCTAAGTATACCTATTTTTTTTACATAGGGGAGAAAAGACTCGGAGGACACTCCTCATCCGAGGAGACCACAGACCCCCCACCTCAGGAAGAAGTGGAGATCCCACAAAGCCAACATGAGGAGGAGGAGGAAGGAGACATGGTGGAAATAGTCACCACAACAGGTGAGTTTCTGCGACCACAGGCTCAGGTAAGAGATGGATGCCAGCATATTTATAATACATGGTGTGTTTTTGTTTCTATCTTTTTAGGTGATCGTGATGTTGTGGATCCAGGTCATTTCACCTCTGAAAGTGCACAGATCCTGATCGGGGAGATCATGGGGTATAATAGGGACTTGGAAAACATCCAGAAAAACATTAATGATGTTCAAAAAAAAATGAAGAACATCATTGATGGTTTAGGGATAGTTTAAAACCCCTCTAAATCCTTTCCCTTTTTTGTGCTTTTTGGGATCTAAAAATTTCTCACATTTTTTGACATATTCGAGAAAAGCCAAATTTTGAAGATGCACACAGTGTGTCAACATGTGCTATCTGCCATCACAGGAGATCAATGTATGCGTTTTGTGGGTGCCCTTCCTCAATAATAAAGTAGCTGGGAGGAAGGGGTTGCACCCCCAAAACACGTCCATTGATCCCCCATGATGGCAGCTAGCACATGTTCACATTCGGCAATTTGTGTGCATCTTCAAAATTTGGCTTTTCTAGGGGTGACTTCATCCCATCTGAATGGGATATCAAACACAGTTTCTAAATACTCATGTCTGATATTGCCTTCAATTTCTTTAAAAGTTGAACTTTGTAAGTTCCAAATTGGTGTCTTTCTTGTTGGTATTATACATGCCTGTTTTACCTTAAATGGACATTTCTACTTTTAGTAATGTGACCCAAAAAATTGTTATACAACAAACATGTTGGTTTGTTTTAAAAAAACCTTTTCTAAATGCACATGTGATTGTGCTGGTATTAAAAAGATTGATAATCAAGAATGTGTGGATTATTGTTTCAAAACTTTTGTTTTGCTCAAATTGGTGTTTTCTGTGACAGTGGGGGTTATTTCCTAAGGGAAAATCCACTTTGCACTACAAGTGCATTTTCAGTGCAGTTTCAAGTGCACTTGTAGTGCAAAGTGTCTTTGCCTTTAGTAAATAACACCCAACAGTGCTTTGTAATGTTACACAATCACGCCATTTTCAGGACTCACCACATTTCTGTCAGGGTCAGTTAAAAGAAACACAAGCAGTAAATGTCACCAAAGATTTTAGTAGTTAAAATGATTTTTTTATTTTAAAAATGTTTCAGACATTGTCTGGCATATTGATGGCCCCCCTACAAAATAGTCAAGGTATCTAAGACGGACCTCACGGGCACTCAGGGGGGGCAAGCCAGGACGGCCACTTTCAAGCGCCGTCAGGATTGGTTCATTATGAATTCTGGCCTCAGGCCCAATTGAGGCAGCATAGTTGGCAGAATTTTGCCTTAAAAAGTTATGTAGAACACAGCACGCCAGGACGATATGATTCAGTTTGTACTCCGCCATGTGTATGGGTGTAAGAAATAGGGGGAACTGGCTGGCCATGATTCCAAATGTGTTCTCCACCACTCTTCTGGCCAGCCGGTAATTAAAAACCCTCTGATCCAGGGTGAGGGTCCTCATAGGGAATGGCCGCATAACATGGTCCCCCAGCGCAAACGCTTCATCAGCAACGAAGATGAATGGGAGTCCTTCCACATTGTCTTCTGGAGGTGGCAAGTCCAAGCTGCCATTCTGGAGACACCTGTAGAACTCCATCTGGGCGATGACTCCACCATCGGACATCCGGCCATTCTTCCCCACGTCCACATACAGGAACTCATAAGTAGCCGACACCACCGCCAACATCACAATACTATTGAACCCCTTATAGTTGTAATAGTATGACCCCGAGTTGGGTGGTGGGACGATGTGGACATGTTTCCCATCAATTGCCCCTCCGCAGTTAGGAAAGTCCCACCGCTGGGCAAAGTGGGAGGCCACAGTCTGCTATTCCTGTGGGTTGGAAGGAAACTGTGGAGTCAAACAAGAAAAAAAAATAATCATTTTGCACCTAAACAGGGAAAGCAGATTAGACACAAACATTCTTGGCCAACATCAGTATAACATTTATTTTAGGGAGTTTGGAAAGACCAAGGTATAAGGTCCAACTATCAGATTCCCCCTCCCCCCTCTCATGGGCCATTTCTAACATTTTAAGGGGGAGATGTTTTGGACAGGTAACCCTCTCCACTGCATTGAGAGATGAATGCCTAAATAATGTGTATTACTTTGGCCAGCCCCTCCTTACTTACACTATTGACAGCCCACTGGACAGGTAAGAAGTGTCATAATACAAAGATATAAATACACATTATACACATTTTAGCACATTTGGACATTCTGCTATTACCTATCAAGATAATAATAGTATACAAAAACTTTAAACAGTTTCATTTGAAAGTATACAGGCAGGCCCTTGCACTACATGCTTTGGGGAATTCACCCATAAATATGACCACAAAAGAGATGGGTATAGTGTGTATGGGTTTGGCAAAGTCAGCAGATAGATGATTGAGGATAGATAGAGAATTGGTATCAGCTGACTTAGCAGTTGGGGGAGGGAGGATTCCAAATGATTTGGAGACCCAAAAAAAGCCTCTGGCACTCTGCCTGAATTTAAAGCACAAATCACATTTTTCAACATTTTAGGGGGTTTTTAGGGTAAAGCACTACTATGGAGCTGACAAAATACACTGTTAAGTGATTACATGAGGTGAATATAGGGTCAGGAGACCATGCTGGGGAGGTAAGTGAAGGCAAATATGCATGAAGGACAAAAAAAAATTACATAAAAATCCAGCATGCATGAGGACAAAGGGGACATTCACAGCATATTACAATCATGGTAATTAGGGGATGAGGAAAAAAATACAATATATTATCAAACATTAAATGCAATAAAATGTGATATTAAAGGATTAATCTTACCTTAATATAATCCTTCTGCAGGACCTGGATGATGGCAGAACAGGTCTCCGGGATAATGATCCCCAGAGCCTGGGGGGAGTTGCCTGTCGAGAACTTCAAGTCCTGCAGGCTTCTCTCCGTCGCCAAGTACCGCAGGGTGGCGACTAGCCTCTGCTCCGGAGTGATGGCTTACCTCATGCAGATATCCGGCCTGCTAATATAAGGGGTCAGCAAAGCCAACAAATGATGAAATACGGGGTCCGTCATCCGAAGAAAGTTCCTGAAATCATCAGGATTATTCTCACGGATCTCATGGAGCAAAGGCATGTGACAGAATTGGTCACGCTGAAGCAACCAATTCTTGGTCCACAAACTCCTCCCCACCCTGTTCATGGACTGGGCTTGTGTCAAGGTAAGGACCCCAACACCAAGCCCCCGCACAGCATGAACTCTACGAGGAGTACGTATACGCAACATGGCTAGAAAACGGTCGGCTGCTCAGAACGAAGTAACAGAACGCACTGAAGAACAGCAAGGCCTGTGAAGAGCGACCTGAAAAACAGCAACGAGTGGACAAGAACGCACTGAATAATCCAATACGAACTGACTGCACGCACTGAAGAGCAGATACAAACCCACAAGCACAAACTGAACAGCAGAAAACGATCTGAAAACCACGAGTCTGAAAAAGCGCAAATCGTCTCTCACCAAACTTTTACTAACACAAGATTAGCAAAAGGAGCCCAAAGGGTGCCACGTTTAGTTCAGAACTGCCCTTTTCTAGTCTCGTCGTTTCAATAAAGTAGCCTTCAGCGGTGTGCGGCCGTGAGGGATTGTTCCTTCCTTACTTTGTTATAGGTGTTGTCAATGTTTCTATAATATGTTTATACTGTTCAAATATTCACGGTGTTAATTTTCAATAGGAGTTCTGTAATTTCTCAGGTTGCCAGTAAAAAATGTGCTCCACCAGTAAATTTTCCATGTATTGTCGGTAACAAATTCTGCGGGGAGGTTGGCAACCCTGCATGGAGGTATCATAGAATATAGAACGTTAACATACATCAGTCTTTTTACAGGGTTTTATTATGATCTGATAATACTATTTTAGCAGTGACACTTGTTTGTACCTGTAAAGTCCCATGTGTTTTTATTTTTTTATTTTTATACAATATACCAAGAATGTTGGGAAACCCCATGAGGGAAAGTCTATGGAATCCATGCATAATGAATTTCTTTGTAATCTCAAAAAATACACTAGGGGGGGTATTTACTAAAACAGTATCAGGTGCAGCTCCGCAGAGAAACCAATCAGCTAGGTTTTATTGTTTAACCACTTGCCGACCAGCCGCCGTCATTATGCAGCGGAAGGACAGCTGTCGCTGTACCTGTACGGCGGCTTGCGCAGGCGCATATCCAAACAAGAAGACTCACTGCTCCAGGTGAGATTTGAAAGTCTTATGATCTGGACAGGTGCATCTGCATGTAGTCAATAAAAGAAGAAATGGTCGCACTCTGTGCTCGATCAAAATTCTTTTATTCAGAACATCCCAAAGTGTTGACAGAAAGCTAGTAGATGCATTTCACACATTCCAAGTGCGCTTAATCATTACACAGAAAGAGCAGGATAGATCTCATTATAAAGCTCCACCTAGTTGTATAGCAGGTGACACTAATCATTAAATTGCATGCTTCCTGTTATGTGATACACATAGAAACTAAGAAAACAGAAAAACCTACAGCAAAGCACACACAACCTACAGCAAAAGCACACACATATTTGTATGTATCGCATCTCGCATATAGAGTAGTGTAAAGTAGAACAATCGTATATAGTGAAAAGATGTTTTTTTTTAATGTATACATATATTAGTGAATAGAGATAACATACTCAAGAACACACACCATAAAACCATTGTAATCACCATATTGGATTAAAACAAGTCAGTGTAACCCATCGTAGATCATCCCTTAATAGGAGTATGCATGCACTCATCACACACACATATAAATATTTATATGTGCAATCGCACATGCACACACCAGTAGAATATCTCCCTCCATCATAAAAACATTAATCAACATATATTACTATATATGGTACATAACTCCAGGGAGATAATTCAAGAAGATTCTCCATAGCCCCCAATGGAACAACGGAGAAAGGGTGGGCAATAGAGGGCAGAGTAAGAAGGGAAAAAATAAAAAAGATAGAGCAGTAAGAGAAATGAGGCTATATTAAAATTATCAATGAATATGTATCAATCTATATGTAGTCAGTAAAAACCGACATATGTCAACCCATATCTCTTTATGTTCATTCAACACCAAACACAGTGAAACACATAAAGAGCACTGGGTGGAGGGAAAGACAAGCGCAGTAAATATAAGGCCAAATTCTCAACCGCCCTCCATCAACTCTCTTTCTCTCTATATATATATGCAAATGCACATTCCTATGTGTATGTAGTACATGTCTTAGGCTGGATTCACACCTATGCATTTTAGTGCTTTTTGCATTTTGCAGATTTGTACTACAGAACGTGTTCCATAGGAAACCATGTTAAATGGATTGTAGTGCAAATCTGCAAAATGCAAAAAGCACTAAAAATGCATAGGTGTGAATCCAGCCTAAGACGGACCCCAAAAAGTAAGAATGAAAATATGAAATAATGAAAAAATTATGAAAAACATTTTATTGAAAAAAAAAAAATATATATATATATATATATATATATATATATATATATATATATATATATATATATATATATATATATATATGAAAAAATATATAACAAAAAGCAACAAAAATAAATAAAGAAGGATGAATAAATCATTATATGGTTATTTTTGAGTATTAATGTTAATACTTTGTCGCAGAGAGTGTAGGGATGTGGGGTGGGATGTGGGATGCGAGTCTGGAACTGGAATATCCAGAACACCTCTCTACGACAAAGTAAACAAAATATGTCACCCCCTCTGGCTGGAACCCTGACCTTCTCAATGATTTGTATACGCATGGCTGTAATATTGCCATTATGGCATAAATTAAAATGTTTAGCCACATTTGTTGATAGATTTTTCGTTACGCTATACAGGTGCTTATAAAAATGATCATGTAGACATGTAGTTGTTCTACCAACATACTGAATGTGGTATAAATCGCAAGTTATTTTATATTCCTTATGTGTCATTGATGAGAAGAACTGGTCACCACCAGTAATATGGCTGCAACATGGACATCCCGTTACACCGCACCTAAAGTTTCCCTTAAAATGCAGCCATGTGGCTGACTTAGTAGTCTTTTTATTGAAAACTATGGGACAAGGTACGACTCAGAGTAGGGGCTCTGCGGGACACTATGTTGATTCCCCCTGTAGAATATTGGCACAAGTTTCATCTGCATATAGAACAGGAAGATGTTTAGTGATTATATCTCTAATTTCTCTAAATTCATTGCTATACAGAGTAGATAAAGTCATTCTATCCGGATGACAATCCCTAGTCCGCAATTTCCTCCTGATAAGATCCCCCCAGTTCTGGCAATAGTCATTTTTGTTATATATTTTTTCATATATATATATATATATCATCCACCTCGGATATCCTCTCCAAAAAACGTTGGAACAGGGATGCTGCCTCACGTTCAAAATCCAGTTCATCTCTACAGATTCTTCTCACTCATATAAACTGTCCCGCAGGTATACCTTTAATTGTGTGTTTGGGATGTCCTGATTGGGCTACCAAAACATAATTACCTGACAGAGGCTTTCTATATAGGGTTGTGTTGACTCTCATGTTCAGTCCCTTCAGGAGTAGATCTAAAAAATGTATTTCATCATTATGAACTTCACCAGTAAAGGTGAGATTATTGTTATTACAATTGAGGTACTCCAAGAAGGGAATGAACATGGATGTCCCATCTTCCATGATGAACAAGAGGTCATCTATGAATATCAGGTAAAACCCAATAGAAGACCTAAAGGGGTTCTCCCCTCCAAAGATGCGGGACCGCTCCCACCAACCCATGTACAGGTTGGCTAATGAGGGCGGACATTTGGCCCCTATCGCTGCCCCGCACCTCTGTAGGTAGAACACACCATCAAATGAAAAATAGTTATGGGACAGTAGATATTCCAAGACTACCATAATGAATTCTCTTTGTTCAATTGGTAGATCCGTGAATGTCTCTAAGAAAAAAGACACAGACACAACAGCAAAGTCATGAGGAATTGATGAATATAAACTCACCACGTCATATGTGACCCACGAGTACTCATTTTTCCACTGAAAATCCTCCATGACCTCAAGAAGATGATTTGTGTCTTTTAAATTTCCAGGGAGTTGCTGAACCAAAGACTGTAATTGCCTATCCAGCCACTGCCATAGTTTCTCATTGAGGGAATTAATGCCTGATATAATAGGACGCCCTAGCAGGGGGTCTAGTCCCTTAATGGGTTTTAGGGAGATGGTAAAATGTAGGAATGATAGGATTTTCTGGTAATATTTTGGTGGGTTCTTTTTGATTAAATATACCTGCTTTAACTCCTCTATTGACAAGTCCTGCCAACACTGATCTAAACTGTTTCATTGGATCCCCTCTAACAGGCACAGTTGCGGGCGGCGTGCTCTCGCCCCCGCTGCACGCTGCGTGGGTCGGGCAGACTTAAAGTCAGTGTCATTTATACATTGATCAGTGCTCTGATCAATGTAATAATGTCACTGGTCCCCAAAAAGTGTCATTTTGGGTTGGGGTTGTCCGCTGCAATGCCGCAGTCCCAGTAAAAATCGCATATTGCTGCCAATACTAGTAAAAACAATAAAATAAAAAAGTCCCTAAATCTATCCCATAGTTTGTAGATGCAATAACTTTTGCGCAAACCAATCAATATATGCCTATTGCAATTTTTTTCTACCAAAAATATGTAGAAGAATATATATCAGCCTAAGCTAATGAATAAAAAATGTTTATATATTTTTTTGGATATGTATTATAGCAAAAAGTAAAAAACTTTTTTTTTAAATTGTCACTCTTTGTTTTATAGGGCAAAAAATAAAAATGGCAGAGGTGATCAAATACCACCAAAAGAAAGCTCTATTTGTGGGAAAAAGGACATCAATTTTGATGGGTACAGCATCGGACGACCGTGCAATTGTCAGTTAAAGTGATGCAGTGCCGTATTGCAAAAAAATGGCCTGGTCATTAAGGGGGCAAATCCTTAAGTGGTTAAGCTTAAATGAACAAGCTGAGGTTACAATCTAATTAGTTTCTATGTGCAGCTGCACCAGATTATGTGTGAAAAAAGGGGGTAACTAATGCGCAAACCTATACTACACCATAAAATATAAATGAGTAGCTGCCAACATGAAAGGTGTTCTCACACAGAATGACAAACAAAAAAGTATGTGGCGCTGACTCAACTAAATAGGATATAAATGATTAAGGTATGATATATGAATCTATAATAATATGCAATATACAAACTATAGAATAGCACGTCCGTGGTTGTGCTAAAACTGAATTATGAATAATATAGTGCAAAATAATCTTCAATATGTGAAACAATGTAAATGATCACATTGAATTAATAACTTTCAAACTGCAAGAATGAAGTGCAAAAAATGCTCCAAAGTGATAATAGTGCAATAATATAGTCCAGTACAAATAATCTCCAAGTGACAGTTCATAGGGAAAAAAGTGACTTCATCAAAGGGTACCCTTTGATGAAGTCACATGTTCAGTGACGTAATGCGTCAGGAAGGAGCCGGGTGTCATCACTTCCAGTCACGCCTGAGACCTGAAGTTCCTTTACTAAGCTGTACCGAGTGATTTAAACTGTAAGTTACTATTTGTTTTTTGTTTTTTAAATAAAGTGTATCAAATTACTGCACTATGGAGTCCCCCTTATCTATTGCATGTCAATACTGCATTGGATGAGCCTGAAATCCACCCCGGTACTGGCATTGTTGTGGATATCTGTTGGAGTCGATCGATCTATGATGATTCAGCGTTTATCCATACAAAGGCCTAATTTGACCCATAGGGGTCTTTTTATGAGGTGAGAGGCTGGGGCAAATGAGTGGTACACATCGGATGGTGAAATCAATTGGATGAAGCGGATCTTCTTTTCGGTTGCTTTGCACATTGCACTTTTTTCCCTATGAACTGTCACTTGGAGATTATTTGTACTGGACTATATTATTGCACTATTATCGCTTTGGAGCATTTTTTGCACTTCATTTTTGCACTTTGAAGTTATTTCTTCAATGTGACCATTTACATTGTTGCGCGATTGTTTTAGCACAACCACAGAAGTAGTATCTCTATAATTTGTATATTGCATTTACAGATTCATATATCATACCTTAATCATGTATATTCTATTTAGTCAGTGCCACATACTTCTTTTTTTATTTACCAGATTATGTGTGCTGCTGTTTTAGTAAATAACACCCGCTGTATTATCTATGTTAAAATGCTACCTGCCTAGTCTCTCCTACATTGCAGTATTACCAAGCTGCTTACATACTATCCAGCAACTGTAGGATATTTCCAGCTAGTGTCCCTCAAATAGTATGCTCTATTTTTTTTCATGATAAAACCTGCTATGTCTCTCCCTTTTACATTGCAGCCTAACCAAGCTATTAATATATTGTCCAGTAACTGTACAAAATGTGTGGATGTTGTATTACTAAGATTACTCTCATGTTTATTTCAAGATAATAAAACACCTCATCTCTCCCTTTTACATTACAACCTTAGATGCGGATTGATAATGTCCAACCACTGAACAATATTTGTGGCTATTGTCTCTCAAATAATGCATTACTTTCTTTCTTTAAAGATAAAACCTGCTTCATCTCTCCCTTTTACATTGCAGCCTTACCAAGCTGTTGAGCCACTGTACAATATTTGTGGCTATCAGCTATCAGAGAATAAACTCTAATGTTTATTTCAAGATGCAGTATAGCTTGCTTCTCCCACTTACATTTCAACTTTGACAAACTTTTTAGAAACTGACCAGCCACTGAACAATACATGTGGCAATTGTCTCCCAAATAATGCATTGTAATGTTTATTTCAAGATAAAACTTGCCTCACCGCTCTGTTTTAATTTGCTACTTTGCCATCTGCTAACATACTGTCCAGCCACTGAACAATATTTGTGGCTTTTGCCTTTCAAATATTGAACCCATATTTATTTTTCAAGATAAACCTGCTGCATCTCTTCCTCTTAAGTGTGAGCCTTTCCAAGCTGCTTACATACTGTCTAGCCACTGTACAACACTTGAACAGTGGAAGTAGATGCACACGCAATTGAAGTGGATGCACATGCATCTGCCAATGGCTCTGCATGGGGAGGGCTTTAATAGACCCTCTGAATGAGCTCCAATGAAGAATACAGTGTTGCTGGTCATACCCAAGAAAGCTGTAGTGTTTCACAACATCACATACAGCTTAACCACTTGACAACTGGGCACTTAAACCCCCCTCGTGACCAGACCAATTTTCAGCTTTCAGCGCTCTCACACTTTGAATGACAATTACTCAGTCATGTAATACTGTACCCAAATGAATTTTTTGTCCTTTTTTTCATACAAATAGAGCTTTATTTTGGTGGTATTTGATCACCGCTGGGTTTTTTATTTTTGCGCTATAAATGAAAAAAGACCGAACATTTTGAAAAAAAATGCATTTTTCTTTGTTTCTGTGATAAAATTTTGCAAATTAGTAATTTTTCTTCATAAATTTTGGCCACAATTTATACTGCTACATATGTTTGGTAAAAATAACCCAAATTAGTGGATATTATTTGGTCTTTGTGAAAGTTAGAGAGTCTACAAGTTATGGTGCAAATCATAAAAAATTGATCACATCTGAAGTACTGGTGGCCTATCTCATTTCTTGCCACCCGAACAAGTCAGGAAAGTACAAATACCCCCCAAATGACCCCTTTTTTGGAAAGAAGACATTCCAAGGTATTTAGTAAGAGGCATGGTGAGGTTTTTGATGTTGTCATTTTTTCCCACAATTCTTTGCAAAATGAAGATTTTTTTTTTTTATTCCCCCACAAAATTGTCATTTATAATAGGTTATTTCTCTCACATGGCATGTGTATACCACAAATGACACCCCAAAATACATTCTGCTAATCCTCCTGAGTATTACGATACCACATGTGTGAGACTTTTTCACAGCCTGGCCACATAGAGAGGCCCAACATGCAGGGAGCGCCATCACGTGTTCTAGGAGCATAAATTACACATCTGACTTGTTGACTACCTATTACACTTTTGAAGGCCCTGGAGAACCAGGACAATGACATGTGACACTGATGACAAATGGCACTGATACGTGGCACTGATGACAGATGGCACTGATACGTGGCACTGACACTGATGTGGCACTGATGACAGATGGCACTAATACATGGCACTGATGACAGATGGCACTAATACGTGGCACTGACAGATGGCACTAATACGTGGCACTGACAGATGGCACTAATACGTGGCACTGATGACACGTGACACTGATGACAGATGGCACTAATATGTGGCACTGATGACATGTGGCGCTGATGACATGTGGCACTGATGACAAATGGCACTGATGACAGATGGCACTAATATGTGGCACTGATGACACGTGGCACTAATGAAAGATGGCACTAATACATGGCACTGATGACAGATGGCACTAATACGTGGCACTGATGACAGATGGCACTAATACGTGGCACTGATGACAGATGGCACTAATACATGGCACTGATGACACTGATGACAGATGGCACTGATACGTGGCACTGATGACACTGATGACAGATGGCACTGATACGTGGCACTGATGACACGTGACACTGATGACAGATGGCACGTGACACTGACAGGTGGCACTGATGACAAATGGCACTATGTGGCACTGATGACAGATGGCATTTATACATGGCACTGGGGACAGTTGGCAGGGTCAGATGGCATGGTCAGATGGCAGGGACAGATGGCAGGGTCAGATGGCAGGGGCAGATGGCAGGACAGATGGCAGGACAGATGGCAGGGGCAGATGGCAGGACAGATGGCAGGGGCAGATGGCAGGACAGATGGCAGGGGCAGATGGCAGGACAGTTGGCAGGGGCAGATGGCAGGACAGATGGCAGGGGCAGATGGCAGGACAGTTGGCAGGGGCAAATGGCAGGACAGATGGCAGGACAGATAACAGTGGAGACACTTTTATTTTTATTATTTTTTTTTTTACACTTACCGCAGCAGCGGTTCGCTCTCCCTCCTCACACGCTGTCTCTGTGTGAGGAGGGAGAGCCGGCGATGAGAGATGATCTCATATGTTTATATATGAGATCCTCTCTCATTGGTAGAGCGATCGCACTGTAAACGGCCGCTGTCATTGGCCATTTACAGCAATCTGTGACTGGCCGTGTCCGAGGGACACGGCCAGCACAAAACTTCCGCGATGCGCGCCCACGGGAGCACGCAATGCGGAAGTAAACAGGAGGACATCCAGGGACGCCCTCCCGGCAATTGGAGTCCGCGCTGTAGCCATCTTTCGGCTATAGCGCGGGCGCCTAGTGGTTAAAGGCATCTCTCAAGCATTTAGTCCCCATGTCCCCAGTTACAGTGCACAGCCACCCATGCCCTTTTCAGACAATATATTAGCCTATTAACCTACAAAATAGGCAGAATGTAGTATCAAGAATGACCCCCCCTAGACTTCAGTGAGATCAAATAATAAGTTCAAGTGTATGGAATTCACAGATTCACCCCTGTAAATCAAATGCTGCACAATGCATTAGAAGCCATGATCGGCTGAAGCAGTGAAGGCTTTGCCCAATCAGGGCACAT
The DNA here is from genome assembly GCF_042186555.1 of Aquarana catesbeiana. Classification (NCBI taxonomy): domain Eukaryota; kingdom Metazoa; phylum Chordata; class Amphibia; order Anura; family Ranidae; genus Aquarana; species Aquarana catesbeiana. The sequence goes on from NC_133324.1 coordinate 42,378,572, forward strand.
AGCACTGTTATAGATATGATTGGACACAGTCATGATGAATCTCTCCAATCATGGCTTATTACTCATAGACCCACCCCACACTATAAAAGGTTCCTTCCCAGAGCAGCCATTTGCAGTGTGATATTGAAGTGGAGAGAGATAGAACAGGGCTCTGTTCATTGCTACTAGTGAGTTAGTGTGCTATAGTGTGCTATTGTGATTCTATTATGAGTGTAAAGTATCAGTGTAGTGTGAATATAGTGATAGTGCAGTGTAAGTGTAGTGCGACCATTCATTTTTACTGTAGTGTCAGTTTAGTGCGTCAGTACAGTTTGACTTCAGTATATTAAATTGTGTTAGTGCACTTTTACTGCAGAATATTGAAGAGTGTTAGTGCAGTTTTACTGCAGTATATTGAAGTGCATTAGTGCACTTTTACTGCAATGTATTGTAGTGCGTCAGTGCGGTTTTACTGCAGTATATTGTAGTGTGTCAGTGGAGTGTGTCTGTGTAGTGAGTATGCAAGTTAAAGTGCACCAAACACCACTTTCAATTGATTAAAGTGCATTCAAGTACACATTTCCCCATCTCTATTACATTTTGGTAATAAGTCCCTCCCATCATGTCTGGGAGGCCAGCAAGGAGAGGCAGATGTTCCCGTGGCATTGTGAGGGGGACAGCAGCATCTGTGTCCACAGGCAAGGGTGGACGTGGTCCATTCTCAGGCAGTTTAGTTTAGTGATGTTGTCCATGCTATCCAGCCACAGCATGCAAAGGAGTTGGTGGACTGGCTTACTAAGCCATCCTCATCCTCCTCATCCTCTATCACCCAAGCAGAGGCTAATGCGCAGTCCACCAAAGCTGCCAGAGTGGCTTATTCGGCCTCCTTGTCCACAGCTAGTCCTGCTATAGCCCCAGCATCATGCATGGAGGAGTCAGCTGAGTTATTTGAAACACATTCTCTTTGATTATGCACATCCATTTCTTGATTCTGATGTTGGTTCTGAGGTTGAGAAAAGCAGGAACATGAGCCTACAGAAAGGGGAGAACACTGGTAAACAACAAATTGGTAGTCATGTTCCCCCAGCCACAGCGTATTGCCAAGTTGGCTCCAGTGATTATGAGGATGAAGGGGATAATGATGATGAAGTCACTAACGTGACTTGGGTGCTGGATAGAGGAGAGGACGAAAGTGAGGGTGAGGCACAACCCCGAAGTAGCAGGATGTCCTCAAGAGCAGCCTTTATGGAAGAGTAGAGAGCAGCCACCCTATTTCATCACATTGTGGAGCTGTTATCTCCTGGCCCACTTGCCACAGCTCAGCTGTCTGGGCCTTTTTTAGCACATGTGCAGCCAATCGCACTGTTGCAATTTGCAATCTTTGCCTCAAGCAAATCAAGCGTGGCAAAAACACCAGTCATTTGGGTACCACATGCTTGACAAGGCATTTAACCTCCCACCACTCAGCCGGTTGGCAAGAGCACCTGAAAGTAGACATGTGCATTACGTTTCGTTCCAAATCGAAATTCGGACAAATTTTTCATTCTTCTGAAATTCAGATGCATCCGAAATACTGAATTACAATAGTAACGAATTTAAAGGAATCCGAAATAACGATTCGATCAAAAAAAAGCGGACAAAATTAGAATCAAATTAAAAAACAAATTCAAATCTAATTCAAAAACAATTTGAAAACAAATTTGCATCAAATTCAAAAACAATGTGAAAACAAATTCGAATGGAATTCGAAAAAACTAGAAATTAATTTTCTAAAAAAGAATACTATAAAATAGAATATACAATAATAAAGCAATAGAATAAAAATAAAGGAATATTAAAAACTAGAATATAATTTAAAAGAATGTAATAAAATAGAATATGACCGTCTTCCGAAATTCAAATTTCGAATAGAATAAATTTAAATTTGAGAATAGATTGGAAAAGGATGCAAAACAATAGAAACTAAAATAATAGAAAAGAATAGAATTAAAAAAACAATAGAACAGAATAGAATAAAACATAATATATATTATATTTTATTCTATTCTGTTCTAATGTTTTTCAATTCTATTCTTTTCTATTCTATTCTAATCATTTCTATTCGAATTTGAATTCATTCTATACGAAATTCAAATTTCGGACGAAATTTATATATATATAATTATTATATATATAACCATTTTCTGAAATTCAAATTTTGTATAGAATGAAATCGAATTCTAATAGAAAAGATTAGAATAGATTTGTTTCCTAGTCAAATGCGAAACTAAATTTGACCAAATTTGAAAATTTCAATCAAATTCGAAAAAACCTACGGCATTCGGAAAAGTAAACTCTATATAACCATTTTCCGTCATTTGAATTTCGTATAGAGTGACATTGAATTTGAATAGAAGGATTAGAATAGAACAGAAAATAATAGAAAAAAATAGCATAGAAAAACAATAGAAAAGAACATAAAAAAAATTATATATATATATATATATTTTGCAGATTTATTAAAAAAGAAAAACTGAAATATCACATGGTCCTAAGTATTCAGACCCTTTGCTGTGACACTCAGGTGCTGTCCATTTCTTCTGATCATCCTTGAGATGGTTCTACACCTTCATTTGAGTCCAGCTGTGTTTGATTATACTGATTGGACTTGATTAGGAAAGCCACACACCTGTCTATATAAGACCTTACAGCTCACAGTGCATGTCAGAGCAAATGAGAATCATGAGGTCAATGGAACTGCCTGAAGAGCACAGAGACAGAATTGTGACAAGGCACACATCTGGCCAAGGTGACAAAAAAATTCTGCTGCACTTAAGGTTTCTAAGAGCACAGTGGCCTCTATAATCCTCAAATGGAAGAAAATGGAAGACGACCAGAACTGTTCCTAGAGCTGGCCGTCTGGCCAAACTGAGCTATCGGGGGAGAAGAGCCTTGGTGAGAGAGGTAAACAAGAACCCAAAGATTACTGTGGCTGAGCTCCAGAGATGCAGTCAGGAGATGGGGGAAAGTTGTAGAAAGTCAACCATCACTGCAGCCCTCCACCAGTCCGGCTTTATGGCAGAGTGGCCCGACAGAAGCCTCTCCTCAGTGCAAGACACATGAAAGCCCACATGGAGTTTGCTAAAAAAAACCTGAAGGACCCAAGATGGTGAGAAATAAGATTCTCTGGTCTGATGAGACCAAGATAGAACTTTTTGGCCTAAATTCTAAGCGGTATGTGTGGAGAAAACCAGGCACTGCTGGTGGTGGCAGCATCATGCTATGGGGGTGTTTTTCAGCTGCAGGGACAGGACGACTGGTTGCAATCGAGGGAAAGATGAATGCAGCCAAGTACAGGGATATCCTGGACGTAAACCTTCTCCAGAGTGCTCAGGACCTCAGCCTGGGCCGAAGGTTTACCTTCCAACAAGACAATGACCCTAAGCACACAGCTAAAATAATGAAGGAGTGGCTTCACAACAACTCCGTGACTGTTCTTGAATGGCCCAGCCAGAGCCCTGACTTAAACCCAATTGAGCATCACTGGAGAGACCTAAAAATGGCTGTCCACCAACGTTTACCATCCAACCTGACAGAAATAGAGAGGATCTGCAAGGAGGAATGGCAGAGGATCCCCAAATCCAGGTGTGAAAAACTTGTTGCATCTTTCCCAAAAAGACTCATGGCTGTATTAGATCAAAAGGGTGCTTCTACTAAATACTGAGCAAAGGGTCTGAATACTTAGGACCATGTGATATTTCAGTTTTTCTTTTTTAATAAATCTGCAAAAATGTCAACAATTCTGTGTTTTTCTGTCAAAATGTGGTGCTGTGTGTACATTAATGTGGAAAAAAAAATAACTTAAATGATTTTAGCAAATGGCTGCAATATAACAAAGAGTGAAAAATTTAAGGGGGTCTGAATACTTTCCGTCCCAACTGTATATACATATATATATATATATATATATATATATATATATATATATATATATATATATATATATATATATATATATATATATATATAACTATCTTCCGACATTCAAATTTCGTATAGAATGAATTTGAATAGAAAATATTAGAATAGAATAGAAAAATATACATTATATTTTTTTCTGTTCTGTTCTATTGTTTTTCTATTCTATTCTTTTCTATTATTTTCTATTATATTCTAATCTTTTCTATTCGAATTCAGATTCATTCTATACGAAATTTGAAAGATGATATATATATATATATATATATATATTTCCTGGACCTCCCCATGTCAGCCTACTATGGTTCAGATCCGCCCCCTCTGACCCTTCCAGGACCATCGCTTTTCTAGCCCATAAAAGGGCGGCTGTCTGCCCACACCAGTGTTCTTTTTTCGTCCTCGCTCCGGAAGCCTATTAAAGTTTTTTTTTTCTCTTCTCCATCCATCCATCCATCCATCCATCCTGTTGGGTTCAGCCTCGCCCAATTCAGAAGACTCCACCATATAGGTTGTAAATCTCCTGAGGAGGTGGGTTCCCGTGGTGCTGGGATTGTATGGTACAGTATAAATGACTGTGTATTACTAGCAAAGGTCACTGGCAGTATAAATGACTGTATATACCTTCGTTAGGCAGGTGCTGACACTCTCTCCTTCCATGTTTTTGTGTGTTCAGGCAGTGGTTTGGCTCACTGGGATTTGTAGTTCACTGCCTCCACATGTACTCCTTTCAGGAAGCTCAGAGTTGAGCAGGTGAGGTCAGAGGTAGCTTCCTCTTTGGGTTAACTAGCACACACCAGAATGCTCACTGCTGATTTGCAGCAGCCTCTGTCCTCTAGGCCAGTGTTTCTCAACTCCAGTCCTTAAGGCGCCCCAACAGGTCATGTTTTCAGGCCTCCCATTATTTTGCACAGGTGATTTGATCAGTTTCACTGCCTTAGTAGTTACCACAGCTGTTCATCTGAGGGAAATCCTGAAAACATGACCTGTTGGGGCGCCTTGAGGACTGGAGTTGAGAAACACTGCTCTAGGCTGATCTCAGCCTCCAGCTGGTCAATCTGCTTCTCTGCTCTGCTCTGGTAAGCCTCCTTCCAGATTTCTCATTACTTTCAGCTGTGTTACTTGCCCGTCAGAGTATTTTTATTATCCTGTACCTTCTAGGACTAGGGAATTTTGCCTGCCTGCCTAGCTGCCTTAAGCACTGAAGATTTGGATGGAGAAGGTTATTTTAATTGTATTTATTTATTTATTTATTTATTTTTGTTTTGAAAAAAAACAAAACATTTTGTTTATTTATTTTTTAAAAGAGAGCACATCCTCTGTGTTTTACAGAGAGAAGGGCCCACTGCGAGATAAACTCCTGCAAAGAGGTTCCAAATCAGCATTCCAGCCTCAAAAGAGTAAAGAAGGGACTAGACATGACAAATCACAGTGTCACATGCAGCTGGATAGATGCCTGTTGTCACAGCATTCCAGATCTCCCTCGCTCTTACCTCACTTTAGTCGCTCGGACCCAAGAGAGGTCAAGACATCAGACAGTACAAAGCATGCCAGGTTAAATCCTACATTAAGCACGCATTCAAGGAAGGGTTAAGACCATCCCAGCCTCAGATGGACCTGAAACACTATCAACTTCAGAGTTAAAACGCACTGAAAACACAAGATCTGAATCTGCAGATGGTGAAGATATAGCAAGATGAGCAGGATTCCTTGAAACACTCTTTAACCCTTCCTTGTACTCCTGGAGTATTTAGGAGTACAATTCAACACGGATCGGGGTCGTGTTTCTCTTCCTCAGAGGAAGGTCCAGGGGTTCCAGTCTCAGACAAAGCAGTGATGGCCAGGCCTTCTATGATGCTGAAGGAATCCATGCAGTATCTGGGGGTTTTATCAGCCACAGTTCCAGTAGTCCCATGGGTCAGGTGGCGCAGAAGGAGGTTTCAATGCAACTTTCTTCTTCAGTGGGATTATCTGCCAATTCCGATTAATCTGGTCCCTGGTTGGTGGTCAGTAGCTCGTAAACTTTCCCGCGGAGTTCCGTTGAAGGCCTCAGAACCAATAGTGGTGTCAACCAATGCCAGTCTGGCAGGCTGCAGGGCATACTGCCTGGGACAGCAGGATCAAGGCCAATGGTACCTTTGTGGGGCGAAGATTTCAAATTTCAAAATTCAAATTTCCTGGGATTGGCTGCTTTCAGAAGCACTCTTAGTGTTCCAACCTATGTTGCGAGGTCGAGCTGTTAATATTCTTTTGGACAACAAAACTATGGTGGCTTATGTGTCTCAGCAAGGGGGCACAAGAAGTCACCCTCTCCTTCAGGTGGCATGTCAATCTTCCTCTGTACAGAGAAGAATCTCGGCTCTCTTACAGCATCTTAACTCCCAGGGCCTGGCAATGTTTTAGCAGATGGCTTGAGTCGAGGCTTTGGGCATCACAACAAATGGGGCCTCAACCCCAAGTACCTACGCAAGATCTTCAGGGTCTGGGGGACGCCTTCGATAGATCTTATGGCATTGGAGAATTGTCAACTGCCTTGCTTCTTCTCCCGGACCTAGCATCCACAGGCATTGGGTCAGGGTACTCTGTCCAGATCTTTGAACTTCCCCTTGGTGTATGTGTTCCTGCAGCTTCCATTGGCTCTCAAAATCCTGCTGAAGATTCAGAGAGAAAAGGTCACAGCAATAGTAGTTCTACCTTACTGGCTCAGGGAGCTGTAGTTCCCTCTGGCTTGGAGGATAAACCAATCCCTCTGCCTCCTTGTCAAAATCTCCTTCTGCAGAGTGGGGCCTGACACCCGAACCGCAGGAGGATAAAGTTAATGACATTATTACAGGATTGTCAGAATGAATGTAACCTATCACCGGATCTGGAATACTACAGAAAGGGGTTGGGACCTTGGATCTCCTTCAGTATCTAACATTTTGGAGTTTCTGCAGAGTAGTCTCGAAGGGTTAGCTTATAATTCCCTGAAGGGTCAAATCCCTGTCTTGTCGGCTATGTCGTGTACAAGATATGCTCTACATCCATTGGTAATCAGATTTTTTAGGGGCAGCCATAGAAATCAGATCTCCATTGAAATAGTTTTTTCCAAAAGAGGACTTAATACTAGTCTTGGGAACATTGCTGGTTCCTCCGTTTGATCAAACTTTCTCTTGTTCATTATTTCTTTTAACAGTTTTTTGTTTTCTACTAACCGTGGCCTCGGCCAGAAGAGAATGCGAGTGGTGCGCCTTCTCATCTAAAGAACCATATTGTTTGGTGTTCCCAGACAAGATAGTCCTTAGGCTGATAGCGAGCTTTCTACCAAGGTGGCCAGATAATTTTGTATGAACTGGGAGGTCATTCTCCCAGCCTTTCCGGCGGATACAGAGTGGAGTAGGTTAGACCTGGTCTCTGCCGTTTCAACCTACCTGAAATGTCCCACCCAGTTTATCCGTCGTGAGGCGGGGCTTTTTTGAACACTGGTGTGGGCAGACAGCCGCCCTTTTATGGGCTAGAAAAGAGGTGGTCCTGGAGGGGTCAGAGGGGGCAGAGCTGACCAATAGTAGGCTGACATGGGGAGGATCCAGGAAAGGAAAATTAGGGTAAGTATGGATAACAATTTTCCCTAATATATATTATATTTTTTCTATTCTGTTCTATTGTTTTTCTGTGCTATTATTTTCTATTATTTTCTATTCTATTCCAATTGTTTCTATTCTAATTCAAATTTATTCTATACAAAATTTTGAATTTCAGAAGATGGCTTCCGAAATTTGAATTTCGTATAAACTGAATTTGAATTCTAATAGAAAAAATTAGAACAGAAAATAATAGAAAATAATAGAATAGAAAAACTTTGAATTTCAAAAGATGGATATATAATATATATATATATATATATATATATATATATATATTTATTATTTTTTTTCTATTTTGTTTTTTGTTTTTCTATGCTATTCTTTTCTATTCTTTTCTTCTTTTCTAATCTTCTCTATTCTAATTTGATTTCATTCTATACAAAATAATTTATAATAATAATTTATATATATAACCATCTTTTGAAATTCGAATTTCATATAGAATGATATCGAATTCGAATAGAAAATAATAGAAATGAATAACAGAAAAACAATAGAACAGAATAGAAAGAAATATAATATATATATATATATATATATATATCATCTTCCAAAATTCAAATATCGTATAGAATTAATTCAATTTCGAATAGAATAGAAAATAAGAGAATAAAAATAAGAGAATACAATAGAACTGAATAGAATAAAATATAATATATATAACCATCTTCTGAAATTCAAATTTCATATATAATGGATTAAAACTTGAATAGAAAAGATTAATATGGAATAGAAAATAAAAGAATAGAAAAACAATAGAACAGAATAGAATAAAATATAATATATATTATATTTTTTCCTATTCTGTTTTATTGTTTTTCTATGCTATTCTTTTCTATTCTTTTCTATTCTAATCTTTTCTATTCGAATTTCGAATTCATTCTATATAAATATTCGAATTTCGGAAGATGGCTTACGAAATTCGAATTGTATATATAATGTATTTGAATTTGAATAGAATAGTTTAGAATAGAAAATAATAGAAAATAAAAGAATATAAAAACAATAGAAGAGAATAGAATAAAATATAATATATTATTTTTTTTATATTCTGTTCTATAGTTTTTCTATTCTATTCTATGCTATTCTTTTCTATTCTAATTTGATTTAATTCTATATGAAATTCGAATTTCAGAAAATGGATTATATACAGTGGGGACGGAAAGTATTCAGACCCCCTTAAATTTTTCACTCTTTGTTATATTGCAGCCATTTTCTAAAATCATTTAAGTTCATTTTTTTCCTCATTAATGTACACACAGCACCCCATATTGATAGCAAAACACAAAATTTTTTGCAGATTTATTAAAAAGGAAAAACTGAAATATCACATGGTCCTAAGTATTCAGACCCTTTGCTCAGTATTTAGTAGAAACACTCTTTTGATCTAATACAGCCATGAGTCTTTTTGGGAAAGATGCAACAAGTTTTTCACACCTGGATTTGGGGATCCTCTGCCATTCCTCCTTGCAGATCCTCTCCAGTTCTGTCAGGTTGGATGGTAACTGTTGGTGGACTGTACTTTTTTAGGTCTCTCCAGAGATGCTCAAATGGGTTTAGGTCAGGGCCCTGGCTGGGCCATTCAAGAACAGTCATGGAGTTCTTGTGAAGCCACTCCTTCCTTATTTTAGCTGTGTGCTTAGGGTCATTGTCTTGTTGGAAGGCAAACCTTCGGCCCAGTCTCAAGTCCTGAGCACTCTGGAGAAGGTTTTTGTCCAAGATATCCCTGTACTTGGCCGCATTCATCTTTCCCTTGATTGCAACCAGTCGTCCTGTCCCTGTAAAACACCCCCACAGCATGATGCTGCCACTACCATGCTTCATTGTTGGGACTGTATTGGACAGGTGATGAGCAGTGCCTGGTTTTCTCCACACATACTGCTTAGAATTAAGGCCAAAAAGTTCTATCTTGGTCTCATCAGACCAGAGAATCTTATTTCTCACCATCTTGGAGTCCTTCAGGTGTTTTTTTAGCAAACTCCATGCAGGCTTTCATGTGTCTTGCACTGAGGAGAGGCTTCCATCGGGCCACTCTGCCATAAAGCCCCAACTGGTGGAGGGCTGTAGTGATGGTTGACATTCTACAACTTCCTCTCATCTCTCGACTGCATCTCTGGAGCTCAGCCACAGTGATCTTTTGGGTTCTTCTTTACCTCTCTCACCAAGGCTCTTCTCCCCCGATAGCTCAGTTTGGCCGGGCGGCCAGCTCTAGGAAGGGTTCTGGTCATCCCAAATGTCTTCCATTTAAGGATTACGGAGACCACTGTGCTCTTAGGAACCTTAAGTGCAGTAGAAATTTTTTTGTAACCTTGGCCAGATCTGTGCCTTGCCACAATTCTGTCTCTGAGCTCTTCTCTATCTCTCTCACTATCTCTCTCTATTTCTCTCTTTCTTCCTGTTCTATTGTTTTTCTTTGCTATTCTTTTTCTATTCTAATCTTTTCAAATTTATTCTATACGAAATTCAAATTTCAGAAAATGGTTATATATAGTTTACTTTTTCAAATTCGGTCACATTTTTTCGAATGCGGTCAAATTTTTTTTGAATTAGAATACGAAACTAAACGAATCCCGAAAATTAATGTAATGAATGCAACAAATTGAACTAAACTAATTTAGTTAAATAACAAATCAAAACGAAACTAAACAAATTTTTTCATCCTGAACATGTCTACCTGAAAGCCACACAAAAGGGACGAAATTCTGTTTCTCCTCACTTTTCAGGTCTACCCACGCTATATCTCATGACCTCTCAGCAGCCTCCACTGACAGGGATGATGGTATAGCAAAGGGTGTCACAAGTACTTGCAGCACGTCTGCCAGCAGCACACCACCAGCTGTAGAGTGTAGCAGGCAAATTTCTCTGCCCCAGTTACTGCAGTGGAAAAAAAATACAGTTACTGCCACCCTTGAGTTATTTTGAGGGGACAGCAAATTTACACAGTTATATAAGCTGTACACTCACTACTTTACATTGTAGCAAAGTGTCATTTCTTCAGTGTTGTCACATGAAAAGATAAAATAAAATATTTACAAAAATGTGAGGGGTGTACTCACTTTTGTGAGATATATTTGCAGGGGGCACTTTTGCAAATGGGGCTTTTTCTCAAAGTGGGGCTATTTCTATAAGTGGGAGCACTTCTGACTCTGCACTCATCATCTGAATGTCTCATCTGAAAATGTCTTTTTTCATTACACAGGTACGTGTTGCTGAAACACCTCCAGGACCGGACTGGGAATAAAAATCAGCCCTGGAAAAATGTCATACCAGCCCCATAGCATTATCATACCAGCCCAACAGCATAACGTCATTATTTTCTTGTTCATGAAAGGGAAAACCATGCACGTTTGAAGAGTGTTTTATATATAGAGAAGACAGATATGAAATCACATAGGGCTTTATATATATATATATAAAAAAAAGAAAAATCCAGTTAAAAGTGGTCAATCATCAAGGGGGACCCCAGGAACTCTGGGAACTTGGGGGGACGGGGGACTCTGGTGACCACCTTCTGCAGAAAGAATACACTTAAGCTGCTTTCACACTGAGTCACTTTACAGGCGCTATAGCACTAAAAATAGTGCCTGTATAGCGCCTGTAAAGAGCCTCTCCTCTCACTCCAATGTGAAAGCTCGAGTGCTTTCATACTGGAGCGGTGTGCTGGCAGGATGGTAAAAAAAGTCCTGCAAGCCGCATCTTTGCAGCGCTGTATACACCGCTCCTAAAGCGCCCCTGCCCAATCAATGGGCAGCACTGCCAAACCGCCAACAAAGTGCTGCTGTAGCGGCGCTTTGCAGGCGATTTTAACCCTTTTTCAGCCACTAGCTCGGGTTAAAAGTGCGCTGCTAGCGGCCAAAAAAAGATTTTTATTTTTAGCCGCACTTTACCGCCGATGCCCCCAACGCCTTGGTGTGAAAGCAGCCTAGGGTAAGGAGGTGGGTTACTGATATAAGGGGGAAACCTTTATATCAGTGTCCCTTTACATTATTGTATTCACTCCCCCTTACATCAGTGACCCTCCTTAGACTTGCCTGGCAGTGCTGTCACTGACCTCCTCTCAGGTACACCTTGCAGGGATCAGTCGTCTCAAGCTTGGTGACTCTGGTTTTATCCCATAGTCTCCTTTCCACAGTCCACACACGTCTGACTTGTACCATGACCCCCATCCCAGCGACACTACCACTCTTAACTTCTCTCCAGACTCCCTCAGAGACTGCAGACATGATATAAGACAAGAGATTGTCAGAGGTTGCGGACATGATTCAAGAGATGGTCAAAGACTGTGCAGACATGATACAAGAGATGGTCATTGATTGTGTAGACATGATATAAGAGATTGTCAGATACTGCAGACATGATACAAGAGATCAATGCAGTCTCACCAGTTCCCATCAAATGCAGCCTACCTCTGTGCCCATAATCGCAGCCTCACTGTGCCCATAATCGCAGCCTCACTGTGCCCATAATCGCAGCCTCACTGTGACCATAATCGCAGCTTCACTGTGTCCATAATCGCAGCCTGACTGTGCCCATAATGGCAGCCGGACTATGTCCATAATGGCAGCCTGACTGTGCCCATAATGGCAGCCTGACTGTGCCCATAATGGTAACCTGACTGTGCCCATAATTGCAGCCTGACTGTGCCCATAATCGAAGCCTGACTTTGCCCATAATTGAAGCCTGACTCAGCCTGACTGTGCCCATAATTGCAGCCTGACTGTGCCCATAATTGCAGCCTGACTGTGCCCATAATCGAAGCCTGACTCAGCCTCACTGTGCCTATAATTGCAGCCTGACTCCGCCTCACTGTGCCCATAATCACAGCCTCACTATGCCTATGAATGCAGACTCACCATTGCCCTGAATCACACACACAGCGGGCACCTCCTGCTGTGTGTCATGTCGGAGCTGGTTCTGTGTGTTGTCGGCGGCACTGTTAAAAGGTCCTGTCCCCCTAGACTGGCTCATGTGATAGGTGGAACACAGATGCAATCTACTATCACACAAGCTGGTCTAGGGGGGCGGGACCTTGTAACAGCGCCGCCGACAACAACACACATACCCAGCTCCGACCGTGACAGCGCTCCCACAGCCTGCAGCCAGAGATCAAAGTGGCCCCAGGGCGGGCAGCCTACCTGGAAATTTCCCGGTATACCGGTAGGCCAGTCTGGCTCTGATCATCTCCACCCAAAAACTGAAACACTGCTATCTGCTTTTGCTTATCTCTATTTAATAATGCTGGTACGTGTTGCTGAAACATCTCCACCCAAAAACTGAAACACTGCTATCTGCTTTTGCTTATGTCTATTTAATAATGCTGGTATGTTATTTTTACTTAACCGTCTGTAGACCTGTCCACATGACAATGCCTTGTCTTACCAAACATTATGGCCCGTTAACTTTAGTGTCCTCTTGCTAGATTGCGGTTTCTGAAGTAAAAATTTTAACCAGTCAACCTTTATTACCTCCTGATTGATAATTGAAATTCACCCATCCCCATCCCTATCAGTAAAAATGTAAGCATCTTTTGGGAGAAGCATTTGCAGGGGGCACATTTGCAAATGGGGCTCTTTCTCAAAGTGTGGCTATTTCTATAAGTGGGATCACTTCTGACTCTGCACTTCAGCAAATGCACAAAGCAAATGAACACAAGAAAATACTTTGAAAAACACCACACAGACATCAGGTGACCTTGTTTACCCCTTCAGCTGATTCTCCTTGTAACATGCACTCTCGACCACTCCTTTTGACAGCTCTGTCCTCTATCCTTAAACTATCTCTCCTTCACCCCTCTTCTCCCCCCCACAGCATTCATATATATCACCCTCACTTCTGTCCTTTTCTTATTACTGAACCCACCAACTCCTGCTAATTCTAAATCCACACACACAAAAAATCTCCAGGACCCTGTGCCATGTCCCTTCATATAAATCCCACTCCCATATTACCTCCCTCACCCTCCTGCTTCTCCTAACCTCTGGAGATATATCCCCAAACTATGGGCCTCCATCATTTAACTGTACCCCATGCACCATCATCCTGCACCCTCTGGCAGCAGCCGCAATCAACACAATTTAGTTCCCATTTCTATTCTTTCCAAGACCAGACTCCCTTTCTCTTGTGCCCTTTGGAATTCCCACTCTGTCTGTAACAAACTCACCTCTCTCCATGACCTCTTTATTGCTAACTCATTTAATCTACTCACCATTACCGAAACCTGGCTTCATGAATCCGACACAGCGTCTTTTGCTGCCCTATCCCATGGTGGTCTTCTCTGGACTCACTCCTCCAGATCCAGAGGATGTAAGGGAGGAGATGTCGGAATCCTTCTAGCCCCACATACCACCTTTCAGGTACTTCAATCACCTCCCTCTCTGTCACTTTCTCCTCTTTCGAAGCACACTGTATGGGCCTCTTCACTCCAGTTTCTCTAAGGATAGCTGTGATCTACAGGCCCCCTGGACCAGTATCAACCTTGATGACTTCTCTGCCTGGCTACCCTACTTTCTTTCTTTCTTTCGAAATCCCCACAATCATTCTGGGTGACTTCAACATCCCCATTAATACTAACACTCCTGCCACTTCCAAACTTCTCAGCCTCACCTCCTCCTTTGACCTGAAGCAGTGGATACTTGTTGCTACTCACTCTGAAGGCAATATCTTTGACCTCGTTTTCTCTCACCTTTGCACTCCATGCAACCTCTCTAACTATCCACTCCCTCTCTCTGATCACTACTTTATTAGTTTTACTCTCTTCCTCTCCTCCACCTCCTCTCCCTCTAACCACCTAAAAGTTACCCGCAGAAACCTACGTCATCTCAAGCCTTCTCTTCTCTACTCTGCTACCTACAACCTCTACGACAAAATCTCATCCTATCCTGCACCAACCTAGCCACTTCTGTCTACAATGCTTCACTTCTAGCCTCACTGGGCTCACTGGCCCCCCTCACTACACAGAGAATAAGGCCCGACCCCTTCAACCTTGGAAAACAGATGATACTAGAAGTCTGAAAAAACATAGTCATACTCATGAGCGCATGTGGCGTAAGACTTATGCCGCGTACACACGAGCGGACTTTCCGGCATACTTGGTCCGGCCGACCAGAGGGTGGGGACGAGCGAGCGCCCCCCCCCTCCTGATACCAGGCCGCATGCCCTCAACATGGGGGGGTGGATGGTTTGGGAGAGGGGGCGCCCTGCGGGGCCCCCCACCACAAAACACCTTGTCCCCATGTTGATGAGGACAAGGGCCACGCCCCCTTAAAATGTCAGTCCCAGCATGCCCAGGGACTGTGACGGCATAAGGGGGCAGGGTCTCTGCCTATATAAGTCACATCGGAGCGCTCAGAGAGCATTCCAGGCAGAGAAACCGTTGTATCAACATCTGAAGAAAAGAAGAAGCTAAGAAGCCCAGAAGCCAGAAGCCATAAGTCCGGGCCCCCACTAACAAAAGAGCGGCATGAAGATAGCGGAGGAGCTGGCAAAAGAACTGGAACACCTGGAGAAGAGGCCAGAGTGAGCGGAGAAGAACCAACCAGACGTCAGGAGAAGAGGAACCAGAGGGACCCCCGAAGCCGGAAGAAGACCCCCCGGAGCTGTCTAATAAATCACTTAAAAAACCTGTGTAGTGTGTTTTTATTATTGACACTTTTTCCCTAGGTGAATGGGTAGGGGTACCATGTACCCCATACTCATTCACATAGGGTGGGGGTCCGGGATCTGGGGGCCCTCTTGTTATAGGGGGCTCCCGGATTCCGATAAGCCCCCTGCCCACAGACCCAGACAACCAACGGCCAGGGTTGTCGGGAAGAGGCCTTTGTCCTCAACAACATGGGGACAAGGTGTTTTGTGGTGGGGGGGCCTCGCAGGGCGCCCCCTCCCCAAAGCATCCAGCCCCCATGTTGAGGGCATGCGGCCTGGTACGGTTCAGGAGGGGGGCGCTCGCTCGTCCCCACCTACTTTCCTGACCGGCCGGGCTGCGTGCTTGGATCGGGGTCTGGTATGGATCTTAGGGGGGACCCCACGCCGTTTTTACGGCGTAGGGGGTTCCCCTTAAAATTCATACCAGACCTAAGGGCCTGGCATGCCCCGCTACAGGGCTCGCAAGGTGTCAATCTCGCCGATAAAAGCGCAGAGATTCACTTCCTTTTCTAGTCCCGTCGTACTCGAGTCACATTCAAAATGAACGGACTTGTCCGTGTGTGGGCAAGTCCGTTCATTCTGAAAGTCCGCCTTAACTCCGGCGAAAGTCCGTCGGAAAGACGGACGGACCTAGCCTGCCGGAAAGTCCGGTCGTGTGTAGGCAAGTCCGTACATTCAGGTAGTCTGCCGGAAAGTCTGGCGGGAAGAAAGTCGGACCAAGTCTGCCGGAAAGTCCGCTCGTGTGTACCCGGCATTAGTCTCAGAAAGATTTCAACCAATATAAATCCACCCTCCAAAAATACAATTCCAGCCTCCTCACTGCCAAGCAGACCTATTTTCTCACTCTCATTAGCAACTTAGCATCCCATCCCCGTCAACTCTTCTCTACCTTCAACTCTCTACTTCGTCCTCCACTGCCTCCACCGGCCAACTCACTCACTGCCCAGGAGATCACCAATAACTTTAAAACAGAAGATTGATACAATTCACAAGGATCTCTCGTGAATTGTATCAATCCTCTGGATCCTGTTCCCTCACAAATGCTACGTTCACCCTCTGGCTCTATGCTATACTCTCTAACCCAGAATTTTAATCTCTCCTTCTCTTCTGGCATCTTCCCCAACTCTCTAAAACATGCACTTGTCAGACCCATACTTAAAAAGCCCTCATTGGACCCATCCAATCTTAACAACCTATGCCCCATCTCCTTGCTCCCCTTCTTATCCAAACTCCTTGAACGTCTGGTCTACAACCGAATGAGCATCCACCTTGCTGATAATAGCCTTCTTGATCCCCTTCAGTCTGTATTTCATCTTCAACACTCCACAGAAATTGCCCTCCTAAAACTAACAAATGATCTACTAACGGCCAAAACCAATCAACACTATTCTGTACTCCTACTCCTGGATCTCTCTGCTGCCTTTGATACGGTTGACCACCCCCTCCTCCTCAAAAAACTTCATGCCTTTGGTCTCCGTGACTGTACTCTTCCTACTTATCCAACCACCTTTAGCATTTCTTACAACTCTACTTCCTCCTCTCCTCTTCTTTTTTCTGCTGGGGTCCCCCAAGCTTCCGTTCTCTCCCATTTTCAATCTACACCTTCTCCCTGGGTCAGCTGATAGCCTCCCATGGCTTTCAATACCACCTCTACGCTGATGACACTCAAATCTATTTCTCTACCCCTCAGCTCACTCCCTCTGTCTTCCCACGTATCACTAATTTACTATCAGATATATCAGTCTGAATGTCACACCACTTCCTCAAACTCAATCTATCCAAAACTGAACTTAGAATTTTCCTGCCCCATATGCCCCTTTCCCTTCCCCTGATCTCTCTGTCAAAATCAATGGCGCAACTATAAGCCCATCCCCACATGCCAAGGTTCTAAGTGTAGTTCTGGACTCTGAACTCTCCTTTAAGCACGTAGTAAGTAGTGAAGATAGGATAGGATGGGACTTTATCGAAGCCATGGCCTGGTAAGGCCATGTATTTCCATCCCAGGGGACTTTAAATGAAACTATGGCCTGGTAAGGTCATGTGTTTCCATCCCCATTCAATTCAAAAAGAGGGGAGCAAAGGGGAAAGGGGGATATTGGGACTTTATATGAAGCACGTGGTAGCAGGAATGAATTGGTGAATAAATAGGAATTTTATTGATTACATTTATAATAACATAAAATGCTGGTATCAATAGTAAGCAAGGTAATTGCAAAACAAGGTAATTGCAAAACATGATAATGTACAAACATGATAATAACATTAGTGTTACAAAGTAGAATCACAATAAAAATCCAGGGTTCACCAAGACATGATTAGATAAAAACGTAAGCAAATTGATGCCTGCAAGACCAAGGGCCTCTTACACCTGTTGGGATAGTAGATAATAGCTTGAAAAACTGGGTATGTTGATAGGAACACGGCATTTGGTAGCTCTACGCGTTTCGTGACCTTTGAACCACTCATCAGGAGCAAAGAATGTGATAAATCTATGATAGAGAAATTGTATGTAAATAATCAAAAATAAATTTGAATTAATGAAGGGCATGAACAGGGGTGGGGTAAAGCATCACGTCCAATCACTGTCCAAATCTTACAGCCTCAACCTCCGCAAATTCTCCAAAATATGCTCCTTTCTAACCAATGACACAACAAAGCTCTTAATTCACTCTCTGGTCATCTCTAGCCTTGACTACTGCAACTCCCTTCTCATTGGCTTACCTCTACGTAGTCTATCACCTCTTCAATCCATCATGAATGCTGCTGCCAGACTCATCCACCGTACCAATCGCTCTGTGTCTGCTACCCCTCTTTGTCAATCCCTCCACTGGCTTCCGCTCATCCAACAAATTAAATTCAAAATACTAACAACTACTTACAAAGCCATCCATAATTTAGCCCCCAGCTACATCACTAGTCTAGTCTCTAAATATCAACCTACTCGTTCTCTTTGTTCCTCTCAAGACCTTCTGCTCTCTAGCTCCCTCGTCACCTCCTCCCATGCTTACCTCCAAGACTTTTCCAAAGTCTCTCCAATCCTATGGAATGACTTACCTCAATCTGTCCCATTATCTTCTAGTCTATTAGCTTTTAGACGATCCCTGAAAACCCTACTCTTCAGAGAAGCCTACCCTACCCACACATAACAATTGTATTTTCATTTTCTCCATCAGCTCACCCCCCCCCCCCACAGTTATTACCTTTTGTTTCACTTGACCCTCCCTTCTAAATTGTAAGCAGGGCCCTCTGATCTCTCCTGTATTGATTTGTATTGTAAGTGTACTGTCTGCCCTCATGTTGTAAAGCGCTGCGCAAACTGTTGGTGCTATATAAATCCTGTATATATACACATATACAGTATAAAATATATATAGTGGGGATGGAAAGTATTCAGACCCCCTTACATTTTTCACTCTTTGTTATATTGCAGCCATTTGCTAAAATCATTTAACTTCATTTTTTTCCTCATTAATGTACACACAGAATTGACAGAAAAACACAAAAATGTTGACATTTTTGCAGATTTATTAAAAAAGAAAAACTGAAATATCACATGGTCCTAAGTATTCAGTATTCTGTGGCATTCATATATTTAACTCAGGTGCTGTCCATTTCTTCTGATCATCCTGGAGATGGTTCTACAACTTCATTTGAGTCCAGCTGTCTTTGATTATACTGACTGAACTTGATTAGGAAAGCCACACACCTGTCTATATAAGACCTTACAGCTTACAGTGCATGTCAGAGCAAATGAGAATCATGAGGTCAAAGGAAGTAACTGCCTGAAGAGCTCAGAGAATTGTGGCAAGGCACAGATTTGGCCAAGGTTACAAAAAAATTTCTGCTGCACTTAAGGTTCCTAAGAGCACAGTGGCCTCCATAATCCTTAAATGGAAGACGTTTGGGACGACCAGAACCCTTCCTAGAGCTGGCCATCTGGCAAACTGAGCTATCGGGGGAGAAGAGCCTTGGTGAGAGAGGTAAAGAAGAACCTAAAGATCACTGTGGCTGAGCTCCAGAGATGCAGTCGGGAGATGGGAGAAAGTTGTAGAAAGTCAACCATCACTGCAACCCTCCACCAGTCAGGGCTTTATGGCAGAATGGCCCGACGAAAGCCTCTCCTCAGTGCAAGACACATGAAAGCATGCATGGAGTTTGCTAAAAAAACACCTGAAGGTCTCCAAGATGATGAGAAATAAGATTCTTTGGTCTGATGAGACCAAGATAGAACTTTTTGGCCTTAATTCTAAGCGGTATGTGTGGAGAAAACCAGGTACTGCTCATCACCTGTCCAATACAGTCCCAACAGTGAAGCATGGTGCTGGCAGCATCATGCTATGGGGGTGTTTTTCAGCTGCAGGGACAGGATGACTGGTTGCAATCGAGGGGAAAGATGAATGCGGCCAAGTACAGGGATATCCTGGAAGAAAACATTCTCCAGAGTGCTCAGGACCTCAGACTGGGCCGAAGGTTTACCTTCCAACAAGACAATGACCCTAAGCACACAGCTAAAATAACGAAGGAGTGGCTTCACAACAACTCCGTGACTGTTCTTGAATGGCCCAGCCAGAGCCCTGGCTTAAACCCAATTGAGCATCTCTGGAGAGACCTAAAAATGGCTGTCCACCAACGTTTACCATCCAACCTGACAGAACTGGAGAGGATCTGCAAGGAGGAATGGCAGAGGATCCCCTAATCCAGGTGTGAAAAACTTGTTGCATCTTTCCCAAAAAGACTCATGGCTGTATTAGATCAAAAAGGTGCTTCTACTGAATACTGAGCAAAGGGTCTGAATACTTAGGACCATGTGATATTTCAGTTTTTCTTTTTTAATAAATCTGCAAAAATGTCAACAATTCTGTGTTTTTCTGTCAATATGGGGTGCTGTGTGTACATTAATGAGGAAAAAAAATTAACTTAAATGATTTTAGCAAATGGCTGCAATATAACAAAGAGCAAAAAATGTAAGGGGGTCTGAATACTTTCTGTCCCCACTGTATATACATATATATATATATATATATATATATATATATATTATATGTTACAGCTTTTGCACATCTGTGAATTTCACGTTAAAGTTAAACACAATTAATATAAAAAACATAGTATATGCGTATATATACTGTATATACAGTATGTATATAAAAATATAAGGTATACCAGTCATATTGGATATCTGCCCTTCTGAACATGGGGCACAGTCATAGCAGCAAGAGTGGATTGAAGATCCTGGCTTTTTTCTGTATCCGGGTAAACAAGAGTCCACACACCGAGACTCCAGCTTCTAAAAGGAAGTGAAAAAAAATGAATTTACTTGTGTGAAATAACATTGGAGATGAAATAAGAGTGTGTTGAAAACTTTTACTGTATCTCCTTATCTGTGACTTCCATTGCATATTATTTCTATTTTTCAGTAGGGCTGCCAGTAAGTCTCTCAGTGTACAGTGTGGAGATCCTGCCAGGAACAACTCTTCTTATTTCAGGCTGACCACACTAAGCCACCACCTCACACTGGAGGAGTACTCATGGCAGAATTACAATGCTGATGATAATATTGAGGAAGTTGATTAGTGTTGTCAGCCTGCTATAGGAAGTGCTGCTACTGGTGTGATCTCCGGGTAAGAAACTGCAAAGGATTCCCAAAAAATGAAAACCGAATACAGTGATAATGGGGGTCATTTACTATAGCGCTATGGCGCTAATTCGCACTAAAACGGTATTCACTATAGCGCTGGTGAGAAAATACTCCCAAAATCGAATTGACTATAGCTCCCTGCAACTAAATAGAGCCCAAACCCTTACTCTGCTAAAACCTAGAGAACTGCACATGGAAATAATGTTTAGAGCATGATATAATTGCCTAAATGGTACTGAATAGGGATGAGCCGAACACCCCCCTGTTCGGTTCGCACCAGAACATGCGAACAGGAAAAAAGTTCGTTTGAACACGCGAACACCGTTAAAGTCTATGGGACACGAACATGAATAATCAAAAGTTCTAATTTTAAAGGCTAATATGCAAGTTATTGTCATAAAAAGTGTTTGGGGACCTGGGTCCTGCCCCAGGGGACATGGATCAATGCAAAAAAAAGTTTTAAAAACGGCCGTTTTTTCAGGAGCAGTGATTTTAATAATGCTTAAAGTCAAACAATAAAAGTGTAATATCCCTTTAAATTTCGTACCTGGGGGGTGTCTATAGTATGCCTGTAAAGGGGCGCATGTTTCCTGTGTTTAGAACAGTCTGACAGCAAAATGACATTTTGAAGGAAAAAACTCATTTAAAACTACCCGCGGCTATTGCATTGCCGACAATACACATAGAAGTTCATTGATAAAAACGGCATGGGAATTCCCCAAAGGGGAACCCCGAACCAAAATTAAAAAAAAAAAAATGATGTGGGAGTCCCCCTAAATTCCATACCAGGCCCTTCAGGTCTGGTATGGATATTAAGGGGAACCCCGGCCAAAATTTAAAAAAAAAAAAAAAATGACGTGGGGTTCCCCCTAAATTCCATACCAGACCCTTCAGGTCTGGTATGGATTTTAAGGGGAACCCCGCGCCAAAAAAAACCAAAAAAAACGGCGTGGGGTCCCCCCAAAAATCCATACCAGACCCTTATCCGAGCACGCAACCTGGCAGGCTGCAGGAAAAGAGGGGGGGACGAGAGTGCGGCCCCCCCCTCCTGAACCGTACCAGGCCACATGCCCTCAACATTGGGAGGGTGCTTTGGGGTAGCCCCCCAAAACACCTTGTCCCCATGTTGATGAGGACAAGGGCCTCATCCCCACAACCCTGGCCGGTGGTTGTGGGGGGCTGTGGGCAGGGGGCTTATCGGAATCTGGAAGCCCCCTTTAACAAGGGGACCACCAGATCCCGGCCCCCCCTGTGTGAAATGGTAAGGGGGTACAAAAGTACCCCTACCATTTCACTAAAAAACTGTCAAAAATGTTAAAAATGACAAGAGACAGTTTTTGACAATTCCTTTATTTAAATACTTCTTCTTTCTTCTATCTTCCTTCATCTTCTGGTTCTTCTGGCTCTTCTGGTTCTTCCTCCGGCGTTCTCGTCCAGCATCTCCTCCGCGGCGTCTTCTATCTTCTTCTCCTCGGGCCGCTCCGCACCCATGGCATGGGGGGGAGGCTCCCGCTCTTCTCTTCTTCTTCTTCTCTTCTTCTCTTCTTCTCTTCTTCATTTTCTTCTCCGGGCCGCTCCACATCCATGCTGGCATGAAGGGAGGCTCCCGCTGTGTGACGGCGCTCCTCGTCTGACAGTTCTTAAATAACGGGGGGCGGGGCCACCCGGTGACCCCGCCCCCCTCTGACGCACGGGACATGACGGGACTTCCCTGTGGCATTCCCTGTGACGTCACAGGGAAGTCCCGTCAAGTCACCGTGCGTCAGAGGGGGGCGGGGTCACCGGGTGGCCCCGCCCCCCGTTATTTAAGAACTGTCAGACGAGGAGCGCCGTCACACAGCGGGAGCCTCCCGCCATGCTAGCATGTGTGAGGAGCGGCCCGGAGAAGAAAATGAAGAAGAGAAGAAAAGAAGAAGAGAAGAAGATGAAGAAGAAGAGAAGAGCGGGAGCCTCCCCCCATGCCATGGGTGCGGAGCGGCCCGAGGAGAAGAAGATAGAAGACGCCGCGGAGGAGATGCTGGACGAGAACGCCGGAGGAAGAAGAGCCAGAAGAACCAGAAGATGAAGGAAGATAGAAGAAAGAAGAAGTATTTAAATAAAGGAATTGTCAAAAACTGTCTCTTGTCATTTTTAACATTTTTGACAGTTTTTTAGTGAAATGGTAGGGGTACAAGTACCCCCTTACCATTTCACATAGGGGGGGGGCAGGGATCTGGGGGTCACCTTGTTAAAGGGGGCTTCCAGATTCCGATAAGCCCCCCGCCCGCAGACCCCCACAACCACCGGCCAGGGTTGTGGGGATGAGGCCCTTGTCCTCATCAACATGGGGACAAGGTGTTTTGGGGGGCTACCCCAAAGCACCCTCCCAATGTTGAGGGCATGTGGCCTGGTACGGTTCAGGAGGGGGGGGGCCGCACTCTCGTCCCCCCCTCTTTTCCTGCGGCCTGCCAGGTTGCGTGCTCGGATAAGGGTCTGGTATGGATTTTTGGGGGGACCCCACGCCGTTTTTTTTTTTTTTTTGGCGCGGGGTTCCCCTTAAAATCCATACCAGACCTGAAGGGTCTGGTATGGAATTTAGGGGGAACCCCACGTCATTTTTTTTTTAAAATTTTGGCCGGGATTCCCCTTAATATCCATACCAGACCTGAAGGGCCTGGTATGGAATTTAGGGGGACTCCCACGTCATTTTTTTTTTTTAATTTTGGTTCGGGGTTCCCCTTTGGGGAATTCCCATGCCATTTTTATCAATGAACTTCTATGCGTATTGTCGGCAATGCAATAGCCGCGGGTAGTTTTAAATGAGTTTTTTCCTTCAAAATGTCATTTTGCTGTCAGACTGTTCTAAACACAGGAAACATGCGCCCCTTTACAGGCATACTATAGACACCCCCCAGGTACGAAATTTAAAGGGATATTACACTTTTATTGTTTGACTTTAAGCATTATTAAAATCACTGCTCCTGAAAAAACGGCCGTTTTTAAAACTTTTTTTTGCATTGATCCATGTCCCCTGGGGCAGGACCCAGGTCCCCAAACACTTTTTATGACAATAACTTGCATATTAGCCTTTAAAATTAGCACTTTTGATTTCTCCCATAGACTTTTAAAGGGTGTTCCGCGGCATTCGAATTTGCCGCGAACACCCCAAATTGTTCGCTGTTCGGCGAACTTGCGAACAGCCAATGTTCGAGTCGAACATGAGTTCGACACGAACTCGAAGCTCATCCCTAGTACTGAAATATGCGGTATATTATTTAAAGATTATCTGCTTTTAAACTGTGTGAAAAAGTGATTTCTACACTGAAATATCTTTAAAAGTCTGAAAAGTGAAAAATTCCCTGTTTTGGACAACTAGGTGCCAACACAACTGAGCATGCTCAGACCTGAAAATAACTCATTTTATCTCCAGTGTCTTTTTTACCTGGAGCTATAGTAAATACCAAAATGAGAGCTAATTAGAGAACATTTTTTGGAAGTTAAAATCTGCTCTAATTTAGTCCAAATGAAGTTTCAGTCATTGATTCTAATGGAACAATTCTAACTTTCACAAAAAAACCTTTTAACCACTTGACCACTGGGCACTTAAACCCCCTTAATAACCAGACCAATTTTCAGCTTTTGGTGCTCTCACATTTTGAATGACAATTACTCAGTCATGCAACACTGTATCTATATGAATTTTTTGTCCTTTTTTTCACACAAATAGAGCTTTCTTTTGGTGGTATTTAATCACCGCTGGGTTCTTTATTTTTTGCGCTATAAAAGAAAAAAGACCGAAAAATCTGTAAAAAAAATAAATTTTTCTTCGTTTCTGTTATAAAATTTTGAAAATTAGTAATTTTTCTTCATATATTTTGGCCCAAATTTATACCGCTACATATCTTTGGTAAAAATAACCCAAATTAGTGTATATTATTTGGTCTTTGTGAAAGTTATAGCGTCCACAAGCTATGGTACCAATATCTGAAAATTGATCACACCTGAAGTACTGACGGCCTATCTCATTTCTTGAGGCCCTAACATGCCATAAAAGTACAAATACCCCCCAAATGACCCCTTTTTGGAAAGAAGACATTCCAAGGTATTTAGAAAGATGCATGATGAGTTTTTTGAAGTTGTCATTTTTTCCCACAATTCTTTGCAAAATCAAGTTTTTTTTATTTTTTTTTTTTCTTTTTTTTTTTTTCACAAAATTGTCATATTAGCAGGTTATTTCTCACACACAGCATATGCATACCACAAATTACACCCCAAAACACATTCTGCTATTACTCCCGAGTATGGCGATACCACATGTCTGAGACTTTTACACAGCGTGGCCACATACAGAGGCCCAACATGCAGGGGAGCACCTTCAGGCGTTCTGGAGCACCCAGGCCAATTCTGACATTTCTCTCCTACATGTAAAAATCATCATTTATTTGCTAGAAAATTACATAGAACCCCAAAACATTATATATGTTTTTTTAGCAAAGACCCTAGAGAATACAATAGCGGTCATTGCAACGTTTTATCTCGCACGATATTTGCGCAGCAATTTTTGGAACGCGTTTTTTTTGGAAAAAAAACAGTTTTTTGCTTTAAAAAAAAACAAAACAGTAAGGTTAGCCCAATGTTTTTGCATAATATGAAAGATGAAGTTACGCCGAGTTAATAGATACCTAACATGTCACCTTTCAAAATTGCACACGCTTGTGGAATGGCGCCAAACTTCACCACTTAAAAATCCCCATAGGCGATGCTTTAAAATTTTTTACTGGTTACAAATTTTGAGTTACAGAGGAGGTCTAGGGCCAAAATTATTGCTCTCGCTCTACCGATCGCAGCGATACCTCACATGTGTGGTTTGAACACCGTTTTCATATGTGGGCGGGACTTACGTATGCGTTCGCTTCTGCATGCGAGCACACGGACAGGGGCGCTTTAAAAAAATTTTTTTTTTTTTTTATTGTTCATTTTACTTTATTTATTTTAGTTTGACACTTTTTTCCAAAAAAAAAAAATTTTTGATCACTTTTATTCCTATTACAAGGAATGTAAACATCCCTTGTAATAGGAATATGGCATGACAGGTCCTCTTTACAGTGAGATATGGGGTCAATAAGACCCCACATCTCACCTCTAGGCTGTTCCTGAAATAAAAAAAAAAAAAAAAAAAAAAAAAGATCCTGGCTTCGATCATAGCGGTGAGTCGGTAGAAGCACCGGAGGGCGGCGGGAGGGGGGGCGTCCCCTCTCGCCTCCCGTAAGAACAATCAAGCAGTGTAACAGCCGCTACGATCATTCTTATGGTGTAGGGAATCGCCGGCTGAAAAAGATGATATCTGAATGATGCCTGTAGCTGCAACCATCATTCAGATATCCCCGCACAAAGTCAAGGACGTCGTATGACGGAAGGCGGGAAGTGGTTAAAACGCTTTTTTTTTTTTTAACACAAAGTTGTCCATTTATACAATATTTCTAACACATAACATGTACATACCAAAAATGACCCCCCAAAATAGATTCTCCTACTATTCCTGAGTACGGCGATACCACATGTGTGAGACTTCCACAGCCTGGCCACATACAGAGGCTGGGTACGGCTGAGCATGGCTGGGTATTGCAGAGTATCACCGAGTATGACTGGGTATGGCAGAGTATGGCTGGGTATCACCGAGTATTGCAGAGTATGGCTGGGTATCACCGAGTATTGCAGAGTATGGCTGGATATTGCAGAGTATGGCTGGGTATCACCGAGTATTGCAGAGTATGGCTGGGTATTGCAGAGTATGGCTGGGTATTGCAGAGTATGGCTGGGTATGGCAGAGTATTGCGGGTTATGGCAGAGTATTGCAGATTTTTGTGGGGTATTGCAGAGCATGGCTGGGTATGGCAGAGTATGGCTGGGTATCACTGAGTATTGCAGAGTATGGCTGGGTATTGCGGGATATTTCAGGGTATTGCAGGGTATGGCAGAGTATTGCGGGGTATTCCAGGGTATTGCAGGGTATGGCAGAGTATTGCGGGGTGTGGCAGAGTATTGCGGGGTGTGGCAGAGTATTGCGGGGTATGGCAGAGTATTGCGGGGTATGGCAGAGTATTGCGGGGTATGGCAGAGTATTGCGGGGTATGGCGGGGTATGGCGGGGTATGGCAGGGTATGGCAGAGTATTGTGGGGTATTGCGGGGTATGGCAGAGTATTGCGGGGTATGGCAGAGTATTGCGGGGTATGGCAGAGTATTGCGGGGTATGGCAGGGTATGGCAGAGTATTGCGGGGTATGGCAGGGTATGGCAGAGTATTGCGGGGTATGGCAGGGTATGGCAGAGTATTGCGGGGTATTGCAGGGTATGGCAGAGTATTGCGGGGTATTGCAGGGTATGGCAGAGTATTGCAGGGTATGGCAGAGTATTGCGGGGTATGGCAGAGTATTTCGGGGTATTGCAGGGTATGGCAGAGTATTGCGGGGTATTGCGGGGTATGGCAGAGTATTGCGGGGTATTGCAGAGGGAATTGCAGAGTATTGCACAGCATTGCAGGGCATGCAGAGTAGTAGGGATGGCTGAGCATGGATGGATGGATGGCTGGATGTCTCTGTGCAGCGCTGTGGGCACTACAGATGCAGCCCACAACGCTGCAGCCATCCATCCATCCGCCTCTTCGGTCACTGTGTACCGATCGGTACACAGGAGGGGAGGAGAGGGGGAGGAGAGGAACCGGCGTCATCAGATGACGCCGGTTTGTTTACATGTGATCGCTCCGTCATTTGACGGAGCGATCACATGGTAAACGGCCGCGATCAGCGGCCATTTACCGGGATCTGTGATGCGCCGGGTCCTGTGGACCCGGCAATCACGGATGCTCTCGAGTGCGCGCCCTAGGGGGCGCGCGAGAGCAGAATTCTGGGAGGACGTCCCTGGACGTCCTCCCAGAGTTAAACAACCACCCTGTAGCCGTCATTTAGCTATGGGCCGGTTGTTAAGTGGTTAATGTTGAGATGAAATGTATCTTTCTGTGAAATAAATTTTCCTTTGCAACATTGTTGCTTCTACTTAAAATATTTTGATTTTAAGAATACTACAATGTGGAATGTTTTGATGTTTTGGTAAAATATATTTTTCTCTGTCACTTTCACTTGTTACTCTTCATCTCACAACAATCTTTAACCTAAACTCACACAGGAGTCTTTACAATGCACAAAAATACCATTGCTGATGAAAATTTAAAATGAATCACAATTTTTTGTGCTTTGTATTATTTCCAGTTATTCATAATTTGAGCCCAAAAAATGTGATATGTGTACCAACATCAGAAATCAAAATGTAATTCCCAAAAATTTGAGGGTAATATTCTACTCTCACCCACAAAAAAACACCAAATATCACAGAATAAATCAAGAAGAATAACTCTTGAGTAATGTAATTCCATCACCTGTATGTCCATAGAAATGCAGTATTAATGTGTTTTTATGTGTAGTTATGTGTAGTTATGTGTAGGAGGGTCTCACATGTGGCAGCTCTGTGGCTTAGAGGTTAGAACTTCTGCTTAGTATCTCTGAAGGGTCTGGGTTCAAATCCCAACCATGTTACTTCATGTAGAGAAGTTGTCTCATCTCCCAGGTCCTATAATTATGTCTAAATGTAGTAGTTATGTGTAGGAGGGTTCCACCACCATTGTAAGACTTTTCCAGATACACTATTTAGCCAAAAGTATTGGGATGCCTGCCTTTACACACACATGAACTTTAATGGCAGCCCAGTCTTAGTCCGTAGGGTTAAAATTTGATTTGGCCCACCCTTTGCAGCTAGAACAGCTTCTGGGAAGGCTGTCCACAAGGTTTAGTCTGCCTATGGGAATGTTTGATCATTCTTCCAGAAGTGCATTTGTGAGGCCAGGCAATGATGTTGGATGAGAAGGCCTGGCTTGCAGCCTCTACTCTAATTCAGCCAAAGGGTGTTCTATCGGGTTGAGGCCAGGACTCTGTGCAGGCCAGTCAAGTTTCTCCACCCCAAACTCTCTCATCCATGTCTTTATGGACCTTGCTTTGTGCACTGGTGTGCAGTCATGTTGGAACAGGAAGGGGCTTTCCCCAAACTGTCTCCACAAAGTTGGGAGCATGAAATTGTCCAAAATGTCTTGGTATGCTGACGCCTTAAGAGTTCCCTTCTCTGAAACTAAGAGGCCAAGCCCAACCCCTGAAAAACAACCCCGCACCATAATCCCCCTCCACCAAATCATTTGGACCAGTGCACAAAGCAAGGTCCATAAAGACATGGATGAGTGATTTTGGGGTGGAGGAACTTGACTGGCCTGCACAGAGTCCTGACCTCAACACAACAGAACACCTTGGGGATAAATTAGAGAGGAGACTGTAGGTCAGGCCTTCTCGTCCAACATCAGTGCCTGACCTCACAAATGCACTTGGAAGAATGGTTAAACATTCCCATAGACACACTCCTAAACCTTGTGGACAAGAAGAGTTGAAGCTATTATAGCTGCAAAGGGTGGGCCAAATGAGTTTTGAACCCAATACTAATACTGGGATGCCATTACAGTTCATGTGTGTTTAAAGGCAGGCATCCCAATACTTACGCCAATATACTGTATATTGCTTGTGACACTGAGCATGGCTATGGACTTAGGGCTGGTTCACACCGAAGAGATGCAGAGAACATGTGTGGGTCTGCCCTGGTGGCTTAGTGGGTAGCAGTTCTGTCTAGCAGCACCTGGGATGTTGGTTCAATTCCCCAACATGCTAATCCTTGTGTTGAAGTTTATATGTTATCCCTGTGTGGGTTTCTCACCACAATCCAAAGACATGCTGGCATCTTATTTGTCTCCTGTCAAAATAGGTTCTAATGTAAGAACGTTAATTTTGGACTTTATATTGGAAGCTCATTGCAGCCAGGGACTGATGTTAATGTTTATTAGCACTAATCATGCCCAGGGACTTGGACAATTCAAATTTTAGGGTTTACACTGCACGGGTACATATGCTTAGAAAACTGTTGCTTTGTTTATGTGGATGCAAATGGACTTTGATCTTTGTCCTGTAGTTGGAGATTTGATGCACATAGCCAAGGGCTAACACAGTTGCGAATAGTATTATGTGTTCCTGCCCATCAGGTGAAATCACTTTAGACATACATGAAGAGACAGATTGAAAGATACTGGTGGGCGTGTACTTCTATTGGGTGTGTCAGTGTGCTATCAATACAACCTATCTTATATAAAGGCCTGCAGTAGGGGGTTCGTTTGGCCTGAGAAGGTCAGGTTTTTTGCTTTGATTTGTGGGGGAGAAGGAATGATATTGGGAGATTTGATGAAATTCTTGTGCATTTTTTTCAATCAAAAGTGGGTTTATGTGGCCATGCTGTCAATGTTGTGCATGTATTGTTCCTGTCTGATCATGCAAACATCGTTTGGAAGCATCTGCTGACCTACTATTTTTTATCTCGTTTAATCGTGTACACCAAAATGCAGCTTCCAGCAGAACATGGTCACCAATGTATGTATGTGTGGATTGTGGGCTGGTGGTGGGTGTTTTGAATAAGTCTTGCAATATTATGTTGGAATGCTTTGTAAGAATGACTGTTAAGTATGTTTCTATAATCTTGCAGATAACAATGTGATGTGTTGCCAGTTATACACTGAAATTAAAGCTGTGTCCAGTCTAAGGTTTTGTCTAATTTTAGATTGTAAGCTCCTATGAGCAGGGCCCTTAAAATTCCGTTGCTAAATGTAGTACCATATATCCTGTCCAAATTTTTTTGAAGCTAGTAAATGTAAATTTATTTTTTTTCTGCTGGTAAAATAAAAGTACATTAAGCGTGCGTGTGTGTGTGTGTGTGTGTGTGTGTGTGTGTGTGTGTGTGTGTGTGTGTGCGTGCGTGCTTTTTTTTTTTTCCTTCTACTTTTCTTTCTTTAGTTTTTGTGGGTGGTGGTTTTGGGAAAGTGCAATATCTTTTATATTGTATTTCAATATGTATTTGTGCACCTTAAAACTAATCTCTTTGCCCTGGTTCACATGCTACATTGAAATTGCGCTACTTCACTTGAAGTAGCACGATTTCAAAGTAGCAAGGTCAGCGTGATTTCAGGTGGCTTCATACACAAATCTCTATAGAAGTCGCACCTGAAATCGGCAAAAGTAGTGCAGGAACTACTTTAGCAAATTGATGCGGTGCCACAAAAAAAATGTTGCATCAATTGGAACAGTGCCATTGCCAATAGTCATGCGATTTGTTCTCTCAAATTGCATGACCAATCGCTTCAATGTAAACCTAGGCTTCTGCACAACTGCAAGTTATATATAAAGATTCCACCTTTATCATTAACAGCTGTGGAGAATTGCAGGTAATGAATTCAGCTGGTGGATAGGCAGTGTTTGAATGTGTCAGCTCTGGTTCACATTGGTGTGATTTGACATGTCAAATCTGTGGCAATTGCACTGTTCTAATTGGTGCGATTTGTATTGATATTGGTGCAGAAACCTGCACCGATGTCTCTGATGTTGCCCCCACAGTTGGGACTGACATGCAGGAATGAAATTGTAGGAGTTCAGCTGAACGATTTCCTCCCTCTGTCAGTGTGAACCAGGGCTCAAACTGGGCCTTTTGCCTTTGTAATTCACCTGCTGCTAACCCAGGGACACCATTTCTTAACAAACTACCTTAAGTTTACCTTCAAATATATGTAGAAATACAGATTTGCATATCTGAAAATAAAAAAATACTAATCATGGTTGAGATCAAATATTCGCAGCTACAATCAAAAGCGTGGTTTCACCTTCTGACCCAGAAATTAGTCATTGTATGCACCCGGAAGTTCCTGCACTGGTCAGGATCTCTATCTAGGTGGACATGGTGAGGTCTCTTTAGCAGAGAGGAGGCGCTGCTCATTGGCCGGGTAAGTGTAGGATATGTACTTGTACTTAATCAATGCGGGGGTGGATGTCATAGTTAGATTTGGTGTGGGTGGGGTTCATTGATTTGTTTGGCATCACCACACATTTGCTTCCGTCCCATGTGCACACATCACTTCCTGCATTTGTTCTGCTGTTGTAAATCAGTAAGGACTATGCAAGTATAAATGAGAGCTCCTTTTCTTAAAATATATATGTGACTTGTTTCACAGCTGGGCGAATTTTCCAGCAAATTTGGACCTCTGAGTTGCATGACAAGTTGTACCCCATGATTCTCAATGACAACCATTCATATCTGTGCTACTTTAAGTCGCACCAACTTCAAAGTAGTCTCTGTACTACTTTGGTGTGACTTAAGGTATATCGGGTACAATATTACACAGACATTCCCAGAAGTTGGGTCAAGTTGCAGCGGCAAAGTGGCAGCAAAATAGTGTGACTTTCAGGTCGCAGCAGTATGAATGAGATTCAAGGATAACACCTTTGAATTTGGCCCTATTGTCACTTGTGCATCCTGAAGGTGTAGCAAATTCGTCCCTGCACTACCCTGGTTTGACTTTGATGCAATTTGAGGTCCATACACCACAAGATTACACAGACATTATTTCAAGTCATGACAAAGCTGTGCAATTTTTAAGGTCGCACAAGTGCAAATGGGGCCTTATTCAAAGGTGTTATCAATTAATCGCATTAGGTTACTTTCACACTTGGGTGACTTTTCATGGAGCTTTGGACCTCAGAGTCACATGAAAAGTTGTCCCCCTTGATTTCCATGCATATTTATTAGAGCTGCACAATTAATCGTCATCGTGATTTTTTTCCCCCTTTACGATCTTGAAAAAAGAGTTTCACGATTCTTGCTATGCAAAGAACTCTCTCTGCTCTTCTGAAGCCAAAGCCGAAAAACCAGGAAGTCTGCCAAGAATTAGAACATTCTTTATCAGTGAACTTAACTAGAAACCTTGTAACAATTTGTCAATTAAATAGAATTCTGTGTAAGTGAGGAAAGTTTAACTACTTAAACTCTAAACATTTTTCTGACATTTGTTGGTTTCAGGTTAAAATCATTTTTTTTTGCTAGAAAATTACTTAAAACCCCCCAGCATTCTATATATATTTTTTTAGTAGAGACCCTAGAGAATAAAATGGTGGTTGTTACAATATTTTATGTCACACTGTATTTGCGCCTTTCAAATGCAATTTTTTTTTGGAAAAAAGTACTTTAATAAATTTAAAAAAAAAAAAGAAACGTTAGCCCAATTTTTTGTGGGATAATGTGAAAGATTTTACGTTGCGAGAATCGTGATCTTTTTATTCTAAGCAAAAAAATTGTGGTTCTCATTTTGGCCAGAACCGTGCAGCTCTAATATCTATGCAACTTCACCCATGTTCACATAGGTCTGAATTGACATGTCAAATTGTAGGCCAAATCGGTGCCTATTGATGGCAATGGAACTGTCCGAATTGGTGCGACACCACAACGATTCCCAAAAGTAGTTCCTGCACTACTTTGGGCGACTTCAGGGGGCGATTTCTTACCTCCCAACTTTTTGAGATGGGTATAAGGGACACCTATTGGCAAAAGTAAGTAGGCATAGGACACCTTCTTAAAGGAGAACAGTTGGGACCTATGTGATTTCACTAAACATCTGTGCAGGAAAGTGCACTGATGTCTCTGAAATCGCTGACAAAGTCAGGCTGAGTCACACTTGTGCGACTTTGGATATCAGAGTCGTATGACAAGTCATACCCCATGATTTTTAATGTGTACCATTCATATCTGTGCAACTTCAAGTAACACTGACTTCAACGTAGTCCCTGTACTACTTTGGTCTGACTTTGATGCGAGTTGAGGTCCATAGACCTCAAGTTTACACAGGCATTCCCTGGAATTGCGGCAAAATTGCTGATGCAAAATCATGGGAAAGTTGCGTGTCTTTCCCTGTGACTCCTGTGTCCATAGACCTCAAGATTACATAGGCATTGCTTAAAGTCGCATTAAAATCTCGCAACTTTCAGGTCGCACAAGTGTGAAAGGTGCCTAAGTCACTGTGCTG
Organism: Aquarana catesbeiana; assembly: GCF_042186555.1. Lineage (NCBI taxonomy): Eukaryota > Metazoa > Chordata > Amphibia > Anura > Ranidae > Aquarana > Aquarana catesbeiana. The sequence continues at coordinate 42,412,368 of NC_133324.1, forward strand.
AGTACTATTTTATACCTAGAATATAAAGTAGTCCCACCATCAAACACTAGTAAACATATGTTCTCAATATAATTGTGCTCAAATGGCTGAAAATCACACAGATAGTATCACCTACTGAAAGCTTGCATTGTACTCAGCAGCATATGCTGAAAAGAGGCAAATGCCTATTAGCCAATGCCACATCGGCACGAGCATGGTTGTTACTATAATATTAATGTCTGAAATGCAAAACATTATTGTATTGAATCAAACATTAGTAAATGTATTTTCCCTGTAGGTAAGTGCTCAGCTCTGTAGCATAGCGGTATACCCTGCTGCCCCCAAAAGTTCAAGCCATGAATTCAAATCCCACTGACAGCATCACCTCCCAGACGTGTGCATTGTACTCAGAAGCATAATTAGGCAAAGCACATCAGCTTGCTTTATTCCATATTTTCACTCTTCAAATGCATGCAATGGTATGTACTTATTCAATAATATGGTATGGAATTCCAAAATTCAAGGAAAAAAATGTCATAGGGTCCCCCCAGTACATACCAGGCCCTTCGGTATGGACTTTAAGGGGAACCCCACACCAAAATGTAAAATAAATTTGATGTGGGGCCCCCAAAATCCATACCAGACCCTTACCTGAGCATGCAGCCTGGAGGTCAGGATAGGGGGGGACGAGTGAGCACCCTCCCCTTCTGAACCTTACCAGGCCACATGCCCCAAAGCACCTTTTCCCCATGTTAATGGGGACAAGGGCCTCTTCCCGACAACACTGGTCGGTGGTTGTCGGTCTGCAGGCAGGGGGTTTATCAGAATCTGGAAGCCCCCTTTAACAAGGGGGCTCCCAGATCCTGCTCCCTATGTGAATAGGTATGGGGTACATTTTACCCCTACCCATTCACCAAAAAAAAGCAGTGAAATGTAAAAAAATTAATAGCCGGTTTTTGACAAGTCCTTTATTGTAGAATAGCTCCGAGCTGTCTTCTTCCCTGAGCCATCTTCTCCAGACACTGTCTCTCCCTCCTCCATCTTCTCCCCGAGCTGTATTCTCCCAGAGCCATCTCTCCTGACGCCGCCATCTGCTGTGTTCTTCCGCACCGCTGGTTACCCGCTAATAAAAAAAAGCTGCTCTTCTTCCATGGTGGTCTTCCTCCACTGTGTTGTCACCCGCTGTGTAGTGTCTCTTACATAGCCATGGAGCGGACTCTTCGGGTGACATTATCGGATGGCCACAGAAGACCGCCACAAGAAGAGCGGCTTTTTTTTTATTAGTGGGTAACCGGCTGCGCTGAAGAACACATCAGCGGGAGAAGATGGTGGCAGCAGGAGAGACAGCTCGGGGAGAAGAAACATCAAACACTAGTGAATGTATTTTCTATGTATTTTCTATGTATTTTCTATGTATGACTGTGCTACACCCAATAGGCTAGCGGTCAGCACTTCTACCTTGAAGAACTCATGGGTTCAAATCCCACTAAATACTAAAAGATTGAATTGGTGAAAAAAGAGCAAATGACTATTAGCCAATTAGCCAAAGCAGCATATGCTGAAAATAGGTGAATGCCAATAAGCCAATGCACTTTAAATTTGGCTGATTCTATTATATTAACTCTTCAAATGCATGCAATGATATGTAAGTATTCAATACTATTATGGTGTGAAATTCCAAACACCACACACTAACTAATGGGCAGATTACATTTTTTTGTTTGTTCATTTTAATTCGCTTGTGCACTGAAAAAATAAACACAGCTGGGGGATGGTAGGTTGGCTGGTATTTGAACTTGTACCATGAGCGCTGTGGAGACATCTGAGCAGACTACTAAGCCATTGTGCTAAGTATGAGACCTGCATAATAGTGTAGTATGATTAAAGAATGAATATAAATAATTACCGCTTTATAGTCACCTAAATTAAAAAATAAAAAACAACATACAACAAATAGATAACCTAAATGTTTAATACATGTAACTTTACAGAATAGCAGACATTACTATGTAATAATCATTCATAACTGCATTAGTTAGCAAAAGAAGGAAAAAACTAGGAATACTAATTGCAACATACATCAATAGATGCACACGAGGTAGAGCACATCTCACATAAAAATGTTTCTTTCACATATATGGATCATGCAGTACTATATAACAACTTGGTAGGAATTGGCATTTGCATATACGCGGAAGCGCTAATTAGCGCCAGCTTAGAATTTACTAACATGTGTTTCTCACTAATAGCGCTAGTTTTTCATTCGCACATTCGCCTGTTGAAATTTTATTTGGCTAAAATGGTCGCTGGTTCGTATTCCCAACCACACCACAAGACTACCTGCCTGGAGTTTGCATGTTCTCCCTGTGCCTGCGTGGGTTTCCTCCGGGTACTCCAGTTTCCTTCCACACTCCAAAGACATGCTGGTAGGTTAATTGGCTTCTGTCTAAATTGGCCCTAGTATATGAATGTGAGTTAGGGACCTTAGATTGTAAGCTCCTTGAGGGTAGGGGTATAATGTTTATGTAAAGCACTGCGTAAATTGACGGCACTATAGAAGTACCTTAAAGCGGAGTTCCACACAAAAATGGAACTTCCGCTTTTCGGAACCCTCCCCCCCTCCGGTGTCACATTTGGCACCTTTCAGGGGGGAGGGGGGTGCAGATACCTGTCTAAGACAGGTATTTGCACCCACTTCCGGCATAGACTCCCATGGGAGTCTATGCCTCTTCCCGTCCCGACCGCGCTGTCTGCTGGGAACACACAGCTCCCAGGAGAGAGCGGCGACCACTAGGGACGCGCAGCGCGACTCGCGCATGCGCAGTAGGGAACCGGGAAGTGAAGCCGCAACGCTTCACTTCCTGATTCCCTCACCTAGGATGGTGGCGGCAGCTGCCGAGAACCGAGCGGGTTGTCGGCATCCCCTGCCGACATCGCTGGACCCTGGGACAGGTAAGTGGCCATGTATTAAAAGTCAGCAGCTGCAGTATTTGTACCTGCTGGATTTTAATATTTTTTTTTTTGGCGGTGTGGGTGAACCCCCGCTTTAAATAAAAATAAATAAGTCTTCACTAATATTATGGTGTGAATCTCCAAAACACCATACACTAGCTAACAAGCAGTTTACATTTGATAAACTTTATTGTATGGTATATAAACCATCAAACACTAGTAAAAGTATTTTGTATATATAATTGTGCTCAGCCCAATAGGCTAGCAGTTAGCACCTCTACCTTCAAACATTCAGGTAGTGAAAGACTCATGGGTTCAAATCCCACAGAAGAATCCTAAAAGATTACTATTGGTGGAGAAAAGGAGAATTACCGTTAGCCAATTAGCCAAAGCAGCATACAGTGAATGCCAAGTAGCCAATACACTTTAATGTGGTTGATATTATTGTATTAACTCTTCAAATGCTTGCAATGGTATGTAAGTATTCACTAATATTATGGTGTGAATCTCCAAACACCACACACTAGCTAACAAGCAGTTTACATTTGATAAACTTTATTGTATAGTATATAACACATCAAACACTAGTAAAAGTATTTTGTATGTATAATTGTGCTCAGCCCAATAGGCTAGCAGTTAGCACCTCTACCTTCAAACATTCAGGTATTGAAAGACTCATGGGTTAAAATCCTAAAAGATTGCATTGGTGGGAAAAGGAGAATGCCAGTTAGCCAATTAGCCAAAGCAACACAAATATACGTGTATATATATTTACTGAAAATAGGTGATTGCCAAGTAGCCAATGCAGTTTAATGTGAAAGTTTTTATTGTATTAACTCTTTAAATGCATGCAATGGTATGTAAGAATTCAATTATATTATGATGTGACATTCCAAACACCACACACTAGCTAAAGGGCAGTTTACATTTCTTTGTTTGTTTATTTTAATTCACTTGTGCACTGAAAAAATAAACACAGCTGGTGGATGGTAGGTTGGCTGTTGTTTGAACTCATACCATGAGTGGTGTGGAGATATCCAAGCAGACCACTAAGCCATTGTGCTAAGTACAAGACCTGCATAATAATGTAGTATTATTAAAGAATGAACATAAATAATTACTGCTTTATAGTCAACTAAATTAATAAATAATAAATCAAAAACATGAAAAAAACAACATACAACAAATAGGTAACCTAAATGATTAATACATGTAACTTTACAGAATAGCAGACATTACTATGTAATAATCATTCAGAACTGCTTGCATTTCTTAGCAAAAGAAGGAAAAAAAACTAGGAATACTAATTGCAATATAAATCAATAGATGCACGGGAACTAGAGCACATCTCTGATAAAAAATGTTTCTTTCACATACATGGATCATGGCTACAGTACAGTGCTATATAACAACTTGATAAGAATTGGCATTTGTATATACGCAGAAGCGCTAATTAGCGGCAATTTAGAAATTACAAACGTTTGTTCTCCGCTTATATCGCTGATTTTCATGCGTGAATTCGCCGTTTTGTTTCCATTTGGCTAAAATGGGCTCTATTATTTGCCATAGTGCCCAGTACTTCCTGGAGTTATAGTAAATGACCCCCATAGTGATGACTAACATTATATATATATATATATATATATATATATATATATATATATATATATATATATATATATATATTTTTTTTTTTTTTTTTCAGGTTTACTTGCACTTTAAAGTGTAACATTTTTTTTTTGTATTTTTATTTTGTAATTTGAACAGGTATAACAAAATGCTTGCAGTCGTATATTTAATAAAGCAAACAGGAGGAAAAAACAGAATTTCACTCTAATGCCCCGTACACACGGTCAGATTTTCCGACGGAAAATGTGTGATAGGACCTTGTTGTGGGAAATTCCGACCATGTGTAGGCTCCATCACACATTTTCCATCGGATTTTCCGACACACAAAGTTTGAGAGCAGGCTATAAAATTTTCTGACAACAAAATCCGTTGTCGGAAATTCCGATCGTGTGTACACAAATCCGACGCACAAAGTGCCACGCATGCTCAGAATAAATAAAGAGATGAAAGCTATTGGCCACTGCCCCGTTTATAGTCCCAACGTACGTGTTTTACATCACCGCGTTCAGAACGATCGGATTTTCCGACATCTTTGTGTGACCGTGTGTATGCAAGACAAGTTTGAGCCAACATCTGTCGGAAAAAATCCTAGGATTTTGTTGTCGGAATGTCCGAACAAAGTCCGACCGTGTGTACGCCCTATTACAGTTAACAAACATGTTAACAATTTTAACCTGGGGGGACAGAAGTCATTCCCCATGGAGAACCCTATAGTCTATGAGGAAGAGTAAGAAATAATCTCTAAAAATATTTGACTTTCTTTTTTTAACCACGTCCTGCCCGCACTATAGATGGTTACAGCGCAGGCTTACTTTGCTGGGAGGGCATCCATGGACATCCTCCTGGGATCGTCCTCTGTAATCACTGAGACCATGAGACTCAGATGATAATAGATCAGGGTAAAGGGCCAATCACAGTGGCCCTTTTCCACCTGATCAGCTGTGTTCAATGACAGCTGATCACAGGATGTAAACACAAGCTGGTTATGGGCTTTTCTTTCCTCATACTGACATTGTGAAGAGAGAAGAAGAGAGCCAATAACTGGCTTGTCTTAAAGGGATGTCAGCACTGATTATCAGTCAATCAGTGCCCACCAGTGCCTCCTCATCAGTGTCACTTATCAGTGCTGCCAATCAGTGTCCATCAGTGCCCATCAGTGCCGCCTCATCAGTGTCCATCAGTGGCACCTATTAGTGCCTATCAGTGCCGCTTATCAATGTCTGTCAGTGCCACCCATCAGTGCAGCCTCATCAGTGCACATCAGTGAAGGAGAAAAATTACCTGTTTGCAAAATGTAATAATAAACTATGAAAAATGTTTTTTTATTTATTTTTTTTTTCAAAAAAAATATTTTTTGTTTATTTAGCAAATAATAAAAAAACCCAGTGGTGAATAAATACCACCAAAAGAAAGCTCTATCTGTATGAAAAAAATTATAACATCTTCATATGGGTACAGTGTAACATGACCGTGCAATTGTCAGTCAAAATGTGACTGGCCTGGGCAGGAGGGGGTAAAAGTGTATAGTAGGCAAGTGGTTAATTTCTGTTATTTATATTTATATGTGAAGGGCAGATAAGGCTAATATAATATTTGAAGCAATAAAGTTCATGGGTAACATTATGAAATGTCATTGAATGACTATAATTGTTACACATCTGGTGAGAAAACTATCCATTCGCCGGCCAATGTCATGAAAAGTGAGAGCCACATGTTCTCCTCCTCACCGTATTATTGCCTTCATTCCATGTTATATTGTTGGGGTCAATGTGAAGTTGGTCTTCTTCTTTACCCCATGGTGTGTACGAACCAACATCAGTATCACTTGTTCTAAAGTGGTGGAAAGACTTCACCCAATTTACTATTCGGTAGTAGAACGGAAATTCACCATTTTCATCAAAGAAGGTCATTCTGTCTGCCGTCTTATATGGATTTTTTATTTGTTTCACATATTTATGCAGCTGGAGGACAGAAAAACCTCAAACAAGTTAAAACTGAAGTTTAAGCAATTTATATGTTGATTTCCCTTGTTTCTCCATCTCCCTTTATCAACGGAATATACAGTATATATATATATATCTATATATATATATATATATATATAGATATATATATATATTTTTTTTTTTTTTTATATAAACTTTTTCTGTTTCTATTACGTACTAGACATGTCCAATTCGTTTAGTTCCAAATTAGTTTTTTAACGAATTTAGAGAATGTCATTATTTTGGAAATATCCAAATTGTCGAATTTCCGAATTTTTCAGAACATTCAGAAATTCGAAAATTCTGAAATTCGAAATTCCAGAAATTAAAAATTTTGGAAATTCGGAGATTCGGAAATGAGATATATTGAATTTTCGAATTTTCAAATTTTCGAAATTCTAAAATTCGGAAATTTGGAAATTCGGAATTCAAAAATCCAGAAAATCGAAAATTCACAAATCTAAAAATAAGAATGAAAATCCAAAAATTCAAAAGAACAAAAATCTGAAAAAAAGATCACAAATCCAAAAATTCAAAAACCAGAAAATGAATAATAACTTAACTATTACTAACTATTAAATTATAAGTATTGGAATTTCCTTTCAAATTTGGCTGTTACGAATTTATCCGAAGTTACAAATTATCTATCATAATGAATGCCATATCTGCCATATAGAACGTAACTAATTAATAATAATAAATAACAATAATAATAATAATAATATTAAAGACGTATTTTTATTATTTATTATTATTTAGTTTTGTTCCATTTGTTTAGATGCGGCATTCTTTATTTCGGATAATTCATAACTTCAGATAAATTTGTATTCGTTACATTCACTAACAGCCAAATTTGAAAGAAAATTCCAATAGCTATAATTTAATAGTTAGTTATTATTAGTTAGTTATCATCTTGATTTTTTGGATTTTTGGATTTTCGTTCTTTCTAATTTTTGGATTTTCCTTTCTTATTTTTGTTTTTTTGAATTTTCGGATTTTTCGAATTTACAAATTTTCGAATTTCTGAATTGTCAAATTTTCAGATTTTCGAATTTACAAATTTACAAATTTACGAATTCCAAATTTTAGAATTTCCAAATTTTCTAATATTCTGAATTTTCGAATTTACAAATTCTGAATTTTCGAATTTACAAATTCTGAATTTTTAAATTTACAAATTCTGAATTTTTGAATTTTCAAATTTCCGAATTTCTGAATTCCGAATCTTCAAATTTACGGATTTTCAAATTTACGAATTCTGAACTTTCAAATTTAGTAATTTTCGTATTCCAAATTTTCCGAATTTCCGAATTTTCAAATTTACAAATTACAAATTTTCGAATTTACGAATTATGAATTTATGAATTTTAGAATTTCCGAATTGTCAAATTTTAGAATTTCCAAATTTTTGAATTTACGAAATTTTCGAATTCCGAATTCTCGAATTTACAAATTTCAGAATTTTCGAATTTACAAATTTGCGAATTCTGAATATTCGAATTTCCGAATTCGGAATTTTCAAATTTCATAATTTACGAATCCCGAACTTTCGGACTTCCCATTTTCCGTATTCTGAATTTTCTGAATTTCCGAATTTCTGAATTTTCAAATTTACAAATTACTAAATTTTTAATTTAAGAATTATGAATTTTCAAATTTACGAATTTTTGAATTTCTGGAAAAAACAAAAAAACGAATGAAACTAAAACGAACACATTTTTCAGCAGTTCACATGTCTATTACGTACCTTATTTTAGATTCATTGACATCATCACTGGGTCTCTGTGGCTTTCTATGCAATGAAGGCAGATCATGGCTGGTGGGAGGGACTGGCAGACTGGTACAGCTTTCTAAAAACATCACAGCACCCTGCCTCAGGTCTCTTCTCAAGAGCCCTCAGTCAGTCCCGATGAAAGCAGTGGTCTGAGTCTTGGGAGGAGATATGCAAATATCAGAATGCCCTGATGAGTGGATATCAGTCTGGAGGAGTGGGCAATCCTAGGCAGGCTGTATTTGTATGTAGGTAACACCCATATGTGATACTGAGACTCCATTGTTTAAATATGTTTTATGTTTTTATTGCAGCTTACCAAATCTTAGGTGTGATGATCTGGTGATCCTGCCAGTAAGCCTGTTGTTTTTCAATAGAACAGGGTCTCCTGCGGAATGTATCAGTTTACAGAGATGAGGCAAACCATTTAACACTGGTAGGGGGTGCTTACAATGACCAGCTTTTTATATTTATGTATAATTTTTATCCCAAAAGGAAAAAGAAAACAAAACATTTTACTGTAACAGATTATTATGCATTAGCTGAAGAGGAAGGATCTGCCCCCTTAATGACCAGGCCATTTTTTGCAATACGGCACTGCGTCACTTTAACTGACAATTGCACGGTCGTGTCACGCTGTACTTTTCCCACACATAGAGATTTTGTTTGGTGGTATTTGATCACCTTTGATCGCTTTTTATTTTTTGCACTATAAACAAAAAAAAGAGTGACAATTTTGAATTTTTTTTTTTTTTACTTTTTATTATAAATGTAAAAAATGTGAAAAAACAAAACAAATTTCTTCATCAGTTTAGGCGAATATGTATTCTACTACACATTTCTGATTTTCTACCTTAAAAAAATTTAAATAAGCGTTTATTGATTGGTTTGCACAAAAGTTATAGCGTCTACAAAATAGGGAATAGATTTATGGCATTTTTATTATTTATTTATTTTTGACTAGTAATGGTGGCGATCTGCGATTTTTAGCAGGACTGCGACATTGCAGCGGACAGATTGGACTCTTTTGACACATTGTTGGGACCATTGACATTTATACCGTGCTATAAAAATGCACTGATTACTGTATAAATATCACTGGCAGGGAAGGGGTTAACACTAGGGGGCGATCAAGGCGTTAAATGTGTTCCCTGGGAGGTGTTTCTAACTGTGAGGGGACTGACTAGAGGAGGAGCCAGTTCGCTGTTTTTACTTAGTAGGAACACATGATCTGTTTCTCGTCCCTTGTCAGAACAGGGATCTGTGTGTTTACAAACACAAATCCCCGTTCTTTCTCTCGTGCCCGTAATCGCGGGTGGCCAGCGGCGATCGTGCCCGCCGGCCATGTGCATCGGGTCCCCCTTTGTGCAGTACGTGCCTGCTATGTCTCTTAAAAGAGCCGCCGTACATATACGGCGATTTGCGCAGGAAGCCGTCATATATGTATGGGAGTCGGTCGGGAAGGGGTTAATACCGCTTTAACTGCTTCCAGAGCGCCCGCCACATATTTACAGCGGCAGGGCGGCCCAGGCAGCGCAAAACAACGTACCTGTATGTTGTCTCTTCTTCCGTGTCTGAACACGTCGGGAGCCAATCAGCGGGATCCGGCGGACACGATGTCCACCGGGACCCGCCAATCATTGACAGGAGAGGCAGAATGGCAGTCTACACAATGTACACAAGGCAGACCGCCGTTCTGTCAGAGAGCAAGATGGAGATCTTGTGTTTCTGCTAAGCAGAAACCCGGATCTCTGTTTTCCTCCAGTTAAGCCATCCCCCGCACAGTAATCTCTCCCCCTAGGAAAACGCGTAACCGTTTGAGGGCCCCTGATGTTAACCCCTTCCCTGCCAGTGTCATTAACCACTTGCCGACCACCCAATGCAGATATACTGCGACAGAATGGCATGAGCAGGTGAAATCACGGTGCCTGAGGCGATCGCCATTGTTAGGGGAGCGATCCATGCTGATCACTCCCAACGAATGAAAATCTTCCTCTGCTGCTGTAATGTAAACAGCGGCAGAGGAAGTGATGTCATCTCTCCTCGCGTCGGTCTTTTTGTTACGGCGCAGAGGAGAGAAGGCATCAAGTAAGTGCACCAACATTACACATTACAGTAGAACACTCTAGGCACACTTTTCACCCCCCAATCACCCCCCGATCACCCCCCTGTACCCCCTGTCACAGTCACAACAATAGCAATTTTTTTTTTTTTACTGATTATTGCATTGGTGTCATTTTGTGACAGTTATAAGTGGTAGGGCAGTTAGTGGTAGGCCCCTTTAGGTCTAGGATACCCCCCTAATAAAGGTTTAACCCCGTGATCACCCCCGTCACCAGTGTCACTAAGTGATCGTTTTTCTGATCACTGTATTAGTGTCACAGGTGACGCTAGTAAGGGAGGTAAGAATTTAGATTCGCCGTCAGCGTTTTATAGCGTCAGGGACCTACATATACTACCTAGTAAAGGTTTTAACCCCCTGATTGCCCCCTAGTTAACCCTTTCACCAGTGATCACCGTATAAGTGTTACGGATGACGCTGGTTAGGTAGTTTATTCTTTATAGTTTCAGGGCACCCGCCATTTATTATCTAATAAAGGTTTAACCCCCTAATTGCCCGGCGGTGATATACGTTAAGTTTTAGGGTCAGATAAGGTCTGCGTCACCCCAGGCAGCATCAGGTTAGCGCCAGTACCGCTAACACCCACGCACGCAGCATACACCTCCCTTAGTAGTATAGTATCTGAACTGATCAATATTTGATCCGATCAGATCTATACTAGCGTCCCCAGCAGTTTAGGGTTCCCAAAAACGCAGTGTTAGCGGGATCAGCCCAGATACCTGCTAGCACCTGCGTTTTGCCCCTCCGCCCGGCCCTGCCCAGCCCACCCAAGTGCAGTATCGATCGATCACTGTCACTTACAAAACACTAAACACACATAACTGCAGCATTTGCAGAGTCAGGCCTGATCCCTGCGATCGCTTACAGCTTTTTTGATACAGTCGCTAACAGTCAGGAGCTTTTTTGCCTGTAAGTCTCACTAGTGTACCCTTAAATTTAGAGCCCAAAATGGCAAATCGAAGGTACACTAGTGAAGAGGCCTACACGTTTCTGAGCATGACAGATAGTGAAGAGGAAGTCACTCATCTGTCAGATTCAGGCTCAGAATACGATCCTGTAGAGGACAGCGGCTCCATGACAGATAGCTCTGACGACAGAGTTGTGGTCCCTGCCAAGGTCAGGCGTACCAGACCCCAATCTTCTTCTGCTGTTGTTGATGTGCAAGAATCGCAGGTCCCTCGTATGGAGCAGAGCAGTACTAGTGCCGCCATTCCTTCTGGTGAATTGGCAAGCACCAGCGGCCTAGTACACCCCGGTCATAGTCAATCCAGCACTGCAGTGTCAAGTGGTGACGTGGCGAGTCCCATTAGTGCAGTTCAAGCTGGTGAGGTGGCAAGCACAAGTAGTGTCCCGCTGCCACCAAGAAGACGAACACAGGCCCGTCGTGCCCATAGTGCCCTTCCTGCTGCATTCGCCAATCCTAATTGGGAACCCACCACTTCTGCAGCACCCGTACTTCCCCCATTCACTGGCCAACCCGGAATTCAGGTGGAAACAGTTGATTTTATATCACTTGATTTTTATTCGCTGTTTTTCACCGAAGATCTCTATAGATCTATTGTGGACCAAAGCAATTTGTACGCTGGTCAACACATCGCCACTATTCCCCAGTCCTCCCTTGCCAGAGATTGGAGACCAATTACGGTTTCTGAATTTAAGCTCTTTCTGGGCCTTTCCCTCAACATGGGCATAACTAAAAAGAGTGAGTTGCGGTCATATTGGTCCACTGACCCAATTCACCATATGCCCGTGTTCTCTGCCTCCATGACCAGGGCACGATACGAGCAGATTTTGCGGTTCATGCACTTCAACAACAATGAACTCTGTCGTCCTCGTGGAGACCCTGGATACGATCGGCTCTACAAAATTTGGCCCCTCGTAAACCACTTCAACCAGTGTTTTGCAGACTTGTTTACTCCCCATCAAGTTGTCTGCGTTGATGAGTCCCTGATTAAGTTTTCTGGCCGCTTGTCATTAAAACAGTACCTTCCCAGCAAGCGTGCCAGATACGGGGTCAAGATGTATAAGCTCTGTGACAGGGCCACAGGCTATACATGTAGTTTTATGGTTTACAAGGGAAAAGATAGTCACGTAGAGCCGAAAAACTGCCCTGACTACATAGGAAGCACTGGCAAGATTGTGTGGGACTTGGTGTCACCCTTATTCGGAAAGGGGTACCACTTATTTGTGGACAAGTGTTACACGAGCGTGCCACTTTTTAGTCACTTGTTTGATCAGCAGATTGGAGGATGTGGCACCGTGCGACCTAATCAACGGGGCTTTCCCCAGCGGCTTGTAGATTCCCGTCTTAGGCTGGGGGAGAGAGCTTGCATCAAGTGTAATAATTTTCTCGCTATGAAGTGGAGGGATAATAAGAATGTTTTCGTTCTTACCTCCCTTCATGCAGACACAACGGTCCAAATTACTACGGCGACTGGTGTTGTGGAGAAACCCCTCTGTGTCCATGAATATAACCAAAATATGGGAGGGGTGGACCTCAACGACCAGTTGTTGGCGCTGTACCCAATTGCCCGTAAGGCCAGAAGCTGGTACAAGAAAGTGTCTGTTTATTTATTTCAATTGGCTTTGCTGAACACTCATGTGCTATACAGAGCTTCAGGACGGACTGGATCCTTCCTTAAATTCCAGGAAGAGATCCTCACAGCCCTTCTGTTTCCAGACGGTGCTCCACCTCACCTTCCCCAACCAAATGCAGTAAGCCGGCTGCATGAGAGGCATTTTCTTTATGTCCTCCCGAGTACCCCTACCCAACGAGCCCCCCAAAAAAGATGTTGTGTCTGCAGCAAGCGTGGATATAGGCTTGACACCTGCTATTATTGCTCCTCCTGTCCTGACAATCCTGGTCTTTGCATTGGTGAATGTTTTGAACGCTACCATACACTAGTTGAGTATTAGCATAGGGTACAGGATTGCACAGACTAGGCACACTAACACAGGGTCTCCCAAGATGCCATCGCATTTTGAGAGACCCGAACCTGGAACCGGTTACAGTTACAAAAAAAAGTGTAAAAAAAAAGTAAAAAAAAAAAAAAAACACAAATGATATATAAAATAAAAAAAAAGCAAAAATAGATGTAATTTTATTGTTCTATCTCTATTCTCTCTCTCTATTGTTCTGCTCCTTTTTACTGTATTGTACTGCAATGTTTTATTGTTATTATGTTTTATCATGTTTGCTTTATAGGTATGCATTTTTTTTATACTTTACTGTTTACTGTATTTTATTGTTAACCATTTTTTTGTTTTCAGGTATGCCATTTAGCTGCAGAACAGATTTATTTATCTTTACAGCAACAGCGTTTGCTCCCACGATACATAAAGCTGTGACTCCAGCGCTGTCGGAGGTTATTTCACCACCACAGTTAAAAAAAAGGAGCATATATGCCGAAGCATGGGGGCAGCAGGGGCAGAGGAGCGATTTGCTCCTACCTTTTGGGGAGGATGCCCCCATGCTTCGGCATATATAAATGGGCATGTATGCCCATCATTAGAAGTGGGTGGATTTTTTTTTATTTTTTACTTTTTTTTTTATTTTTTTATTTTTTTATTTTGGGGTGTGGGGGGGAAGGGGGGAGAAAAATAGACAAACAAATATCTGTACCTTCAATGGATAAAAGGGAAAGGAAAATGATTAGAAGTGGGTGGATGAAGGGAGGTATTCTAATGGTGGGCATACCCACCAATCAATATCTTTTTTTTTCGTTCAGCCCACAGGCTGAATGAAAAAAACGTTTACAATATATGCCCAGCAAGGACCAGCAACATACTGGTATGTTGCTGGACTTTGAGTGGTTATACCAGAATGATGCCTGCAGTTTTAGGTATCATCTTGGTATCATTCTTTTCAGCCAGCGGTCGGCTTTCATGTAAAAGCAATCCTAGTGGCTAATTAGCCTCTAGGCTGCTTTTACAAGCAGTGGGATGGAATGCCCCCCCCCCCCCCACCGTCACCATGTTTTTCTCTGACTCTTCTGTCCCAACAGGGAACCTGAGAATGCAGCCGATGATTCGGACAGCTGACCATAGAGCTGATCACAGACCAGAATGGCTCCAATCATCTCTATGGCCTAAGAAACCGGAAGCTACGAGCATTTTTTGACTTAGATTTCGCCGGATGTAAACAGCGCCATTGGGAAATTGGGAAAGCATTTTATCACACCGATCTTGGTGTGGTCAGATGCTTTGAGGGCAGAGGAGAGATCTAGGGTCTAATAGACCCCAATTTTTTCAAAAAAGAGTACCTGTCACTACCTATTGCTATCATAGGGGATATTTACATTCCCTGAGATAACAATAAAAATGATTAAAAAGAAAAATGAAAGGAACAGTTTAAAAATAAGATAAAAAAGCAAAAAAAAATTAAGAAAAAAAAAAGCACCCCTGTCCCCCCCTGCTCTCGCGCAAAGGTGAAAGCAAGCGTCGGTCTGGCGTCAAATATAAACAGCAATTGCACCATGCATGTGAGGTATCACCGAGAAGGTCAGATCAAGGGCAGTCATTTTAGCAGTAGTCCTCCTCTGTAAATCTAAAATGGTAAACTGTAAAGGCTTTTTTTTTTTTTGAAATTCTTTATTTTTAAATATCATATAATACATTCCACATAAAACGCTTAACATAATCTTCATATCGTCTCTTACATCTCCATTTTTTCGTAATATAACAACATAATACATTTCCTTTTGAGTGGAACTCAGTCTCATCTACCCGATAGACATATATAGTTTTCCTTTTCTCTTATCCTAACCCTACTACCAACCCCCACCCTCTAAAACCCAAAAAGCTAGAAAAAAAAAAAAAAGGAAAAAGGGGGTGCCCCCTCCCCTTCTCGTTCGATCGCACATGACTATGCTCTCTTGCTCTCTACTTCTATAAGCCAAGTAGGGAGCCCATATCTTCCAGTATTTCTCGTCCTGTTCTTTCAGCATCAGAGTCAGATTCTCCATTTGTTGGATTTCTGTAATTCTGGCCCACCACTGTGTTCTGGTCGGAGGGACTGAACTCTTCCACAGGGCCGGTATACAGGCCCTTGCTGCCGTGAGAAGGTGTTTAAGCAAAGAATTCTTGTATTTTCCCACCGACATGGGGACATCATTTAATAGAAATGCAGCCCGGGTTGTCCCCAAGAGACACGCCTGTAATATCCTTAACCGTTTCCTCAACCATTTAACAAAATCCCTTGATCTTCTCGCAGTCCCAAAATATATGCAACATTGTGCCCTCTAATCTCATACAACGCCAGCATATGTTTGAGGCCTGTGGAAATATTTTATGTAGAGCAGATGGTGTTCTATACCACCTAGTGAGGATTTTATATCCTCCCTCTTGGTATCTGCTAGCGACCGATGTCTTATGAGTGGATTTTAAAATTTTTAACCTTCTGTCTTTGGGAGAACGTTATCCCCAACTCTCTTTCCCAAGCTTGAATAACGTTAAGCTCTTGGGGGGCTTCCAGACTCGTTAATACCTCATAGAAATATGATAGGGAGTGCCTCATGCTCTCACCATCTAGGCATCTCTGTTTGAAGCAGGATAACTCCCGTATCGCTGGGTAAGTTTTGATTTTCGAACGGATATATGCTCCTAACTGCATCGCCCTAAAATAGTCTAAGTCTGGTGCTACTTCTCCTTCTATCTCACCTCGTGTCATCAAACAGTTGCCCCTAGAAAAGTGTATGAACCTGTTTTTCCCCCTTTGTTTTAGTACCTCAAACCTCCGGTCTAATAGGCCAGGCTGAAAGTCTGGTGAGCCCAGCACTGGACATAGGGCTTGGATGTAATGATAGGTTTGTCTTTTTGAAAATCGTATTAATAGTATGGATAGTTGCACCTGTCAGTGGATGTTTTTTCACTATTATTGGTAGTTTCGATTTCGCTATCCATATCAAACCCTCCAAGGGAATTTTAACCATCGCCTGTTCTAATTGTACGTATGGTTTCCTCACGGAGGCGCACCATTCCACTACTCTGGCTAACTGTGAGGCCTCCTAATATCTCACTGGATCTGGAAAGCCGATACCTCCTTTTTCTTTAGAGAGCACTAAAATATTTCTCCTTACTCTTGCTGGCTTCCCAGCCCAGATAAACCTCAGAAACCTTGATCTGAGGTCTTTCAGGAAACTCGAGGGGATCTTTATTGGTAGGGTTTGCAGTAGGTAGAGAAGTCTAGGCATCACGTTCATCTTTATGATGTTAGTCCTTCCAAACCAAGTGAAGATCTCCCTATCCCATCTCTTGAAGTCTAGTTTAATTTGTCTTAACATCGGGGCTTAATTTAGCTCGAACACTCTACAGAGCTTCTTCGGTATTTTGGTCCCCAAGTAACTTATGTGGGACTCTGACCATCTAAAATTGAATTGTGTCTTTATCTGTTGTATTTCAGGTATCTTCATTTCCATCCCCATGGCTTCAGATTTAGTGTAGTTCACCTTATAATTTGCTAACTCCCCATATTGACTTATCTCCATTAAAAGGGATGGAAGGGATATAATTGGGGAAGTTATGAAAAAAATCAAGTCATCGGCATAAGCTGCCAGCTTATGCTCCTCTCGTTCTGTCTTAATACCACTAATGTTGGGATTGGCATGTAACTTCCTTAAAAAAGGCTCCAATGTGAAAATGAAAATAATAGGCGATAGGGGGCATCCCTGGCGCGTTCCGTTTCGAATCCGGAAGGTCCGATAATCTATCATTTACCTTAATCCTCGCACTCGGGACTGAGTAAAGGTTTGAGAACCATCTCAACATTCCCTCACCCAATCCAATGTGCTGCAAGGTGGCCCCAAGAAAAATCCAATCAACTCTATCGAATGCTTTTTCTGCATCAGCTGAAAACAATATTAAAGGTTTCTGTTGGCTCTGTGCAATATAAATCGCATTAATTACTCTCTGCGTATTTTCCCTCCCCTCACTTCCAGCGGTGAATCCCACTTGATCTGGGTGTATCAATGCGGGAATGTGCTCTTCCAGTCTGATCGCTAGGATCTTAGAAAAAATTTTTAGATCCACATTTAACAGTGCGATCGGCCGGTAACTGGAACACTGAGATGGATCCTTTCCCTCCTTCGGGATTACTGCTATATGTGCCATCAATGTCTCAGTGGGTAACTTCTGTCCCTCCCATAGTGAATTGAAAGCAGCTATAAATCTTGGAGGCAATTTCTCAGCAAAAAGTTTGTAGTACGCCAGGGTGTATCCATCCGGACCCGGTGCTTTCCCTACTTTTAAAAGATTTAACGCTCTCTTAAATTTTTCTACTGAAATTTTTACATCTAGATCTCGTGCTATCTCCTCTGTCAGCTTTGGCATTTCTGAGTTACGTAGATAATCCCTTACCCTCTCCCATTTACTTTTACACCTCTGTGGGGATAGGTGACCCTCCAACTGATAAAGACTCTCGTAGTACTCCTTGAAAATCTGTGCAATGTCCTGCGAGGAGCTAACCACCTCATCCCTCTGTGTCTTGATACCAGACAAGTGCTTCTGTGTTGTAGCATCCTTAAGGGCCTTAGCCAACATCCTACTTGGTTTGTTCCCAAATTCATAGAGTGTCCGTCTTCCCAGTTTCAACTTAGCTTTAGCCTGTTCAATGAGTAGTGAGTTCAGATCCTCCCGGAGAACACTTAGTTTTTCCTCTAATTGCTGTGTCTGGGATTTTTTATGTTTTAGCTCTACTTCCCGAATTTTTGTAAGTAGAGCATCGATCTGTTCATTGAGCTTTTTTTTCCAATGTGCCCCTAAAGATATCAAGACCCCTCTGATCACACATTTATGTGTTTCCCAAATACAGAATGGGTTGACTTCCTCCGTATCATTTGTCAGAAAAAAGGAATCCAGTTCCTGACTTAATTTTTGTTCATACTCTTTATCCTCTGTAAAGGCTTTTTAAGGCTTTTAAAAATGTATTTAGTTTGTCGCCACTGCACGTTTGTGCGCAATTTTAAAGCATGTTGTGTTTGGTATCCATGTACTTGGCCTAAGATCATCTTTTTTATTTCATCAAACATTTGGGCAATATAGTGTGTTTTAGTGCATTAAAATTTAAAAAAGTATGTTTTTTCCCAAAAAAATGTGTTTGAAAAATTGCTGCGCAAATACTTTGTGAAAAAAAAATGAAACACCCACCATTTGAATCTGTAATGCCTTTGCTTTAAAAAAATATATGATGTTTGGGGGTTCAAAGTAATAAAAAAAGTAAAAGGAAAAAGAGAATTTTTTTTTTTTTGCACAAAGTTGTCACTAGATGGCACAAACCCCCCCCCCCCATGACCCCATTTTGGAAAGTAGACACCCCAAGATATTTGCTGAGAGGTATAGTGAGTATTTTGAAGACCTCACTTTTTGTCACAAAGTTTTGAAAATTGAAAAAAAAAATAAATTTTTCTTGTCTTTCTTCATTTTCAAAAACAAATGAGAGTTGGAAAATACTCACCATACCTCTCAGCAAATAGCTTGGGGTGTCTACTTTCCAAAATGGGGTCATTTGGGGGGGTTTGTGTTATCTTGGCATTTTATGGCCTTTGAAACTGTGATAGGTAGTGAGGAGTGAAATAAAAAATTTACGCCCTTAAAAATCCTGAAGGCGGTGATTGGTTTTCGGGGCCCCGTATGCAGCTAGGCTCCCAAAAAGTCCCACACATGTGGTATCCCCATACTCAGGAGAAGCAGCTAAATGTATTTTGGGGCATACATTTTTTTTTTATCATTATTCAATCACTTGGGGCAAAAAAATTTAATATTTAATGGGCTCAACATGCCTCTCAGCAATTTCCTTGGGGTGTCTACTTTCCAAAATTGGGTCATTTGGGGGGGTTTTGTACTTTCCTGACATTTTAGCACCTCAAGAAATGACATAGGCAGTCATAAACTAAAAGCTGTGTAAATTCCAGAAAATATACCTTAGTTTGTAGACGCTATAACTTTTGCACAAACCAATAAATATACACTTATTGACATTTTTTTTACCAAATACATGTGGCTGAATACATTTTGGCCTAAATGTATGACTAAAATTGAGTTTATTGGATTTTTTTTATAACAAAAAGTAGAAAATATAATTCTTTTTCAAAATTTTCGGTCTTTTTCCATTTATAACGCAAAAAATAAAAACCGCAGAGGTGATCAAATACCATCAAAATAAAGCTCTATTTCTGGGAAAAAAAAGGACGCAAATTTCATTTGGGTAAAGCATTGCATGACCGCACAATTAGCAGTTAAAGCGACGCAGTGTCAAATTGTAAAAAGTGCTCTGGTCAGGAAGGGGGTAAATCCTTCCGGGGCTGAAGTGGTTAATACAGTGAGAGTGCATTTTTTTTAGTACTGTTCACTGTATTGGTGTCACTGGTTCCCAAAAAGTGTCACTTAATGTTCGATCTGTCCGCTGCAATATCGCAGTCCCACTAAAAATCGCTGATCACCGCCATTACTAGTAAAAATTAAAAAAGCCAAAAATCTATCACATAGTTTGTAGACATGATAACTTTTGCGCAAACCAATTAATATACGCTTATTGGGGTTTTTTTTAACAAAAATATATTGCAGAATACATATTGGCCTATATTAATGAAGATATTTGATTTTTTCAATTTTTTTATTGGGTATGTTTTATAGGAGAAAGTACAATTGTCAGTTAAAGCGACGCAGTACAGTTTTTGTACAGGATTCCATTGGCTCCCACTGCTGTCAGTCACAGCCAGTGAGCCAATGAGTAGAGAGTGTGGGGGGGCGGCGGGGGTGGGGCAAGCCACAGCTCTATGTGTCTTATGGACGCATAGAGCGAGGTTCAGTAGCGAGCACACACCAGTGCTCCCATAGTAATCGGCTTGCTATTCAGGGAGCTGGTCAAGGGGAGGAGCCAAGAGCAACGGTGGGGGACCCAAGAAGAAGAGGATGCAGGCTGCTCTGTGTAAAACCATCACACAGAGCAGGTAAGTATAATAAAATTTTTTATTTTTTGTTGTTTTTTTTTTAATGAACCTTTAATATTACTTTGCAAATGATCACAGATATTTATTACATATGTAGGGATTTACTGTAAATACGTTGCACTCATTGATAAATAAAGCAAACCGTGCAAACAAACGTCAACATTTTACTGCAGCTGCATTAAAAGTCAGCACAACCCTATACATCATGCATCAAACAATTGCAGAGCTGTATGGATAAAATAAAAAAATCATTCAGTATACTAAAAATGAATTCCAATTTTCCACCAATGCTTTCATACAAGTGAACGTGTGCAACAAATTCAAGTGAAGAATTAGAGAAGCGCGTATCTCTGGTGAAGTGCTAATAATGAATGTGGAGCACGGAGCAGTGTGTAGATTATACTTTTAAGATATCACAAAGATCACTTTATTTATTAAATTAAACTTAATCATTTACTGTAGTATAATATGTTTATTTATTCATTCACTTGAATTTGTTACACAAGTTCACTAGTATGAAAGCATTGGTGGAGATTTGGAATACATTTTTAGTGTACTGAATTTTAATGTTTTTTATTTTATATATCTAGAGATTTGCTGTCTTCTACTATTAGCTACTAATACCACACTGTTATATGTAATTATATATTACCTTTTCCTGTCTATTGGAGGTTGGTTTTGAAAATCCCCAATAAGGAGAAAATGCTGAGAGAGAGAGAAAGTCTCAGCCATGTGTCCTGTCCATGCTACTAAATCCAGACCAGATTGAATTAAGAGGCAAGTGCTCCTATGTTTGATAGTTTAAAATTATTGTCCAAAGCTTCTGAGTATATACGCTATATTACCAAAAGTATTGGGACACCTGCCATTACACACAGTCTTAGTCCGTAGGGTTCAATATTTAGTTGGACCACCTTTTATAACAGCTTCAACTCTTCTGGGAAGGCTGTCCACAAGGTTTGAGAGTGTGTCTATGGGAATGTTTGACCATTCTTCCAGAAGAGCATTTGTGAGGTCAGGCACTGATGTGGGAGAGAAGGCCTGCCTTGCAATCTCTGCTCTAATTCATCCCAAAAGTGTTCTATCGTGTTGAGGTCAAGACTCTGTGCAAGCCAGTCAAGTTCCTCCACCCCGAATTTATGGACCTTGTTTTGTGCGCTGTTCTAAATTATTTGGTGGAGGGGGGATTATGGTGTGGGGTTGTTTTTCAGGGGTTGGGCTTGGCCCCTTAGTTCCAGTGAAGGGAAACCTTAAGGTGTCAGCATACCAAGACATTTTGGACATTTTGCTCCCAACTTTGTGGGAACAGTTTGGGGATGGCCCCTTCCTGTTCCAACATGACTGTGCAACAGTGCACAAATTGAGGACCATAAAGACATGAGTGAGCTAGTTTGGAGTGGAGGAACTTGACTGGCCTGACCTCATCGCTTGATCTAGATGGACCTCAGGTAAGTATTAGAGGGGCTGAGGGGGGCTGCTGCACACAGAAGACTTTTTATCTTAATGCATAGAATGCATTAAGATAAAAAACCTTCTGCCTTTTCAACCGCTTTATGACTCAATAATTAGCATAGGCTAGTGCCAGGTTCGGCAAGCCAACAGCCACTTCTGGTTGTAAAAGGTTTGGTTGCATGATAGATTAAAATCCACTAGGGTGCAGAGTAGATAGCCTAACTCTCAATTCCAGTGCCATACAATGGTTTTTGCTGATGAAAATCTCAATTCTAGGCTGGTTGTACAATGGCTGGAGCAGGGGCGTAACTGGAAATAGCAGGTCCCCATAGGAAAATGTTGTATGGGGCCCCCCCTGCAAACAACCCCCCCACAGCTGCCCTAGTGTCAATGAAGCGTGACCTGTGCCACATACAGCGTGACCTGTGCCCAATGCAGCGTGACCTGTGCCCAATACAGCGTGACCTGTGCCCAATGCAGCGTGACCTGTGCCCAATACAGCGTGACCTGTGCCCAATACAGCCTGGTCTGCCTTTGCCCCATACAGCCCCACCTATGCAGAGGAAGAGGCAAGCCACCCGGATCAGCAGAGAGCAGGATTGCCCGCTGTAATAGCTTTCATTTGAATTTCCCGTCTTCCCGGGGCTCATCATCACATAGCCCCACCTCTTGGCCCGACGCCTTTGATGATGTCACATGTCCCGCATTGGATCGGCGTTCTGTCTATCAAAGGCACCGGGGCCAAAAGGTGGAGCTATGTGACGTGAGCCCCGGGAACACTGGAAGTTCTAATGAAAGCTCTTACATCGGGCAATTCAGCTCTCTGCTGATACGGACAGCTCGCCTCTTCCTTTCCTCTTTCTTCCCCTGGCTGGGAGACTGTGCCAGCGGTGCTCTTATCCTCACTGGGCCCCACTCGGCTGCGGGCCCCATAGCGCCCGCATGGGTCACTATGGTGGTAGTTACGTCTCTGGGCTGGAGGGTCTCCTCATCACATCAGATCTTATATTCAGGTCTCAGACACAAAGATGGACACCACATCAGAGGCCCCATGAAACTGGACTTTGCTGCAACATTCATCTGAAGATATCTCTATTAATAACTATATATACCTGGGTATATGTTCACAGAGGTCCTGTCCTGGGTGGAGGCACTGCTAACTTTATTAACAAACCCACTCTTCCACTTAGTGAAGGTTCTGGTTCTCTTATTTATCTACAGGTTTAGCACAATATTCTGTTTGGGGAGGGCCATTTGTCATAATGTGCTCATTTGTACGCACATATTCTAATGGTTAAAGTAATACTAAATTCTTGTTTCTTTTTACTGAAAAATAACAAACATGTTATACTTACCTTCTCATTGCAGTGATTTTGCACAGAGCAGCCCGGATCCTCCTCTTCTCAGGTCCCTCACAGGCGTTCCTGGCTCCTCCCTCCTGTTGAGCACCCCCACAGCAAGCAGGTTGCTATGGGGGCACCCGAGCCGAGCCGCTGCTCTGTGTGTCTATTCAGACACGGAGCCACGACGTGGCCCTGCCCCCTCTCTCCTTTGATTGGCTCACTGATTTTGATTGACAGCAGCAGGAGCCAATAGTCCCCGCTGTGTGTCTCTGCCAATCAGGAGGCAGAGTTCCGCACATCCGAATCTCTCGTGCAATATCGCTGGATCGAGATGGGGCTCAGGTAAGTATTAGGGGGGCTGGGTGGGGGGCTGCACACAGAAGGTTGTTTTATCCTAATGCACAGAATGCATTAAGATAAAAAACCTTCTGCCTTTACAACCACTTTAAATAGACTCACAGGCCACTATATTAGGTACACCTGGCTAATACCGGGTTGGACCCACTTTTGCCTTCAGAATTGCCTTCATTCTTCATGACATTGATTCAACAAGGTTTTGGAAACATTCCTCAGAGATTTTGGTCCATATTGACATGATAGCATCACGCAGTTGTTGCAGATTTATCAGCTGCACATGCATGATGCAAATCTCCCATTCCTCCAAATCTCAAAGGTGCTCCATTGTATTGAGATTTGGTGACTGTGGAGGCCATTGGAGTACAGTGACCTCATTGTCATGTTCAAGAAACCAGTTTGAGATGATTTTAGCTTTGTGATATTGTGCATTATCCTGCTGGAAGTAGCCATTAGAAGACAGTAGTCATAAAGGGATGGACATGGTCAGAAACAATACAACAATAGGCCGTGGTGTTTATATGATGCTCAATTGGTACTAAGTGGCCCAAAGTGTGCCTAGAAAATATCCCCCACACCATTACACCACCACCACCACCATCCTGAAATGTTGATATAAGACAGGATGGATCCACACTTTCATGTTGTTTAAGCCAAATTATGACCCTACCATCTGAATGTCGCAGCTGAAATCGAGACTCATCAGACCAGGCAACGTTTTTCCTACCTTCCATTGTCCAATTTTTGGGAAGCCTGTGGGAATTGTAGCCTCATTTTCCTGTTTTTAGCTGACAGGAGTGGCACCCGGTGTGGTCTTCTACTGCTGTAGTCCATCTTCTTCAAAGTTTGATGTGTTGTGCATTCAGAGATGGTATTCCGCAGTCCTTGGTTGTAATGAGTGGTTATTTGAGTCACTGTTGCCTTTCTATAATCTCCAACCAGTCTGTCTATTCTCCTCTGACATCAACAGGGAATTTTACTCCACACAACTGCTGCTTACTGAATATTTTCTCTTTTTCGGGCCATTCTCTGTAAACCCCAGAGATGGTTGTGCGTGTAACTCCTAGTAGATCGGCAGTTTTTGAAATACTCAGACCAGCCTGTCTGGCACCAACAACCACATCACATTCAAACTAACTTAAATCCCCTTTCTTCCCCATTCTGATGATCGGTTTGAACTTCAGCAAGTCATCTTCACCACGTCTAAATGCCTAAATGCATTGAGTTGCTGCCGTGTGATTGGCTGATTGGTAATTTGTGTTACCAAGCAATTGAACAGGTGCCCTAATAAAGTGGCCGTGGGTGTATAATTGGCCAAGTATTATCATATAAAGTTTCATTTCACATTACCTTGATTTCTACACAAATTAAAGATAGGGTTGAAGCACAGTTACACTGGTTACCTTGATAGTCATGTATGTACTGTACAAAGATATGATTTAATGACTGCTCCATAAAAGATTCTAAAACATTGATTTTTAAATTAAAATATTAAAATATAGAAAAAACTTACTATGCCTTGAAAAAGTTTTCATAAACCTTTAAATTTTCCACATTTTGTCATGTTATAACCAAAAACGTAAATTAATTTTATTGGGATGTTATGTGATAGACCAACACATAGTGGCACATAATTGTGAAGTGGGTGGAAAATGATAAAATGTTTTGCATTTAGCCCAAAAAGTTAAATTTTGGTCTCATCTGACCAGGGCACCTTCTTCCACATGTTTGCTGTGTCCCCCACATGGCTTCTCGCAAACTGCAAACTGGACTTCTTATGGCTTTCTTTCAACAATGGCTTTCTTCTTGCCACTCTTCCATAAAGGCCAGATTTGTGGAGTGCATGACTAATAGTTGTCCTGTGGACAGATTCTCCAACATGAGCTACCATGGGCCTCTTGGCTGCTTCTCTGATTAATGCTCTCCTTGCCGACCTGTCAGTTTAGGTGGACGGCCATGTCTTGGTAGGTTTGCAGTTGTGCCATACTCTTTCCATTTTCGGGTGATAGATTGAACGGTGATCCATGAGATGTTCAAAGCTTTTTTTTATAACCTAACCTTGCTTTAAACTTCTCCACAACTTTATTCCTGACCTGTCTGGTGTGTTCCTTGGCCTTCAGGATGCTATTTGTTCACTAAGGTTCTCTAACAAACCTCTGAGGTCTTCACAGAACATCTGTATTTATACTGAGATTAAATTACACACAGGTGGATTCTATTACTAATTAGGTGACTTCTGAAGGCAATTGGTTCCACTAGATTTTAGTTAGGGGTAGGGATGAGCTTTGAGTTTGAGTTGAACTCATGTTCGACTTGAACATCGGCTGTTCGCCAGTTCGCAGAACTGCGAACAATTTGGGGTGTTAGCGGCAAATTCGAAAGCCACGGAACACCCTTTAAAAGTCTATGGGAGAAATCAAAAGTGCTAATTTCAAAGGCTTATATGCATGGAATTGTCATAAAAAGTGTTTGGGGACCTGGGTCCTGCCCCAGGGGACAAGGATCAATGCAAATAAAGTTTTAAAAACAGCCATTTTTTTCGGGAGCAGTGATGTTAATAATGCTTAAAGTGAAACAATAAAAGTGTAATATCCCTTTAAATATTGTACCTGGGGGTGTCTATAGTATGCCTGTAAAGGGGCGCATGTTTCCCGTGTTTAGAACAGTCTGACAGCAAAATGACATTTCAAAGGAAAAAAAGTAATTTAAAAACTACTCGTGGCTATAATACATTGCCGGTCCAACAACACACATAAAAGTTCATTGAAAAAAACGGCATGGGAATTCCCCACAGGGGAACCCCAAACCAAAATTAAAAAAAAAAAATGACGTGGGGTCCCCCCAAAAATCCATACCAGACCCTTATCCGAGCACACAACCTGGCAGGCCGCAGGAAAACAGGGAGGACGAGAGAGCGCCCCCCCCCCTTCTGAACCGTACCAGGCCACATGCTCTCAACATTGGGAGGGTGCTTTGGGGTACCCCCAAAACACCTTATCCCCATGTTGATGGCGACAAGGGCCTCATCCCCACAACCCTTGCCCAGTGGTTGTGGAGGTCTGTGGGTGGGGGGCTTATCAGAATCTGGAAGCCCCCTTTAACAAGGGGACCCCCAGATCCCGGCCCTCTCCCCTGTGTGAAATGGTAAGGGGGTACAAAAGTACCCCTACCATTTCACAAAAAAACTGTCAAAAATGTTAAAAATGACAAGAGACAGTTTTTTCTTCTTCTTTTTTCTATCTTCTTTCTTCTATCTTCCTTCGGTTTCTTTCTCCATCTTCTTCTTCTTCTAGTTCGTCTGGTTCTTCCTCCGGTGTTCTCATCCGGCATCTTCCTCCATGGCGTCTGTGTTTTCTTTCCTTCTTCTCCTTGGGCCGCTCCGTATTCATGATGGCATGGAGGGAGGCTCCCGCTGTGTGACGCTTCTCCTCTTCTGACGGTTCTTAAATAATGGGGAGGTGGGTCCACCCGGTGACCCCGCCCCCCTCTGATGCACGGGGACTTGACGGGGACTTCCCTGTGGCATTCCCCGTGATGTCAGAGGGGGCGGGGTCACCCATTACATAACCCCGCCCCCTTCTGACATCACGGGGCATGCCACAGGGAAGTCCCCATCAAGTCCCCGTGCATCAGAGGGAGGGGGCGGGGTCACCGAGTGGCCCCGCCCCCTGTTATTTAAGAACCATCAGAAGAGGAGAAGCGTCACACAGCGGGAGCCTCCCTCCATACCATCATGAATGCGGAGCGGCCCGAGGAGAAGAAGGAAACAAGACGCCGACGCCACGAAGGAACATGCCGGACGAGAACACCAGAGGAAGAACCAGAAGAACCAGAAGAAGAAGAAGATGGAGGAAGAAACCAAAGGAAGATAGAAGATAGAAGAAAGAAGATAGAAGAAAGAAGAAGCATTTAAATAAAGGAATTGTCAAAAACTGTCTCTTGTCATTTTTAACATTTTTGACAGTTTTTTTGTGAAATGGTAGGAGTACTTTTGTACCCCCTTACCATTTCACACAGGAGGGAGGGCCGGGATCTGGGGGTCCCCTTTGCGGGCAGGGGGCTTCCAGATCCCGATAAGCCCCCTGCCCGCAGACCCCCACAACCACCGGGCATGGGTTGTGGGGATGAGGCCCTTGTCCCCATCAACATGGGGACAAGGTGTTTTGGGGGGCTACCCCAAAGCAACCTCCCAATGTTGAGGGCATGTGGCCTGGTGCGGTTCAGGAGGGGGGGCGCTCTCTCATCCCCCCCTCTTTTCCTGCGGCCTGCCAGGTTGCGTGCTCGGATAAGGGACTGGTATCGATTTTGAGGGGGACCCCATGCCATTTTTTTAAAAAATATTGGCCGGGGTTCCCCTTAATATCCATACCAGACCTGAAGGGACTGGTATGGAATTTAGGGGGACCCCCCATGTCATTTTCTTTTAATTCTGGTTCGGGGTTCCCCTGTGGGGAATTCCAATGCCGTTTTTATCAATGAACTTTTATGTGTATTGTCGGACCGGCAATTCATTAATAGCCGCGAGTAGTTTTAAATGACTTTTCCTTTGAAATGTCATTTTGCTGTCAGACTGTTCTAAACACTGGAAACATGCGCCCCTTTTCAGGCATACTATAAACACCCCCTAGGTACGAAATTTAAAGGGATATTACACTTTTATTGTTCCACTTTAAGCATTATTAAAATCACTGCTCCCAAAAAAACGTCCGTTTTTAAAACTTTTTTTTGCTTTGATCCATGTCCCCTGGGGCAGGATCCAGGTCTGCAAACACTTTTTATGACAATAACTTGTATATAAGCCTTTAAAATTAGCACTTTTTATTATTTATGTTCGTGTCCCATAGACTTTAACGGTGTTTGCGTGTTCGAACTAATTTTTTGCCTGTTCGCAAGTTCTGGTGCGAACCGAACAGGGGGGTGTTCGGCTCATCCCTAGTTAGGGGTATCAGAGCAAAGGGGGCTGAATACAAATGCACGCCACACTTTTCACATATTTGTAAAAAAAAAGTGAAAATCATTTATGATTTTCCTTCCACTTCACAATTACGTGCCACTTTGTATTGGTCTATCACATACAATCCCAATACAATAAATTTAAGTTTTTCAAGGGGTATAAATACTTTTTCAAGGCACTGTATGATATGTGTGAATACATGAGCAGATCTATCTACCTCAAAAGTTCTGATAAAGAAGTATAATTCTAAGTATTTTGCTAATTATTAAATAACATTACAGTGCTCAAAAGGTAATGTTAGAATGTTTTGAAGAAAGATGTTAGAACACATGGTTCTTCTCTAGATTCTTAGAACGCTTTTTGTTTGTAACATGGAGACAGTTAATCTTCTCGTTCTGCAAGGGATTTGAAAAATGAAAGGTCTCTTAGAGTGAGCAATGGGGTTGGTTTACTAAAATTGGACAGTGCAAAATCTGGCAGCTCTGCATAGAAAACCCACCAGCTTCTAAATTTTTTTTTGTCAAAGCTTAATTGAATAAGCCGTACTTACAAACTAATTGGCTACCATGCACAGCTGCAACAGATTTTCACTTTGCTTGTGCAAATTCTTAAGCGTATGCTTTAATGTGTAAAATGTTTATGTTTGAGAGGGCCCTACATGTCATCCAGCCAGAATAGGAGCGTAAATGCCTCTATGTTAGACATAAAGACCACGTTCTGCAAACTGATGTCATCAGGGATCCTATAACCTTTTACACTCTAAACAGCATGGATGGAAGAATCTACAATGACAGCTACTATAATCGACAGCCGTGCGTGCTGTGGCTGTCTGAATTCAATAATCAGCAGTATAGATTCAGTGTAGAGAGATCTATGCATGTACAATTGGCCATTCACCTTTTTTGATGTTTCAGTAGAAGTTTGTCAAGGTGCTGACAGGATCACTCACAGCACAAAGTTAAGCCTATCCCTGCTCTGGTGTATGGCCAACTTAATTCTTCTACTAAAAAGATACATTTTTTTTGTTGGGGCCTTCAGTGAAGCTATTATTCAGACAGTGGCCAAAGTGGGATCTGCACTTCGTAAAATATGATTAAAATAACACCTTTTCCATGTTCAGACATGAGATTGCAAAGTCTGGCAGAGGGAAGTCTCAGAAACAATTCCCTTTGCAGCCCTCAGATGTGGTCAGATGCTAAACGTTGCAAACGTATATTTCCTTCGACCATGTCCCCTCCCCAAACTTTTCCTTCAAGATAAATGACACAATCATTAGTCCATCCCCTCATGTTAGCATGCTAGGTGTAATCCTGGCCTCTGACCTCTCCTTTTGATTTCACAGCCAATCACTGTCCAAATCTTGCTACCTTAATCTCCATAATATCTCCAAAATACGCTCCTTCTTGCCAATGACACCTCCAACATACAAATTCACTCTCTTAGTATCCCTCACCTCGACTATAACACCTTCCCCCTCATTGGCCTACCGTTACACAGGTTATCCCAGCTATAGTGCTGCTGCTAGATGTATGCACCTAACCATCAGCTCATTTGCCAATTTCTCCACTGGCTTGCGCTCATCTAACAACTAAAATTCTAACTACTAACAAGAGCCGTGCCCTGAGGAGCTACATCAACAACCTCATCTCAAAATATAATTCAAACCATCCTCTCCACTCCCACAAGACCTCCTGCTCTCTAGCTCCCTCAACCTCTTCTCCTATGCTCTCTTCCAAGACTTCTTCAGAGACTCTTTCATCCTTTGAAACATTCTAATGCAATCTGTCTGGCTATCTCCTGCTCTGTCCGCCTTCAAGCAATCCTTGAAAACTCACCTGTTCAGGGAAGCCTATCCTGCCACCACCTAAAAACTATACTTTTATTTTCTCATTAGCTCATTCAATACAGTCTCACTTGTAGCTCCTTTTAGATTGTGAGCTCCCATGAGCAAGGCCCTCCTAACCCTCTTGCATTGAATTATATTGTAACTGTACTGTTTACCTTTATTTTGCAAAGCACTGTGCAAACAGTTGGTGCTTTATAAATCCTGTAGAATAATTATAACAAACCCACAATGTTTGGTCAAAGTACCTTCTTACGTTTTTATACAAAAAAAATTCTAAAAAATAATTTACAGACTATTGCACTATACTGTTTTACCTGCTTAAATCTGTTAATATTAAAACTGTGATGAAACTTGTTGAAAAAATGTATAGCTTCAGCCATAGCTTCTACTGCAATATACACTCGTAGAGATTCTCCACAAAGCATAGTTGTTTTAATTTCTGGAAAAAGCATTCTTAATAAATTCTGACTAAAAATAGTAAAGTTTTGGAAATAAATATTTTTCCCATTTTGAGTTGATGTTATATTGTAAAAATGACTGATCAGATCATCCATCAGCTGTCCAATTTGTGAATGTCTTGACAAAAGATTGTCATCAAATGGACTTTTATCAATAATAATTTGCGGATCAAACAACTGTACAAACAAACTTGTTATAAAACCTGCTAAAACGATTATCATTTTGATTTCACCTGAAGTCCAGCCTGGGGGAAGGATAAGCATATGGTTTTTATTGAACTGTAAGTATTTATAAAGGTATCCCTGAGCATTGCTTGTGAAGGAACCACAAAGTATTAAAACTTTACAATGCACTTTACTAAGTGTGTCTGTCCACTGATTCATTGTAGCGGAATCCACAGTCATTCTTTTTTCAAAAGCCACACAAATCTCGTGGGAAGCCAAGTTAATCTTCAGAATTTGTGCTTCATTCTCTCCGGTATCATTGTCTGAAAAAAGTATTCCAACCCAATTCCAGCCAAAATGTTTCACTAGTTTGGCAATTGCTAAATAATAGACATAATCATTCTGAACGGTCCTGAATACATGCGGGTAAAGGAGTCTGTCACTTAATGGGTAATCGGTGGCTCCATAGCTGATCTGAAAGGAGGAGGATTAACTATTAACAGGGCTGGCACCAGCATAAGGCTGCTTAGACAGCCGCTTTAGGGCATCAGAATGAGGCGTGGCACTGGTGGAGCTTTGATGGTCGCAATGGTGACCCTGCCTATGCTCTAGGGGACCGTGAGGCCTTCTTTTCACATTAGATTTTACACTTTAGCATTCACTGGAACAGATCCCTGTATTGTCCTCCTGCAGCCTCTGAAAGACTGCTTCTCCTCCTTTCCCTCCCTTCGGCATTCTGCAGCTGCTGGAGGAAAATACAGGGGATCTGTTCCAGTATATGCTGCTCCTCCCACTCCTAATATCCAGGTTCTACTTCCTTCTGCTTCCCGGGCCACTTACTGTATGTGCTCCCCTGGTACCCCCTCCCACAGTGCTGCCGGCTTCTCCCACCAGCTGCGGTGCAGGATTGCTTCAGGATGTAGAACAGGGAAGGGGCTGGTAAATTCAAAATTTACTGGCCCCTACCTTTTCTGAATGAAAACAGTGAGTGATCGATACTGATCACTTACTGTGTTCATTTATAACTGTGTTTACTATGCTTTGGTTTAGTGAATGAACAGGGAGGATGTGCTCTTCCTGTTCATTCATTCTGTGTAGCTAAGGCTGCAGTGATGGAGATGTGTCCTCAATCTAATTTCTCTGTCTTAAAAGTGAGACATCAGGGGTCTGTTTAGACTCCTAATATTTCAACAAAGCTCCTTAAAGGGCTGTTAAAAAATTGTAGAAAATAATAATAAAATAATAACAAAGGTAAAAACAACTGATACTGTCCATTGCCCTATTGACACCATCCACTGTTCTACTGACCCCGTTCTCTGCCCTACTGACAAAGTCCACAGCCATACTGACACTGTCCATTTCTCTACTGAGTGACACCTTCCACTACCCTACTGACACCATCCACTGTGGGATGGTCAGAGCAGAGGACATGGGGTATGCATTGTGGAGAAGAGGGGTGGGGGGGAGGATGGTGGAGCAAGGCTGTGAAGACAACAATCCTTGCACCGGCCCTGACTTTTAACTATAATGTTGCTATATTTCAAAGTTACATTCATATCCAGTTGGCGCTAAAATTATAATTAGAGACTGTACTGTGCAAATATTTAAAAATACAACTGATCTTTTAGATTAAATCAGCTAAATACATTTCAGGTGCATTAAAACAAAACATGTATTTCTATATACTGTAGAATGCAGCCAGAGCCTGAGTAGAAAAGCCAGCCCCTGCCAGCATGCTGTGGAGAAGAATCCTTGCTCTCTGTGTTGAAACAGTGGTCTACCTGCAGAGGTACGATATGCCCCCGGTTGAGTCAGATCTGCGGCTCTCCAATCAGCAAGGGTCATAAGTATTATATGATATAGCTTAGGATTATCAGTGGACATGTTGGACCTCTGCAGAGAGACCACTGTTTTATCACAGAGAACAGTGACCTTTCGTTGCAGCAGGCTGGCAAGGGATAGGCGTCCCTACTCAGGCTAAATTATACATACCCAGAAAAACGATGCAAATCAGGAGACCCAACATCAACCTGGCTTTACTAGTGATCTGCTTGCTTTGGATCACTGATTCTGGCTAGCCAGAAAAAAACTGTTTACCCACATTTTTAAAAAGAAGTCAGCAAAAGATAAACTATGTTTCTCTCAGTATATATACATAAAGATGTAATTTATATTTATAATTACAAACTCTAACACAGCTTTGTATTCATTTTGCTTAAAGCCTAGTTGAAACCTACTTTATGTTTCTGGTGTTCCCCGCTGACAGCTGAATGTAAAAAAACAATGCCAGCAATAAAAAAAAACCAGAGAAGGGGTCCCTCCCATTCCAGACACTTCAGGTGTGGTATGGATTTTAAAGGGAATCCCACACTAAAATGAAAAAAAATAAATAAACAGGGGGGGTCCCCTCAAAATCCATACCAAACCCTTATCCAAGCATACAGCTTGGCAGACCAGTAAAGGGGAGGGGGTGGGCGAGCGTCCACCCTCCTGAACCATACCAGGCCACATTCACTCAACATGGGGGGGTGCCTTGGGGTAGGGGGCTCCCCTCCAAAGCACCTAGTCTCCATGTTGATGAGGACAAGGGCCTTTTCCCCACAGCCCTGGCCCAGTGATTGTGGGGGTGCGGGGGGGGAACTTATCGGGATCTGCTAGCCCCATTAACAAGAGGGCCCCAGATCCAGCCCCCTTATGTGAATGAGTATGGGTTACACACAGAACACACAGTTTTTGACAAGTCCTTTATTAAAAAAACCTCACCATGTCCCCCAGTGTAGATCCATCATAAGTCACAATGAACGCCGGTCGCCGACCCCCCCAAAAAAAGTTCCTCACGCAATGATGGCTCCTGTCATTTGACAGCTCTTCCACCTGCCACCGCTAATAAACTAAAGGGCAGGGGCACCCGGGGATGTCACTGTATAGCCCCCCTTGTGACATAATTTTTTACTATATACCCATGGGGGGACAGGATCTGGGGGCCCCCTTGTTGAAGGGGAGCTTCAAGATTCTAATAAGCCCTCTGCCTGCAGACCCCCACAACCACCAGCCAGTGTTTTGGGCAAGAGGCCCTTTGTACCCATCAACATGAGGACAAGGTGATTTAGTGATGTCACCGTATGGCCCTGCCCCCTGGTGATGTCATCGACTAGGGCATGCTGGGCAGATGACATCACATTGGGCGGAGTCATTCAGTGATATCATTGGGTGGCCCTGCCTTGTAATTTTTTTAGCGGCAGAGCTGTCAGTCTTTGGAAGCCTTTGTCGGCTGCAGGCTTTTTTTTTCAGGTCAGCAGCCAGCATTCATCGTGGTTGACATTGGATCTACTCCTGGGGACAGTTTTTTAATAAAGGGCTTGTCAAAAACTGCCTCCTGTGTTTATTTACACAACACTTTTTTTGGTGAATG
The DNA here is from genome assembly GCF_042186555.1 of Aquarana catesbeiana. Lineage (NCBI taxonomy): Eukaryota > Metazoa > Chordata > Amphibia > Anura > Ranidae > Aquarana > Aquarana catesbeiana. The sequence continues at coordinate 42,446,734 of NC_133324.1, forward strand.
AGTAGGGGTACTATTTTCATTCACATAGGGGGACCAGGGTCTGGGGGCCCCTTTGTTAAAGGGGCCTTCCAGATTCTAAAAAGCCCCCCTCCCAGATTCCCACAATCACTGTCCAGGGTTTTGGGGAAGAGGCCCTTATCCCCATCAACATGGGGACAAGGTGCTTTGGTGACATCACCGTATGGCCCCACATCCTTGTGACATCATCGACTTGGGCATGCTGGGCCAATGACATCACAAGGAGTGGGGTCACCCGGTGACATAATCGGGTGGCCCCACCTTTTAATGTATTTAGCGGCAGGAGGTGGTGAATCTGTCATTCAGCTGGAGCCTTCATCGGGTGCAGACCTTTTTTTTTTTTCGGGTTAGCTGGCATTCATCATGATTGACTTTGGATCTACTCCGAGGTACATTTTTTTTTTAAATAACGCACTTGTCAGAAGTTGCCTCCTGTCTTTATTTACACAACACTTTTTTTTTGTTGAACGAGTTGGGATGCTATGTACCCCATACTCATCCACATGGAGGGGGCTGGATCTGGGGGCCCCCTTGTTAAAGGGGACTTCCAGATTCTGATAAGCCCCTTGTCCACAGACCCCAACAATCGCTGACCAGAGTTGTGGGAATGGGGCCTTGTCCCCATTGTCGCCATTTTTAAAAATTGTTAAAACAGCCTGCTTTAGCGTTTTTTGGTCCAGTGTTTTTCCAGCATTTTTTTTTAGCTTCTGGTGTGCATGAATCCTAATGATGGAAAATGGGACAAAATCCTTAGTGATTGTGCTAGGTGTGTCTTCATTTGTTTGACTGACTTTGCATTTACAAAAACTTTAATTGTTATGCCCTGTTCACACGGTCGGATTTTCCGGTGGAAAATGTGTGATAGGACCTTGTTGTCGGAAATTCTGACCGTGTGTGGGCTCATCACACATTTTTCTTCGGAATTTCCGACACACAAAGTTTGAGAGCTTTAAAATTTTCCAACAACAAAATCCGTCGGAAATACCGATCGTGTGTATACAAATCCGACACACAAAGTGCCACGCATGCTCAGAATAAATTAAGAGACAAAAGCTATTGGCTACTGCCCCGTTTATAGTCCTGACGTATGTGTTTTACGTCACCGAGTTTAGAATGATCAGATTTTTTGACAACTTTGTGTGATCGTGTGTATGCAAGACAAGTTTGAGCCAACATCCGTCGGAAAAAATCCATTGATTTTGTTGTCGGAATGTCCGATCGATGTCCGACCGTGTGTACGGGCATCAGAGTTTATATACACTTTAACTTTCACAGACTGTCGTGTTTTTGTAAAATGTATATTTTTTTCTCTGTTGACTTAGAATTTTATTACAAATATACAAGTACTTTTCACTCACCTGTGTGTATCTGTACAGTCCAAGGATTTGGGCGATTGGGATTGTAGTGAATGAATAGTGATCTCCAATAACACCAGCCAGCTTGCCTTGTCCTTTACAGGAATAATTAGGAAATGTCCCATTTGGTCCAGATAAGATCTGCAGAACACTCTGTACACCCTTCCTGGGTTCCAACCATGAATCAAATAGATGGAAGCCTAGAGTGATATTGGGTAAGATATCTGGATCCTGGTTAATATGATCAATTGTGTAAAGGAAAGCTAGGAGGTTCTGGTAATACCAGAAAGACGGGCTACAAAAAGATTTTTTTCCAAAACAGTACATTAACAATTTCTATACAGATATGTTAAATGTATTAAAAATATTCATACATGTGATCAGCATTAAATACAGATAGAAAAGCTTTTGGCTAATGCTTTCAGGGGAATGAATAAAACAGCAGAAACACGGTTGAGTTAATGCTATGCTTCACAAAGCAGGTCTGTAAATTAAAGTCTCACCACTGAATGTTTAAACCAATCATGTGGCCTTTAAAGATCAAGAACACCTACTTGTGGACTATTTTGGTATATTCTGAATAGGTCTGGCAGGTAGTGATCAGCCAAACTGCCAATGTTCAGTTCAGTAGGTGTTAGGTGAACTTCATTGAAACCAGTTAAATTGAAAATGCTCATTTTCTGCTCTAATATGCAAGAGGGTGTAACAAAAGGGAGTGGGCGAGTACTGCCTTTGAGAACAATGCAAGGCGAGGCGCAATCTTGGGAGGTTGTCATATGACGTCCTGCCAGAACAACAGTGCTCTTATCTGGCAATCATTTTACAATAGGATAGACAGGAAGGTGTTAAAGTGAACCCATTTGAGTCTTGCATGGATTTTAAGAGGGTACTTCACATAAAAATAAAAATAAAAAACAAAAAAAAGAATGAGGTTCCCCAGGATATACTGTACATACCAGACCCTTTCATACTGGTACAGTTTTAAGGGGGCCTCCACGCAAAAAGAAGTGAGTTCTCCCTAAACCCCCCCCCGAAATCTGGAAGACCCCTTTAACAAGGAATCCCCCCCAGGTGAATGAGTATGGGGTACATTGTAAAACTACTCATTCACCAAAAAAAGTGCAAAAATAAATAAAAACAGTGAACAGTTTATTAAAAATATTAAAAAAAACAAAAAACAAAACAATGTCCCCCAATGTAGATCCATAGTCAATCATGACGAATGACAAGATCCCCCCACCCCAAAGCACCCCTCCATGTTGAGGGCATGTGGCCTGGTATGGTTCAGGAGGGGGGCTTCTTGCTCATCCCACTTTCCTGAGCTACCGGGCTGCATGCTCAGAAAAGAGTCTGGATTGGGGGGGGGACCCCACGCCATTTTTTTTTCATTTTGGCATGGGGTTCTCCTTAAAATCCATACCAGACCCAAAGGGCCTGATAGGGATTGGGGGGCCTCCATGCCATTTTTTTTTTTTTACGTTTTTGTATTGCCAGCATTGTTATGTTTACATTTCAGCTGTCAGTGGGAAAGCCTGCTGACAGCTGATGAGTCATTGTTTTTCAGGGTGAGGGGGGGTGGCTTCCAAGCCCGCTGCTTAACAACTAGCTATTCTTCACACAGAATTTGAATTGGTCGTTCATTTTCTGACCAGTCCGAATGCTAATTGTTTTGGAATTCGTTAGAAAACTAATAAACAAAACAGAATTACTATTTCATTTGGAAATTTGGATACATCCTGAATTTGGATTCAGACCAAAACTAATTTCACATGAGAAGGGACAGTGGATAGACAATGTAGTTTCCCAAGTATGTGTGTATAATATTTATTCTCTAACAATTCTCGTAGCCCTGTATATTCTGTTTCCTAAGAAGACATCTTCTAATTTCTTTAAGTTGTCACCCTCAGCTGGTGCCAATTCCTGGTCATAGCCACATGTCCTCTTCACCTTAGAGTAAACAATTTCTCACAGTTATTGGAGCCACCCTTGACATATTTGTACGTTGTAATCTTATCCCCGCTTAAATGCTTCTTCTTCAGAGAGAATAACTGTAATCTATGTAATAGATTCTCATAGCTGAGATCCTCCACCCATCTTATTATTTGTTTTGCCCTAAGCTGAAGTCTTTCTAATTCAGCAATGTCTTTCCTGAGGATTGGTGATCAAAACTGAACTGCATATTGTCTTCTTGGAAAGAGTTATTTGACAGATAGAAATAATCTTATCTGTGTGTTATACAGATATACAGTATCTCACAAAAGTGAGTACACCTCTCACATTTTTGTAAATATTTTATTAGATCTTTTCATGTGACAACACTGAAGAAATAACACTTTACTACAATGTAAAGTAGTGAGTGTACAGCGTATATAACAGTGTAAATTTGCTGTCCCCTCAAAATAACTCAACACACAGCCATTATTGTCTAAACTGCTGGCAACAAATGTGAGTACACCCCTTAGTGAAAATGTCCAAATTGGGCCCTAAGTGTCAATATTTGGTGTGGCAATCATTATTTTCCAGCACTGCCTTAACCATCTTGGGCATGGAATTCACCAGAGCTTTACAGGTTGCCACTGGAGTCCTCTTCCACTCCTCCATGATGATATCACAGAGCTGGTGGATGTTAGAGACCTTGCGCTCCTCCGCCTTCCATTTGAGGGTGCCCCACAGATGCTCAATAGAGTTTAGGTCTGGAGACATGCTTGGCCAATCCATCACCTTCTCCATCACCCTCAGCTTCTTTAGCAAGGCAGTGGTAATCTTTGAGGTGTGTTTGGGGTCATTATCATGCGGCCCAGTCTCCGAAGGGAGGGTTCATGCTCTGCTTCAGTATGTCACAGTACATGTTGGCATTCATGGTTCCCTCAATGAACTGTAGCTTCCCAGTTCCAGCAGCACTCATGCAGCCCCAGACCATGACACTCCCACCACCATGCTTGACTGTAGGCAAGACACACTTGTCTTTGTATTCCTCACTTGGTTTCTGCCACACACGCTTGACACCATCTGAACCAAATAAGTTTATCTCATCAGACCACAGGACATGGTTCCAGTAATCCATGTCTTTAGTCTGCTTGTGTTCAGCAAACTGTTTGCGGGCTTTCTTGTGCATCATCTTTAGAACAGGCTTCCTTCTGGGATGACAAATTAATTGGAGGGGAGGGAACTATGCAAGAGACTGATCCTAGAGGTTTCTGCCACATCCCAAAGGCAAAATTGGAAGAAACAAAGGGTGTCCCCAAAGGATGATATGGGCAGAAGACCAATAAAGGATAGTATAAAGTAGGGATACCAGATATATAAAATTTAACAAATTTTATTCAGAATACCATTAGAAAATATACAAAATTACAAAAATAGCTTAAAAACTTTTGAAAAGAGCATGATTTGTAAATGCAAATGATGTACATAGCTGATAAATGCTACAGACGGCGCTAAAAAGCGCAATTATTACATAACCAACCACCCTACATGTTTCGGAAAGGGTCACAGAAAAATAAATTTCTATGGAAAGTGTACTTCCTTCTTCAGGAGTTTAGGTAGGTTGCAATGTTGCATTTCTATCGAAAAGAAATAAGAGAGTATAAGTATATCTGAGTGAAAGTACCCCGTAATTCCAAGTTTACAATTTATTCATACATTGACATAATTGTGAGATGGCAAAATACAGTCAAGGAAATGTAATTACATACTTACAGATCAAAAAATGCTCTCTTAGTGGCAGGAAAGTTACACAGAACATGTGCAGGCAGATTGGGTCCCAAACCCAAAAGGTCCTTTTGAGAAACTTGATCAATGTGCAAGGAGTTATTTTCTAAGCACAGAGGTAATATGCATCCACTCATTCAGTGAATATGAGACATATGGAGATGTTCATGAAGACAGGGTGAAAGGATATTGGCAGGGACCCCCCTCTCTCTCTCATACACCCATAAATCAGCGAAAGTGGCAGATCAGAGCTCGCAGGAGCCACCTGAATCAGGGTATGGAGAGCATATGCCTGTCAAAATACAAAAAATTACATAAAAAAAATATACACCCCTTCTTTTTTGTACTTTTTGATCTGTAAGTATGTAATTACATTTCCATGACTGTATTTTGCCATCTCACAATTATGTCAATGTATGAATAAATTGTAAACTTGGAATTATGGGTTACTTTCACTCAGATATACTTATACTCTCTAATTTCTTTTTGATAGAAATGCAACATTACAACCTACCTAAACCCCTGAAGAAGGAAGTACACTTTCCATAGAAATTAATTTTTCTGTGACCCTTTCCGAAACATGTAGGGTGTGGTTGGTTATGTAATAATTGCGCTTTTTAGCGCCGTCTGTAGCATTTATCAGCTATGTACATCATTTGCATTTACAAATCATGCTCTTTTCAAAAGTTTTTAAGCTATTTTTGTAATTTTGTAATTTTATATATCTGGTATCCCTACTTTATACTATCCTTTATTGGTCTTCTGCCCATATCATCCTTTGGGGACACCCTTTGTTTCTTCCTCCTTCTGGGATGACAGCCATGCAGACCAATTTGATACAGTGTACGACGTATGGTCTGAGCACTGACAGGCCGATCCCCCACCCCTTCAACCTCTGCAGCAATGCTGGCAGCACTCATATGTCTATTTCCCAAACAAAACCTCTGGATATGATGCGGAGCACGTGCACTCAACTTGGTCTACAATAGCGAGGCAGTTTTTGACAATTCCTTTATTAAAAAAAATAAAAAACAATTTCCTGCGATGTAGATCCGTCGTCAATCACAATGCCCACCACCCAGGGTTGTGGGGAAGAGTTGCATTGTTGGGTCATGCTGGGTCATGTGAAGTCATGCTGTGTTGGTGGTATCACAAGAGGGTGGTGTAACCAGATGGCCCTGCCCCTTACCTATTTAAGAACTGTCACACGCCGGAGCAGATATTTGCCAGTTAGCCTTCATCACGGACGGAGCAGTACCCCATACTCATTCACATAGGGTGCTGGGATCTGGGGGAGCAGACCTCCACAACTACAGCCCAGAGTTGTCAGGAAGAGGCCCTTGTCTCCATAAGCATATGGACAAGGTGCTTTGGGGTGGGGGCAGAGCCCCCCCTGCCACAAAGCATCCCCCCATGTTGAGGGCATGTGGCCTGGTATGGTTCAGGAGGGAGGCACTCACTCATCCTCCCCCTTTCCTGCCAGGCTGAGTGCTTGGATAAGGATCTGGTATGGATTTTGGGGGGTGGGGATTATTTGCCAAGGGGTTCCCCTTAAAACCCATACCAGATCCAAAGGGTCTGGTATGCAAAGGGGGGGCATTATTTTTTTTTGTATTTTTTAAATTGTATATTGTTGTATAGAGTCAATTTAAATGTCTTTTTTTTTTTTTTTTACAAATGTCAGTTTTGCTGCAGCAGGTTCTATACACAGTACAGATGCGCCACTTTACATGCAGACTAAGGGGACCCCCCAGGCACTACATTTTAAGGAATTTTCCACTTTTATTGATTTACTTTAAGCATCTGTAAAATCACTGCTGCTTTAAAAATATACATATTTTTACACTTTCACATTGATACATGTCCCCCAGGGCAGTACCCAGGCCTTCATACCCTTTTTATGGTCAATAACTTCCATAAAATCCTTCAAAAGGGGGAATTTTGATTTTTCATGTTCGGGTCCCATAGTCTTTAATAGAGTTTGCGGGTCTGAACTATATCAGACTGCTGGTTGGAAGCTACACAGTGGGGACCTTGAGTTGAGAGTGAACAAGTCTTGCTTTTTGACTGCTGGTGATGGCTGGGTTGCATTTTTAGGTTCTTTTTGGGGCTTTTTCTTGTAGCTTTTTAACACCTTTTTCTGACACTTTTTAAACAGCGTTTTTTTTTTCTTTGCTTCCTTCAGCCCATCTGAAATTGCCAGACTGCACCTTTTTCTGACACTTTTTAAACAGCTTTTTTTTTTCTTTTTTTTTCTTTGCTGCCTTCAGCCTACTAATTAAGGGGAGTGGTTAATTGGTCACAGGTGCTTGAGGCCTATATAACCTTGTGCAGAACTCATTGTGAGCCTGCTCATCTTTGAGTCTGCTGGAACTCTGTCCAAGTGGAAATGGTCTAAGTGGTAAGTTAAAAACCAGTGTTAGTGGAACTGGTCTAAGTGGTGAATTAAAAACCAGAGTTAGTGGAAATGGTCTAAGTGGTGAGTTAAAAACCAGAGTTTAAAACAGGAGTTTATAACAGGGGTCATAGTACCTGTGTAGTGTGAGTACCTGAGTGTTGTCTGAGTAGTGTGTGGATCGTTAGTACTTGTGTATTGTGTACTGTGTACTGCGAGTACATGTAGGTCTGCGAGTACCTGCGTATTGTCTTGTTGAGTACCTGTGTATTGTCTTGTTGAGTATTAGTGTCAGGAAGCTATTTGTTAGGTAATTTGGACAGGGTATAATCCCCAATCCTCATTAAATTTAATAGGTATGATGCCCGGCGGGTGTGGAGAGGTGACTCGTTGTACATCTTGCGGCATGTATGCATTCCTTGATCATCCAATCTTGGGTGAATACTGCTGTGCAAAATGTAAGTGCATTGTTTCCATGGAAGCCCAGGTTCTGAATCTGGGGAAGCAACTGTCAGCACTGAGAAGTCCCTCCATACTGAAGGAAAGCCAGGAACGTACACGGCAGGTGCTAGTTGAGGCCAGCACAGAGGCGGGTGGAGACAAATAGGTGCAGGAATGAGCAAAGAGTAGATGGGTGACAGTCAGGAAGGGTAGAGGGGTAAGTGCCAGGGATGCCGATCCAGGGCTGGAGCATTCCAATAAGTACGCTCCATTGAGTGACATTGGTGAAACCAGTCAGGGACGAGCACTGCTGGAGCTGAGGGACTCTCCTAGCTGCCAGGGGAAGACCTCCTCCAGTGAGAGTGGGTGGGAAGCGAAAGGAAAGGAAAGACTGGTGGTAGGGGACTCAATTCTTAGAAGGACGGAGAGGCCGATCTGTAACAAAGGCCTGAAGCGCCGAACAGTATGTTGTCTAACGGGCGCTCGGGTTTGGCACATCACGGATCTGGTGGACAAATTACTAGGAGGAGCTGGGGAAGACCCGGCTGTCATGGTACACGTAGGCACCAATGACAAAGTTAGAGGCAGATGGAGTGTCCTAAAGAACAATTTTAGGGACTTAGGAGCTAAATCGAGGAAAAGGACCTCCAAGGTAGTATTCTCAGGAATACTACTGGTACATCGAGCCTCACCAGAAAGGCAGAGGAAGATTAGCGAAGTAAACAAGTTGAGGGGTTTGGGTTCCTGGAGGACTGGGCCGACTTCTCAGTCAATAACCGGTACTATAGAAGGGACAGACTGCACCTAAATGAGGAGGGTGCAGATCAGCTGGGAATGAAGGTGGCCAAAAAGTTAGAGGGGTTTTCAAACTAGGCGATGGGGGGAGGGTCCAGAGGTAGAGACAACTCTAGTGCTGCTGGTAGTGGGACAGCTGGCGCTGGAGCACGGTGGAGTAAGAGTGCCTAGGGAAAGTCCTGAAGTCTGTGTAGGTAGTTGACAGGAACACACGGGTGAGCAGCTGGACTAGACTGGAAGCATACAGGAACGTAGCTGGATCACTGGCAGGTCTCGGCAGCAGAGAGACAGATCAGATGTCACAGCTGGCAGGAACATAGTTAGGTCACAAGCAGACTAGGCAACGGCTAGGCAGATCAGGTACAACAGCAGGCAGGTTTGTCAGCAGGCAGGCAGATCAGGTGCAAACAGCAAGCAGAAGAATAGTAGCAGGCTGGAACGGTAATCAGGAGTCAACACAGGCAACAAGAATTTGGGTACACGCTGTAGACCAAGCAGCAACCAGCCAGTACCGAGTCTGTGTTTAAATAGGCCGTCTGGCGCCAGTTCTGATGACAAGTGTGCACGCGCGCACGCGTACGCGTGATTGTGCTCGTGCATGCGCATTTACTGATGTGTCTGTGGCTGTTCTGCGAGTACCCTGTTGGCGCCTGCGCACAGGTGTGCGCCTGAGAGCATCAGCTGTACTCTGCGAACGACTTCCCTGACAGCATTAGTGGTTGGTTGACCAAAGCACATAAACCCAAGGTAAGTATAGTAGCAAGTCCTAGTTGCAATCTAGGAACACCCAATAAGAGGATAATATGCGACCAGTCTAAGCTACGTGGCATGTTCACCAATGCCAGGAGCCTAGCAGACAAGATGGTTGGACTAATTCTGTGGTACGAGGAGGACTTGGATTTTGTGAGAATCTCAGAGACCTGGTTCAACAGCTCTCATGATTGTCTGGCAAATATTCAAGGGTATACCCTTTATCGCAAGGATAGAGAGGGTAAATTACCAACAATACAGACCTGATCACGGATGTGGAAATACGGGGCAATTTAGGTAACAGCGATCACAGGTCAATTGACTTCAGTATAAATCACACAAATAAGAAACATAAGGGCAATACAAAGACACTGAATTTCAAAAGTGCCAACTTCCCTAAACTACGAGCCTTGCTAGAAGGCATAAATTGGGATAGAATCTTAGGAACAAAGAACACGGAGGAGAGATGGGTTTGCATAAGAGCATATTAAATAAGGGCATTAGCCAATGCATCCCATTGGGTAATAAATTTAAAAGAGCGAACAAAAGTCCTGGATGGCTTAACTCTAATGTAAAAATGCATATAAAAGCAAAGGAGAAGGCCTTCAAAAAATACAAGGTTGAGGGATCATCAGCATTCACACTTTATAAAGAATGCAACAAGAAATGTAAGGGTGCAATAAGGACGGTTAAGATAGAACATGAAAGACACATAGCGGAGGAGAGAAAAAAAAAATCCCAAGAAATTCTTTAAGTATGTAAACAGTAAAAAAGGGAGGACAGACAATATTGGCCCCATAAAGAATGAGGAAGGACATCTGGTTACAAAGGATGGGGAGATGGCGAAGGTATTGAATTTATTCTTCTCCTCAGTCTTCACGAGGGAATCGGGGGCTTCAATAACCAAAACTGCAGTGTTTATCCTCATGACAAATCACAGGAAGCACCTCCATGGTTAACAGAGGACAGAATTAAAATTAGACATTGGAATGGACCATAGGGTGAGTACATGGATTGAAAACTGGCTACAAGGGCGAGTTCAGAGGGTGGTGATAAATGGGGAGAACTGGGAATGGTCAGGGGTGGGAAGTAGGGTCACCCAGGGTTCTGTGCTGGGACCAATCCTATTTAATTTGTTCATAAATTACTTGGAGGATGGGGTAAACAGTTCAATCTCTGTATTTGCGGACGATGCTAAGCTAAGCAGGGAAATAACTTCTCCGAAACCTTGCAAAAAGATCTGAACAAATTATTGGGGTGGGCAACTACATGGCAAATGAGGTTTAATGTAGAAAAATGTAAAATAATGCATTTGGGTGGCAAAAATATGAATGCAATCTATATACTGGGGGGAGAACCTCTGGGGGAATCTAGGATGGAAAAGGACCTGGGGGTCCTAGTAGATGATAGGCTCAGCAATGGCATGCAATGCCAAGCTGCTGCTAACAAAGCAAACAGAATATTGGCATGCATTAACCACTTCAATACCCGGCTATATTCAAATGACGTCCTCCTTTGTGGGGTGATATCTGAATGATGCCTGCAGCTAGATGCAACATTCAGATATTATTCTTTGCAGCCGGAGATTCTGTGCAAGATAAGAATGATCATAGCGGCAGTTCTGCCGCTTGATCATTCTTAAAGGCGACGGGATGGGATGTCCCCCCTCCTGCCACCATCCGGTGCTTCTCCGGGCTCTCCCGTGCCATCGGGTGCCCGGAGGAAGAATCGTCCGGCACCGGATGTTGACGATAGAAATGACTGGTGACCAGATGGTCACCAGTCATCTCTATAACCATCGGAGGCCCGGGCACGACGTTATGACGTCACGCCCGGGTACTCGGAAATAAATAAAACCGCGATCACGGCTGTCAGCATGAGATTGGTGAATTTTTTTTTCCCGATCTCATGCTTTCCATTCTTATTGACCCCAAATCTCTCCATAAAGAGGACCTGTCACATAGATTCCTATTACAAGGGATGTTTAAATTCCTTGTAATAGGAATAAAAGTAATAAAAAAAAATGTTAAAAAAGTGTAAAAAAAAAAATTTTAAGCGCCCCTGTCCCCGGTAGCTCGCACTCAGAAAGCGAACGCACACGTAAGTTACGCCCACATATGTAAACGCCGCTCAAACCACTCATGTGAGGTATCGCCGTGTGCGTTAGAGCGTGTGCAACAATTCTAGCAGTAGACCTCCTCTGTAACTCTAAACTGGTAACATGTAATAAATTCTAAAACGTTGCCTATGAAGATTTTTAAGTAATGAAGTTTGGCGCCATTCCATGATTGTGTGCAATTTTAAAGCATGACATGTTAGGTATCTATTTACTTGGCATAACATCATCTTTCACATTTTCACATTATACAAAAAAATTGGGCTAACTTTACTGTTTTGTTATTTTTTAATTCATGAAATCGTTTTTTTTCCAAAAAAAAGGTGTTTGAAAAATTATTGCGCAAATACCGTGTGAGATAAAAAGTTGCAATGACCGCCATTTTATTCCCTAGGGTGTCTGCTAAAAAAAAATATATAATGTTTGGTGGTTCTGAGTAATTTTCTAGCAAAAAAATGATGATTTTTACATGAAGGAGAGAAGTGCCAGAATTGGCCCGGTATTGAAGCGGAAAGGGGCTCAAATCCAGAGATAAAATGATAATTCTCCCACTCTACAAGACATGGTCCAACCGCACCTATAGTATGCTGTCCAGTTCTGGGCGCCAGTCCTCAGGAAGGATGTACTGGAAATGGAGCGAGTACAAAGAAGGGCAACAAAGCTAATAAAGGGTCTGGAGGATATTAGTTATGAGGAAAGGTTGCGAGCACTGAACTTATTCTCTCTGGAGAAGAGACGCTTGAGAGGGGATATGATTTCAATATAAAAATACCATACTGGTGACCCCACAATAGGGATAAAGCTTTTTCGCAGAAGGGAGTTTAACAAGACTCGTGACCACTCATTAAAATTAGAGGAAAAGAGGTTTAACCTTAAACTACGTAGAGGGTTCTTTACTATAAGAGCGGCAAGGATGTGGAATTCCCTTCCACAGTCGGTGGTCTCAGCGGGGGGCATTGATAGTTTCAAGAAACTATTAGATAATAGGGATGAGCTTTGTGTTCGAATCGAAAGCATGTTCGACTCGAACATTGCCTGTTTGGTCATTCGCCGAATTCCAAACGATATGGGCTGTTCGCGCTAAATTCGAGTAGCGCATCACGGCCCATCGCAGTGCATTGCTGGCTGATGATTGGCCAAGCATGCACTATGACCCGCATGCTTGGCCAATCACAGTGCCATCTGTACAGAGAGCCGTAATTGACCAAAGCCAGGGTGGCTTTGGCCAATTTTGGCTCGGGGTTTAGTACAGGCCCCACACTATATAAGGCCGCCTACACGGCGGCCCTGTGTAGTGTGTTCCGGCATTGAGAGAGAGATAGACAGAGAGACAGTGTCATTTGATTTAAGTTAGATAGAGTAGGCAGGCAAGTCAGTCAGCTGCACTTACAGTGTATTGTATATACATATATACATACACACACTGTATTCAGTTTAGCTAGATCCATTCCTGTTATTCTCTTCCTACTACTGACAGGCAGGCAGGTGTTTTTACAGTATTTACAGCTACCTGAAGAAAATTGCTGGTGTTCTTCTGATCCTATTAGTCCTATTAGCTACAGTATTTAGAGTTAGTGTAGTGCGTCCTCTGCACAGTGTGCACCTAAAGCTACCTGAAAAAAATTTGTGTTCTTCTGATCCTATTAGTACAGTACCGCAGGCAGCTGCAGTATTTACAAGTTAGTGCAGTGTGTCCTCTGCACAGTGTGTACCTAAAGCTACCTGAAGAAAATTAATTGTGTTCTTCTGATCCTATTAGTACAGTACCACAGGCAGCTGTAGCATTTACAAGTTAGTGTAGTGTGTCCTCTGCACAGTGTGCACCTAAAGCTACCTGAAGAAAATTAGTGGTGTTCTTCTGATTCTATTAGTACAGTACCGCAGGCAGCTGCAGTATTTACAAGTTAGTGTAGTGCGTCCTCTGCACAGTGTGTACCTAAAGCTACCTAAACAAAATTAGTGGTGTTCTTCTGATCCTATTAGTACAGCACCGCAGGCAGCTGCAGTATTTACAAGTTAGTGTAGTGCGTCCTCTGCACAGTGTGCACCTAAAGCTACCTGAAGAAAATTAGTGGTGTTCTTCTGATCCTATTAGTACAGTACCACAGGCAGCTGTAGTATTTACAAGTTAGTGTAATGCGTCCTCTGCACAGTGTGCACCTAAAGCTACCTGAAGAAAATTTATGGTGTTCTTCTGATCCTATTAGTACAGTACCACAGGCAGCTGTAGTATTTACAAGTTAGTGTAGTGCGTCCTCTGCACAGTGTGCACCTAAAGCTACCTGGAGACAATTGCTGTTGTTCTGCTCCTATTAATACCACAGGCAGGCAACTACAGTATTTAGACTTAGTGTACTGTGTCCTCTGCACAGTGTGCACCTAAAGCTACCTGGAGAAAATTAGTGGTGTTCTTCTGATCCTATTAATACCACAGCAGGCAGCTACAGTATTTACAGTTAGTGTACTGCATCCTCTGCACAGTGTGCACCTAAAGCTACCTGAAGACAATTGCTGGTGTTCTCATACTAATAATACTACAGGCAGGCAGTTGGTTCTGCTAGCTGCAGTATCAGTATATATATACATCCAAGCTTTGTGCAGCTACATCTCACTGCAGGCCATTAGTATGTCTGGAAGGCCAACAAGGGGAGGCAGACAGTGACAAACCAATAAAAGAGGGCAAGCAGGCTCTGTGTCTAGAGGCAACAGTGCTGGTCGTGGAGATGGTGCATGCTCATCAGCAGGTGGCTGTGGGTACTTTGTCTGGCAAAGCAGCTGCCAACGCGGCCTCTTCCCTCGGCTCAATTGCATCAGTCACTCCTTCCCTAGCCCCACCATGTCCTCCTGAGGAGTCCCTCGAACTGTTTGACCACAGTGTTGGGTACATGCTCCAGGAGGATGCCCAGCGTTTTGAAGGCTCCCATGATGGTACCCAGCTAGAGGAAGGCAGTAACATGAGCCCAGAGAGAGGGGGTGCCCAAGAAGGACAGCAATCTGGCAGTCATGTTCCCCCAGCTGCAGCATACTGCCAGCTTTGCTCCAGTAAAGAGGAGGGAGGGGATGATGAGGTCACTGACTCCACGTGGGTGCCTGATAGGAGAGAGGAGGAGGAGGAGGCACATCACCAACAAGGCAGGATGCCCTCCAGGGGCCAGCTTAAGGGCAGCACACCGACTGCATCACACCGCAGAGCTCCGCATGTGCAGGGCGCTGCTGTCTCTGCACGTTATTCCAAAAGTTCTTCGGTGTGGGCCTTTTTTGAGACGAGTGCATCAGATCCCACCGCTGCCATTTGCAACATATGTCTCAAGCGTATCTCTCGTGGCCAAAACATCTCCTGCTTGGGCACCACATGCTTGACCAGACATATGTTGACCTGCCATGCAGTTCGTTGGCAAGCGTACCTAAAAAACCCACACCAAAGAACATAGAGGACCTCTCCTTGCTCCTCATCAGCTGGGATCTCCAACCCCTCTATACCTTCAGTCCTCTCTGAGACCTGTACTGAGAGGAATGAAGGTGTAGAATTAGGTGTGTCACAGCCAAGTGCTTGGGGGCAATCTGCTATCGGTACACCGACGTCAGATTGTACCAGGCAAATTTCCCTGCACCAGCTGCTGCACCATTGAAAGAAGTTCGCTCCCAGCCATCCACATGCCCAGAGGTTGAATGCTAACTTGAAATGCTAAATTGCTAGCATTTCAACTGCTGCCTTTTCAGTTGGTAGACTCTGCCCCTTCCGTGAGTTTGTGGAATGTGCGGTTCCTCAGTGGCAGGTTCCCAAACACCACTTTTTCTCATGGAAGGCGATTCTGGCTCTCTACCGGCATGTGGAAGGCAATGTCCATGCCTTGCTGGACAGGGCGGTCAGCGGTAAGGTGCAAATTACTGCTGACTCATGGTCCAGCAGGCATGGACAGGGACGTTACCTGTCTTTCACCGCACACTGGGTGACTCTTCTGGCAGCTGGGAAGGATGCAGGACAAGGTGCAGTAGTGTTGGAGGTTGTTCTGCCACCACGCCTCCAAAATAATACTAGTGGTGATTCTGCAACACCTCTCTCCTCCACCCCCTCCTCTTCTTCTTCCTCCATGGCCTCTTCCTGTGCAGACTTGACTTTGGAACCAACGGTGCTCCGTAGGCGTTCAAGGGGCTACGCAAGCACGCAGGCCAAAAGATGCCATGCGGTGCTTGAGCTGGTGTGCTTGGGGGACAGGAGCCACACTGGGGAAGAGATTCTGTCAGTTCTGCAGGGACAGGTTCAGAGGTGGTTGACGCCATGCCAGCTTAAGGCAGGTATGGTGGTTTGCGACAATGGCACCAACCTCCTCTCCACCCTCCGACAGGGACAACTGACCCATGTGCCCTGTTTGGCTCACGTCCTTAACTTGGTGGTGCAGCGGTTCTTGGGCAGGTACCCGGGCTTACAGGATGTCCTGAGTCAGGTCAAGAAAGTCTGTGTGCATTTCCGCAGGTCATATAATGCCTGTGCTCAGCTGGCTGACCTCCAAAAGGAGTTTAACCTGCCCAAGAACCACCTAATCTGTGACATGCCCACCAGGTGGAACTTAACGTTGGCCATGCTGCAGCGGCTACACACATAGCAGAGGGCCATCAATGAGTACCTGTGCGACTATGGCACCAGGACAGGGTCAGGGGAGCTGTTTTTTTTTCCCCATACCAGTGGGCCATGATCAGGGATGCATGCACTGTCCTGTCACCATTTGAGGAGGCCACGAGGATGGTGAGCAGTGACAGTGCATGCATTAGTGACACTGTCCCCCTTGTCCACCTGTTGGAGCACACACTGCGTGGAATAATGGACAGGGCACTTGAGGCAAAACAGAGGCAGGAAGAGGAGGACTTTCTTAGCTCTCAAGGCTCCCTTTATCCAGACATTGTTCCTGCTTGCCTGCCGATCACACAGGAAGAGGACTATGAGGAGGAGGAGGAGGAAGAGGAGGATTGTGTCAGCATGGAGGTGGAGCCTGGCACTCAGCATCAGCAGCAGTCTTTAAGGCATCATTTACAGTCCGAAGAAACCCATGGACTTGTACGTGGCTGGGAGGAGGTGGCTGCGGATCATGTCGTCCTTAGTGACCCAGAGGACTCCAGACCGAATGCCTCAGCAAACCTACGTTGCATGGCCTCCCTGATCCTGCAAAGCCTGCAGAAGGATCCTCGTATTTGTGGTATCAAGGAGAGGGATCAATATTGGCTGGCAACCCTCCTTGATCCACGTTACAAGGGTAAGGTTGCAGACCTTATCTTGCCGACGCAGAGGGAGCAGAGGATGAAACATCTTTGGGAGGCCTTGCAGAAAGGTCTGTGCAACACGTTCCCAGAGACTGGGAGGTTACAAACTCCTGTTCCTGGACAATGTGTTACTGAGGCTTCGGTCAGTCAAAGAAGGAGTGGTGGAGAAGGTGGCCATCTGACCGATGCGCTCAGACAATTTTTTAGTCCACAGCCCCAAGGTATGATCGGTTCCAGCAACCATCGCCAGCATCTGTTTTACATGGTGCAAGAATACCTAGGGGCAAGATCTGACTTGGACACCTTTCCCAACGAAAATCCTCTGGGTCAGGAAAGTCTGTGTGCATTTCCGCAGGTCATATAATGCCTGTGCTCAGCTGGCTGACCTCCAAAAGGAGTTTAACCTGCCCAAGAACCACCTAATCTGTGACATGCCCACCAGGTGGAACTTAACGTTGGCCATGCTGCAGCGGCTACACACATAGCAGAGGGCCATCAATGAGTACCTGTGCGACTATGGCACCAGGACAGGGTCAGGGGAGCTGTTTTTTTTTCCCCATACCAGTGGGCCATGATCAGGGATGCATGCACTGTCCTGTCACCATTTGAGGAGGCCACGAGGATGGTGAGCAGTGACAGTGCATGCATTAGTGACACTGTCCCCCTTGTCCACCTGTTGGAGCACACACTGCGTGGAATAATGGACAGGGCACTTGAGGCAAAACAGAGGCAGGAAGAGGAGGACTTTCTTAGCTCTCAAGGCTCCCTTTATCCAGACATTGTTCCTGCTTGCCTGCCGATCACACAGGAAGAGGACTATGAGGAGGAGGAGGAGGAAGAGGAGGATTGTGTCAGCATGGAGGTGGAGCCTGGCACTCAGCATCAGCAGCAGTCTTTAAGGCATCATTTACAGTCCGAAGAAACCCATGGACTTGTACGTGGCTGGGAGGAGGTGGCTGCGGATCATGTCGTCCTTAGTGACCCAGAGGACTCCAGACCGAATGCCTCAGCAAACCTACGTTGCATGGCCTCCCTGATCCTGCAAAGCCTGCAGAAGGATCCTCGTATTTGTGGTATCAAGGAGAGGGATCAATATTGGCTGGCAACCCTCCTTGATCCACGTTACAAGGGTAAGGTTGCAGACCTTATCTTGCCGACGCAGAGGGAGCAGAGGATGAAACATCTTTGGGAGGCCTTGCAGAAAGGTCTGTGCAACACGTTCCCAGAGACTGGGAGGTTACAAACTCCTGTTCCTGGACAATGTGTTACTGAGGCTTCGGTCAGTCAAAGAAGGAGTGGTGGAGAAGGTGGCCATCTGACCGATGCGCTCAGACAATTTTTTAGTCCACAGCCCCAAGGTATGATCGGTTCCAGCAACCATCGCCAGCATCTGTTTTACATGGTGCAAGAATACCTAGGGGCAAGATCTGACTTGGACACCTTTCCCAACGAAAATCCTCTGGGTCAGGAAAGTCTGTGTGCATTTCCGCAGGTCATATAATGCCTGTGCTCAGCTGGCTGACCTCCAAAAGGAGTTTAACCTGCCCAAGAACCACCTAATCTGTGACATGCCCACCAGGTGGAACTTAACGTTGGCCATGCTGCAGCGGCTACACACAGAGCAGAGGGCCATCAATGAGTACCTGTGCGACTATGGCACCAGGACAGGGTCAGGGGAGCTGTTTTTTTTTCCCCATACCAGTGGGCCATGATCAGGGATGCATGCACTGTCCTATCACCATTTGAGGAGGCCACGAGGATGGTGAGCAGTGACAGTGCATGCATTAGTGACACTGTCCCCCTTGTCCACCTGTTGGAGCACACACTGCGTGGAATAATGGACAGGGCACTTGAGGCAAAACAGAGGCAGGAACAGGAGGACTTCCTTAGCTCTCATGGCTCCCTTTATCCAGACATTGTTCCTGCGTGCCTGCCGATCACACAGGAAGAGGACTATGAGGAGGAGGAGGAGGAAGAGGAGGATTGTGTCAGCATGGAGGTGGAGCCTGGCACTCAGCATCAGCAGCAGTCTTTAAGGCATCATTTACAGTCCGAAGAAACCCATGGACTTGTACGTGGCTGGGAGGAGGTGGCTGCGGATCATGTCGTCCTTAGTGACCCAGAGGACTCCAGACCGAATGCCTCAGCAAACCTACGTTGCATGGCCTCCCTGATCCTGCAAAGCCTGCAGAAGGATCCTCGTATTTGTGGTATCAAGGAGAGGGATCAATATTGGCTGGCAACCCTCCTTGATCCACATTACAAGGGTAAGGTTGCAGACCTTATCTTGCCGACGCAGAGGGAGCAGAGGATGAAACATCTTTGGGAGGCCTTGCAGAAAGGTCTGTGCAACACGTTCCCAGAGACTGGGAGGTTACAAACTCCTGTTCCTGGACAATGTGTTACTGAGGCTTCGGTCAGTCAAAGAAGGAGTGGTGGAGAAGGTGGCCATCTGACCGATGCGCTCAGACAATTTTTTAGTCCACAGCCCCAAGGTATGATCGGTTCCAGCAACCATAGCCAGCATCTGTTTTACATGGTGCAAGAATACCTAGGGGCAAGATCTGACTTGGACACCTTTCCCAACGAAAATCCTCTGGGTTACTGGGTCTTAAGGATGGATCACTGGCCAAAGCTTGCACAGTATGCAATTGAGCTACTGGCCTGTCCTGCATCCAGCGTTTTTTTCAGAATGCACATTCAGTGCTGCTGGAGGTTTTGTAACCAATCACAGGGTGCGCCTGTCCACCGACTCGGTCGATCGACTGACCTTCAAAAAAATGAATCAGTCTTGGATCACCACCAGCTACCAAGCACCTGATGCTGATGTAACTGAATAATTTTTTTTGAAATGTCAGATCTCTTCAAGACTGCCTATGCTGATGCTGAGTGACTGTCCTGTTATGCTGAGTGACTATTCTCTTCCTCCTCAATGATCATGCTGATAGCTTGTAAGAATATTTTTGGTTCTGGGCGCCGCCACCAGTGGCTAAGGCCCAATTTTTCAGCCCTTGTTTGACAGGGGTGTGTAATTACAATTTTTGATGCAATACTTTTCAGCAAGGCTCAATCCTGCGCTCCAAGTAGTGTATCTGTGAGAGGTTGCAGTGTTGTGGCACCAGCACCAGTGCCTAAGGCCCAATTTTTCAGCTCCTGTTTAACAGGGGCATGTAATTACAATTTGTTATGCAATATTTTACAGGAGGGCTCATTCCTGCGCTGCAAGTAGAGTATCTGTGAGGGGTTGTAGTGTTGTGGCACCAGTGCCTAAGGCCCAATTTTTCTGATATTTTTCTAATATTTCACAGCAGGGCCCGTTCCAGCTCCCACCACGAGTAACTGTGAGGACTTACAGTGTTGTGGCAGCACCACCACCACCACCAAAGGCCCAATTTTTCTGCCCCTGTTCAACAGGTGCATGTAATTACAATTCTTGATCTAATATTTCACAGAAGGGCCCGTTTCTGCGCCCACCAAGAGTAACTATGAGGACTTACAGTGTTGTGGCACCAGCACCACCACCACCAAAGGCCCAATTTTTCTGACCCTGTTCAACAGGGGCATGCAATTACAATTCTTGATCTAATATTTCACTGCAGAGCCCGTTCCTGCGCTCACCAAGTGTAACTGTGAGGGCTTTTCTTTTTTAATTTGGGTGCGGTGTTCCCCTTAATATCCATACAAGACCCAAAGGGCCTTGTAATGGACTGGGGGGTACCCATGCCGTTTGTCTCATTGATTTTCATCCTTATTGCAGGGACCCGACATTACATTAAAGCCGTAAGCAGTTTTAAATGACTTTTATTACTTTAAAAATGTCATTTTGTGCAGGGACTGTTCTAAGCACGGGAAACACGCGCCACTTTACAGGCATACTATAGACACCCCCCAGGTACGATATTTAAAGGAATATTTCACTTTTTTTTTCATTTTAAGCATCATTAAAATCACTGCTCCTGGAAAAAAGGCCGTTTTTAAAACTTTTTGTTGCATTGATGTCCCCTGGGTAGGACCTGGGTCCCCAAACCATTTTTAGGACAATACCATGCAAATTAGCCTTTAAAATTAGCAGTTTTGATTTTGAACGTTCGAGTCCCATAGACTTCAATGGGGTTCTAATGTTCTAGCAAATTTACGGTCAGTTCGCAGGTTCTGGTGCGAACCGAACCGGGGAGTGTTCGGCTCATCCCTATTAGATAAGCACCTGAACGACCACAACATACAGGGATATACAATGTAATACTGACATATAATCACACACATGGGTTGGCCTTGATGGACTTGTGTCTTTTTTCAACCTCACCTACTATATCTCTGTTCGGGAGTTCTGACGCTAATCGAACAGGTGGGTGTTCGGCCCATCACTACTAAGGAAGCAGCTGGCAACACTGCAAAGCACCATTAGCCTAAAAGCGAGTTTGGACCATACCCATCAGTTGGGTGGTGATAAGGAGGTGAAGACTCCAGAGCAGAATAATTGGGTAACAGTTGGATGGGGTAGAGGGAAAAGAATAAGGGAAGCCAGTCCTGAGCTGACAAATCCCAATAAATATACCCGGTTGCGTGATATTGGGGACATCCATCAAGGAGTGGCAGTGCTGGAGCAGAGTGAATCCCCTAGCTGCTGGGGAACAACTCTGCCAGTGAGGATGGGGAGAAGGATAAAGTAAAGTATAGACAGATTCTGATGGTAGGGTATTCAATTATTAGAAGGACAGACAGGGCAATCTGTCACAAAGATCACCGAAATGTATGTTGTTTACCGGGCAACCGGGTTCAGCACATCAAGGATCAGATGGACAGTTTGATGGGTGGGGCTGGGGAGGATGCAGCAGTCATGGTACATATTGGTATCAATGACAAAGTTAGAGGAAGAGGGAGTGTCCTAAAAAAATTCAGGGATTTAGGAGCTATGCAGAAGAAATGGACCTCCATGGTGGTATTCTCAGAAATACTGCCTGTACCTTGAGCCACACCAGAGAGGCAGCAGAAGATTAGGGAACTTAACAATTGGCTGAGGAACTGGTGCAGGAAAGAGGGATTTGGAGATGGGGGGGAGGGATCAGAGGAAGAGATAGCCAGCAGTGAGCAAAGGACAGAGGGTGTTACTGGGGGCAGTAGCACTAAGGAGGAAAAAATAGGTGCTTTTACAAAACTAAAAGACATGTACACAAATGCTAGAAGTCTAACTAAAAAAATGGAAAAACTGGAACTGCTGATACACGAGGAGGATTTCAACTTTGTGGAAATATTAAAAACTTGGTTTGACAGCTCACATGACTGGCATGCCAATGTCCAGGGGTTGGATCGGAGAGACAGGGAAGGTAGAAGAGGGGGAGGGGCGTGTCTGTATATAAAGAATGATTTAATAGTGAATGTGAGGGACGGCATAGCTAATGGGGCAAGGCAGGGAGCGGAATCCTTGTTGCTGGAGCTTCAAAGGGAAGTAGCAAATGGGAAACTAATAGCGGGCATATGCTACAGGCCCCCTAACTTAGAGGATGAGGAGAAGTCTGATATATCACAGTTAGAAATGGCAACAAGGCAGGGCAATGTTATCTTAATTGGGGATTTCCATTACTTGGGCAGAAGGAACTGCTAACTCATTTAAAGCTTGCCATTTCATTTCAAATGTCTTACAGGACAACTCCATGGGTCAATTGGTGGATGCTTTGACTAGAAATAATGCTTTGCTAGATCTACTTATTACAAATAACACAGATCTGATTGCAGATTTACGTGGAATTACGGGTAAACTTAGGAAACAACGATCATAGGGTAATTACATTCAACACACCTTATAGTAAAAGAAGGCACCAGGGCCGTGCACGAACATTAAATTCCAAAAGAGCCAACTTCTCTAAGCTACTTTCCATACCACAGAATATTAAATGAGATCAAATTCTTAAAACATTGAACACTGAGGTAAAATGGGAGTGTTTTAAGAACATATTAAATAAGGGTATCAGCCAGTGCATTCCAATGGGCAACAAATATAAAAGAGCTAAGGTAAACCTGGGTGTCTAAACTTTAATGTATAAAGGTTCATAAAGAGAAAAAAATGGCTTTTAAAAATACAGTATAAGGCCGAGAGGTCATTGTCCGCACCGGATTCCAACACTGCAAGGATTGCAACAAGAAGTGTAAAAGCGCAATCAGAGCAGCTAAAATAGACTAAAGCACAAAGACAGAGGAACACACCTCATAGATTGGAGGGGGGGTCCTTCACTGGGTGCTTTGGATTAAATGGCCTCCAGCCATTAAATACGCAGCTCCAAGAAAGATGTAGCTGACAACTCAGAATCCCATGAAAATCTTTATTTGCTACATGAAGGTCAAAATTAAAAACAGCTGATGCGTTTCGACATACAGCCTTGTTCACAGCAGGCTATATGCCGAAACGCCTCAACTATTTTTAATCTTGACCTTCATGTAGTAAATAAAGAATTTCATGGGATTCTGGAGTTGCCGGATACATCTTTCTTGGAGCAGCTAATATAGACTACAAGAGGCACATAGTAGAGGACCGTGAAAAAAATTCTAAATTTGTTTTTAAATATATTAATAGTAAGAAAGAGATGTCAGAGCATATAGGCCCCATAAAAGATGATCGGGGAAATTGGTTACAAATGACAAAGAGAAGTCACCTGTACTAAATGCATTCTTCTCCTCAGTTTTAACAAAAGAAAAGGATGGGGTATAGTAATAAAGGCTGGATCATTGGAATGTATCACAGAATGTACCCTTGTGGCTAACAGAAGCCAGCGTCCAAAAAAGACTTAAAAACAGAATGCAAATAAATCACAAAGACCAGATGGTTTACACAGAAGGGTCCTCAAAAAGCATAGCCAGGTAGTTATTTCTCATTTTTATGGATAGCTTAAGGCCTGGAATGATACCAGCTGGTGTAAGGCCAATATGGTGCCAATATTAAAAAAAGAGCAAAGATACAGTATATGCACTACCTGGAAAGTACAGGCCAGTCAGTCTAACATCCATAGTATGTAAACCATTGGAGGGGATGATAAGGGACTATATCCAAGAATTTTCACATGAAAATATTATCATTAGTAGTCATCAGCATGGATTTATAAAAGATCTTCTTGCCAGACCAATCTGCTAGCATTCTACGAGGAAGTGAGCTTTCATTTAGATAAAGGAAAGCCTGTGGATGTGGTGTATCTGGATTTTGCAAAAGCATTTGATACAATTCCTCATAAACGCCTAATTCACAACTTGAGGTCTGTTGGCTTAGACCATAGTGTATGAACCTGGATAGAAAACTGGTTACAGGGGCGTGTCCAAAGGGTGATGATAAATAGTGTGTACTTAGAATAGTCTGGTTTTGTAAATGGAGTACCCCGAGGCTCTGTCTTGGGACCAATTCTGTTTAAAGTATTGAAAAATGACATATAACATGATATAAATAGCTCAGTCTCAGTGTTTGCTGATGATGTGACGCTAAGAAGGGCAATAAATTCACATCAGGATATAGAAACCTTACAAGAAGCTAGAAAAAAATAATAGGGTGGGCAGCTGCATGACAAATGAGGATTCACGTAGAGAAATATTAAAGTAATGCATTTGAAGGCCAAAAAATATGAATGCAAGTTACTCAGTAGGGCGAGAACCATTGGGGAATCCAGGATGGAAAAAGATCTGGGGGTCCTAGTAGATCACAGGCTCATAAACGGCATGCAATGCCGAACTGCAGCAAGCAAGGTCAGCAGAATATTAGCATGCATTATAGAGCTTTTTTCTCCAGGAATAAAACTAAAATTCTACCACTTTACAAGACTCTGGTTTAGCCACATCTTGAGTATGTGGTCCAGTTCTGGTCATCAGTCCTCAAATAGGATGTGCTGCAACTGGAGAGAGTCCAGAGGCTTTATTCAACCTTACAAACTATGAAAATATGATATAAACAAATTCTTCAGGGAATAACTGAAGTAACATGTTTGGATCATTCATACTATTGCCTTGTGGTAACACAAGCCAATGCACGCTAGCTGTGTTTGTGTAATGCAGTGCCAGAAATGCAGTGTGTTCTGAGGCATTGGGCACCCCATTCAAATTAAAGTAATTGTAAAGGCAGAAGGTTTTTTTATCTTAATGCATTCTGTGCATTAAAATAAAACGCCTTCTATGTGCAGCAGCCCCCCTCAGCCCCCCCCCCCAATACTTACCTGAGGTTCCTCTAGATCCAGTGAAGTTGCAGGAGTGTCTCTGCTACCCAGGACTCCCCTCTTCATTGGCTGAGACAACAGCGTGGCGCTATTGGCTCCCTCTGCTGTCAATCAAAGTCAGCCAGCCAATGAGGAGAGAAAGGGGGCAGGGCCATGGCTCCATGTCTGAATGGACACAGGGAGCTGTGGCTCAGCTCGGGTGCCCCCATAGCAAGCTGCTTGCAGTGGGGGCACTCAACAGGAGGGAGGAGCACCGAAGAGGGACCCGAGAAGAGGAGGATTGGGGCTGCTCTGTGCAAATCCACTACACAGGGCAGGTAAGTATAATAAGTTTGATTTTTTTTTTTTAAAACAAGACTTTACAATCACTTTAATGTTCTGCCTAAACACAAGGCACATAACGCACCACACCACAAAGTTGTGAAAGGGCCAGGTAATGTTTTTTTTCTAACCTGATGTATGCCGAATGTCATGGGATTGAAAGTATAGAAACAGCTTACAGCTGCATCTGTGAGTTTGTTTCAAAATTTAACTCTGGGCGTTAGGTTTAATGAAAATGTAAAGACGCCTGGTCACTTCTACACGTGGTGGAAGTGAAGACTAGGGATGGACCGAACACCCCCCCGGTTCAGTTCAGCACCAGAACATCTTGAACGGGGGAAAAGTTCTAGTGAACATGAGAACCCTATTAAAGTCTATGGGACACGAGCATGAAAAATCAAAAGTCATAATTTTAAAGGCTTACATGCAAGTTATTGCCATTAAAAGTGAATGGGGACCCGGGTACTGCCCTAGGAGACATGTATCAATGCAAAAAAAAAAGTTTTTAAAACGATCGTTTTTAACTACTTGCCCCCCACCCACCATCAAATTATGGAGGGACAGTGCAGCTCTAGTTTTGGGTGGACGTCATATGATGGCGCACCCGAATGGCCTCTCCCGTACGCCTGCGGGAATGCGCAGCACGGTGATCGCACCCACGCCATGTTGCTAGGACAGGGTGCGACCCGATCTCTGTAAAGAGCCTCTGACCCGGCTCTTTAACCATGTGATCGGCTGTGTCCAATCACAGCCGGTCACATGTAAACACAGAAGTGCCGATAATTTGCTCTCATCACCTTACACTGACAGAGTGTGTGGCGAGGAGAGCCGATCAGCAGCATCTCCTCGCAGGGGACAGCAAGACAGGTAATCAGTGCACTGATTACCTATCACGTACAACTCCTTGGGTTTCTGGGGACAGAAAACCATCCCTTGAAGATTGCTGTATGTTATCCTCTACATCTATACTTGCACAATCCTCCTCCTCTTCATTCTGTGTGTTTGGAAGCTCTGCAGGAATGGTATCTGCATAAGGGGGGCCTTCAGAGGAAAGGAAGTCCTCTTCCTCCTGCCGTTCTGTCTCAAGTTCCCTGTCCATGATTCCACAAAGCGTGTGCTCCAGCAGGAATACTAGACGGACAGTGTCACTGATGCATGCATTGTTGTGGCTCACCATCCTTGTGGCCTCAAATGGTGACAGGACAGTGCATGCATTCTTTATCAGTAACCACTGGTGTGGCAAAAAGAAGCCAAGCTCCCCTGAGCCATTCCTTGTGCCACACTCACACAGGTATGTACATGTACATTGCTCTAAGGCAGTTTCTCCTATGCCGCATACACACGAGTGGACTTTTCGACCGGACTGGTCTGACGGACTATCCAACGGACTTTCGTCAGACTTCCAACAGACTTTCCCATCGAATGGACTTGCCTACACACGATCACACCAAAGTCCGACAGATTTGTACGTGATGACGTACGACCGGACTAAAATAAGGAAGTTCATAGCCAGTAGCCAATAGCCCCAAGCGTCGGTTTTTGTCCATCGGACTAGCATACAGATGAGCGGACTTTTCGATAGGAACTGGGTCCGGCGGAGTTCCGACATAAAGATTTGAAACATGTTCCAAATCTAAAGACCAAAAAAGTCCACTGCAGGTCCGATGAAGCCCACACACGGTCGAATTGTTCACCGGACTTGGTCCGTCTGGCCAGTCTGGTCGATAAGTCCACTAGTGTGTACGCGGCAATACCCTGTTGCTCCAAAAAGCCTCTATCCCACGTGGAGGGTCCGAGCCACGTATGCAAACAGATACTTAGAAGAAAAGAAGGCTGGATGGCTGCACTCCTATGTAATTTCTTTATTCAAGTGCCGGATACAAAGGTGAACTACAGGTATCAGCTTACATGTTTCACACCAAGGTCGGGTGCTTACTCATAGCTCAAAAAACTGGTGTCTACAGACAGGTATATGTACAATTATCAACAATTAGCAATCAGAAATTACACCCTAATTAGCAATTGATTAGTTAAACAAGTTTCAGAAAAAGGTGTCAAACTGAAACTTCTCCCCATTACCATGAGTAAATAAACCTCAAATGTGTGTATTTACTGTGCTCTGTTGTTAACATCTATAATAATGTTGTAAAAACAATAATAGTGGAACCAAAACAAATATGTGCTAGACAGACAAACAGAAAATCCATCTAAAAGTGTAGGTGTATTTAGCACAATCATTTAATATTAACGAAATTGATAAAATAGGGTTTAATCATCAAAGGAATGTTATCATTTAAAGTAATTTTAATTGCTAAAACCTTACAACTTTCTCTAAGATATAATCTTTTATACTGTGGTTTTTACAACTTCTAAAACGTTTTTTGGATTATAAAGTTGGTCTTACAAAAATTAGGTGACTGCTGTATGGTGACAATACCATATATACAGAGACACAGTGGGGGTCATTTACTATAGCGCTATGGCGCTAATTCGTGCAAATTGCCGCGAATTAGCGCTAATTTGCGGCAATTTAGCGCAAATTACCGCTAATAGCGCTAATTCACGCTAAAACGGTATTCACTATAGCGCTGGTGAGAAAATTCTCCCAAAATCGAATTTACTATAGCTCCCTGAATCTAAATAGTGCCCAAACCCTTATGCCCCGTACACACGGTCGGACTTTGTTCGGACATTCCGACAACAAAATCCTAGGATTTTTTCCGACGGATGTTGGCTCAAACTTGTCTTGCATACACACGGTCACACAAAGTTGTCGGAAAATCCGATCGTTCTAAACGCGGTGACGTAAAACACGTACGTCGGGACTATAAACGGGGCAGTGGCCAATAGCTTTCATCTCTTTATTTATTCTGAGCATGCGTGGCACTTTGTCCGTCGGATTTGTGTACACACGATCGGAATTTCCGACAACGGATTTTGTTGTCGGAAAATTTTATCTCCTGCTCTCCAACTTTGTGTGTCGGAAAATCCGATGGAAAATGTCCGATGGAGCCCACACACGGTCGGAATTTCCGACAACACGCTCCAATCGGACATTTTCCATCGGAAAATCCGACCGTGTGTACGGGGCATTACTCTGCTAAAACCTAGAGAATTGCACATGGAAATAATGTTTAGAACATGATATAATTGTCTAAATGGTACTGAAATATGCGGTATATAATTTAAAGATAATCTGCTTTTAAACTGTCTGAAAACGTGATTTCTACACTGAAATATCTTTAAAAGTCTGAAAAGTGAAAAATTCCCCGTTTTGGACAACTAGGTGCCAACACAACTGAGCATGCTCAGACCGGAAAATAACTCTCATTTTATCTCCAGTGTCTTTTTTACCTGGAGCTATAGTAAATACCAAAATGAGAGCTAATTAGAGAACATTTTTTGGAAGTTAAAATCTGCTCTAATTTAGTCCAAATGAAGTTTCAGTCATTGATTCTAATGGAACAATTCTAACTTTCACAAAAAAACCTTTTAATGTTGAGATGAAATGTATCTTTGCTTCTACTTAAAATATTTTGATTTTAATAATGCTACAATGTGGAATGTTTTGATGTTTTGATAAAATATATTTTTCTCTGTCATTTTCACTTGTTACTCTTCATCTCACAACAATCTATAACCTAAACTCACACAGGTGTCTTTATAATCCACAAACAATACCATTGCTGATGCAAATTTAAAATGAATCACAATTTTCTGGGCTTTTTATTATTTCCAAATATTCATAATTTGAGCCCAAAAAATGTGATATTTACCAACATCAGAAAGCAAAATGTAATTCCCAAAAATTTGAGGGTAATATTCAACACCAAATATCACAGAATAAATCAAGAAGAATAACTCTTGAGTAATGTAATTCCATCACTTGTATGTCCATAGAAATGCAGTATTTATGTGTAGTTATGTGTAGGAGGGTCTCACATGTGGCAGCTCCGTAGTTTAGAGGTTAGAACTTCTGCTTAGTATCTCTGAGGGTCTGGGTTTAAATCCCAACCATGTTACTGCATGTGGAGAAGTTGTCACATCTCCCAGGTCCTATAATTATGTCTAAATGTAGTAGTTATGTGTAGGAGGGTTCCACCACCATTGTAAGTCTTTTCCAGATTTACTATTTAGCCAAAAGTATTGGGACGCCTGCCTTTACACACACATGAACTTTAATGGCAGCCCAGTCTTAGTCCGTAGGGTTAAAATTTGATTTGGTCCACCCTTTGCAGCTAGAACAGCTTCTGGGAAGGCTGTCCACAAGTTTTAGTGTGCCTATGGGAATGTTTGATCATTCTTCCAGAAGTGCATTTGTGAGGCCAGGCACTGATGTTGGATGAGAAGGCCTGGCTCGCAGTCTCCACTCTAATTCAGCCAAAGGGTGTTCTATCAGGTTGAGGCCAGGACTCTGTGCAGGCCAGTCAAGTTTCCCCACCCCAAACTTGCTCATCCATGTCTTTATGGACCTTGCTTTGTGCACTGGTGTGCAAACATGTTGGAACAGGAAGGGGCTTTCCCCAAACTGTTCACACAAAGTTGGGAGCATGAAATTGTCCAAAATGTCTTGGTATGCTGATGCCTTAAGAGTTCCCTTAACTGGAACTAAGAGGCCAAGCCCAACTCCTGAAAAACAACCCCAAATCATAATTACCCCTGCACCAAATCATTTGGACCAGTGCACAAAGCAAGGTCCATAAAGACATGGATGAGTGATTTTGGGGTGGAGGAACTTGACTGGCCTGCACAGAGTCCTGACCTCAACACAACAGAACACCTTGGGGATGACTTAGAGAGGAGACTGTAGGTCAGGCCTTCTCGTCCAACATCAGTGCCTGACCTCACAAATGCACTTGGAAGAATGATCAAACATTCCCATAGACACACTCCTAAACCTTGTGGACAAGAAGAGTTGAAGCTATTATAGCTGCAAAGGGTGGGCCAAATGAGTTTTGAACCCAATACTAATACTGGGATGCCATTACAGTTCATGTGCGTTTAAAGGCAGGCGTCCCAATACTTAGGCCAATATATTGTATATTGCTTGTGACACTGAGCATGGCTATGGACTTAGGGCTGGTTCACACCACAGAGATGCAGAGAACATGTGTGGGGCTGCCTGGTGGCTAAGTGGGTAGTAGTTCCGTCTAGCAGCACCTGGGATGTTGGTTCAATTCCCCAACATACTAATCCTTGTGTTGAAGTTTATATGTTATCCCTGTGTGGGTTTCTCACCACAATCCAAAGACATGCTGGCATTTTATTTGTCTCCTGTCTAAATTCTAATGTAAGAATGTTAATTTTGGACTTTATATTGGAAGCTCATTGCAGCCAGGGACTGATGTTAATGTTTATTAGCACTAATCATGCCCAGGGACTTGGACAATTCAAATTTTAGGGTTTACACTGCACGGGTACATATGCTTAGAAAACTGTTGCTTTGTTTATGTGGATGCAAATGGACTTTGATCTTTGTCCTGTAGTTGGAGATTTGATGCACATAGCCAAGGGCTAACACAGTTGCGAATACTATTATGTGTTCCTGCCCATCAGGTGCAATCACTTTAGACATACATGAAGAGACAGATTGAAAGATACTGGTGGGCGTGTACTTCTATTGGGTGTGTCAGTGTGCTAACAATACAACCTCTTATATAAAGGCCTGCAGTAGGGGGTTTGTTTGGCCTGAGAAGGTCAGGTTTTTTGCTGTGATTTGTGGGGGAGAAGGAATGCTATTGGGAGATTTGATGAAATTCTTGTGCATTTTTTCAATCAAAAGTGGGTTTATGTGGCCATGCTGTCAATGTTGTGTGTGTATTGTTCCTGTCTGATCATGCAAACATCGTTTGGAAGCATCTGCTGATCTACTCTTTTTTTTTTATCTCATTTAATCGTGTACACTGAAATGCAGCTTCCAGCAGAACATGGTCACCAATGTATGTATGTGTGGATTGTGGGCTGGTGGTGGGTGTTTTGAATAAGTCTTTTGTAATATTATGTTGGAATGCTTTGTAAGAATGACTGTTAAGTATAATCTTGCAGATAACAATGTGATGTTGCCCATTATACACTGAAATTAAAGCTGTGTCCAGTCTAAGGTTTTGTCTAATTTTAGATTGTAAGCTCCTATGAGCAGGGCCCTTAAAATCCCATTGCTAAATGTAGCACCATATATCCTGTCCAAAATTTTTTGAAGCTAGTAAATGAATGTAATTTTTTGTTTTTCTGCTGGTAAAATAAAAGTACATTATTGAGCCTTGTTGTGGTGTTGTGGTGTTTTTTTTTTTTTTTTTTTTTTTTTTTTTTTTTTCTTCTACTTTCTTCTCTTTAGTTTGTGGGTGGTGGTTTTGGGAAAGTGCAATATCTCTTATATTTTATTTCGATATGTATTTGTGCACCAAAAAACTAATCTCTTTGCCCTGGTTCACATTGATGCTACTTTGAAATCGCGCTACTTCACTTGAAGTAGCACGATTTCAAAGTAGCAAGGTCAGCGTGACTTTAGGTGCTACTTGATAGACATTCGTGTGGCTTCATACACAAATGTCTATAGAAGTCGCGCCAGAAATCGGCAAAAGTAGTTCAGGAACTACTTTAGCAAATTGGTGCGGTGCCACAAAAAAAAAATGTTGCATCGATTGGAACAGTGCCATTGCTGCCAATAGTCATGCGATTTGATCTCACAAATTGCATGACCAATTGCTCCAATTTAAACCTAGGCTTCTGCACACCTGCAAGTAAATGATAAAGGTAGAATTTTTATATATAACAGCTGTGGAGAATTGCAGGTAATGAATTCAGCTGGTGGATAGGCAGTGTTTGTGTGAGCTTTAGTTCAAATTGGTGCGATTTGACATGTCAAAGCGGTGACAATTGCACTGTTTTAATTGGTGTGACTTTGGGGTGCAATTTGTATTGATATCAGTGCAGAAACCAGCACCGATGTCTCTGAAATTGCCCCTGCAGTCGGGCCTGACATGCGGGAATGAAAGTGTGTGATTTCAGCTGAACGATTTCCTCCTGCTGCTAACCCAGGGACACTATTTCTTATTGAACGCCTTTAAATATCATAAGTAGAAATACAAATTTGCATATCTGCAAATAAACAAAAATAATAAAATTCTAATAGTGGTTGTGATCAAATATTTGCAGCAGCGATCAAAAGAGTGTAGTTTCGCCTTCTGACCCAGAAATAAGTCATTGTAATCATCCGGAAGTTCCTGTGCTGGTCAAGATCTCCATCTAGGTGGACATGGCGAGGTCCCTCTTTAGCAAAGAGGAGGTGCGGCTCATTTTCCGGATAAGGGTATGATATGTAATTGTGCTTAATCAATGCGGGGGGTGGATTTGGTAGTTAGATTTGGTGTGGGTGGGGTTCATTGATTTGTTTGGCATCCCCACATATTTGTTTCTGGCCCATGTGCACACATCACTTCCTGCATTTGTTCTGCTGATGTAAATGCAAGTATAAATGAGAGCTCCTTTCTATTAAAATATATATGACTTGTTTCACAGTTGGGCGACTTTGGACTTCCGAGTTGCTTGACAAGTTGTACCCCCATGATTCTTAATGAGAACTAGGGATGGGCCAAACACCCCCCTGTTCGGTTCGCAGCAGAACATGCGAACAGACAAATAAATTTGTGTGAACACCATTAAAACCGCTTCCCGCCCGCCGTACGCCAAATGATGTCCTCGGCTTTGAGTGGGGATATCTGAGTGATTCCTGTAGCTACAGACATCATCCAGATATCGTCTTTTAGAGCCTGCGAATCTGCACACCATAAGAATGATCATAGTGGCTGTTCCACTGCTTGATCATTCTAACAGGAGGCGAGAGGGGACGTCCCCCCCCTCCCGCCACCCTCTGGTGCTTGTACCGACTTACCGCTACGATCGGTGAGTCGGTCACAGGATCCGCCAGCCCCGGATGTTTAGCATAGAGATTTCTGGTGGACCAGATGGTCGCCGGAATCTCTATGATCGTTCTGACGTCATGCACGGCCTCTGTATTAAAAAAAAACGGCGCCGCTTCGGATGGGAAGCAGAGATCGTTTTTTTTTTTTTTTTTATTTCAGGCTTCTAAGCCTAGAGGTGAGATGTGGGGTCTTATTTACCCCACATCTCACCATAAAGAGCACCTGTCATGCTTATTCCTATTACAAGGGATGTTTACATTCCTTGTAATAGAAACAAAAGTGATCAAAAACATTTTTTTTGGAAAAAAAGTGTCAAGCTAAAATAAAAAAAGTAAAATTAACAATAAAAAAAAAAAACTTTTAAAGTGCCCCTGTCCCTGTGAGCTCACATGCAGAAGCGAACGCATACATAAGTCCCGCCCACATATGAAAATGTTGTTCAAACCACACATGTGAGGTGTCGCCGCGAACGTTAGAGCGAGAGCAATAATTTTGGTCCTGGACCTCCTCTGTAACTCAAAAAATTTTTAAAGTGTCGCCTAAAGGGATTTTCAAATAGCGAAGTTTGGTGCCATTCCACGAGCGTGTGCAATTTTGAAGCGTGACATGTTGGGTATCTATTTACTTGGCGTAACTTCATCTTTCACATTATGCAAAAACATTGGGCTAACTTTCTTGTTTTTTTTTTAAAGCCCAAAACTGTTTTTTTTCCCAAAAAAACGCATTCGAAAAATTGCTGCCCAAATACCGTGCTAGATAAAAAGTTGCAATGATCGCCATTGTACTCTCTAGGGTCTCTGCTAAATTTGGGGGTTCTATGTAATTTTCTAGCCAAAAAATTATGATTTTTACATGTAAGAGAGAAATGTCAGAATTGGCCTGGTAGGCAAGTGGTTAAAGTCTATGGGACACGAACATGAATAATCAAAAGTGCTAATTTTAAAGGCTTATATGCATGGTATTGTCATAAAAAGTGTTTGGGGACCTGGGTCCTGCCCCAGAGGACATGTATCAATGCAAAAAAGTTTTAAAAATGGCTGTTTTTTTCAGGAGCAGTGATTTTAATAATGCTTAAAGTGAAACAATAAAAGTGTAATATTTCTTTAAATTTCGTACCTGGGGGGTGTCTATAGTATGCCTGTAAAGGGGCGCATGTTTCCCGTGTTTAGTACAGTCTGACAGCAAAATGACATTTCAAAGGAAAAAAGTCATTTAAAACTACTCGCGGCTATACTGAATCGCCGGTGTCTTGCCGAGAAAGTTCCCTCGGCAGATAAGGTCCCCCCTGTACTGCGCAAGTGCTGCGCTTGCGCAGTACCAACGACTAGCAGCCGCCGAAAATAGCCAAAGATGAAAATCTTCAATCATCTGTACACGGCGCCTGCGCCCTGGGTCCAGGCTGAAGCCCCACCATCCAAGTGGACCTAGAGGAGGAATAAAAAAGTGCTGAGCAAAGCCAGGCCGTGCCCGAAGCGTGGCGAGCACAGGTGTGTACAGCTGATTTCTTCTCTATTTCGCTTCGGCTATTTCCGCCGGCTCCTACTGCGCAGGCACTGCACCTGCGCAGTAGAGGGGGGTCCTTATCTGCCGAGAGGAACTTTCTCGGCAGAACACCGGCCCGACAATACACATAAAAGTTCATTGATAAAAACGGCATGGGAATTCCCCACAGGGGAACCCCGAACCAAAATTTAAAAAAAAATGATGTGGGGGTTCCCTAAATTCCATACCAGGCCCTTCAGGTCTGGTATGGATTTAAAGGGGAACCCCGCGCCAAAATTTTTTTAAAAAATGGCGTGGGGTACCCCCAAAAATCCATACCAGACCCTTATCTGAGCACGCAACCTGGCAGGCCGCAGGAAAAGAGGGGGGGACGAGAGGGCCCCCCCTCCTGAACTGTACCAGGCCACATGCCCTCAACATTGGGAGGGTGCTTTGGGGGTAGCCCCCCAAAGCACCTTGTGGTTGTGGGGGTCTGCGGGCAGGGGGCTTATCGGAATCTGGAAGCCCCCTTTAACAAGGGGGCCCCCAGATCCTGGCCCTCCCCCCTGTGTGAAATGGTAAGGGGATACAAAAGTACCCCTACCATTTCACAAAAAAAAGTCAAAAATGTTAAAAATGACAAGAGACAGTTTTTGACAATTCCTTTATTTAAATGCTTCTTCTTTCTTCTATTTTCTATCTTCTTTCTTCTATCTTCCTTCATCTTCTTGTTCTTCTTGTTCTTCTGGTTCTTCTTGTTCTTCTGGTTCTTCATCCAGTCTTTTCGTCCGGCATCTTCCTCAGTGGCGCCGTCTTCACTTCATCTTCTTTCCTCGGGCCGCTCCGCATCCACGATTGGATGGGAGGCTCCCGCTGTGTGACGCTTCTTCTCTTCTCACAGTTCTTAAATAACAGAGGGCGGGTGACCCCGCCCCCCTCTGACGCACGGGGACTTCCCTGTGGCATTCCCCGTGATGTCAGAGGGGGCGGGGTCACCCGCCCTACGTCAGAGGGGGGCGGGGTCACCCGCCCTCCGTTATTTAAGAACTGTCAGAAGAGGAGAAGCGTCACACAGCGGGAGCCTCCCATCCAATCGTGGATGCGGAGCGGCCCGAAGAAAGAAGATGAAGTGAAGACGGCGCCGCTGAGGAAGATGCCAGATGAGAAGACCGGATGAAGAACCAGAAGAACAAGAAGAACCAGAAGAACAAGAAGAACCAGAAGAAGAAGAAGATGGAGGAAGAAACCGAAGGAAGATAGATGAAAGAAGATAGAAAATAGAAGAAAGAAGAAGCATTTAAATAAAGGAATTGTCAAAAACTGTCTCTTGTCATTTTTAACATTTTTGACATTTTTTTGGTGAAATGGTAGGGGTACTTTTGTATCCCCTTACCATTTCACACAGGGGGGAGGGCCGGGATCTGGGGGCCCCCTTGTTAAAGGGGGCTTCCAGATTCCGATAAGCCCCCCGCCCGTAGACCCCCACAACCACCGGGCCAGGGTTGTGGGGATGAGGCCCTTGTCCTCATCAACATAGGGACAAGATGCTTTGGGGGGCTACCCCCAAAGCACCCTCCCAATGTTGAGGGCATGTGGCCTGGTATGGTTCAGGAGGGGGGCCACTCTCTCGTCCCCCCCTCTTTTCATGCGGCCTGCCAGGTTGCGTGCTCGGATAAGGGTCTGGTATGGATTTTTGGGGGTACCCCACGCCATTTTTTTTTAAATTTTGGCGCGGGGTTCCCCTTAAAATCCATACCAGACCTGAAGGGTCTGGTATAGATTTTGAGGGGGACCCCACGCCAATTTTTTTTTTTTAATTTTGGCCATGGTTCCCCTTAATATCCATACCAGACCTGAAGGGCCTGGTATGGAATTTAGGGGGACTCCCGCGTCATTTTTTCTTTAATTTTGGTTCGGGGTTCCCCTTTGGGGAATTCCCATGCAGTTTTTATCAATGAACTTTTATGTGTATTGTCGAGCCGGCAATTCAGTATAGCCGCGAGTAGTTTTAAATAACTTTTTTTCCTTTCAAATGTCATTTTGCTGTCAGACTGTTCTAAACATGGGAAACATGCGCCCCTTTACAGGCTTACTATAGACACCCCCCAGGTATGAAATTTAAAGGAATATTACACTTTTATTGTTTCACTCAAAGCATTATTAAAATCACTGCCCCCGAAAAAACGGCCATTTTTAAAAAAAAATTTGGCATTGATCCATGTCCCCTGGGGCAGAACCCGGGTCTCCAAACACTTTTTATGGCAAAGAACTTGCATATAAGCCTTCAGTGAGAACTTTGGATTTTGCAGGTTGGAGCCCCACTGACTTCCACTATTCCAGCATATGTGATCTGACAGGCATTATTGCCGCAATAGCGCTGCTTTCCATTGCATTAGCGCTGACTTTCTGAGAGTTGAAGTCTTTCTGGCCTTTTTTGAGAGTTATTTTTTGGTACTACAGGAGAATTTTTTGGCGCTATAGTAAATGACCCCCAAAGTATCAGGAAAAAGGATATATTGGGGGTTATTTACTATAACGCCAAAAAATTATCCTGCAGTACCAAAAAATAGCTCTCAAAAAAGGCCAGAAAGACTTCAACTCTCAGAAACTCAGCACTAATGCAAATGGAAAGCAGCGCTATTGCCGGCAATAATGCCTGTCAGATCACATACGCTGGAATAGTGGAAGTCAATGGGGCTCGAACCTGCAAAATCCAAAGTTCTCACTGAAGGCTTACATGCAAGTTCTTTGCCATAAAAAGGGTTTGGAGACCTGGGTCCTGCCCCAAGGGACATGTATCGATGCAAAAAAAGTTTTAATAACGGCTGTTTTTTTGGGAGCAGTGATTTTAATAATGCTTAGAGTGAAACAATAAAAATGTAATACTCCTTAAAATTTCGTAAAATTTAAATTTCGAGGTGTCTATAGTATGCCTGTAAAGTGGCGCATGTTTCCCATGTTTAGAACAGTCTGACAGCAAAATGACATTTCAAAGGAAAAAAAAGTAATTTAAAAGTACTAGCGCTAGTGCCAGCTATTAATGAATTGTTGGTCCCAACAATACACATAAAAGTTCATTGATAAAAACGGCCTGGGATCCCCCACAGTGCATTACCAGGCCCTTTGGGTCTTGTATGAATATTAAGGGGAACCCCGAACCAAATTTTTAAAAAAAAAATGGCGTGGGGGTCCCCCAAATTCCATACCAGGCCCTCCAGGTCTAGTATGGATATTAAGAGGAACACTGTGCCAATTTGAAAAAAAAAAAAATGGTGTGGGGGTCCCCCTCAAAATCCATACCAGACCCTTATCCAAACACGCAACCTGGCAGGCCGCAGGAAAGGAGGGGGGGACAAGAGAGTGCCACATGCCCTCAACATGGGGAGGATGTCCTCATGTTGATGGGGACAAGGGCCTCATCCCCACAACCCTTGCCCAGTGTTTGTGGGGGTCTGCGGGCACGGGGCTTATCAGAATCTGGAAGCTCCCTTTAACAAGGGGACCCCCAGATCCCACCCCAGGCTCTGTGAAATGGTAACGGGTGCATTGTACTCCTACCATTTCACAAAAAAGTGTTGAAATTTGTAAAAAACACAGACACAGCATTGGACAAGTCCAATTCCAGCGATGTAATCCTTCCTCGTCCCGGGATATGGAGAAAGATGCCACCACAACACGAGCCACCTCCATGGGAGGAGCCCGCTGAATGACGCTAGAACTGCTGTGACAGTTCTTAAAAAGCTGAGGGCGGGGCCACCCGTGGCATGTGCGGCTGACTACGCCCCCTCTGATGCAACGGAGAAACACCGCGGGGTTACCCGTGACATGTACGGGTGACCCCGCCCCCCTCTGATGCCACGGAAACCCCCATAGCAATTTGCATATTAACCTTTAAAATTAGCACTTTTGATTATTCATGTTCATGTCCTATAGACTTTAACAGTGTTCGCACAATTTTTTTGTCTGTTCGCATGTTCTGCTGCGAACCGAATAGGGGGTGTTCGGTCCATCCCTAGTTCTCATTGAGAATCATGGGGTACAACTTGTCAAGCAACTTGGAGGTACAAAGTTGCCCAACTGTGAAACAAGTAATATATATTTTAATAGAAAGCTCTCATTTATACTTGCATTTACATCAGCAGAACAAATGCAGGAAGTAATGTGTGCACATGGGCCAGAAGCAAATGTGTGGGGATGCCAAACAAATCAATGAACCCCACCCACACCAAATCTAACTACCACATCCACCCCACATTGATTAAGCACAAGTACACATCCATAGGCGTGCCCACAGGGTGTGCCAGGTGTGCCTGTGTGCCTGGCCCACAGGGTGTGCCGGGTGTGCCTGGGCACACCCTAATCCCCTGAGCAGTGTTTAGCCCCATGACTCCTGTATCCTGAGATCTGCCTGGGCTGATGTGCAATGTGTACCCCACACTGCCTGTGAGGCAGTATAACATTGCCGATATTGGGGCTCGTAAGATCCGCTTAGTGTGACACTGTCCTGAGGAGCTGTCAGAATTCATGTATGATGTCGGGGAGGGCAGGACCGAGCAGGTATCAAATACCAGCCAATGGGATGGGTATGGCGGGGCTGTTACGTGCATGTAGCCCCACCCCTTTTCTCAAGCTGCTCAATTATTAGCTGATGTTCAATAGCTGCTCGGTCCTGCTCGGATGTCACACAGGCACAGCGAGCAGAGTGAAGCCGCCTCCCCCTCCAGTGTTTATGTGTACACAGGGGGAGGGGACCTGCTGTGCCTGTGCCGCGCTGATCTGAGGTACTGAATGGGATGGGGGGAGGGGGGTCTGTCTGTGCTGAAGGGGGGGTTTGTGCTGAATGGGGGGCTCTATCTGTGCTGAAGGGGGTTGTGTGCTCAATGGGGGAGTCCATCTGTGCTGAAGGGGGGTGTGCTCAATGGGGGGCTCCATCTGTGCTGAAGGGGGGGTGTGCTTAATGGGGAAGTCCATCTGTGCTGAAGGAGGGGTGTGCTTAATGGGGGAGTCCATCTGTGCTGAACAGGGGTTTGTGCTTAATGGGGGGGCTCCATCTGTGCTGAAGGGGGGTGTGTTTAATGGGAGGTCCATCTGTGCTGAAGGGGGGGTGTGTTTAATGGGGGAGTCCATCTGTGCTGAAGGGGGGTGTGCTTAATGGGGGGGTCCATCTGTGCTGGAGGGGGGTGTGCTCAATGGGGGAATCCATCTGTGCTGAAGGAGGGGTGTGCTTAATGGGGGAGTCCATCTGTGCTGAACGGGGGTTTGAGCTTAATGGGGGGCTCCATCTGTGCTGAAGGGGGGGTGTGTTTAATGGGGGGTCTATCTGTGCTGAAGGGGGGTGTGCTTAATGGGGGGTCCATCTGTGCTGAAGGGGGGTGTGCTTAATGGGAGGTCCATCTGTGCTGAAGGGGGGTGTGCTTAATGGGGGGTCCATCTGTGCTGAAGGGGGGTGTGCTTAATGGGGGGTCCATCTGTGCTGAAGGGGGGGTGTGTTGAATGGGGGTGGTCTGTGCTGAAGGGGGGTCCGTCTGTGCTGAAGGGGGGGTCCATCTGTGCTGAAGGGGGGTATGTGCTGAATGGGAGGGTCTGTGCTGAATGGGGGGATCTGTGCTGAAGGGGGAGGTCCGTCTGTGCTAAAGGGGGGTCTGTGTTGAGGGGGCTGAATAATGTAAAGTGGTCCAGTGGTGCACAGTGGGGTGTTTTTACATTTCAAGGTGGGGGGGTGCCAGATATAGGATCCGCCCCGGGTGCCAAATGCTCTAGGTACGCCCCTGGAAACCCCCCTCTCCTCTGTCAGTGCTTCCGACTAATGCCACCTGTCTATGCCAGTCAGTGCCGCCTGTCAGTTTGTGAGTGCCAATTAGTGCTTCCAATCAGTGCCACCTGTGAGTGACAGTGTTTCCAATCAGTGCCACCTGTTAGTGCCAATGAGTGCCAGCGCCACTTGTCAGTGCCACCTGTCAGTGCCAAACAGTGTCAGCGCCGCCTGTCAGTGCCAGTTAGTGCTTCCAATCAGTGCCACCTTTCAGTGCCAATGAGTGCTAATCAGTGCTTCCACTCAGTGCCACCTGTCAGTGCCAATGCCACATGTCAGTGCCAATTAATGCTTCCAATCAGTGCCACCTGTTAGTGCCAATGAGTGCCAAGTACTTCCAATCAGTGCCAATCAGTGCCACCTGTCAGTGCCAATCAATGCCAGTGGCACCTGTCAGTGCCAATCAGTGCTTCCAATCAGTGCCACCTGTCGGTGCCAATCAGTATCAGTGTCGCCTGTCAGTGCCACTGCCGGCTGTCAGTGCCAATTAGTGTTTCCAATCAGTGCCACCTGTTAGTGCCAATTAGTACTTCCAGTGTTACCTGTCAGTGCCAATCAGTGCCAGTGCCATCTGTCAGTGCCAATCAGTGCCACCTGTCAGTGGCAGTCAGTTCCACACCAGTGCAAATGAGTGCCACCTGTCAGTGCTGCTTATCAGTGCTGCTTATCAGTGCTGTTAATCAGTGCCCATCAGTACACTGAGTGCAGGGATGG
The DNA here is from genome assembly GCF_042186555.1 of Aquarana catesbeiana. NCBI lineage: Eukaryota > Metazoa > Chordata > Amphibia > Anura > Ranidae > Aquarana > Aquarana catesbeiana. Next base: position 42,488,008 of record NC_133324.1, read on the forward strand.
GGGTGATGAACTCAGCAGCCAGGCACATTGTCCAAGGGGGTGCCGGCCTGGTGGGGCACAACTGAAATCTGTTGATGTTTATTAATGCCACATGCCGATTTTAGTATAACAGGTAATCACCACACTACTATTTACAATAAACTACTGGAGGTAAAATAAAAAAAACGGAAAATTGTATACTCACCTTTCCGTAATTTTCCTTTCCTGTCGCATCTCATGGCAGCATACACCTATGGGTTGTGGCTCCACCCCCGCAACCTGATAGGACCGCGTAGCTATTAAAGTCTGAGAGAGCCCCTGCCCCAGCATTCTCCGTGTATATATACCTCACCTCAGATGGGTGGGCATTTGTATGCTGCCATGAGATGCGACAGGAAAGGAAAATTACAGAAAGGTGAGTATACAATTTTCCGTTTTCCTGTCGCATCATGGCAGCATACACCTATGGGGAATAACTCGCAAACTGGGTGGGTATGAGCAAAAGATAAGTTTTTTATTTAGAAGGTATTGAGGAGTTAGCCTGAATAATTGCTCTCCCAAATTCTACCGTGGACAATCTAGCGGAGTCCACTTTATAATGAGAGATAAAAGTGGTTTTCGAAGACCAAGTGGCTGCTTTGCAGATGGTTTCGGCTGATACCCTGCAGTAGGCCGCCCAGGAGGTCGCCATTGCCCTTGTGGAGTGTGCCCTTAAGCCCTCAGGTACTCGTGCATTGTTAGATGCGTAAGCTCTCTTAATGATCTTCACCAACCATGCTGCGATGGTGCGAGAGGTTGCTGCTTGTCCTCTTCTAAACCCATGAGGAATGACCAGTAGGTCCTCTGTCTTCCTTAAATTGCTGGTTGCCAGGAGGTAGGCCTGGATATTCGACTTTATGTCAAGCGGATGTGGATCACCCTGTTCTGTGGATAGGGTGGGGAGACATAGTTCTTGGTTAAAGTGGAAAGATGATGACACTTTCGGGATGAAGCGATCCGATGGTTTTAAGACTACTTTGTCTGGATAGAACATCAAGTATGGTTCCTTAGCCTGTAAGGCCTGAATTTCCGATACCCTTTTAGCTGATGTAATTGCTATTAGGAAAGTGACTTTGAGAGTTAGGTCCCACAGGGAAACATTCTCTAACGGAAAAAATGGCTCATGGGATAAGGCTTCCAACACTACTGAAAGATCCCATGTCGGGAAGGAAGGTTTCCTAGGTGGTCTCAGCTTTAGGCAAGCCTTCTGAAATTGGATGATGAGAGGTTCTTGAGCCCATTTCACTCCTGTCATAGCGGATAGGGCTGATACATGTACCTTCAGGGTACTAGACCTAAGACCTTTATCTAGACCTAACTGGAGAAACTCGAGGATCTGAGGAACTGATGGAGATGCCGGGTTCCAGGATTGCTGTTGTGCGACTAAGAGAAAACTCTCCCAGACCCTTTTATAGGTTTTATTGGTCGTGGATTTTCTGGCCTGGAGGAGAGTGTCTATCACTTTCTGGGAGCAACCTTGGACTAAGAACCTAGTCCTTTCAATCTCCATGCTGTTAGATGCAGCCTCTCCGGAAATGGGTGAAGGAGTTGCCCCTGCGATAGTATATCCGCTGTCATTGGGAGTGTGAGGGGTTCTGCTGTGCTCAATTGGAGGAGCGTCGTAAACCATGGTCGTCTCGGCCAAAATGGGAGGACTGCTAGCACTGTGGCTTTCGACCTCTTGAGTCTGAGTAAGAATCTCGGAATGAGTGGTGTTGGCGGAAATATGTACCCCAAACGGAAGTTCCAGTCGTGTTGTAGGCAATCCGTGCCTTCTGCCGATGGGAAAGGAATTCTGGCTAGATATCTCTGGCATTTCGTGTTGACCGGTGTTGCCGCCAGGTCTATATCCGGTATCCCCCAGGTCTGGGTTATGAGGGTAAAGGCTTGGTGACTTAAGGCCCACTCGTTGTTTGATACAAAGGTCCGACTTAGAGAGTTGGCTAGTTGATTTTGGACTCCTGGGACATACGCTGCCGTTAATCCCGATAGGTTCAGCTGTGCCCACTCGAAGACTGGACGGACTTCCCGCATCATGGAGCGACTCCTGGTGCCCCCCTGCCTGTTGATATAGGCAACTGCCACTCTGTTGTCCAATTTTAGCAGGACCTCTTTCCCCCTGAGGAGGGGGCTGGAGGCTAACAGAGCTTGGAAAGCTGCTTTCATCTCCAATATATTTGAAACCACGTTCTGTGTTCTGAATGTCCAAAGGCCCTGGACTGCGTGATGGCGGTAGTGTGCCCCCCAGCCATTCAGGCTGGCATCTGAAGTGATTATTTCCTGAGGAAGAGGGACTATATGCCTGCATTTCTTCAGATTGTTCAATCTGGTCCACCACCAGAGTGATTGTTTTATTTCTTTCTGGACTATGATCGGCTGAGACAATGATACCCCGTTCCATTGTTTTAACAATGATGCTTGCAGAGGTCTGGTGTTCCATTGGGCCCATTGTACCATTGGGATGGTTGCTGAGAATGACCCCAGTATGCTGAGGTACTCCCGGGCTGGTAGTGTGGTAGAGGCTAATAACTTTCTTGCCTTCTGAATGAGGCTGGGAATTTTTTCCTGCGGAAGTTCCACCGTATTGAGACGGATGTCTAGTTCCGCCCCCAGGAATATCATTGCTTTTCCCCCAGTTTATGATCCAGCCGAAGTTTTGTAGGGTGGTAATCAGAATGGATCGATGCAGTAGAAGGGAATCCTGATTGTCTGCTAGCAAAAGGATGTCGTCCAGGTAATGATGGACCCTCAATCCTTGTTCTCTTAGTAAGGCTATTACTGGCAGTAAGATTTTTGTGAATGTCCTTGGAGCGGTGGAGATCCCGAACGGGAGGCTTCGGAATTGAAAATGATGTAGACCTACCGCAAAGCGGAGAAATTTTTGGAATGAGATGTGAATGGGGACGTGCAGATAGGCGTCTTGTAAATCGACGGAAAGCATCCAATCCCCGATATTCATGGCCCGAAGAATTGACTGGAGGCTCTCCATTTTGAATGTCTCGACTAAGATTGAGCGATTGAGATTCTTTAGATCTAAGACAGGGCGTAGATCCCCCGATTTCTTCTTCACCAGAAACAACGGGGAGTAGAATCCCGTTGACCTTTGGGATATTGGAACTTCCACTATGGCTTCCTTTTGTAACAGGTCTTGGACGTACTTTGTCAGTAGCATCCATTTTTCCCGAGATGCAGGTAGTCTGGTTACAGAGAATTGGTCTCTTGGAGCCCGTGTCTTGAATTTCCATTTGTGGCCGAACTGGACAGTGTCTATCATCCATGGGTCCTTTATTGTATCCGCCTAGACCTGCTTGAAACTCATGAGTCTGGCCCCCACTAAAGCTGGTTGGGCGGACGCACCTTCAAAAAGACTTTTGTTCCCCTGACGCAGGGGTCTTAGACTTTTGGAGCTTGAGGAATGATGACTGGGGATTCTTCCAGTTCCTCCTATACTCTTTTCTGGGCCTGTAGGATCTTGCCTCTCTGTATTTATCTGGCAGATTTCTTCTAGAAACCGGTGGTCTCTGCTGCCTGGGCCTCCTATCTGAAGGGATGAGTCCCGATTTTCCCCCCGTGACTTTAAAAATAGCCACGTCCAGTTTTTCTCCAAAAAGGTTTACGCCAAAGGGTATTTTGCACCAATTGGATTTTGAGGAGGGATCTGCCGACCAGGGTTTTAACCAGAGCGCCCTTCTGGCCATTACTGAGCTTAACATTGCTCTTGAAGTGGTTTTAATTATATCCACAGAGGCTTCTGCAACAAAGTCGCCTGCAAGACTAAGTTCTTGGAGTGCTGAGATAACTTTCTCCTGCTCTATTCCTTCCGATACCAGCTTCTCGGCCATCGTGGACCAGCTTGAGATAGCCTTACCGACGGCAGCCAATGCTATTGCTGGCCTGCAAGCGCCACCTGCCGAGAGGTAGGTTCTCTTAAGATCCAGATCGATCTTTCTATCCAGGACGTCTTTGAATGTGACTGCATCCTCTATTGGAAGTGTTACGTGCCTGGCGAGGCGCATTAGGGAGGAGTCGACCACTGGAGGAGATATTAGTGGGTTGACGTTAGGCTCTTTAAGTGGATAGAGTTTTGATAATCTGTTGCTGAGGCCAGTTTTTTTCTCTGGCTTTTGCCACTCATCCTTAATTAGATCCTCAAGTTCCTCAATGAACGGGAAGTTCTCTGGGTCTTTTTTAAGATTTGGAAAGTATTTCCTCACTTTTTGAGGAGTTTCTTTTTCTTCCACCCAGTCGATCGCCTCTTTTACTGACTTCACGAATGGGTCGATCAATGAGAAGTCGAAGCCGGTGGATGCCTCTAGATCATCAGTGTCAGAGAGAGGGTCTGACGTCTTTGATGATGATGGGGCAGTGGATGAGGTACTTTGTATAGGTCTGCTGGCTTCTGGCTCTGCGACTTGTGGTGATGAATCAATTGGTTCTCTTGCCTCTGTTTCTCTGTCCTTAGTTGCCTCAATGAAGCATGTGCGACAGGCCAGTTTGTCTGGAAGTGCTGTAGCACCGCAAATCCAGCAGGAGTTCCCGGGAGGACGGGAAGGCTGGGTGACAGATTTCCTGCGCGCAGGGGATTTTTTTGTGGTGGGAGCGACTATGCCTTGATCTTGATCGGCTTCTCCTGCGACTTGATCTGCTCCTCCTGCGACTTGAGCGGCTTCTGCGACTTGAGCGGCTTCTGCCGCGCTCTGAGCGACTCTGCCTGTGGCTTGAGTGGCTCCTTCTTGAAGGCTCCCCTCGTCTTGAATGTGACGATCTGGAAGACCTGGTGGGGCTGTTCAATTTAAACAGCATTAGTGAGGGCTCTCTTTTTCCTTCTCTTCATACTTACCCATCATCCCCTCTTACCTAGTAGGCTGGCGATGGTCTACCTGGGCAACGGTCTCCATGAAAGGTGATGAATCAACCTATAATTATATAGGTGGCTTAGCATGCATGGGATAGCAGATAGTAAACAAGCAAAGAAAAAACCATCATAGATCTTACCTGGGCGTGGAAAAAGCAAGAGAGAGAGAGGGTAGAACAGCTGGGTAGAGTAGCAAAAGAAATCCAGTCAAAATTCCCCCTTACAGGCTCAGGAGAGAAGAGACAAGAAAATGCTGACATTACAGCATTTTTAAACTTGCCGCCGTCTCGGGGTGATGACGTCACGCTCGAGCATGCTCAGATGCGCTCTGAGGCCTCCGACGCCATTTTGGAAGCTGGAAAGTGGGATGTCCTGACAAGCTGGAGCTATGGAGACAGACAGGAGGGGAGTTACCCACAGGTGCACAGAAAGGAGCTGGAGACCGCTGCGATCCATAAACCTGTTTAAGGTTTGTAATGTATTGTAACATACCCCTGAGACCATCAGAGTGAGGTTCCTTCCATTGAGCTCATTTAGAGGCTGTACAGGATAGGACTTCCACCCAGGAGAGGCTAGAACCTGGCTGGGGCGAATGTTTTAGGTAAGGGATGCATGTTTTCGGTCCTTTACAGGTGAGGAAAAAAAGGAGAATGCTGGGGCAGGGGCTCTCTCAGACTTTAATAGCTACGCGGTCCTATCAGGTTGCGGGGGCGGAGCCACAACCCATAGGTGTATGCTGCCATGATGCGACAGGAAAGTGTAATTGAAAGGCCTGCCGCTAAGCACTGTTATGTGTTCCCACACCACACAAAAAAAAAAAAAAAAGGTGCAGCGCTAACTTACTGATCAATAACTTAACAATAATGGTGGAATCCTCTAATGTATGGAAATCTCAATAAACTTCAATATTATCACAATACCTGTCTCTGTGATATGTAACTTCACATAATACACATCAAGCTGAAAATAAGACATACTGTATAAAAATAAACTTATCAGGGATGGTGGAAACCCCTCCTATAGATATTTACCATACAGATTAATCTCAAGTGAAGATTTTTTTAGTTGGGAGGTTCCCACCATTATAGCACTTTGGAATTTTTATTTTTTAGATCGTTACACTTAATTTTAGATTACTATTTAGTTACTATTATAATGTGAATTTATGCACTTGAAGGTAATTTTCCAACACCCTTGCTAAGTCCATGCTTTGTAGACTGGTGCGCAGTCATGTTGGAACAGGAAGGGGCCATCCCCAAACTATTCCCACAAAGTTGAGAGCATAAAATTGTCCAAAATGACTTGGTATGCTGATACCTTAAGAGTCCCCTTCACTGGAACTAAAGGGCCAAACCCAGCCCCTGAAAAACAACCCCACACCATAACCCCCCCTCCACCAATGATTTGGACCAGTGCACAGAGCAAGGTCCATAAAGACATGGATGAGTGAGTTTGGGGTGGAGGAACTTGACTGACCTGCACAGAGTCCTGACCTCAACCCAATAGAACACCTTTGGGATAAATTAGAGCGGAGACTGCGAGACAGGCCTCATCATCCAACATCAGTGCCTGACCTCACAAATGTGCTTCTGGAAGAATGGTCAAATATTCCCATAGACACATTCATAAACCTTGTGGACAGCCTTCCCAGAAGAGTTGAAGCTGTTATAGCTGCAAAGGGCGGGCCAACTCAATATTGAACCCTACAGACTAAGACTGGGATGTCATTAAAGTTCATGTGCGTGTAAAGGCAGGCGTCCCAATACTTTTGTCTGTTTGAGCTTTGGGGTGCACACCCTAATACAATAGGCTGCACACGCCTATGTAAACATCATACCCTTATCCAGAAAATGAGCATCACCTCCTCTTTGCTAAAGAGGGACCTCGCCATGTCCACCTAGATGGAGATCCTGACCAGCACAGGAACTTCCGGGTGATTACAATGACTTATTTCTGGGTCAGAAGGCGAAACCACACTCTTGATCACTGCTGCAAATATTTGATCGCAACCACAATTAGAATTTTATTATTTTTGTTTATTTGCAGATATGCAAATTTGTATTTCTACTTATGATATTTAAAGGCGTTCGATAAGAAATGGTGTCCCTGGGTTAGCAGCAGGTGAATGACAAAAACAAAAGGCCCAGTGTGAGCCCTGGTTCACACTGACAGAGGGAGGAAATCGTTCAGCTGAACTCCTACAATTTCATTCCCGCATGTCAGTCCCAACTGCAGGGGGAATTTCAGAGACATCTATGCTGGTTTCTACACTGATATCAATATAAATTGCACCCCAAAGCTGCACCAATTGAAACAGTGCAATTGTCACCGCTTTGACATGTCAAATCGCACCAATGTGAACTAAAGCCGACACATACAACACTGACTATCCACCAGCTGAATTCATTACCTGCAATTCTCCACAGCTGTTACATATATAAAGATTCCACATTTATCATTTACTTGCAGGTGTGCAGAAGCCTAGGTTTACATTGGAGCGATTTGTCATGCGATTTGAGAGATCAAATTGCATGACTATTAGCAGCAATGGCACTGTTATAATCGATGCGACACCGATTTTGTGGCGCCACAACAATTTGATAAAGTAGTTTCTGCACTACTTTTGCCGATTTCAGGTGTGACTTCAATAGACATTTGTGTATGAAGCCACATGGATGTCTATCAAGTACATAGGTGTGCGCAGCCTCTTGCATTAGGGTGTGCATCCCAAAGCTCAAATACATTTGCCTGTGTATATGTACTGATGGTGTCAGTAGGGTAGTGGACAGTGTCAGTAGTTTTATTTTTTTTTAAAGTATTTTATAACATTTTTTTTTGGGGGGGGGGGGGGATGAAATATCAGTGGTCTAAACAGGGGGGAATATGCACCACACAAGGTGATTAGGGTGTGCCCACGCCTATGATCAAGTAGCACCTGAAATCACGGTACTTCAAGTTAAATAGGACAGACGGACCACAAACACACACCCCAAAGCTCATAGGAGCTTACAATCTAAAATTTGACAAAACCTTAGAGTGGACACAGCTTTAATTTCAGTGTATAAACGGGCAACACATCACATTTTTAGCTGCAAGATTATAGAAACATACTTAACAGTCATTCTTACAAAGCATTCCAACATAATATTAAAAAAGCAAAACACCCACCACCAGCCCACAATCCACACATACATACATACATACATTGGTGACCATGTTCTGCTGCATTTCGGTGTACATGATTAAACAAGATCAAAAAGGGTAGAGGGTCAGCAGATGCTTCCAAACAATGTTTGCATGATCAGACAGGAACAATACACACATAACATTGACAGCATGGCCACATAAACCCACTTTTGACTGAAAAAATGCACAAGAATTTCAGCAATTATCCCTAGTTGGGCATTTGTCAGTATGCACAATATCATTCCTTCTCCCCCACAAATCACAGCAAAAAACCTGACCTTCTCAGGCCAAACAAATCCCCCTACTGCAGGCCTTTATATAAGATAGGTTGTATTGATAGCACACTGACACACCCAATAGAAGTACACGCCCACCAGTATCTTTCAATCTGTCTCTTCATGTATGTCTAAAGTGATTGCACCTGATGGGCAGGAACACATAATACTATTCGCAACTGTGTTAGCCCTTGGCTATGTGCATCAAATCTCCAACTACAGGACAAAGATCAAAGTCCATTTGCATCCACATAAACAAAGCAACAGTTTTCTAATCATATGTACCTGTGCAGTGTAAACCCTAAAATGTGAAATGTCCAAGTCCCTGGGCATGATTAGTGCTAATAAACATTAACATCAGTCCCTGGCTGCAATGAGCTTCCAATATAAAGTCCAAAATTAACTTTCTTACATTAGAACCTATTTTGACAGGAGACAAATAATATGCCAGCATGTCTTTGGATTGTGGTGAGAAATCCACACAGGGATAACATATAAACTTCAACACAAGGATTAGCACGTTGGGGAATTGAACCAACATCCCAGGTGCTGCTAGACAGAACTGCTACCCACTTAGCCACCAGGCAGCCCCACACATGTTCTCTGCATCTCTTCGGTGTGAACCAGCCCTAAGTCCATAGCCATGCTCAGTGTCACAAGCAATATACAATATATTGGCCTAAGTATTGGGATGCCTGCCTTTAAACACACATGAACTGTAATGGCATCCCAGTATTAGTATTGGGTTCAAAACTCATTTGGCCCACCCTTTGCAGCTATAACAGCTTCAACTCTTCTTGTCCACAAGGTTTAGGAGTGTGTCTATGGGAATGTTTGAACATTCTTCCAAGTGCATTTGTGAGATCAGGCACTGATGTTGGACGAGAAGGCCTGACCTACAGTCTCCTCTCTAATTCATCCCCAAGGTGTTCTTTTGTGTTGATGTTAGGACTCTGTCCAGGCCAGTCAAGTTCCTCCACCCCAAAATCACAAATCCATGTCTTTATGGACCTTGCTTTGTGCACTGGACCAAATTATTTGGTGGAGGGGGGATTATGGTGTGGGGTTGTTTTTCAGGAGTTGGGCTTGGCCTCTTAGTTCCAGTTAAGGGAACTCTTAAGGCGTCAGCATACAAAGACATTTTGGACAATTTCATGCTCCCAACTTTGTGGGAACAGTTTGGGGATGGCCCCTTCCTGTTCCAACATGACTGCACACCAGTGCACAAAGCAAGATCCATAAAGACATGGATGAGCAAGTTTGGGGTGGAGAAACTTGACTGGCCTGCACAGAGTCCTGGCCTCAACCTGATAGAACACCCTTTGGCTGAATTAGAGCAGAGACTGCGAGCCAGGCCTTCTCATCCAACATCAGTGCCTGGCCTCACAAATGCACTTCAGGAAGAATGATCAAACATTCCCATTAACACACAAAACCTTGTGGACAGCCTTCCCAGAAGCTGTTGTAGCTGCAAAGGGTGGGCCAAATACAATTTTAACCCTACGGACTAACACTGGGCTGTCATTAAAGTTCATGTGTGTGTAAAGGCAGGTGTCCCAATACTTTTGGCTAAATAGTGTATCTGGAAAAGATTTACAATGGTGGTGGAACCCTCCTACACATAAACACTATATTTAGACATAATTATAGGACCTGGGAGATGAGACAACTTCTTTACATGAAGCAGCATGTTTGGAATTTGAACCCAGATGCTCAGGGATACTAAGCAGAAGTTCTAACCTCTAAGCCATGGAGCTGCCACATGTGAGAACCTCCTACACATAACTACACATAAATACACATAAATACTGCATTTCTTTGGACATACAAGTGATGGAATTACATTACTCAAGAGTTATTCTTCTTGATTTATTCCGTGATATTTGGTGTTTTTTTGTGGGTGAGAGTAGAATATTACCCTCAAATTTTTGGGAATTACATTTTGATTTCTGATGTTGGTACACATATCACATTTTTTGGGCTCAAATTATGAATATTTGGAAATAATAAAAAGCCCAGAAAATTGTGATTCATTTTAAATTTGCATCAGCAATGGTATTGTTTGTGCTTTGTAAAGACACCTGTGTGAGTTTGGGGTGAAGATTGTTGTGAGATGAAGAGTAACAAGTGAAAGTGACAGAGAAAAATATATTTTACCAAAACATCAAAACATTCCACATTCTAGTATTCTTAAAAACAAAATATTTTATCTAATAGCAACAATGCTGCAAAGGAAAATTTATTTCAGAGAAAGATACATTTCATCTCAAAATTGAAAGTTTTTTTGTGTGAAAGTTACAATTGTTCCATTAGAATCAATGGCTGAAACTTGCATTGGACTAGAATAGAGCAGATTTTCACTTCCATAAAATGCTCTCTAATTAGCTCTCATTTTGGTATTTACTATAGCACCAGGTAAAAAAGACAGTTGAGTTAAAATGAGAGCTATTTTCAGGTCTGAGCATGCTCATTTGTGTTGGCACCTAGTTGTCCAAAATGGGGAATTTTTCACTTCTCAAACTTTTAAAGACATTTCAGTGTAGAAATCACTTTTTCACTTTTTAAAAGCAGATTATCTTTAAATAATATACCACATATTTCAGTACCATTTAAGCAATTATATCATGCTCTAAACATTATTTCCATGTGCACTACTCCAGATTTTAGCAGAGTAAGGGTTGGGGCGCTATTTGGTTTCAGGGAACTATAGTAAATTTGATTTTGGGAGTATTTTCTCACCAGCGCTATAGTGAATACCATTTTAGCGCTAATTAGCGGCAATTAGCGCTAATTAGAGCTGCAGCTCTATAGTAAATGACCCCCATTGTCCTCTCACCTGAACAGGTGTCTGAATCAAAGAATAGTCCCTTTTTAAAAAAAAAAGCACCCACTCTATTGGACTCTTAAATTCCATAAAACATATTTCCCAACTCCAAAGAGTTATTTTACATTTATAAAGTATCAAAATATGTTGAATGGTTAATAGTGTACATAAAGAAATGACTGTTATTTTGGGATGACTAATTAAGGATGAATTTATTTTATTTTATTATATTGATTCTATTCTGCCCCATCCACTCCATCGATCGATGTGTATTATTATTATTAAATCTGCATATACAGTACTGGTGACTGGATCTAGCCTTTATAGTCTCAACATAGTGCCGCTCATACAGGATGGTATGCTGTTCAACCACTCCCTGTATGTAGACACAAGCGAATAGATAACAGGGTCAAAATATTGTTCGACCTAGTATTAGGTTAGATTCCATTTTGCTTTTAATTCATTCTACTCCACTCCACCTTGTTCTACTTCATATCATTTGATTATTATCTCATTATTAACCCTTACCAAACCACCCCCACCATAAATTGCATTTTTATTTTCATTTTCATTTATCGCTAACATTATTTTTATATAGTATAGTGCGTTGGAATGGTCATGGTCTGTGGAATGGAATGGAACGAAACAAAATAAAGCAAAACACAAAACACAAAACAGAAAAATAATCCATGTTCACATCTAGTTATGCCGTGGACATGGATTGTGTCTAGTTTGACATGGAGGGGATATGGGGAGGGAAAAAGTCTGAAGGAAATGGTTTCACCCAACCAAACCCCCCCACTTATTTCACACAAAGCTTCATAGAAGTCTGTTACATCCCACTCATGGTTAAGGCCAAGGGGTTTTCTGATATTAAGGTTGAAAATCCAGAATACTTCTTTTATACATAAGATTCCGAATTTGTCCCCGCCTCTTTTTTGGTACAGTAACTTTTTCTACTCCTTGTATGGACAAACTTGCCACATCTTTATTGTGCTGTTCATTCCAGTGTTTGGCCACATTTGTCGCATAGTTCTTTTATATATCGTATAAATGATCTTATAATCGATCTCTTAACCTGCGAGTTGTGCGACCAACATACTGGAGCGAGCATAGTTAAATAAATAAATAAATAAATAAATAAATAATGTAATAGGGTACAAAACGATGTAAGGTATTGGTTTGGATACTCCAAGTGAGCTCCTATGAATAGACCTAATAATAGTGTCAGCTGGTCAAAGGAGCTCACTTGGAGTATCCAAACCAATACCTTACATTGTTTTGTACCCTATTACAGTATTATTTTTTTTTTGCCTATACTCCTGTGTCAGGTACCTCCTTCCCAAGTCCAATGAGCCTATCGCACGGCTACTTTCCAACAAGCTTCACATATTTAAGGATTGGCTGCTATTCAACAGCTTTTTGCTTGCAGCTTACCACAGACACTCTGGGGCAGCTGATTCACTTAGGTAAGCTACTATATATAATAAACAAAGTAAAGTGCAGCGCAAAAACTTGAAAGAAACAAAGAAGAAATGAACAGAAAAAGTCCCATAGACATAAAATTGTATCCTCCTCTGTCTAAATTCTTCTTGATATAAGACACCCAAATTCTTCAGCGTAACTGAGCAAATAAACTGCTTACCAGAAAGAAGATCAAAAGAGGCATAATTACCACCAGTGCTGGAGAGGTCCGGGACAGCTGATCTGAAGATTGGAAAATATATCCGGCAGCTAATCCTCCAATGCAGCAGATGATAGAGTTACTCCAATTGTGCGGTGGAGCAGGAAGAAAAAGAAGGGACATCTAAGAGCGTTCCATAAGGTAAGTATAAATTTATTTATAAATCGTAGTACAATCCATAAAAGAGCGCATAGAAGAAGCGCTGTTTAAAAACCAAGGACACCAACAAAAGGAGATGAAACAGACTGTTCGCGTCCGAACAGCTGTGAGAAAGTTGACAGCGGGTGACGTGAGACTCCGCCCCCGTACGCGGCGTTACGTCCAATGGACTTCGTCAGCAATGGACTTCGTCCCCTGCTGACGAAGTCCATTGGACGTAACGCCGCGTACGGGGGCGGAGTCTCACGTCACCCGCTGTCAACTTTCTCACAGCTGTTCGGACGCGAACAGTCTGTTTCATCTCCTTTTGTTGGTGTCCTTGGTTTTTAAACAGCGCTTCTTCTATGCGCTCTTTTATGGATTGTACTACGATTTATAAATAAATTTATACTTACCTTATGGAACGCTCTTAGATGTCCCTTCTTTTTCTTCCTGCTCCACCGCACAATTGGAGTAACTCTATCATCTGCTGCATTGGAGGATTAGCTGCCGGATATATTTTCCAATCTTCAGATCAGCTGTCCCGGACCTCTCCAGCACTGGTGGTAATTATGCCTCTTTTGATCTTCTTTCTGGTAAGCAGTTTATTTGCTCAGTTACGCTGAAGAATTTGGGTGTCTTATATCAAGAAGAATTTAGACAGAGGAGGATACAATTTTATGTCTATGGGACTTTTTCTGTTCATTTCTTCTTTGTTTCTTTCAAGTTTTTGCGCTGCACTTTACTTTGTTTATTATGTTATTTGGGCTTGGTGTTAACCCTTAAGTGTTCAGCTTGCAAGTTAATTCAGTTTGTTTATGTTTTGCGCTGATTGTATACATTTTAAGCTACTATATATATATATATATATATATATATATATATATATATATATATATATCCCCTACTCATTCACATATACTTTTTCTTTCATAGTGACTGGGAGGACACGGGGACCACTTCCTGTGAATTGGTCCTGTCCTACTCCTTCACGGAGTGACAATAGGTGCCATTGGAGACGCCCCTTGTGGAGCTGTCCTGACGTTTGGGGGACCCCTGCCAGCTCCGGGGATAGTATCCACCCAGCGGTACCTCTCCCCATTGCTTCTTTTCTCTTCAGGTTCCTCCGTGTCCCTGTTCCTTTTCTTGTCCCAGCTACCTGCCTTTGTCCCTCTTCTGGTCTCTCTGGGTCTGCAGCCGACTGATCCCCCTTGGATATATTGGATGTTTGTATTAGCACACACGGTTAGTATCTATACTATTATCCAATATATGCTTGGCTATATATATGATCTAGGACCAATATTGGAAGTGCAGCAAAATGTGGCATGTTCACCAATGCCAGGAGCCTGGCGGACAAGATGGGTGAACTAGAGATACTGTTGTACAAGGAGGATTTGGATTTTGTGGGAATTTCAGAGACCTGGTTCAACAGCTCTCATGATTGGCTGGCAAACATTCAAGGGTATACCCTATACCGCAAGGATAGAGAGGGTAAAAAAGGGGGAGGGGTATGCCTATATATCAAGAATAATGTACAAGTGAATGTGAGAGATGACATCACTGAGGGGGCTAGGGAGGAGGTGGAATCTTTATGGGTAGAGCTCCAAAGGGATGAAGTTAAGGGGAAAATAATACTGGGAGTATGCTATAGGCCCCCTAACCTGAGGGAGGAAGTGGAGACGGATCTCCTATCACAAATTGGATTAGCAGCAAGGATGGGAAGTGTTATCATAATGGGGGATTTTAATTATCCAGACATAGACTGGGCGGAGGGAACCGCGCATTCATTTAAGGCTCGCCAGTTCCTTAATGTCTTGCAGGACAATTTTATGGGTCAGATGGTAGACGCACCAACTAGAAATAAAACATTACTAGATCTACTGATTACCAACAATACAGACCTGATAACAGATGTGGAAATACGGGGCAATTTAGGTAACAGCGATCACAGGTCAATTAGTTTCAGTATAAATCACACAAATAGGAGACATAAAGGGAACACAAAGACACTGAATTTCAAAAGAGCCAACTTCCCTAAACTACAAACCTTGCCAAAAGGCATAAATTGGGATTAAATATTAGGAACAAAGAATACGGAGGAGAGATGGGTTTGCTTTAAGAGCATATTAAATAAGGGCATTAGCCAATGTATCCCATTGGGTAATAAATTTAAAAGAGCGAACAAACATCCTGGATGGCTTCACTCCAATGTAAAAATGCATATAAAAGCAAAGGAGAAGGCCTTCAAAAAATACAAGGTTGAGGGATCATCCACAGCATTCAGAATTTATAAAGAATGCAATAAGAAATGTAAGGGTGCAATTAGGATGGCTAAGATAGAACATGAAAGACACATAGCGGAGGAGAGCAAAAAAAATTCCAAGAAATTCTTTAAGTATGTAAACAGTAAAAAAGGGAGGACAGACCATATTGGCCCCATAAAGAATGAGGAAGGACATCTGGTTACAAAGGATGGGGAGATGGCAGAGGTATTGAATTTATTCTTCTCCTCAGTCTTCACGAGTGAATCGGGGGGCTTCAGTAACCAAAACTGCAGTGTTTATCCTCAGGACACAACACAGGAAGCACCTACATGGTTAACAGAGGACGGAATTAAAATTAGACTTGAGAAACTTAACATTAATAAATCACCGGGACCAGATGGCTTGCATCCGAGGGTACTTAGGGAACTCAGTCAGGTGATTGCCAGACCGTTGTTCCTAATTTTTACAGACAGTCTATTGACTGGAATGGTACCAGCTGATTGGAGAAAAGCCAATGTAGCACCAATATTTAAAAAGGGCCCAAAAAACATCCCTGGGAATTACAGACCAGTTAGCCTAACATCAATAGTATGTAAACTCTTGGAGGGGATGATAAGGGACTATATACAAGATTTTAGTAATAAGAATGATATCATAAGCAGTAATCAGCATGGATTCATGAAGAATCGTTCTTGCCAAACCAATCTATTAACCTTCTATGAGGAGGCGAGTTGCCATCTAGATAAAGGAAGGCCCGTAGACGTAGTGTATCTGGATTTTGCAAAAGCATTTGACACAGTTCCCCATAAACGTTTACTGTACAAAATAAGGTGCGTTGGCATGGACCATAGGGTAAGTACATGGATTGAAAACTGGCTACAAGGGCGTGTTCAGAGGGTGGTGATAAATGGGGAGTACTCAGAATGGTCAGGGGTGGGTAGTGGGGTCCCCCAGGGTTCTGTGCTGGGACCAATCCTATTTAATTTGTTCATAAACGACCTGGAGGATGGGATAAACAGTTCCATCTCTGTATTTGCAGACGATACTAAGCTAAGCAGGGCAATAACTTCTCCGCAGGATGTGGAAATCTTGCAAAAAGACCTGAACAAATTAATGGGGTGGGCGACTACATGGCAAATGAGGTTCAATGTAGAAAAATGTAAAATAATGCATTTGGGTGGCAAAAATATGAATGCAATCTATACACTGGGGGGAGAACCTCTGGGGGAATCTAGGATGGAAAAGGACTTGGGGGTCCTAGTGGATGATAGGCTCAGCAATGGCATGCAATGCCAAGCTGCTGCTAATAAAGCAAACAGAATATTGGCATGCATTAAAAGGGGGATCAACTGCAGAGATAAAACGATAATTCTCCCGCTCTACAAGACTCTGGTCCGGCCGCACCTGGAGTATGCTGTCCAGTTCTGGGCACCAGTCCTCAGGAGGGACGTACTGGAAATGGAGCGAGTACAAAGAAGGGCAACAAAGCTAATAAAGGGTCTGGAGGATCTTAGTTATGAGGAAAGGTTGCGAGCACTGAACTTATTCTCTCTGGAGAAGAGACGCTTGAGAGGGGATATGATTTCAATTTACAAATACTGTACTGGTGACCCCACAATAGGGATAAAACTTTTTCGCAGAAGAGAGTTTAATAAGACTCGTGGCCACTCATTACAATTAGAAGAAAAGAGGTTTAACCTTAAACTACGTAGAGGGTTCTTTACTGTAAGAGCGGCAAGGATGTGGAATTCCCTTCCACAGGCGGTGGTCTCAGCGGGGAGCATTGATAGCTTCAAGAAACTATTAGATAATCACCTGAATGACCGCAATATACAGGGATATGTAATGTAATACTGACACATAATCACACACATAGGTTGGACTTGATGGACTTGTGTCTTTTTTCAACCTCACCTACTATGTAACTATGTAACTATGCATTGTATATGCTTCTAAATCTTGTCCTTTTTCTTGTTTGACCGTAGATATAAATTATTGTCGTGACCAAAACTTATTACCCCTGAAGAAGAGGTTGATCCCTTTATTACATCGAAACTTCTGTTTTTTTCTATCTGTTATTATACAATAGAATTGGTCAATGTTATTTCTTCTGATCTCCATGTATATGCATCCATTTTAATGCTCATTATGTTATGTCATAGTCACTATGTTTTTATCTTTTTTCTATAATAAATTTCTTCTTTTTTAATTTCTACTTCTCTACTCAATATATTAATACTTACCTACCTGTCAGTGACCCAAATCAAAGCCCCAGTACAGGATATACACTCATGTTTGAGTAAATTTTTCTTTATTCTATTAGGGATGTGGGTTCACTGACACTACAGCTCTCCTCAGAGGTGACACTATATCCCCAAGAATGGAACATGTGTCAAGTGTCCCTGTCAGAGGGCGGAGAGAAGGTTAGTGCCCTTGTCGCATACAACAATTCCTGGCTCATGCTGCCATGGCGTCAACCACCTCTGAGCCTGCCCCTGCAGAGCTGACAGAATATCTGCCCCAGTGTTGCTTCTGTCCCCTAGACAGACCAACTGAAGCACCGCATGGCATCTTTTAGCCTGACTACTTGCGTAGCCCCTTGAATGCTTAGGGAGCACTGCTGGTTCAGAGGACAATTCCGCAGAAGAGGCCATAGAGGAATAAGAAGAGGAAGGGGTGGAGCAGACAGATGTGGCAGAATCACCTCCCAGCTGCCAGAAGAGTTACCCAGTGTGCCATGAATGAAATATAACGTTCATAACAATGCCTGCTGGACCATGAGTCAGTAGTAATGTGAACCTTGCTGCTGACTGCCCTGTCCAACGAGGCCAAAACATTGCCTTCCACATGACGGTACAGAGCTGTAATGACCTTACGTGAAAAGAAATGTATTTTTGGAACCTGCCACTCTGGTATAGCACATTCTGCAAATTCATGAAAGGGGGCAGAGTCTACATATGAGAAGACAGCTGTTGTACTGCTAGCAATTTGGCCAAGCTAGCATTTAGATGCTGAGTAGGGATGAGCCGAACACCCCCCTGTTCGGTTCGCACCAGAACATGCGAACAGGAAAAAAGTTCGTTCGAACACGCGAACACCGTTAAAGTCTATGGGACACGAACATGAATAAACAAAAGTGCTAATTTTAAAGGCTTATATGCAAGTTATTGTCATAAAAAGTGTTTGGGGACCTGGGTCCTGCCCCAGGGGACATGGATCAATGCAAAAAAAAGTTTTAAAAACGGCCGTTTTTTCAGGAGCAGTGATTTCAATAATGCTTAAAGTCAAACAATAAAAGTGTAATATCCCTTTAAATTTCGTACCTGGGGGGTGTCTATAGTATGCCTGTAAAGGGGCGCATGTTTCCTGTGTTTAGAACAGTCTGACAGCAAAATGACATTTTGAAGGAAAAAACTCATTTAAAACTACCCGCGGCTATTGCATTGCCGACAATACACTTAGAAGTTCATTGATAAAAACGGCATGGGAATTCCCCAAAGGGGAACCCCGAACCAAAATTAAAAAAAAAAAATGACGTGGATATTAAGGGGAAACCCGGCCAAAATTTAAAAAAAAAAATGACGTGGGGTTCCCCCTAAATTCCATACCAGACCCTTAAGGTCTGGTATGGATTTTAAGGGGAACCCCGCGCCAAAAAAAAAAAAAAAAAACGGCGTGGGGTCCCCCCAAAAATCCATACCAGACCCTTATCCGAGCACGCAACCTGGCAGGCCGCAGGAAAAGAGGGGGGACGAGAGTGCGGCCCCCCCTCCCTCCTGAACCGTACCAGGCCACATGCCCTCAACATTGGGAGGGTGCTTTGGGGTAGCCCCCCAAAACACCTTGTCCCCATGTTGATGAGGACAAGGGCCTCATCCCCACAACCCTGGCCGGTGGTTGTGGGGGTCTGCGGGCGGGGGGCTTATCGGAATCTGGAAGCCCCCTTTAACAAGGTGACCCCCAGATCCCGGCCCCCCCCCTGTGTGAAATGGTAAGGGGGTACATAAGTACCCCTACCATTTCACGAAAAAAGTGTCAAAAATGTTAAAAATGACAAGAGACAGTTTTTGACAATTCCTTTATTTAAATGCTTCTTCTTTCTTCTATCTTTCTTCATCTTCTGGTTCTTCTGGTTCTTCTGGCTCTTCTGGTTCTTCCTCCGGCGTTCTCGTCCAGCATCTCCTCCGCGGCGTCTTCTATCTTCTTCTCCTCGGGCCGCTCCGCACCCATGGCATGGGGGGGACGCTCCCGCTCTTCTCTTCATCTTCTTCATCTTCTTCTCTTCTTCTTTTCTTCTCTTCTTCTAATCTTCATTTTCTTCTCCGGGCCGCTCCGCAATCCATGCTGGCATGGAGGGAGGCTCCCGCTGTGTGACGGCGCTCCTCGTCTGACAGTTCTTAAATAACGGGGGGGCGGGGCCACCCGGTGACCCCGCCCCACTCTGACGCACGGTGACTTGACGGGACTTCCCTGTGACGTCACGGGGAATGCCACAGGGAAGTCCTGTCATGTCCCGTGCGTCAGAGGGGGGCGAGGTCACCGAGTGGCCCCGCCCCCCGTTATTTAAGAACTGTCAGACGAGGAGCGCCGTCACACAGCGGGAGCCTCCCTCCATGCCAGCATGGATTGCGGAGCGGCCCGGAGAAGAAAATGAAGATTAGAAGAAGAGAAGAAAAGAAGAAGAGAAGAAGATGAAGAGAAGAGCGGGAGCCTCCCCCCCATGCCATGGGTGCGGAGCGGCCCGAGGAGAAGAAGATAGAAGACGCCGCGGAGGAGATGCTGGATGAGAACGCCGGAGGAAGAACCAGAAGAGCCAGAAGAACCAGAAGAACCAGAAGATGAAGGAAGATAGAAGAAAGAAGAAGCATTTAAATAAAGGAATTGTCAAAAACTGTCTCTTGTAATTTTTAACATTTTTGACACTTTTTTCGTGAAATGGTAGGGGTACTTATGTACCCCCTTACCATTTCACACAGGGGGGGGGCCGGGATCTGGGGGTCACCTTGTTAAAGGGGGCTTCCAGATTCCGATAAGTCCCCCGCCTGCAGACCCCCACAACCACCGGCCAGGGTTGTGGGGATGAGGCCCTTGTCCTCATCAACATGGGGACAAGGTGTTTTGGGGGGCTACCCCAAAGCACCCTCCCAATGTTGAGGGCATGTGGCCTGGTACGGTTCAGGAGGGAGGGGGGGCCGCACTCTCGTCCCCCCCTCTTTTCCTGCGGCCTGCCAGGTTGCGTGCTCGGATAAGGGTCTGGTATGGATTTTTGGGGGGACCCCACGCCGTTTTTTTTTTTTTTTGGCGCGGGGTTCCCCTTAAAATCCATACCAGACCTGAAGGGTCTGGTATGGAATTTAGGGGGAACCCCACGTCATTTTTTTTTTTTAATTTTGGCCGGGGTTCCCCTTAATATCCATATCAGACCTGAAGGGCCTGGTATAGAATTTAGGGGGACTCCCACGTCATTTTTTTTTTTTTAATTTTGGTTCGGGGTTCCCCTTTGGGGAATTCCCATGCCGTTTTTATCAATGAACTTCTAAGTGTATTGTCGGCAATGCAATAGCCGCGGGTAGTTTTAAATGAGTTTTTTCCTTCAAAATGTCATTTTGCTGTCAGACTGTTCTAAACACAGGAAACATGCGCCCCTTTACAGGCATACTATAGACACCCCCCAGGTACGAAATTTAAAGGGATATTACACTTTTATTGATTGACTTTAAGCATTATTAAAATCACTGCTCCTGAAAAAACGGCCGTTTTTAAAACTTTTTTTTGCATTGATCCATGTCCCCTGGGGCAGGACCCAGGTCCCCAAACACTTTTTATGACAATAACTTGCATATTAGCCTTTAAAATTAGCACTTTTGATTTCTCCCATAGACTTTTAAAGGGTGTTCCGCAGCATTCGAATTTGCCGCGAACACCCCAAATTGTTCGCTGTTCGGCGAACTTGCGAACAGCCAATGTTGGAGTCGAACATGAGTTCGACTCGAACTCGAAGCTCATCCCTAATGCTGAGCATGTGGATGACTGGGGCAGTATTTTTTTTTTTTTTTTTAGCAACTGGGGCAGCGAGATTTGCCTGGTGAAATCAACAGGTGGTGTATTGCTAGCAGATTGGGTGCAAGTACTTGTGGCACCCATTGCTATACCATCATTCCTCTCAGTGCAGGTTTTTGAGAAAACTTGAGGTATAGTAGGAGTAAAGATCCCAGATGAGGAGCAAAGAGAAGTCTGCATTTTTTTATGATGTGGGCCTTTCAGGTGACTTTAAATACGATAGGCTGCGCTGCTGATATATGAACGTGATCATAATTGATTGATGCGACCACCCCTAAAACGCTCTTATGTAAGTGAAACACAAATAAATTTGAAACGAACAAATCAATAATTGCTAAAAAAACTTGGATCCCACAAATTAAAACATTCAAGTGAGAAAGATAAATGATGGAGAATAGGAATCAGTAACCAAAAGATTATATTAAGTCCATATAGTCAAAAAAGAGTCCTTGTTGGTAAAAACTTTTCTGATAGAGGGAGAAAAACACCTTTCTTCTAACGGTGTGAGGCATGCAAAAGACTGTCTCCCTGGGGAGCTTGATGTTGTAGGGAGTTCCTCCACCTCAAATAAATCAGCCCCTTACCAGATCCACAGATCTCCTGTCACAGAGATCATGCGAGCAAGTGGCTGTGTCCCCCAACCACTGGGTCTCTGTTAGGATGTATCTCACAGGTCACCGCTCCAGGAGATCAACTCAGTAGAGGTGTTAACGCTCACATCCCAAAGATATGCATAAAAAGAAAATGCTCCATAGCGTGATACAGTAAATGTTTCTATTATAATAAAAAAGATAGGAAATGCACTTACAGTGTGTGCGATACAAATTCGCCTCTAAAAACAATATGCGCCGGCCGGCTCTCAGCTGCTGCCCGTTCCTTCCGTGATCGGTGTGGTGGTGACGTCAGCACGCCGCTCCTCCCTACGCCGTTTCGACAAATCTGTCGTCTTCCCGGGGTACCCAGGAAGATGATGCCTTAGAGTTCCCTTCGCTGGAACTAAGGGGCCAAGCCCAACCCTTGAAAAACAACCCCACACCATAATCCCCCCTCCACCAAATTATTTGGACCAGTGCACAAAGCAAGGTCCATAAAGACATTGATGAGTGAGTTTGTGGTAGAGTAACTTGACTGGCCTGAACAGAGTCCTGACCTCAACACAACAGAACACCTTGGGGATGAATTAGAGTGGAGACTGTAAGCCAGGCCTTCTTGTCCAACATCAGTGCCTGACCTCACAAATGCACTTGGAAGAATGGTCAAACATTCCTATAGACACACTCCTAAGCCTTGTGGACAGCCTTCCCAGAAGAGTTGAAGCTGTTGTAGCTGCTGGTGGGCCAACTCAATATTGAACCCTACGGACTAAGACTGAGATGCCATTACAGTTCATGTGCATTTAAAGGTAGGTGTTCCAATACTTAGGCCAATATGTTGTATATTGCTTGTGACACTGAGCATGGCTATGGACTTAGGACTGGTTCACACCACAGAGATGCAGAGAACATGAGTGAGACTGCCTGCTGGCTAAGTGGGTAGCAATTCTGTCTAACAGCACTGGGGTTGTCGGTTCAACTCCCCAACATGCTTGTGTTGAAGTTTATATGTTCTTCCTGTGTGGTTTTCTCACTACAATCCAAAGTAATGCTGGCATTTTATTTGGCTCCTGTCGACTAATGTTAATGGGGGTTATTTACGAAAGGCAAATCCACTTTGCACTACAAGTGCAAAGTGCACACTACAAGTGCAAAGTGCACTTTAAATTGCACTGAAAGTGCACTTGGAAGTGCAATCACTGTAGATCTGAGGGGAAGATCTGAAATGAGGGGAAGCTCTGCTGATTTTATCATCCAATCATGTGCAAGCTAAAATGCTGTTTTTTATTTTCCTTGCATGTGCCCCTCGGATCTACAGCGACTGCACTTCCAAATGCACTTTCAGTGCATTTTCAAGTGCACTTTGCACTTGTAGTTTGCACTTGTAGTGCAAAATGGATTTGCCTTTCGTAAATAACCCCCAATGTTTGTTAGCTCTAATCATGCCCAGGGACTTGGACATTTAAAATTATAGGGTTTACACTGCACAGGTACATATGCTTAGAAAACTGTTGCTTTGTGGATGCAAATAGACCTCGATCTTTGGCCTGCAGTTGGAGATTCGATGCACATAGCCAAGGGCTAACACGGTTGCAAATAGTATTATGTGTTCCTGCTCATCAGGTGCAATCACTTTAGACATACATGAAGAGACAGATTGAAAGATACTGGTGGGCGAGTACTTCTATTGGGCGTGTCAGTGTGCTAACAATACAGCCTCTCTTATATAAAGGGCTGCAGTAGGGAGAGTTCGTTTGGCCTGAGAAGGTCAGCTTTTTTGTCTGTGATTTGTGGGGAGGATGGATAAAATCTTCCTTACGGAGTGCTGCTCGGCTTCCTAACTTAAGATCAGGTGTCATATTTGCCTAGGTTTTGAGTTGGGGGTGTTCTGGGGGCCCGTCTTCTGGGGGGACCCCGGATAAACGAGAGGCCAAAGAAAGGCGGAACCAAAAAAGGACGTCGCCATGTCGCGAGGTCCCATGCGTTTGGAAAAATTCTATGAGAATCCAAGTAAAGCCTGAATTTCATGGTGAAGTGGGTCTGAAGACAATCATAGTGGATGTTTTACAGAAGTTGCTGAATTTACAGGTCAGTGATATATGTGCTCGCCAAGATTTTGTGGTCAGTGGTTAGGGATGAGCTTTGAGTTCGAGTCGAACTCATGTTTGACTCGAACATCGGCTGTTTGGGGTGTTCGCGGCAAATTCGAAAGCCGCGGAACACCCTTTAAAAGTCTATGGGAGAAATCAAAAGTGCTAATTTTAAAGGCTTATATGCAAGTTATTGTCATAAAACGTTTGGGGACCTGGGTCCTGCCCCAGGGGACATGGATCAATGCAAAAAAAGTTTTAAAAATGGCCGTTTTTTCGGGAGCAGTGATTTTAATAATGCTTAAAGTGACACAATAAAAGTGTAATATTTCTTTAAATTTCATACCTGGGGGGTGTCTATCGTATGCCTGTAAAGGGGGCATGTTTCCCATGTTTAGAACAGTCTGACAGCAAAATGACGTTTCAAACGAAAAAAAAGTAATTTAAAACTACTCGCGGCTATTAATGAATTGCTGGTCCAACAATGCACATAAAAGCGGCATGGGAATTCCCCACAGGGGAACCCCGAACCAAAATTTAAAAAAAATGATGTGGGGGTCCCCCTAAATTCCATACCAGGCCCTTCAGGTCTGGTATATAAAGGGAACCCCGGCCAAAATTAAAAAAAAAATGGTGTGGGGTCCCCCTCAAAATCTATACCAGACCCTTCAGGTCTGGTATGGATTGTAAGGGGAACCCTGCGCCAAAATAAAAAAAATGGCGTGGGGTCTCCCCAAAAATCCATACCAGACCCTTATCCGTGCACTCAACCTGGCAGGCCGCAGGAAAAGAGGGGGAGACGAGAGAGCTCCCCCCCTCCTGAACCGTACCAGGCCACATGTGTACTGTTTTCTATTCTGGGCAACCCCGTTACTGCAGGGGGTGCTTTCAGTATGGACATATTCGTGAGGAAGAAGAGTCTATGTTGATTGTGATAATGTTGATTGGACTTCTGAACTACAAGACGGCCAGTCTGGCCTAACGGTCATGTCTGAGTCATCTAGGCTGTCTAAAGGGATTAGTTAAATAGCTCATGTTAATTAGGTTAATTAGGTTACAGCTGTATTGTTAGAGTAATATGAGCAGGAGGTCTGCACCTCCACTTTGAGTGTATAAAAGCCTGTATTTTGTCAATAAAGATAGATTCCTGGTTGAACTTACATACAGCCTGCCTGGTGTTTGTTCTGAGCTATCACAACTGGACTAGAATGGCACAGAGCTGTAGTTCTAGTCCCGGAGCATCGGATAACCGAACCATCAGACGTTGCAATCTGATTCAATAGCTGCAGAGGAGTGTCGGGAGAGTGGAACCGAGCGAGCAAAGGGGCTCGTTACATTGGTTGGCAGCCGTGGGATTTGCTCTCCAGTTACTGGGACACTCCAAACCAGCCTGCAGGAGAGCCACGCTGAAAGACTTACTTGAGAGCCATGGAGGGAATGGTGGGATCGTGCTTCCTTGCCGTGAACACCTCCAAACCATCACCTGGATCCAAGGTAGCAGGATAGCAGGAGAGGAGAGATACCAGCCACCATGGATGAGGAATTCAGAAGGAGGTTGCGAGAGGAGATACAGCACAGAGGACCAGTATCAGAGCAGGTCCTGCTAGGATGGTTTGATTCTATCCGCTGTGAACGCTGGAAGGAAGCGCTAGCCCGTGAGCAGTGACACCAGGGAAAAGTTCTCCCCTCCATCCATGTAAGGTACTGGTCGCAGTATGAAGTGCGAATGCTGTTTTTGGGGGAACAGCCGAACCAGGAGTGGACAGCCGAGTTAAGTAGGCTGATCCGGGCAGAAATGCAGTTGGACGAGAGCTACAGAGCCCTCCAGTGGTATTTAGCCCAAGTGTGCCCATGGACAGCGGATGACAGCCCCAAGGAAGGCTTTGACTACGATAGCCTGGGATTGCTATATTGGAGGCTGTCCAGGGACCCTGACTTTGGAAGTGATCGGGAGTGGCGTTTGGAGGAAATAATGGAGCACAGAGAACGGAGTCTGAATGTCTCAGAAGTGCACTGGAAGATTTGGAGTTTCTGGCCGTTCAGGAATGGGAGTTGGAGATTGCCTACAAACAGCTGTTAGACTCTGCTCAGCAGCAGGGTGGTGCTCCCTTTGCCTGGGACTATCATGAAATACCAGTTGACAACTATGAAATCCTGGCTGAAGAGTTGACAATGTGGCAGAGTAACGGTGTGCTTTGCCAACCTGCACCCGCAGCTATGGCGGGGGAGGTCTTATGGCGGATGCAGCAAGTGCTGACTGACCTTGATGAACCTGTTTCTGCATTGGATGATCTTGGATGGAGGAATGTGCCTGTCCAGCAGAATGCCAGAGAATCGGCAGTGGAAAATCTGAAGATTGCCGTTCCCAAACCTGAAGTGCTGACAACAGGGCAGAGCTCTGCTAACCTCTGCCCAGCACTGACAGCATCTTCTGGGTTCCACGGAGAGGAGATGGTGAACCTTTATCCCCAGACACCAGTTGCAGAGACAGGGGATTTGATAGACTTTTCTGCTAAGGAAGAACAACCTGGTGAGCCTCCAGCAGAAGAGGAGCTGTTATTAGGGCCAAACTTCACTATGCTCTGCCCAGCACCAACAGAAGTATCTGTGAGGTTACAAGGAACTTCCCCAGCTGAAGCGCTGGCAACCGGACAGAGGGTTCAAGATCTCTGCCCTACACCTGCGGCGGTTTCGGAGGCTCAGGGTGAGAAGGAGGTGGTCACTTCCCAGCAGCAGATCAGGATACAGGGGGAGAAGGGAGAGGAGGTGTTCGTCATCCCACCCCAACAGTTAGCCGGAGCAGATGGTGTGGGGTTTCCAGCAGAAGGGCTGGCAACAGGGCCGAGTACTGCTGGACTTTGCCCTCAACTAACAGAGCATGGATGTCCTGTGAAGGTGGATGGGACTTCAGTCTCCACCTGTATACCCCAGGGATGCTGGGCAGTTGGCCCAGATCCTGAACAGCATGACGGAGTGAGCCCAGACACCCTGTCTTCTCTCCAGCGGCAGAAAGGACTCCAGGGAGAAGGACCAGTCCAGGCCTCTCCCCAGCGGCACATATGTTCTCTGAGAGAGGCAGAGGTTGGCTGGGTGAGTAATACTCTGTTTGGAACAATTTGTTTGGGGTACTGTGTGGGTACAGGCATTAGAGGACTGAAACTACTGACTAACTTCGGAGTCAACCCGTCTGGGGTCTCCTCCTGTGTTAGTCTCCTGCCGAAAGGGGAGAAATGTGACAGACCTAGCCGGGAAAGAGACTTTTGGAGGGGACTGTATGCTAGCCTCTTGCCGATCGATCGGGGGCCCTTGCATTTGGGGGAACGGTGCTCTTTGTGAGCTGTATGTCTGGGGACCCTGGATTTGCCATATTGGAATAGTGGCTGATTCATAATGCTGGGACAGATACTGTTAGGAGATGCTGATGTAAATTCCAACACCTGTCTGTCTATTGTCTGCTAAAATGTGTATTGCAAATAAGTCTACTATGGGATCTAAGAGTCATTAGAGCCCCATTTTTATTTGTGTTAATTAACTCTGCTATTGTGTGAAGAATAGTCTATGTTGATTGCGATAATGTTGATTGGACTTTCTGAACTACAAGACGGCCAGTCTGGCCTAACGGTCATGTCTGAGTCATCTAGGCTGTCTAAAGGGATTAGTTAATTAGCTCATGTTAATTAGGTTAATTAGGTTACAGCTGTATTGTTAGAGTAATATGAGCAGGAGGTCTGCACCTCCACTTTGAGTGTATAAAAGCCTGTATTTTGTCAATAAAGATACGGCACAGAGCTGTAGTTCTAGTCCCGGAGCATTGGATGACCGAACCATCAGACGTTGCAATCTGATTCAATAGCTGCAGAGGAGTGTCGGGAGAGTGGAACCGAGCGAGCAAAGGGGCTCGTTACACTGCCCTTCTAAGCATTGCTGTAGAGTGTGCTTGAAGCCGGGCCACAATGCAGCGGAGTGCAAGGAAAAAAAGTGACCTGTGTGGTTCATGGGAGCATATGGTCAGAATCTGTCCAAAAATAGTGGGGAGGAAGATGTTCTCGTATGCGGAGGCTGTGCAGAGATGGCGGTTTACAGGGCAGAATGTGAGCCGAGAACCGGGGGCGCAAGAGACTGAGCGGGCGGATGAAGGGGGTGAGCAGGTGGTCGGTACCGAAGGTGGAAAGGCGCCGACCCCCCCAGACACTGAAAACCCTGGTAGTAGCTCCAAGGACGGTGTAGGGGAGTATGGGTAAAAGTGGAGTGAATATTAATCTGACAGAGGAGGGGGATAATGAGATGCAGGTTGGTGAGGCGGAAGAATCTGTGGCGGATGAAGGCATGGAGGGAGGGAGGGTGGAGGAGTGCATGAAGAGTTGATCGCTTTGATAAAACAGGTGGAGGCAGAACAGTAGAGTCAATATGTAGATGAGGAGGTTGGTGAGTGGGCTGAGGATATGGAGGTGCTGGAGGTGAGGAGGAAGGAGGGGTCAGGATCAAAAGACCTTTTAACTGCTACTCAAAGACCAGGGCCTGAGGTGGAGCAGGAGAGTGAGGCACGGAGAAAGAAGCCTAAATGGGACTTGTCTCTGGGTTCGAGCCCAGGTGGTGGTGGGTGTGTACTGCTGAGTTTAAGTATGGATTCATTCAGATGATTCAAGTGAAGCAACATCACCATTGGGCTTGGTAGGTTCTCCTGCCAGGCAATATTTGGAGAGTGAATCAGTTGATCCTCTTGTAAAAGGTACAGGGAACAGAAGTGGAAAAGAGCTTCCTGATGGAGGGGTTTAGTGTGTTCTGCAGGATTTTTTTGATCCTTCTCATGGCTTTGTCTATATGTAGTGTGAATGTGCGTTCGATTGAATCTGTCTATCGTTGTGCAGCTGTTTTGTCTGAGTTGGCTAAGATTGAGTGTGATGTCTTGTGTTTGCAAGAGTGTGGTTTGTGGTATGCTCCAGGCCATGGGGACTGGTCTGTAGGACCAGCGGTTTGGTCTTGTGCTGCGGAAAATAGAAGTGAAGGGGTGGGGGTGCTCTTTAAAAACCCAGAAATTAAAGTTGAATCATGGGAGGAAGTGGTGATAGGAAGAGTTCTGAGTGTAATGTTTACCTACCTGGAAGAATCTTTTAAGTTGGTATGTGTTTATGCACCAGTGCAAAAAAATGCCAGGATGGATTTGTTGGAAATGTTGAGGCTCCACCTTGTGGGGAGAGGAAAGACCACTGTTGCTGGAGACTTTAATCTTATTAGGACTGCTGAAGATATTGTAGGCCAAGGTGAAAGCCGGACCGATGTCACCAACACAGCTTTTAATGCAATTTTGCAGGATTTTTGTTTGCTACTATGGAAATGGTAAAGCCCCAGCAACCTTTTTTTCAGATAAGGGAAGCGTGAAATCCCGAATTGACTTTATTTTAGGTTCCAGGGCACTGAAGGTCGCAGAGTAGAAGCAATGGGAGGTGTTTTTCTCCGACCACCAGGTTTTGGTGGGAAAGTTTATTTTTGATCAAGATGTCAAGACTGGGAGAGGAATCTGGAAATTAAGTAATCTGCTATTGGAAGACCAAGGGATTTTTGATAAGTTTGCTCTGCAATATAAAGTGTGGTTGGGAAGGAAGGGGGATTTTGAATTCTTTTTCGAGTGGTGGGACTAGCTGAAGGAGTGAATCAAGCTCTTCTTTCTTCAAGCTGGTGTAAAGAAGGCAAGGAAAGAGAAACAAGAAGGGAGGGCTCTCCAGCGTAGGTTGAGACTGCTGCTTAAATTAAGGCTGGGAGTTGGAAGAGGAGATTGGAAAGCTTCGGGAGGAGATAAAGCTTGGGTGATGAGAGGGAAGAAGCTAATCTTCCAAGCTAAAGTGAAGGACATGGGGGCGTGGCCAAGACCGGCATGTGAGAGGATGCACTTCTCACAGCTCCTGCCTGATACATTGTTTGATCCTTCCCCGGCATCCCTGATCCTGCTCTTTTCGGCTCCCCAGCTGGCTACCGAGACCCTCCATCACCCGGACCCACCACCGGCCCTCTGCACACAGGGGAGTAATGTAAGTAATGAGGCGATTCGGCTTCAGTGACATGTACATCTCATGGGTGCATCTATTGTATCATTGCTCTCAGGCGATAATTAGAGAGGCGGGTAGAATGTCGCTACCTTTTACTTTAGGCCGGGGCACGCGGCGGGGTGCCCTTTGTCCCCCCCTGCTGTTTGCCCTGGCAATAGAACCACTGGCAATCTGGATTAGAGATCACAAGGATATCACCGGATTCTGATATGGAGATAGACAGGAGAAGGTGATGCTCTATGCTGACGATACCATGAATCTATTGGGCGATACGGATCAATACCTGCGTAACACGATGGATATAGTGGTTCGTTTTGGGGAATTTTCAGGCCTAAAAATAAACTGGACCAAATCAGCCCTAATGCTCATAGATGACATACAACTACAAAATGAAGAGCGGGTGGGGGATATACCTATAGCTACCTCCTTTAGATATCTGAGGGTACAGGTTTCCCCAAAGATCAGGGAATACAGTGAGCTAAATATTTCCCCACCGTTGTTTAGATTTCGCTCGAGTTAAGACTTGGAATGCTCTATGTATGTCGGTTGCGGGCAAGGTGAATCTAGTTAAAATGATTCTTATGCCTCAACTGCTATACATATTACACAATTCACCTGTAGTGATCCCACTAAAGACCTTTAGGATAGTGAATGCCATTTTTCGTGAGCTGATATGGAAAAACCGACCCCCTAGGATAAAATTAGAAAATCTCCCATGTCCCAAAGATGAAGGTGGTCTTGCATTGCCGAATCCATGGCTTTACTACTTGGCATCGCAACTGCAACATCTGATAGGTACCATGGCTCTAGAGGGAGACCCTGCAGACAGAATTCCCAGTGCTTCAGAATATATAATGCTCCACACGATAGGTGGAAAATCTCTGTTCCAATCGCCCAAGAGGCATTAGCTTTCGGAAAACCTCACAAAAGTTTCCCCACATATACCCTAATATAGAAGGTATGGAATAAACCAAGTATTTGCAGGAGGCGATAGGTATCAGCGAGTATAGCCCCATTTGGGAAAATGACTCCTATCTGGAGTTGGTTAAATTACAACATGCGGAGATGTGGAAGAGGTTTGGTGTTTTCTACCTAACGCAAATGATAAGTAATGGAAAATTGTGGTCTTTTGATTCTCTGAGGGAGCTTTATAGACTGCCAGCACACATGCTTTTTTATTATATGCAACTTAGACATGTTTTTATAGCCCAATCAAAAACCTCTGAATGGCATATGGACTCGACCCCTCTTATTGCTCAACTTAGAGCAGCAGAGACTTCTAAAGGTTTCATTTCCCAGTGCTATAGCACATTACTTCAAAAATACCTTACAAAACACCCCCTGACAGTGAAAAGTAAATGGGAGTTGGACGTAGGACTCCTGGATGAGGATCAATGGGAGGAAGCATTACAGTCAGTCTCCGCATGTTCCCTGAATGTAACGCAAAGGCTGACACAACTATATACACTCCTGAGAATATATTATACACCTCACAGGTTGCATAATATGGGACTGCTGTCCACACCAACATGTACTAGATGTAAAAGGGACCATGGGGATTTAATACATATGCTGTGGTGGTGCCCCAGACTACATGTATATTTGAAGGGGGTGACGGATATGCTGGGTGCGGTGTTTCGGGTATTAATTCCATTGGACCCTAGACATTGCATTTTGAACTTGCTAGATGAATTGGAATGGGACCCTCATGTCAGAGAAGCCCTCACCAGGGCCCTCTTTGTGGTCCGTAAGCTGATAATGGTGCATTGGAAGTCTGAGGCGCCACCTTCAGTTAAGGAATGGATTACTGCACTAGGCAATATACTGAGAATGGAAAAAATCATATACCAACACAAGGGATGTTCAAAAAAATTTGAAAAACTTTGGGAGCCATGGCTTGGTACCCCTGGGCTTTCCCCAGATGACCTGGTCATGGACAGATTATTGAGATTTAACAGTGGCTGAATGCACTATGCACCCTGCATTGGCTTTAAACGGTGATTGATGGACCAGCCTGCTATGGACAGTGGGTGGGGAGCGCTGCGGAACTAGACATAGCATAAATATTGTTTGGTGATGGGGACTATATTAATAATAAAATATATTATGTTATATTTTCACCTTTTCGGGAAATGTACTCATTTATTTTGTAGGTCTTACCTGAAGATCTTTGGACTGTGTGTATTTGTTTTTCAATAAAAACGTTTTTGGATAAAAAAAAAAAAGTGAAGGACATGGAGGAAGGGGGAGACATGTTCGCGCTTCTTCAAGAAGCTCTTGAGGGGACTCAGTGTGATGAAATCGGTGATGGTGCAGGGACAGGAGGTGAATGGTGAAAAGGTGATGGAGGTGGTGAGTGAGTTTTATACGGATTTGTTTGCAGGCGGACATGGAGTAAGTGCTGAGGAGATGCGAGAGTATTGCGAGAAAGTGGATACAAGATTGTCTGAGGATAGGTTTGGTATGTGTGTGGTTGTGTTTGAGGAGGAAGTGAGGTGAGTGATAGATGGGATGAACCGGAATAAGACGCCTGAGAAGGATGGGTTGACTGTTGAGTTCTTTTGTAAAGTGTGGGAGGTGACGAAGAATGAGGTGTGTGAGTTGGTGAGGCTGGTGTTTGAAGTGGGGGAGATGTCAAAGTCCTTAAGGGAGGGGGTGATTACCCTCATCTATAAAAAGGGCGACACGAGAGACATTCGGAATTGGCTGCCAATTACACTGTTGAACGTTGACTACAAGATTGTGGCAAGGTTGATTGCCGATCGAGTCAAGCTTGTGATTGGCTTGTGATTGGCGAAGTGATTGGGGAGCAGCAGGTGTGTGTGGTTCCTGGTCGGCAGGTTTCCGATAATCTATCGTTACTGAGGGATGTCGTATACTACGCTCAATGTAACTACTTGCCATGCCTTCTAGAGTCGATCGACCTTGAAAAGGCCTACGACAAAGTCTCCCATCAGTTTCTGTTTCAGATTCTGGAGGTCCTAGGGTTTACTATACAAAGGTGTCTCATGTCAGGTTTTGGTCAACGGTACCCTAGGG
This sequence comes from Aquarana catesbeiana, assembly GCF_042186555.1. NCBI lineage: Eukaryota > Metazoa > Chordata > Amphibia > Anura > Ranidae > Aquarana > Aquarana catesbeiana. The sequence continues at coordinate 42,521,081 of NC_133324.1, forward strand.
GGGAGTATCCCTGTGATGTCTGGTATTAGGCAGGGGTGCCCCCTATCGCCTTTGATGTTCATCTGCGTGATGGAGCCATTACTGAGTGCAGTGAAGGACAAGGCATTCAAGGGTGTGTTTGTGCCTGGCAGTGGTGGAAGGAGTGTGAAAGTATTGGGGTACATGGATGATGTTGTGTTGGTGGCTGGTGAAATGGCTGATGTGCGGCGTGGAAGATTGCAGGTGAGTCTGTTCTGCAGTTTGTCTGGGATGAGTGTGAATTGGAGTAAGTGTGAGGTGTATAGTGTGGGCCGTGAGGTGGAGGTGAATGAGGGACGGAGTCAGAAGGTGGAGAGGATGCAGGTGCTGGGTGTGTGTTTCGACAGGGAGTTGAGGGGAAGTCACAGTTTTCAGAAGGTGACTAAGCGAGTGTTGTATGTTGTATGTCTCTGTTATATTCCCACCTCCTGATGGTTGGGTGAGGAAGATGACAAGGCTACTGTTGTTCTTTTGGGGAGGGAGGATGGAGAAGTGTGCAAGGGAGAAGATTACTAAACCAAGGGCCAAAGGTGGCTTCGGACTTCCAAAGATCAGGGACTTTTTGATGCTGCATTACTGGGTGACGATGATAAGGACCCTAAGAGGTAACGGAATCGGGAAGGAGATGATGCAGTACCTTGGAGGAAGATTGTTTACAAGATGGGGACTCTACAGATGGGCCCTGGAAAAGCCACAGGCATGGGTCATTCCTCAGTATTTTTTGGTCCTAACCAAGATCTGGGAAGGATGGAGGTTGGGGGTCTGGGGAGGGGGGTTGGTGATAAAAAGAAACTTAAAGCTTGGATTGCTGGGGAGATTTTTCCTAATGGGATACAGTACTTAAGAGAGAAGGAAAGTGTGCAAATTTGGAAGAATATGAGCACAAGAGGAGTGACTGACTGCTAAAGGGACATATCCTGGATGACCTTTGTGGGGTGTCTGATGACCATGAGTTTTCTGAAAAGTAGGGATTTGGTAAGATCGGAGTTGTGTCCAAGGGAGGGCTGTGGGGGAGTGGAGGACGTGTTCCACGTGTTTTACAACTGTGTCTTCACTAAAGAAGTGCTGGGAAAGTTGAAGAGCTTCCTGAGGGAGGTGGTGGAGGTGGTTTTTGTAAAGGAGGAAATGGTGGTTCTGGGTTTGTGGAGATTGGAGAAAAATGCAGCCAGGAAGGCGTGGTGCTTTTCTGTTGTCTACAAGGAAGTAATGTGGGATGTTAGGAATATATGGGTAGGAAGGAAGAGGTTCATTTCTGTAGAAAATGCGGTGAGGATATTTTTGCCTAGGATGTATATTGTTTATCTTTTTGATGTGAAAGGGATGGGGGAGGAAGAAGCTGGGAGACATTGGAAGAGGGATAAGTGGAATGTCTTTTGATATATTTGCATGATTATTAAGATGTGCTCTGTATTATTAATTTGTTTGGTCATATGATGTGAAGGACGCAGTCACTAAGTACTGACAGTATATGTGTGTTGTCCGTTTACTGAATTGACAAAAAAAAAAATGTGCAGATTGACAAACGCTCAACTAGGGTTGTTTGCTGAAATTCTTGTGCTTTTTTTCCATCAAAAGTGACTTTTTTTGTGGCCAAGCTGTCACTGTTATGTGTGTATTGTTCCTGTCTGACCATGTAAACATGGTTTGGGAGTATGTGCTGACGTTCTACTCTTTGAGCTCATTGCTTAATCATGTACACAGAAATGCAGCTTCCAGCACAACATGGTCACCAATGTATGTGTGTGGATTGTGGGCTGGTGGTGGGTGTTATGTATTGAATACGTGCCTTTTTTAATATTATGTTGGAATGCTTTTTAAGAATAATGACTGTTAAGTATGTTTCTATAATCTTGCAGATAAAAATGATGTGTTGCCCGTTATACACTGAAAGTAAAGCTGTGTCCACTTTAAGGTTTAGACAAATTTTAGATTGTAAGCTCCTATGAGCAGGGCCCTTAAAATCCAATTACTAAATGTTTTGCTAAATGTAGCACCATATATCCTGTATAATTTTTTTTTTTTTTTTGCTAGTAAATGAATGTACATATTTTTTGTTTCTGCTGGCAAAATAAAAGTACATTATTGAGCTTGTTTGTTGGGGTGTTTTTTTTTCTTTTAATTAGTTTTGGGGGTGGTGGTTTTGGGGTAGTGCAATATCTTTTTATATCTTATAATTTCTATATGTATTTGTGCACCAAAAAAGCTAATCTCTTTGCCCTGGTTCACATTGATCCTACTTTGAAATTGGGCTACTTCACTTGGAGTAGTCCAATTTCAAAGTAGCAAGGTCAGCGCGATTTCAGGTGCTACTTGATAGACATCTGTGTGGCTTCATACAGATTTCTATTGAAGTCACACCTGAAATCAGCAAAAGTAGTGCAGGAACTACTTTTGCAAATCGGTGCGGCGCCGCCAAATCGGTGTCTCATCGATTGGAACAGTGCCATTGCCGCTAATGGGCTGTGACTTGTCATGTGATTTGATCTCTCAAATCACTCCAATGTAAACCCTGGCTTCAGCAAACCTGCAAGTAAGTGATAAAGGTGGAATCTTTATATGTAACAGCTGTAGAGAATTGCAGATAATAAATTCAGCTGGTGGATAGGCAGTGTTTGAATGTGTCAGCTCTGGTTCACATTGGTGCGATTTGACATGTCAAATCGGTGGCAATTGCACTGTTCTAATTGGTACAATTTGTACTGATATCAGTGCAGAAACCTGCACCGATGTCTCTGATGTTGCCCCCACAGTCGGGACTGACATGCGGGAATATGGTTGCCACCTCATCCCTTTAAACCTGAGCACATATTAATTACACAGGTTCTGTGGCTTTTTAAGGTGGTAATTAAACTCACTTGGTGCCTTATCTGCATTTAACCACTTGCTGACTGCCTCAAGCAGATATACTGCGGCAGAATGGCACGGGCAGGCAAAGTAACGTATGGGTACGTTACTTGCCTCCCGCGGGCGGGGGGGGTGATCGGTCGGCTTCTGTCCCAGAGCGATCAGAGGTGAGGGGGAGGCCATCCATTTGTGGCCACCCCTCACGATCACTTCCAGCCAATGACATTCTTCCTCTGCTGCTGTAATGTAAACAGCGGCAGAGGAAGTGATGTCATCTCTCCTTGAGCCCGTCTTTTCGTTCCGGCGCCGAGGAGAGAAGACATCAAGTAAGTGCACCAAACACTACACTAACAGTAGAACACTCTAGGCACACATTTCACCCCCCATCACCCCCCGATCACCCCCCTGTACCCCCTGTCACAGTGACACCAATAGCAGTGTATTTTTTTTTGCATTGGTGTCAGTTTGTGACAGTTATAAGTGATAGGGCAGTTAGTATTAGCCCCCTTTAGGTCTAGGATACCTCCCTAATCCCCCCTAATAAAGGTTAACCCCTTGATCACCCCCCGTCGCCAGTGTCACTAAGCGATCGTTTTTCTGATCGCTGTATTAGTGACACAGGTGACGCTAGTTAGGGAGGTAAGTATATAGGTTCGCTGTCAGTGTTTTATAGTGACAGGGACCCCCATATACTACCTACTAAAGGTTTTAACCCCCTGATTGCCCCCTAGTTAACCCTTTCACCAGTGATCACCGTAGAACTGTTACAGGTGACGCTGGTTAGTTTGTTTATTATAGTTTCAGGGCACCCGCCGTTTATTACCTTATAAAGGTTTAACGCCCTAATCACCCAGCGGTGATATAAGTTAAGTTTTAGGGTCAGGTAAGGTCTGCGTTGCCCCAGGCAGTGTTAGGTTAGTGCCAGTACCGCTAACACCCATGCACGCAGCATACACCACCCTTAGTGGTATAGTATCTGGACGGATCAATATCTGATCCGATCAGATCTATACTAGCATCCCCAGTAGTTTAGGGTTCCCAAAAACACAGTGTTAGCGGGATCAGTCCAGATACCTAGCACCTGCGTTTTGCCCCTCGGACCAGCCCTGCCCAGCCCATCCAAGTGCAATATCGATCGATCACTGTCACTTACAAAACACTAAACACACATAACTGCAGCGTTTGCAGAGTCAGGCCTGATCCCTGCGATCGCTAACAGTTTTTGTTGGTAGCGTTTTGATACAGTCGCTAACAGTCAGGAGCTTTTTTGCCTGTGAGTCTCACTACTGTACCACTAAATTTAGAGCCCAAAATGGCAAATCGAAGGTACACTAGTGAAGAGGCCTACACATTTCTGAGCATGACAGATAGTGAAGAGGAAGTCACTCATCTGTCAGATTCAGGCTCAGAATACGATCCTGTAGAGGACAGTGGCTCCATGACAGATAGCTCTGATGACGGAGTTGTGGTCCCTGCTAGGGATGAGCCGAACACTCCCCTGTTCGGTTCACACCAGAACTTGCGAACAGGCAAAAAATGTGTGCGAACACCGTTAAAGTCTATGGGACACGAACATGAATGATCAAAAGTGCTAATTTTAAAGGCTTATATGCAAGTTATTGTCATAAAAAGTGTTTGGGGACCTGGGTCCTGCCCCAGGGGACATGGATCAATGCAAAAAAAAGTTTTAAAAACGTCCGTTTTTTCGGGAGCAGTGATTTTAATAATGCTTAACGTGAGACAATAAAAGTGTAAAATCCCTTTAAATTTCGTACCTGGCGGGTGTCTATAGTATGCCTGTAAAGGGGCGCATGTTTCCCGTGTTTAGAACAGTCTGACAGCAAAATGACATTTCAAAGGAAAAAAAGTCATTTAAAACTACTCGCAGCTATTAATGAATTGCCAGTCCGACAATACACATAAAAGTTCATTGATAAAAACGGCATGGGAATTCCCCACGGGAACCCCGAACCAAAATTAAAAAAAAAAAAAAAAAAGACGTGGGGGGTCCCCCTCAAAATCTATACCTGACCCTTCAGGTCTGGTATGGATTTTAAGGGGAACCCCGCGCCAAAATTAAAAAAAAAAAAATGGCGTGGGGTCCCCCAAAATCCATACCAGACCCTTATCCGAGCACGCAACCTGGTAGGTCATAGGAAAAGGGGGGACGAGAGAGCGCCCCCCCTCCTGAACCCTACCAGGCCACATGCCCTCAACATTGGAAGGGTGCTTTGGGGTAGCCCCCCAAAACACCTTGTCCCCATGGAAACAACAGCAGCAATGGGAGGTGACGAGAACACCTCCCATTGCTGCTGTTTCCAGTAGGACGGGCTGTCTGTGAGCTTCCGGCCAGCGCTCCAGACTTCACTACATGCCTACTATTGTCTACTAACATGTGAGTTTAACCTTTTACGTATCCAATAAAGTCAATGATTTTACACTATATGGAGCCTTTTTTTTCCTTCTATGACCATATCTGCAATGCTGTGGGCTGATGTCTGAGTATCTGTCAGTGTGAACATCCTTAGCCTGACCCTGCAGTCTTTGATGTCCCTCTGTAACGGGGGATCATGAGTTTCTGGTAAGCGGCTAGTCTGATTTCACGGTGGTGGAGCAAGCACGCTTTTTTCTTCTCACAGCAAGAATTTGTTTTTTGGGACTTTTTAAAAATATTTTCATATCACTTGGGTGATTTATTTTTTATATTTTTTTGGATTGATTATTCATTTGACATGTGTTTTGTATATTATGTATACACTAAAGGGGAACTCTTCACTTAGTTCTAAATATTTGGTTTGGTGATGATGTGTATGATCACCAATTTGTTTTAGCGCGATTCAACCTCCCCTTTTTTCTTATTTAATTTCACTGTGTTTGTGTTACATAGAGGAATCGCAGCTACAATTGTTATTGTTTATGTATTTCACCGTAGCGCAGTTATTCCCCTCGTTTTTCTTGTCAAAAACTGTCTCTTGTCATTTTTAACATTTTTGACAGTTTTTTTGTGAAATGGTAGGGGTACTTTTGTACCCCCTTACCATTTCACACAGGGGGGAGGGCCAGGATCTGGGGGTCCCCTTGTTAAAGAGGGCTTCCAGATTCCGATAAGCCCCCCGCCCGCAGACCCCCACAACCACCGGGCAAGGGTTGTGGGGATGAGGCCCTTGTCCTCATCAACATGGGGACAAGGTGTTTTGGGGGGCTACCCCAAAGCACCCTCTCAATGTTGAGGGCATGTGGCCTGGTATGTTCAGGGGGGGGCGCTCACTCGTCCCCCCTCTTTTCCTGCAGCCTGCCAGGTTGCGTGCTCGGATAAGGGTCTGGCATGGATTTTTGGGGGGACCCCATGGCATTTTTTTTAAATTTTGGCGTGGGGTTCCCCTTAAAGTGGTTGTATACCCTTTTTTTTTTTTTTTTTTTTTTTTTTTTTTAACTTTTACCTACAGGTAAGCCTATAATAAGGCTTACCTGTAGGTAAAAAAAATATCTCCTAAACCTGTACGGTTTAGGAGATATTCCCCTCGCAATGAGCCGCTGACTGCAGCGGTGCATGCGCACAGGGGATTCTCGGCTGACAGCCCGGAAAACTCCAGAGCTTGCCGGACAGAAGTCTCCCGCGCGCACGCGCGGGAGTAACGACATTGCGGCTCCGTCCACTCACAGCGCCGGAGCTGCGATACCCGGAAGACACGCCCAGGGGAAATGTCAGCTTCCTCGGCGTGGACAGGATGAGATGCCGGCGCCTCGTTCTAAGGTAAGTATCTCATAATGAGCTAGTATGCGGTGCATACTAGCTCATTATGCCTTTTCCCTTGCAGGTGTAGGAATAAAAAAAACTCAGCGGGTATACAACCGCTTTAAAATCCATACCAGACCTGAAGGGTCTGGTATAGATTTTGAGGACCCCACGCAATTTTTTTTTTTTATTTTGGCCAGGGTTCCCCTTAATATCCATACCAGACCTGAAGGGCCTAGTGTGGAATTTAGGGGGACACCCCACGTCATTTTTTAAAAAATTTTGGTTCAGAGTTCCCCTGTGGGGAATTCCCATGCCGTTTTTATCAATGAACTTTTATGTGTATTGTCGGACCGGCAATTCATTATAGCCGCGAGTAGTTTTAAATGACTTTTTTTCCTTTTGAAATGTCATTTTGCTGTCAGACTGTTCTAAACATGGGAAACGTGCCCCTTTACAGGCATACTATAGACACCCCCCAGGTACTAAATTTAAAGGGATATTACACTTTTATTGTTTCACTTTAAGCATTATTAAAATAACTGCTCCCGAAAAAACGGACGTTTTTTAAAACTTTTTTTGCATTGATCCTTGTCCCCTGTAGCAGGACCCAGGTCCCCAAACACCCCAAATTGTTCGCTGTTCGGCGAACTGGCGAACAGCCGATGTTCGAGTCAAACATGAGTTCGACTCGAACGCGAAGCTCATCCCTAGTCCCTGCAAAGGTCAGGCGTACCAGATCCCAAACTTCTTCTGTTCTTGATGTGCAAGAATCGCAGGTCCCTCGTATGGAGCAGAGCAGTACTAGCGCCGCTATTCCTTCTGGTGAACTGGCAAGCACCAGCGGCCTAGTACACCCTGGTTGTACATCCAGCACTGCAGTAACAATTGGAGACGTGGCGAGTCCCATAAGTGCAGTTCAAGCTGGCAAGGTGGCAAGCACAAGTAGTGTCCCACTGCCAAGAAGACGAACACAGGCCCGTCGTGCCCATAATACCCTTCCTGCTGCATTCGCCAATCTTAATTGGGAACCCACCACTTCTGCAGCACCCATACTTCCCCCATTCATTGGCCAACCCGGCATTCAGGTGGAAACAGTTGATTTTACATCACTGGATTTTTATTCGCTGTTTTTCACTGAAGATCTCTATAGATCTATTGTGGACCAAAGAAATTTGTACGCTGGTCAACACATCTCCACTATTCCCCAGTCCTCCCTTGCCAGAGACTGGAAACCAATTACGGTTTCCGAATTTAAGATCTTTCTGGGCCTTTCCCTCAACATGGGCATAACTAAAAAGAGTGAGTTGCGGTCATATTGGTCCACTGACCCAATTCACCATATGCCCTTGTTCTCTGCCTCCATGACCAGGGCACGATACGAGCAGATTTTGTGGTTCATGCACTTAAACAACAATGAACTCTGTCGCCCTCGTGGAGATCCTGAATACAATCGGCTCTACAAAATTTGGCCCCTCGTTGTCTGCGTTGATGAGTCCCTGATTAAGTTTTCTGGCTGCTTGTCATTCAAACAGTACCTTCCCAGCAAGCGTGCCAGATACGGGGTCAAGATGTATAAGCTCTGTGACAGGGCCACAGGCTATACATGTAGTTTTATGGTTTACGAGGGCAAAGATAGTCACGTAGAGCTGACAAAATGCCCTGACTACATAGGAAGCGTTGGCAAGATAGTGTGGGACTTGGTGTCAGCCTTATTCGGAAAGGGGTACCACTTGTACGTGGACAATTATTACACGAGCGTGCCACTTTTTAGTCACCTTTTTCATCAACAGATTGGAGCATGTGGCACCGTGCGACCTAATCGCCGGGGCTTTCCCCAGCGGCTTGTAGATTCCCATCTTAGGCTGGGGGAGAGAGCCTGCTTCAAGTGTAATAACTTGCTCGCTATGAAGTAGAGGGATAATAAGAATGTTTCATTCTTACCTCCCTTCATGCAGGCACGACGGTCCAAATTACTACGGCGACTGGTGTTGTGGAGAAAACCCTCTGTGTCCACGAATATAATCAAAACATGGGAGGGGTGGACCTCAACTACCAGTTGTTGGCGCCGTACCTAATTGCCCGTAAGGCCAGATACTGGTACAAGAAAGTGTCTGTTTATTTATTTCAGTTGACTTTGCTGAACGCTCATGTTACATAGTTACATAGTAGGTGAGGTTGAAAAAAGACACAAGTCCATCAAGTCCAACCTATGTGTGTGATTATGTGTCAGTATTACATTGTATATCCCTGTATGTTGCAGTCATTCAGGTGATTATCTAATAGTTTCTTGAAGCTATCAATGCTCCCCGCTGAGACCACCGCCTGTGGAAGGGAAGTCCACATCCTTGCCGCTCTTACAGTAAAGAACCCTCTACGTAGTTTTAAGGTTAAACCTCTTTTCTTCTAATTGTAATGAGTGGCCACAAGTCTTATTAAACTCTCTTCTGCGAAAAAGTTTTATCCCTATTGTGGGGTCACCAGTACAGTATTTGTAAATTGAAATCATATCCCCTCTCAAGCGTCTCTTCTCCAGAGAGAATAAGTTCAGTGCTCGCAACCTTTCCTCATAATTAGGATCCTCCAGACCCTTTATTAGCTTTGTTGCCCTTCTTTGTACTCGCTCCATTTCCAGTACATCCTTCCTGAGGACTGGTGCCCAGAACTGGACAGCATACTCCAGGTGCGGCTGGACCAGAGCCTTGTAGAGTGGGAGAATTATCGTTTTATTTCTGGCGTTCATCCCCCTTTTAACGCATGCCAATATTCTGTTTGCTTTGTTAGCAGCAGCTTGGCATTGCATGCCATTGCTGAGCCTATCATCTACTAGGACCCTCAGGTCCTTTTCCATCCTAGATTCTCCCAGAGGTTCTCCCCCCAGTGTATAGATTGCATTCATATTTTTGCCACCCAAATGCATTATTTTACATTTTTCTACATTGAACCTCATTTGCCATGTAGTCGCCCACCCCATTAATTTGTTCAGGTCTTTTTGCAAGGTTTCCACATCCTGCGGAGAAGTTATTGCCCTGCTTAGCTTAGTATCGTCTGCAAATACAGGGATTGAACTGTTTATCACATCCTCCAGGTCATTTATAAACAAATTAAATAGGATTGGTCCCAGCACAGAACCCTGGGGAACCCCACTACCCACCCCTGACCATTCCGAGTACTCCCCATTTATCACCACCCTCTGAACTCGCCCTTGTAGCCAGTTTTCAATCCATGTACTCACCCTATGGTCCATGCCAACGGACCTTATTTTGTACAGTAAACGTTTATGGGGAACTGTGTCAAATGTTTTTGCAAAATCCAGATACACCACATCTACGGGCCTTCCTTTATCTAGATGGCAACTCACCTCCTCATAGAAGGTTAATAGATTGGTTTGGCAAGAACGATTCTTCATGAATTCATGCTGATTACTGCTAATGATATCGTTCTTATTACTAAAATCTTGTATATAGTCCCTTATCATCCCCTCCAAGAGTTTACATACTATTGATGTTAGGCTAACTGGTCTTTAATTCCCAGGGATGTATTTTGGGCCATTTTAAATATTGGTGCTACATTGGCTTTTCTCCAATCAGCTGGTACCATTATACATGTGTTATACAGAGCTTCAGGATAGACTGGATCCTCCCTTAAATTCCAGGAAGAGATCGTCAGAGCCCGTCTGTTTCAAGACAGTGCTCCACCTCACCTTCCCCAACCAAATGCAGTAAGCCGGCTGCATGAGAGGCATTTTCCGTATGTCCTCCCGAGTACCCCTACCCAACGAGCCCCCCCAAAGAAGATGTCGTGTCTGCAGCAAGCGCGGATATAGGCGTGACACCCGGTATTGTCCCTCCTGTCCTGACAATCCTGGTCTTTGCATTGGTGAATGTTTTGAACGCTACCATTCACTAGTTGAGTATTAGCGTAGGGTACAGCACTGCACAGACTAGGCACACTGACACAGGGTCTCCCAAGATGCCATCGCATTTTGAGAGACCCGAACCTGGTACCAGTTACAAAAGTTATAGTTACAAAAAAAAAGTGAAAAAAAAAAAAAATTAAAACACAAAAAAAATATAAAATAAAAAAAACAAAAATAGTTGTCATTTTATTATTCTCTCTCTCTATTCTCTCTATTGTTCTGCTCTTTTTTACTGTATTCTATTCTGCAATGTTTTATTGTTATGTTTTACCATGTTTGCTTTTCAGATATGCAGTTTTTTTTATACTTTACTGTTTACTGTGTTTTATTGTTAACCATTTTTTTGTTTTCAGGTACGCCATTCAGCTGCAGAGCGGATTTTTCTTGACAGCAACAGCGTTGGAGTGTCGGAGGTGAATTCACCACCACATTTACATACTTCGGCATATATGCTGAAGCATGGTTGCAGCTGTGGGTGGAGGAGCGATTTGCTCAAAACTTTTGCGGGAGGATGCCCCCATGCTTTGGCATATATATGGTGCATGTATGCCCATCATTAGAAGTGGGTGGATGAAGGGAGGTATTCTAATGGTGGGCATACCCACCGATCAATCTCTTTTTTTCGTTCAGCCCACAGGCTGCATGAAAAAAAAAAGTTTACAATATATGCCCAACAAGGACCAGCAACGTACTGGTATCATCTTGGTATCATTCTTTTCAGCCAGCGGTCGGCTTTCATGTAAAAGCAATCCTAGCGGCTAATTAGCCTCTAGACTGCTTTTACAAGCAGTGGGATGGAATGCCCCCACCCACTGTCTTCCATGTTTTTCTCTGGCTCTCCTGTCCCAACAGGGACCTGAGAATGCAGCCGGTGATTCAGCCAGATGACCATAGAGCTGATCAGAGACCAGAGTGGCTCCAAACATCTCTATGGCCTAAGAAACTGGAAGCTACGAGCATTTCATGACTTAGATTTCGCCGGATTTAAACAGCGCCATTGGGAAATTGGGAAAGCATTTTATCACACCGATCTTGGTGTGGTCAGATGCTTTGAGGACAGAGGAGAGATCTAGGGTCTAATAGATCCCAATTTTTTCAAAAAAGAGTACCTGTCACTATTGCTATCATAGGGGATATTTACATTTCCTGAGATAACAATAAAAATGATTACAAAAAAAATGAAAGGAACAGTTTATAAATAAGATAAAAAAGCAAAAAAATAGTAAAGATAAAAAAAGCACCCCTGTCCCCCCCTGCTCTCGCGCAAAGGCGAACGCAAGTGTCGGTCTGGCGTCAAATGTAAACAGCAATTGCACCATGCATGTGAGGTATCACCGCGAAGGTCAGATCGAGGGCAGTCATTTTAGTAGTAGACCTCCTCTGTAAATCTAAAGTGGTAACCTGTAAAGGCTTTTAAAGGCTTTTAAAAATTTATTTAGTTTGTCACCACTGCACGTTTGTGCGCAATTTTAAAGCATGTCATGTTTGGTATCCATGTACTCGGCCTAAGATCATCTTTTTTATTTCATCAAACATTTGGGCAATATAGTGTGTTTTAGTGCATTAAAATTTGTTAATAAAAACATTTAAAAAGTGTGTTTTTTCCCCAAAAAATTGCTTTTGAAAAATCGCTGCACAAATACTGTGTGAAAAAAAAAAAAAATGAAACACCCACCATTTTAATCTGTAGGGCATTTGCTTTAAAATATATATATAATGTTTGGGGGTTCAATGTAATTTTCTTGCAAAAAAAAATAATTTTTTCATGTAAACAAAAAGCGTTAGAAAGGGCTTTGTCGTCAAGTGGTTAGAAGAGTGGGTGATGTGTGACATAAGCTTCTAAATGTTGTGCATAAAATGCCAGGACAATTCAAAACCCCCCAAAATGTCCCCATTTTTGAAAGTAGACACCTCAAGCTATTTGCTGAGAGGCATGTTGAGTCCATGGAATATTTTATATTGTGACACAAGTTGCTGGAAAAGGACAATTTTTTTTTTTTTTTTTTGCACAAAGTTGTCACTAAATGATATATTGCTCAAACATGCCATGAGAATATGTGAAATTACACCCCAAAATACATTCTGTTGCTTCTCCTGAGTATGGGGATACCACATGTGTGAGACTTTTTGGGAGCCTAGCCATGTACGGGACCCCGAAAACCAAGAACCGCCTTCAGGCTTTCTAAGGGCGTAAATTTTTGATTTCACTCTTCACTGCCTATCACAGTTTCGGAGGCCATGGAATGCCCAGGTGGCACCCCCCCTCCCCCAATGACCCTATTTTGGAAAGTAGACACCCCAAGCTATTTGCTGAGAGGTATAGTGAGTATTTTGCAGACCTCACTTTTTGTCACAAAGTTTTGAAAATTGAAAAAAAACTTTTCTTGTCTTTCTTCATTTTCAAAAACAAATCAGAGCTGCAAAATACTCACCATGCCTCTCAGCAAATAGCTTGGGGTGTCTACTTTCTAAAATGGGGTCATTTGGGGGGGTTGTGCTATCTTGGCATTTTTTGGCCTTCGAAACTGTGATAGGTAGTGAGGAGTGAATCAAAAATGTATGCCCTTAGAAATCCTGAATGTAGTGATTGGTTTTTCAGGGCCCCATATGCAGCTAGGCTCCCAAAAAGTCCCACACATGTGGTATCCTCGTACTCAGGAGAAGCAGCAGAATGTATTTTGGGGTGTAATTCTACATATGCCCATGGCATGTTTAAACAATATATCATTTAGTGACAACATTGTGCAAAAAATAAAAAAAAATAAAAAAATTTGTCACTTTCCCGCAACTTGTGTCAAAATATAAAATATTCCATGGACTCAACATGCCTCTCAGCAAATAGCTTGGGGTGTCTACTTTCCAACATGGGGTCATTTGGGGGGGTTTGTGCCGTCTTGGCAATTTGTGGCCTTCAAAACTGATAGGTAGTGAGGAGGGAAATCAAAAATTTACGCCCTTAGAAATCCTGAAGGCGGTGCTTGGTTTTCGGGGCCCCGTACGTGGCTAGGCTCCCAAAAAGTCCCACATGTGGTATACCCATACTCAGGAGAAGCAGCTAAATGTATTCTGGGGTGCAATTCCACATATGCCCATGGTCTGTGTGAGCAATATATCATTTAGTGACAACTTTTTGTAATTTTTTTTTCTTTTTTTGTCATTATTCAATCACTTGGGACAAAAAAAATTAATATTCAATGGGCTCCACATGCCTCTCAGCAATTTCCTTGGGGTGTCTACTTTCCAAAATTGGGTCATTTGGGGGTCTTGTACTGCCCTGCCATTTTAGCACCTCAAGAAATGACATAGGCAGTCATAAACTAAAAGCTGTGTAAATTCCAGAAAATGTACCCTAGTTTGTAGACACTCTAACTTTTGCGCAAACCAATAAATATACGCTTATTGACATTTTTTTTTTTTTACCAAAGACATGTGGCCGAATACATTTTGGCCTAAATGTATGACTAAAATTGAGTTTATTGGATTTTTTTATAACAAAAAGTAGAAAATATCATTTTTTTTCAAAATTTTGGGTCTTTCCATTTATAGCGCAAAAAATAAAAATCACAGATGTGATCAAATACCATCAAAAGAAAGCTCTATTTGTGGGAAGAAAAGGACGCAAATTTCGTTTGGGTACAGCATTGCATGACCGCGTAATTAGCAGTTAAAGCGTCGCAGTGCCAAATTGTAAAAAGTCAGGAAAGGGGTAAATCCTTCCGGGGCTGAAGTGGTTAATTAGCCTCAGAATCTGTATAATTCAAAAGTGTTTGGGTTTAAAGGGATGAGGTGGCAACGCTATGCGGGAATGAAATTGTGTGAGTTCAGCTGAACGATTTCCTCCCGCTGTCAGTGTGAACCAGGGCTCAAACTGTGTCTTTTGTCTTTGTAATTCACCTATTAGCAAAAGTAGGTAGGCATAGGACACCTTCTTAAAGGAGAACAGTTGGGACCTATGTGATTTCACTAGACATCTATGCAGGAAAGTGCACTGATGTCTCTGAAATCGCTCACAAAGTCGGGCTGAGTCACACTTGTGCAACTTTGGACATCAGAGTCACATGACAAGTCATACCTCATGATTTTCAATGTGTACCATTCATATCTGTGCGACTTCAAGTAACACTGACTTCAACGTAGTCCCTGTACTACTTTGGTCTGACTTTGATGCGAGTTGAGGTTCATAGACCTCAAGTTTACACAGGCATTCCCTGGAATCGCAGCAAAATTGATGATGCAAAATCGCGAGAAAGTTGTGTGCCTTTCCCTGTGACTCCTGCGTCCATAGACCTCAAGATTACACAGGCTTTGCTTAAAGTCACATCAAAATCTCGCAAATTTCAGGTCGCACAAGTATGAAAGGGGCCTAAGTCACTGTGCTGAGTACTATTATACCTAGAATATAAAGTAGTCCCACCATCAAACACTAGTAAACGTATGTTCTCAATATAATTGTGCTCAAATGGCTGAAAATCATCCAGATGATTATCACCTACTGAAAGCTTGTATTAGACTCAGCAGCATATGCTGAAAAGAGGCGAATGTTTGAAGCTGTGGAGCTTGGTGTAAGTGGAGCTTTTTTAAGTGGGAGTTATAAACAAGAGTTAGAGTATACAAGTCTTGCTGTCTGTTGGTGTGTGTATTGCTGCTGTCTGCTGGTGTGTGTATTGCTGCTGTCTGTTGGTGTGTGTATTGCTGCTGTCTGTTGGTGTGTGTATTGTTGCTGTCTGTTGGTGTGTGTGTTGCTGCTGTCTGTTGGTGTGTGTATTGCTGCTGTCTGTTGGTGTGTGTATTGCTGCTGTCTGTTGGTGTTTGCTGGGTTGCATTTTGGGGACTTTTCCTTTTAGTTTTTATCTTGCCTTTTGCTGTCACTTTTTAAATAGCTTTTCTTTTTTTTTTTTTTTTTTTGTTTTTTTGTTTCATCAGTCTATCAATTAAGGGTGTGGTTAATTGCTCCCAGGTGACTATTTAACTTGTTGTAGGACTCAGTTGAGCGTGCTCAGTTTGAAGCTGTGGAGCTTGGTGTAAGTGGAGCTTTTTTAAGTGGGAGTTATAAACAAGAGTTAGAGTATACAAGTCTTGCTGTCTGCTGGTGTGTGTATTGCTGCTGTCTGCTGGTGTGTGTATTGCTGCTGTCTGTTGGTGTGTGTATTGCTGCTGTCTGTTGGTGTGTGTATTGCTGCTGTCTGTTGGTGTTTGCTGGGTTGCATTTTGGGGACTTTTCCTTTTAGTTTTTATCTTGCCTTTTGCTGTCACTTTTTAAATAGCTTTTCTTTTTTTTTTTTTTTTTGTTTTTTTGTTTCATCAGTCTATCAATTAAGGGTGTGGTTAATTGCTCCCAGGTGACTATTTAACTTGTTGTAGGACTCAGTTGAGCGTGCTCAGTTTGAAGCTGTGGAGCTTGGTGTAAGTGGAGCTTTTTTAAGTGGGAGTTATAAACAAGAGTTAGAGTATACAAGTCTTGCTGTCTGTTGGTGTGTGTATTGCTGCTGTCTGCTGGTGTGTGTATTGCTGCTGTCTGTTGGTGTGTGTATTGCTGCTGTCTGTTGGTGTTTGCTGGGTTGCATTTTGGGGACTTTTCCTTTTAGTTTTTATCTTGCCTTTTGCTGTCACTTTTTAAATAGCTTTTCTTTTTTTTTTTTTGTTTTTTTGTTTCATCAGTCTATCAATTAAGGGTGTGGTTAATTGCTCCCAGGTGACTATTTAACTTGTTGTAGGGTTCAGTTGAGCGTGCTCAGTTTGAAGCTGTGGAGCTTGGTGTAAGTGGAGCTTTTTTAAGTGGGAGTTATAAACAAGAGTTTAAAACAGGAGGTTATAACAGGGGTCATAGTACCTGTGTAGTGTGAGTATCTGAGTGTTGTCTGAGTAGTGTGTGTGGATCGTTAGTACTTGTGTATTGTGTACCTGTGTATTGTCTTGAGTATTAGTGCCAGGAAGCTAGTTGTTAGGTAATTTGGACAGGGTAAAATCCCCAAATCCTCACTAAATTTAATAGGTACGATGCCCGGCGGGTGTGGAGAGGCGACTCTTTGTACATCTTGCCGCATGTATGCGTTCCTTGATCATCCGATCGAGGGCGAATACTGCTGTGCAAAATGTAAGCACATTGTTTCCCTGGAAGCCCAGGTTCTGAATCTGGGGAAGCAACTGTCAGCACTGAGAAGTCCCTCCATACTAAAGGTGAGCCAGGAACGTACACGGCAGGTGCCGGCAGGGGCCAGCACAGAGGCGGGTGGAGACAAAGAGGTGCAGGCACTAGCAAAGAGTAGATGGGTGACAGTCAGGAGGGGTAGAGGGGGAAGTGCCAGGGAGGCCGATCCAGGACTGGAGCATCCCAATAAGTACGCTCCATTGAGTGACATTGGTGAAACCAGTCAGGGACCAGCACTGCTGGAGTTGAGGGACTCTCCTAGCTGCCAGGGGAAGAACTCCTCCAGTGAGAGTGGGGGTGCAGCAAAGGGAAAGGAAAGACAGATTCTGGTGGTAGGGGACTCAATTCTTAGAAGGACAGAGAGGGCAATCTGTAACCAAGACCTGAAGCGCCGAACAGTATGTTGTCTACCGGGCGCTCGGGTTCGGCACATCACGGATCTTGTGGACAGATTACTGGGAGGGGCTGGGGAAGACCCGGCTGTCATGGTGCACGTTGGCACCAATGACAAAGTCAGAGGCAGATGGAGTGTCCTAAAGAATGATTTTAGGGACTTAGGAGCTAAATTGAGGAAAAGGACCTCCAAGGTAGTGTTCTCAGGAATACTACCGGTACATCGAGCCACACCAGAGAGGCAGAGGGAGATTAGGGAAGTAAACAAGTGGCTGAAGAGCTGGTGTAGTAAGGAGGGGTTTGGGTTCCTGGAGGACTGGGCCGACTTCTCAGTCGGTAACCGGTACTATAGAAGGGACGGACTGCACCTAAATGAGGAGGGTGCAGATCTGCTGGGAATGAAGATGGCCAAAAAGTTAGAGGGGTTTTTAAACTAGGCGATGGGGGGGAGGGTCCAGAGACAGTGATAGCCAGCGCGGAAGATATTCCAGAGGGTAGTATTGGGGGCATTAGTGGTAGGTTAACCAAAGCACAAAAACACAAGGTGAGTATAGTAGCAAGTCCAAGTTGCAATCTTGAAACACCCAATACGAGGACAATATGCGACCGGTCTAAACTATGTGGCATGTTCACCAATGCCAGGAGCCTGGCGGACAAGATGGGTGAACTAGAGATACTGTTGTACAAGGAGGATTTGGATTTTGTGGGAATTTCAGAGACCTGGTTCAACAGCTCTCATGATTGGCTGGCAAACATTCAAGGGTATACCCTATACCGCAAGGATAGAGAGGGTAAAAAAGGGGGAGGGGTATGCCTATATATCAAGAATAATGTACAAGTGAATGTGAGAGATAACATCACTGAGGGGGCTAGGGAGGAGGTGGAATCTTTATGGGTAGAGCTCCAAAGGGATGAAGCTAAGGGGAAAATAATACTGGGAGTATGCTATAGGCCCCCTAACCTGAGGGAGGAAGTGGAGACGGATCTCCTATCACAAATTGGATTAGCAGCAAGGATGGGAAGTGTTATCATAATGGGGGATTTTAATTATCCAGACATAGACTGGGCGGAGGGAACCGCGCATTCATTTAAGGCTCGCCAGTTCCTTAATGTCTTGCAGGACAATTTTATGGGTCAGATGGTAGACGCACCAACTAGAAATAAAACATTACTAGATCTACTGATTACCAACAATACAGACCTGATAACAGATGTGGAAATACGGGGCAATTTAGGTAACAGCGATCACAGGTCAATTAGTTTCAGTATAAATCACACAAATAGGAGACATGAAGGGAACACAAAGACACTGAATTTCAAAAGAGCCAACTTCCCTAAACTACAAACCTTGCTAAAAGGCATAAATTGGGATAAAATATTAGGAACAAAGAATACAGAGGAGAGATGGGTTTGCTTTAAGAGCATATTAAATAAGGGCATTAGCCAATGTATCCCATTGGGTAATAAATTTAAAAGAGCGAACAAACATCCTGGATGGCTTAACTCCAATGTAAAAATGCATATAAAAGCAAAGGAGAAGGCCTTCAAAAAATACAAGGTTGAGGGATCATCCACAGCATTCAGAATTTATAAAGAATGCAATAAGAAATGTAAGGGTGCAATTAGGATGGCTAAGATAGAACATGAAAGACACATAGCGGAGGAGAGCAAAAAAAATCCCAAGAAATTCTTTAAGTATGTAAACAGTAAAAAAGGGAGGACAGACCATATTGGCCCCATAAAGAATGAGGAAGGACATCTGGTTACAAAGGATGGGGAGATGGCAGAGGTATTGAATTTATTCTTCTCCTCAGTCTTCACGAGTGAATCGGGGGGCTTCAGTAACCAAAACTGCAGTGTTTATCCTCATGACACAACACAGGAAGCACCTACATGGTTAACAGAGGACGGAATTAAAATTAGACTTGAGAAACTTAACATTAATAAATCACCGGGACCAGATGGCTTGCATCCGAGGGTACTTAGGGAACTCAGTCAGGTGATTGCCAGACCGTTGTTCCTAATTTTTACAGACAGTCTATTGACTGGAATGGTGCCAGCTGATTGGAGAAAAGCCAATGTAGCACCAATATTTAAAAAGGGCCCAAAAAACATCCCTGGGAATTACAGACCAGTTAGCCTAACATCAATAGTATGTAAACTCTTGGAGGGGATGATAAGGGACTATATACAAGATTTTAGTAATAAAAATGATATCATTAGCAGTAATCAGCATGGATTCATGAAGAATCGATCTTGCCAAACCAATCTATTAACCTTCTATGAGGAGGTGAGTTGCCATCTAGATAAAGGAAGGCCCGTAGACGTGGTGTATCTGGATTTTGCAAAAGCATTTGACACAGTTCCCCATAAACGTTTACTGTACAAAATAAGGTGCGTTGGCATGGACCATAGGGTGAGTACATGGATTGAAAACTGGCTACAAGGGCGTGTTCAGAGGGTGGTGATAAATGGGGAGTACTCAGAATGGTCAGGGGTGGGTAGTGGGGTCCCCCAGGGTTCTGTGCTGGGACCAATCCTATTTAATTTGTTCATAAATGACCTGGAGGATGGGATAAACAGTTCCATCTCTGTATTTGCAGACGATACTAAGCTAAGCAGAGCAATAACTTCTCCGCAGGATGTGGAAATCTTGCAAAAAGACCTGAACAAATTATTGGGGTGGGCGACTACATGGCAAATGAGGTTCAATGTAGAAAAATGTAAAATAATGCATTTGGGTGTCAAAAATATGAATGCAATCTATACACTGGGGGGAGAACCTCTGGGGGAATCTAGGATGGAAAAGGACTTGGGGGTCCTAGTGGATGATAGGCTCAGCAACGGCATGCAATGCCAAGCTGCTGCTAATAAAGCAAACAGAATATTGGCATGCATTAAAAGGGGGATCAACTGCAGAGATAAAACGATAATTCTCCCGCTCTACAAGACTCTGGTCCGGCCGCACCTGGAGTATGCTGTCCAGTTCTGGGCACCAGTCCTCAGGAGGGACGTACTGGAAATGGAGCGAGTACAAAGAAGGGCAACAAAGCTAATAAAGGGTCTGGAGGATCTTAGTTATGAGGAAAGGTTGCGAGCACTGAACTTATTCTCTCTGGAGAAGAGACGCTTGAGAGGGGATATGATTTCAATTTACAAATACTGTACTGGTGACCCCACAATAGGGATAAAACTTTTTCGCAGAAGAGAGTTTAATAAGACTCGTGGCCACTCATTGCAATTAGAGGAAAAGAGGTTTAACCTTAAACTACGTAGAGGGTTCTTTACTGTAAGAGCGGCAAGGATGTGGAATTCCCTTCCACAGGCGGTGGTCTCAGCGGGGAGCATTGATAGCTTCAAGAAACTATTAGATAATCACCTGAATGACCGCAATATACAGGGATATGTAATGTAATACTGACACATAATCACACACATAGGTTGGACTTGATGGACTTGTGTCTTTTTTCAACCTCACCTACTATGTAACTATGTAACTATGTAACTATGATATTAGCCAATGCCACATCAGCATGAGCATGGTTGTTACTATAATATTAATGCCTGAAATGCAAAACATTATTGTATAGAATCAAACATTAGTAAATGTATTTTCTCTGTATGTATGTGCTCAGCTCTGTAGCATAGCGGTATACCCTGCTACCTTCAAAGGTTCAAGCCATGAGATCAAATCCCACTGACAGCATCACCTCCTGGAAGTGTGCATTGTAATCAGCAGCATAATTAGCCTATGCACATCAGCTTGGTTTATTCCATATTTTAATTCTTCAAATGCATGGAATGGTAGGTACTTATTCAATAATATTATGGTATGGAATTCCAAAACTCAAGGAAAAAATGTCGTAGGTTCCCCCTAGTACATACCAGGCCCTTCGGTATGGACTTTAAGGGGAACCCCACACCAAAATGTAAAATAAATTTGATGTGGGGCCCCCCAAAATCCATACTAGACCCTTATCCGAGCATGCAGCCTGGAGGTCAGGATAGGGGGGACGAGTGAGCACCCTCCCCTTCTGAACCTTACCAGGCCACATGCCCCAAAGCACCTTTTCCCCATGTTGATGGGGACAAGGGCCTCTTCCCGACAACCCTGGTCGGTGGTTGTCGGTCTGCGGGCAGGGGGTTTATCAGAATCTGGAAGCCCCCTTTAACATGAGGGTTCCCAGATCCTGCCCCACTATGTGAATAGGTATGGGGTACATTGTACCCCTACCCATTCACCAAAAAAAGCAGTGAAATGTAAAAAAATCAATAGCCGGTTTTTGACAAGTCCTTTATTGTAAGATAGCTCCGAGCTGTCTTCTTCCCTAAACCATCTTCTCCAGACGCTGTCTCTCCCTCCTCCATGCTCTTCTTCCGTGGCGGTCTTCCTCCGCTGTGTTGTCACCCGCTGTGTGGCATCTCTTACATAGCCATGGAGTGGACTCTCTGTGTGACATTATCAGATGGCCACAGAAGACCGCCACAAGAAGAGCGGCTTTTTTTTATTAGTGGGTAACCGGCTGCGCGGAAGAACACATCAGCGGGAGAAGATGGCGGCGGCAAGAGAGACAGCTCGGGGAGAAGAAACATCAAACACTAGTGAATGTATTTTCTATGTATGACTGTGCTACACCCAATAGGCTAATGGTCAGCACTTCTACCTTGAAGAACTCATGGGTTCAAATCCCACAGAGAGATACTATAAGATTGAATTGGTGAAAAAAAGGCAAATGACTATTAGCCAATTAACCAAAGCAGCATATGCTGAAAATAGGTGAATGCCAATTAGCCAATGTACTTTAAATTTGGCTGATTCTATTATATTAACTCTTCAAATGCATGCAATGATATGTAAGTATTCAATACTATTATGGTGTGAAATTCCAAACACCACACACTAACTAATGGGCAGATTACATTTTTTTGTTTATTTTAATTCGCTTGTGCACTGAAAAAATAAACACAGCTGGTGGACAGTATTTGAACTTGTACCATGAGTGCTGTGGATGATATCGGAGCAGACCACTAAGCCATTGTGCTAAGTACGAGACCTGCATAATAGTGATGATTAAAGAATGAATATAAATAATTACCGCTTTATAGTCACCTAAATTAAAAAATAAAAAACAACATACAACAAATAGGTAACCTAAATGTTTAATACATGTAACTTTACAGAATAGCAGACATTACTATGTAATAATCATTCATAACTGCATTTGTTAGCAAAAGAAGGAAAAAAAAACTAGGAATACTAATTGCAACATACATCAATAGATGCACACGAGGTAGAGCACATCTCACATAAAAATGTTTCTTTCACATACGTGGATCATGGTTACAGTGCAGTACTATATAACAACTTAGTAGGAATTGGCATTTGCATATATGCGGAAGCGTTCATTAGCACCGGCTTGGAATTTACCAACGTGTGTTCATCGCAAATAGCGCTAATTTTCATTCGCCCATTCGCCTGTTGAAATTTTATTTGGCTAAAATGGGAGCTATTATTTGCCATAGTGCCCAGTACTTCCTGGCGCTATAGTAAATGACCCCCTGTGTTATTCACACCACACTACACTGTATTATATACTGTGCACTGTAGTATATACTCTGCACTGCGCAGTAGTATATACTCTGCACTGCACTGCCCTGTAGTATATACTCTGCACTGCACTATATACAGTACTCTGAACTGCACTGCACTATATACTTTGCACTGCACTGTAGTATATACTCTGCACTGCACTGTAGTATATAATCTGCACTGCGTTATATACACGACACTGACTGCACTGTATTATATATTCTACACTGACTGCAATCCTATATATATTCTACACTGCCTACACGCTCAATCGACTAACTAACCTGCCCAATTTCTCTCACTACAACACACTACATATGGCCGCCGTGTAGGCAGCCTTATATAGTGTGGGGACTTAGCCCCTCAGCCATGATGGCTTTAATAGCATATTGCGCTGTGATTGGCCAAAGCATACAGTTTAGGTGCATGCTTTGGCCAATCAGCAGCTGTCAATGCAGTGTGATCTCATAGTGCATTATGGAGGAGCTCCACAGTGGGCAAATGTCCCACAAGTGCCCCATTGTTTGTTCTAGGAAAGGACAGCTGCTGTTCAAGTCGAACTTACATTCAACTCAAACATTAAGCCCATTACTAGTGAAGACCCAGCATGTGACTCCCCACTGTGGTTTCTAGGCTCTCCCACTCCTACCAGGAGCACAGGACCACAACAACTATCAGGGTGACTAGTGGTGTTAACAGAGGAGAGATAACATACCTGATCTCTCCTCCATACAGTGAACCTGGAAGCACTTCTGGATTTGCGACTGTCAAATAACAGCCGCTAATGGCAAGTGTAGGAGCTGATCAGGAAGTTTATGTCCTTTATCAACTCTGGGAAAATAATAGACCCCTGATGTCTCCATAAAGAGAACCTGTCACTGCAGAATATTATCACATTGGGGACTTAACAGCCCTTAAAGAAGAAAAATTCAAAGTGAAGTTAAAATTAATAAAACTGGAAAAAATAAATAAGTAAAGCAAAAAGTAACAACTATATAGAAAAGGGTAAGTACAGCGCTGAGCTGAAAATAAAACTAAAACAGCAGCCAACACACCCGTAGACTCAGGGTCATAATAGCAACAGAAAATTCAAAGTGTGGCGCTATCAGCTCCGTAAATATATGTGATGAATAAATATATCAAAATAATATAGAAATTATATAAAAATTAGTAACTTCAGAAAAACTTCTTAGTGTGAACCATAGTGTGCCACGTAAGCAAATATGACAGTGACTATTGAACAAAGCAGTAACACTTATATACATTCACCACTTCGAATGGTAAGTGAAAAAACATCAAAAATTATATATAGAGTCCATATCAAAATAAGTGAAATATTAGTGAAAAAAACAAAAAGTCTGTGGTAACAGTGCATAGGCGATGATGGACAGATGTCTCCCGAACGTGCAGAGGAATTGTTAGACCCAACTTGGCAGGTAAGTGGACCGTGGGGAGACCAAAAGTGCAAGGAAGATTAAAACCAGTGCCAGGACCATCACCAGGAATTGTGGAGGCTTACCAGAATTAGTGGTCTGAAACAGTATATGCCATACAGGTCAAAAAGGCTTGATGACCAACAGGTCTGGATATTTTATCTGGTCAGATGTCATCACCACACGGTAAGGGGGAAATAACAGCACGGCTTCCTCATCAATGGATACACCACCATAAGCCAAGCGAACAATTCATATTGCATGTGAGGAGTAAAAAACACTCACATTTTCAGAAGATAAGAAAACAGCATGTAAATCGTATAGTGGCAATCGTGAGGGGTCCACCCGACATGTTTCAACTAAAAAGTCATCATCTGACCCAGATGATGACTTTTTAGTGCACTTTTGGTCTCCCCACAGTCCACTTACCTGCCAAGTTGGGTCTAACAGTCCCTCTGCACGTTCGGGAGACATCTGTCCATCATCGCCTATGCACTGTTACCACAGACTTTTTGTTTTTTTCACTAATATTTCACTTATTTTGATATGGACTCTTTATATAATTTTTGATGTTTTTTCACTTACCAAGCAAAAAGTAACAAATGACTGTTGATGCCCTTATGCACATATGTAAAAATACATATAGCTAGCATTGGAAGACATCACCAGTGTAACACATTTTGGAGGAGAGAAATAGTTTTACTTCCAATATTTATGGTTAACTCTAAAATTATGAGCTGGAAGAGGTTTTGAAAGCGTCACTTAAAGCGGAGTCCCACCCAAAAATGGAACTTCCGCTTTTCGGAATCCCCCCTCCGGTATTAGATTTGGCACTATTCAGGGGGGAGGGGGAAGCATATACCTGTCTAATACAGGTATTTTGCTCCCACTTCCGGACATAGATACCCGAGCCACCCATGGGTATCTACGCCACTTCTGGTGCCTTCTCCGTCCCCCCCACTGTCTTCTGGGAGACACACAGGTCCCAGAGGACAGCAGGGAACAGTGGTATTGTGCAGCGTGAGTCGTGCATGCGCAGTAGGGAACCAGAAAGTGAAGCCGCAAGTCTTCACTTCCTGATTCCCTTACCGAAGATGGTGGCAGCAGCACCTGAGAGCCGAGGGGGATATCGGCTTCAGGTGCCAACATCTCGGGTGCCCTAGACAGGAGAGTGTCCTTATTTTAAAAGTCAGCACAGCTGCAGTATTTGTAGCTGCTGACTTTTAAATAATAAACAATTGGTGGAACTCCGCTTTAAGGATGTTTGTTTTGTGGGTGCAGGCATTTTTTTAAGATTTACATGTTTGGTATCTATTTAATAGACACAATCTCACCTTTTATATTTAAAAAATATATACTGTACATTATATTACTAACTTTGTGTGTACTAAAAGAAAATGTAAGTGTATTTTGTAGAGAAAATATTGGTTTGATACACATTTGCAAAGATATGGTGCAACATAAAGATTTACAATTATCATTTTTTTTTTATTCTACAGGTTCTCTGCTTTCAGAAATATACTGTATAATGTTTGGGGAGCTTTAAGATATTTTCAGGCCTAAAATGTGCATTTTACCAGGAGTGCGATAACTGAAACTGCTCTGGCAGAGAAAGCATTCAAATCAAATTCCAAGCAAATAATGAAATACACAAGAAGAAAGACATACATGAGAGCTGTTTTAACTGGCAAAGGATTTGTATGTCTGTCCATCCAGTTCTGATATTTACACAGCTCTGCCACACAGCTCTGTCTAATGCCACGTACACACGATCTGAATTTCGGCCAGCAAAAGACTGATGAGAGCTTTTCAGCGGAAAACGCGACCGTGAGTATGCTCCATCAGTCTTTTGCTGGCCGAATTCCAGCCAGCAAAAGCTTGAGAGCATGTTCTTAATTTTTCGGTCGGAAAAAGTTCCTATAGGAAAATGCGATCATCTGTGGCAGTTCCGATGTGCAAAATTCCTACGCATACTCGGAAGCATTGAACTTCAATTTCTCGGCTCATTGTAGTGTTGTACTTCACCTCGTTCTTGACGGTCGAAAGTTCAGCAAACTTTTGCGTGACCGTGTGTATGCAAGGCAAGCTTGAGCGGAATCCCGTTGGAAAAGCCATCATATCTTTTTCCGACGAGAAGTCTGATCGTGTGTACGCAGCATAACAGTACAGGAGACCTGGTTTTCCTCTGCTGCAGTTCAGACACACTTGCAGGTCTTATTCCTCCCCCAGACTGTGTCTGATACCAAGTAAAATGTCATCACTTACACATGTAATGATGTACTATTCAGTACAGAGCTGCATTCATTTGAGTCTTTTATATCTTTTTCAGTGTAAAAAATATAAAAATAAAATGTATAAAAATATTCGCTAACAAAGCAAACAAAAAAAAGTTTTAATTGTTTATCGTTTAAAATAAAATAGAGGTGAAAAAAAGCAGGAAAATAATAATTAAATGGAGGAGAATAGGGAGTTAATTAAGGCTGATTAGAGTAAATTTAGGGTTAATAAGGGGTTAAACAGAGGAACATTTGGTCATCCATTTGATCTGCAGATGAAGAAACAGAAAGATACAAAAAAGAAACAATATTTCTTTTTATTTTAGTGTTTCGGCTGAGCAATGTTGTTAATAAACATTGCCGGCTGTTTTTTTTTCTTTTTTCGTTTTTCTTTTTTTCACATCTCGAGTTACTGAACTTCTTTAACACTTCAGCTCTCAACAGGGGAGACCCACTGACAGCTCAAAGAATCGGGCCTGAAAGTATTGGTTTCAGGTATTGGCGCATTTGCATGAGTACCGATACCTGTGCAAATACTCGGCATCTGCACTGACACCGATACTAGTATTGGTGAAACCCTAGTTACAAAAAAAAAAATGACGGATTGCTCCATCTACACAAACAGAGCGGATGGAGGAATCCCCACACTTTTCAGCTTTAAAGAAAAGACTCCTCCAGCAACTTCTCCAACACCCTGACACTGTTATAGTTTGTCACTGTCACCCACCCCTATCACTGTAGTCCACCCCCTGACACTTTCAGCTTGGCTTGCATGTAAATGAAGAGACATTTTATATCCAATATATACATTCTTATAATATTTGCATCATATGTATTTCTTACAATCATTTTGTAAAATCCGATTTGTTGTTGTTTGTCGCCCTGATCACTTTTTTCTCTCCATAGCAAGTAAGTTACATACCTGTATGTCTTTTCTTCAGGTGAATTTTGATATTCTTCTTTTTCCCTCACAGTGAACACTCCTCCAATGATCAAATCTCCATCCTGAAAATATTGGAATTCATCAAAAACATCAGTAAAATGAAGGGTACAGGCCGGACTCTGCATTCCCGATCTCCAGAGTGTCATACATTGCAGGATCACACAGAACTGGAAGATGTAGATATATGATATGACCATAGCTCTGATCACTGGGTTCT
Organism: Aquarana catesbeiana; assembly: GCF_042186555.1. NCBI lineage: Eukaryota > Metazoa > Chordata > Amphibia > Anura > Ranidae > Aquarana > Aquarana catesbeiana. The sequence continues at coordinate 42,548,598 of NC_133324.1, forward strand.
TCTTTAATTAAAGCTTATAATTCTCCATTGTGACACAGACCTCTGCAGCATGGGTATCACAATGACGATACAATGAGATGGCTTCTCTCTTTTTATACAGTTCAGTACCATACATCTCTCATTGTTCTCATTATACTGACATCATCTTCTATCTACTTTTAGTTGTTTGTACAGGTAGTTTATTTGTGAGTGGTTAAGTTTAGTCCTTTATTATTCATATAATTTTAACAACTCTAAACCAAGACACAGAATTTCTATAAAATAAACTCCTATTCAGCAGTGATCAATGCTAAATATTATCATATAATTGAAATACACAGGTAGTACCAAATATTTTTTTTTTTTTTATAATGATTTCTGCTCACATTAACAATGCACATAACTGTTCTATATTGTTATGACCTTGTAAAGTAAGCAAGGCCTGTAAAAGAAGACTGTCTTTACTTACCTTTTTTTTTGGCCCCTACCTACAAACATGTTTAAGTGTGTGAATACCTGCTTCTCCATGTCTTCTGTATTTACACTCATGAAACAGTAATGACTTCGCATTTTTCTTTTCCTACAGCAATTGTTCTACTTGGGCTTCCTCTGGAATTGTGGCAGTAGATCTACCAGAGTTTTCCCCTTGTATCAAGAAGGGGTGAAATATCTCCCTTGAAATGTCCCACTATATTTCCAGCATTCCAACACTTCTCCTCCTAACCTTCAACACCCAACACTTATCCTCCTAACCTTCAACACTCCAACACTTCTCCTCCTAACCTTCAGCACCCAAACACTCTTCCTCTTCAAATTACACCTTTACCTCCTGCTGCCTTAGGGCATTCCACATGCCATGGATATGGAATGGCCTTTTGTGCAAAATAATGGCACTGGCTTGAACTTTGGGTCAAAATAATGATGGTTGAGTACCTGCTATTGTGTAGTACAGGACACAGAAAAAGGGAGGAGGAGGAGGAGGAGGAGAACGCGTGCACTAGCAATCCAAACAATTACTGATATGTATCCTTGTGCAAGAAGAAAACAAATAATTAGTAGTCCCAAGTACTGGTTTTAATGTGTCCTAAAAAAATAATTCCAAGTATAGAATTTTGGACCAATGTACCAATACACATACCATACTCATGGGATCCCTCTACAAGCTGAAGCACAGAACCCACATGATAGTAGAGATAACTGTAGTAGCAGTGTCTATTACTATGATCTCCACTCATTTCTAGTTCTTATGCTTAATGGCTTCCCAGCTGCATGCTGAACATAGGCAGCCACACAGCAAGGATCTCATTCAGAGAATGCTTTGCATTGCATTTGCATTCACAAAGCATTCTCTAATTGGATGAGGTGGGCAGGTGGGACAGTGATATCACAAACTCCTGTGTTTACAATGCATCAGGGCAGCCACTTGGTACAAGACCCAGAAGCTAGTGGAGATCACTGTAGTAAGGTTGTCTACTAAAGTGATTTCCAGATTCTATAGGGATTCCACTGGTATGGTATATGCATAGTTAGATTGGTCCAAGCTATTTTAAAAAAATTCCATACCTTGAAGTCTTCTTTACGGAAAAAGAAGATGAGTGCATTAATACGTAAGGCAGGTGCAATGTGGCCTCCTGGCTGTAGCTAGCTTTGTGTCATGGCCACTGTACAGGAGGGAGGAATGGAGAACTTTGTCCCTCTGGAGCTTCCTTCCATGTCATCAGGGGAGCAGCTGTGAGATTGAGCACTGGAACCCTCTGTGACCTCTGCGGCCATCTTTAGTGACACAAAATAACACACATTTTGTAAAGTGGGCATTGCAGGGACAGAGATCCTTCTGGTTAGGGACAGTGTGGTAGAGATTAGTGTTGGGCGAACGGTTCAGTCCAAGCATGAGTTCGGGCTGAATATTGGAAAATTTCCACAGTGCATTCTGCTCCCTGATTGGGCAAAGCTTTGCCCATTCAGGGTGCAGCAAAAGCTGGTTGTTAGTGAGTGGGGACGGGAAGTCATCAGCTGTCAATGGGATTCCCCGCTGACAGCTGAATAATAAAAAAAGAATTTGCAAGGAAATAAAATTGCTCAAATCTACCCTCAGGATGGGAGGAGAAGATTAAAGACCAATTAGCCTGATGGGAGAAGATGTTCTCCAAACATCAAATTTGGCTAACTGTCAGGGCTGGCTCAGCCCTTCCTTCTCTGAGCTGGCCGCTCAGTTGTCAGCTAATTGCCAGCTCTCATCTCTCTCCACAATTAACCAGCTGTTGTGGATCTGCTTGTCAGTCCCGCCTACTTAAAGATCTCCAGCTCACTTCATTCCTGCCTTCGCCTTGGTCACATCACAAGAAACCATCTCCAGCATTCCTGTTTAAACACTGGCTTTGCTGACATCCCTTCTGGCTCCTTATCCTGTTTGCTGTTTCTCTACTTGGATCCCTGACTTCTGGCCTGGCTGATTACCCGATCTGGTTACTGAACTCTGGCTTGGCTGATTACCCGATATGGTTACTGAACTCTGGCTTGGCTGACTACCCGATCCGGTCACTGGACTCTGGCTATGCTTTGACTATGCTTACTCTATTTACCTTTTTATTTTTATTAATAAACAAGTGTGATTTTACTGTATTTTTGTCTGGTTCATGGTTTCTGACAGTAGGCGAAGGCCATGAATTCAGAAGATACAGGGAATTCAATTGTTGGTAATATTTTTTCCAAATTGGATGAGCAAGATCACCGCATGGATAAGTTTGCCATGGTGTTACAAACACTCCTGAGTCGCACGGCTCACATGGAATCCCCCACTGTGGCTGCTCCAGTACAACCAGAGTTGCAGGCCATCCCTGCTGCTGTGCCAGTCTCTGTGCAGGCACCCGCCTTGAATATTACCTCTATAAGAGGTATGTCTGGTTCCGCCCCGCTTCCCCAGCGATTTGGGGCCAATCCAGTTCAATGCAGAGGGTTTCTCAACCAAGTTGAGCTATACTTTGAGATGCTGCCCCAGGCGTTTCCCACGGACAGAAGCAAAGTAGGGTTCATGATATCTTTGCTTTCTGAGAGAACCTTGGCCTGGGCTAACCCTCTATGGGAGATGCAAAAACCTGTTGTCTTGAGTTACTGAGCTGAGTCTGTGGCCTCCCTTAAAAGGGTATTTGACGTTCCTGCATGCTTTGCTTCTGCTGCCAAGTGCCTCATGTCCATCAAACAGGGTATGAGAACTGTTGCCGACTACGCCATTGAGTTCCGTACTCTGGCAGCAGAGGTTGCTTGGAACAATGAGGCCCCTCGTGGCTGCTTTTTCTCATGGTCTCTCGGATTCCATCAAGGATGAGATGGCAGCGCCGAGATATACCCACTGAGCTGGAGAGCTTGATCTTGTTTGCCATCCTCATTGACTCCAGACCCAGAGAAAGACTTTCTTTTAAGGAGCGCTTGCGGAAACCTCCTGTATGTTTGCCTCCAAGCTTTGCATTCCCACCCGTGCCTCCCTCACCTCCCATGCCTCCTGGTACTGAGTCGGTCAGTGAAGATGAACCCATGCACTTGGGCTTCATGCGTCTCTCTGCGGATGAGAGAGCCTTTAGGAGGAGGGAGAGATTGTGCCTTTATTGTGGCCGTCCTGGCAACACCTGAACCTTGAGGTCCTGTCATGGACAGACCTTAGGTGGTGTTGTGTCATCCCCAGTTATCCAGAAGGATAAGCCCCTGGTTTCGGTTACCCTTTCTTGGGCTAAGTCGTCTATCGAGATACAGGCTCTAATCGACTCTTTGGCTGCAGGCCTGTTCATTGATACTGCCTTTGTATCAAAGCACTCGATTCCACAGCAGCTGCATGACACTCCACTTGCCATTGAGGCTCTTGACGGGAGACCTCTACAGCCTGCCCATGTGACTCATGAGACGGTTCCATTGTCCATGGCCGTAGGGGCTCTTCACCATGAGATAATCCAATTCCAAGTGATTTCCTCTCCTAAGTTTCCACTAGTTATTGGTTATCCTTGGTTACAGAGGCACAACCCCTCTTGATTGGCTCCTTGGCTCCGTGCTGAGGTTCTCTCCTGGTCACCACAAAGCAGTGAAACAAACATGCTTCCGGAAGGTAGCCAAGGTCCTGTGTAACTCTTCACTCTCCTCCCTACCAGATGAGTACCGTGATTTTAGCGATGTCTTTGACAAGGGTCAAGCCAGTAGTTTGCCTCCACACCAGCCGTATGATTGCGCAATTTACCTTCAACCTGGTGCCACTCCCCCTCGTGGCTGGGTTTTCCCTTTGTCGGTCTTGGAGGATAAAGCCATGGAGGAGTATGTTGCAGCCACACTTTCTCAGGGTTTCATCCGCAAATCCTCATCTCCTGCTGGTGCTGGTTTCTTCTTTGTGAAGAAGAGGAGCAGTGAACTGAGACCTTGTATTGATTATAGGGGTCTCAATCGTTTAACGATTAACAATGTCTACATGATCCCCTTGATTACAGAGTTATTTGACCGCTGCAAGGGAGCAACGGTTTTCACTAAGCTTGATCTGAGAGGGGGCTTACAATCTCATGAGGATTAAGAATAACAATGAGTGGAAAACTGAGTTTAATACCAGAACAGGCCATTATGAATATCTTGTAATGCCTTTTGGCCTTTGTAACGTCTCGGCAGTTTTCCAGTAATTTATTAATGATGTCCTCCGAGATTTGTTGCAGTTACGTGTGGTGGTTTATCTCAATGATATCCTCATATTTTCCAAGTCCCTGGAGAGCCACCACACAGTTGTCTGTCGTGTGCTTCAGAAATTAAGAGAGAACAATCTCTATTGTAAACTGGAGAAGTGTGAGTTCCATCGGGAACAGGTTAAATTCCTGGGCTATGTAATTTCCAATGCTGTTTTTTTGATGGACCCAGAGAAACTGTCGGCAGTCCTACAGTGGCCTCAACCCATGGGGTTAGGTCCTTTGCAGCATTTGCTGGGTTTTGCCAACTATTATCGGAAGTTTATTCATAACTTCTCATCTCTGGTCAAGCCCCTGACCGATATGACCAGAAACAACGGTAACACACAGAGTTGGTCTCCGGAGTCCATTAAGGCCTTTGAAAGTCTAAAGGCTGCCTTTGTTTCTGCTCCTGTGTTGGCACATCCTGGTGCTACGTTACCTTTTATCCTTGAGGTTGATGCTTCTGAGACTGGTGTTGGCGCCCTTCTGTCTCAACGTCTTACCTCTGAGAGTGCTATGCATCCTTGTGGCTACTTTTCCAAGAAATTGTCACCTGCTGAGTGCAATTACGAGATTGATGACAGAGAGCTGTTGGCAATCATTTTAGCCCTGAAAGAATGGAGACATCTCCTCGAAGGTACCACTGTGCTGTTCTCATTCTTACTGACCATAAGAATCTCACATTCTTGTCTGAGGCTAAACGCCTCTCTCCCAGAAGGGCGCAATGGGCTCTTTTGTTGTCAAGTTTCAATTACATTGTCTCATTCTTACCCAGTACTAAGAATGTAAGGGCTGATGCCTTGTCACAACAATTTTCCTCCACTTCCAAGTTGGAGTCGGTTCCAGTTCCTATGATACCTCCTGATCATATTCTGGCTACGGTTCACACCAGTCTTACTTCTCCTTTGGGTGACAAAATTCTTGCTGCTCAGGACAATGCTCCTCCTGAGAAACCTTGTGACCGTTGCTTTGTCCCAGAGTGTCTCCATACTGCCGTGCTCCAGACTTACCATTCTCCCAAGGCATCTGGCCACGCTGGTAAGAATCAACTCGTTTGGGCCATTTCCCAACAATTCTGGTGGCCTAGTCTACGTGCTGATGTAACTGCCTTTGTAGCTGCCTGTTCCGTGTGTGCTCAGAGTAAGACTCCATGACACCTTCCAGTGGGCCTCCTACAACCCATAGCCAATGGATAGAGGCCCTGGACCCACCTGTCTATGGATTTCATTGTGGAGTTGCCCAACTCCCAAGGCAACACTGTTATCCTTATGGTGGTTGACCGGTTCTCAAAGATGTGTCATCGTATTCCACTTAAGAAGTTGCGCACTTCTAAGGAACTGGCTTCTATTTTTGCTCAGGAGATCTCTCACTTACATGAGCTACCCAAGGTGATTGTCTCGGACAGGGGTAGTCAGTTTGTGTCCCGATTTTGGTGAGCCTTTTGTGCAGCTGGGAATTCAGCTTGCTTTCTCCTCTGCATATCACCCGCAGTCTAATGGGGCCACAGAACATGCCAATCAGTCCTTGGAGCAATTGCTATGTTGCTAAATTTCTGACCATTTTTTTGACCAAAACAACTGGTCAAACCTATTACCATGGGCAGAGTTTGCTCACAACAGTGCCTTGAATTCTGCTTCCCGATTGTCTTTCCTGACTCGTTTGTTCCGCAGAATATTCCTGTGCTAGAGGAGCATCTCTGTGGTCTTCGTTCCACTTGGGCACAAGTCCAGGAGGCTTTGCGTCATGCTAATGATAGGTACAGACTCCATGCTGACCGCAGACGCCTGCCTGCACCTTCCTACCAGGTTGGGGTCAGGGTATGGCTGTCATCTTGCAACCTCCGACTTTGTGTTCCCTCACTGAAGTTCGCACCTCGGTTTATTGGGCCTTTCCATATCCTTCGCAGGATTAACCCAGTGGCTTACACGTTGGACCTTCCTCCTAGTATGCGCATCTCAAATGCGTTTCATGTCTCCTTATTGAAACTATTGGTCTGCAACCGCATTACCACCTCTGTGCCATGTCCTCACCCTATACAGATTGAGAACCATGATGAGTGTGAGGTACAATCCATTGTTGACTCCCGTAGGTTCTGTGGACGCATACAGTACCTGGTGCATTGGAAGGGGTACGATCTGAAGGAACGCTCCTGGGTCTCATCCTCGGACGTACATGCTCCTGCCCTCCTCCGTGATTTCCATAGTCTTATTCCTCTCAAGCCCGGTGGTCCTCTGAGGGGGAGGGGTCATTGAGGAGGGGGGTACTGTCAGGGCTGGCTCAGCCCTTCCTTCTCTGAGCTGGCCACTCAGCTGTCGGCTAATTGATAGCTCTCATCTCTCTCCATAGTTAACCAGCTGTTGTGGATCTGCTCGTCAGTCCCGCCTACTTAAAGATCTCCAGCTCACTTCATTCCTGCCTTCACCTTGATCACATCTCAAGAAACCATCTCCTGCATTCCTGTTTAAAGACTGGCTTTGCTGACATCCCTTCTGGCTCCTTATCCTGCTTGCTGTTCCTCTATTTGGATCCCTGACTTCTGACTTGGCTGATTACCCGATCTGGTTACTGAACTCTGGCTTGGCTGACTACCTGATCCGGTTACTGGACTCTGGCTATGCTTTCACTAAGCTTACTCTATTTATCTTTTTATTTTTATTAAAACCATTATAAATTATAAACTATAAACAAGTGTGATTTTACTGTACTTCTGTCTCAGTCTGGTTCATGGTTTATAACACTAACTGAAGACAAGCCTTTTCATTAAAGGGCCAGGCGGATCCTTTTGTGTGATCTGGAGGACCTTAGAGAACAGCTGACTGAGATGAAGAAGCCTGGGGTCATTAAAGAGTCCAGGAGCCCTTATGTATCCCCAATTGTGGTAGTGAGAAAGAAGAATGGGTCACTCCGGATGTGTATTGACTACCGAACCTTGAACCGAAGGACTATCCCAGACCAGTACACAACCCCCCACATAGAAGAGGCCTGCAATGTCTGTCCGGGGCCAAGTGGTTCAGTGTTCTGGATCTAAAGTGCGGATACTACCAGATACCCATGCATCCGGATGACCGAGAAAAAACATCACCCCTCTAGGATTTTTCGAATTTGACTGAAAGCCACAAGGATTAGCTGGGGCATGCCACTTTCCAGAGACTGATGGAGAACACTGTGGGGGATTTGAACTTGGTGAAAGTGCTAGTGTACCTTGATGATATCATCGTGTTTGGCAGAACATTGGATGAGCATGAAGCTCGGTTGGAGAAAGTTTTCCAATGGTTACACACAGAGGGACTGAAGCTGCTAGAAAAATGCCAATTCTACCAGACCTCAGTTACGTATCTTGGGCATGTAGTTTCAGCAGAGGGGATAGTTACTGAACCTCAGAAGTTGGAATCCATTACTTCTTGGCCTTGCCCGAGCACCGTCACTGAATTAAGGTAGTTTCTGGGGTTCTGCTCCTATTATAGGTTATTCGTGAAGAGCTTCCAACAGATTGCTAGACCGTTGAATGAACTCTTACAGAAACAGACAGAAGGGGACCCACAGAAAACCCAGAAGGGAGGCCACGGGAATCCATCCAGGAACAATGGACAGTGAAGGGCTTTTAAACGACTGAAGGGGAGCCTTGTGGAAGCACCAGTGTTGGCCTATGCCTACCCATCCAAGCCTTATGAGTTGCACGTTGATGCTAGCAGAGATGGCCTTGGGGGAGTGCTGTATCACGAGTCGGAGGGAAGACTCCATCTGGTAGCTTATGTGAGTCGCAGCCTCACCACCCCTGAGAAGAACTATCCTGTATACAAATTTTAGTTCTTGGCCCTCAAGTGGGCAGTGGTAGATAAGCTACGTGACTATCTGTACGGGGCCACCTTTTGTGGTGAAGATGGATAATAACCCTTTGACTTACCTATTAACCACTGCCAAGCTGGATGCCACTGGACATCGGTAGTTGGTTGCTCTGCTGAGTAGGGATGACCCGAACACCCCCCGGTTCGGTTCGCACCAGAATCTGCAAACGTGCCGAAAATTTGCAGGAGTGTTAGAACCTCATTGACGTCTATGGGACTCGAACGTTTGAAATCAAAAGTGCTAATTTTAAAGGCTAATTTGCATGGTATGGGCCTAAAAAAGGTTTGGGGACCCGGGTCCTGCCTCAGGGAACATGTATCAATGCAAAAAAAACTGACTTTTTTTGGGAGCAGTGATTTTAACCACTTGCCGACCGCCTCACGCATATATACGTGAGCAGAGCGGCACGGGCAGGCAAAATCACGTACCTGGTACGTGATTGCCTTCCCGCGGGCGGGGGGTCCGATCGGACCCCCCCCCGGTGCCATCGGCGGTCGGCGTTTGGCTGGGAGAGTTGAGAGACGAGGGGGAGACCATCCGATCGTGGCCCCCCCCTCGCGATCGCTCCCAGCCAATGAGAAACATCCCCTGCCTCTGTATAGTACACAGAGGCAGAGGATGTGATGTCATCTCTCCTCGGCTGGCCAGTTTCCGTTCCAGCACCGAGGAGAGAAGACATGTAAGTGCACAACACAAACACACAACACAGTAGAACATGCCAGGCACACTAAACACCCCCGATCCCCCCCCGATCGCCCCCCGATCCCCCCCCAATCACCCCCCCCCCTGTCACAAACTGACAGCAAGCAGGTTTTTTTGTTTTGTTTTGTTTTTTTCCTGATTACTGCATGGTGTCAGTTTGTGACAGTTAGCAGTGGTAGGACAGTTAGTATTAGCCCCCTGTAGGTCTAGGGTACCCCCCTAACCCCCCCTAATAAAGTTTTAACCCCTTGATCACCCCCTGTCACCAGTGTCGCTAAGCGATCATTTTTCTGATCGCTGTATTAGTGTCGCTGGTGACGCTAGTTAGGAACGTAAATATTTAGGTTCGCTGTCAGCGTTTTATAGCGACAGGGACCCCCATATACTACCTAATAAATGTTTTAACCCCTTGATTGCCCCCTAGTTAACCCTTTCACCACTGATCACCGTATAACTGTTACGGGTGACGCTGGTTAGTTTGTTTATTTTTTTTAGTGTCAGGGCACCCGCCGTTTATTACTGAATAAAGGTTTAGCCCCCTGATCGCCCGGCGGTGATATGCGTCGCCCCAGGCAGCGTCAGATTAGCGCCAGTACCGCGAACACCTACGCACGCACCGTACACGCACCGTACACCTCCCTTAGTGGTATAGTATCTGAACACATCAATATCTGATCCGATCAGATCTATACTAGCGTCCCCAGCAGTTTAGGGTTCCCAAAAACGCAGTGTTAGCGGGATCAGCCCAGATACCTGCTAGCACCTGCGTTTTGCCCCTCCGCCCAGCCCACCCAAGTGCAGTATCGATCGATCACTGTCACTTACAAAACACTAAACGCATAACTGCAGCGTTCGCAGAGTCAGGCCTGATCCCTGCGATCGCTAACAGTTTTTTTGGTAGCATTTTGGTGAACTGGCAAGCACCAGCCCCAAGCAGCGTCAGATTAGCGCCAGTACCACTAACACCCACGCACACACCGTACACCTCCCTTAGTGGTATAGTATCTGATCGGATCAATATCTGATCCGATCAGATCTATACTAGCATCCCCAGCAGTTTAGGGTTCCCAAAAACGCAGTGTTAGTGGGATCAGCCCAGATACCTGCTAGCACCTGCGTTTTGCCCCTCCGCCCGGCCCAGCCCAGCCCACCCAAGTGCAGTATCGATCGATCACTGTCACTTTTTTTTGTAGCGTTTTGGTGAACTGGCAAGCGCCAGCGGCCTAGTACACCCCAGTCGTAGTCATACCAGCACTGCAGTAACACTTGGTGACGTGGCAAGTCCCATAAGTGCAGTTCAAGCTGGTGAGGTGGCAAGCACAAGTAGTGTCCCGCTGCCACCAAAAAGACAAACACAGGCCCGTCGTGCCCATAATGCCCTTCCTGCTGCATTCGCCAATCCTAATTGGGAACCCACCACTTCTGCAGCGCCCGTATTTCCCCCATTCACATCCCCAACCAAATGCAGTCGGCTGCATGAGAGGCATTTATATGTCCTCCCGAGTACCCCTACCCAATGAACCCCCCCAAAAAAGATGTGTCTGCAGCAAGCGCGTATATAGACGTGACACCCGCTATTATTGTCCCTCCTGTCCTGATAATCCTGGTCTTTGCATTGGTGAATGTTTTGAACGCTACCATTCACTAGTTGAGTATTAGCGTAGGGTACAGCATTGCACAGACTAGGACACACTTTCACAGGGTCTCCCAAGATGCCATCGCATTTTGAGAGACCCGAACCTGGAACCGGTTACAGTTATAAAAGTTACAGTTACAAAAAAAAAGTGTAAAAAAAAAAAAAAAAACACAAACAAAAATAAAAAAAAATAGTTGTCGTTTTATTGTTCTCTCTCTCTCTATTCTCTCTCTGGTGTTCTGCTCTTTTTTACTGTATTCTATTCTGCAATGTTTTATTGTTATTATGTTTTATCATGTTTGCTTTTCAGGTATGCAATTTTTTATACTTTACCGTTTACTGTGCTTTATTGTTAACCATTTTTTTGTCTTCAGGTACGCCATTCACGACTTTGAGTGGTTATACCAGAATGATGCCTGCAGGTTTAGGTATCATCTTGGTATCATTCTTTTCAGCCAGCGGTCGGCTTTCATGTAAAAGCAATCCTCGTGGCTAATTAGCCTCTAGACTGCTTTTACAAGCAGTGGGAGGGAATGCCCCCCCCCCCCACCGTCTTCCGTGTTTTTCTCTGGCTCTCCTGTCTCAACAGGGAACCTGAGAATGCAGCCGGTGATTCAGCCAGCTGACCATAGAGCTGATCAGAGACCAGAGTGGCTCCAAACATCTCTATGGCCTAAGAAACCGGAAGCTACGAGCATTTTAGGACTTAGATTTCGCCGGATGTAAACAGCGCCATTGGGAAATTGGGAAAGCATTTTATCACACCGATCTTGGTGTGGTCAGATGCTTTGAGGGCAGAGGAGAAATCTAGGGTCTAATAGACCCCAATTTTTTCAAAAAAGAGTACCTGTCACTACCTATTGCTATCATAGGGGATATTTACATTCCCTGAGATAACAATAAAAATGATTTAAAAAAAAATATGAAAGGAACAGTTTAAAAATAAGATAAAAAAGCAAAAAAATAATAAAGAAAAAAAAAAAAAAAAAAAAAAGCACCCCTGTCCCCCCTGCTCTCGCGCTAAGGCGAACGCAAGCGTCGGTCTGGCGTCAAATGTAAACAGCAATTGCACCATGCATGTGAGGTATCACCGCGAAGGTCAGATCGAGGGCAGTAATTTTAGCAGTAGACCTCCTCTGTAAATCTAAAGTGGTAACCTGTAAAGGCTTTTAAAGGCTTTTAAAAATGTATTAATTTTGTTGCCACTGCACGTTTGTGCGCAATTGTAAAGCATGTCATGTTTGGTATCCATGTACTCGGCCTAAGATCATCTTTTTTATTTCATCAAACATTTGGGCAATATAGTGTGTTTTAGTGCATTAAAATTTAAAAAAGTGTGTTTTTTCCACAAAAAATGCGTTTGAAAAATCGCTGCGCAATTACTGTGTGAAAAAAAAAAATGAAACACCCACCATTTTAATCTGTAGGGCATTTGCTTTAAAATAATATATAATGTTTGGGGGTTCAAAGTAATTTTCTTGCAAAAAAAAATAATTTTTTCATGTAATCAAAAAGTGTCAGAAAGGGCTTTGTCTTCAAGTGGTTAGAAGAGTGGGTGATGTGTGACGTAAGCTTCTAAATGTTGTGCATAAAATGCCAGGACAGTTCAAACCCCCCCAAATGACCCCATTTTGGAAAGTAGACACCCCAAGCTATTTGCTGAGAGGCATGTCGAGTCCATGGAATATTTTATATTGTGACACAAGTTGCGGGAAAGAGACAAATTTTTTTTTTTTTTTTTTTTTTTTGCACAAAGTTGTCACTAAATGTTATATTGCTCAAACACGCCATGGGGATTTGTGAAATTACACCCCAAAATAAATTCTGTTGCTTCTCCTGAGTACGGGGATACCACATGTGTGAGACTTTTTGGGAGCCTAGCCGCGTACGGGACCCCGAAAACCAAGCACCGCCTTCAGGCTTTCTAAGGCCGTAAATTTTTGATTTCACTCTTCACTGCCTATCACAGTTTCGGAGGCCATGGAAAGCCCAGGTGGCACAAAACCCCCCCAAATGACCCCATTTTGGAAAGTAGACACCCCAAGCTATTTGCTGAGAGGTATAGTGAGTATTTTGCAGACCTCACTTTTTGTCACAAGGTTTTGAAAATTGAAAAAAGAAAAAAAAAAAAATTTTTTTCTGGTCTTTCTTCATTTTCAAAAACAAATGAGAGCTGCAAAATACTCACCATGCCTCTCAGCAAATAGCTTGGGGTGTCTACTTTCCAAAATGGGGTCATTTGGGGGGGGGTTGTGCCATCTTGGCATTTTATGGCCTTCAAAACTGTGATAGGTAGTGAGGAGTGAAATCAAAAATGTATGCCCTTAGAAATCCTGAAGGTGGTGCTGGGTTTTCGGGGCCCCGTACGCGGCTAGGCTCCCAAAAAGTGCCACACATGTGGTATCCCCGTACTCAGGAGAAGCAGCTGAATGTATTTTGGGGTGCAATTCCACATATGCCCATGGCCTATGTGAGCAATATATCATTTAGTGACAACTTTTTGTAAATTTTTTTTTTTTTTTTTTTTTTTGTCATTATTCAATCACTTGGGACAAAAAAAATAAATATTCAATGGGTTCAACATGCCTCTCAGCAATTTCCTTGGGGTGTCTACTTTCCAAAATGGGGTCATTTGGGGGGGGTTTGTACTGCCCTGCCATTTTAGCACCTCAAGAAATGACATAGGCAGTCATAAACTAAAAGCTGTGTAAATTCCAGAAAATGTACCCTAGTTTGTAGACGCTATAACTTTTGCGCAAACCAATAAATATATACGCTTATTGACATTTTTTTTACCAAAGACATGTGGCCGAATACATTTTGGCCTAAATGTATGACTAAAATTTAGTTTATTGGATTTTTTTTATAACAAAAAGTAGAAAATATCATTTTTTTTCAAAATTTTCAGTCTTTTTCCGTTTATAGCGCAAAAAATAAAAACGGCAGAGGTGATCAAATACCATCAAAAGAAAGCTCTATTTGTGGGAAGAAAAGGACGCAAATTTCGTTTGGGTAGAGCATTGCATGACCGCGCAATTAGCAGTTAAAGCGACGCAGTGCCGAATTGTAAAAAGTGCTCTGGTCAGGAAGGGGGTAAATCCTTCCGGGGCTGAAGTGGTTAATGATGCTTAAAGTAAAAAAAAAAAAAAGTGAAATATTCCTTTAAATATCGTACCTGAGGGGTGTCTATAGTATGCCTGTAAAGTGGCACATGTTTCCCGTGCTTAGAACAGTCCCTGCACAAAATTACATTTTTAAAGGAATAAAAGTCATTTAAAACTGCAGCTTTAATGTAATGTCGGGTCCTGGCAATATGGATGAAAATCAGTGAGACAAACGGCATAGGTACCCCCCAGTCCATTACCAGGCCCTTTGGGTCTTGTATGGATATTAAGGGGAACCCCGCACCCAAATTAAAAAAGGAAAGGTGTGGGGCCTCCAGGCCCTATAGACTCTGAACAGCAGTATACAGGTGGTGCAAACAAGACAGGGGCTGTAGGTTTGTTGTTAAGTAGAATCTGTTTGTAATTTTGAACTGGTACATTTTTAACATGTTTAGCTCCAGCCAAAAAATCTATTTTAAGATTTTTGGAAAACACCCCTGTGACATTTGTTTTGCTGTCTGTGCTCCTCTTCAGAAGATTTCACCTCACTTTTTGTCCCAATGACAAATGTTTTTTGAAAATTTGGGGTTTTTAATGAAACAAGGATTGGTGATAAAGCATCAGTGTAAAGGAGAAAAGTTTTTCCCATATTAACTCTTACAGGAGAGAATTTCCCTTCCTAGGGGTAGATTTCATCTCACTTCCTGTTGTCTCCTTCCATTTGCAAGTAGGAGTTGTTTGTAAGTTGGATGTTTGCAAGTAGGGGCCTGCCCTATAAACTCAGCAGAAAATTGGGCCTTAGGTGTTGCTGTAGCCACAACACTGTAAGCCCTCACAGGGCCCTGCTGTGAAATATTAGATCAAGAATTGTAATTACATGCCCCTGTTGAACAGGGGCAGAAAAATTGGACCTTTGGTGGTGGTGGTGCCACAACACTGTAAGTCCTCACAGTTACTCTTGGTGGGCGCAGAAAAGGGCCCTGCTGTGAAATATTAGATCAAGAATTCTAATTACATGTCCCTGTTGAACAGGGGCTGAAAAATTGGGCCTTAGGCACTGGTGCTGGTGCCACAACACTGTAACACATCACAGATACGCTAGTTGGAGCGCAGGAACTAGCTCTGCTGCAAAGAATTGCATCAAAAATTGTAATTACATGCACCTGTTAAACACGGGCTGAAAAATTGGGCGTTGGGCACTGGTGGCGGTGCCCAGAACCAAAAATGTTCTTACAAGCTATCAGCATGATCATTAAGGAGGAAGAGGATAATTACTCAGCATAACAGGATAGTCATTCAGCATCAGCATAGGCAGTCTTTAAAGGGATCTGACATTTCTAAAAAAAATTATTCGGTTACATCAGCATCAGGTGCTTGGTAGCTGGTGGTTATCCAAGACTGATTCACTTTTATGAAGGTCAGTCGATCGACCGAGGAAAAGGTGGGAAAGGTGTCCAAGTCAGATCTTGCCCCAAGGTATTCCTGCACCATGTAAAACCGACGCTGGCGATGGTTGCTGGAACTGATCATACCATGGGGCTGTGGACTAAAAAATTGTCTGAACGCATCGGTCAGACAGCCACCTTCTCCACCGCTTCTTCTTTTACTGACTGAAGCCTCAGCAACATGTTGTCCAGGAACAGGAGTTTGTAACCTCCCAGTCTCTGGGAACGCGTTGCACAGACCTTTCTGCAAGGCCTCCCGAAGATGTTTCATCCTTTCATTATTTAGCCAGCTGCTGAAAAAAAGGCCAAGCATGGCCCACGGCCACGTGCTGATGAGGATACACCGTGTCCACGACCAGCACTGTTGCCTCTAGACACAGAGCTTGCTTGCCCTCTTTTATTGGCTTGTGACTGTCTGCCTCTCCTTGTTGGCATTCCAGACATTCTAATGGCCTGCAGTTAGATGTAGCTGTACTAAGCTGGGATATATATATATATATATATATATTGATACTGCAGCTAGCAAAATCAAATGCCTGCCTGTAGTATTATTAGTATGAGAACACCACCAATCTTCTACAGGTAGCGTTAGCTGAATACTGTGTAGAGATCGCACTACACTAACTTGTAGCTTTAGCTGAACACTGTGCAGAACTCGCACTACACTAACGTGTAAATAATGTAGCTGCCTACGGTAGTGATAGGATCGGGAAAACAACACCAACCTTCTACAGGTAGCTTTAGCTGAACACTGTGCAGAGGTCGCACTACACTAACTTGTAGCTTTAGCTGAACACTGTGCAGAGGTCGCACTACACTAACTTGTAGCTTTAGCTGAACACTGTGCAGAGGTCGCACTACACTAACGTGTAAATAATGTAGCTGCCTACAGTAGTGATAGGATCAGGAAAACGAAACCAACCTTCTACAGGTAGCTTTAGCTGAACACTGTGCAGAGGTCGCACTACACTAAAGTGTAAATAATGTAGCTGCCTGCGGTAGTGATAGGATCAGGAAAACAACACCAACCTTCTACAGGTAGCTTTAGCTGAACACTGTGCAGATGTTGCACTACACTAACTTGTAGCTTTAGCTGAACACTGTGCAGAGGTCGCACTACACTAACGTGAAAATAATGTAGCTGCCTGCGGTAGTGATAGGATCAGGAAAACAACACGAACCTTCTACAGGTAGCTTTAGCTGAACACTGTCAAGTGGTCGCACTACACTAGCTTGTAGCTTTAGCTGAACACTGTGCAGAGGTCGCACCAAACTAACTTGTAGCTTTAGCTGAACACTGTGCAGAGGTCGCACTTCACTAACGTGTATATAATGTAGCTGCCTGCGGTAGTGAATGGATCAGGAAGACACCACCAATCTTCTACAGGTAGCTTTAGTTGAACACAGTACAGAGGTCGCAATACACTAACATGTAAATAATGTAGCTGCCTGTGGTAGTGATAGGATGAGGAAAACACCTCCAACCTTCTACAGGTAGCTTTAGCTGAACACTGTGCAGAGGTCGCACTACACTAACTTGTAGCTTTAGCTGAACACTATGCAGAGGTAGCACTACACTAACTTGTAGCTTTAGCTGAACATTGTGCAGAAGTCGCACTACACTAATGCCCCGTACACACGGTCGGATTTTCCGATGGACAATGTCCGATCGGAGCGTGTTGTCGGAAATTCCGACCGTGTGTGGGCGCCATTGGACGTTTTCCATCGGATTTTCCGACACACAAAGTTGGAGAGCAGGAGATAAAATTTTCCGACAACAAAATCCGATCGTGTCAATTCCGACCGTGTGTGGCCTGTTCACACGCACAAAGTGCCACGCATGCTCAGAAGAAATTCCGACACGGGACAGCTCCTTCTGGTAAACGTAGCGTTCGGAATGGATACAGCACTTTCGTCACGCTGCAATGTTCAAAATGGTTTAATACAGCACACTCTCTTCTTCTTTATAATGTGACAAGAATTAAGTAGTTTTGCTGCTCATATTCACACACACTTCTCACAAACTTATTTTGTTACTATTTATCGGGATTCCCTCAATATATTTTGATTTCTCACATCTGACAACAAAATTTTTTGTTTTTTTTGGACTTTAATGTAGATTCTTTTTTTGTGTTTCTCTTTTTTATTTTTTGGTGATTTTGATTTGTATTCCCAAAAATGTTTGTGTGTGTTTTTGGTGACAAGTTCGCACTTGATATGTTGTTCTATTTAATCTGTAGGAGATTGTTTGGTGTTGTTGTCCCTTGTTAATTTCACATTGTACTTTAGAAATGTATCTGAATCGTCACCAACAAACTGTCCTTTTTGGATGAAAACACACACAGGAGAGTAGAATTTACCCAAAAAAATTTTAGTAAGGGCTCACAACTAAACAAAGAGGGAGGCAACGCTGGAGAAACTGCAGAAGTGGGCGAAGCCTGGGACCCCCAGGGCAGACATCAATTATTTAAAAGCAAAATTGGTGGCCTGAGGCATCCATATCATAAGGGAGGGCAGTCTGGTCCAGAAGTCCCAGAGATCCGGAAAGCAGCAGATGACATCTGTGTCCCCAGGCTGTGGTCATACGAGAGACTGCATCTTCTGTCAGACCAGACTGAACCCAGGGCAATCACTCTTTGGTCTTCCTTCCACGCTTCCTTGCAGGCTTTGGCTGTGGTGGTGGAGTTGTGGCAGCAGGAGGAGGAGGAGGAGGATCGTCCCTCTCAATGACATCCGTCTTGTGTGTCAGTTCCCCACTCTCCCCCTTACGAAGGACTTTATAAATCAGGTCCTCAGAGATCTTGCGTTGACCCTCCTGCATGCCCTGCAATTTTGTGGCAGCCATGCAGGCAAAGGCCTCTTCAGGACTGGGGAAGGCTCTGAGGGACGTAGAAGCCTCCTGGATCAGCCTGTATGCTGAATCCTGCACAGGACTCGGAGTGGCCTTCCTGGCTCGTTTATATGGCAGGCGGAGGGGAGGGACCTGAGACTCAGTCAGGCTGCGACTTGTCCCAGGCTTCTCTTGGCTGCCACTTAGCCCCGCCTCCTCCTGGCTGCCACTAATCCCCGCCTCCTCCTGGCTGACACTAATAATCCCCACCTCCTCCTGACTGCCACATTCCACAGCCTCCTCCTGGCTGAGGTCTTCCTGTGTATGAAAAAGGGACATAGTTTTAGTATTGTTTTCATCAATCACACACAATTTTCACCTCCTGACTGCTGCAAATTGAATGTTAACAAATATAACAGACTATCCTTCTGAGCCCAGCAGTTTTCATTCTTTTCCCAATTTTGAATGCCCACTACTGTCTATTGATATGTAAAGCACTTTTTTTAATCAGCAATTAGTGATCAATAATAACATCCAATAAACATCATTTATTTATTGACCAGAAATCTGTAGAAGAATGCTATACCTGACTCCAGCAGGGCTCCTCCATTTCTTCCTGGCTGGAAGGCCCAGGTTGGCCATCGGAAGCCTCAGCTGGGGTGGAAGGAAGAGTGGAAGGAAGAGTGGAGAGGGATTCCCTGACTTCAGTGTGGTCTGACAGAAATCGCAGTCTCTCATAGTACCACAGCCTGGGGACATAAACGTCATCTGCTGCAGCTCCGGACCTCTGGGAATCTGTGACCTTCTTGCGCTCCCTAAGATAAGTGCTCCTCAGGCCACCAATTTTAGCTTTCAAATAAGGGATGGTTGCTGTGGGGACCACCGGCTTCACCAACTCCAGCAGTTTCTCCAGCGCTGCCTGCCTCTTCTGTTTGTGATATAGTGGGGGTGTCTCACTTGCCACAGACAGGGCAGCTCCCTGTACTTGTCTATGAACAGGGGCAGGAAATTGTGGTCGTTGAACCCATCCATTTTCTCTGTAAGACACAACACAAGACAAAGCCTAATGTCAGGCCAAACTCCCCTAATCTTGTTACAATATAGGCTTCCATTTCGAAGCAGTATAGGCCCAAGTTTAGATCCTACCTTCGTTAGCACGATCGGCGTCTCCGATGCTCCTTCCTCCGCTCACAGATCGTACATAAGACGCACGCGTTACGATTTATACACACTGCGCATGCGTATAACTCCACCCGCCCCTGACGTTCTTTCTAGTCTATTCCCCGCCCCTTTTCGTTCGGCGCAGTGGGGGAAGAGCACATGGCGGATAGACAGCAGGATCATGCTAATTGTAGCAACGAGGAGGAGGAGGAGGAGGGGGGAAGGCTGGAGCCTGAAACGTCCCGATCCAGAAGGAGATTAAAGGACTCAAATATGTCCTTTGGGGAGATGTTGGAGATGGTGGACATCCTGAAGAAGGCCGACTATGATGGAAAGTATGGGCCTTACCCCAACCCCAATGTCAGAAAGGCCAAGATCATGGCGAAAGTGGTCAGGAGTCTGCACCGGAAATTCGGGGTACGACGATCGAAAGATCAGCTCAGGAAGCGGTGGTCGGACCTGAAATTACGAGAACACGAGCAGTACAGAAAGATCCGGAGATTGCTGCAAAAAAGTAAGTAGTTGTACTGTGTTCCTATTCTTTATGTTTATTACGTTCGTGCTGCTCCATGTGCTTTTAGGAACTGTTGTACAGTTTAAAATGGCAACTTTCATGTTCATGGGCACATTATTCATTCGGATCACACATTGTTATTTCGGACGATAAAATACCATTGTTTAGGCCATATGCATTTGGCCACCATTTTGACGCCCTATACTTGTCTTCAAAGAATTGGGTTGTGTAGATGGCTTTGTTACTAGAATGAAATTCAAACTAGATTGTGTGTAAGGAGAGGACACTTAGCAGCTGTTTTCACATCTGGACACTGGAGCACTAGTGTGGGACACAAGAACACCCTTTTTATTAGGGGGGCCACACAGGTGCCCCAGTGTATACTATAGGGGGGGCTACATCTGTGAAGCTTGAACCAAACAGGTAAAGTATTGCAGCTTGACAAAGGACACTAAAAAAGCTACATCTTGGAACTCTGCTAAAATAGACAATTGTACCCCACTTCCAAACAATGTTTCATCTTTATAGTTCTGACATTAAATATCTGTGTGCTAATTATACCATTTTTGTTTTACATAGGGGAGAAAAGACTCGGAGGACACCCCTCATCCGAGGAGACCAGAGCCCCCCCCCCCCTCTGGAAGAAGGGGAAATCCACCCAACACAAGATGAGCAGGAGGATGAAGACGTGGTGGAAGTAGTCACCACAACAGGTGAGTGTCTGCAACCACAGGCTCAGATAAGAGATGGATGGTGGCATATTTTTTAGACCTAATTTAGTTTGGGTTTCCTCTCTTTTTAGGTGATCATGAGGTTGTGGATCCAGATCCTTTCACATCCGAAAGTGCCCAGATCCTGATCGGGGAGATCATGGGGTGTAATTTACAATTGGAAAACATCAAGCAAAACATCAATGATGTTATTCCAAAATATAAAAACATCATTGATGTTTTGGGGCGAGTTTAAAACCCCTCCAAATCACTTTCTTCTTTTGTGTGCTACAATGTGTGAAATGTTTTTGTGATTTTTCCCAAAGCCAAATTTGGAGGATGCACACAGTGTGCCAACATGTGCTATCTGCCATCACGGGAGATCAATGGACGCGTTTTGGGGGTGCAACACCTTCCTCAATAATAAAGTAGCGGTGAGGAAGGGCTTTCTCCCCCAAAACACATCCCTTGATCCCCCGTGATGGCAGCTAGCACATGTTGACATTGTGAAATTTGTGTGCATCTTCCAAATTTGGCTTTTCCAGGGGTGATTTCCCCCCATCTGAACGCAATATCAAACACAGTTCCCAAATACTCATGTCTGATATTGCCTTCCAGTTCTACCAAATGTGAACTTTGTAAGATCAAGATTTGTGTCTTTCTTGTGGGTTTTACACAGGCCTGTTTTCTATAAAATGCACATTTTGATTTTGGATAATGACACCACAAAAATTGTTATACAACAAACATGTTGGTTTGTCAGAAAAACCTTTGGTAAATGCACATGTGATTGTGCAGGTATTAAAAAGATTGTTCATCAAGAATATGTGGATTATTGTCTCACGCTACAACACTTTTGGGGTGATGTAATTGTTGTTTTATGAGAAAATGGGGGTTATTTCCTAAGGGGAAATCCACTTTGCACTACAAGTGCAGTTTCAGTGCAGTTGCAAGTGCACTTGTAGTGAAAAGTGTCTTTGCATTTAGTAAATAACAGCCAACAGTGCTTTGTATAAGGTTACACAATCACGACATTTTCTGCACTCCACACATTTCTGTCAGGGTCAGCTCAAACAAACACAAGCAGTAAATGTCCACAAAGAAGAGCCTGGGGGGAGATGCCTGTCGAGAACTTCAAGTCCTGCAGGCTTCTCCCTGTGGCCAAATACCGCAGGGTAGCGACCAACCTCTGCTCCGGAGTGATGTCTTGCCTCATGCAGGTATCCTGCCTGCTAATATAAGGGGTCAGCAAAGCCAACAAACGGTGAAACACGGGGTCCGTCATCCTGAGAAAGTTCCTGAAATCATCAGAATTATTCTCACGGATCTCACGGAGCAAAGGCATATGAGAGAACTGGTCACGCTGAAGCAACCAATTCTTGGTCCATGAACTCCTCCCCACCCTGTTCATGGACTGGACTTGTGTCAAGGTCAGGACCCCGACACCAAGCCCCCGCACAGCACGAACTCTACGAGGAGTACGCCTACAAAACATGGCTAGAAAATGGTCGGCTGCTCAGAACGAAGTAACAGAACGCACTGAAGAACAGCAAGGCCTGTGAAGAGCGACCTGAAAAACAGCAACGAGCAGGCAAGATCACACAGAAAACTCTGATACGAACTGACTGCACGCACTGAAGAGCAGATACAAACCCACAAGCACAAACTGAACAGCAGAAAACGATCTGAAAGCCACGAGTCTGAAAAAGTGCGAATCGTCTCTCACCAAACTTTTACTAACACAAGATTAGCAAAAGGAGCCCAAAGGGTGCCGCGCTTGGTTCTGAACCGGCCTTTTCTAGTCTCGTCGTACGTGGTGTACGTGACCGCGTGGTTGTCGATCGGAAATTCCGATAACTTTGTGCGACCGTGTGTAAGCAAAACAAGTTTGAGCCAACATCCGTCGGAAAAAATCCTAGGATTTTGTTGTCGGAATGTCCGAACAAAGTCCGACCGTGTGTACGGGGCATAACGTGTAAATAATGTAGCTGCCTGCGGTAGTGATAGGATAAGGAAAACAACACCAACCTTCTACAGGTAGCTTTAGCTGAACATTCTGCAGAGGTCGCACTACACTAAAGTGTAAATAATGTAGCTGCCTGCGGTATTGATAGGATCAGGAAAACACCACCATACTCCTACAGGTAGCTTTAGCTGAACACTGTGCAGAGGTCTCACTACACTAACTTGTAGCTTTAGCTGAACACTGTGCTGAGGTTACACTACACTAACGTGTAAATAATGTAGCTGTCTGCGGTAGTGATAGGATCAGGAAAACAACACCAACCTTCTACAGGTAGCTTTACCTGAACACTGTGCAGAGGTCGCACTACACTAACTTGTCAGTAATGTAACTGCCTGCGGTAGTGATAGGATCAGGAAAACACCACCAACCTTCTACAGATAGCTTTAGTTGATCACTGTAAAGAGGTCGCAATACACTAACGTGTAAATAATGTAGCTGCCTGCGGTAGTGATAGGATCAGGAAAACACCGCCAACCTTCTACAGGTAGCTTTAGCTGAACTCTGTGCAGAGATCGCACTAAACTAACTTGTAGCTTTAGCTGAACACTGTGCAGAGGTCTCACTACACTAACTTGTAGCTTTAGCTGAACACTGTGCAGAGGGCGCACTACACTAACTTGGAGCTTTAGCTGAATACTGTGCAGAGGTCGCACTACACTAACATGTCAATAAAGTAGCTGCCTGCGGTAGTAATAAGATCAAGAAAACACCACCAATCTTCTACAGGTAGCTTTAGTTGAACACAGTACAGAGATCGCAATACACTAAAGTGTAAATTATGTAGCTGCCTGCGATAGTGATAGGATCAGGAAAACACCACCAACCTTCTACAGGTAGCTTTAGCTGAACACTGTGCAGAGGTTGCACTACACTAACTTGTAGCTTTAGCTGAACACTGTGCAGAGGTCGCACTACACTAACTTGGAGCTTTAGCTGAACACTGTGCAGAGGTCGCACTACAATAACGTGTAAATAATGTAGCTGCCTGCGGTAGTGATAGGATCAGGAAAACAACACCAACCTTCTACAGGTAGCTTTAGCTGAACACTGTGCAGAGGTCGCACTACACTAACATGTAAGTAATGTAGCTGCCTGCGGTAGTGATAGGATCAGGAAAACAACACCAACCTTCTACAGGTAGCTTTAGCTAAACACTGTGCAGAGGTCGCACTACACTAACGTGTAAATAATGTAGCTGCCTGCAGTAGTGATAGGATCAGGAAAACAACACCAACCTTCTACAGGTAGCTTTAGCTGAACACTGTGCAGAGGTCGCACTACACTAACTTGTAGCTTTAGCTGAACACTGTGCAGAGGTTGCACTACACTAACTTGGAGCTTTAGATGAACACTGTGCAGAGGTCGCACTACACTAACTTGGAGCTTTAGCTGAACACTGTGCAGAGGTCGCACTACACTAACTTGTAGCTTTAGCTGAACACTGTGCAGAAGTTGCACTACACTAACTTGTAGATTTAGCTCAACACTGTGCAGAGGTCATACTACACTAACTTGTCAGTAATGTAACTGCCTGCGGTAGTGATAGGATCAGGAAAACACCACCAACCTTCTACAGATAGCTTTAGTTGATCACTGTAAAGAGTTCGCAATACACTAACGTGTAAATAATGTAGCTGCCTGCGGTAGTGATAGGATCAGGAAAACACCGCCAACCTTCTACAGGTAGCTTTAGCTGAACTCTGTGCAGAGATCGCACTAAACTAACTTGTAGCTTTAGCTGAACACTGTGCAGAGGTCTCACTACACTAACTTGTAGCTTTAGCTGAACACTGTGCAGAGGGCGCACTACACTAACTTGGAGCTTTAGCTGAATACTGTGCAGAGGTCGCACTACACTAACGTGTCAATAATGTAGCTGCCTGCGGTAGTAATAAGATCAAGAAAACACCACCAATCTTCTACAGGTAGCTTTAGTTGAACACAGTACAGAGATCGCAATACACTAAAGTGTAAATTATGTAGCTGCCTGCGATAGTGATAGGATCAGGAAAACACCACCAACCTTCTACAGGTAGCTTTAGCTGAACACTGTGCAGAGGTTGCACTACACTAACTTGTAGCTTTAGCTGAACACTGTGCAGAGGTCGCACTACACTAACTTGGAGCTTTAGCTGAACACTGTGCAGAGGTCACACTACAATAACGTGTAAATAATGTAGCTGCCTGCGGTAGTGATAGGATCAGGAAAACAACACCAACCTTCTACAGGTAGCTTTAGCTGAACACTGTGCAGAGGTCGCACTACACTAACATGTAAGTAATGTAGCTGCCTGCGGTAGTGATAGGATCAGGAAAACAACACCAACCTTCTACAGGTAGCTTTAGCTAAACACTGTGCAGAGGTCGCACTACACTAACGTGTAAATAATGTAGCTGCCTGCAGTAGTGATAGGATCAGGAAAAAAACACCAACCTTCTACAGGTAGCTTTAGCTGAACACTGTGCAGAGGTCGCACTACACTAACTTGTAGCTTTAGCTGAACACTGTGCAGAGGTTGCACTACACTAACTTGGAGCTTTAGATGAACACTGTGCCGAGGTCGCACTACACTAACTTGGAGCTTTAGCTGAACACTGTGCAGAGGTCGCACTACACTAACTTGTAGCTTTAGCTGAACACTGTGCAGAAGTTGCACTACACTAACTTGTAGATTTAGCTCAACACTGTGCAGAGGTCATACTACACTAACGTGTATCTAATGTAGCTGCTTGCACTACACCAACTTGGAGCTTTAGCTGAACACTGTGCAGAGGTCGCACTATACTAACTTGTAGCTTTAGCTGAACACTGTGCAGAGGTTGCACTACACTAACATGTAAATAATGTAGCTGCCTGCGGTAGTGATAGGATCAGGAAAACACCGCCAACCTTCTATAGGTAGCTTTAGCTGAACTCTGTGCAGAGATCGCACTAAACTAACTTGTAGCTTTAGCTGAACACTGTGCAGAGGTCTCACTACACTAACTTGTAGCGTTAGCTGAACACTGTGCAGAGGGCGCACTACACTAACTTGGAGCTTTAGCTGAACACTGTGCAGAGGTCGCACTACACTAACGTGTAAATAATGTAGCTGCCTGCGGTAGTGATAGGATCAGGAAAACAACACCAATCTTCTACAGGTAGCTTTAGCTGAACACTGTGCAGAGGTCGCACTACACTAACGTGTCAATAATGCAGCTGCCTGTGGTAGTAATAAGATCAGGAAAACACCACCAATCTTCTACAGGTAGCTTTAGTTGAACAAAGTACAGAGATCGCAATACACTAAAGTGTAAATTATGTAGCTGCCTGCGATAGTGATAGGATCAGGAAAACACCACCAACCTTCTACAGGTAGCTTTAGCTGAACACTGTGCAGAGGTTGCACTACACTAACTTGTAGCTTTAGCTGAACACTGTGCAGAGGTCGCACTACACTAACTTGGAGCTTTAGCTGAACACTGTGCAGAGGTCGCACTACAATAACATGTAAATAATGTAGCTGCCTGCGGTAGTGATAGGATCAGGAAAACAACACCAACCTTCTACAGGTAGCTTTAGCTGAACACTGTGCAGAGGTCGCACTACACTAACGTGTAAGTAATGTAGCTGCCTGCGGTAGTGATAGGATCAGGAAAACAACACCAACCTTCTATAGGTAGCTTTAGCTAAACACTGTGCAGAGGTCGCACTACACTAACGTGTAAATAATGTAGCTGCCTGCAGTAGTGGTAGGATCAGGAAAACAACACCAACCTTCTACATGTAGCCTTAGCTGAACACTGTGCAGAGGTCGCACTACACTAACTTGGAGCTTTAGATGAACACTGTGCAGAGGTCGCACTACACTAACTTGTAGCTTTAGCTGAACACTGTGCAGAAGTTGCACTACACTAACTTGTAGATTTAGCTCAACACTGTGCAGAGGTCATACTACACTAACGTGTATCTAATGTAGCTGCTTGCACTACACCAACTTGGAGCTTTAGCTGAACACTGTGCAGAGGTCGCACTATACTAACTTGTAACTTTAGCTGAACACTGTGCAGAGGTTGCACTACACTAACATGTAAATAATGTAGCTGCCTGCGGTAGTGATAGGATCAGGAAAACAACACCAACCTTCTACAGGTAGCTTTAGCTGAACACTGTGCAGGGGTCGCACTACACTAACGTGTCAATAATGTAGCTGCCTGCGGTAGTGAATGGATCAGGAAAACACCACCAATCTTCTACAGGTAGCTTTAGTTGAACACAGTACAGAGGTCGCAATACACTAACATGTAAATAATGTAGCTGCCTGTGGTAGTGATAGGATCAGGAAAACACCACCAACCTTCTACAGGTAGCTTTAGCTGAACACTGTGCAGAGGTCACACTACACTAACTTGTAGCTTTAGCTAAACACTGTGCAGAGGTCGCACTACACTAACTTGAATCTTTAGCTGTACACTGTGCAGAGGTCGCACTACACTAACGTGTAAATAATGTAGCTGTCTGCGGTAGTGATAGGATCAGGAAAACAACACCAACCTTCTACAGGTAGCTTTAGCTGAACATGGTGCAGAGCAGAGGTCGCAATACACTAAAGTGTAAATAATGTAGCTGCCTGCGGTAGTGATAGGATCAGGAAAACACCACCAACCTTCTACAGGTAGCTTTAGTTGAACACTGTACAGAGGTCGCAATACACTAACGTGTAAATAATGTAGCTGCCTGCGGTATTGATAGGATCAGGAAAACACCACCAACCTCCTACAGGTAGCTTTAGCTGAACACTGTGCAGAGGTCTCACTACACTAACTTGTAGCTTTAGCTGAACACTGTGCAGATGTGGCACTACACTAACTTGTAGCTTTAGTTGAACACTGTGCAGAGGTCGCACTACACTAACGTGTAAATAATGTAGCTGTCTGCGGTAGTGATAGGATCAGGAAAACAACACCAACCTTCTACAGGTAGCTTTAGCTGAACACTGTGCAGAGGTCGCACTACACTAACGTGTAAATAATGTAGCAGCCTGCGGAAGTGATAGGATCAGGAAAACACACTGTGCAGAGGTCGAACCACACTAACTTGTAGCTTTAGCTGAACATTGTGCAGAGGTCGCACTACACTAACTTGTAGCTTTAGCTGAACACTGTGCAGAGGTCGCACTACACTAACGTGTAAATAATTTAGCTGCCTGCGGTAGTGATAGGATCAGGAAAACAACATCAACCTTCTACAGGTAGATTTAGCTGAATACTGTGCAGAGTTCACACTACACTAACGTGTAAATAATGTAGCTGCCTGCGGTAGTGATAGGATCAGGAAAACAACATCAACCTTCTATAGGTAGCTTTAGCTGAACACTGTGCAGAGTTCGCACTACACTAACGTGTAAATAATGTAGCTGCCTGCGGTAGTGATAAGATCAGGAAAAAAAAAACAACCTTCTACAGGTAGCTTTAGCTGAACACTGTGCAGAGGTCGCACTACACTAACGTGTAAATAATGTAGCTGACTGTGATAGTGATAGGATCAGGAAAATAACACCAACCTTCTACAGGTAGCTTTAGCTGAACACTGTGCAGAGTTCATACTACACTAAAGTGTAAATAATGTAGCTGCCTGCGGAAGTGATAGGATCAGGAAAACACACTGTGCAGAGGTCCACTACACTAACTTGTAGATTTAGCTGAACACTGTGCAGAGGTGGCACTACACTAACTTGTAGCTTTAACTGAACACTGTGCAGAGGTCGCACTACACTAACATGTAAATAATGTAGCTGCCTGCAGTAGTGATAGGATCAGGAAAACAACACCAACCTTCCACAGGTAGCTTTAGCTGAACACTGTGCATAGGTCGCACTACACTAACGTGTATATAATGTAGCTGCCTGCGGTAGTGATAGGATCAGGAAAACACCACCAACCTCCTACAGGTAGCTTTAGCTGAACACTGTGCAGAGGTCTCACTACACTAACTTGTAGCTTTAGCTGAACACTGTGCAGAGGTGGCACTACACTAACTTGTAGCTTTAGCTGAACACTGTACAGAGGTCGCACTACACTAACGTGTAAATAATGTAGCTGCCTGCAGTAGTGATAGGATCAGGAAAACAACACCAACCTTCAACAGGTAGCTTTAGCTGAACACTGTGCATAGGTCGCACTACACTAACATGTATATAATGTAGCTGCCTGTGGTAGTGATAGGATCAGGAAAACAACACCAACCTTCTACAGGTTGCTTTAGCTTAACACTGTGCAGTGGTCGCACTACACTAACGTGTCAATAATGTAGCTGCCTGTGGTAGTGATAGGATCAGGAAAACACCACCAACTTTCTACAGGTAGCTTTAGTTGAACACTGTACAGGGGTCGCAATACACTAACATGTAAATAATGTAGCTGCCTGCGGTAGTGATAGGATCAGGAAAACACCACCAACCTACAGGTAGCTTTAGCTGAACGCTGTACAGAGGTAGCACTACACTAACTTGTAGCTTTAGCTGAACACTGTGCAGAGGTCGTACTACACTAACTTGTAGCTTTAGCTGAACACTGTGCAGAGGTCGCACTACACTAACGTGTAAATAATTTAGCCGCCTGCGGTAGTGATAGGATCAGGAAAACAACATCAACCTTCTATAGGTAGCTTTAGCTGAACACTGTGCAGAGTTCGCACTACACTAACGTGTAAATAATGTAGCTGCCTGCGGTAGTGATAAGATCAGGAAAAAAAAAACAACCTTCTACAGGTAGCTTTAGCTGAACACTGTGCAGAGGTCGCACTACACTAACGTGTAAATAATGTAGCTGCCTGCGGTAGTGATAGGATCAGGAAAACAACACCAATCTTCTACAGGTAGCTTTAGCTGAACACTGTGCAGAGGTCGCACTACACTAACGTGTCAATAATGCAGCTGCCTGTGGTAGTAATAAGATCAGGAAAACACCACCAATCTTCTACAGGTAGCTTTAGTTGAACAAAGTACAGAGATCGCAATACACTAAAGTGTAAATTATGTAGCTGCCTGCGATAGTGATAGGATCAGGAAAACACCGCCAACCTTCTACAGGTAGCTTTAGCTGAACACTGTGCAGAGGTTGCACTACACTAACTTGTAGCTTTAGCTGAACACTGTGCAGAGGTCGCACTACACTAACTTGGAGCTTTAGCTGAACACTGTGCAGAGGTCGCACTACAATAACATGTAAATAATGTAGCTGCCTGCGGTAGTGATAGGATCAGGAAAACAACACCAACCTTCTACAGGTAGCTTTAGCTGAACACTGTGCAGAGGTCGCACTACACTAACGTGTAAATAATGTAGCTGCCTGCAGTAGTGATAGGATCAGGAAAACAACACCAACCTTCTACAGGTAGCTTTAGCTGAACACTGTGCAGAGGTCGCACTACACTAACTTGGAGCTTTAGCTGAACACTGTGCAGAGGTCACACTACACTAACTTGGAGCTTTAGCTGAACACTGTGCAGAGGTCGCACTACACTAACTTGGAGCTTTAGCTTAACACTGTGCAGAGGTCGCACTATACTAACTTTTAACTTTAGCTGAACACTATGCAGAAGTCGCACTACACTAACTTGTAGCTTTAGCTGAACACTGTGCAGAGGTCGCACTACACCAACTTGGAGCTTTAGCTGAACACTGTGCAGAGGTCGCACTACACTAACTTGGAGCTTTAGCTGAACACTGTGCAGAGGTCGCACTACACTAACTTGTAGCTTTAGCTGAACACTGTGCAGAGGTCGCACTACACCAACTTGGAGCTTTAGCTGAACACTGTGCAGAGGTCGCACTACACTAAAAAATAATGTAGCTGCCTGCAGTAGTGATAGGATCAGAAAAACACCACCAATCTTCTACAGGTAGCTTTAGGTCCACACTGTGCAGAGGACGCACTACACTAACTGTAAATACTGTAGCTAATAGGACTAATAGGATCATAAGAACACCAGAAAATGTTCTTCAAATACTGTAACAACACCTGCCTGCCTGTCAGTAGGAAGATAATAACAGGAACGGATCTAGCTAAACTGAATACAGTGTATATATATATATATATATATATATATATATATATATATATATATACACACACACACACACACAACACCTGGGATGCATATATATATACACAATACACTGCAAGTGCAGCTAAATGACTGACTGTCCTGCCTAATCTATTTCACTTAAATCAAATGACACTATCTCTCTGTCTCTGTCTCTCAATGCCGGAACACGCTACACAGGGCCGACGTGCAGGCGGCCTTATATAGTGTGGGGCCTGTTCTAAACCCCCTGAGCCATAATTTGCCAAAGCCACCCTGGCTTTGGCCAATTACAGCTCTCTGTACAGACGGCGCTGTGATTGGCCAAGCATGCGGGTCATAGTGCATGCTTGGCCAGTCATCATCCAGCAATGCACTGCAATGATGCAGTGAATTAAGGGCCGTGACGCGCCACTAGAATTTGGCGCAAACAGCCCATATTGTTTGCAATTCGACGAACGATCAAACAGACGATGTTCGAGTCGAGCATGGGTTCGACTCGAATACGAAGATCATCCCTACTGCTGAGTTTGGTTCAGTTTGAAGTACCGACCAGGAGTGGGAAATCGGGATGCTGATGCCCTTTCCCCAAGACCCCATACCACAATTGCTGGCCAAAAGACTAGGGTCCATTTACCTCAGGAAAGAGTATTGGCTGTGTGTCAGGGATTCAAGCAAAAGCACAGAGGAGCAGTAGGAACTGAAGCTGTAGGAGTCACTCCTGATGGAGTGCCCAAATGTTATTGTGATTTGACACAAATGCGCAGTCAAGAATTGCCTCAACTGACAAGAGAAGATATGAGGCGGGACCAACTGCAAGATCCAATGGGAAAGCTTCTGAAGAAGTCCCTATCCTTTTTAGACCCTCAGATGCTGTTGAATAGTTCCATTCAGGGAGCAAAAGTAGTCCATCGAGACTGGGAACGAATGCCATTAGAAGATGGGGTCATATACTGGAGAGCCCCTTCTGAAGAGCCAGAGAGTGTTCGTAAATTGTTCCTCCCTGAGAAATACTGGTTAAAGGTATTGACCACCAAGATGATCATGGTCATTTAGGTCCATACAGAACATTCAAGTTAGTCAGGGACTGATTCTATTGACGAACTATGAGAGCTGAGGTGGAAAGCTATTGTTGCTCTTGCATCAGCTACATACAAAGAAAGACTTTACCCAGCAGGGCAGCCCCAATGGGCCATCTCCAGAGCCAAGGGCCAATGGAGTTGGCGTGCATTGATTCCTTGTGTCTGGAGCCTGACTTAAGTAGACAAAGTAATGTTCTGGTGTGACAGAAAAACTTTGATCTCAAAGTAAGGGTTCAGGGCTTACAACACAGAGATTGAGTGTTGCTACGCAATCTAGGAGTGCCTGGAAAGCATAAACTGGCTGATAGGTGGCACTCTTAACCCTACATTGTCTGTAAGTGATTATCCGGGCTCCCTGTATACCAAATTCGGCCTGAGGGAAGACCCTTACTCTGAGGCCTAGGGCCAGGAAAGCCTACCAACCCATGCTACCTGAAGAAGAGAGTGATGAGGAGGAACTAGCTCTTGATTGGTTATGGATTTCCCCTCTTGAAGACAACCTTGCCACTCAAGGGACACGTCCTCTACCACCAGAGGTTGAATGTTGGATTTCCACCCGATGAGAGGAAACAAGAATGTCAAGATGGAACCTTTTGAAGTACCAGAGACCTCCATTCCCCTCATCAATGAAACAGAGAGAGAGAAACTGTTCTTGAGTCAGAGCTTGAACCAAAACATGCACCAGAGCTTGAACCAGAACATGCACCAGAGCTTGAACCAGAACATGTACCAGAGCTTGAGCAGGAACACGAACCAGTGTTTGAACCAGATCGTGAATCAGAACCTGACTCAGAACCACTGGAAAATATCTACTCCAGACTGAGACAGAGAATATGCCCCCCCCCCCCCGAAAAGACTAATGTATGATATCCTTGGGGAAAATTCTGATTAACTTATTTCTTCACCGCTCAGCGCGCTAATAAAGCACTTGCCTCCTTTATTGAACCTTTAGTAAAGGATGACCTTGATCCGCCCCCTGACACTACTGGGTGGGCCACTAAATTGTTACTGGCCTGTCATAAACATGATATGACTCTGCCTGATAATGTAAAAAAGTTTTTTTTAGAAGATCCCTCTTTGGATCAGTTGTTGGCTGTTGCAACTTCTAGTTTGTCATATGATTAACTATACGTTTCTTTTATACAGTGAGGTGATCCTACAGGTTATGTTCTGTCTTCGGGGACCAAAGACTTTCAAGTGGGGGGAGGATGTAGCAATATGACAATAATTGCAACAAACCGCTATTCCCTGCCTTATTTGTATATCATATTATCCCTCTAGTGCCCAGCGTTATCAAACTGACATCATATTTGTGAGCCCAACTCAAGGGATTTTGGGATTGGTAGTTCCAACAGATGTCTGTTCCCCTGCCTGACCATCCAGACTACATATCCCAGGGATCTTTGCTAACACCAGGGGATTGCTGGGAAGAATTATAAAAGAAACCAGAGACTCGCCTCATGCTTTCTTCCTCCAGGGCCTCGTGTGTGAAGGACCTCTCCACGCATGGAGAGTGAGGTCGCGTCCTACCATGCGGTCCACAGCATTCCTACCTGACTGAGAAGCGATCCAGCGCTGCCTACTGTTTACCGGATATCTGATCAGCACCATCTCGAGAGTGCAGCTACCCGCTCCATAACGGGGATCATCACAAGCGGATCTGCAGCTGGAACTTCCATTCGAGAGTTGCTAGCTGGAAGGCATTGAGTCGGCCTGGTCGTTGGTGAGAGGGCCATCGTCTATCTTTGCAAACCTTTCCTCTGTTTCATTGGGACATTGTGCACAAACAGCTTTACTTTGGGAACACTTCACTGCACCTTCATTTGAACACTGTACATAATTCTCTTTAGCTACAGTCATCACAAGACATACTACCACTCTGTTACCACACTCTATTGGATACAATTAATGAGCTCCGACTGCCGGTGAAGACCATCAGATCTGCAATGGGGACACTCTGTCATTGCTACTTAAAGGGCCCTTACACCATCCATGTTTAGCTGCATCTTTCATTAGGATCAGAGGTTAAACAGGCTGGCCTGGATTTCTCTTTCTAGAAGTATTGTCAGTATTGCTGTTTAACTTGCTTATCCTTTCAGGTATGTCCAAGTGATATACTACTGTACATAGGTGTATATAATATTTTATTGTTGCCTTCTGTCTCAAATGACATTTCTTAAGTAGTCATTCGGCTGAGTTTGTGCTGTTATCCCCAAACTCAGTTGAACCATTACTTTTTGTACAACCATACCTTAACTAAATTATTCCAGTAAACATTATTAGAATATAAACCCATTGAGTGCTGTCGTATTACTTAACCACCTGCCGACCGCCTCACGCTGACATATGTCAGCAGAATGGCACAGGCAGGAAGAATCACGTACCTGTACGTGGTCTGCCTCCCGAGGGCGGGGGGTCCGATCGGACCCCCCCCGGTGCCCGAGGCGGTTGGCGTTTGTCCCCCGGCGATCGGTGGTGAGGGGGAGGCCATCCGTGCACAAACACTACACACACAGTAGAATATGCCAGGCATACATTACACCCCCCTTTACCCCCTGATCCCCCCGATCACCCCCCAATCACCCCCCCCCCCTATCACACTGACACCAAGCAGTTTTTTTTTCTGATTACTGCATTGGTGTCAGTTTGTGACAGTTAGTGTAGTAGGGCAGTTAGTGGTAGCCCCCTTTAGGTCTAGGGTACCCCCCTAACCCCCCCTAATAAAGTTTTAACCTTGATCTCCCTCCGTCGCCAGTGTCGCTAAGCGATCATTTTTCTGATCGCTGTATTAGTGTCACTGGTGACGCTAGTTAGGGAGGTAAATATTTAGGTTCGCCGTCAGCGTTTTATAGCGTCAGGGACCCCCATATACTACCTAATAAAGGTTTTAACCCCTTGATTGCCCCCTAGTTAACCCTTTCACCACTGATCACCGTATAACCGCTACGGGTGACGCTGGTTAGTTCATTTATTTTTTATAGTGTCAGGGCACCCGCCGTTTATTACCTAATAAAGGTTTAGCCCCCTGATCGCCTGGCGGTGATATACGTCACCCCAGGCAGCGTCAGGTTAGCGCCAGTACCGATAACACCCACGCACGCACCGTACACCTCCCTTAGTGGTATAGTATCTAAATGGATCAATATCTGATCCGATCAGATCTATACTAGCGTTCCCAGCAGTTTAGGGTTCCCAAAAACGCAGTGTTAGCGGGATCAGCCCAGATACCTGCTAGCACCTGCATTTTGTCCCTCCGCCCAGCCCAGCCCAGCCCACCCATGTGCATTATTGATCGATCACTGTCACTTACAAAACACTAAACGCATAACTGCAGCGTTTGCAGAGTCAGGCCTGATCCCTGCGATCGCTAACAGTTTTTTTGGTAGCATTTTGGTGAGCTGGCAAGCACCAGCTCCAGGCAGCGTCAGGTTAGCGCCAGTACCGCTAACACCCACGCACGCACCGTACACCTCCCTTAGTGGTCCAGCCCACCCAAGTGCAGTATCGATCGATCACTGTCACTTACAAAACACTAAACACACATAACTGCAGCGTTCGCAGAGTCAGGCCTGATCCCTGTGATCGCTAACAGTTTTTTTGGTAGCGTTTTGGTGAACTGGCAAGCACCAGCGGCCTAGTACACCCCTGTCGTAGTCAAACCAGCACTGCAGTAACACTTGGTGACGTGGCGAGTCCCATAAGTGCAGTTCAAGCTGGTGAGGTGGCAAGCACAAGTAGTGTCCCGCTGCCACCAAGAAGAAGACAAACAGGCCTTTCGTGCCCATAGTGCCCTTCCTGCTGCATTCGCCAATCCTAATTGGGAACCCAGCACTTCTGCAGCGCCCGTACTTCCCCCATTCACATCCCCAACCAAATGCAGTCGGCTGCATGAGAGGTATTTTCTTTATGTCCTCCCGAGTACCCCTACCCAACGAACCCCCCCAAAAAAGATGTTGTGTCTGCAGCAAGCGCGGATATAGGCGTGACACCTACTATTATTGTCCCTCCTGTCCTGACAATCCTGGTCTTTGCATTGGTGAATGTTTTGAACGCTACCATTCACTAGTTGAGTATTAGCGTAGGGTACAGCATTGCACAGACTAGGCACACTTTCACACTGTCTCCCAAGATGCCATCGCATTTTGAGAGACCCGAACCTGGAACCGGTTACAGTTATAAAAGTTAGTTACAAAAAAGTGTATAAAAAATAAATTAATAAAAAATATATAATATAAAAAAAATAGTTGTTGTTTTATTGTTCTCTCTCTCTCTATTCTCTATCTATTGTTCTGCTCTTTTTTTACTGTATTCTATTCTGCAATGTTTTATTGTTAGTATGTTTTATCATGTTTGCTTTTCAGGTATGCAATTTTTTATACTTTACCGTTTACTGTGTTTTATTGTTAACCATTTTTTTGTCTTCAGGTACACCATTCACGACTTTGATTGGTTATACCAGAATGATGCCTGCAGGTTTAGGTATCATCTTGGTATCATTCTTTTCAGCCAGCGGTCGGCTTCATGTAAAAGCAATCCTAGCGGCTAATTAGCCTCTAGACTGCTTTTACAAGCAGTGGGAGGGAATACCCCCCCACCGTCTTCCGTGTTTTTCTCTGGCTCTCCTGTCTCAACAGGGAACCTGAGAATGCAGCCGGTGATTCAGCCAGCTGACCATAGAGCTGATCAGAGACCAGAGTGGCTCCAAACATCTCTATGGCCTAAGAAACCGGAAGCTACGAGTATTTTATGACTTATATTTCGCCGGATGTAAACAGCACCATTGGGAAATTGGGAAAGCATTTTATCACACCGATCTTTGTGTGGTCAGATGCTTTGAGGGCAGAGGAGATATCTAGGGTCTAATAGAGCCCAATTTTTTCAAAAAAGAGTACCTGTCACTACCTATTGCTATCATAGGGGATATTTACATTCCCTGAGATAACAATAAAAATGATTAAAAAAAATGAAAGGAACAGTTTAAAAATAAGATAAAAAAGCAAAAAAATAATAAAGGAAAAAAAAAGCACCCCTGTCCCCCCCTTCTCTCGCGCTAAGGTGAACGCAAGCGTCGGTCTGGCGTCAAATGTAAACAGCAATTGTACCATGCATGTGAGGTATCAACGCGAAGGTCAGATCGAGGGCAGTAATTTTAGCAGTAGACCTCCTCTGTAAATCTAAAGTGGTAACCTGTAAAGGCTTTTAAAGGCTTTTAAAAATATATTTATTTTGTAGCCACTGCACGTTTGTGCGCAATTTTAAATCATGTCATGTTTGGTATCCATGTACTTGGCCTAAGATCATCTTTTTTATTTCATCAAACATTTGGGCAATATAGTGTGTTTTAGTGCATTAAAATTTTTAAAAGTGTGCTTTTTCCCCAAAAATCGCTGCGCAAATACTGTGTGAAAAAAAAAAAATGAAACACCCACCATTTTAATCTGTAGGGCATTTGCTTTAAAAAAAAATATATATATATATAATGTTTGGGGGTTCAAAGTAATTTTCTTGCAAAAAAAAATAATTTTTTCATGTAAACAAAAAGTGTTAGAAAGCCTTTGTCTTCAAGTGGTTAGAAGAGTGGGTGATGTGTGACATAAGCTTCTAAATGTTGTGCATAAAATGCCAGGACAGTTCAAACCCCCCCCCCAAATGACCCCATTTTAGAAAGTAGACACCCCAAGCTATTTGCTGAGAGGCATGTCGAGTCCATGGAATATTTTATATTGTGACACAAGTTGCGGGAAAAAGACACTTTTTTTTTTTTTTTTTTGCACAAAGTTGTCACTAAATGATATATTGCTCAAACATGCCATGGGAATATGTGAAATTACACCCCAAAATACATTCTGTTGCTTCTCCTGAGTACGGGGATACCACATGTGTGAGACTTTTTGGGGGCCTAGCCGCGTACGGGACCCTGAAAACCAAGCACCGCCTTCAGGCTTTCTAAGGGAGTACATTTTTTATTTCACTCTTCACTGCCTATCACAGTTTCGGAGGCCATGGAATGCCCAGGTGGCACAACCCCCCCAAATGATCCTATTTTGGAAAGTAGACACCCCAAGCTATTTGCTGAGAGGTATAGTGAGTATTTTGCAGACCTCACTTTTTGTCACAAAGTTTTGAAGATTGAAAAAATACTCACCATGCCTCTCAACAAATAGCTTGGGGTGTCTACTTTCCAAAATGGGGTCATTTGGGGGGGTTGTGCCACCTGGGCATTCCATGGCCTCCGAAACTGTGATAGGCAGTGAAGAGTGAAATCAAAAATTTACACCCTTAGAAATCCTGAAGGCGGTGATTGGTTTTCAGGGCCCTGTACGCGGTTAGGCTCCCAAAAAGTCCCACAATGTGGTATCCCCATACTCAGGAGAAGCAGCTAAATGTATTTTGGGGTGCAATTCCACATATGCCCATGGCCTGTGTGAGCAATATATCATTTAGTGACAACTTTGTGCAAAAAAAAAAAAAATTGTCACTTTCCCGCAACTTGTGTCAAAATATAAAATATTCCATGGACTCAACATGCCTCTCAGCAATTTCCTTGGGATGTCTACTTTCCAAAATGGTGTCATTTTGGGGGGTTTTGTACTGCCCTGCCATTTTAGCACCTCAAGAAATGAGATAGGCAGTCATAAACTAAAAGCTGTGTAAATGTACCCTAGCTTGTAGACGCTATAACTTTTGCGCAAACCAATAAATATACGCTTATTGACATTTTTTTTTACCAAAGATATGTGGCTGAAAACATTTTGGCCTAAATGTATGACTAAAATTGAGTTTATTGGATTTTTTTATAACAAAAAGTAGAAAATATAATTTTTTTTCAAAATTTTCGGTCTTTTTCCGTTTATAGCGCAAAAAATAAAAACCGCAGAGGTGATCAAATACCATCAAAAGAAAGCTCTATTTGTGGGAAAAAAAGGACGCAAATTTCATTTGGGTACAGCATTGCATGATGCGCAATTAGCAGTTAAAGCGACGCAGTGCCAAATTGTAAAAAGTGCTCTGGTCAGGAAGGGGGTAAATCCTTCCGGGGCTGAAGTGGTTAAAGGTGTTACAGTGATGTCTGAACCCAGAGTGTCAGGTGGGTTGGTAGTTTCAAAGGGTCATAGCGATGCAGATGAGCAGGTAAATCCAAGCAGTCCCCTAGGGGGTTGTGCTACACATGTATGCAGAAAATGAAGGATTAGAGGATCCCAGATGACAGTAGTTTCTAGATCTAAGATGGGGACTTTTACACTCCATTTCTGCCTGGGTGCCATGTAGAACCCTCCAAAACAAACATTTTAAACATTAAAGCATATGCTTTAATTTGTAGAATTTGCACAAGCAACACATTGTTTACTATAAGAGACATTCATTACTGTTACTGTATCATGCTCAGCTGGTGGGCAGAACAAGAGAAATCTATGCATGAAACAGAAAATTTAAAATTAGAGGATAAAAAAGTGAGCAGATCCTAGATGACAGCAATTAGTAGATGAGCTAGCTGGAGGCAGACTGTAGTAAGCAGCTGGAAGCAGGAACAAGATAGGAGCTTGCTGGACTGGAAGCTGTATCAGGCTGGATGCGCAAGGTGCAAGGTCAGACAAGCCGGGTTGGTAATGTTTGGGCAGATCAGGCATAAATGGCAGACAGCAGGATGGTCAAGTAACAAGCTGAGTCAGCATGGGGAGATCAATCAAGTAGAACCAGGAGACAGGAGCAGAATCCAAAGACGAGCCAGGGTCGGGGTAGGTAGCAGACAAACGCAGGTCAGAGGTAAGCCAGATCAAGATCAGAGGTCACACAGAATCAGGAACAACACACAGACACTGCAGACCAAACAGCAACGAGCCCATGCTGAAGCCTGTTTAAATAGTCAACTTGGCACCACCATTAGTAACAGATGCTTGCATAAATGCGTAAGTGCGCATGCTCGTGCACCTTTGCCCACGGCTATGCACATCTGCCCAGACATTTTCCGGTCTGAGCATGAGCATATGTGTGCTCCAGAGATACCATCAGCACCACGGACATGCCTTCCCTAATAATGGATCTACATTGGGGAACATTTTTTACTTAATTGTATTATTTATTTAAGAATTCTCAAAAGCTGTCTTTGTGTTTTTATTACTTTTTGACACTTTTTTGGTGAGAGAGTAATGGTACTATGTACCCCATATGGGGAGCAGGATCTGGGGCCCCTCAGGTCTGGTATGGATTTTAAGGGGAACCCCGCGCCATAATTTAAAAAAAAAACTGTGTGGGGTCCCCCCAAAAATCCATACCAGACCCTTATCCGAGCAAGCAACCTGGCAGGTCGCAGGAAAAGAGGGGGGGATGAGAGAGCGCCCCCCCCTCATGAACCGTACCAGGCCACATGCCCTCAACGTTGAGAGGGTGCTTTGGGGTAGCCCCTCAAAACACCTTGTCCCCATGTTGATGGGGACAAGGGCCTCATCCCCACAACCCTTGCCCGGTGGTTGTGGGGGTCTGTGGGTGGGGGGCTTATCGGAATCTGGAAGCCCCCTTTAACAAGGGGACACCCAGATCCTGGCCCTCCCCCCTGTGTGAAATGGTAAGGGGGTACAAAAGTACCCCTACCATTTCACAAAAAACTGTCAAAAATGTTAAAAAATGACAAGAGACAGTTTTTGACAATTCCTTTATTTAAATGCTTCTTCTTTCTTCTGTCTTCGATCTCCTTTCTTCTATCTTCTTTCAGTTTCTTCCTCCTTCTTCTTCTTCTGGTTCTTCTGGTTCTTCCTCCGGTGTTCTCGTCCGGCATCTTCCTCCGCGGCGTCTTCTTATCTTCTTCTCCATGGGCCGCTCCGCATCCATGATGGCATGGAGGGAGGCTCCCGCTGTGTGACGCTTCTCGCTTCATCTTTTTCTTCATCTTTTCCTCTTCATCTTCTTCTCTTCATCTTCTTGTCTTCATCTTCTTTTTGGGCCGCTCCGCAGAGCCACCGGTGACCCCGCCCCCTCTGACGTCACGGGGAATCCCACAGGGAAGTCCCCGTCAAGTTCCCGTGCGTCAGAGGGGGCTGGGTCACTGGGTGGCCACGCCCC
Source organism: Aquarana catesbeiana (assembly GCF_042186555.1). NCBI lineage: Eukaryota > Metazoa > Chordata > Amphibia > Anura > Ranidae > Aquarana > Aquarana catesbeiana. Next base: position 42,589,446 of record NC_133324.1, read on the forward strand.
CCGTTATTTAAGAACTGTCAGAAGAGGAGAAGCGTCACACAGCGGGAGCCTCCCTCCATGCCATCATGAATGCGGAGCAGCCCGAGGAGGAAAAGGGAAGAAGACGCCGACACGGAGGAAGATGCCAGATGAGAACACCGGTGGAAGAACCAGAAGAACCAGAAGAAGAAGATGGAGGAAGAAACCGAAGGAAGATAGAAGATAGAAGAAAGAAGATAGAAGATAGAAGAAAGAAGAAACATTTAAATAAAGGAATTGTCAAAAACTGTCTCTTGTAATTTTTAAAATTTTTGACAGTTTTTTGTGAAATGGTAGGGGTACTCTTGTAACCCCTTACCATTTCACACAGGGGGGAGGGCCGGGATCTGGGGGTCCCCTTGTTAAAGGGGGCTTCCAGATTCCGATAAGCCCCCCGCCCGCAGACCCCCACAACCACCGGGCAAGGGTTGTGGGGATGAGGCCCTTGTCCTCATCAACATGGGGACAAGGTGTTTTGGGGGGCTACCCCAAAGCACCCTCCCAATGTTGAGGGCATGTGGCCTGGTACGGTTCAGGGGGGGCGCTCTCTTGTCCCCCCTCTTTCCCTGTGGCCTGCCAGGTTGCGTGCTCGGATAAGGGTCTGGTATGGATTTTTGGGGGGACCCCACGCCATTTTTTTAAAAATTTTGGCACGGGGTTCCCCTTAAAATCCAGACCTGAAGGGTCTGGTATAGGTTTTGAGGGGGACCCCACACCATTTTTTTTGGTAATTTTGGCTGGAGTACCCCTTAATATCCATACCAGACCTGAAGGGCCTGGTATGGAATTTAGGGGGACCCCCACGTCATTTTTTTTGTTAATTTTGATCGGGGTTCCCCTGTGGGGAATTCCCATGCCGTTTTTATCAATGAACTTTTATGTGTATTGTCCGACCGACAATTCATTAATAGCTGCGAGTAGTTTAAATGACTTTTTTTCCTTTGAAATGTCATTTTGCTGTCAGACTGTTCTAAACACGGGAAACATGCGCCCCTTTACAGGCATACTATAGACACCCCCCAGGTACAAAATTTAAAGGAATATTACACTTTAATTGTTTCACTTTAAGCATTATTAAAATCACTGCTCCCCAAAAAATGGGCATTTTTTAAACTTTTTTTTGCATTGATCCATGTCCCTTGGGGCAGGACCCAGGTCCCCAAACACTTTTTATGACAATACCATGCATATAAGCCTTTAAAATTAGCACTTTTGATTTCTCCCATAGACTTTTAAAGGGTGTTCCGCGGCTTTCAAATTTGTTGCGAACACCCCAAATTGTTCGCTGTTCAGCGAACTGGCAAACAGCCGATGTTCAAGTCGAACATGAGTTTGACTCGAACTCGAAGCTCATCCCACTGGTGACCCCACAATAGGGATAAAACTTTTTCGCAGAAGAGAGTTTAACAAGACTCGTGGCCACTAATTAAAATTAGAAGAAAAGAGGTTCAACCTTAAACTACATAGAGGGTTCTTTACTGTAAGAGTGGCAAGGATGTGGAACTCCCATCCACAGGTGGTGGTCTCAGTGGGGGGCATTGATAGTTTCAAGAAACTATTAGATAAGCACCTGAACGACCGAAACATACAGGGATATACAATGTAATACTGAATTATAATCACACACATAGGTTGGACTTGATGGACTTGTGTCTTTTTTCAACCTCACCTACTATGTAACTATGTAACTATATACATGGGCAGGGCATAGGCGGCGGAGTCAGGGGCAGAGCCAGGGGGGCGGCAAAGTTAGGTTTTGCCTAGGGTGTCAAAAATCCTTGCACCAGCCCTGAATACAGCCTACAAGGAATGCCCACTCAGTCAGTCTGACATACACTCATGAGGGCATTCTGATATTTGCATAACTCCTCCCAAGATCCAGACCACTGCTTGCATCAGGACTGAAGGCTCTTGAGAAGAGTACTGAGGCTGGGTGCTGTGATAATTTAGGGAAGCTATGTCCAACGTTACATTGGGTGGCACAGTTACCCACTGATGACACCAATGAGTCTAAAATAAGGTATATGTAATATAAACAGAAAGGTTTTATTAGAAAAAAAAAAAGCATGTTGATAAAGGGAGATGGAGAAACAAGGGAAAGCAACATATAAAAAGTTTAAACTTCAGCTTTAACTTGTTTGAGGTTCTTATATCCTCCAGTTGCATAAATATGTGAAACAAATAAAAAATCCATATAAGACGGCAGACAGAATTACCTTCTTTGATTAAATTGGTGAATTTCCTTTCCACTACAAAATAGTAAATTGGGTGAAATTTTCCTGCCACATTAGAACAAGTGATACTGATGTTGGTTTGTACACACCATGGGCTAAAGAGGAACTTCACATCAAGCCCAACAATATAACATGGAATGAAGACAATAATACGGTGAGGAGGAGCACATGTGGCACTCACTTTTCATGACATTGGCTGCCCATTGTACAGTTTTAACAACAGATGTATAACAATTATAGTCAAGCAATGCCATTTCATGAACTTTATTGCTTCAAATATTATATTATCTCAATCTGCCCTCCACATATAAGTATAAATAATGCAGAAATTGAACAAGAAAGTAAAATACTTTTAGGGATCATTTCTTACTCATACTCATGGACTATGGAGTTCTCCATGGGGAACTACTTCTGCCCCCCCAGGTTAAAACGATTTAAAGGGTATTTTTAAAAAGAGTGAACTTCTCTTAGTTCCTCCAGTTTGCTCTTTTAAATATATAATCAAAGGTATTTTGTCAAGCCTGTTCAAAATAAAAAATTTTAAAAAATGGGCAAGGCTGACACCATTCAGTTTATAAAAATAAAATGTACTGCACTTTAAGTGCATGTAAACCTAAAATCTATTTTTTTCAGTATGTTAGACTTCATGTCCTGCTGTATTCAGTTTTCTTAAGCAATTCATTTTTTGTGAATACTTTTTCATTTCTAACTTGAGATCACGCCAGGAGCAGCATTTCCCATAGCAGACTGGCAATGCTAAGCAACTGCCTACTAAAAATTAGCAGCAGCAGTGTAAATCTGCCATAAGTACTCCTCCATAGAGTTGTGCTAAAGAACCCCTGTTTTGGTTCACACCAGAACTCCCAAACATGGAAAAAGTTCAGACCCGAACTTCGAGCCCTATTAACCTATTAAAGACCGCCCACCACTGCAGCAGGGTGACTGTATTGCATGAAACAACGTACCTGTACGTCGTTTCATGCAATAGACACTGTGGGCGCATTGCCACCATTACCAGTAAAAACAATTAAAAAAGTCCATAAATCCCCTATTTTGTAGAGGCTATAACTTTTGCACAAACCAATCAATATACACTTATTGCGATTTTGTTTACCAAAAAACACGTAGAAGAATACATATTGGCCTAAACTGATGAACATTTCTTTAAATTTTTTTTTGGATATGTATTATACTGTAGCAGAAAGTAATTGGTTTTTATTTTCAAAATTTTTGGTCTTTTTTTGTTTATAGCGCAAAAAATAAAAACTGCAGAGGTGATCGAATATCACCAAAAGAAAGCTCTATTTGTGGGAAAAAAAACATCAATTTTGTTTGGGTACAACATTGCATGACCGCGCAATTGACAGTTAAAGCGATGCAGTGCCGTATCTCAAAAAATGGCCCGGTCATTAAAAGGGTAAATCCTTCCGGGGCTGAAGTGGTTAAAGTCTATGGCACCCGAACTTGAAAAATCAAAGGTCCCCATTTTGAAGGCTTATATACATTATTGGACATAAAAAAGGGCATGGGGGCCCGGGTACTGCCCTGGGGGGCACATATCAAAGCAATTTTTTTAAAGGATCAGTCTCCATGCCCAGGCCAATGATTTCTGGCCTGTACCTGGTGATTGGTTCTGGAGAATGAGAGACTGTCCTCTGCCTGTAAGTGTAAACACAGGCAGAGGAATTTGTGTCATCTTCCCTTTTCGGCTCCAGAGAGGACATCTAACCGTGAGTTGCACAACACTGCACTAACACCAGTACATGTAGGCACACTTGTCATCCCCGATCACCCCCTCATTGCCCCCCCCAGTTAACCCCTTCAGTCCCTGTCACTGTGTCACCAATTGCAGTTTTCAGATTTTTCACTGATCACTGCATTGGTGTCATTTGTGACACTAATAAGTGCTAGGGCAGTTAGTAGCAACCCCCGGTAGGTCTAGGGTATGCCCCTAAAAAAGCTTTAACCCCTTGATCGCCCCACAGTTAACCCTTTCACCCCCTGTCACCACCAATGTCACTAATATAGTGTATAGATCTATGTTTTGATTGCCGTATTAGTGTTGCGGGTTAGCCAGTTAGTTTGTTAGTTTCACCTTCAGCCTCTTATAGCGTCAGGGTACCCCCATATATTACTGAATAAAGGTTTTAACCAATTGATCACCCCCAGTTAACCCTTGCACCCCCTGTCACCAGTGATTACTGTATTAGTGTCACGGGTGATGCTGGTTAGTTAGTTATTTATCTATAGCATCGGGGCACCCGCCATATATTACCTAATAAAGGTTTAACCCCCTAATTACCCGGTGGGTGACATCAGTTAGTTTTTAGCATCAGTTAGGGTCAGCGTCAGCCCCAAACAGCATCAGATTAGTGCAAGTAGCGCTAATACCCATGCATGCACCATTCACATCCGTTAGTAGTTTGATGTCTGAATGGATAAATATCTTTGATCTGATCAGAACTATATTACCATCCCCAATATTTTATTGTTTCCAAAAATGCAGCGTTAGCGGGATCAGCCCAGATACCTGCTGGCACCAGCGTTTAGACCCTCCGCCCAGCCCAGACCAGCCCACCCAAGTGCAGTATCAGTTGATCACTGTCACTTACAAAACACATAACACATAACTCCAGCGTTCGCAGAGTCAGGCCTGATCCCTGCGAATGGCAACAGTTTTTGGTAGCGATTGAAGCAGGCTCTGACAATCAGGTGCTCTTTTTGCCTGTGAGTCACACTAGTCGTACCAGTAAATTTAGAGGCCACAATATCCAATCGAAGGTACACTAGTGAAGAGGCCTACACATTTCTGAGCATGACAGATGAGAGCGAAGAGGAAGTCACCCATCTGTCAAAAACAAGGGTCAGAATACGAACCAGTAGAGAGCAGCAGCACCCTGACAGATAGCTCTGATGACAGAGTAGTGGTTCCTGCTAGGGGTGACCCGAACACCCCCCGGTTCGGTTCGTACCAGAACCTGCGAACGGATCGAAAGTTCGCGCGAACTTTAGAACCCCATTAAAGTCTATGGGATTCGAACGTTCAAAATCAAAACTGCTAATTTTAAAGGCTAATATGCAAGTTATTGTCCTAAAAAGGGTTTGGGGACCCGGGTCCTGCCCCAGGGGACATGTATCAATGCAAAAAAAGTTTCAAAAACGGCCGTTTTTTCTGGGAGCAGTGATTTTAATGATGCTTAAAGTGAAAAAAAAGTGAAATATTCATTTAAATATCGTACCTGGGGGGGGTGTCTATAGTATGCCTGTAAAGTGGTGTGCGTTTTCCGTGCTTAATACAGTCCCTGCACAAAATGACATTTTTAAAGGAATAAAAGTAATTTAAAACTGCTTTCGGCTTTAATATAATGTCGGGTCCCGGCAATATGGATGAAAATCAGTGAGACAAACGGCATGGGTACTCCCCCCCCAGTCCATTACCAGGCCCTTTGGGTATTGTATGGATATTAAGGGGAACCCAAATTTAAAAAAGGAAAGGCGTGGGGCCCCCAGGCCCTATATACTATGAACAGCAGTATACAGGCGGTGCAAACAAGACAGGGACTGTAGGTTTGTTGTTAAGTAGAATCTGTTTGTAATTTTGAACTGGTACATTTTTAAAGTGTAGCTCCAGCCAAAAAATCTATTTGTAAGCTTTTTGGAAACCATAGGGAAGAGTTATCACCCCTGTAACATTTGTTTTGCTGTCTGTGTACCTCTTCAGAAGATTTCAACTCACTTTCTGTCGCAATGACAAATGTTTTTTGAAAATTTGGGGTTTTTAGTGAAACAAGGATTGGTGATAAAGCATCAGTGAAGAGGAGGCACGTTTTTCCCATATTAACTCTTACAGGAGAGAATTTCCCTTCCTAGGGGTAGATTTCATCTCACTTGTTGTCTCCTTCCGTTTGCAAGTAGGAGTAAGTTGGATGTTTGAAAGTAGGATCCTGCCCTATATACTCTGCAGAAATTGGGGCCTTAGATGTTGGTGTTGCCACAATACTGTAAGCCCTCACAGTTACTCTTGGTGGGCACAGGAACGGGCCGTGCTGTGAAATATTAGATCAAGAATTGTAATTACATGTCCCTGTTGAACAGGGGCAGAAAAATTGGGCCTTCGGCACTGGTGCCACAACACTGCAACCCCTCACAGATGCTATACTTGGAGCGCAGGAATGAGCCCTTCTGCAAAGTATTGCATCAAAGATTGTAATTTTATGCCCCTGTTAAACAGGGGCTGAAAAATTGGGCCTTGGGCACTGGTGCTGGTGCCACAACACTGCAACCCCTCACAGATACTCTAGTTGGAGCACAGGAATGAGCCCTGCTGCAAAGTATTGCATCAAAAACTGTAATTACACGCCCCTGTTAAAAAGGAGCAGAAAAATTGGGCCTTGGCCACTGGTGGCGGTGCCCAGAACCAAAAATGTTCTTACAAGCTATCAGCATGAAAATTGGGAAGGAAGAGGATTGTCACTCAGCATAACAGGATAGTCACTCAGCATCAGCATAGGCAGTCTAGAAGGGATCTCACATTAAAAAAAATCAATAGGTTACATCAGCATCAGGTGCATGGTAGCTGGTGATCCAAGACTGATTCATTTTTATGAAGGTCAGCCGATCAATCGATTCGGTGGACAGGCACACCCTGTGATCGGTTACAAAGCCTCCAGCAGCACTGAATGTGCGTTCCGAAAGAACGCTGGATGCAGGACAGGCCAGTAGCTCAATTGCATACTGTGCAAGCTCTGGCCAGTGATCAGTCCTTAAGACCCAGTAACCCAGAGGATTTTCGGTGGTAAAGGTGTCCAAGTCAGATCTTGTCCCTAGGTATTCCTGCACCATGTGAATCAGATGCTGGCGATGGTTGCTGGAACCGATCAGACCTTGGGGCTGCTGACTAAAAAATTGTCTGAACGCATCAGTCAGACAGCCACCTTCTCCACCACTCCTTCTGTGACTGACGAAGCCTCAGCAACACGTTGTCCAGGAGGACCAGGAAATTGTAACCTCCCAGGCTCTGGAAATGCATTGCACAAACCTTTCTGCAAGACCTCCCGAAGATGTTTCATCCTCTGCTCCCTCTGCGATGGCAAGATAAGGTCCGCAACCTTACCCTTGTAATTTGGATCAAGGAGGGTTGCCAGCCAGTAATCATCCCTCCCCTTGATACCACGAATACAAGGATCCTTCCGCAGGCTTTGCAGGATCAGGGAGGCAATGCAGCGTAGGTTTGCTGAGGCATTCAGTCCAGAGTCCTCTGGGTCACTAAGGACGACATGATCCGCAGCCACCTCCTCCCAGCCACGTACAAGTCCATGGGTTTCTTCGGACTGTAAATGATCCCTTGAAGACTGCTGCTGATACTGAGTGCCAGGCTCCACCTCCATGCTGACACAATCCTCCTCCTCCTCCTCCTCTTCCTGTGTGATCAGCAGGCATGCAGGAACACTGTCTGGATAAAGGGGGCCTTGAGAGGTAAGGAAGTCCTCCTCTTCCTCCCTCTGTTCTGCCTCAAGTGCCCTGTCCATTATTCCACGCAGCGTGTGCTTCAATAGGTGGACAAGAGGGACAGTGTCACTGATGCATGCACTGTCACTGCTCACCATCCTCGTGGCCTCCTCAAATGGTGACAGCACAGTGCATGCATCCCTGATCATAGCCCACTGGTGTGGGGAAAAAAAAACAAGGTCCCCTGACCCTGTCCTGGTGCCATAGTCGCATACTGTAGGTACTCATTGATGGTCCTCTGCTGTGTGTGTAGCCGCTGCAGCATGGCCAACATTGAGTTCCACCTGGTGGGCATGTCACAGCTTAGGCAGTTCTTGGGCAGGTTAGCCAGCCAAGCACTGGCATTATATGACCTGCGGAAATGCAAACAGACTTTCCTGGCCTGCCTCAGGGCATCTGTAAGCCCAAGGTACCTGCCCAAAAACCACTGCACCACCAAGTTAAGGACGTGAGCCAAACAGGGCACATGAGGAGGTTGGTGCCATTGTCACAAACCACCATACCTGGCTTAAGCTGGCATGGCATCAACCACCTCTGAAACTGCCCCTGCAGAGCTGACAGAATCTCTGCCCCAGTGTGGCTCCTGTCCCCCAAGTACACCAGCTCAAGCACCGCATGGCATCTTTTGGCCTGCGTACTTGCGTAGCTCCTTGAACGCCTACGGAGCGCCACTGGTTCAGAGGACAAATCAACACAGGAAGAGGCCATGGAGGAAGAAGAAGTGCACGGGGTGGAGGAGAGAGTTGTGGCAGAATCACCACTAGTAGAATTTTGGAGGCATGGTGGTGGAACAACCTCCAACATTACTGCATCCTGTCCTGCATCCTTCCCAGCTGCCAGAAGAGTCACCCAGTGCACGGTGAAAGATAGGTAAGGTCCCTGTCCATGCCTGCTGGACCATGAGTCAGCGGTAATATGCACCTTACCGCTGACCGCCCTGTCCAGCGAGGCCAAGACATTGCCTTCCACATGCCGGTAGAGAGCCGGAATCACCTTCCATGAGAAAAAGTGGCATTTGGAACCTGCCACTGAGGAACCGTACATTCCACAAACTTACGGAGTCTACCAACTGAAAAGGCAGCAGTTGAAGTGCTAGCAATTTAGCCAAGCTAGCATTCAACCGCTGGGCATGTGGATGGCTGGGAGTGAACTTCTTTTGGTGGTGCAGCAGCTGGGGCAGGGAAATTTGCCTGGTACAATCTGACGTCGATGTACCGATAGCAGATTGCCCCCAAGTACTTGGCTGTGACACACCTAATTCTACACCTCCATTCCTCTCAGTGCAGGTTTCAGAGAGGACTGAAGGTATAGTGGGGTTGGAGATCCCAGCTGATGAGGAGCAAGGAGAGGTCCGCTATGTTCTTTGGTGTGGGTCTTTTAGATACGCTTGCCAATGAGCTGCATGGCGGGTCGACATATGTCTGGTCAAGCATGTGGTGCCCAAGCGGGTGATGTTTTGCCTACACGAGATACACTTGAGACATATGTTGCAAATAGCAGTGGTGTGATCTGATGCACTTGTCTCAAAAAAGGCCCACACCAAAAAACTTTTCGAATAACATGCAAAGATAGCAGTGCCCTGCACATGCGGAGCTCTGAGGTGTGAGGCAGTCAGTGTGCTGCCCTTAAGCTGGCCCCTGGAGGGCATCCTGCCTCGTTGCAGATGTGCCTCCTCCTCCTCCTCTCTCCTATCAGGCACCCACGTGGAGTCAGTGACCTCATCATCCCCTCCCTCCTCATCACTGGAGCAAAGCTGGCAGTATGCTGCAGCTAGGGGAACATGACTGCCAGATTGCTGTCCTTCTTGGGCACCCCCTCTCTTACTGCCTTCCTCAAGCTGGGTACCATCATCGGAGCCTTCAAAATGCTGGGCATCCTCCTGTACCCAACACTGTGGTCAAACAGTTCGGGGGACTCCTCAGGAGGACATGGTGAGGCTAGAGAAGGAGTGACTGATGCCATTGAGCCGAGGGAAGAGGCCGCGTTGGCAACTGCTTTGCCAGACAAAGTACCCTGAGCCTGGGTGAGAGAGGATGAGGAGGATGAGGATGGCTTGGTTATCCACTCTACCAAGTCTTCCACATGTTGCGGCTCAACATGGCCAGCTGCTGAAAAAAAGGACAAGCGTGTCCCATAGCCACGTGCTGATGAGGATGCACTGTCTCCACGACCAGCACTGTTGTCTCTAGACACAGAGCCTGCTTGCCCTCTTTTATTGGCTTGTGACTGTCTGCCTCTCCTTGTTGGCCTTCCAGACATACTAATGGCCTGCAGTGAGATGTAGCTGCACAAAGGTGGGCTGTATATATATACTGATACTGCAGCTAGCAGAATCAACTGCCTGCCTGTAGTATTATTAGTATGAGAACACCAGCAATTGTCTTCAGGTAGCTTTAGGTGCATACTGTGCAGAGGACACAGTACACTAACTGTAAATACTGTAGCTGCCTGCCTGTGGTTTTAATAGGATCAGAACAACAGCAATTGTCTTCAGGTAGCTTTAGGTGCACACTGTGCAGAGGACACAGTACACTAACTGTAAATACTGCAGCTGCCTGCCTGTGGTACTAATAGGATCAGAAGAACACCACCAATTTTCTTCAGGTATCTTTAGGAGCACACTGTGCAGAGGACGCACTACACTAACTGTAAATACTGCAGCTGCTTGCCTGTGGTACTAATAGGATCAGAACAACAGCAATTGTCTTCAGGTAGCTTTAGGTGCACACTGTGCAGAGGACACAGTACACTAACTGTAAATACTGCAGCTGCCTGCCTGTGGTATTAATAGGATCAGAACAACAGCAATTGTCTTCAGGTAGCTTTAAGTGCACACTGTGCAGAGGACGCACTACACTAACCGTAAATACTGTAGCTGCCTGCCTGTGGTACTAATAGGATCAGAAGAACACCAGCAATTTTCTTCAGGTAGCTGTAAATACTGTAAAAACACCTGCCTGCCTGTCAGTAGGAAGAGAATAACAGGAACGGATCTAGCTAAACTGAATACAATGTATATAAAAATATATACAACACCTAGGATGCATATATACACACACATCTAACTTAAATCAAATGACACTGTCTCTCTGTCTATCTCTCCGCTGATGCAATGCACTACACAAGGCTGCCACGCAGGCAGCCTTATATAGTGTGGGGCGTTTACTAAACCCCCTGAGCCATAATTGGCCAAAGCCACCCTGGCTTTGCCAATTATGGCTCTCTGTACAGACGGCGCTGTGATTGGCCAAGCATGCGGGTCATAGTGCATGCTTGGCCAATCATCAGCCAGTAATGCACTGCAGTGCCGCAGTGAATTATGGGCCATGACGTGCCACTCGAATTTGGTGCGAACGGCCCGTAACGTTCGCAATTCGACGAATGGTCGAACAGGCGATGTTCGAGTCGAAGCTCATCCCTAGTCCCTGCTAAGGTCAGGTGTACCTGACCCCGTTCTTCTTCTGTTGTTGAGGTGCAAGAATCACTGGACTCTCATATGGAGCAGAGAGACAATAATATTGCCGTTCATCCTTCTGGTGAACTGGCAAGTACCAGCGGCCTAGTTCACCCTAGTTGTAGTCAAACCAGCACTGCAGTATCACGTGGTGACGTGGCGAGTGCCATAAGTGCAGTTCAAGCTGGTGCGGTGGCTAGCACAAGTAGTTTCCTAAAGCCACCAAGAAGACAAACACAGGCCCATTGAGCCCATAGTGCCCTTCCTGCTGCATTTGCCCATCCTATTTGGGAGCCCACCACTTCTGCAGCGCCCGTACTTCCCCCATTCACTGGCCAACCCAGAATTCAGGTGGAAACAGTTGATTTTACGTCACTTGATTTTTATTCACTGTTTTTCATGGAGGATCTCTATAGATCTATTGTGAACCAAAGCAATTTGTATGCTGATCAATTCATCACCGCTAATCCCCAGCTGACCCTTGCCAGAGATTGGAAACCTATTACTGTGTCAGAATTTAAGACCTTTCTGAGCCTATCCCTCCTCATGTGCATAACTAAAAAGAGTGAGTTGCTGTCATATTGGTCCACTGACCCAATTCCACATATGCCCGTATTCTCTGCATCCATGACCAGGGCTTGATACGAGAGGATCTTGAGGTTTATGCAAATTTAACAATGAACTCTGTCATCCTCGGGGTGACCCTGGGTTTGATCGGCTCTACAAAATTTGGCTCCTCATAAACCACTTCAACCAACAGTTTGCAGTCTTGTTTACTCCCGATCAAGTTGTCTGTGATGATGAATCCCTGATTACGTTTTCTAGTTGCTTGTCTTTCAAACAGTATCTTCCCAGCAAGCGTGTCAGATATGGGGTCAAGGTATATAAGGTCTGTTACAAGGCAACAGGCTATACATATAAATTTATGGTTTACGAGGTGTGATATTGGGGGATGTCTAGCTCAGTGGTAGATGCATTTTCAGTGAGTTCACAGCCAACAGAAACTTTAGTTTAAGGGCGTGGTATCCCACTTTTATTGAATAGTAACAAAAATTAAAGTTCATACATGCACAGGTTGCCCACACAGGGGTTCTTCTCCCAAAAATAACAAAATGAAAATGCCAAGCCACCTGGCTCTCAAGGCTCACTCAGCCTTGGTCGCAGTACAAAGCTGCGCAGGCCATGGGTTCTTAAACCGTGGCACACCTCCCTCCTGGCTGCAGCAACGGCTCCAACACTAACCCCCCAAGCTATGCTCATATCTGCCTTATAATGAGTGTGTGCACCTGGACACAAACACACAACCTGCAGAACTTCGGGAAAGCCCGCACACAAGACTGAAGACTCCATCCCTCCCAATACTCTTTGAAGTCTTCAATTTTCTAGCCCCAATACAGACATACAAAATGCAGAGAAGACTTAAAGCATAGTTTTCCCTGCTCACCAATCTTCTGCTGGAACTTCTCAAACTGCCTCTTTGAGAGTCCTGTGTCCATTTTACACTCATTTTCACCAAGACAGGGGCTCTCAATCTCACAGAGGGAAAAGATAGTCACGTAGACCCCGAGAACTGCCCAGACTACATAGGGAGCGCTGGCAAGATTGTTTGGGGCTTGGTGTCACCCTTATTCGGAAAGGGGTACCACTTGCACATGGACAATTATTACACAAGCGTGCCACTTTTTAGTCACCTTTTTGATTGTGGAATTGGCGCATGTGGCACTGTGCGATCTAATCTTCAGGGCTTTCCCCAGTGGCTTGTAGAGTCCCGACTTAGACTGGGGAGAGAGCCTGCTTGAGATGTAATAATTTGCTCGCAGTGAAGTGGAGGGATTCACGGAATGTTTTTGTTCTGTCTTCCCTTCATGCAGATATGACAGTCCAAATTCCAATGGCTACTGGTGTTGTGGAGTAACTCCTCTGTGTCCATGAATACAACCCTAATATTGGAGGGGTGGACCTCACTGACCAGTTTATGGTGCCATACTTAATTGCCCATAGAGCCAAATGCTGGTACAAAAAAGTGTCTGTATACCTATTTCAATTGGCTCTGCTGAATTCATATGTGCTATACAAAGTGTCAGGACGAACTGGATCCTTCCTTAAATTCCAGAAAGAGGTGCTATAGGGGTGTGCTATCTATTGGGGTAGGGAGGATCCTCCCTCACTTGCGGGCTTCCTCGCCTATTTTATGAGGGATTATATACTGTTTACAGGGAGGGTACAGATAGATTGGTGGGATCCCCTTACCGGTATTTCCACCATATCTTACTTTTAGGGGTGGTTGTGTACGCTTTTTTCTGTGTTCAGCTTTGTATAGATGAATAAACTTTTTTGTAGTTTACTCTGTTTGGTGTACATTGGTTATTTAGTTTTTTATTTTTTATTTTTCCTTTATACGTAGTTTTTTATCACACCCCCTTTTATATATGTGGTGAGTAGGGATGAGCTTCGAGTTCGTGTCGAACTCATGTTCGATTCGAACATTGGCTGTTCGCAAGTTCGCCGAACAGCGAACAATTTGGGGTGTTCGCGGCAAATTCGAATGCCGCAGAACACCCTTTAAAAGTCTATGGGAGAAATCAAAAGTGCTAATTTTAAAGGCTTATATGCAAGTTATTGTCATAAAAAGTGTTTGGGGACCCGGGTCCTGCCCCAGGGGACATGGATCAATGCAAAAAAAAGTTTTAAAAACGGCCATTTTTTCAGGAGCAGTGATTTTAATAATGCTTAAAGTCAAACAATAAAAGTGTAATATCCCTTTAAATTTCGTACCTGGGGGGTGTCTATAGTATGCCTGTAAAGGGGAGCATGTTTCCCGTGTTTAGAACAGTCTGACAGCAAAATGACATTTCGAAGGAAAAAACCCATTTAAAACTACCCGCGGCTATTGCATTGCTGACAATACACATAGAAGTTCATTGATAAAAATGGCATGGGAATTCCCCACAGGGAAATTCCAAAATTCCAAACCAAAATTAAAAAAAAAAATTATGTGGGAGTCCCCCTAAATTCCATACCAGGCCCTTCAGGTCTGGTATGGATATTAAGGGGAACCCCGCGCCAAAAAAACCCCAAAAAACGGCCAGACCCTTATCCGAGCACGCAACCTGGCAGGCCGCAGGAAAAGATGGGGGGACGAGAGTGCGGCCCCCCCGAACCGTACCAGGCCACATGCCCTCAACATTGGGAGGGTGTTTTGGGGTAGCCCCCCAAAACACCTTGTCCCCATGTTGATGAGGACAAGGGCCTCATCCCCACAACCCTGGCCGGTGGTTGTGGAGGTCTGCGGGCGGGGGGCTTATCGGCATCTGGAAGCCCCCTTTAACAAGGGGACCCCCAGATCCCGGCCCCCCCCTGTGTGAAATGGTAAGGGGGTACTTACCCCTACCATTTTACTAAAAAACTGTCAAAAATGTTAAAAATGACAAGAAACAGTTTTTGACAATTCCTTTATTTAAATGCTTCTTCTTTCTTCTATCTTCCTTCATCTTCTTCTTCTTCTGGTTCTTCTGGCTCTTCTGGTTCTTCCTCCGGCGTTCTCGTCCAGCATCTCCTCCGCGGCGTCTTCTATCTTCTTCTCCTCGGGCCGCTCCGCACCCATGGCATGGGGGGAGGCTCCTGCTCTTCTCTTCATCTTCTTCTTTATCCTCTTCTCTTCTTCCTTCTTCTCTTCTTCATTTTCTTCTCCGGGCCGCTCCGCACCCATGCTGGCATGGAGGGAGGCTCCCGATGTGTGACGGCGTCTCCTCGTCTGACGGTTCTTAAATAATGGGGGCGGGGCCACCCGGTGACCCCACCCCCCTCTGACGCACGGTGACTTGACGGGACTTCCCTGTCACATCACGGGGAATGCCACAGGGAAGTCCCGTCATGTCCCGTGCGTCAGAGGGGGCGGGGTCACCGGGTGGCCCCGCCCCCCCATTATTTAAGAACCGTCAGACGAGGAGATGCCGTCACACAGCGGGAGCCTCCCTCCATGCCAGTATGGGTGCGGAGCGGCCCGAAGAAGAAAATGAAGAAGAGAAGAAGAGAAGAAGGAAGAAGAGAAGAGGATGAAGAAGAAGATGAAGAGAAGAGCGGGAGCCTCCCCTCATGCCATGGGTGTGGAGCGGCCCGAGGAGAAGAAGATAGAAGACGCCGCGGAGGAGATGCTGGACGAGAATGCCGGAGGAAGAACCAGAAATTAAAATGGAAACGAAAAAAGCATTTGGGACTTTATGGGTACAGACAAGTGTCACTTACAGTATCTCACAAAAGTGAGTACACCCCTCACATTTTTGTAAATATTTTATTATGTCTTTTCATGTGACAACACTGAAGAAATTACACTTTGCTACAATGTAAAGTAGTGAGTATACAGCTTGTATAACAGTGTAAATGTGCTGTCCCCTCAAAATAACTCAACACACAGCCATCAATGTCTAAACCGCTGGCAACAAAAGTGAGTACACCCCTAAGTGAAAATGTTCAAATTGGACCCAAAGTGTCAATATTTTTTGTGGCCACCATTATTTTCCAGCACTGCCTTAACCCTCTTGGGCATGGAGTTCACCAGAGCTTCACAGGCTGCCAATAGAGTCCTCTTCTACTCCTCCATGACAAAATTACAGAGCTGGTGGATGTTAGAGACCTTGCGCTCCTCCACCTTCCGTTTGAGGATGCCCTACAGATGCTCAATAGGGTTTAGTTCTGGACACATGCTTGGTCAGTCCATCACCTGTACCCTCAGCTTCTTTAGCAAGGCAGTGGTCATCTTGGAGGTATGTTTGGGGTCATTAACATGTTGGAATACTGCCCTGTGGCCCAGTCTTGGAAGGGAGGGAATCATGCTCTGCTTCAGTATGTCATGGTACATGTTGGCATTCATGGTTCCCTCAGTGAACTGTATCTCCCCAGTGCCGGCAGCACTCATGCAGTTGTTTTAGATTCAGAATAAAAGTTCTGAAATTATTATATCTACCCCTTTATCAAATAAAAGCATGCATGCCATTAAGAAGTGATCACGCTCTGACACTTAGTTCAGAATGAAGAACTTCTAGTTTATTTCCGTTTTTTAGTTGGTTTTTATACCCTCGCAAAAGAGTACAGTATATGCAAAACATGTTGTTATGACAATTCATAAGATTCTAACAATGTCAGCAGTTTTAGCAAATTTAGCAATAATTTCAACAAACTTAACAATTAATCAAAGCTATTATTATATGTTGACATCATGTCTGGTCTTGATGCATCTTCTGGGAGATGGATGAGGAAGCAGCAGAAAACTACAGGAAGCTACAGTCTATTGATAACTCAATGCCGTCTGGCTCCAGGCAGAAAAAGAGGAAGTAGCAAAATATCTGAAAAGTATTAAGTTTCTTAACATTCAAAGAAGTTCTGATACAGATATAAAACGTTTGGAATAGACATTTTAATATACCTCACCTAGTAACACCTGATATCATTATTATTCACATCCATTACAGTTCCCCCCTTGAAAATGTCTATTTAAGAATCTGTCCCTTACATTAGAAAAACCTACCCCCCCCCCCCGACCCATCCCCTGGAACTTTTTTTTCAACTGTATATAGAGGAGAGCAATGACTAATTCATTATCCTACTCAATACAGCTGGGAAGGGCAGTTAGGTGCTGTCTGTCCCTGTATCCTTATGGTGTTGCATCGTGAGGGGAGGTGACTGTAACGGAGTGCATTTCATAATTTTCATCTGGTATTACCTGATTCACAAAAGCGAAAAAACATTGGTTAATAACTTTCCCTACACACTTTTTAAAATGGGAGAATACAGCAATTTATGACAGCCAAGGTCACCAAAATTATCAGGGTGGTTATTCCTATCTGTGTTAGTAATCCCTGCCACCCTCCCCTAACCCAGGTGAAGTATTGATCCCAAGAGTTGGTGAGCCCTGAATTCTTTTTTAATTCTTCGGACAAATCCTCAAGTTTTCTGATGGCGAAAGTCACCTTACCATTTGGGCTAGTGTTGTCTGGGATGTAGGTACAACATGTACCTGTTTTAAGCACCATTTTACACACACCCCTCTTTTCAGCTAGGACCATATCTAAGGCCATGCGGTTTTGGAAAGTCATGTGTGACGCGGCTTCTAGTTGTTCGGCTAAACCTTGGTGACTATGGGATATTCCTCCTTCCAATGTTCACACAGGGAGTGGTGTGGTTAGTGGTTGAGTTGGTAAACAGGCTAAGGAAACATGTCTCATGTTCGGGGGGTATGTTTAGGGGTACTGTTCCCAGATGAGTCCTAGCCCCTCCACATACATAACAATTGGTCTTGTTATGTTTCCCTGCATTATACCTCATACATTCTAGCCACAAGTTGACATCTGAGAACCCAGTTTCTGCGGCCATCGTGTCCTTAAAGGTAGGGTCTGCTATGACCACCATGTCCCCTAACTTCTGTATATGGGGCCTCAGGGGGTTTGAGCTAGATGTGGATTGGGGAACTCCCCATTCAGGATTATTGAACATATCTTTCAGTTGAAAAGGCTTTCTAAAACCAGGATGCCCACCTCCCCACCATAGGCCCAAAACATAGGTCCCACTGTCTTCTGGGCTAGGATTCTCAATGGTCAGCCTGAACTCTTTGGTGTAAGGCTGATCTGTGTGTTTGTTGATTGTCATTCTATCTAAGAGTGACTTCCCATTTTTGTCTTTCCCTTTTTGGGCGTTCTCAGGTTTGTACCCCCAGTTTGTACCTCCAGTGTTCCAACCCACTGCTCCCCAAGGATCACAGTTGTCGCCCCAATAGGTGTTAGTGATGCATACATACACAGTCATGGGTCTCACTGCTTCATCCCAGGGCCAGATTTTTGTACATAGCACCTGGAATTATTTGTTCATAAGAGGATATAAAAGTAGCAACATGTGTATTTATATACACATGTATACTCAGGGTCTATACTCAGACCCTTTCGGATTAACTCTTTAAGATCTGAAATAAATTAATATGTATCTTTGTTCAGCACACTAAAACCCAAATCAGTAAACTTCTTGTGCTATTTCTCAACAGATTCGCCTTTCCTCGTGTGATCTCCTATACACATATAGGCGTCAGACGTTTCAGAGTGCATACAGAATAAATGTTTTCTTTTCTCTTTTTTTTTTTTTAAATACTCAGATGTGAATGAGCCTCGAATCTAGATACAGATTTGAGTGAGGAAAACACCTCCTCTTTCGCTTTTCTCCTGGCATAACGCCCAGAGCATAAACTTCCTCTTATAATACTGTTAAATATATTCTCAATTGAATTTGAACATTTTAAACTTCATTTTAAAACCAGTTATTGCTAATACAATTACATAACTACAATTTGGATAAATATAGCACATTTGCTACATTCACTGTTTTTAGAGAAACTCCTTAAAGTCAGACTCTCAGACTCTCGGTGATGAAGGGAAAGGACCGTATTGGGGTTGTTGTCTTTGGTGGTGTGAGGGTCCAGGAACCCATTCAAAGGGGATTCAGGGAAGGTACTGGGTAATGGTTGCTGGATTACAAGGGGTGTAAGAGGGGCTGTAAACATATGTCACCGTATAGGCGGTCAAATGGGACGTTGGACAATGGCACAAAGGAACCCATTCCCCCAGCTTATGAGTCATACATGGGGATGGATCCAATGCAGGGTGTGCCTTACAATGTAACAGTCTGTCGTTTTGGGATTGTACCTGTTCCAGCATGCCTGCCAGCTTGGTGCATCCTGGCAGGACCGGCGTGACCCTGGTTGGGACTTAAAGAGGAGGAACCGGGTTGGGGCTAAGATTGGGTCCCCTAGTCTATTAGCGTTAGGTCGGGTAGAGTCTGAGTCCTTAGTCCTAGGTCTATTAGGGCAGGAGGGCCAAGGGGGGGACCTCCTGAGGCTTGAATGTCTGTGTTTCCCCCCTTGGGAGCTGTCCGAGTCTTTCCCAGAATGTACACTTGTCACTACTGGGGTAGTTTGGGCTCTGTAATACGATACCAAGGACTGGTCTATCACCCGATGTATGTGGGTAGGTTCCGGTGGGGGCAGTGGTACAGTTTGGTTTGGGCGTGTGTGACAACAACCACCTGAGCCGTATAAAGACAAGTGCACATTGTCTATTATTAAGCACGTTGGGGGAGGTGTCACAGGCTCCTCTGTCACATGTAGCAGGGGGGCAGTAACGTTTTGGGAGTGTGTACTTCCTGGGGTCCAGACACCATCAAAGGGTGGTGGCTGGCTGTCTGTCTTAGCTTTTGACCCCTTTTCTGGCTTCTTGTACACATAATAATACAACCATTCTGACATATTTAATGTTCTATCCATCCTTCTTCATGAATGGCTTTGGCAACTTTAAACCAAGCGTCTGCTGTTTGCAGCAGCCCATGGCCCCATAACAAACCCCTTTCCCTTCTTAAAAGAGTACACCATTCATTCGGCTCTAGCCGACCACCCAAATGCCTAGTGACTCCACACACTTTTGCCAATCTTCCTTGATAGCATCTTCTCCTTCTCGCTCTAATACCAGATCACAAGCCAAACTACCCTCTTTAGGTCTCTCTAACTTCTGCCCTATCGTTAGCTATTGGGAAGTTTATATGTCCAGGCTCAGGTTTTGTATGGCAGTTTTATGAAGCTGTCCTGGACTTGAAGGTCCGACAATCCTCTGACTACCACCTGTCCTCTTTCGGACCACCTTCCAATATATAACACTATCTTGCTACGTTCTGTCTTGATGACTGTGATATTTATGTGTGTCTGCTCAGGATTTTAACGGGTCATGAGGCTGTCCTGACTCAAGGGTCTGACAATCCTCTGTCACCTGGTACTGGTTCAGACCATGTCACAGTCTCAAGTTAACGAGGACAAAAGACAAAATGGATAGAGAAAGAGAGAGAGAGAAAAGAACGTCTACAGTGTTCGACTGCCGTGCAAGTCTCCTTACACGCGTCTTCCCAAAACATAGACCAGTCACAGCCCTGTCCACAGGTAAGGGAGCGGGCGGGTAATACGTGACTACTTATTACCCTCAACAAGACAATTAACAAACAGATAAGGAGTACAGTAATTAATAATCAATGCACCACTTTAAATCTCATTTACATGTTCCAACTCAATACCCAAACTTCTCACTCTGTCTCTCTCCCCTTCTTCTAACCCTTCCGGTTGTTCAGGTTGCAAGGGAATAAATAAAATAAAAAGAGTATATCATTATAAATGTCCATGCTAGTGAACAAATAAGTTGATATACAAAAAATAGAGAAAGAGCCAACACCAACAGAGGACCAGCTGACATCCCCATAAAAATGAATGAAGCTGCCATACAAAACCTATAAACCTTCAAACGCAAGATCACTTACCCTGGGAGAAAGACAGACTTAACACCAGGTGGCCGGTACCTTGGCAAACTGCACTGTGGCCAAACAGTGGTCCACAGTGGACTAAATAGTCCAGACCATTGGGTTGGCCCCACCCACACAGCATCCTCATGGTGGAAAACCACCAATAGGCTTGCATAAAGAAGGGGGAGGCATGATTGCTCATCCCCATAAAATGCGGCCAGCTGGTAACTGATATCCCCTAATAGTGATACAGCTGAATCAGCTATATCACCAGCATAAATGCTGCCAGTCATGACACAACCATCCAGTGCGCGGCTGCTCTGGCGTGTCGGCGTCACGTCCGTGGGCTAGGTGACGCCGCCTTTTGCAGCAAACACACAATGGTGCATGCGTGGCAACATCCACTCGCTGATGTTACGCTGGAATGTGGACACAGACATGGTGACGTCAAGTCCGCGGAATGGAAAATACGGCACTGGGGGAAAAAAGAGATAGGAGGACACCAAACCCACCGGTCTCCAAATGTCTGGGCGGAAGGAGACCTATGGTATCGAGACCCCTCCATGCAACACCTCCCACCGCTCAAAAGAGAGAGATACTCCTCATGGGCGTATATGCGCAAGGTGTACAAGAAGGGGTCTGGAAAACCAGGAAGGATTACTGCTACCGGGGAAAAAGAAGAAAACGGGGAAAAGGGGGCAAAGCACCTGATGACAAAAGAAAAAAGAAAAACTGATAATAAAAAAGGGAAAATCTCAGATATAGTTATAAATATTTATTTCAGGTACTTATATAGCGCCGTCAATTTTACGCAGTGCTTTACATATACATTGTACATTCACATCAGTCCCTACCCTCAAGGAGCTTACACTCTAAGGTCCCTAACTCACATTCATACATACCAGGGACAATTTAGACAGGATCCAATTAACCGCTTCAGCCCCGGAAGATTTTACCCCCTTCCCGACCAGAGCACTTTTTGCGATTCGGCACTGCGTCGTTCTAACTGACAATTGCGCGGTCGTGTGACGTGGCTCCCAAACAAAATTGATGTCCTTTTTCCCCCACAAATAGAGCTTTCTTTTGGTGGTATTTGATCACCTCTGCGATTTTTTTATTTTTTGCGCTATAAACAAAATAAGAGCGACAATTTTGAAAAAAACACATTATTTTTTACATTTTGCTATAATAAATATCCCCCAAAAATATATAAAAAAAACATTTTTAGGCCGATCCGTATTCTTCTACATATTTTTGGTAAAAAAAAAAATCGCAATAAGCGTTTATTGATTGGTTTGTGCAAAAGTTATAGCGTTTACAAAATAGGGGATAGTTTTATGGCATTTTTATTTTATTTATTTTATTTTATTTATTTTATTTTATTAATAATTTTTTTTTTTTTTTTTACTAGTAATGGCGGCGATCAGCGTTTTTTTTTTTTTTTTTTGCCGTGACTGCGACATTATGGCGGACACATCGGACATTTTTGACACATTTTTATTGGTCGTATTGAGACCGCAATATGTGAGTTTGCACTTTACCTATTATCAACACTTTTTAGTCAAAATAAATAAACAAACATTTTATATATATACATGTTGCGCTATAATTAATTTTTAACTTTTATGGGACATCATTATCACTATGGAAATATGAGGAATAGGAAAATAATGTTGAATCCACGCAATGGGGGTAGGTAAAAAAGTGGTTCAGAACTGCTGCCTCCACAAATGCAATCGCCACAGATCCGGGATTGCCAGGAACTGCTGCACAGTGGCATAGACTGTGACTGCGCAATACCCCTGCAGGGGTTAAAGTATCCGGTGAGTGTTTGCACAGTAAGAGCACGAATATCAAGCACTGTCACTAATGAACACTGCAATAAGAAGATTGCATTGAATAATATTGTTTACCAAGAGGAATAAGCTTTCAAGCATAACTATCACCTGTGCACTATAATTAAGACTATTCAAAGCAACATTGTTATTTTGCGCACAAGTCACTTTACCATCGACTGGATCCCTCCCCCCCCCCTTTCCCTTCCATTTCCCTCCCCCCCCCCCCTTCCTTTTTCCTTCCCACTCACCTTAGCACTTCAAATCAATGCACGGTATGAATACATGGGCATATTTTGATATAACAGCACCACATGGTAAACAGTGAGTTGCATAGGATCAGCCACTGTCTGAAGCAAATTACATACACATCATTTTCTATTTTTATGCAAAATCACTTTTGATTGTTACTCCTTTTTTGGGATAAAGTTTTTCAAGAATTTTTTTATCAACCAACATTTTCAGGCTTTCACTCACCTATCAGAGGTGACTTTAATATGTTATCACAGTGTCATAACACTTTGCCATAAAACCAGAAATATGAGGAATACCTAGCGGATTATTTAGCTGGAGCTAAGCCAGAACAGTGGAGTGGTTATCCCAGATGAACCAAAGGCTAATCTCTGTATAAGTTCTGGTGAGTGCCCATTTTATAAGGTGGTGGTGGCACATGAATTGTTGAAAAAATTCAGCACAAAGCAAGCATAACGAATGGAAATGAACTTTGGAAATAATATATATTTATGTTGATACTTGGCACAATATTGGCAATTTGCACTTTATAGTGGTTTTGAAATAATATTGATGTTTAATGAATGATAATTTGGCACTTTAAACCGTGAGGTTGAGGTATAGGGTTTTTCATATTAAAGTTGTGGTAATATATCATTGTTAAATGTTTGAATCAGCGCAGTTACCCTTTTCTTTTAAACACATATGTCAGTACAGGGGGTCCCCGGGTTACGAACAGGATAGGGACTGTAGGTTTGTTCTTAAGTCGAATTTGTTTGTAAGTCGGAACAGTACCTTTTTTAAGTGCAAATCTAGTCTCAGAGACAGGATGTAAACCCAAATCAACAGAGAAAGGCAACCGGATGGCAGGGGCGGCCTGGTTAGTTCAAATATGTTTTGTTTCTTTATTTTTTTACTTTTTAATCACTTTTTTTTATTTGTATTTATTTGTAGCTTGTCGTTTACTTTTTTTTATTTTTGTATAATTTTCTTATTTTTAATATTATTTTTCTTATTCTTTACTTTTTTTAATTATTTTTTTTATTTTATTAATTTAATTATTACTGTATTTCTTATTTTTATTTTTTTTATCAATTTTTTTTTCACTTAACTTTATTGCTATCACACAGGAGGAAACAATTCCCTGTGTGATAGCAATTGGAGGTGACAGGTTCTCTTTATTGACCCTGTCACCTCCAAAACAGGAGTCCAGGAGGGCAGCAGAGCACAGCTCTCCCCTTTCACTATTTTCACTGTATGGCACAGCAAGGAGATGGATGGTGAAAGCAGCCATCAGAGGCCAGGCAGGCCGGCCGGCCGGGCGGCCGGCCGCGGTGCACCCTCGCGGGGCAGTGGCGTAGGAAAGACCGGGGATCCAGGAGGCTTCGTAGGCCGCACAAGGCCTCGGCCATGACGGGCAGTTTTAGCGGCCTGGCAGGCCACCGGACCATACCAGGCCTGTGGATGGGCAGGCAGGCGGTCAAAGGGGACCTGCAGCCAAGCCAGGAACGGAGGAAAGGCTCAGGAGAGGAAGATTCGGCCAGCAGTGACGTCATTCGGGCCCCGTTCGTAAGTAGGGGTTGTTCGCAACTCGGATGTTCGTAAGTCGGGGACCCCCTGTATTACCTTGTATATCCCTGTATGTTGTGGTCGTTCAGGTGATTATCTAATAGTTACTTGAAACTATTGATTCTCCCCGGTGAGCCTGTGGAAGGGAATTCCACATCCTTGCCGCTCTTATGCCCCGTACACACGATCGGATTTTCCGATGGAAAATGTGTGATAGGACCTTGTTGTCAGAAATTCCGAACGTGTGTAGGCTCCATCACACATTTTCCATCGGATTTTCCGACACACAAAGTTTGAGAGCAGGCTATAAAATTTTCCGAAAATAAAATCCGTTGTCGGAAATTCCGATCGTGTGTACACAAATCCGACGGACAAAGTGCCACGTATGCTCAGAATAAATAAAGAGATGAAAGCTATTGGCTACTGCCCTGTTTATAGTCCCGACGTACGTGTTTTACGTCACCGCGTTCAGAATGATTGGATTTTCCGACAACTTTGTGTGACCGTGTGTATGCAAGACAAGTTTGAGCCAACATCCGTCGGAAAAAATCCTAGGATTTAGTTGTCGGAATGTCCGATCCGTACCGTGTGTATAGGGCATTACAGTAAAGAACCCTCTACGTAGTTTAAGCTTAAACCTCTTTTCTTCTAATTTTAATGAGTGGCCCTGTGTCTTGTTAAACTTCCTTCCGTGAAAATGTTTTATCCCTATTGTAGGGTCACTCACCAGTATGGTATTTGTAAATTGAAATTATATCCCCTCTCAAGCGTCTCTTCTCCAGAGAGAATAAGTTCAGTGCTCGCAACCTTTCCTCATAACTAATATCCTCCAGACCCTTTATTAGCTTTGTTGCCCTTCTTTGTATTTGCTCCATTTCCAGTACATCCTTCCTGAGGACTAGTGCCCATAACTGGACAGCATACTCTAGGTGCGGCTGGACCAGAGTCTTGTAGAGCAGGAGAATTATCATTTTATCTCTGGAATTAATCCCCTTTTTAATGCATGCCAATATTCTGTTTGCTTGTATTGCATGCCATTGCTGAGCCTATCTACTAGGACCCCCAGGTCCTTTTCCATCCTAGATTCCCCCAGAGGTTCTCCCCCCAGTGTGTAGATTGCATTCATATTTTTGCCACCCAAATGCATTTTCCTGGACCTCCCCATGTCAGCCTACTATGGGTCGGATCCGCCCCCTCTGACCCCTCCAGGACCACCTCTTTTCTAGCCCATAAAATGGCGGTTGTCTGCCCACACCAGTGTTCTTTTTTCGTCCTCGCTCCGGACGCCTTTTAAAGTTTATATTTATTTATTTTTCTCTTCTCCATCCATCTATCCATCCATCCTGTCGGGTTCAGCCTCTCCCGATTCAGAAGACCCCCCGCATATAGGCTGTAAATCTCCTGAGGAGGTGGGTTCCCGTGGTGCTGGGATTGTATGGTACAGTATAAATGACTGTGTATTACTGGCAAAGGTCACTGGCAGTATAAATGACTGTATATACCTTCGTTAGGCAGGTGCTGACACTCTCTCCTTTCATGTTTTTGTGTGTTCAGGCAGTGGTTTGGCTCGCTGGGACTTGTAGTTCACAGCCTCCAAATGTACTCCTTTCAGGAAGCTCAGAGTTGAGCAGGTGAGGTCAGAGGTAGCTTCCTCTTTGGGTTACCTAGCAAACACCAGAATGCTCACTGCTGATTTGGGGCAGCCTCTGTCCTCTAGGCTGATCTCAGCCTCCAGCTGGTCAATCTGCTACTCTGCTCTGCTCTGGTAAGCCTCCTTCCATGTTTCTCATTACTTTCTGCTGTGTTACTTGTCCGTCAGAGTATTTTTATTATCCTGTACCTTCTAGGACTGGGGAATTTTGCCTGCCTGCCTAGCTGCCTTAAGCACTGAAGATTTGGATGGAGAAGTTTATTTTAATTGTATTTATTTTTGTTTTGAAGAAAAAAAAAAAAAAAGTTTATTTATTTTTTAAAAGAGAGCACATCCTCTGTGTTTTACAGAGAGAGGGGCCCACTGCGATAAACTCCCGCAAAGAAGTTCCAAATCAGCATTTCAGCCTCAAAAGAGTTAAGAAGGGACTAGACCTGACAAATCGCAGAGTCGCATGCAGCTGGATAGACGCCTGTTGTCACAGCATTCCAGATCTCCGTCGCTCTTATCTCACTTTAGTCGCTCGGACCCAAGCCAAGAGAGGTCAAGACATCAGACGGCTCAGGACAATGCGGCGAAAGCACACCAGGTTAAATCCTACATTAAGCACGCAGTCAAGGAAGGGTTAAAGAGTGTTTCAAGGAATCCTGCTCATCCTGCTGTATCTTCACCATCTGCAGATTCAGATCTTGTGTTTTCAGTGTGTTTTAACTCTGAAGTCGATAGCGATTCAAATCCATCTGAGGCACTACACCTAAGGTGGATACTTCATTATGTAGATTCGCCCTCCACATTACGCTTCCAGTGGAGTATTCGGTCTCTTTTAGGGATCCTAGGGATCGCAAAATAGACGCAGACCTAAAAAGGTTGTATAGTTTGGAAGCAGCCTGCAGACCGGCGGTAGCACTCACTTCTGTGGCAGTAGCACTTGGGCTGGGTTTGCACCTGTGCATTTTTTTGGTGCTTTTTGCGTTTTGCGGATTTGCACTACCGTCCATTTATCATGGTCTTCTATGGAACACGTTCTGTGGTGCGGTTCTGCGGAATGCGCTGGGAGTGCATGGGTGTGAATCCAGCCTTAGAGTGTGGGTAGCAGAGCTGGTGGATGGATGTTTGGATGAAAGTCTGGGAAGTGGCAGTTCTTCTCCTTTGCAGACTGCTGTAGAGTTGTGGCTGAAGTGGCTGTCGACCAGGTCAAGATGACAGCAAAGATAATGGCTCATTCCGTCACAGCCCACAGAGCCTTATGGTTGAAGCATTGGTTGGCCGATAAGGCTTCTCAGCACAGACTGTGTTCTGTTCCATTTGATGGGAAGCTACGCTTCATGAAGACTTATGCCCCGTACACACGGTCGGACATTGATCGGACATTCCGACAACAAAATCCTAGGATTTTTTCCGCGGGATGTTGGCTCAAACTTGTCTTGCATACACACGGTCACACAAAGTTGTCGGAAAATCCAATCATTCTGAACGCGGTGATGTAAAACACGTACGTCGGGACTATAAACGGGGCAGTAGCCAATAGCTTTCATCTCTTTATGTATTCTGAGCATGCGTGGCACTTTGTGCGTCGGATTTGTGTACACACGATCGGAAATTCCGACAACGGATTTTGTTATCGGAAAATTTTATAGCCTGCTCTCAAACTTTGTGTGTCGGAAAATCCGATGGAAAATGTGTGATGGAGCCTACACACGGTCAGAATTTCCGACAACAAGGTCCTATCACACATTTTCCGTCTGAAAATCTGACCGTGTGTACGAGGCATAAGAATCAGCAATTCAGCGGGTTTCCGGCGGCAGATCAAAGTCCTGAATTCTTACATGAAGGTTCCACCATTCAAAATGGAGTAATTGGTAATGATCGTGTCGATTGTGGAGTCAGGAGACTGGATGGTTTCCATCAATCTGGCGGATGCGTATCTTCATGTCTCCATAGACGCATCTCACCATTGCTTTCTCAGGCCTTCCGTGGAAGGCTCTCCTTTTCATTTTTTAATCTCTCCCATTCGGTCTCTGCATGACTCCGAGAACGTTTTTAAGCTACTGTCTGCTGTCGTTGTGACTCTCAGGGTCAAGGGAGTGCAAATATTTCATTATCTAGATGACATACTACTTCTGGGTCCATCAAATGAGCACCTTATAGTTCATGTGAATTCAACTGTAAAACACTAACTCGTTTCGGTTGGTTGATTAACTTTCAGAAGAGCCGGATGCATATGACCCAAATGTTGGAGTATTTAGGAGTACAATTCAACATGGATCGGGGTCGTGTTTCTCTTCCTCAGAGGAAGGTCCAGGAGATCCAGTCTCAGACAAAGCAGTGATGGCCAGGCCTTCTATGATGCTGAAGGAATCCATGCAGTATCTGGGGGTTTTATCAGCCACAGTTCCAGTAGTCCCGTGGGTCAAGTGGCGCAGAAGGAGGTTTCAATGCAACTTTCTTCTTCAGTGGGATTATCTGCCAATTCCGATAATCTGATCCCTGGTTGGTGGTCAGTAGCTCGCAATCTTTCCCGCAGAGTTTCGTTGAAAGCCTCAGAACCAATAGTGGTGTCGACCAATGCCAGTATGGCAGGCTGCAGGGCACACTGCCTGGGACAGCGGGTTCAAGGCCAATGGTACCTTTTGTGGGGCGAAGAGTTCAAATTTCCTGGGATTGGATGCTGTCAGATGCGCTCTTAGCGTTCCAACCTATGTTGCGAGGTCGAGCTCTCAAGATGCTTTTGGACAAAAAAACTACGGTGGCTTATGTGTCTCATCAAGGGGGCACAAGAAATCACCCTTTCCTCAGGTGGCATGTCAATCTTCCTCTGCACAGAGAAGAATCTCGGCTCTCTTACAGCATCTTAACTCCTGGCAATGTTTTAACAGATCGCTTTAGTCAAGGCTTTGGGGATCACAACAAATGGGGCCTCAACTACAAGTACCTATGCAAGATCTTCAGGGTCTGGGGGACGCCTTCGATAGATCTTATGGCATTGGAGAATTGTCAACTGCCTTGCTTCTTCTCCTGGACCTAGCATCCACAGGCATTGGGTCAGGGTGCTCTGTCCAGGTCTTGGAACTTCCCCTTGGTGTATGTGTTTCCACCGCTTCCATTGGCTCTCAAAATCCTGCTGAAGATTCAGCGAGAAAGGGTCACAGCAATAGTAGTCCTACCTTACTGGCTCAGGGAGCTGTGGTTCCCTCTGGCTTGGAGGATAAAGTTGGGCTCACCAATCCCTCTGCCTCCTTGTCAAAATTTCCTTCTGTAGAGTGGGGCCTGACACCCGAAAGACAGCAGGATAAAGTTAATGACATTATTACAGGATCGTCAGAACGAATGTAACCTATCACCGGATCTGAAATACTACGGAAAGGGGTTGGGACCTTGGATCTCTTTCAGTATCTAACATTTTGGAATTTCTGCAGAGTAGTCTCCAAGGTTTATCTTGTAATTCCCTGAAGGGTCAAATCCCTGCCTTGTTGGCTATGTTGTGTACAAGATATGCTCTACATCCGTTGGTGATCTGATTTTTTTTAGGGGCAGCCATAGAAATCAGACCTCCATTGAAAAAGTTTTTTCCAAAAGAGGACTTAACACTAGTCTTGGGAACATTGCTGGTTCCTCCATTTGATCAAGCTTTCTCTTTTTCATTATTTATTTTAACAATTTTTTGTTTTGGTTTTTTACTAGCCATGGCCTCGGCCAGAAGAGACTCCGAGTTGTGCGCCTTCTCTTCTAAAGAACCATATTGTTTGGTGCTCCCAGACAAGATAGTCCTTAGGCCGATAGCGAGCTTTCTACCTAAGGTGGCCACATAATTTCGCATATACTGGGAGGTCATTCTCCCAGCCTTTCCGGCGGATACAGCTGATGATGAGTGGAGTAGATTAGACCTGATCTCTGTGGTTTCAACCTACCTGAAATGGACTAAAAGCTTTGGCAAACAAGATCAGTTGTAGGTTTTCCCAGTGGGGCCTAAAAAGGGTATGCCAGCAACATCCAGAGTTGTGTCTTCCTGGTTTGTCAAGACCATGCATATTGCATACAAAATGCTGGCCCTTCCTCCTCCTTCAGAGATCAAAGCACATTCGACTAGGGGTATGGCAGCATCCTGGGCATACGCGAAGGTCGCCCCTGAGGTAGTTTGCAGAGCAGCAAGCTGGAGCATGCCCAACACCTTTTATTAGGCATTACAAGCTTAATATGGCTTGTTCGCCTGAGGAAACATTTGGCTCTACAGTTATTACGGCGGCTGTTGCCCGTTAAAAATTTTGAGTAGCATTGCATTGAGAGTTTGGCTTATTTTTTATTTTTTGTCTTCCCTCCCTTCTTAATATTGCTTGGTACATCCCATAGTAGGCTGACATGGGGAGGTCCAGGAATAAGGAAAATTGTTATCCATACTTACCATAATTTTCCTTTCCTGGATCTTCCCCATGTCAGCCAGAGGATTCCCACCTAGTTTATCCGTCGCGAGGTGGGTTTTTTTTTAACACTGGTGTAGGCAGACAGCCGCCCTTTTATGGGCTAGAAAAGAGGTGGTCCTGGAGGGGTCAGAGGGGGCGGAGCTGACCCATAGTAGGCTGACATGGGGAGGATCCAGGGAAGGAAAATTACGGTAAGTTTGGATAACAATTTTCCTTAATTTTACATTTTTCTACATTGAATCTCAGTTGCCATGTAGTTGCCCACCCCATTAATTGTTCAGGTATTTTTACAAGGTTTCCACATACTGCGCAGAAGTTATTGCCCTGATTAGCTTAGTATCGTCCACAAATACAGAGATTGAACTGTTTACCCAATCCTCCAGGTCATTTATGAACAAATGAAACAGGATTGGTCCCAGCACAGAACCCTGGGGGACCCCACTACCCACCCCAGACCATTCCGAGTACTCCCCATTTATCACCGCCCTCTGAACTCACCCTTGTAGCCAGTTTTCAATCCATGTACTCACCCTATGGTCCATGGCAACGGACCTTATTTTGTACAGTAAACGTTTATGGGGAACTGTTTCAAATGCTTTCGCAAAATCCAGATACACCACATCTACGGGCCTTCCTTTATCTAGATGGCAACTCACCTCCTCATAGAAGGTTAATAGATTGGTTTGGCAAGAACGATTCTTCATGAATCCATGCTGATTACTGCTAATGATACTGTTCTCATTACTAAAATCTTGTATATAGTCCCTTATCATCCCCTTCAAGAGTTTACATACTATTGAAGTTAGGCTAACTGGTATGTAATTCCCAGGGATGTATTTTGGGCCCTTTTTAAATATTGGTGCTACATTGGCTTTTCTCCAATCAGCTGGTACCATTCCAGTCAGTAGACTGTTAGTAAAAATTAGGAACAATGGTCTGGCAATTACTTGACTGAGTTCCCTAAGTACCCTTGGGTGCAAGCCATCTGGTCCTGGTGATTTATTAATGTTAAGTTTCCCAAGTCTAATTTTAATTCTGTCCTCTGTTAACCATGGAGGTGCTTCCTGTGATTTGTCATGAGGATAAACACTGCATTTTTTATTACTGAAGCCCCCTGATTCTCATGTGAAGACTGAGGAAAAGAATAAATTCAATACCTTTGCCATCTCCCCATCCTTTGTAACCAGATGTCCTTCCTCATTCTTTATGGGGCAAATATGGTCTGTCCTCCCTTTTTTACTGTTTACATACTTAAAGAATTTCTTGTGATTTTTTTTTTTGCTCGCCTCCGCTATGTGATTTCATGTTCTATCATAGCCGTCCTTATTGCACCCTTTATATTTCTTGTTGCATTCTGTATAAAGTCTGAATGCTAACGATGATCCCTCAACCATGTATTTTTTGAAGGCCTTCTTCTTTTGCTTTTATATGCATTTTTAATGTTGGAGTTAAGCCATCCAGGACTTTTGTTCGCTCTTTTAAATTTATTACCCAACGGGATGCATTGGCTAATGCCCTTATTTATTATGCTCTTAAAGCAAACCCTCTCCTCCATGTTCTTTGTTCCTAAGATTTTATCCTAATTTATGCCTTCTAGCAAGGTTCATGTTTTAGGGAAGTTGGCTCTTTTGAAATTCAGTGTCTTTGTATTCCCCTTATGTTTCCTATTTGTGTGATTTATACTGAAGCCAATTGACCTGTGATCGCTGTTACCTAAATTGCCCCATATTTCCACATCTGTGATAAGGTCTGTATTGTTGGTAATCAGTAGATCCAGTAACGCTTTATTTCTAGTTGGTGCATCTACCATCTGACCCATAAAATTGTCCTGCAAGACATTTAGGAACTGGCGAGCCTTAGATGAATGCGTGGTTCCCTCCGCCCAGTCTATGTCTAGATAATTAAAATACCCCATTATGATAACACTTCCCATCCTTGCTGCTAATCCAAATTGTGATAGGAGACCTTTCTCCCTTTCCTCTATTTCCCCCTTAGCTTCATCTCTTTGGAACTCTACCCATAAGGATTCCACCTCCTCTCTAGCTCCCTTAGTGATGTCATCTCTCACATTCACTTGTACATTATTCTTGATATATAGGCATACCCCTCCCCCCTTTTTACCCTCTCTATCCCTGTGATATAGGGTATACCCCTGAATGATTGCCAGCCAATCATGAGAGCCATTGAACCAGGTCTCTGAAATTCCCACAAAATCTAAATCCTCCTCGTACAACAGTATGCCTTGTTCACCCATCTTGTCCGCCAGGCTCCTGGCATTGGTGAACATGCCACATTATTTAGACCAGTTGCATATTATCCTCTTATTGGGTGTTCCTAGATTGCTACTAGGACTTGCTACTATACTTACCTTGGGTTTATGTGCTTTGGTCAACCTACCACTAATGCCCCCAATACTACATTCTGGAATATGTTCCGTGTTGACTATCTCTACCTCTGGATCCTCCCCCCATCGCCTAGTTTAAAAACCCCTCTAACTTTTTGGCCATCTTCATTCCCAGCTGATCTGCACCCTCCTCATTTAGGTACAGTCCATCCCTTCTATAGTACTGGTTATCGACTGAGAAGTCGTCCCAGTCCTCCAGGAACCCAAACCCCTCCTTACTACACCAGCTCCTCAGCCACTTGTTTACTTTCCTAATTTCCCTCTGCCTTTCTGGTTTGACTCGATGTACCGGTAGTATTCCTGAGAATACTACCTTGGAGGTCCTTTTCCTCAATTTAGCTCCCAACTCCTTAAAATTGTTCTTTAGGACACTCCATCTGCCTCTGACTTTGTCATTGGTGCCAACGTGCACTATGACAGCTGGGTCTTCCCCAGCCCCTCCCAGTAATCTGTCCACCAGATCTGAGATGTGCCGAACCCGAGCGCCCGGAAGACAACATACAGTTTGCTGCTTCAGGTCTTTGTTACAGATTACCCTCTCTGTCCTTCTAAGAATTGAGTCCCCTACCACCAGAATGTGTCTTTCCTTTCCCTTCGCTTTCCCCCTACTCTCACTGGAGGAGTTCTTCCCCTGGCTGCTAGGAGAGTCCCTCAGCTCCAGCAGTGCTGGTCCCTGACTGGTTTCACCAATGTCACTCAATGGAGTGTACTTATTGGGATGCTCCAGCCCTAGATCGGCCTCCCTGGCACTTCCCCCTCTACCCTTCCTGACTGTCACCCATCTACTCTTTCCTAGTGCCTGCACCTCTTAGTCTTCATCCGTCTCTGTGCTGGCCCCTGCCGTGTACATTCTTGGCTCTCCTTTAGTAAGGAGGGACTTCTCAGTGCTGACAATTGCTTCCCCAGATTCAGAACCTGGGCTTCCAGGGAAACAATGTGCTTACATTATGCACACTTGCACAGCAGTATTCACCCTCGATCAGATGAACAAGGAATGCATACATGCCACAAGATGTACACCGAGACACCTCTCCAGACCCGCCAGGCATCGTACCTATTAATTTAATGAGGATTGGGGATTATACCCTGTCCAAACTAGCTTCCTGACACTAGTACTCAACAAGACAATACACAGGTACTCAACAAGACAATTCACAGGTACTCGCAGACCTACGTGCACTCGCAGACCTACGTGCACTCGCAGACCAATGTGCATTCGCAGACCCGCGTGCACTCGCAGACCTATGTGCACTCGCAGACCAACGTGCACTCGCAGACCCGCGTGCACTCGCAGACCTACGTGCAATCGCAGACCTACGTGCAATCGCAGACCTACGTGCACTCGCAGATCCGCGTGCACTCGCAGACCTACGTGCACTTGCAGACCAACGTGCACTTGCAGACCAAAGTGCACTCGCTGACCCAGGTGCACTCGCAGACCCGCGTGCACTCGCAGACCTACATGCACTGGCAGACCTACGTGCACTCGCAGACCAATGTGCAATTACAGACCTATGTGCACTCACAGACCAACGTGCAATCACAGACCTATGTGCACTCGCAGATACATGTGCACTCGCAGACCTACATGCACTCACAATACACAAGTACACAGTACACAATACACAAGTACTAACGATCCACACACACTACTCAGACAACACTCAGGTACTCACACTACACAGGTACTATGACCCCTGTTATAACCTCCTGTTTTAAACTCTTGTTTTTAACTCACCACTTAGTCAAGTTCCACTAACTCTTGTTTTTAACTCACCATGTCCAGTTCCACTAATGCCGCATACACACGACCGGACTTTCCCGCAGAATAGACTCCGACGATCTTTCTTATGGAGTTCCGCTGAAACGGACTTGCCTACACGCGATCACACCAAAGTCCGGTCGTTTAGAATGCGATGACATACGACGGGACTAGAAAAAGGAAGTTCAATAGCCAGTAGCCAATAGCTGCCCTTGCGTCGTTTTTGGTCCGTCGGAATAGCATACAGACGAGCGGTTTTCCCGATAGGAACCGATTCCGTCGGAAAGATTTAAAACATGTTCTATTTCTAGGTCCATCAGAATTTTAGAAAGAAAAAAGTCAGATGAAGCCCACACACGATCGGAATGTCCGATGGAATGATTCCGTCGGACCTTTTCTGCCGGAAAGTCCGGTCATGTGTACGCGGCATTACTTTTGTTTTTAACTCACCACTTAGTCCAGTTCCACTTGGACAGAGTTCCAGCAAGCTCAAAGATGAGTAGGCTCAAAATGAGTTCTACAGAAATTTATATAGGCCTCAAGCACCTTTAACCAATTAACCACTCCCCTTATTAGTAGGCTGAAGGAAAAAGAGATAAAAATAGGCTGTTTAAAAATGCCAGAAAAAGGTGTTAAAAAGCTACAAGGAAAAGCCCCAAAAAGAACCTAAAATGCAACACAGCAATCACCAGCAGTCAAAAGCAAAACTTTTTCAAACTCTCCACTCAAGGTCCCCACTGTCTAGCCTCCAACCAACAAGTCTGGCCATACTGTGTGTGTGTGTATATATATAGTGGGGCAAAAAAGTATTTAGTCAGCCACCAATTGTGCAAGTTCTCCCACTTAAAAAGATGAGAGAGGCCTGTAATTGTCATCATAGGTATACCTTAACTATGAGAGACAAAATGTGGAAACAAATCCAGACAATGACATTGTCTGATTTGGAAAGAATTTATTTGCAAATTATGGTGGAAAATAAGTATATTGTCAATATCAAAAGTTCATCTCAATAGTTTGTTATATATCCTTTGTTGGCAATGACAGAGGTCAAACGTTTGCTGTAAGTCTTCATAAGGTTGTCACACACTGTTGCTGGTATGTTGGCCCATTCCTCCATGCAGATCTCCTCTAGAGCAGTGATGTTTTGGGGCTGTCGCTGGGCAACATGGACTTTTAACTCCCTCCAAAGGTTTTCTATGGGGTTGAGATTTGGAGACTGGCTAGGCCACTCCAGGACCTTGAAATGCTTCTTACGAAGCCACTCCTTCGTTGCCCGGACGGTGTGTTGGGGATCATTGTCATGCTGAAAGACCCAGCCACATTTCATCGTTTGCACTCAAAATCTCACGATACATGGCCCCATTCATTCTTTCATGTACACGGATCAGTCGTCCTGTTCCCTTTGCAGAGAAACAGCCCCAAAGCATGATGTTGCCACCCCCATGCTTCACAGTAGTTATGGTGTTCTTTGGTTGCAACTCAGCATTCTCTCTCCAAACATGACGAGTTGTGTTTCTACCAAACAGTTCTACTTTGGTTTAATCTAACCATATGACATTCTACCAATCCTCTTCTGGATCATCCAAATGCTCTCTACCAAACCTCAGACAGGCCCGGACATGTACTGGCTTAAGCAGGGGGACACGTCTGGCACTGCAGGATCTGAGTCCCTGGCGGCGTAGTGTGTTACTGATGGTAGCCTTTGGTACGTTGGTCCCAGCTCTCTGCAGGTCATTCACTAGGTCCCCCCCGTGTGGTTCTGGGATTTTTGATCACCCTTCACCCACGGGGTGAGATCTTGCGTGGAGCCCCAGATCGAGGGAGATTATCAGTGGTCTTGTATGTCTTCCATTTTCTAATTATTGCTCCCACAGTTGATTTCTTCACACCAAGCTGCTTGCCTATTGCAGATTCAGTCTTACCAGCCTGGTGCAGGTCTACAATTTTGTTTCTGGTGTCCTTCGACAGCTCTTTGGTCTTCACCATAGTGGAGTTTGGAGTGTGACTGTTTGAGGTTGTGGACAGGTGTCTTTTATATTGATAACAGGTTCAAACAGGTGGCATTAATACAGGTAATGAGTGGATGACAGAGAAACCGCTTAAAGAAGAAGATACAGGTCTGTGAGAGCCAGAAATCTTGCTTGTTTGTAGGTGACCAAATACTTATTTTCCACCATAATTTGCAAATAAATTCTTTCAAAAATCAATGTGATTGTCTGGATTTGTTTCCACATTTTGTCTCTTGTAGTTGAGGTATACCTATGATGACAATTACAGGCCTCTCTCATCATTTTAAGTGGGAGAACTTGCACAATTGGTGACTGACTAAATACTTTTTTCCCCACTGTATATATATATATATATATATATATATATATATATATATATATATATATATATATATATATATATATATATATATATATATATATATATATATTGTAATGTTTGGGGTATTTAGCTCAAGCGATAAATGCGTTTTTAGTGCAGTGAGTCCACATCAGACAGGCATTATAGTTAAGGGCCTGGTAGCCCACGTTTATTAAACCGAAAAACAAAAGCAAAAAGGTCCATTCAGGATTCCCACGCAGGGGTTTAACTTCATTAAGCACTCCAAAAATAAGAAAAACATACCAAGCCACCTGGCTCTCTTGTCAGCAGTTCCTCTGCTTGCTCTCAACAGATTTGCCAATTCTTTACAGCCCCCTGGACTCACTGGCTTCCTCAGTCTCCCCGACTCTCAAGGCTGGCCAGCCTTTCCCAGTCCCTGGGCAAAGAATCCCCTTTACATAGGCTGCAGACTCCCACAGGGCAGACCACTCTCCAGACACAGGTCTGTCTTCACACAGCAGTAGCAACAAGCTACACACACTCCACCTTCCTCCACCCTCTGCTCTCACTAGCCCCTCGTTATATGGGCTGTGTGCACCTGGGCACACAACCTGCTGGCTCTCCATAAGACATGGACACAGGGTTGGAGATCCCATCCCTTTTCCCAGTGAAAGAGACTATTACATATCCCCCCCCTTTGTTTCGATCCGGAGGGAGGAACACCAGCACCCGTCATGGTTGGGACACCTCTGTGCTGGCTGTCAGCCACGTAGGCCCAACCTTTTTTCCGGGTGCGCTTCCAGGTACGTCCCACCCTGGATCTTAACAGGGTCCTACATTTCCCTATACTCCCCCCTTGTTTCACACCGGAGGGAGGAACACATAAACCAGTCACTAAGAATGGGACACCTCTGTGCCAGCCATTCGCTGCGTAGGCCCATTTCTTTTTCCGGGTATGTTTCCACCAGCACTTCACCTTGAACCATGGGCTCCCACTAATCTCTCTATCCCTTCCACCTTCTGGCCACGGGATCCTCCTTTTCCCTCCCACAGACCTACTCTCCTGGGACTGTTGGGGACCCATTTCCATGAAATCTGTCAGGGACTGACCCCTCTCACTACCTGACGCAACACTAACCAACAACATCTGTTTATCAGGTTCACTAACCCCTGTGTGGTTACCCTTGGCAACCAAATCACCTGAGATCAACACCACATACTTCTGTTTAACCTCGATACCAATGTTCCACAAGGGGTTATTTAATTCAATATTATCATCATCATCAAGACCTCTTGTCACCTGGTTTGCTAGGACAGGGTCTAGGGAGGGACCATCTACAGGCAAGCAGTTACTCCCTATGGGACATTCCCGCAGTTTCACATCGCTCCCGGTTGTCCAACACTCCAATAGCGACTGTCCTACCAACACACATTTTGCGCCACATTTTTCCACACCAATCTCTTTAACCATTTCGGTGTCCATTGGTACCTCAACCAATACCTCTGAGTTGTCCGACAGTGCTCTACAGTGCTTCTCATACACTTTTTCATTACAGTTACCAACACTGCCATTTCCTGTCAAAGTGTCTCCGGGTACCTCAAACTGCACCTCCCTGCGAGTGATGGATTGAATTCCCACTACTGCTGCGTCTTTTCCGGGCCCTTCCCTTTCACGAGGTCTAGCGGGTGAGACAGCACACGCGCCATGTACCAACCACTGCTCAGCTGCACCTCGGATCGCACCAGCAGGAATGCACCTCATCACACCAGCATACGGAGAGACTTCTACTATGTCTATCATTTCTGATTCCTTTAGCAGTTCCCCTGAACGCCTTCCGCACATAACTGTCGCTGGAAGCATTCTCGCAGAGAACTGCGAGACCACTTTCTGCAAAAGTAACCAACATTGCAGTAACCTATTTTTATCAACATTGCTTAACATCGCCTGTACCATGTGTCTCCACTGATTGGTACTACGCAGTACCAGGTCGCCCATCTGCGGTGGATACATGCAGGTATACAGCGGAAAGATTTTCACCAATTCCAACAACATCTCAGTTATTTCTAGACATGCCACATCTAAACACAGAACTCTAGGGACTTTTCCCTTACTAATGACGTGGAGGGGCTCATCCACTGTAGTCTGAGAGGATGAGACCTTGGAAGAGACCTCCACCTCCTTGGAGGTACCCACCATCACTGCCTGTTGCTCCCCTGGAGCACTGTCAGCCACATGTCTCCTCTTCCCCTCCAACTCAACAATGAGCCTCTGCAGGTCAACAATAGTCACATTGTCACCTTGACACTTGCTATTACTTAGTTGCTGGGCTGTGGACAACCCATCTGCCATGTCTGCGCCCAGAACCGTTCCTTCAGACTGGAGGGCATCAGTCTTTACAGAGGCTAGCGTACTCTTGAGCACCGGCCATTCTGTGATCCCTCCATTGGGCATAGCAGGTGTTCTGTCCACACCTTTGTTACACATCGTTGTTTCGTAAGTTTTTGTCACTTGGTCTAGTGCTGCAAGTGTTTTCTTGCACCAATCATCCAAGTCCCTTGTGGTTCCATCACCAGTGCTCCACAGCGCTGCATCAGCTGCTCTAGAAGGCCCCACAGGAACCTGGGATTCACTAGCCAAAACAGCACACTTGTCACTTCTATCTACCTCACATTGTGACAATATTTTTTTACTCACATCAACGTGAGAGATTGCATCCTCAACCAAGGCAATGTGCAATACCTTATTTTGACCACCTTGCTTTGGTGGCGCTACAAACACATCTAGCTTTGAACTCTCAGCTTTTACAGGCTGAATTAACCCCTTGCCAACTGGGCTACACTTAGGGTTGTGGGGCTGTGCCCACACACACTCACTGTGTGACTCAGTCCACCCTTGTTCCACCAGAGTAGGACCAGAACCATCCTGGACAGACTCTGGCTTCATCACATGGAGACCCCCTGAGACCTCCATGGACAATCCTATGCCTCTGCCTGTCACGTGAGATCTACTCTCATCATTGGTAGTGAACACATTACCAACCTCACTCTCAGATATGACATTACAAGAAATACATGTTTCAATTACATTACAATCCACATCACTTTTACCCATAGTAACACTTTTGTCAGCACAATCATTAGCATTTTCATTGCATGTAGATACAACTGCCATTTTTGGGGGTTGTCTATGAGCCACCATAACCTCTGAGCGACTCTTCACAGCGCCCGCTCTCGGTAAAGGGGTACTCTTACCTATTTGGGCAGCTCCATAGCTGACCTGGGAAACTCTCTGCTCAGTCACTGCGAGCTCCTTGGAAGTTTCCCTGGGCAACCCTGCAGCACCTGTAACTAGGGAACATGGCACCAGCACTGTTTTGGTCACCCCTAGCTCAATTTTCTCAGCCATCTGCTGGATTATAGCAGGCACATGCAGAGTCCCCATGTCCTTTCCAGTCTCTAGCCCTGCAGCTAGTTGGGCTTTACGCTGCGCCTCCCCACTGCTCTGGGTAGCACACTGCAGCAAGTCCATGTCCATTTGTACTGCGGATCTCCCCACTGGACTTACTCCCACTTCACTGGGTTCAGCATCATAAACTGAAACAGTCTTACCAGTTCCTGCAGCTGGTGTCATAGCCTTCACTTGAGTGCGATGTCTTTCATCTGTGGTGTCTCCACAGGCTTACGCCCCCATGTGGTCACGGAGCAATACTGCAGCCTTTCTAGACCCACTGATGCCCCCTGTAGGCAACACAAGATTCCTGTTGCTAGGGGTAACAGCAGACTTGCACTCCAAAACCGGTTGGCTATACCTCATGCAGGATGTAGACTGTTGCACCCTCCTTTCTGAGCTCACCACTTTCCCTAAGCGGCCATGACACAAAACTTTGCGTTTCTCTGCATTTCCAAAATCTTGGTCTTCCGGTGACACCTCTCCCATCCTGGAGCATTGCTGGCGGCCCATGATACGCTGGAACACTCCTCTAAGAAGAATTTCCTCTTTAAACTTGCAGTAGTCATCCTGGTCCCAATCCATCAAATGGTAAACCGACCGGTACTCTATCCGTAACAAGGGTTGCAACAATTTTGGCCACCGATCCCTAGGCCATTTTCTCCTTACAGCAACTTTTTCAAATTTTTTCAGGAAGTCCCCAACCTCCTCTGTAGGTAGCATGGGTTGCACATAGTCAGAGGCCACAATCTCAGCCCCTTGCACTGCGGCCCACTTTTTGCGATTCCGCTTGAACCATTCATTTACTGTATCGCACATCACTTGGCCTTCTGGACTGGCCCTCCTAGGTGGAGACATCTTCTCAGGCCACGCTGAGCTCACTTCCACAGGTAAAACGCCTGTATGCAACACAGTTCATCAATTTAACTTCTGCGCAATGCAGTTTGCCTGGCTGCCACACACCGCTAGCAGCAATTCCTGAAATGACTCACTACTGGTGCAGAGACCCGGACTTCACCGTCTGTTGGCCCGCATTCGAACACCACTTGTAATGTTTGGGGTATTTAGCTCAAGCGATAAATGCGTTTTTAATGCAGTGAGTCCACATCAGACAGGCATTATAGTTAAGGGCCTGGTAGCCCACGTTTATTAAACCGAAAAACAAAAGCAAAAAGGTCCATTCAGGATTCCCACGCAGGGGTTTAACTTCATTAAGCACTCCAAAAATAAGAAAAACATACCAAGCCACCTGGCTCTCTTGTCAGCAGTTCCTCTGCTTGCTCTCAACAGATTTGCCAATTCTTTACAGCCCCCTGGACTCACTGGCTTCCTCAGTCTCCCCGACTCTCAAGGCTGGCCAGCCTTTCCCAGTCCCTGGGCAAAGAATCCCCTTTACATAGGCTGCAGACTCCCACAGGGCAGACCACTCTCCAGACACAGGTCTGTCTTCACACA
Source organism: Aquarana catesbeiana (assembly GCF_042186555.1). Taxonomy (NCBI): domain Eukaryota; kingdom Metazoa; phylum Chordata; class Amphibia; order Anura; family Ranidae; genus Aquarana; species Aquarana catesbeiana. Next base: position 42,631,082 of record NC_133324.1, read on the forward strand.
GCAGTAGCAACAAGCTACACACACTCCACCTTCCTCCACCCTCTGCTCTCACTAGCCCCTCGTTATATGGGCTGTGTGCACCTGGGCACACAACCTGCTGGCTCTCCATAAGACATGGACACAGGGTTGGAGATCCCATCCCTTTTCCCAGTGAAAGAGACTATTACAATATATATTTTATTATCTATTAATATATGTACAAAAATTTTAAAATTGTGGTAAAAATGTAATGTTTTGTATTCAGCATTTTGTAATTATTTCTATATGTCTTTTTCGTCTATATAGTATCAATTTCACGCAGCACTATTGGGTCTCCTGAAGAAACCCATTGGGGCGAAACATGTAGACCTGAAATGACTGCATTGGTGTAAGAATTGTATATTGATATGACAAAGAATTTTATAAATTTTAATTGTTACAAATAAAATATGTTTAATTTTAGCTAAAGCAATTGTAGTTACCTTACTGTGGCACCTTTAAAATTCCTGTGTTTTTTCCCATTCTCTTTTGTATATAATTGGGTTGCGGTGTCTTTTCTGGCCTTTCCCTGCCCCAAACCTTTGATAAATATCTGTCTATAGTAGATTATTTGTCAGCTGTTCAACAGTCACAGTCCAAGTAACAACATTTTACACAAGAGCAGTAACTGCCATTAAAATTGGATGCCCATTGCAAACAGAATCATTAAGCCTTTGTTTTTACTAAAACCTCCAAACAGCTAAATCTGGGAACATTATTGAACTTGCAAATCATTTCCCCCCATCTAATTTTGACACTCTACATATTGAATTTATTGAATAACAAGTGACAAACTTCAGTGATTTTGCTCAGAGTGACACATATGACTCTTATTGGCACATGGTAGCACAGCACTTTATTATCCACCAGGACAATCTGAAAGTACCTAAATTCCAACGTCTGGTAAAACTTGCAAAAACTATTCTTTTTCTTCCTGGGACAGCTGAGGTAGAATGTGTGTTCTCATCTGTTAAGTAAATGAAAATGAATCTTTGGGACAAACTTTTCACTCCAATGTTGTCAGTAAAGAGTAGCCTAGGAAGAATTACTCAGAAAATGAATGAAAATGTGTCAGGTCACCTGTATCCAGGTGACAGATGCACCCCGTTGGGGTCAGGAGTGCACCGCTATGATAGTGGACCCTAAGGCTGACTGCTGCAGATGGAATTCGGGGTGGTTCAGGAAGGCAGGTCCCCTGGAGCACCAACACAGATCCCACAGTGAGTTAGAGCATAGATTCCCCAGGGCGCGGAGTCTAAGAGCCAGTTGGTGTTCACCAGAGCCTCTAGTGGAGAGGATGGACTGGGCTGCAACTGGCTCCAGGTCGCGGCCCCCCGGGTCTCCCAGATCACGCTCACGGTAGGCTACAGGAGGATGGAGAGGAAACAGCAGCCCAGGACAGCAAGGAATAGTAAGGAGGTAGCCAAATGTTGGGGAGACTAGCAGACAAGGATAACAGAGAACAAGCCAAAAGTCAGGGTCACTGGCAAACGGGGATAGCCGAGAACGCCCCAAAGGTCAGGGTCACAAGCAGACAGGAATAGTCGGGAACATGCCAAGATCGGTAACAGAGACAAACTTAGAGCACACGGCAAACAGGAAGCCAAACACACAATATTGCACGGCAAGGCAGGCTTGGAGAATAGGGTGTTAAATAGTGGTTTCTGTTGAGATTAGGGTGGAGCCACACAGAGGGAAAATTACTTAAGCATGCAGGTGTGAGAGTACAAACCTCAAGGCTAATACACAGACCAGGAAAAGACAGACAGGTCATGAATGTATTACTGCAAGATCATGACAGTACCCTCCCTCTTACGAGGCCTCCCCCTCCCCCGCTTTGGACCAGGCTTGGAGGGGAACTTCAAATGGAACTTCCTCAGAAGACGAGGTGCGAAGACTTCAGATGCAGAAATTCAAGATCTCTCCTCAGGACCGAAACCTTTCCAATCCACAAGATATTGAAGGACACCTTTATAGAAGCGAGAATCCAAAATTTGACTAACCTCGTATTCCTGATCATCTTCAGAGACTGGAGCCAAGGTAGGCAGAGGTCGAGAAAACTTATTGAAAACTAAAGGTTTCAGAAGGGATACATGAAAGGAGTTTGAGATCCTGAGGCTTTTAGGGATCTGGAGTTTAAAACAAACAGGATTCAGCTTAGAAATTATATTGTAAGGACCAATGAATCTTGGGGCAAACTTGAGAGAAGGAACCCGGAGTCTGATGTTCCTGGTAGAAAGCCAGACTTTGTCTCCTGGCTGTAGAGAAGGCGGCTTACGCCTGCGACGGTCAGCAAAACTTTTGAAATTGTTGGCAGCTTTCTGCACGGAATCATGAACGTCAGCCCACAAGGAATTGAATGATTCCTGAACAGTAGCCAAAGCTGGGATGTCAGAAGAACAGGTCATAGGAAGAGGGAGCTGAGGATGTCTTCCATAAACAGTGACAAAGGGTGTCTTCTGAGAACTGACATTGACATGATTGTTGTGGGAGAACTCTGCCCACGGGAGTAATGAGACCCAATCATCGTGATGAGCCGAGACCAAGGTACAGAGAAAGACCTCCAACTCCTGATTAACCCTTTCAGTCTGGCCATTGGATTGGGGATGGTAAGAAGAGGTAAAATCCATGGTAATGTTGAGGGATTTGCAAAAGGCTCTCCAAAAGCGAGAAGTAAACTGAACACCCCTGTCTGAAATTACATGGGAAGGGACACCATGAAGATGGAAAATCTCTCATATGAAAATGGGAACCAAGGCAGGAGCAGAAGGGAGACCAGGAAGAGGAACAAAATGGGCCATCTTGGAGAATCGATCAATTACCACCCAAATGACCGTATTCTTCTCAGAAGGTAGAAGATCGGTGATGAAGTCCATGGCTATGTGAGACCAGGGCTCCTTGGGAATGGGCAAGGGCATGAGAAGACCAGCAGGAGCCTGCGTGGAGGACTTAGACTGGGCACAGACATGACAAGCCTTAACATAGTCTTTGGCATCCGAACGGAGAGTAGGCCACCAGTAGTGTCGACTGATGAGGAGGAAGGATCGAAGAAACCCAGCATGACCTGCCACCTTGGAGTCATGTCCCCAACGAAGGATCTTAGCTCTTAGCTCAGTGGGGACGAAGGTCCTGCCAGGAGGAATTTTTGACTTCAGGGTTGTAGAATGGGCAAGGATGCATGAAGTAGGGATAATCGGCTCAGGTTCAATGGTAGGCACCTCATCCTGAATGTCAAAAGATCTAGAGAGTGCATCAGCCCGACTGTTGCAGGAACCAGCTTTGAATGTAATGGTGATGTTAAAACAGGAAAAGAAGAGACTCCACCTGGCTTGTCTGGGATTCAATCGTTTGGCATTCTCTAAGTACTGCAGATTTTTATGGTCAGTGAAAATTGTTATAGAATGTGGGGAACCCTCCAAGAGATGACGCCACTCCTCCAACGCCAATTTAATCGCAAGAAGTTCCCGATCACCAATAGCGTAATTCCTCTCCGCCTGAGAAAATTTTCTGGAGAAAAACGCACATGGTAGATGTTTTTTCCCAAAGGATTGAAGAAGCACAGCTCCCACCCCAGTTGAAGAAGCGTCCACTTCAATAAAAAATGGATCCCTCGGGTCAGGTCACCTCAACAAAGGTCCAGAAATGAAGGCCTGTTTCAAATCATGAAAGGCAGAGACAGCTTCGGGGGACCACTCCTTGGCATTAGCACCCTTTTTGGTCAAGGTGATAATTGGCGCAGCAATAGAGGAGTAATTCCTAATGAACTGCCTGTAATAATTAGTGAACCCAAGAAAGCGCTGCGTGGCCTTGAGGCCGGCAGGAAGAGGCCAGTTGGTAATGGCCAAGACCTTCCCAGGATCCATACGAAGACCGAAGTTAGAGACGAAGCATCCCAGAAACAGGACTTCAGAACATTCAAAAGAACATTTCTCCAGCTTGGCGTACAGATTATTTTCTCGAAGGTGCTGAAGTACAATCCAGGAAATGGTCTCTGTGAACTGACAGACTATCCGAAAAGATAAAAATGTCATCCAGGTAGATGACAACAAATTGGTAAAGCAGATCCCTGAAGATTTCGTTAATAAAGTTTTGGAACACCGCTGGGGCGTTACACAAACCAAAGGGCATGACCAAATACTCGTAATGCCCATCTCTAGTGTTAAACGCAGTTTTCCATTCATCCCCTTCCCGTATTCGGATCAGATTGTATGCACCCCTGAGATCCAACTTGGTAAAAATGGAGGCACCTTTCAACCTGTCAAATAGTTCCGATATTAGGGGTAGAGGGTATCGATTTTTGATCGTTACTGTGTTTAGGCCTCGATAGTCAATGCAGGGTCTTAGGGTACCATCCTTTTTGGCAACAAAAAAGAACCCTGCTCCTGATTTCCGGATGAATCCTTTTTCTAGATTTTCTGCAACATACTCAGACATGGCCTGGGTCTCTGGGATAGACAGAGGGTAGGTACGACCCCTGGGTAGAGCTGCTCCGGGAACAAGGTCAATGGCACAGTCAAAGGACCTGTGAGGAGGAAGCACCTCAGCTGACTTTTTACAGAACACATCCCGGAAATCGCTATATGCAGCGGGAAGGGCAGAGGATACTGAGGTGGTAGCCACGGGAAGTCTCCCCTTAGGGGCAACCTTGAGTAGGCAGGAAGAGAAACAGGAGGGACCCCAAGCCAGGATCTGCCCAGAAGTCCAGTCAATGTGTGGAGAGTGGAGCTGCAACCAAGGAAGCCCCAATACGATAGGGGTTGAGGCCTTAGGAAGGATAAGAAAGGATATCCACTCCTGGTTGAGTAGCCCTACCGACATCTTAACAGGAGGGGTCTGGAAGCGGATAGGCCCCCCTGGAAGAACAGTGCCATCAATCGCCGAGACCACCAATGGAGTGGTGAGGGGTAAAAGGGTAAGGTTCATGGAAGATGCAGTTCTCCAGTCCATAAAGTTGTCAGCGGCTCCCGAATCCAGATAAGCCAAGGCCGAGTGGGAGGAAACACCAACATGAAGAAACACCAAAAGAAGGAGATGAGAAGATGACTTTTCTGGGTCCACTACTCCACCTTCCAGATGTATTACCCGAGCTTTTCCTGGACGAAATGAGCATGTGTCACGAAAATGACCTTTTCCCCCACAGCAGAGACACAGGCCCAGAGTTCTGCGCCTAGCACGTTCCTCGGGGGATGGCCTGGTCTGGCCCAGCTGTATGGGTTCCTTAGTTGGCAGGAGATGCTCCACAGGATGAAAAGAGGGGAGCTCGGGCTGACTAAGGACCGAGGAGTGCTGGCGTCGCTTTTCTAAGGTCCTTTCCTGAAAACGAATATCTATCTGGTTACACAGGGAGATAACTTCGACCAGATCAGTGGGGATGGTTCTTCCTGCTAATTCGTCCTTCACTCTATCAGAAAGGCCATGCAGAAAGGTTGCGACTAAGGCCTCATTGTTCCAGTTCAGCTCAGCCGTCAGTATGCGGAAACGAAGAGCATACTGTCCCATAGAAGCAGACTCTTGGTGGAGACATAAGAAGGCGCTGGCCGCTGAAGAGACACGACCTGGTTCCTCAAAGATATTCCGGAAGAGTTTCAGGAAATTAGAGAGGCTGGAAACCACTGGGTCTTTCCTCTCCCACATAGGGGCAGCCCAAGCTAAAGCCTCGCCAGACAGGAGAGAAATAATATAGGCTACCTTTGCCCGATCAGACTTGAAGTTTTGGGGTTGGAGTTCGAAATGAATAGTACACTGGCTAAGGAACCCTTTGCAGGCCTTGGAATCCCCAAAGTAACGGGACGGAGCTGGTAAGTGCAAAGGGTTAGCGGCTGCGACTGTAAGCGGAGCTGATACGGCAGCCGATTGCGGTTGTGGAACCGGGGAGCCTAAGGAGGCTTGAAGTTGTTCAAAGCGGGAAGCCAGATCCTGAAGGAATCGCATCACCTGGGTCTGATTAGATTCCTGGGTCTCGAGTCTGTGGACTATGCCCTGCAGCTGATCATCGGCAAGTAGCAGCACATCAGACGGGTCCATGGCCGTGCAAACTATCAGGTCACCTGTATCCAGGTGACAGATGCACCCCGTTGGGGTCAGGAGTGCACCGCTATGATAGTGGACCCTAAGGCTGACTGCTGCAGATGGAACTCGGGGTGGTTCAGGAAGGCAGGTCGCCTGGAGCACCAACACGGATCCCACAGTGAGTTAGAGCATAGATTCCCCAGGGCACGGAGTCTAAGAGCCACTTGGTGTTCACCAGAGCCTTTAGTGGTGAGGATGGACTGGGCTGCAACTGGCTCCAGGTCGCGGCCCCCAGGGTCTCCCAGCTTACGCTCACGGTAGGCTACAGGAGGATGGAGAGGAAACAGCAGCCCAGGACAGCAAGGAATAGTAAGGTGGTAGCCAAATGTCGGGGCGACTAGCAGGCAAGGATAACAGAGAACACGCCAAAAGTCAGGGTCACAGGCAAACAGGGATAGTCGAGAACGCGCCAAAGGTCAGGGTCACAAGCAGACAGGAATAGTCGGGAACATGCCAAGATCGGTAACAGAGACAGAGACAAACTTAGAGCACACGGCAAACAGGAAGCCAAACACACAATATTGCACGGCAAGGCAGGCTTGGAGAATACGGTGTTAAATAGTGGTTCCTGTTGAGGTTAGGGTGGAGCCACACAGAGGGAAGATTACTTAAGCATGCAGGTGTGAGAGTACAAACCTCAAGGCTGATACGCAGACCAGGTAAGAGACAGACGGGTTATGAATGTATTACTGCAAGGTCATGACAAAATGTTGATATCACAATGTATGACCACAAGGATGACACTTTATCAAAGCCTAAATGTAAACCACTGGGTGCTTCTTCTGCTGCTGGTGAGTTGTATAAAGACAAAGATGAGGTGGTGGTGGTGGTGTAGGAGAACCACTGACCGCAAGCATGTACATATTTGATTCCTTTCCCTTGTGACTGTACAACAGACAAAAAAAAAAAAAAAAGAGTAATTTGTTTGTACTGTGATAACATACTGTATGAAATTGTTTCAAATACAGAAAAATCAGTTTGAGTTGTAAAAATATTGGGGTTATGGCCAGTCAAGCCCTAAGTATTTATCTCTGTATCTTCTGCCTACAAAGGGTAATTTGTCTTCATTTTGATTCAGTTTTTGGAAGCAGAACTGTCACCATGCTAGGGAGGGTCAACCTTTTCTGTTATATCTATTATCACATTAGCAGAAAGTTACCAATTTCCCCAAAAATTGCAGTTGTCAGTGTAAAGGGTGGTGAGGGGAAACCTTCACATGGGGACACCTGTTCCACCGAATACTTTTGCAAGGTACTTTCTTGTTATTTCCACAATGCTCACATTACTATCTCTGTGGCAGCTCATAATTGAAATGTCAGTTGTTTATTGATATCTCTGTGTCCAGGTTGGGAAGATTCACCCTGTATTTGGGCTGTTTACCATTATCACCAAAAGTAAGATCAAATCCACAAGAGGAATAGCGGGGACCTTCAGAAATTGGAACACTAATTCTTGCAATCTTGGTGGCTACCTGGAATTTCCCCTCACTTTCTGTGGTGGCTATGGAACTGAAATTGAAGGGGAATCTCTCAAATTGGAGATTGGTGACAAAACTGCTGGCTTATCTTACCCTGATCTTCATGTAAAAGGAGAAATATGTGTTTTGTCTTTTGTTATATCTCAAGTACATTGCAAATCCCACTAGCTAAATGTATGTAGCTTACATGCTGCCATTTTGGCTAACATTTTTTAAATGTCAGTAAAAATGTGTCTCTGTCAGTAATTTGTTTGTGTCGTGTGAGTACTTTTCACTTCTGGAGGTTGACAACCCTAGTCAGGGGGTGCATACATATCAACATATCATCTCCTGTGCTTGGGAATAATTGCTAAATTTCCTTCCATATTAAAATTAACCAATGAGCCTTTGACATTTTAAACCTCTGTGTACGTAAATGCTTATTGTTGAAAACTGCTAATTATTCATCCTCCAGAAAAGAGGAGAGAGACAACCCTGGCTACACAAACTGACTTGGGGCTTACACAAGGCAAGCATCTCTCTATGACTCCCAAAGACAGTGCCAGCAACCAATCACCAAGCACCAGTGTTGCCACTTGGGAGGAAGTGGAGTAAGCCACATGCCCCCATACCTGGAAGTATAAGGTATTAGTGTTCACTTTCTGTAGTGAAAGGAAGGGTGGCAATCAAGGAGAATATGAATATGATCAGGTGGGGAGTGGGCAGTTAAGATAACTATTTACTCTTCTGGGGAAAAACACAGGTTCACATTTGCTTATGAAAACGGAAACCACAATCATTATTAGAATTTTGTTTGTTTGGAGAAAATATGTCCATCCTTTTCCTTTGATTTTTTTTTTATTGCTACACTAAAAAATCTATTTAACCCATTTACTACTAGAACATTGACTGAACATTCAAAAATCATTTTTTTTACGAAAAAACACTTTGGGTTTAGTATGGGCAAATTTCAGAGGCAGGTTTGTAAGGAGAGGAGAACTTTGACAAAAAGGTTACTGGGGGGTTTGTTCAAAAATCTTAATCTGAATATTGAAGTGCCATACTAAATAGTTTAAGTCCGATATGAGGTTTATTTCAAATATTAAATGGGTAAAACTGCTGACTCGGTTGAATTGATGATAGGCAACTCCTATCCTCATATTGATTAGTGGTTCCAAATTAATAATAACTACTGCAGTAGGGAACAGACACAAAAGATACGCTCAGCATCTTTCCAAATTACTGTTCTGCTTTATTATGACGCAATTGAAGGTTTTTATGCACATGATTACGTAGGTATCACATTAATATTACAATTGTACGTTTATGGTAACAAGGGGCGTTACATAGGCAGGCTTATTCTAATCAGGACTCAAAAGAATGTAAACATTTACTGAAAACATTATTAGTGCCATGTGCACAGTGAGGGCAGTGTGCAATACATACAAAATACAATACAATTATATACAGAACTTACAAATTTCCATTACAGTCTACCCTCTTTTGATCAATATTTTGATCACTAACCATACCTGCTATCACCTTTAACCTGGAACCTCCACACGCTTAGGTGGAGGTAGTCCTGGCCAAAGAGGCAAAAAAACTCTATTGTGGAGAAAATAATAGCTGAGCAACTTTTTCATTACCAAATGACTTTTCATTGTGAAAAACAAATGATTGATAAGACATATTTACAGAGTACTGGCTGTACACTCCTGTGGTCAGAATGGCCTTCTAGCTGAATTGTTGGCATGCTGACTTATCAGCATATGTAAACACAGACAATTCTACATGAAATGGAAGACGTACAAAAGACAAATATGACTTCAACATGGCTAAACTATTTTTCAAATATATATATCCCTTACAATTAAAGTAATTGAATCAAAAAGTACCCTAGACTGTGATCACAAGAGGGAAACAAATCAAACAGAGATTTCTTTAATTTAGTCATTTTTGCAGTGTCTGGTGTGGATCCAGGTGACTTTTCCTTCAAGTTTTGCAAAAACTGTACATGAAATAGATGCTGTATTGAGTCTCCAAACATTTCCTTATATATAAATGTCTCTTAAAAATCCATAAGTCACCTGGCTTTAGTTTTAGATCCTTCCAAACTTTTAGGATCTGGAATTGGGGAGAAAACACATAAATGAGTTTGTCAAAAACCTTAAAAGATCAGCAACATTCTCTATGAGATCCGAATGAAGGACTTCAGCTGCTGAGACAAAATATAAGCAAGTGAGTAACACACTCCCAAACCAAATCCCATAGGGAGAGAGTCCAACATTCCCCTTAGGGGCTTCATAAAATATAAGAAAACATTCAGGCAAAAGTTTTCTAGTTTCTTACTCTACTTTGTCCGCTACATTGTAGACAGTAGGGGGTGTAAAAATAAAACCTCAAAACTTCTAGTAAGGACTCTCCTATAAAAATGATTTCCTCTGTTACTCTCTGTACTTTCTGGCACTCTGTACTTACAAACTACTTCTGATAACACTTTTTACTGTGGCCTTTGCAGTAGCATTTGCCACTGGACATCCAAAAAACATGTCCATACAGACAAAATGCATACTCGTAAGATCCTAACTTGGGCATCTGGATATATCTTTTATGTAATCTCTGGGAGGGATGTTCAGCTTTTGGTAACACCTTTGGTAACAGGTAAAACAAGAAGTGGTATGTTATAAAAACAACTGTGGAGAACCCTGGCTCTATCCCATGCTCATTTACTAAGGCAGCCATAACTGCTTGTGACTGATGACACGGTCCATGTGTCAAGCTGAAGGGAAAAGAGTGGCTGGCAGACATAAATGATCACCTTTTCCAAAGTCCTGTTTCATAAGAAGTTGCCCCCCTGTGGACCACTTGTTCTTCTCGTTCTGGGGTCCTTAAAGTTGAATTATTAATCCCAGCTATACTGGGCCAGAACTAGGGTGGAATCTGTGAGTTGCACAGACCCATCAAGTGTCCGGGGCTGTAAATGCAGCATCCTTAGTCACCTGGTCTGCTTCCATGTGTGAAAGTTAATATGGCTACCTCAGCAAGAACCTGGAAGGCTGAAAACAGCCGATCAAATTAACTTAGCATGCTTTATTGGTTTACCTGCCGAAGTAAAAACAAACTTCTGGCCCTTTAAATGGAACCAAAAGCTCTCTATATCTCGACTATCTATACAAATATACACTCTTTTTACAGCTCACAGGCTTTGCTAAAACATGGAGCTCTGTTTCTTGAGCTGGGGAAAAAGGATCCAATGACTTTGAATACAGAGTATCCTTCTGGGTGATAAACTGCATCCTCAAATCTACAAAAAATTAAATATCTGGGTCTTCAGGGAGTGTGTCCCGCACTGGGCTCACAGCAGCTGATTCCTACACCATCAATTTAACACATGTGTCTTTTCCTTTCTTTTGAATAAATGTACGCATTTTTCATTGTTAGATTTGTACATAAACAAACTCATATTTTAAACCTTTCATTAAACAAACATTTAGTTAGCTGTATATTTGCTGCGCAGAATGTCGGACCATTAAAAATTAAATGTTTGACCAAAACAATATCTAACTTTGTCTAATAGCACCTTTGCATAAAAGCTACAGCTCTGATATATTGGGGTGAACCCTTCATTACTGGGTCCAGCTTGCATAAATATATTACAATGTCTTGTTTTCTATCACGCTATTTGTGTAAGAACTCCAGTCTCATGTTTCAAAAGACAACTTTTTCCTGGCAATATTATAATAAATGATAACAATGCCCTGCAGTCATGGAGAGATGCCCATAAATCCAAAATATTCTTTTGCTTATACCACTGTACTTACAAGAAAAAGGGGCACATCATTTCACAATCCACACATTCTGCTTTGGATTTCAAAAATAAAAATAAATAAAAACAAAAGGACCAAGAATCTGTATGATGGACCAGAAAGCATCAAAAACTATAAAACAACTGGCTGCAGGTGACATCTATCCTAACAGGGTGTGTGGACTTGATGTGATGGGTTATGTTATATTTAAATTTTATTTATAACAACTCTCACATCATGGACTGACATCAAGTTATTATCAAGAACCTTGAAATTTCATTTTTGTAGAAAAACTTCTTATGTATCCCATCCATCTTGGCTTTGTTAAATATTATGTCAGCTGTATTCCAAATAACAACCTCATCTTAATCTTTTTTTTCTCTCAATAAGGGCTTATTGAATAAATGTAAAATTACAAAATTGTTATCTTAATCTAAACTAATCTCATTCATTACAAATTTCCCCATTAACCTCGACTTCATTTCCAACCAAAGGTTGTCTAAACCAGTTTCAATATATCTATATTATTAATAAAATTGTTAAACTCATATTAGAAATTAATACTCATTATTACTTAATTTTTTACTTAATTTTCCTTTTTTAAATGCACTGTTTCCACTATCAAAGGATATTCAATTTGTGTAATACACGGTTAAATGTAACCTTCATTTTACCATGTTTGGAAAACAGATTCAAAATAATTGTGATCACATTGTTTACCATTAGATTCGTTAACCCGGCACATTTTTTTATAAATGTTTTGTCTAAAAAACAGAAATTGGCATGATGTCTTTCCAGCTTATCACTGACCACATTCTTTCAGGAAAGCACAAAGGAGGGGGTCACATCTGCGTACATGACACACACAAGCAATAGAACTAAAGGTCCCAGCATTCGCACACACATACACCAATATCTCTCTAAAATTGCTTACATTTTTCCCATTTGTGCACAACACATGCATATCATTCTCTCAATTTCTTTTAACTCTTTAATATTTCCCTGCCTAAATTCTGCTTTCCTTATTTTGTTTAAATAACTTTTATATCTAGCTTCTATGATTCTATGATCAGATGGGGATCCACAGTGCTCATCCCATCTTCCCTCTCTGACAACATATAAAGTATTCTGTTTTACCTCTCATTTCTCTGTTTCTGACTTTAATAGTTGTAGTGCCTGACCCCAAATTCATCCCACAACTTAACATGAAAATGTCCCTTTCTGTCTAGTGTTAATGTCACCCTTCATCCATCCTGCTCACATAGATAGCTGTTTCTCTAGCTGTTTACTCTGCATGATTCTTAGTCCCTGTGGACCTTGGTAACCCAGTTACCCATTGTGGATCCCTGTCCACTCTAACCATTAATCTAGGGGCTCAGTATAGGCGGAACCGCACCTTTGGTTCATATATAGCGCTCCTCTTGCGCTGGGCATTTTTGAAGGTCTCTTACCCTTCATTCCCTTACTTAATTTAATGCCCATAATGACTGGCCAGTCTTCTCTCTTCTCTACTTGTGCCTATACCCTCTTGCCTCTAAACTACTTTATCTAGCAGATTTACTACATATACCTGTGAACAGCACTATTCTTCCCTTTCTTATCTATAACACTCCGATGGACAATAGACAGGGACAACATAACATATAACCACCAATCAATACAGTTCGATTAAGGGGAGTAAAATAGGTACCCTTTGTCCCGAAAATGCCTTACCGATCAAGGAAGTCTGATAACTCAAATGTAAGCAAAAGGCTTACCTCAGCCGGCTGATTATCAGAAATTCCCGGATCGTCTCAAGCTCCTCGTTTCGGATACTCAGGGTCACCTGGAATCCCCTCCTAAGGCAAAGCTCGCCATGCTGACTCGGTTGAATTGATGATAGGCAACTCCTATCCTCATATTGATTAGTGGTTCCAAATTAATAATAACTACTGCAGTAGGGAACAGACACAAAAGATACGCTCAGCATCTTTCCAAATTACTGTTCTGCTTTATTATGACGCAATTGAAGGTTTTTATGCACATGATTACGTAGGTATCACATTAATATTACAATTGTACGTTTATGGTAACAAGGGGCGTTACATAGGCAGGCTTATTCTAATCAGGACTCAAAAGAATGTAAATATTTACTGAAAACATTATTAGTGCCATGTGCACAGTGAGGGCAGTGTGCAATACATACAAAATACAATACAATTATATACAGAACTTACAAATTTCCATTACACAGCCAACACATTTTAGGAGTCCAACATCAGCCCCTTCACCAAAGCTTAGCAAAATATAGGGTTGACAGTCTGGTGACTCAGACATAACTAATGAATTAAGTTGTGTTGCAGCGTGAACAAACACATATGAAGGCCCTATTCACACCTGAGCGTAGCGTTTTCAGGCAGCAAGTTGCATGATTTTACAGCGATTTTGCTGCAATTTTTGCCACGGTTTTCACTGCGTATTTGCAGCGATGTTGACGTGTTTTTGCCGCAATTTTGTACAGGTCAAAAGGTCACCAATGTAAAAAGCAGAAAAACGCCCAAATCTGCCTAAAAAAAGTTCCAGAACTTGTTTTAGCTTCAGGCGTTTTGGAGCTTCTGGCTTCAGGCGTTTTAGAGAGGAGATGTGAACCATCTCCATAGAGAATAATTGATTTTTTTTCCCTTCAGTGTTTTGTAGCTTCAGTCTTCAAGCTACAAAATGCTCAGGTGTGAATGGGGCCTAATCCATCAGTACCTAATTAACCTTGAAAAAACTTCATCTTGGACATGCTTGGCTTGCAGAAGCTGCCTACTTACTAATCAAATGTCCTACAGGGAATACACCAACATAACAATGACATTAATTTGAAAACCATCACCCACTTCCAGCCCCAGGTTTCTCCATCTACCTTTAAAAACAAAAAAATCCACGAGATTTACACAACTTTGACTGAGGATTAACAACATTTGAAATTCATAAGACTTGGGTGAAAGCTATTTGCATCTTGTGTGAAAACATTTATAAACAAATTCCTAAGAGTAGTTATTCATGTCTATTTTTGCTATCAAGTAAACATGATTGCGTATTCAATTCAGGTTTAAATAAGATAATGAAACATTTTGGAAAAAATATACAGCTTAGAAGCCCAGCACTTGAGGCCAATATGGCAAATATCTCCACAGCCACCATGTATTTCCCTTTAGTGCTCAGATAGGCCGGGATCATGGAAATCCAGACACTGCAGAAAACCAGCATGCTAAAGGTGATGTATGTGGCCTCATTAAAACTGTCCGGTAATGTCCTCACCATGAAAGCCAGAACAAAACTCATAGCTGCCAGAAACCCCATATAACCCAACACAGAGTAGAACCCGATAATGGACCCTTCATTACACTGAATAATGATCTTGTCCTGATAAGAGTGAGTGTCCATTTCCTTAAAAGGGTGAGAAGAAGACAACCAACTAATACATATTATTACTTGAATGGATGAACACACTGATACTATAGAATTGGCCAGTTTGCTTCCAAGCCATTTCCTCCAGTAGCTGCCAGGTTTGGTGGCTTTGAAAGCAATATAAACCATGATTGTTTTAGCAAAAAGAGAGGAGACAGCTATGGAGAAGATGACTCCAAATGTCATGACACGCAATATACAGGTTATATCCAGTGGTTGACCAAGGAACAAGAACACACAGAGGAAGCTCAACAAAATGGAGACAAGAAGAACAAAACTCAGATTTCTGTTATTAGCTTTGACGATTGGGGTGTTCAGATAGGAAACAAAAATCCCCTTTATTAAAACAGTCACAATGCAGAGTACAGCAGAAACTGTTAGGAATACTTTAGAAATGCCATCAGTGTAGGAAAGGAATTCAAGGTGTTTTGGAATACACCGATCTTTCTTCTCATTGGGCCATTCTTCCTCTGGACAATTCATACAGTTCTCACTGTCTGCCAAGAGTAATACATATAACACAGATTAATTTTTATTCTAATTAATTAAACAGTCATTTTCGGAAGAGCAATGGGGATGTAATTTCTACATATACAGCACACCCCTGAAGGAGCTACTGAGTGAATAAGCCCCCTGTGACTAATCTGGTGTATGGACTATTCATATTATCAATTTAACCACTCTGCCACACTCCTGACAATGAGTTAGAAGACACCAAATTGAGTTGAATCTATAATTATATTACCACCAACCACTCAGATCAGCTTAACCGCTTGCCGACTGCCTCATGTAGGAGTATGGTGGCACAGTGGCTCTGCTGCACTGGATAAAGTTATTAGATATGTAATCCAGCACTTCCAGGTAGGGGCTGTGTGAGCATGTGACAGCCACGCCGGCTATTCAGTCATTAGTCACAGCACAAGCCGATCAGTGGGTCCCGGGCAATGGATGACTGTTGGCACCTGCTGATCGGTGAATAAGATGACAGGACAGAGCTCTCTGACTGTAAGCAATACAGAGCTCTGTCCTGTCAGTGGGGATATGCCAGTTTTTGTTTCTCTGCAAAGCAGGAAATAAAAACCGTCACATCCTTTAGTAAAAGCATCTCACAGTGAATGTACAAGCTCTGTTAGGCACACATTTAACCCTATGATCGCCCTATATGTTAATCCCTTCCCAGCCAGTGTCATTAGTACAGTGTTGGTGTACATTTTTAGCACTGTATTAGTGTTATGGTTCCCACAAAGTGTCAGTTAGTGTCTGACTGTCCCTCATACTATCACAGTCCTGCTATAAGTTGCTGATCACCACCATTACTAGTATTACAAGTTTTAAAAAAATTGCAGTATATATACTATTATTTTAGACGCTATAATGTACTTGCAAACCGATCAATATATGCTTATTGGGATTTTTTATCAAAAATATGTAGCAGAATACATATTGGTCTAAATTTAAGAAGAAATGTTATTTTTTTCATTTTTTTATTTGATGTGTTTTATGGCAGAAAGTTAAAAATTATGTTATTATATATATATATATATGACAGATTCCCAGAGAATGAGGGAGAAACCAGTTTCGTTTTTGACAGCTTGGTTGGAGCCCTTTTGGTGGTGCACAATTGCAATTGGAGCTCAATGATCCTTGCCTACTTAAAGTCAGTAAATGTAGAAGAGGTAACTGGAGGGGTTTAACTCAAAGAAGAGCTCAAATCAGTCACACATATGTTTGGGGTGGGAGGGGAAATTAGCAGAGGAGTAGTATTGTAGGAAGAAGTGGAGCCTTTGGATGTTAAGACAATAGCTTTGAGAATGATCTGGATGGATACCCAAAGGGTGGTAGGTAGGGCAATAATGAACTGGAGTGTCAGTGTCTGCTATACAGTACAAGGATGGGGGTAAACAACCCTCTTAAAAAACTGTAGGTACAGACAGTGGAAGGGCCCCTCATATACTAACGTGATGACTCCAGAGAACCCACTTGGATCCTTCTGGAACAACTGGGGCAGACTGGTGATCTAGTTTTGTGTCTATGGGACACCGAGGATGGGCTGGCGATCCTGCTCTGTGTTCCTTGAATGCTGGGGATAGACTGGTGGTTCCCGTGTCTCTGGTACAGCTGAGGTTGGACTGGCAACTCTGCTCTGTGTTTCTGGAACAGCTGAGGATAGACTAGTGATTTCACTCAAGTGTCTATGGAATAGGTTGTGCTGGCAGACAGCTGTTAACGGACTCAGCACTCTGTCCCAAAAATACTTCCCTGGTCTGGTGCCAAGTGCCCTGGATCTTCTCAAAAGTTTTCTCTTCCACTCCTCCACAGTTGTGGGGAGCTGTTGTTTTTTCCTCAACTAAGAGCAGTTCCACCTAACGGTGACAGAACTACACATCCCATAATCCACCTGTTCTGCATGGACATTCTGGGACTTTCTGTCCCATGACAGCTTTGTGTAGGTTAGTTAGTTTTTACTTGCAGAGTCTTACATTAACATTTACTGGTGTTTTTCAGTACTGAGTTTGGTTCTCCTTGTTGATTATATAGGGTAAAACAGTTATTTTCCTTGCACCATAACAACCAATAATGCTCTAGGGCAGTAGGTATGGTGTTGTTATTTTCTATGATGTTGGCAGCCAGCCTTCCCGCAAAAATGGCTCCTCCAGACCTGCTCCACTTCCCGCTTTCTACCACACTGCTGGAGGGCTTTGATGTGAAGAGGGGACTGTGTGATTAGGAGGAACTGTGTGCTGGGGAAATGTGTGATGGGGAGCTCTGTGATTTGGGGGGCTTTGTGATGGGTGGACTCTGATGTGATGAGAAGACTAATTGATGGGGGGAATCTGGTATATAATGGGGGTTTTGAAACTTAGGGAAGACTCTGATGTATAGGGGTGCCTCTGACGTGATGGGGGAGATATGATGTGAAGAGGGCTTTTTGATGTGAAATTAATTAATCAAGGTGATTGACTGCAACATCACAGGCTCAGGTTCCCCATTGATAAGCAACATATGCATTTTTTACATATTAGATTGGGGTACCTTGCAATTTTGCATACTTTTAAACAAGGGTGCCATGTCTGCAAAATGTTGAGAAACACTGGGCCAAATGTATTCTCCTGAGGCTGCCCAGTTGTCCACCAACAAGAGGAGAGTCTGCATAGGACCCATAAAGATTAACTGCATATACTTCCCCTTTCTTTAATTTTACATTTTTTAAAGATATTTTTATTGATTATAAAGACAAACTTACATACAGACATAAAGAAAACTGAATAAGGTGGTTATTACAACCAAAGAGTAATAACGCTAACAGGTTGACCCTTGAGTAAGAGTCAGAGGGCTGGCCATCCATCTGCCCCAAATTGTTTGGAATGTTTTAGCTCTCTTGCGGGTCTCAAATGTAAGTTTATATAGTGGTAGAGAGTCATTAATTAGTTTCAACCATGTGGCTCTTGTTGGAGATTGTGATCTCTTCCATGATAATAGTATGGACTTCCTTGCATAAAAGTATAAGATGCAGAGTAGATTCTTAGCATAAGTGGGAATAGACAGGTCACCAAACATGCCTAGAAGGCAGTTCTTGGGATTCAGGATATAGGGCAGGCCCAGTGCGGAGGAAATAAATGAACCAATATCTGTCCAAACATGGGGCAGGCCTAGAAGCAGTGTATGAAGTCAGCAGTTTGGCAACATCCTCTAAAACATTCTGCAGAGGGGGAAAACCCCATTTTATACAAATTGGCAGGTGTAAGGTGAGAATGATGAAAAATTACATAGTTACATAGTTACATAGTTACATAGTAGGTGAGGTTGAAAAAAGACACAAGTCCATCAAGTCCAACCTATGTGTGTGTGATTATGTGTCAGTATTACATTGTATATCCCTGTATGTTGCAGTCATTCAGGTGATTATCTAATAGTTTCTTGAAGCTATCAATGCTCCCCGCTGAGACCACCGCTTGTGGAAGGGAATTCCACATCCTTGCCGCTCTTACAGTAAAGAACCCTCTACGTAGTTTAAGGTCAAACCTCTTTTCTTCTAATTGTAACGAGTCTTATTAAACTCTCTTCTGCGAAAAAGTTTTATCCCTATTGTGGGGTCACCAGTACAGTATTTGTAAATTGAAATCATATCCCCTCTCAAGCGTCTCTTCTCCAGAGAGAATAAGTTCAGTGCTCGCAACCTTTCCTCATAACTAAGATCCTCCAGACCCTTTATTAGCTTTGTTGCCCTTCTTTGTACTCGCTCCATTTCCAGTACATCCTTCCTGAGGACTGGTGCCCAGAACTGGACAGCATACTCCAGGTGCGGCCGGACCAGAGCCTTGTAGAGTGGGAGAATTATCGTTTTATCTCTGGCGTTGATCCCCCTTTTAATGCATGCCAATATTCTGTTTGCTTTGTTAGCAGCAGCTTGGCATTGCATGCCATTGCTGAGCCTATCATCTACTAGGACCCCCAGGTCCTTTTCCATCCTAGATTCCCCCAGAGGTTTTCCCCCGTGTATAGATTGCATTCATATTTTTGCCACCCAAATGCATTATTTTACATTTTTCTACATTGAACCTCATTTGCCATGTAGTCGCCCACCCCATTAATTTGTTCAGGTCTTTTTGCAAGGTTTCCACATCCTGCGGAGAAGTTATTGCTCTGCTTAGCTTAGTATCGTCTGCAAATACAGAGATTGAACTGTTTATCCCATCCTCCAGATTGTTTATGAACAAATTAAATAGGATTGGTCCCAGCACAGAACCCTGGGGAACCCCACTACCCACCCCTGGCCATTCTGAGTACTCCCCATTTATCACCACCCTCTGAACTCGCCCTTGTAGCCAGTTTTCAATACATGTACTCACCCTATGGTCCATGCCAACGGACCTTATTTTGTACAGTAAACGTTTATGGGGAACTGTGTCAAATGCTTTTGCAAAATCCAGATACACCACGTCTACGGGCCTTCCTTTATCTAGATGGCAACTCACCTCCTCATAGAAGGTTAATAGATTGGTTTGGCAAGAACGATTCTTCATGAATCCATGCTGATTACTGCTAATGATACCGTTCTTATTACTAAAATCTTGTATATAGTCCCTTATCATCCCCTCCAAGAGTTTACATACTATGGATGTTAGGCTAACTGGTCTGTAATTCCCAGGGATGTATTTTGGGCCTTTTTTAAATATTGGTGCTACATTGGCTTTTCTCCAATCAGCTGGTACCATTCCAGTCAGTAGACTATCTGTAAAAATTAGGAACAACGGTTTGGCAATCACTTGACTAAGTTCCCTAAGTACCCTCGGATGCAAGCCATCTGGTCCCAGTGATTTATTAATGTTAAGTTTCTCAAGTCTAATTTTAATTCTGTCCTCTGTTAACCATGAAGGTGCTTCCTGTGTTGTGTCATGAGGATAAACACTGCAGTTTTGGTTACTGAATTTTAAGCTGAATAATGCGGTCTCTAGAGGATATATTGTAACTGGGGATTTACCCCTTTCTTTAATTTAGGTAGATATCTTTGAGAAATTCGCTATAACTTTAAGTTACTAGATTATCTTGTTATTAACAGATTAAATTTATCATTATTATAATACCCACATATTTAATGTGGAGTGGAGTGGACTATCTCATCTATCTCCCGTAGCCCCCATCCAGACAGTTGGAATTTTGCACATAGGAGTGGTGTTAATGATTTTATTATACTGGCTGTGGCTTATTACAAGGTTATACATGTAAACTTTTCCATCATATTAAATTAATATTTTTCATCTTCATGTTTTTTTTCTATTAATGAATTGTGTGATTGTACAAATACTGTGCTCTCACGAAGAAGTAGATTCTTGGTTCATAAAACTTGTTGAGAATTTATTGTATTCCCTTCATTGATCCATGCAGTAATATTATATATTGAGGTAAAAAATTATAGTACAGATTATAGCAATGGTCATTGTTTTTGAATAATAGGGTATACATGGAGGCAGGTTTGCCAACCGTTAGTAAATTTACTGAAAGTTTGTAAAAATCTGCGATTTTTTTACAACTGCCAGTAAATATCAGGGGCTGATAATTTCATGCTGTGTTGACTTTTTAAGTGTAAATCAAGCAAATTACTTTGTTAAAGGAAAGAAAGAAGAAAAATTGCAGCTCAAAAGCTCCAGACCTGTTGAAGACACCCACCCCATACGATCTTGCAGGTGCTGGCTCTGCTCAAATTAGGAAGGAAAAATCCTAGACAGCCACACATCACTGAAGGCATCTTTATTGAAAGATTAAAATCCAAAAACAGTCATATTTTATGCATAGAAAACAGGGAAGAACAGCTAACATGTTTCACATCACAACAGATGCTTAGTCATAGCTGTGACCTATGAATACACATATGTTGTGATGTGAACCGTGACTCGGTTAAATTGATGATAGGCAACTCCTATCCTCATATTGATTAGTGGTTCCAAATTAATAATATCTACTGCAGTAGGGAACAGACACAAAAGATACGCTCAGCATCTTTCCAAATTACTGTTCTGCTTTATTATGACGCAATTGAAGGTTTTTATGCACATGATTACGTAGGTATCACATTAATATTACAATTGTACGTTTATGGTAACAAGGGGAGTTACATAGGCAGGCTTATTCTAATCAGGACTCAAAAGAATGTAAACATTTACTGAAAACATTATTAGTGCCGTGTGCACAGTGAGGGCAATGTGCAATACATACAAAATAGAATACAATTATATACAGAACTTACAAATTTCCATTACAGTCTCCCCTCTTTTGATCAATATTTTGATCACTAACCATACCTGCTATCACCTTTAACCTGGAACCTCCACATGCTTAGGTGGAGATAGTCCTGGCCAAAGAGGCAAAAAAACTCCATTGTGGAGAAAATAATAGCTGAGCAACTTTTTCATTACAAAATGACTTTTCATTGTGAAGAACAAATGATTGATAAGACATAATTACAGAGTACTGGCTGTACACTCCTGTGGCCAGAATGGCCTTCTAGCTTAATTGTTGGCATGCTGACTTATCAGCATATGTAAACACAGACAATTCTACATAAAATGGAAGACGTACAAAAGACAAATATGACTTCAACATGGCTAAACTATTTTTCAAATATATATATCCCTTACAATTAAAGTAACTGAATCAAAAACTACCCTAGACTGTGATCACAAGAGGGAAACAAATCAAACACAGAGATTTCTTTAATTAAGTCATTTTTGCAGTGTCTGGTGTGGATCCAGGTGACTTTTCCTTCAAGTTTTGCAAAAACTGTACATGAAATAGATGCTGTATTGAGTCTCCAAACATTTCCTTATATATAAATGTCTCTTAACAATCCAAAAGTCACCTGGCTTTAGTTTTAGATCCTTCCAAACTTTTAGGATCTGGAATTAGGGAGAAAACACATAAATGAGTTTGTAAAAAACCTTAAAAGATCAGCAACATTCTCCGTGAGATCCGAATGGAGGACTTCAGCTGCTGAGACAAAATATAAGCAAGTGAGTAACACACTCCCAAACCAAATCCCATAGGGAGAGAGTCCAATATCCCCCTTAGGGGCTTCATAAAATTTAAGAAAACATTCAGGCAAAAGTTTTCTAGTTTCTTACTCTACTTTGTCCGCTATATTGTAGACAGTAAGGGGTGTAAAAATAAAACCTCAAAACTTCTAGTAAGGACTCTCCTATAAAAAATTATTTCCTCTGTTACTCTCTGTACTCCCTGGCACTCTGTACTTACAAACTACTTCTGATAACACTTTTTACTGTGGCCTTTGCAGTAGCATTTGCCACTGGACATCCAAAAAACATGTCCATACAGACAAAATGCATACTCGTAAGATCCTAACTTGGGCATCTGGATATATCTTTTTATAATCTCTGGGAGGGATGTTCAGCTTTTGGTAACACCTTTGGTAACAGGTAAAACAAGAAGTGGTATGTTATAAAAACAACTGTGGAGAACCCTGGCTCTATCCCATGCTCATTTACTAAGGCAGCCATAACTGCTTGTGACTGATGACACGGTCCATGTGTCAAGCTGAAGGGAAAAGAGTGGCTGGCAGACATAAATGATCACCTTTTCCAAAGTCCTGTTTCATAAGAAGTTGCCCCCTGTGGACCACTTGTTCTTCTCGTTCTGGGGTCCTTAAAGTTGAATTATTAATCCCAGCTATACTGGGCCAGAACTAGGGTGGAATCTGTGAGTTGCACAGACCCATCAAGTGTCCGGGGCTGTAAATGCAGCATCCTTAGAGTCACCTGGTCTACTTCCATGTGTGAAAGTTAATATGGCTACCTCAGCAAGAACCTGGAAGGCTGAAAACAGCCGATCAAATTAACTTGGCATGCTTGGTTGGTTTACCTGCCGAAGTAAAAACAAACTTCTGGCCCTTTAAATGGAACCAAAAGCTCTCTATATCTCGACTATCTATATAAATATACACTCTTTTTATAGCTCACAGGCTTTGCTAAAACATGGAGCTCTGCTTCTTGAGCTGGGGAAAAAGGATCCAATGACTTTGAATACAGAGTATCCTTCTGGGTGATAAACTACATACTCAAATCTACAAAAAATGTAATATTTGGGTCTTCAGGGAGTGTGTCCTGCACTGGACTCACAGCAGCTGATTCCTATGTCATCAATTTAACACATGCGTCTTTTCCTTTCTTTTGAATAAATGTACGCATTTTTCATTGTTAGATTTGTACATAAACAAACTCATATTTTAAACCTTTCATTAGACAAACATTTAGTTAGCTGTATATTTGCTGCACAGAATGTCGGACCATTGACCAAAACAATATCTAACTTTGTCTAATAGCACCTTTGCATAAAAGCTACAGCTCTGATATATCGGGGTGAACCCTTCATTACTGGGTCCAGCTTGCATAAATATATTACAATGTCTTGTTTTCTATCACACTATTTGTGTAAGAACTCCAGTTTCATGTTTCAAAAGACAACTTTTTCCTGGCAATATTATAATAAATGATAACAATACCCTGCGGTCGTGGAGAGATGCCCATAAATCCAAAATATTCTTCTGCTTATACCACAGTACTTACAAGAAAAAGGGGCACATCATTTCACAATCCACACATTCTGCTTTGGATTTCAAAAATAAAAATAAATAAAAACAAAAGGACCAAGAATCTGTATGATGGACCAGAAAGCATCAAAAACTATAAAACAACTGGCTGCAGGCGGCATCTATCCTAACAGGGTGTGTGGACTTGATGTGATGGGTCTGTTATATTTAAATTTTATTTATTATTACTCTTACATCATGGACCGCACATCAAGTTTTCATCAAAAACCTTAAAATTTCATTTTTGTAGAAAAACTTCTAATGTATTCCATCCATCTTGGCTTTGTTAAATATTATGGCAGCTTTATTCCAAATAACAACCTCATCTTAATCTTTTTTTCTCTCAATAAGGGCTTATTGAATAAATGTAAAATTACAAAATTGTTATCTTAATCTAAACTAATCTCATTCATTACAAATTTCCCCATTAACCTTGACTTCATTTCCAACCAAAGGTTGTCTAAACCAGTTTCAATATATCTATATTATTAATAAAATTGTTAAACTCATATTAGAAATTAATACTCATTATTACTTAATTTTACTTAATTTCCCTTTTTTAAATGCACTGTTTCCACTATCAAAGGATATTCAATTTGTGTAATACACGGTTAAATGTAACCTTCATTTTACCATGTTTGGAAAACAGATTCAAAATAATTGTGATCACATTGTTTACCATTAGATTCGTTAACCCGGCACATTTTGTTATAAATGTTTTGTCTAAAAAACTGGAATTGGCATGATGTCCTTCCAGCTTATCACTAACCTCTCATCCCAGCCACATTTCTTTCATGAGAGCACAAAGGAGGGGGTCACATCTGCGTACATGACACACACAAGCAATAGAACTAAAGGTCCCAGCATTCGCACACACATACACCAATATCTCTCTAAAATCGCTTACATTTTTCCCATTTGTACACAACACATGCATATCATTCTCTGAATTTCTTTTAACTCTTTAATATTTCCCTGCCTAAATTCTACTTTCTTTATTTTTGTTCAGATATCTTTTATATCTAGCTTCTATGATCAGATGGGCAGCCAGAGTACTCATCCCATCTTCTCTCTCTGACAACATATAAAGTATTCTGTTTTACCTCTCATTTCTCTGTTTCTGACTCTAATAGTTGTAGTGCCTGACCCCGAATTCATCCCACAACTTAACATGAAAATGTCCCTTTCTGTCTAGTGTTAATGTCACCCTTGATCCATCCTGCTCACATAGATAACTGTTTCTTTAGCTATTTACTCTGCACGATTCTTAGTCCCTGTGGACCTTGGTAACCCAGTTACCCAATGTGGATCCCTGTCCACTCTAACCATTAATCTAGGGGCTCAGTATAGGCAGAACCGCACCTTTGGTTCATATATAGCGCTCCTCTTGCGCTGGGCATTTTTGAGGGTCTCTTACCCTTCATTCCCTTACTTAATTTAATGCCCATAATGACTGGCCAGTCTTCTCTCTCTTCTCTACTTGTGCCTATACTCTCTTGCCTCTAAACTACTTTATCTAGCAGATGTACTACATATACCTGTGAACAGTACTATTCTTCCCTTTCTTATCTATAACACTCCGATGGACAATAGACAGGGACAACATAACATATAACCACCAATCAATACAGTTCGATTAAGGGGAGTAAAATAGGTACCCTTTGTCCCGAAAATGCCTTACCGATCAAGGAAGTCTGATAATTCAAATGTAAGCAAAAGGCTTACCTCAGCCGTCTGATTATCAGAAATTCCCAGATCGTCTCAAGCTCCTCGTTCGGATACTCAGGGTCACCTGGAATCCCCTCCTAAGGCAAAGCTCGCCATGCTGACTCGGTTGAATTGATGATAGGCAACTCCTATCCTCATATTGATTAGTGGTTCCAAATTAATAATATCTACTGCAGTAGGGAACAGACACAAAAGATACGCTCAGCATCTTTCCAAATTACTGTTCTGCTTTATTATGACGCAATTGAAGGTTTTTATGCACATGATTACGTAGGTATCACATTAATATTACAATTGTACGTTTATGGTAACAAGGGGAGTTACATAGGCAGGCTTATTCTAATCAGGACTCAAAAGAATGTAAACATTTACTGAAAACATTATTAGTGCCGTGTGCACAGTGAGGGCAATGTGCAATACATACAAAATAGAATACAATTATATACAGAACTTACAAATTTCCATTACAACCGCGTTAGTGTTCTTCCTTGTTTTCTATGCATAAGATATGACTGTTTTTGGATATTAATCTTTCAATA
This sequence comes from Aquarana catesbeiana, assembly GCF_042186555.1. Classification (NCBI taxonomy): domain Eukaryota; kingdom Metazoa; phylum Chordata; class Amphibia; order Anura; family Ranidae; genus Aquarana; species Aquarana catesbeiana. Next base: position 42,657,233 of record NC_133324.1, read on the forward strand.
GAGATGCCTTCAGCGGTGTGCGGCCGTCCAGGATTTTTCCTTCCTTACTTTGTTATAGGTGTTGTCAGTGTTAATATAATATGTTTATACTGTTCAAATATTCACTGTGTTAATTTTCAGTAGGAGTTCTGTAATTTCTCAGGTTGCCAGTAAAAAATGTGCTCCACCAGTACATTTTTTTGTTTTTGTCAGTAACAAATTCTGCGGGAGGTTGGCAACCCTGCATGGAGGTATCATAGAATATAGAACTTTAACATACATCAGTCTTTTTACAGGGTTTTATTATGATCTGATAATACAATTTTAGCAGTGACACTTGTTTGTACCTGTAAAGTCCCATGTGTTTTTATTTTTTTTATTTTTACACAATATACCAAGAATGTTGGTACACTGCACGAGGGAAAGTCTATGGAATCCATGCAAAATTAATTTCTTTGTAATCCCAAAAAATACACTGGGGGGTATTTACTAAAACAGTATCAGGTGAGGCTCTGCAGAGAAATCAATCAGCTTCTAGGTTTTATTGTTTAACCACTTGCCGACCAGCCGCCGTTGTTATGCAGCGGAAGGACAGCTGTCCTGCGCGCATCGCTGTACCTGTATGGCAACTCGCGGAGACGCATAACCAAACAAGAAGACTCGCTGCTCCAGGTGAAGTTTGAAAGCCTGATGATCTGGACAGGTGCCCGCCTCGGCTAACCTCTGCATGTAGTCAATAAAAGAAGAAATGGCCGCACTCTGTACTCGATCAAAATTCTTTTATTCAGAACATCCCAAAGTGTTGACAGAAAGCTAGTAGATGCATTTCACACATTCCAAATGCGCTTAATCATTACACAGAAAGAGCAGCATAGATCTCCTTATAAAGCCCCACCTAGTTGTATAGCAGGTGATACTAATCATTAAATTGCATGCTTCCTGTTATGTGATACACATAGAAACTAAGAAAACAGAAAAACCTACAGCAAAGCACACACAACCTACAGCAAAGCACACACAACCTACAGCAAAGTACACACGTTTGTATGTATCGCATCGCATATAGAGTAGTGTAAAGTAGAACAATCATATATAATGAAAAGATGTTTTTTAAAAATGTATACATATATTAGTGAATAGAGATAACATACTCAAGAACACACAGCATAAAACCATTGTAATCACCATATTGGATTAAAACAAGTCAGTGTAACCCATCATATATCATCCCTTAACAGAAGTATGCATGCACGCATCACACACACACACATATAAATATATATATATATATGTATATGTATATATGTGCAATCGCACATGCACACACCTGTAGAATATCTCCCTCCATCATAAAAACATTAATCAACATATATTACTATATATGGTACATAACTCCAGGGAGATAATTCAAAAATATTCTCCAAACCCCCTAAAGGAACAACGGAGAAAGGGTGGGCAATAGAGGGCAGAGTAAGGAGAGAAAAGACAAAAAAGACAAAGAGACAAAAAAGATAGAGCAGTAAGAGATATGAGGCTATATTAAAATTATCAATGAATATGTATCACTCTACATATAGTCAGTAAAAACCGACATATATCAACCCATATCTCTTTATGCTCATTCAACACCAAACATGGTAAGACACATAAAGAGGACTGGGTGGAGGGAAAGACAAGCGCAGTAAATATAAGGCCAAATTGTCAACCATCAACTCTATATATATATTATATCTATACCTGCAGAGTATGCAAATGCACATTCCTATGTTCCTATGTGTATGTAGTACATGTCTTAGACGGATCCCAAAAAATAAGAATGAAAATATGAAATAATGAAAAAATTATGAAAAATATTTTTTTGAAAAAAAAAATATATGTGAAAAAATATATAACAACAAAAATAAATAAAGCAGGATGAATAAATCATTATATGGTTATTTTTGAGTATTAATGTTAATACTTTGTCGGAGAGAGTGTATTCATCACATAATTAGTCATAATAATGGGTCACATCCCACTCAAAAGTTAACCCATGTGAGATACAAGTCTAGAGCTGGAATATCCAGAACACTTCTCTACGACAAAGTAAATAAAATATGTCACCCACTCTGGGTGGAACCCTGACCTTCTCAATGATTTGTATACGCATGGCTGTAATATTGCCATTATGGCATAAATTAAAATGTTTAGCCACATTTGTTGATAGATTTTTCGTTACGCTATACAGGTGCTCATAAAAATGATCACGTAGACATCTAGTTGTTCTACCAACATACTGAATGTGGCATGAATCGCAAGTTAACAAATAGACAACATAGCTAGTGTTACAATTATAGACACTCAATATTTTATATTCCTTATGTGTCATTGATGAGAAGAACTGGTCACCACCAGTGATATGGCCTCAACATGGACATCCCGTTACACCGCACCTAACGTTTCCCTTAAAATGCAGCCATGTGGCCGACTTAGTAGTCTTTTTATTGAAGAAACTATGGGACAAGGTACGACTCATAATAGGGGCTCTGCGGGACACTATGTTGATTCCCCCCGTAGAATATTGGCACAAGTTTCATCCGCATATAGAACAGGAAGATGTTTAGTGATTATATCTCCAATTTCTCTAAATTCATTGCTATACGGAGTAGATAAAGTCATTCTATCCGGATGACAATCCCTAGTCCGCAATTTCCTCCTGATAAGATCCCCCAGTTCTGGCAATAGTCAGAGCCCTATCAATCATCCACCTTGGATATCCTCTCTCCAAAAAACGTTGGAACAGGGATGCGGCCTCCTGTCCAAAATCCAGTTTATCTCTACAGATTCTTCTCACTCATATAAACTGTGCCACGGGTATACCTTTAATTGTGTGTTTGGGATGTCCTGATTGGGCTACCAAAACAGAATTACCTGACAGAGACTTTCTATATAGAGTTGTGCTGACTCTCATGTTCAGTCCCTTCAGGAGTACATCTAAAAAATGTATTTCATCATTATGAACTTCACCAGTAAAGGTGAGATTATTGTTATTACAATTGAGGTACTCCAAGAAGGGAATGAACATGGATGTCCCATCTTCCATGATGAACAAGAGGTCATCTATGAATATCAGGTAAAACCCAATAGAAGACCTAAAGGGGTTCTCCCCTCCAAAGATGCGGGACCGCTCCCACCAACCCATGTACAGGTTGGCTAATGAGGGCGGACATTTGGCCCCTATCGCTGCCCCGCACCTCTGTAGGTAGAACACACCATCAAATGAAAAATAGTTATGGGACAGTAGATATTCCAAGACTTCCATAATGAATTCTCTTTGTTCAGTTGGTAGATTCGTGAATGTCTCTAAGAAAAAAGACACAGACACAACAGCGAGGTCATGAGGAATTGATGAATATAAACTCACCACGTCATATGTGACCCACGAGTACTCATTTTTCCACTGAAAATCCTCCATGTCCTCAAGATGATTTGTGTCTTTTAAATTTCCAGGGAGTTGCTGAACCAAAGACTGTAATTGCCTATCCAGCCACTGCCATAGTTTCTCATTGAGGGAATTAATGCCTGATATAATAGGACACCCTAGCAAGGGATCTAGTCCCTCATGGGTTTTAGGGAGATGGTAAAATGTAGGAATGATAGGATTTTCTGGTAATATTTTGGTGGTTTCCTTTTGATTAAATATACCTACTTTAACTCCTCTATTGACAAGTCCTGCCAACACTGATCTAAACTGTTTAGTTGGATCCCCTCTAACAGGCACAGTTGTGGGCGGCGTGCTCTCGCCCCCGCTGCTCGCTGCGGCAGCGTGCCCGCGGGTCGGGCAGACCCAAAGTCAGTGTCATTTATACATTGATCAGTGCACTGATCAATGTAATAATGTCACTGGTCCCCAAAAAGTGTCATTTCGGGTCAGATTTGTCCGCCGCAATGTCGCAGTCCCAGTAAAAATTGCAGATCGCTGCCAATACTAGTAAAAACAATAAAATAAAAAAGTCCCTAAATCTATCCCATAGTTTATAGATGCGATAACTTTTGCGCAAACCAATCAATATACGCCTATTGCAATTTTTTTTACCAAAAATATGTAGAAGAATATATATCAGCCTAAGCTAATGAATAAAAAATGTTTATATTTTTTTTGGATATGTATTATAGCAAAAAGTAAAAAGCATTTTTTTTTTTTAATTGTCGCTCTTTGTTTTATAGGGCAAAAAATAAAAATGGCAGAGGTGATCAAATACCACCAAAAGAAAGCTCTATTTGTGGGAAAAAAGGACATAAATTTTGATGGCTACAGCGTCGCACGACCGCGCAGTTGTCAGTTAAAGTGATGCAGTGCCGTATTGCAAAAAAAATGGCCTAGTCATTAAGGGGGCAATTCCTTAAGTGGTTAAGCTTAATGAACAAGCTGAGGTTACAATCTAATTAGTTTATATGTGCAGCTGCACCAGATTATGTTTGAAAAAAGGGGGTAACTAATGCGCAAACCTATACTACACCATAAAATATAAATGAGTAGCTGCCAACATGAAAGGTATTCTCACAAAGAATGACGAACAAAAAAGTATGTGGTGCTGACTCAACTAAATAGAATATAAATGATTAAGGTATGATATATGAATCTATAAGTGCAATATACAAACTATAGAATAGCACTTCCGTGGTTGTGCTAAAACTGAATTATGAATAATATAGTCCAAAATAATCTCCAATATTCGAAACAATGTAAATGATCACATGGCAATAATAACTTTCAACCTGCAAGAATGATGTTTCACAACATCACATACAGCTTAAAGGCATCTCTCAAGCATTTAGTCCCTATGTCCCCAGTTACAGTGCCCAGCCACCCATGCCCTTTTTGACAACATATTAGCCTATTAACCTACAAAATAGGCAGAATGTAGTATCAAGAATGACCCCCCTAGACTTCAGTGAGATCAAATAATAAGTTCAAGTGTATGGAATTCACAGATTCACCCCTGTAAATCAAATGCTGCAAAATGCATTAGAAGCCCTGATTGGCTGAAGCAGTGAAGGCTTTGCCCAATCAGGGCACATAGCACTGTTATAGATATGATTGGACACCTCATGATGACTCTCTCCAATCATGGCTCATTACTCATAGACCCACCCCACACTATAAAAGGTTCCTTCCCAGTGCAGCCATTTGCAGTGTGATATTGAAATGGAGAGAGATAGAACAGGGCTCTGTTCATTGCTATTAGTGAGTTAGTGTGCTATAGTGTGCCATTGTGATTCTATTATGAGTGTAAAGTATCAGTGTAGTGTGAATGTAGTGATAGTGCAGTGTAAGTGTAGTGTGACCATTCATTTTTAATGTAGTGTCAGTTTAGTGCGTCAGTGCAGTTTGACTGCAGTATATTAAATTGTGTTAGTGCACTTTTACTGCAGAATTTTGAAGTGTGTTAGTGCAGTTTTACTGCAGTATATTGAAGTGAGTTAGTGCACATTTACTGCAGAATATTGAAGTGTGTTAGTGCAGTTTTACTGCAGTATTTTGAAGTGCGTTAGTGCACTTTTACTGCAATGTATTGTAGCGCGTCAGTGCGGTTTTACTGAAGTATATTGTAGTGTGTCAGTGGAGTGTGTCTGTGTAGTGAGTACGCAAGTTAAAGTGCACCAAACACCACTTTCAATTGATTAAAGTGCATTCAAGTACACATTTCCCTGTCTCTATTACATTTTGGTAATAAGTCCCTCCCATCATGTCTGGGAGGCCAACAAGGAGAGGCAGATGTTCCCATGGCATTGTGAGGGGGCCAGTAGCATCTGTGTCCACAGGCAAAGTTGGACCTGGTCCATCCTCAGGCAGTTTAGTTTAGTGATGTTGCCCATGCTATCCAGCCACAGCATGCAAAGGAGGTGGTGGACTGGCTTACTAAGCCCTCCTCATCCTCTATCACCCAAGCAGAGACTAATGCGCAATCCACCAAAGCTTCCAGAGTGGCTTATTCGGGCTTCTTGTCCACAGCTAGTCCAGCTATAGCCCCAGCATCATGCATGGACGAGTCAGCTGAGTTATTTGAAACACTTTCTCTTTGATTATGCACTCCATTTCTTGATTCTGATGTTGGTTCTGAGGTTGAGGAAGGCAGGAACATGAGCCTACAGAGAGGGGAAAACACTGGTAAACAACAAATTGGCAGTCATGTTCCCCCAGCCGCAGCATATTGCCAAGTTGGCTCCAGTGATTATGAGGATGAAGGGGATAATGATGATGAAGTCACTGACATGACTTGGGTGCTGGATAGAGGAGAGGAGGAAAGTGAGGGTGTGGCACAACCCCAAAGAAGCAGGATGTCCTCAAGAGCAGCCATCATGGAAGAGTAGAGAGCAGCCACCCTACTTCATCACATTGTGGAGCTGTTATCTCCTGGCCCACTTGCCACAGCTCAGCTGTCTGGGCCTTTTTTAGCACATGTGCAGCCGATCACACTGTTGCAATTTGCAATCTTTGCCTCAAGCAAATCAAGTGTGGCAAAAACACCAGTCATTTGGGTACCACATACTTGACAAGGCATTTAACCTCCCACCACTCAACCGGTTGGCAAGAGCACCTGAAAGTAGACATGCACATTACGTTTCGTTCCAAATTGAAATTCGGATGAATTTTTCATTCTTCTGAAATTCAGATGCATCCGAAATACCGAATTACAATAGTAATGAATTTAAACGAATCCGAAATAACGATTCGATCAAAAAAAAGCGGACAAAATTAGAATCAAATTCAAAAACAAATTTGAATCTAATTCGAAAACAATTCGAAAACAAATTTGCATCTAATTCAAAAACAATTTGAAAACAAATTTGAATGGAATTAAAAAAAAATAGAAATCGATTTTCTAAAAAAGAATACTATAAAATAGAATATACAATAATAAAGCAATAGAATAAAAAGAAAGGAATATTAAAAACTAGAATATAATTTAAAAGAGTATAATAAAATAGAATATGACCGTCTTCCGAAATTCAAATTTCGAATAGAATAAATTTGAATTTGAAAATAGATTAGAAAAGGATGCAAAACAATGGAAACTAAAATAATAGAAAAGAATAGAATAAAAAAAAATAGAACAGAATAGAATAAAACATGAAATATATTATATTTTATTCTATTCTGTTCTAATGTTTTTCACTTCTATTCTTTTCTATTCTATTCTAATCATTTCTATTCGAATTTTAATTCATTCTATACAAAATTCAAATTTCGGACGAAAATTATATATATAACCATTTTTCGAAATTTTGTATAGAATGAAATCGAATTCTAATAGAAAAGATTAGAATAGATTTGTTTCCTAGTCGAATGCGAAACAAAATTCAACCGAATTTGAAAATTTCAATCAAAAACCATTTTCCGTCATTTGAATTTCGTATAGAGTAAAATTGAATTTGTATAGAAGGATTAGAATAGAACAGGAAATAAAAGAACAGAATAGCATAGAAAAACAATAGAAAATAACATAAAAAATATTTTATATATATATATATATATATATATATATATATATATATATATATATATATATATATATATATATATATATATATATATATATATATACAGTGGGGATGGAAAGTATTCAGACCCCCTTAAATTTTTCACTCTTTGTTATATTGCAGCCATTTGCTAAAATCATTTAAGTTCATTTTTTTTCCTCATTAATGTACACACAGCACCCTATATTGGCAGGAAAACACAGAATTGTTGACATTTTTGAAGATTTATTAAAAAAAGAAAAACTGAAATATCACATGGTCCTAAGTATTCAGACCTTTTGCTGTGACACTCATATATTTAACTCAGGTGCTGTCCATTTCTTCTGATCATCCTTGAGATGGTTCTACACCTTCATTTGAGTCCAGCTGTGTTTGATTATACTGATTGGACTTGATTAGGAAAGCCACACACCTGTCTATATAAGACCTTACAGCTCACAGTGCATGTCAGAGCAAATGAGAATCATGAGGTCAAAGGAACTTCCTGAAGAGCTCAGAGACAGAATTGTGGCAAGGCACAGATCTGGCCAAGGTGACAAAAAAATTTCTGCTGCACTTAAGGTTCCTAAAGAGCACAGTGGCCTCCATAATCCTTAAATGGAAGACGCTTGGGACGACCAGAACCCTTCCTAGAGCTGGCCGTCCAGCCAAACTGAGCTATCGGGGGAGAAGAGCCTTGGTGAGAGAGGTAAAGAAGAACCCAAAGATCACTGTGTCTGTGCTCCAGAGATGCAGTCGGGAGATGGGAGAAAATTGTAGAAAGTCAAACATCACTGCAGCCCTCCACCAGTCGGGGCTTTATGGCAGAGTGACCCAACAGAAGCCTCTCCTCAGTGCAAGACACATGAAAGCCTGCATGAAGTTTGCTAAAAAAAACCTGAAGGACTCCAAGATGGTGAGAAATAAGATTCTCTGGTCTGATGAGACCAAGATAGAACTTTTTGGCCTTAATTCTAAGCGGTATGTGAGGAGAAAACTAGGTACTGCTCATCACTTGTCCAATACAGTCCCAACAGTGAAGCACGATGGTGGCAGCATCATGCTATGGGGGTGTTTTTCAGCTGCAGGGACGGGACGACTGGTTGCAATCGAGGGAAAGATGAATGCGGCCAAGTACAGGGATATCCTGGAAGAAAACATTCTCCAGAGTGCTCAGGACCTCAGACTGGGCCGAAGGTTTACCTTCCAACAAGACAATGACCCTAAGCACACAGCTAAAATCACAAAGGAGTGGCTTCACAACAACTCCGTGACTGTTCTTGAATGGCCCAGCCAGAGCCCTGACTTAAACCCAATTGAGCATCTCTGGAGAGACCTAAAAATGGCTGTCCATCAATGTTTACCATCCAACCTGACAGAACTAGAGAGGATCTGCAAGGAGGAATGGCAGAGGATCCCCAAATCCAGGTGTGAAAAACTTGTTGCATCTTTCCCGAAAAGACTCATGGCTGTATTAGTTAAAAGGGGCTTCTACTAAATACTGAGCAAAGGGTCTGAATACTTAGAACCATGTGGTATTTCAGTTTTTCTTAAATAAATAATAAATACATTAATAATAATAATAATAAATTAAATAATTTTCTTAATAAATCTGCAGAAATGTCAACAACTCTGTGTTTTTCTGTCAATATGGGGTGCTGTGTATACATTAATGTGGAAAAAAAAATAACTTAAATGATTTTAGCAAATGGCTGCAATATAACAAAGAGTGAAAAATTTAAGGGGGTCTGAATACTTTCCGTCGTCCCCACTGTATATATATATATATATATATATATATATATATATATATATATATATATATATATATATATATAACCATCTTCTGATATTCAAATTTCGTATAGAATGAATTTGAATAGAAAAGATCAGAATAGAATAGAAAAACAATAGAACAGAATAGAATAAAACATAATATATATATTATATTTTTTTCTGTTCTGTTCTATTGTTTTTCTATTCTATTCTATTCTTTTTCTATTTTATTCTAATCTTTTCTATTCAAATTCAGATTTATTCTATACGAAATTCGAAAGATGGTTTTATATATATATTTCCTGGACCTCCCCATGTCAGCCTACTATGGGTCAGATCCGCACCCTCTGACCCCTCCAGGACCACCTCTTTTCTAGCCCATAAAAGGGCGGCTGTCTGCCCACACCAGTGTTCTTTTTTCGTCCTCGCTCCGAATGCCTTTTAAAGTTTTTTTTTTCTTCTCTGCTCCATCCATCCTGTCGGGTTCAGCCTCTCCCGATTCAGAAGACCCCCCCCCCCCATATAGGCTGTAAATCTCCTGAGGAGGTGGTTTCCTGTGGTGCTGGGATTGTATGGTACAGTATATATGACTGTGTATTACTGGCAAAGGTCACTGGCAGTATAAATGACTGTATATACCTTCGTTAGGCAGGTGCTGACACTCTCTCCTTCCATGTTTTTGTGTGTTCAGGTACTGGTTTGGCTCGCTGGGATTTGTAGTTCACAGCCTCCACATGTACTCCTTTCAGGAAGCTCAGAGTTGAGCAGGTGAGGTCAGAGGTAGCTTCCTCTTTGGGTTACCTAGCAAACACCAGAATGCTCACTGCTGATTTGGGGAAGCCTCTGTCCTCTAGGCTGATCTCAGCCTCCATCTGGTCAATCTGCTACTCTGCTCTGCTCTGGTAAGCCTCCTTCCATGTTTCTCATTACTTTCTGCTGTGTTACTTGTCCGTCAGAGTATTTTTATTATCCTGTACCTTCTAGGACTGGGGAATTTTGCCTGCCTGCCTAGCTGCCTTAAGCACTGAAGATATGGATGGAGAGGTTTATTTTAATTGTATCTATTTATTTATTTTTGTTTTGAAAAAAAAAAAAAAAAATTGTTGTTTATTTATTTTTTAAAAGAGAGCACATCCTCTGTGTTTTACAGAGAGAAGGGCCCACTACGAGATAAATTCCCGCAAAGAGGTTCCAAATCAGCATTCCAGCCTCAAAAGAGTAAAGAAGGGACTAGACCTGACAAATCACAGTGTCACATGCAGCTGGATAGATGCCTGTTGTCACAGCATTCCAGATCTCCCTCGCTCTTACCTCACTTTAGTCGCTCGGACCCAAGAGAGGTCAAGACATCAGACGGCTCAGTACAATGCTGCGAAAGCATGCCAGGTTAAATCCTACATTAAGCATGCAGTCAAGGAAGGGTTAAAGAGTGTTTCAAGGACTCCTGCTCATCCTGCTGTATCTTCATCATCTGCAGATTCAGATCTTGTGTTTTCAGTGTGTTTTAACTCCATCTGAGGCTGAAATGGTCTCAGAATCGCATACCATATATACTCGAGTATAAGTCGAGTTTTTCAGCACATTTTTTTTGTGCTGAAAGTGCCCCCTTCGACTTATGCTGGAGTCAAGCACTTTTCTGCAGCAAAAAATTTCATTTTATGAACCGAGTTTGGGGCACCGTATCTCAAGGCCACTTGGTGCTAGGAACCCCAAGATTGGATATGTTGTGGTACCAGTTCCACTGGGTTTGCACACAAAATTTAGAGTTCCTAGCACCAAGCGTCCACAATCGGCTCGGAAAATATGATTCTCTGCTGCAGAAAAGTGCTTGACATTTTCTGAACCGAATTTTGGGTCCTGTATCTCAGGGCCACTTGGTGATAGGAACCCCAAATTTGGTATGCAAACCCAGTGGAACTGGTACCATAACATATCCAATGCTGGGGTTCCTAGCACCAAGTGGCCCCGAGATACGGGGCCCCAAATAGGTTCCCGAAAATGTAATTCTCTGCTGCAGAAAAGTACTTGACATTTTTTTTTAACCTATTTTTGCTAGAAACCCCAGCTTTAGATATTTTATGGTGCTAGTTCCACTGGGTTTGCACACCAAATTTGGGGTTGCTAGCACTAAGTGGCCCCGAGATACGGGGCCCCAAGGTCGGTCAACTGTGTCCATCTGCAGCAATGTCATTTCGGGACCCTATGGGTTCAGAGACCCCAAATTTTGGCTGCAGCTAGGGGGCATCTAGGAACCCTTAACTACCAAGTTTGAAGTTTGGGGGACCTATGGCTGCAAATGGGCACAGTGAGGCATGTAAATGGGCATAGTGAGGCTGCAAATGTGCATTGTTGACCCTCTTTTCCACTTGGAGTAGCTGTGCATTTCTCACCCTCATCTTATACTCGGGTCAATAAGTTTTTCTAATTTTTTTGTGGTAAATTAGGGCCTCGACTTATACTCGGATCGACTTATACTCGAGTATATACGGTACGTTTGATTTTTGCACTGGTTCCCCCTTTGGTGGAGGCTGTTAAGGAAAGAATCATCGCCTCCAAAGAAACAGCAAAGATACTACCCGTATTTAAAGAAATTGTTACCCTCCTTCCCATTTCATTTCTGAAATTAAAAAAGTAATTGACGAAAGGGGGGGGGGGGGGCCTGAGAAGAAGCTCAATGTGCATAATGGAGTATCGAAGCTGTACCCCTTGGGACACTACGCCTAAGGTGGATGTATTCAGTCTCTTTTAGGGATCCTATGGATCGCAAAATAGATGCAGACCTAAAAAGGTTTTAAAGTTTGGACAGCAGCTTGTAGATCGGCGGTCACACTCACTCCTGTGGCAGTAGCACTTGGGCTGGGTTCGCACCTGTGCATTTTTTGGTGTTTTTTGCGTTTTGCAGATTTGCGTTCTGTGTGCGGTTCTGCGGAATCCGCTGGGAGTGCTTGGGTGTGAATCCAGCCTTAGAGTGTGGGTAGCGGAGCTGGTGGATGGATGTTTGCATGAAAGTCTGGGAAGTGGCAGTTCTTCTCCTTTGCAGACTGATGAAGAGTTGTGGCTGAAATGGCTGTCGACCAGGTCAAGATGACAGCAAGATAATGGCTCATTCCGTCACAGCCCGCAGAGCCTTATGGTTGAAGCATTGGTCAGCCGATAAGGCTTCTCAGCACAGTCTGTGTACGGTTCCATTTGATGGGAAGCTACGCTTCAGGAAGACTTAGAATCAGCAATTCAGCGGGTTTCTGGCGGCAGATCTGGCCTAATCCAGCAGAAGAGAAAAAGACACAGCAGCCCTTTCGGTTTAACAAGAGATCCAAAGAAGGATTCAGAGAGGCCAGGGCTTACAGACAGTTTTTCAGACAGTGGAGGGGAGCTGGTTCAACCTTCCAGAAACCTTCCAAGCCCAGGGCCAACAAAGATCCTGGGGCTGTTTCCACTGCTGCGTCCCCAGAGTTACTCAATTTACACTGCGACTTTGCTGTGTGATTTGTGATGTGATGTAATTCGACCTGTGAAAACCATGTGAGAACAAATCGCACAGATGTCGGAACAAAGTAGTGCAAAAACCTTTTTTTGGAGTCGATGCGACTTAAGTCGCACCAATTAGAACGGGGACTATTGAAATACATGGGTTTTGACTTGTCATGTGACTTCGCATGTGTCAGGTCGCACAACAACTCGCAGTAGTGGAGACAGAGCCTAAGGCTTCAAATAAGTCCTTCTGAAGCTGTCTCCGCTTAACCCTCTCAAGTAGGAACAAGACTAGCCCAATTCAGGGTGGGTTTGGGCGAACAAATTACATGATGCCTGGATTGTAGCCGTCATTCGATCACATTATCGTCCCGAGTTCAGAACAAGGCCCCCTCAGACCTTGTTCATAGAAACTGGACTTCCTATGGATTTGGAAAGGAGGCAATGTTTGCAAGGATATATAGGGGAGCTGTTGGAAGCAAGGGTCATCCTTCTGGTTCCCCCTCTGTTTTTTGTCCCAGAGGCTTCAGGGGGTTTCGGACCAGTTTTTGACCTCAAAGTCCTGAATTCTTACAAGAAGGTTCCACCATTCAAAATTGAGTCATTGGAAACGATCGTTTCGGTTGTGGAGTCAGGAGACTGGATGGTTTCCATCGATCTGGTGGATGCGTATCTTCATGTCTCCATAGACGCATCTCACCATCGCTTTCTCAGGCCTTCCGTGGAAGGCTCTCATTTTCATTTTTAATCTCTCCCATTTGGTCTCTGCACGACTCCGAGAATGTTTTTAAAGCTACTGTCTGCTGCCGTTGCGACTCTCAGGGTCAAGGGAGTGCAAATATTTCATTATCTAGATGACATGCTACTTCTGGGTCCGTCAAATGAGCTCCTGCTAGTTCATGTGAATTCACCTGCAAAACACTAACTCGTTTCGGTTGGTTGATCAACTTTCGGAAGAGCCAGATGCATCTGACCCAAATGTTGGAGTATTAAGGAGTACAATTCAACACGGATCGGGGTCGTGTTTCTCTTCCTCAGAGGAAGGTCCAGAGGATCCAGTCTCAGACAAAGCAGTGATGGTCAGGCCTTCTGGTGAAGATGCTGAAGGAATCCATGCAGTATCTGGGGGTTTTATCAGCAACAGTTCCAGTAGTCCCGTGGGTCAGGTGGCGCAGAAGGAGGTTTCAATGCAACTTTCTTCTTCAGTGGGATCATCTGCCAATTCTGCTGTTTTTCTGTCAATATGGGGTGCTGTGTGTACATTAATGAGGAAAAAAAATAACTTAAATGGTTTTAGCAAATGGCTGCAATATAACAAAGAGTGAAAATTTTAAGTTGGTCTGAATACTTTCCGTCCCCACTGTGTGTGTTTAATATATATATATATATATATATATATATATATATATATATATATATATATATATATATATATATACATACACACACACCCTGTTTCCCTGAAAATAAGACCTAGCGTGATTGTCGGTGCTGGCTGCAATATAAACCCTTCCCCCCAAATAAGCCCTAGTTAAAGTCCTTGTAGGTCTTATTTTCAGGGTAGGGCTTATTTTCAGGGAAACAGGGTAGGGCTTATTTGGGGGGGTAGGGCTTATATTGCAGCCATCACTGACAATCACGCTAGATCTTATTTTCGGGGAAACAGGGTATATAGATACGTTGATATATAGATGTGTATATATATATATTCTTTTCTGTTCTGTTCTATTGTTTTTCTTTGCTACTTACTGCTTACTGCAGTGGAAAAAAAATACAGTTACTGCCACCCTTGAGTTATTTTGAGGGGACAGCAAATTTACACTGTTATATAAGCTGTACACTCACTACTTTACATTGTAGCAAACTGTCATTTCTTCAGTGTTGTCACATGAAAAGATAAAATATTTACAAAAATGTGAGGGGTGTACTCACTTTTGTGAGATATATTTGCAGGGGGCACTTTTGAAAATGGGGCTTTTTCTCAAAGTGTGGCTATTTCTATAAGTGGGAGCACTTCTGACTCTGCACTCATCATCTGAATGTCTCATCTGAATATGTCTTCTATCATTCCACAGGTACGTGTTGCTGAAACATCTCCAGGGCCGGACTGGAAAAACCAGCCCTGGAAAAATGTCATACCAGACCCATAGCATTATCATACCAGCCCAACAACATAACATCATTATTTTCTTGTTCATGAAAGGGAAAACCATGAAACCATGCACATTTGAAGAGTGTATTATATATAGAGAAGACAGATATGAAATCACATAGGGCTTTATATATATATATATATATATATATATATATATATACACTTACTTACATACATAGTAGGTGAGGTTGAAAAAAGACACAAGTCCATCAAGTCCAACCTATGTGTGTGATTATGTGTCAGTATTACATTACATATCCCTGTATGTTGCGGTCATTCAGGTGATTATCTAATAGTTTCTTGAAGCTATCAATGCTCCCCGCTGAGACCACCGCCTGTGGAAGGGAATTCCACATCCTTAATGAATGGGAACTAGTGCGCAAAACCACAATGTGGGCAAGAAAATCTTGAACCTGACGGTAAACCACCCGATGGAGAGCCGCCAACATAGACAGGTCCACTCAGTTCCCCAAAATACAATTAAATAAAAGATATGTGGCGCTATTCCATCAATCAGTAGTACCACTCGAAATATAAAATGTAATGGGCCGATCAAACCCCACCTTCTACAGTAAATATCCGGAGAAAGTACCCAATAAATATTAGCATACCAAGTGAATAAAAAATGGTGGAGATACAATTCTAAGGTATGGGAAAATTTAAAATCTATCAATATACTATCAAGTGCTTAATCAACAATACCAGTTTCCCCTCGTTAAGTAAAAACAAAATATTTTTCTATGTGGATCTGTGAAAAATTAAAACTAACTTCTCAAATAAGATGCTCAAAACCAAAGTGCATGTGATAATGATGAATCAGTGCCTTACAAACAAATCAATACCTCATACATATTCACTGTAAATGAAATAAATAAATATATGGATATAAATATGACCCTTAATCGTGAGTTTGCATTCACAAATATTAAAGTGACAAAATAGTGCAAAGATGTTCAGCATAAAATGTGCAATAATTGATACATGGCCAAATGCAAATTTCAATCGTGCCATAAAATTATAATAAATAAGTAATAAAAATAATAAATTAATAGGGCAGCCAATCCCACCACAGGGATGCTGTCCCAAACAGTGACAATAGTGTAGTAAAGTCCAAAAAAGTGCAGTAGTGGTAGGTGTTTTCCACAGCAAAGTCTTTACACACAGTGCTAAACCAATGTGCAGTGATTTTTTCTTTTTTCTATGCACGTTTTAGTGCATCTCCCAAGTGTTTCCCCCAGCCTCTCACCTCCAGAAGCGGCCCCCAATGGGCCAAGTAGAGCGGATGGATAATAACTAGGAAAGGGTGTGTTCCCTGCAGCATGTCTTTAAGCATCAAATGAGTCTGTCTCTCATCCCCAGCTTCCAGCGCTTTCAGCGGTCCCAGCAATTTAATCAAGAACAGAGGAGAGGTCTCATGGTGTAGTATTTAAAACATTTATTTGAAAAAAACGTAATAACTTACATTAAAATAAGCAGCAAATGGTAGATGTAAGCAAAGCTTCCGGGTTCGGCCGCCCCCGTGAAGCGTCGGCACCTGACTCCTCCTACCCTGACGCGTTGCGTCACAGCACGTGACTTTATCAAAGGGATCCCTTCCTCAATTATAAAGTAGCGTTGAGGAAGGGCTTGCTCCCCCAAAACACGTCCCTTGATCCCCCCTGATGGCAGATAGCACATGTTGACATTCGTAAATTGGTGTGCATCTTCCAAATTTGGCTTTTCCAGGGGTGATTTCCCCCCATCTGAACGCTATATCAAACCCAGTTCCTAAATACTGATGTCTGATATAGCCTTCAGGTTTTACCTAATGTGAACTTTGTAAGTTCAAGTTTTTTGGCTTTCTTGTTGGTTTTACACAGGCCTGTTTTATCTGAAATGGACATTTCGATTTTTGATAATGCTACTGCAAACATTGTTATACAACAAACATGTTGGTTTGTTTTAAAAACCTTTGGGAAATGCACATGTGATTGTGCAGGTATAAAAAAGTGCCTTACATAAGAATGTGTGGATTATTGTATCAACACTACAACACTTTTGGGGTGATGTAATTGCTGTTTTCTGCAAAAATGGGGGTTATTTCCTAAGGGCAAATACACTTTGCACTACAAGTGCAGGTTCAGTGCAGTTGCAAGTGCACTTGTAGTTAAATGTGTTTTTGCATTTAGGAAGTACCAGCCAACACTGTTTTTTATAAGGTTACCCAATCACGACATTTTCTGCACTCAACACATTTCTGTCAGGGTCAGCTAAAACAAACACAAGCAGTAAATGTCCACAAAGAATTTCTTTTGGTTGTTTTTTATTTGAAAAAGGTGTCACAGATTGTCTGGCATATTGATAGCCCCCCTACCCGCAAAGAACTCCAGGTAGCGTAACCGGACATCACGGGCATTCAGGGAGGGCAAAGCCAGGACGGCCACTTTCAAGCGCCGTCAGTGTTGATGGATTAGGGATTCCGGCCTCAGGCCCAACTGAGCCAGCATAGTTGGCTGAATGTTTTCTTAAAAAATTATGGAGAACACAGCAGGCAAGTATTATATGGTTCAATTTATACTCCGCCATATGGATGGGTGTCAGAAATAATCAGAACCGGCTGGCCAGGATTCCAAATGTGTTCTCCACCACTCTTCGGGCTCTGGCCAGCCGGTAATTAAAAACCCTCTGTTCCGGGGTGAGGGTCCTCATCGGGAATGGCCGCATCAGGTGGTCCCCCAGCGCAAATGCTTCTTCAGCAACGAACACAAATGGGAGACCTTCAACATTGTCCTCTGGAGGTGGCAAGTCCAAGCTGCCATTCTGGAGACGCCTGTAGAACTCCGTCTGGGTGATCACTCCACCATCGGACATCCGGCCATTCTTCCCCACGTCCACATACAAGAACTCGTAATTAGCCGACACCACCGCCAACATCACTATACTATTAAACCCCTTGTAATTATAATAGTACGACCCCGAGTTGGGTGGTGGGATGATGTGGACGTGTTTCCCATCAATTGCCCCTCCGCAGTTAGGAAAGTCCCACCGCTGGGCAAAGTGGGAGGCCACAGTCTGCCATTCCTGTGGCGTTGAAGGAAACTGTTGAGGAAAAAACAATAAACATTACTATTTTTTTCACAGAAACATGGCAAGCAGATTAGACACAAACATTATGGGGCAACCTCCAGATAGCATCTACTAAGGGGAATTTAACAACAACAAAGTATAAGGTACACCTATCATATTCCCCCCTCCCCCCCTCTCATGGGCCATTTCTAACATTATAGGGGGGGGACTCTTGGACAGGTAACCCTCTTCACTTCATTGAGAGATGAATGACTAAATACAGGGTATTACTTGGAACAGCCCCTCCTTAGTTACACTATTGGCAGACCACTGGACAGGTAAGAAGTGTCATAATGCAAAGATATAAATACACACTGTACACATTTGAGGACATTTGAACATTCTGCTATTACCTATCAAGATAATAATAGGATACAAAAACTTTAAACAGTACCATTGGAAAGTATACAGGCAGGCCCTTGCACTACATGCTTTGGGGAATTCATCCATAAATGTGACCAGTAAAGAGATGGGTATAGTGTGTATGGGTTTGGCAAAGTCAGCAGATAGATGATTGAGGATAGAGAATTGTGATCAGCTGACTTAGCAGTTTGGGGGAGGGAGGGTTACAAAAAATTTGGGGACACCACAAAAAAAAGCCTCTGGCACTCTGCCTGAATTTAAATCAAAAATAACATTTCCAAACATTTTAGGGGGTGTTTGGGGTAAAGCACTACTATGGAGCTGATAAAATACATTGTTAAGTGACTACATGAGGTGAATATAGGCCAGGAAAGACCATGCTGGAGAGGTTATTGAAGGGCAAATATGTATGAAGGACATAAAATAATAATTACCTAAAAATCCAGCATGCATGAGAACAAAGGGGACATTCACAGCATATTACAATCATGGTAATTAAGGAATGAGGGAAGAAATACAATATATTATCAAACATTCAATACAATAAAATGTGATATAAAAGGATAAAAATCTTACCTTCATATACTCCTTCTGCAGGACCTGAATGATGGCAGAACAGGTCTTTGGGATAATGATCCCCAGAGCCTGGGGGGAGATGCCTGTCGAGAACTTGAGGTCCTGCAGGCTTCTCCCTGTGGCCAAATACCGCAAGGTAGCGACCAACCTCTGCTCCAGAGTGATGGCTTGCCTCATGCAGGTATCCTGCCTGCTAATATAGGGGGTCAGCGAAGCCAACAAACGGTGAAATACGGGGTCCGTCATCCTGAGAAAGTTCCTGAAATCATCAGGATTATTCTCACGGATCTCACGGAGCAAAGGCATATGACAGAACTGGTCACGCTGAAGCAACCAATTCTTGGTCCATGAACTCCTCCCCACCCTGTTCATGGACTGGACTTGTGTCAAGGTCAGGACCCCAACACCAAGCCCCCGCACAGCACGAACTCTACGAGGAGTACGCATACGAAACATGGCTAGAAAACGGTCGGCTGCTCAGAACGAAGTAACAGAACGCACTGAAGAACAGCAAGGCCTGTGTAGAGCGACCTGAAAAACAGCAACGAGCGGGCAAGATCGCACAGAAAACTCTGATACGAACTGACTGCACGCACTGAAGAGCAGCTACAAACCCACAAGCACAAACTGAACGGCAGAAAATGATCTGAAAGCCACGAGTCTGAAAAAGCGCGAATCGTATCTCACCAAACTTTTACTAACACGAGATTAGCAAGAGGAGCCCAAAGGGTGCCGTGCTTGGTTCTGAACCGGCCTTTTCTAGTCTCGTCGTACATGGTGTACGTCACCGCGTTCTTAGCGATCGGAAATTCCGACAACTTTGTGCGACCGTGTGTAGGCAAAACAAGTTTGAGCCAACATCCGTCGGAAAAAATCCTAGGATTTTGTTGTCGGACTGTCCGAACAAAGTCCGACCGTGTGTACGGGGCATAACAGTAAAGAACCCTCTACGTAGTTTAAGGTTAAACCTCTTTTCTTCTAATTGTAATGAGTGGCCACGAGTCTTATTAAAATCTCTTCTGCGAAAAAGTTTTATCCCTATTGTGGGGTCACCAGTACAGTATTTGTAAATTGAAATCATATCCCCTCTCAAGCGTCTCTTCTCCAGAGAGAATAAGTTCAGTGCTCGCAACCTTTCCTCATAACTAAGATCCTCCAGACCCTTTATTAGCTTTGTTGCCCTTCTTTGTACTCGCTCCATTTCCAGTACGTCCCTCCTGAGGACTGGTGCCCAGAACTGGACAGCATACTCCAGGTGCGGCCGGACCAGAGTCTTGTAGAGCGGGAGAATTATCGTTTTATCTCTGCATTTGATCCCTCTTTTAATGCATGCCAATATTCTGTTTGCTTTATTAGCAGCAGCTTGGCATTGCATCATCTACTAGGACCCCCAGGTCCTTTTCCATCCTAGATTCCCCCAGAGGTTCTCCCCCCAGTGTATAGATTGCATTCATATTTTTGCCACCCAAATGCATTATTTTACATTTTTCTACATTGAACCTCATTTGCCATGTAGTCGCCCACGCCATTAATTTGTTCAGGTCTTTTTGCAAGATTTCCACATCCTGCGGAGAAGTTATTGCCCTGCTTAGCTTAGTATTGTCTGCAAATACAGAGATTGAACTGTTTATCCCATCCTCCAGGTCGTTTATGATACATACATACATACATACATACATACATACATACATACATATAAAAAAGGAAATTCCAGTTAAAAGTGGTCAATCATCAAGGGAACTCTGGGAACTTGAGTGGACGGGGGATTCTAATGACCAGAGACCACCTTCTGCAAAAAGAATACACTTAGGCTGCTTTCACACTGAGTCACTTTACAGGTGCTATAGCACTAAAAATAGTGCCTGTATAGTGCCTGTAAAGAGCCTCTCCTCTCACTCCAATGTGAAAGCTCGAGTGCTTTCATACTGAAGCTGTGCGCTGATAGAACGGTAAAAAACGTCCTGCAAGCCGCATCTTTGCAGCGCTGTATACACCGCTCCTAAAGCGCCCCTGCCCATTGAAATCAATGGGCAGCGCTGCTAAACTGCCAGCAAAGCGGCGCTTTGCGGGCGATTTTAACCCTTTTTCAGCTGCTAGCAGGGGTTAAAAGTACGCTGCTAGCGACCGAAAAAAGACCGTTGATGCCCCCAATGCCTTGGTGTGAAAGCAGCCTAAGGTAAGGAGGTGGGTTACTGATATAAGGGGGAAACCTTTATATCAGTGTCCCTTTACATTATTGTATTCACTCCCCCCTTACATCAGTGACCCTCCTCAGACTTACCTGGCAGTGCTGACACTGACCTCCTCTCAGGTACACCTTGCAGGGATCAGTCATCTCAAGCTTGGTGGCTCTGGTTTTATCCCATAGTCTCCTTTCCACAGTCCACACACATCTGACCTCTACAATGACCCCCATCCCAGCGACACTCCCACTCTTAACTTCTCTCCAGACTCCCTCACAGACTGCAGACATGATATAAGACAAGAGATTGTCAGAGGTTGCGGACATGATTCAAGAGATGGTCAGAGACTGTGCGACCATGATTCAAGAGATGGTCAAAGACTGCAGACATGATACAAGAGATAGTCAGAGATTGTGTAGACATGATATAAGAGATGGTCAGATACTGCAGACATGATACAAGAGATCAATGCAGTCTCACCAGTGCCCATCAAATGCAGCCTACCATTGTGCCCATAATTGCAGCCTCACTGTGCCCATAATTGCAGCCTCACTGTGCACATAATTGCAGCCTGACTGTGCCCATAATTGCAGCCTGACTGTGCCCATAATTGCAGCTTGACTGTGCCCATAATCACAGCCTCACTATCCCCATAATCACAGCCTCACTGTGCCAATAATCGCAGCCTCACTGTGCCCATAATCGCAGCCAGACCAGGCCCATAATCGAAGCCTCATTTTGCCCATAATTGCAGCCTGACTGTGCCCATAATCGCAGCCTGACTCAGTCTCACTGTGCACAAAATCGCAGCCTGACTCAGCCTGACTGTGCCCATAATCGCAGCCTGACTGTGCCCATAATCGCAGCCTGACTGTGCTCATAATGGCAGCCTGACTGTGCCCATAATGGCAGCCTGACTGTGCCCATAATGGCAGCCTGACTGTGCCCATAATGGCAGCCTGACTGTGCCCATAATGACAGCCTGACTGCGCATAATTGCAGCCTGACTGTGCCCATAATCGAAGCCTGACTCAGCCTTACTGTGCCTATAATCGAAGCCTGACTCAGCCTTACTGTGCCCATAATCACAGCCTGACTCAGCCTCATTGTGCCCATAATCACAGCCTCACTGTGCCTATAAATGCAGACTCATCATTGCCCTGGATCACACACACAGCGGGCACCTCCCACTGTGTGGCATGGTCGGAGCTGGGTCTGTGTGTTGTCAGAGGTGCTGTTAAAAGGTCCTGCCCCCCTAGACCGGCTCATGTGATAGGTGGAACACAGATGCAATCTACTATCACACAAGCCAGTCTAGGGGGGCTGGACCTTGTAACAGCGCCGCCAACAACACAGACCCAGCTCCGACCGTGACAGCGCTCCCGCAGCCTGCAGCCAGAGATCAAAACAGCCCCAGGGCTGGCAGCTTACCGGGAAATTTCCTGGTATCCCGGTAGGCCACATCTCCACCCAAAAACTGAAACACTGCTATTTGCTTTTGCTTATGTCTATTTAATAATGCTGGTACGTGTTGCTGAAAAATCTCCAGCCTGACTGTGCCCATAATTGCAGCCCCACTGTGCCCATAATCACAGCCTCATTGTGCCCATAATGGCAGCCTGACTGTGCGCATAATGGCAGCCTGACTGTGCGCATAATGGCAGCCTGACTGTGCGCATAATGGCAGCCTGACTGTGCCCATAATGGCAGCCTGACTGTGCCTATAATCACAGCCTCACTGTGCCTATAATCACAGCCTCACTGTGCCCATAATCACAGCCAGAGTCTGCCCATAATCAAAGCCTCACTTTGCCCATAATTGCAGCCTCACTTTGCCCATAATTGCAGCCTGACTGTGCCCATAATTGCAGCCTGACTGTGCCCATAATTGCAGCCTGACTGTGCCCATAATCGAAGCCTGACTCAGCCTCACTGTGCCCATAATCGAAGCCTGACTCAGCCTCACTGTGCCCATAATGGCAGCCTGACTCAGCCTCACTGTGCCCATAATGGCAGCCTGACTCAGCCTCACTGTGCCCACAATCACAGCCTCACTGTGCCTATAAATGCAGACTCATCATTGCCCTGGATCACACAAACAGCGGGCACCTCCCGCTGTGTGTCATGGTCAGAGCTGTGTCTGTGTGTTGTCGGAGGCGCTGTTAAAAGGCCCTGCCCCCCTAGACCAGCTCATGTGATAGGTGGAACACAAATGCAATCTACTATCACACAAGCCGGTCTAGGGGGGTGGGACCTTGTAACAGCACCGCCAACAACACACAGACCCAGCTCTGACCGTGACAGCGCTCCTGCAGCCTGCAGCCAGAGATCAAAGTGGCCCCAGGGCGGGCAGCGTACCGGGAAATTTCCCGGTATCCCGGTAGGCCAGTTTGGCCCTGATCATCTCCGCCCAAAAACTGAAACACAGCTATCTGCTTTTGCTTATGTCTATTTAATAATGCTGGTACGTGTTGCTGAAACATCTCCACCCAAAAACTGAAACACTGCTATCTGCTTTTGCTTATGTCTATTTAATAATGCTGGTATGTTATTTTTGCTTAACCATCTGTAGACCTGTCCACATGACAATGCTTTATTATCTCCCTTGTCTTACCAAACATTATGGCCCTTTAACTTTAGTGCCCTCTTGCTAGTCTGTTTCTGAAGTAAAAATTTTGCCCTGTTAACCAGCCAACCTTTATTACCTACCGATAATTGAAATGCACCCATCCCCATCCCTATCAGTATAAATATAAGCATCTTTTGGGAGAAGCATTTGCAGTGGGCACATTTGCAAATGGGGCTCTTTCTCAAAGTGGGGCTATTTCTATAAGTGGGATCACTTCTGACTCTGCACTTCAGCGAATGGACAAAGCAAATGAACACAAGAAAATACTTTGAAAAACACCACACAAACATCAGGTGACCTTGTTTACACCTTTTGCTGATTCTCCTTGTAACATGCACTCTTGACCACTCCTTTTGACAGCTCTGTCCTCTATCCTTAAAATATCTCTCCTTCACCCTTCTTCTCCCCCCCCACAGCATATATATATATCACCATCACTTCTGTCCTCCTTATTACTGAACCTAACAAATCCTGCTAATTCTAAATCCACTCACACAAAAAATATCCAGGACCCTGGGCCATGTCCCTTCATATAATCCCACTCTCATATTACCCCCTTCACCCTCCTGCTTCTTCTAACCTCTGGAGATATATGCCCAAACTCCGGGCCTCCATCATTTAACTGTACCCCATGCACCATCACCCTGCACCCTCTGGCAGCAGCCGCAATCAACACAATTTAGTTCCCATTTCTATTATTTCCAAGACCAGACTCCCTTTCTCTTGTGCCCTTTGGAATTCCCGCTCTGTCTGTAACAAACTCACCTCTCTCCATGACCTCTTCATTGCTAACTCATTACCGAAACCTGGCTTCATGAATCCGACACTGCTTTTTTTGCTGCCCTATCCCATGGTGGTCTTCTCTGGACTCACTCCCCCAGATCCAGTGGACGTAAGGGAGGAGGTGTCGGAATCCTTCTAGCCCCACATAGCACCTTTCAGGTACTTCAATCACCTCCCTCTCTGTCACTCTCTCCTCTTTCGAAGCACACTGTATGCGCCTCTTCACTCCAGTTTCTCTAAGGATAGCTGTGATCTACAGGCCCCCTGGACCAGTATCAACCTTGATGACTTCTCTGCCTGGCTACCCTACTTTCTTTCTTCTGAAATCCCCACAATCATTCTGGGTGACTTCAACATCCCCATTAATACTAACACTCCTGCCACTTCCAAACTTCTCAGCCTAACCTCCTCCTTTGACCTGAAGCAGTGGATACTTGTTCCTACTCACTCTGAAGGCAATATCCTTGACCTCGTTTTCTCTCACCTTTGCACTCCATGCAACCTCTCTAACTATCCACTCTCTCTCTCTGATCACTACTTTTATTAATTTTACTCTCTCCCTCTCCTCCACCTCCTCTCCCTCCAACCACCTAAAAGTTACCCGCAGAAACCTACGTCATCTCAAGCCTTCTCTTCTCTACTCTGCTACCGACAACCTCTACGACAAAATCTCACCCCTATCCTGCACCAACCTAGCCACTTCTGTCTATGATGCTTCACTTCTAGCCTCACTGACCTCACTGCCCCCCCCTTACTACACAAAGAATCAGGCCCGACCCCTTCAACCTTGGAAAACAGATGATACTAGAAGTCTGAAAAAACAGTCGTACTCATGAGCGCCTGTGGCGTAAGACTAAGTCTCAGAAAGATTTCAACCAATATAAATCCGCCCTCCAAAAATACAATTCCAGCCTCCTCACTGCTAAGCAGACCTATTTTCTCACTCTCATTAGTAATTTAGCATCCCATCCCCGTCAACACTTCTCTACCTTCAACTCTCTACTTCGTCCTCCACTGCCTCCACCGGCCAACTCACTCACTGCCCAGGAGATCACCAATAACTTCAAAACAGAAGATTGATACAATTCACATGGATCTC
The DNA here is from genome assembly GCF_042186555.1 of Aquarana catesbeiana. NCBI lineage: Eukaryota > Metazoa > Chordata > Amphibia > Anura > Ranidae > Aquarana > Aquarana catesbeiana. The sequence goes on from NC_133324.1 coordinate 42,682,855, forward strand.
TCGTGAATTGTATCAATCATCTGGATCCTGTTCCCTCACACATGCTGCATTCACCCCCTAGCTCTATGTTATACTCTCTAACCCACAATTTTAATCTCTCCTTCTCTTCTGGCATCTTCCCCAACTCTCTAAAACATGCACTTGTCAGACCCATACTTAAAAAGCCCTCACTGGACCCATCCAATCTTAACAACCTATGCCCCATCTCCTTGCTCCCCTTCTTATCCAAACTCCTTGAACGTCTTGTCTACAACCGAATGAGCGTCCACCTTGCTGATAATAGCCTTCTTGATCCCCTTCAGTCTGTATTTCGTCTTCAACACTCCACAGAAATTGCTCCCCTAAAACTAACAAATGAGCTACTAATGGCCAAAACCAATCAACACTATTCTGTACTCCTACTCCTGCCTTTGATACGGTTGACCACCCCCTGCTCCTCAAAAAACTCCATGCCTTTGGTCTCCGTGACTGTACTCTTCCTACTTATCCAACCGCACCTTTAGCATTTCTTACAACTCTACTTCCTCCTCTCCTCTTCCTTTTTCTGTTGGGGTCCCCCAAGGTTCCGTTCTTGGACCTCTCCTATTTTCAATCTACACCTTCTCCCTGGGTCAGCTTCAATACCACCTCTACGCTGATGACACCCAAATCTATATCTCTACCCCTCAGCTCACTCCCTTTGTCTTCTCACGTATAACTAATTTACTATCAGATATATCAGTCTGAATGTCACACCACTTCCTCAAACTCAATCTATCCCAAACTGAACTTAGAATTTTTCCTCCCCCATATGCCCCTTTCCCTTCCCCTGATCTCTCTGTCAAAATCGATGGCACAACTATAAGCCCATCCCCGCATGCCAAGGTTCTAGGTGTAGTCCTGGACTCTGAACTCTCCTTTAAGCATGTAGTAAGTAGTGAAGATAGGATGGGGCTTTAATGAAGCCATGGCCTGGTAAGGCCATGTATTTCCATCCCAGGAGACTTTAAATGAAACCATGGCCTGGTCATGTGTTTCCATCCCCATTCAATTCCAAAAGAGGGGAGCAAAGGGGAAAGGGGGATATTGGGACTTTATATGAAGCACGTGGTAGCAAAGGAATGAATTGGTGAATAAATAGGAATTTTATTGATTACATTTATAATAACATAAAATGCTGGTATCAATAGTAAGCAAGGTAATTGCAAAACAAGGTAATTGCAAAACATGGTAATGTGCAAACATGATAATAACATTAGTGTCACAAAGTAGAATCACAATAAAAATCCAGGGTTCACCAAGACATGATTAGATAAAAACGTAAGCAAATTGATGCCTGCAAGACCAAGGGCCTCTTACACCTGTTGGGATAGTAGATAATAACTTTAAAAACTGGGTATGTTGATAGGAACACGGCATTCGGTAACGCGTTCGTGGCCTTTGAACCACTCATCAGGAGCAAAGCATGTGATAAATCTATGATAGAGAAATTGTATGTAAATAATCAAAAATAAATTTGAATTAATGAAGGGCATGAACAGGGGTGGGGTAAAGCATCATGTCCAATCACTGTCCAAATCTTACTGCCTCAACCTCCGCAACATCTCCAAAATATGCCCCTTTCTACCCAATGACACAACAAAGCTCTTAATTCACTCACTGGTCATCTCTAGCCTCGATTACTGCAGCTCCCTTCTCATTGGCTTAATTCTACATAGTCTATCACCTCTTTAATCCATCATGAATGCTGCTGCCAGACTCATCCACCTAACCAATCGCTCTGTATCTGCTACCCCCTCTTTGTCAATCCCTCCACTGGCTTCCGCTCATCCAACAAATTAAATTCAAAATACTAACAACTACTTACAAAGCCATCCACAATTTAGCCCCCAGCTACATCACTAGTCTAGTCCTATAAATACCAACCTACTCGTTCTCTTCGTTCCTCTCAAGACCTTCTGCTCTCTAGCTCCCTCGTCACCTCCTCCCATGCTTGCCTCCAGGACTTTTCCAAAGTCTCTCCAATCCTATGGAATGACTTACCTCAATCTGTCCCATTATCTTCTACTCTATTAGCTTTTAGATGATCCCTGAAAACCCGACTCTTCAGAGAAGCCTACCCTACCCACACCTTACAACTGTATTTTCATTTTCTCCATCAGCTCACCCCCCCGCAGTTATTACCTTTTGTTTCACTTGACCCTCCCTTCTAGATTGTAAGCTCTAAAGAGATTTGTATTGTAAGTGTACTGTCTGCCCTCATGTTGTAAAGCGCTGCGCAAACTGTTGGCGCTATATAAATCCTGTATATATACACATATACAGTATAATATATATATATATATATATATATATAAACAGGATATACATGTTCAGTCTAATATATATATTTTATATATATATATATATGTATATAGTGGGGACAGAAAATTTTTCACTCTTTGTTATATTGCAGCCATTTGCTAAAATCATTTAACTTCATTTTTTTCCTCATTAATGTACACACAGCACCCCATATTGACAGAAAAACAGAGAATTGTTGACATTTTTGCAGAATTATTAAAAAAGAAAAACTGAAATATCACATGGTCCTAAATATTCAGACCCTTTGCTGTGAAACTCATATATTTAACTCAGGTGCTGTCCATTTCTTCTGATCGTCCTTGAGATGGTTCTACGCTTTCATTTGAGTCCAGCTGTGTTTGATTATACTGATTGGACTTGATTAGGAAAGCCACACACCTGTCTATATAAGACCTTACAGCTCACAGTGCATGTCAGAGCAAATGAGAATCATGAGGTCAAAGGAACTGCCTGAGGAGCTCAGAGAATTGTGGCAAGGCACAGATATGGCTAAAGTTAAAAAAAAATTGTGCTGCACTTAAGGTTCCTAAGAGCACAGTGGCTTCCATAATCCTTAAATGAAAGATGTTTGGTACAACCAGAACCCTTCGTAGAGCTGGCCATCCGGCAAACTGAGCTATCGGGGGAGATAAGCCTTGGTGAGAGAGGTAAAGAAGAACCCAAAGATCACTGTGGCTGAGCTCCAGAGATGCAGTCGGGAGATGGGAGAAAGTTGTAGAAAGTCAAACATCACTGCAGCCCTCCACCAGTTGGGGCTTTATGGCAGAGTGGCCCGATGGAAGCCTCTCCTCCGTGCAAGACACATGAAAGCCCGCATGGAGATTGCTAAAAAACACCTGAAGGACTCCAAGATGGTGAGAAATAAGATTCTCTGGTCTGATGAGACCAAGATAGAACTTTTTGGCCTTAATTCTAAGCGGTATGTGTGGAGAAAACCAGGTACTGCTCATCACCTGTCCAATAAAGTCCCAATAGTGAAGCATGGCAGCATCATCCTGTGGGGGTGTTTTTCAGCTGCAGGGACAGGACGACTGGTTGCAATCGAGGGAAAGATGAATGTAGCCAAGTACAGGGATATCCTGGAAGAAAACATTCTCCAGAGTGCGCAGGACCTCAGACTGGGCCGAAGGTTTACATTCCAACAAGACATTGACCCTAAGCACACAGCTAAAGTAACGAAGGAGTGGCTTCACAACAACTCTGTGACTGTTCTTGAATGGCCCAGCCAGAGCCCTGACTTAAACCCAATTGAGCATCTCTGGAGAGACCTAAAAATGGCTGTCCACCAACGTTTACACTCCAGCCTGACAGAACTGGAGAGGATCTGCAAGGAGGAATGGCAGAGGATCCCCAAATCCAGGTGTGAAAAACTTGTTGCATCTTTCCCAAAAAGACTCATGGCTGTATTAGATCAAAAGGGGCTTCTACTAAATACTGAGCAAAGGGTCTGAATACTTAGGACCATGTGATATTTCAGTTTTTTTCTTTTTTAATAAATCTGCAAAAATGTCAACAATTCCGTGTTTTTCTATCAATATGGGGTGCTGTGTGCACATTAATGAGGAAAAAAAATAACTTAAACGATTTTAGCAAATGGCTGCAATATAACAAAGAGTGAAAAATTTAAGGGGGTCTGAATACTTTCCATCTCCACTGTGTGTATGTATGTATGTATGTATGTATATGTATGTGTATATATATATATATATATATATATATATATATATATATATATATATATATATATATATATATATATATATATATATATATATGTTACAGCTTTTGCACATCTGTGAATTTCATGTTAAAGTTAAAAACAATTAAAATAAAAAACAGTATATGCGTATATATACTGTATATACAGTATGTATATAAAAATATAAGGTATACCAGTCATATTGGATATCTGCCCTTCTGAACATGGGGCACAGTCATAGCAGCAAGAGTGGATTGAAGATCCTGGCTTTTTTCTGTATCCGGGCAAACAAGAGTCCACACACCGAGACTCCAGCTTCTAAAAGGAAGTGAAAATAATTTAATTTACTTGTGTGAAATAACATTGGAGATGAAATAAGAGTGTGTTGAAAACTGTTACTGTATCTCCTTATCTGTGACTTCCATTGCATATTATTTCTATTTTTCAGTAGGGATCTCTTTTTTGATGATGTTCGTGGCGTGTTACCTGTGGTTGCCTTACATCTGAGTATCTACTCACCGTCCAGTGTTCCAGCACCTTCCTCTTTGAGGAGACCACCACTAATCCCATGTTTATGGACTCTAGTCCCACACTATACCACATTTTTCACATTAGACATTTTTGTCCATATTTTTCTGTATATCTTTTACTGTGTTCATTTAACAACAATTATTTTTTCATACTTATTTTGCACATATATACATATGTTTTATTCATGTTCCTAGTCCATACTGGGGACTTTTGTGCTGCACTTTATTATTTGTATATTAGTATTTGACTTGGTTTGTTTGTGTGTCAGCTGCTGTTTATTTAACCTGTATTCATATTTTTCACATATTGTTTCACTTGTTTTGAGGGCCAGCGCAGCACTTTCTTTATCACTGCAATAATAAACTATGAAAAATGTTTTTTTATTTTGTTTTTTTTTTTCAAAAATTTTTTTTTTTTGTTTAGCAAAAAATAAAAAAAACAGTGGTGATTAAATACCACCAAAAGAAAGCTCTAGCGGTATGAAAAAAAGATAACATCTTCATATCGGTGCAGTGTAGCATGACCACGCAATTGTCATTCAAAATGTGACAGCGCTGAAAGCTGAAAAATGGCCTGGGCAGGAAGGGGATAAAAGTGTCTAGTAGGCAAGTGGTTAATTTCTGTGTTATTTATATTTATATGTGAAGGGCAGATAAGGCTAATATAATATTTGAAGCAATAAAGTTCATGGGTAACATTATGAAATGTCATTGAATGACTATTGTTACACATCTGGTGAGAAATCTGTTCATTCGGCGGCCAATGTCACGAAAAGTGAGAGCCACATGTTCTCCTCCTCACCGTATTATTGCCTTGATTCCATGTTATTTTGTTGGGGTCAATGTGAAGTTGGTCTTCTTCTTTACCCCATGGTGTGTACAAACCAACATCAGTATCACTTGTTCTAAAGCGGCGCAAAGACATCTTCCAATTTACTATTCGGTAGTGGAAAGGAATTTCACCATTTTCATCAAATAAGGTCATTCTGTCTGTCGTCTTATATGGATTTTTTATTTGTTTCACATATTTATGCAGCTGGAGGACAGAAAAACCTCAAACAAGTTAAAACTGAAGTTTAAGCAATTTATATGTTGATTTCCCTTGTTTCTCCATCTACCTTTATCAACAAAATATGCAGTGTGTGTATATATGTATGTATGTGTGTGTGTGTGTGTGTGTGTATGTGTGTGTGTGTGTGTGTGTGTGTGTGTGTGTGTGTGTGTGTGTGTGTGTGTGTGTGTGTGTATATATATATATATATATATATATATATATATATATATATATATATATATATATATATATATATATATATATATATATAATTATTTATTTATTTATTTTTTCTATAAACCTTTTCTGTTTCTATTACGTATTAGACATGTGCAATTCGTTTAGTTCCAAATTTGTTTTTTAACAAATTTAGAGAACCTCATTATTTTGGAAATATCAGAATTTCCGAATTTCTGAATTTCCGAATTTTTCAAGATATTCGGAAATTCGGAAATTTGAAATTCCAGAAATTCAGAATTTCGGAAATTCGGAAATTTGAAATTCGAAATTCGAAAATTCGAAATTTTGGAAGTTCGGAGTTTTGGAAATGCGATAATTTGAATTTTCAAATTTTGCAAATTTGGAATTCAAAAATCCAGAAATTTGAAAATTTGCATATCTAAAAATAAGAATGAAAATCCAAAGATTCAAAAGAACAAAAATCTGAAAAAAAGATCAAAAATCCAAAAATTTAAAAAAAACAGAAAACTAATAATAACATATAATATATAATGAACTATTACTAACTATTAAATTATAGGTATTGGAATTTCCTTTTAAATTTGGCTGTTCCGAATTTATAATGAATGCCATATCTGCCATATGGAACGTAACTAATTAATAATAATAATAAATAACAATAATAATAATATTAAATACTTATTATTATTTATTATTATTTAGTTTTGTTCCATTTGTTTAGATGCGGCATTCTTTATGTCGGGAGAATTCATAACATCGGATAAATTTGTATTCGTTACATTCACTAACAGCCAAATTTGAAAGAAAATTCCAATACCTATAATTTAATAGTTAGTTGTTATTAGTTAGTTATCATCTTGATTTTTTGGATTTTCGTTCTTTCTAATTTTTGGATTTTCCTTTTCTTATTTTTGGATTTTTGAATTTTCTGATTTTTCGAATTTTCGAATTTACGAATTTTTGAACTTCTGAATTGTCAAATTTTCAGATTTTCAAATTTTCTAATTTTTCAAATTTACGAATTTACAAATTCCAAATTTTAGAATTTCTGAATTTTCAAATGTCTGAATTTTCGAATTTTACAAATTCTGAATTTTCGAATTTACAAATTCTGAACATTCAAATTTATGAATTTCCCTGTTCTGAATTTTCTGAATTCTCAAATTCACAAATTACAAATTTTAGAATTTACGAATTATGAATTTTCGAATTTATAAATTTTAGAATTTCTGAATTGTCAAATTTATAAATTGCAAATTTTCTAATTTACGAATTATGAATTTTTGAATATACGAATTTTTGAATTTCTGGAAAAGACAAAAAACTAATGAAACAAAAATGAACACATTTTTCAGCAGTGCACATGTCTATTATGTAACTTATTTTAGATTCATTGACATCATCACTGGGTCTCTGTGGCTTTCTATGCAATGAAGGCAGATCATGGCTGGTGGGAGGGACTGGCAGACTGGTACATCTTCCTAAAAACATCACAGCACCCTACCTCAGGTCTCTTCTCAAGTGCCCTCAGTCAGTCCCGATGAAAGCAGTGGTCTGGATCTTGGGAGGAGATATGCAAATATCAGAATGTCCTGATGAGTGGATATCAGTCTGGAGGAGTGGGCATTCCTAGGCAGGCTGTATTTGTATGTTGGCAACACCCATATGTGATACTGAGACTCCATTGTTTAAATATGTTTTATGTTTATATTGCAGCTTACCAAATCTTAGGTGTGATGATCTGGTGATCCTGCCAGTAAGCCTGTTGTTTTGAATAGGCTCTCCCGCGGAATGTATCAGTTTACAGAGATGAGGCAAACCATTGAACACTGGTAGGGGGTGCTTACAATGACCAGCTTTTTATATTTATGTATATCCTTTATCCCAAAAGGAAAAAAAAAACAAAAAACAGTTTGCTGTAACTGATTATTATGCATTAGCTGGAGAGGAAGGATTTTTCCCCTTAATGACCAGGCCATTTTTCGTGATACGGCACTGCGTCGCTTTAACTGACAATTGCGATCCATGCTATAAAAATGCACTGATTACTGTATAAATATCACTGGCAGGGAAGGGGTTAACACTAGGGGGCGATCAAGGAGTTAAATGTGTTCCCTGGGAGGTGTTTCTAACTGTGAGGGGACTGACTAGAGGAGGAGCCAAATCGTTGTTTTTACTCAGTAGGAACACATGATCTGTTTCTCGTCCCTTGTCAGAACAGGGATCTGTGTGTTTACAAACACAAATCCCCGTTCTTTCTCTCGTGCCTGTAATCCCGGGTGGCCGGCGGCGATCGTGCCCGAGGGCCACGTGCATCGGGTCCCCCTTTGTGCAGCACGTGCCTGCTATGGCTCCTAAAAGAGCCACCGTCAGGATTGCCAACCTCCCGCAGCATTTTTTACTGGTAAAACAGGGAAAATTTACTGGCGGAGCACAATTTTTTACTGGCAACCTGAGAAATTACAGAACTCCAATTGAAAGCTATCACAGTGAATATTTGAACAGTATAAACATGATATGGGAACACTGACAATACCTATAACAAAGTTATTTGCTTGATTTACACTTAAAAAGTCAACACAGCATGAAATTATCAGCCCCTGATATTTACTGGCAGTTGTAAAAAAAAATCACTGCTTTTTACAAATGGTCAGTAAATTTACTGGCAGTTGGCAACCCTGGCCGCCGTACATATACGGCGATTTGCGCAGGAAGCCAACCTGCCGCCATATATGTATGGGAGTCGGTCGGGAAGGGGTTAATACCGCTTTAACTGCTTCCAGAGCTCCCACCACATATTTACAGCGACAGGGCGGCCCAGGCAGCGCAAAACAACGTACATGTATGTTGTCTCTTCTTCCGGGTCTGGGGATGCGCGACCCCGCTCCCGCTGTGATTGGACACGGTGGGAGCCAATCAGCGGGGTCCAGCGGACGCGATGTCTGCCGGGACCCGCCAATCATTGACAGGAGAGGCAGAATGGCAGTCTACACAATGTACACAAGGCAGACCGCCGTTCTGTCAGAGAGCAAGATGGAGATCTTGTGTTTCTGCTAAGCAGAAACCTGGATCTCTGTTTTCCTCCAGTCAAGCCATCCCCCACACAGTTAGTAATCTCTCCCCCTAGGAGCACACGTAACCCTTTGATTGCCCCTGATGTTAACCCCTTCCCTGCCAGTGTCATTAACCACTTGCCGACCGCCTAACGCAGATATACTGCGGCAGAATGGCACGGGCAGGCAAAATCACGTATCTGATACGTGATTTGCCTCCTGCGGGCGGGGGGTGCATAGCGCCCCCCCGGTGCCCGAGGCAGTCGGCATCATTAGGGGAGTGATCCATGCTGAGGGGGAGGCCACTCATTCGTGGCCACCCCCTCGCAATCGCTCCCAACGAATGAAAATCTTCATCTCTCCTCGTATCCGCCTTTTTGTTCCGGCGTCGAGGAGAGAAGGCATCAAGTAAGTACACCAACACTACACATTACAGTAGTACACTCCAGGCACACATTTCACCCCCCAATCACCCCCATCACCCCCCTGCACCCCCTGTCACAGTGACACCAATAGCAGTTTTTTTTTTTTTTTTTTTTTACTGAATAAAAAAGGTTTTAACCCCCCGATTGCCCCCTAGTTAACCCTTTCACCAGTGATCACCATATAACTGTTACAGGTGACGCTGGTTAGTTCGTTTATTTTTTATAGTGTCAGGGCACCCGCCGTTTATTACCTAATAAAGGTTTTACCCCCTTATCGCCAGGCGGGTGACACAAGTTAGGTTTTAGGGTCAGATAGGGTCTGTGTTGCCCCAGGCAGCGTCAGGTTAGTGCCAGTACTGCTAACACCCACGCACGCAGCATGCACCTCCCTTAGTGGTATAGTATCTGAACGGATCAATATCTGATCAGATCTATACTAGCGTCCCCTGCAGTTTAGGGTTCCCAAAAACGCAGTGTTAGCGGGATCAGCCCAGATACCTGCTAGCACCTGCATTTCGCCCGGCCCAGCCCACCCAAGTGCAGTATCGATTGATCACTATCATTTACAAAACACTAAACACACATAATTGCAGCATTCGCAGAGTCAGGCCTGATCCCTGCGATCGCTAACAGTTTTTTTGGTATTGTTTTGATACTGTCGCTAACAGTCAGGAGCTTTTTACCTGTGAGTCTCACTACTGTACCACTAAATTTAGAGTTCAAAATGGCAAATCGAAGGTACACTAGTGAAGAGGCCTACACATTTCTGAGCATGACAGATAGTGAAGAGGAAGTCATTCATCAGTCAGATTCAGGCTCAGAATATGATCCTGTATAGGACAGCGGCTCCATGACAGATATCTCTGATGACGGAGTTGTGGTCCCTGCCAAGGTCAGGCATACCAGACCCCGAACTTCTTCTTCTGTCGTTGATGTGCAAGAACCGCAGGTCCCTCATATGGAGCAGAACAGTACTAGCACCACTATTCCTTCGGGTGAACTGGCAAGCACCAGCGGCCTAGTACACCCCGGTCATAGTCAATCCAGCACTGCAGTAACATGTGGTGACGTGGCGAGACCCATAAGTGCAGTTCAAGCTGGTGAGGTGGTAAGCACAAGTAGTGTCCCGCTGCCACCAAGAAGACGAACACAGGCCCGTCGTGCCCATAGTGCCCTTCCTGCTGCATTTGCCAATCCTAATTGGGAACCCACCACTTCTGCAGCACCCATACTTCCCCCATTCACTGGCCAACCCGGCATTCATGTGGAAACAGTTAATTTTAAGTCACTTGATTTTTATTCGCTGAAGATCTCTATAGATCTATTGTGGATCAAAGCAATTTGTATGCTGTTCAACCCATCGCCACTATTCCCCAGTCCTCCCTTGCCAGAGATTGGAGACCAATTACGGTCTCCGAATTTAAGCTCTTTCTGGGCCTTTCCCTCCTCATGGGCATAACTAAAAAGAGTGAGTTGCAGTCATATTGGTCCACTGACCCATTTCACCATATGCCCTTGTTCTCTGCCTCCATGACCAGGGCACGAAACGAGCAGATCTTGCTGTTCATGCACTTCAATGACAATGAACTCTGTCATCCTCGTGGAGACCCTGGATACGGTCGGCTCTACAAAATTCGGCCCCTCGTAAACCACTTCACCCAACGTTTTGCAGATTTGTTTACTCCCCATCAAGTTGTCTGCATTGATGAGTCCCTGATTACATTTTCTGGCCGCTTGTCACCGTGGAGAGGTCACAATTCAGGTAGGAGGGGCAATAGACATCCATCTTCAACTAACCCACACTATTCTGGCCCATACACACATCCCCGCGCTAGACAATCAGATATGGATCATTGGGGATATTATGATCGATCACAGCGGAATCCCCCCAGAGATCCATATAGCGATGACCCCCCATATTGCCCACAAGCCCCTTGGGGGTATGACATACCCGTTAGGAACCAATATGGCCCATTACAGTGATATTTGGTAAACACAGAGGAGACAGGACAATATTCCAATACTGAACACAGACCATTGGGGAATTCAGACACGTATTCAGGATATTCCCCCAGGGGCGGCCCCCCTGCGAAATAAGACAGACAATTTTTTAGGAAGGGCCCAAAACAGAAAAGGAAGACTAAGAGAGGATGCCGAGGAGGGAAGCGCAGCTACCCCCAAAAAAAGGAGGAGATAAAATGTGAGGGTGTCTTCAATCTCAGTGGGGAAGAATTAACTAGATCTGAGAAATTAACATTAAATCAAGGTTTAAAATATGCCCCCAAGAAGTCATTAAATAAATTCCAGATGTATTTGGACATACAAAAATACACCAGAAAACTAAACATAAAACGGTATTTTCTCTCTAACCCCATTATGAGAAATTATACTTCAAAAGATGGACCCCAAGTAAGAGGAACAGGACTAAGTAATGCATCCCTGTTCAACCCTCCTGGTAAACCAGCTCCCAGTCTTAGCTGACGTTTGCGCAAACCAATTAATAAACGCTTATTGAGATTTTTTTTTTTTTACCAAAAATATGTAGAAGAATACGATCGGCCTAAACTGAGGAAAAAAATGTTTTTTTATATATTTTTGGGGGATATTTATTATAGCAAAATGTAAAAAATTATGCGTTTTTTTCAAAATTGTCGCACTTATTTTGTTTATAGCGTAAAAAATAAAAATCGTAGAGGCGATCAAATACCACCAAAAGAAAGCTCTATTTGTGGGTAGAAAAAGGACGTCAATTTTGTTTGGGAGCCATGTCGCACAACCGCGCAATTGTCAATTAAAGCGACGCAGTGCCGAATCACAAATAACGCTCTGGTCAGGAAGGGGGTAAAATCTTCCGGGGCTGAAGCGGTTAAAAGTGTGGTGGGTGACGTCTGGCCATAGCCTCCTCTCCCAGTCGATGCCTGTTTAGGAGAAACGTACGTTGGATGGAGCCAGTGGACCTAACATCACCACACTCTCAACTGATCGGCTTCGTTCGGCGTCGGCTGTGTTTTCTAATTTCTACGGTGTTTTACCCTGCCAATGCTTTGATGTCAGTTGTTCATTCATGGATTAAAGCATTTTAAACTACTGCACAATGAAGCGCCTCTTTTTCTTTTAAAATATACTATTTCCTGCTACGAGTGGTCTTGCTGGAGCAGCTAATGGAGGAGAGCGTTCCTGATTGCCGCCTCTGAAAATTTCAACTACCAGGCGTGGAGGGAAGTCTGTCTCTACTCAAAGACCAGCTGTTCAGAGTTTGTTCAGGCTCGTATGATCTCTGTGGTGGGGATCCATTAAATCTGGTAAGCAGCCCCCTTTTCCTATTTCTGCACTGTCTTAGAAGATACATAGAAGATTTACTGAAGATTTAAAGAGGAATCACACCTCCGGTTTATGATACCATCATTTTCCATATGAACTATAATTTTTTCATTTCTTTATATTCGCATTATTATTTGAGTAGCGCACTGAACTTTTTTCTTTACGCTTGTCATTCAAACAGTACCTTCCCAGCAAGCATGCCAGATACAGGGTCAAGATGTATAAGCTCTGTGACAGGGCCACAGGCTATACAAGTTTTATGGTTTACGAGGGAAAGGTAGCCACGTAGAGCCAACAAACTGCCCTGACTACATAGGAAGCGCTGGCAAGATTATGTGGGATTTGTTGTCACCCTTATTCAGGAAAGGGGTACCACTTGTATGTGGACAAGTGTTACACGAGCGTGCCACTTTTTAGTCACTTGTTTGATCAGCAGATTGGAGCATGTGGCACCGTATGACCTAATCGCTGGGGCTTTCCCCAGCGGCTTGTAGATTCCCGTCTTAGGCTGGGGGAGAGAGCCTGCTTGAAGTGTAATAACTTGCTCGCTATGAAGTGGAGGGATAATAAGAATGTTTTCGTTCTTACCTCCCTTCATGCAGACACGACGGTCCAAATTACTACGGCGACTGGTGTTGTGGAGAAACCCCACTGTGTCCACAAATATAATCAAAATATGGGAGGGGGTGGACCTCAACGACCAGTTGTTGGCACCGTACCTAATTGCACATAAGGCCAGACGCTGGTACAAGAAAGTGTCTGTTTATTTATTTCAATTGGCTTTGCTGAACGCTCATGTGCTATACAGAGCTTCAGGACAGACTGGATCCTTCCTTAAATTCCAGGAAGAGATCATCAGAGCCCTTCTGTTTCCAGACGGTGCTCCACCTCACCATCCCCAACCAAATGCAGTAAGCCGGCTGCATGAGAGGCATTTTCTTTATGTTTTCCCGAGTACCCCTAACCCAACCAACCCCCCAAAAAAGATGTCATGTCTGCAGCAAGCGCAGATATAGGCGTGACACCCGCTATTATTGTCCCTCCTGTCCTGACAATCCTGGTCTTTGCATTGGTGAATGTTTTGAACGCTACCATACACTAGTTGAGTATTAGCGTAGGGTACAGCACTGCACAGACTAGGCACACTTTCACAGGGTCTCCCAAGATGGCATCGCATTTTGAGAGACCCGAACCTGGAACCGGTTACAGTTACAAAAGTTACAGTTACAAAAAAAGTGTAAAAAAAAAAAAAGTAAAAAAAAAAAAAACACAAAAAAATATATAAAATAAAAAAAAACAAAAATAGTTGTCGTTTTATTTTTCTCTCTATTCTCTCTCTATTGTTCTGCTCTTTTTTTACTGTATTCTATTCTGCAATGTTTTATTGTTATGTTTTATCATGTTTGCTTTATAGGTATGCAATTTTTTTATACTTTACTGTTTACTGTGTTTTATTGTAAACCTTTTTTTTTTGTTTTCAGGTACGCCATTCAGCTGCAGGGGACAGAGCGGATTTATCTTGACAGCAACAGCGTTTGCTTCCACGATACATAAAGCCATGACTCCAGCGCTGTCGAAGGTGATTTCACCACCACAGTTAAAAAAAAGAGCATATATGCCGAAGCATGGGGGCAGCAGGGGTGGAGGAGCGATTTGCTCCTACCTTTTGGGGTGGATGCCCCCATGCTTCGGCATATATAAACGGTGCATGTATGCCCATCATTAGAAGTGGGTGGATGAAGGGAGGTATTCTAATGGTGGGCATACCCACCGATCAATCTCTTTTTTTCGTTCAGCCCAAAGGCTGCATGAAAAAAAAAGTTTACAATATATGCCCAACAAGGACCAGCAAAGTACTGGTATGTTGCTGGACTTTGAGTGGTTATACCAGAAAGATGCCTGCAGGTTTAGGTATCATCTTGGTATCATTCTTTTTAGCCAGCGGTCGGCTTTCATGTAAAAGCAATCCTAGCAGCTAATTAGCCTCTAGGCTGCTTTTACAAGCAGTAGGAGGAAATGCCCCCCACCGTCTTCCATGTTTTTCTCTGGCTCTTCTGTCCCAACAGGGAACCTGAGAATGCAGCCGATGATTCGGCCAGCTGATCATAGAGCAGATCAGAGACCAGAATGGCTCCAATCATCTCTATGGCCTAATAAACCGGAAGCTATGAGCATTTTATGACTTAGATTTCGCCGGATGTAAACAGCGCCATTGGGAAAGCATTTTATCACACAGATCTTGGTGTGGTCAGATGCTTTGAGGGCAGGGGAGGATATTTATATTCCCTGAGATAACAATAAAAATGATTAAAAAGAAAAATGAAAGAACAGTTTAAAAATAAGGGTGTATGTACACACATACAAAAATGTGATCTCTAGGCAAACAAGTCCCAATAGGTTATAAACCACAAAAGAGTCTGTTACAGAGGTCACTAGGAAAGGAGGGGTGGCGTGTAAACCACAATGGATGGGGGGTGAACTTCAAGTTGAGAACTTCTTAATGAGAACAATCAGGAAACCCTGAGTATGTTTGTCTGACAGCAGGTATCACTGAAGAGAAATGATGAATGAATGGGTACTCTTACCGGAACCAGTGGATCTGTGTGTCAGCGACACCAGATCAAACAGGCATAGACAGAAATGACTTGCGATGTCCTGGAATGGTCCGAAAGAGGCTGGAACAGGTGTGGACAGGAATAGTTGGTGGTATCCTGGGATGGTCTGCAAGACAGCTGGGACAGGTACAGATGTCATTGAAAGTCAACTCTTCATGAATGGAATCCCCACAGGGGTATCAGCCCTTGGGCCAATAAT
Organism: Aquarana catesbeiana; assembly: GCF_042186555.1. Lineage (NCBI taxonomy): Eukaryota > Metazoa > Chordata > Amphibia > Anura > Ranidae > Aquarana > Aquarana catesbeiana. The sequence goes on from NC_133324.1 coordinate 42,698,295, forward strand.
GTCCAGATGAGATGGGATGAGCATATTAGTGATGAAAGAATAAAAAGAAAAAATGCTCCAGATGGTGCAGGTAAAAAAAAAACGGATATTTATTTGCATAAAACCAGCATGTAACAAAATAATATTGTGATCACAGTAAAAAAACAATGTAGAGAGTCATACAGCAAAGCCCTACGTGTTTCGTCTGACTAGGACTTCTACAGGGGCATCAAATAACTCACCCACATTGCTACCTATATATAAAATACTAACAAATCATAAAACCATAAATGACCAACCAGAGAGCACCTCATCTGATTGGTTATGATGAGCTCCTCCATGGGAAGGAACCAATCTAAAATTGGGCTGACCACGGGTGAGCCAATCACTAAGGAGACTATTATGGGTAAGAACCCAACTAAACATGCTATGGGCCGGGAAAAGCCCGTAAAATTCAACCTAGGAGAGCGTCCAATAACATCGGCAAACCGATGTATCAGGATGAGGTACGCGAACCAATCAAAAACTACTAATGGAATAACAACAGAAGGTTGGTTGTCACTGCAAAACTAAAAAGGGGCATTGGAAATCAAAAGAGGAAAGGCTGTCACGACCGGGTGCAGGTCCACCTCTGAAATGAGGCTTTGAATCATGTCCCGTGACGTAGACGCCTCTCACCCCGACATGATCAGCGTTCGCCTCCTGGCGAGGCTAGGAATGCAAGTCACATGTTGTCATGACATCGGGTATTGTAAAGACCAGCGTCATGGCATATCCAGCGCTCACCTCGGAGCGCGATTGGAGACGTAGGTCACATGTACAAAACAACACCGGGTATTCAAAACACCGGCGTCTAAACGTATCACGTCACTAGAGATGAACACAAAATGGTGTCATCAACAAAGTACAATCCATGTAAGCAAAGGAACCAATGATGATAAAGGATAGAGCAATAAATGTGAACAGGTAAATCTTAGCCTCATTACTAGTAAGGGCTGCACTGCGATAATATCGTGGCTGCTGTGATTTCCGCAACGCCCAGACTGGGGGGGACCCAGTATGGTGTGTAAGAAAAACACACTAGTAAGGGCTGCACTGCGACAAAAATCACAGAATACTATCATGGCTGCTGTGATTTAAATAGGAAAAAAAAAAGGGGCTGATAAAAACACAAAAACTATTTAGGCCTTATTAATAAATTAATTAATGCCCCACTCAACATTGAGACCGAAAGGTGAATAGGTCTTGAGCTGGAAGATCCAGTAAGTTTCGAGACGGGATATCCCACGGGTACGAGATTCCCCCCCTCCAATGGGGGATGAACTTGTCAATAACGACAAATCTAGTACCCGTGGGGTCTCGATCATGATGTTCAAGATAATGATGGGGGGACAGTGTGATTGGTTTTCCCATTTCTGATATTGGTCAGATGTTCATTAACCCATACTGTGAAGCTTTGGGTAGTGCGTCCAATGTACTGTTTATTGCAAGGACAGGTAAGTAGATAAACTACAAACTTGGTGGCACAAGTGGTAAAATGTACCATGGGATAAGTGCATAGATTGACCGTGGACTGAAACGTCTTGCTCTTATGTCAGCCACAAACGTTGTGCAGGCAGACGTTGCACTTACGACATGGATAATATCCCTTGCACTGTTAGAAAAAAGAGTATGTTTGGGGGGGTCTATCACATTGGGAGCAATCTGTCCTTAGATGGAACGAATCCTTCTAAATATCACACCAACACTGTCAGGAATGACAGGACCCAAAAACGTGTCACATTGGAGAATACTCCAATGTTTTCGTATGATTTGTTTGATTTGTCTAGATTGTAGAGAGTAGTTAGTAACAAAACACCATCTAAACTTATCATCATTAACATTTTTAGGGGTGGATCTCAATAGAGAATACCTATCTATTTTGGAAACCCTTTCAATTTCCAGATCCAAAATATCGGGTTTGTAACCCTTTTCAACAAACCTATTTTTTAGAATAGTGAACTGATTATAGAAGTCAACTAACCGAGTACAATTTCTCCTCAGTCTAAGAAATTGGCTATGAGGGACAGACTTGAGCCATTGAGGATGGTGACAACTATCTATGGGAATGTAAGAGTTCCGGTCAGTAGGTTTGAAGTGGGTCTTGAACTCAAAATGGCTGTCCACAACGTTGATCTCAAGGTCCAAGATTTGGATAGAGGTAAGGCTGGTCTCATAGCTCAGACATATGCCTCTATTATTAAAATTAAGGAAAGACATAAATTTGTCAAGGGATTCACGATCACCATGCCATAGGAGGAGGATGTCGTTTATATATCTAGCCCAAAGGACCAATTCTGGTCTCTTAGGCATAGACGACATCCTCCTCCCACTTGGCCATGAATAGGTTGGCCAGACTGGGGGCAAACTTTGCCCCCATAGCCACTCCCTTGGTTTGTAAATAGAATTTATCTTGAAATTTAAAGTAGTTGTGCCGAGTGGCAAATCTGAGGAGATCCATAATAAAATTACGTTGGATTAAAGAGAGGGTGGTGTTATGGCCTAAATAATACTCCACTGCATCAAAACCCAAATCATGTGGGATGCAGGTGTACAGAGAGGCCACGTCAGCTGTTACTAAGAACGTGCCCTGTCTGTACACATGGGACTCCAATAACCGGATGGTGGCACCAGTGTCTTTCAAATAAGAAGGCAATGAGCAAACCACTGGTTGGAGATGAAAGTCCACAAATTTCCCTATCCGTGATGTCTCCGAGTCTATCCCACTGACGAGGAGACATCCAGGGGGATTGACTGGGTTCTTATGCACCTTCAGGAGGTAATATATGGTAGGTAGCCGAGGTGCAAGAGGTACCCAGGGAGTAACCCTCATTAACAAGTTGTGTGAGAGACCGCTTATAATTGGCAAGGGGGTCAAAGTGAATGAGACTATAGGTGCTGGAATCACCAAGAATCTCACTCATCTTAGCAATATAATCGTCCTTGTTTAAGATGACTATTGCTCCACCCTTGTCGGTGGGGCGTATTATCAAATTTTTCTGTTCACATAATGATTTTAGTTCTTTTTTTAAGTTTGGGGTCCAAAAAGGTCTTCTTATTGGGCAACCTTTCTAGATCACGTAATACTAAACTATGAAAGACCTTGATGGCCGGCGCCATAGTGCCAGGGGGGTTGAACAGAGACGGGTTAGAAAGACCCGTATGTGTATGACCGTCATTGTTGACAGGAGTGGGATGGATGGAAAAGAAATGGCGCTGAATGCTAAGTTTACGTATGTATTTTTGTATGTCTATGAAGGTGGAGAATTTATTGAGTGCTTTGGGAGGGATATATTTCAGACCCTTGTTCAGGACTAACTTTTCTTCATCAGACAAAAACACAGAACTTAGATTGAAGATGCCAGAACTTGCTAGGTTCTTTATCTTTTTGCTTTGGATCCTCCACCCCCCTCTGGTACCTCTCTTCTTTCGGGACTTTCCCGGTATTCTTGTGTGGTCACCGGAAAACCCGACTGGTAAGAGGGCCCTGGTAGATTTTGGTTATAATGATAGGGGGACCTGGATAACAGGTCTTCTTCCCTTTCATTACATCTATAAGGGTCGTGATAGGATTCTCTCGATTCCCTAGTTTGTAGGGGTAAAATAGGATTATGCGTACGAATAGGAGTTTGTGTCATGTACTCATATTCTGGAAGATTTTCCCGAAATTCATCATGATAATTGTACCATCCAGATGGAGGTCCCCTTGCTCCATCATTGTGGCATGGATTTCTAGGTTGTCCTCGGGATGAACTTCTATTAAAATTTCTGTTGTTGTTACCTCTACTCCTAGTGGGAGGATGGTAATTGTGATGGGAGGTCAAGGGTGGTTGATGTGGCACATGTCTAGAACCCTGAGACCTAATACCATTTTTAGGACCCTGAGGGGTATTGCGAGGTCCAATGGGCCCATCTCTGACATTGGGCTCATAGACCAACTTCCTCTCGATGGTACTTGGGGCTGAATTGATAGTATCCATTTCTGTGGACACATCCTCAGATGGTATTGGTAGACCAATCTTTTTTTGCCAACCGAAAACAAGATTGGTTTTATAATCGACTATATCTCGATTATATTTCTTTTATTCTTTGTTTTTTTTGGTCCTTTTCTTCTTTCTCCAGGTGATTCCTCAAGCTGGTAGAAAGAGAGACATATTCAGAGGTAGCTTTAAAAGGACTTAATTTCTCCTTGAGATCCTTGATCTCTTTATCAATGAGAGACAATTTGAGTTGTTTTCTGTCTATCAGGAGACCAAGGAGCTTGATCCCTACCTCATTGAAGTACCGGAACCACGACTCGGTGTCAGAGTCACCTTGTTAAGGAAAAACATCCCAGCGGAGGCCTCTAGGAACCATTTGTTCTTTAATATATTGTTCCAAAAAGGCTCTATCCCACCAATATCAGAAACGGGGAAAACCAATCACACCGTCCCCCATCATTATCTTAAACATCAGGATCGAGACCCCACGGGTACTAGATTTGTCGTTATTGACAAGTTCATCCCCATTGGAGGGGTGAACCTCGTACCCGTGGGATATCCCGTCTCGAGACTTACTGGATCTTCCAGATCAAGATCTATTCACCTTTTGGTCTCAACGTTGAGTGGGACATTAATTAATTTATTAATAAGGCCTAAATAGTTTTTGTGTTTTTATCAGCCCCTTTTTTTTCCTATGGAAATCACAGCAGCCATGATGGTATTCTGTGATTTTTGTCGCAGTGCAGTCCTTACTAGTGTGTTTTTCCTACACACCATACTGGGGCCCCCAGTCTGGGCGTTGTGGAAATCACAGCAGCCACAATATTATCGCAGTGCAGCCCTTACTAGTAATGAGGCTAAGATATATCTGTTCACATTTATTTATATATCCTTTGTTTGGTTTTTATTACCAGACAAGTCATTATTGATTCCTTTGCTTACATGGATTGTACTTTGTTGCTGACACCATTTTGTGTTCATTTCAAGTGACGTGATATGCTAAGACGCCGGTGTTTTGAATACCCGGCATCGTTTTGTACATGTGACCTACGTCTCCAATCGCGCTTCGGGGTGAGCGCTGGATATGCCACGATACCGGTCTTTACAATACCCAATGTCATGACAACACGTGACTTGCGTTCCTAGCCTCGCCATGAGGCGAACACTGATCATGTCGGAGTGAGAGGCGTCTACGTCAGGGGACTTGATTCCAAGCCTCATTTTGGAGGTGGACCTGCACCCGGTCGTGACAGCCTTTCCTCTTTTGATTTCCAATGCCCCTTTTTAGTTTTTATGCAGGGTTGGTGACAACCAACTTCCTGTTGTTATTCCATTAGTAGTTTTTGATTGGTTCTCGTACCTCATCCTGATATATCGGTTCGCCAATGTTAATTGGACGCTCTCCCAGGTTGAATTTTGCAGGCTTTTCCCGGCCCATAGCATGTTTAGTTGGGTTCTTACCCATAATAGTCTCCTTAGTGATTGGCTCACCCGTGGTCAGCCCAATTTTAGATTGGTTCCTTCCCACAGTGGAGCTCATCATAACCAATCAGATGAGGCGCTCTCTGATTGGTCATTTATGGTTTTATGATTTGTTAGTATTTTATATATAGGTAGCAATGTGGGTGAGTTATTTGATGCCCCTGTAGAAGTCCTAGTCAGACTAAGTGCGTAGGGCTTTGCTGTATGGCTCTCTACATTGCTTTTTTACTGTGATCACAATTTTATTGTGTTACATGCTGGTTTTATGCAAATAAATATCCGTTTTTTTTTTTTTTTTTTACCTGCACCATCTGGAGCATTTTTCTTTTAATTCTTTCATCACGAATATGCTTATCCCATCCATCTGGACATTATTGGCCCAAGGGCTGATTCCCCTGTGGGGATTCTATTCATGAAGAGTTGACTCTCAATGACATCTGTACCTATCCCAGCCGTCTTGCGGACCATCCCAGGATACCACCAACTGTTCCTGTCCACACCTGTTCCAGCCTCTTTCGGACCATTCCAGGACATCACAAGTCATTTCTGTCTATGCCTGTTTGATCTGGTGTTGCTGACACACAGATCCACTGGTTCCGGTAAGAGTACCCATTCATTCAACATTTCTCTTCAGTGATACCTGCTGTCAGACAAACATACCCGGGGTTTCCTGATTATTCTTATGAAGATGTTCTCAACTTGATGTTCTCCCCCCATCCATTGTGGTTTACACGCCACCCCTCCTTTCCTAGTGACCTCTGTAACAGACTCTTTTGTGGTTTATCACCTATTGGGACTTGTTTGCCTAGAGATCACATTTTTGTATATGTGTATATACACCCTTTTTTTGGTATGCTTTGATGCTCTACACGGCTTTGCACTACAGCTACATTTTCACCTGCATTCTTGTCATGAATTTTAGTCATATTCATATGTAGCTGCTTTATCATCATTACTTTTCACATCTTTTTAAAATAGCGCAATATTTTTTTGGATTATATAGAGTTTAAAAATAAGATAAAAAATCAAAAAAAAAAAAAAAAAAATGTGCTGGTTTGTAAGCGCATGGTGTATGGAATGTCACTAAGGAAGGGGATATGAAGATTGAAACACACAATCAATGGGAATTATGCTAATCACCTAGGGTTTTTTTTTTTTTATAGATGTTATAATTAATATGGCCGTTAGTGGCCTCTTACACAATAGGGGGTAACACATGAAGGTATTTTAGGATTGATTGGATCACTTTAAATAAATCACTTAATAGAAGTGAGAAACTAGGTCATGATTGGCCAATAAATATAATTATGGGATAATTAACAATAACCACAGGGTATGTACGGGTGTGGTGGGTTTTATTTTTTTTTTTTTTTTTTTTAGAAGTGAGGAACAATTATGGAATAACAATAATAAACATGGGGAATGTATGGACGGGGCCGGGGGTTTTCCCTTTTTTTTTTTTTAGGCTTGTTTAATGTGTTTGTAGGTGGTGGGGGTGTCAATGTGGAATTGAATACACAGACCGATACGCACAAATATTGGGAATCTCATCAATCACAGGATATATTTGGTTGTCGAACATATGTCGGGGGAGGTAGGGGATTGAGACAGGCAGCGTTTTTTTCATTCCCCCTTTTTTTTTTTTTTTTTTGGGAGGGCATAGGGTTAGTTGTAAGAGAACGATGTTACCAATTGGTCTCTTATTAATGTTTAATATGTTAATCCTGCGTAATTATTGTAAAATATGAAATTAAGGATGTTTAATTATGAATTGTGAAAAGTATAACAGAAAATAAAAAAATTTTGATTATTAAAAAAAAAAAAAAAAAAAAAAAGCACCCCTGTCCCCTCTGCTCTAGTGCAAAGGCGAACGCAAGTTTGGTCTGGCGTCAAATGTAAACAGCAATTGCACCATCCATGTGAGGTATCACTGTGAAGGTCAGATCAAGGGCAGTAATTTTAGCAGTAGACCTCCTCTGTAAATCTAAAGTGGTAACCTGTAAAGGCTTTTAAAAATGTATTTAGTTTGTCGCCACTGCACGTTTGTGCTCAATTTTAAAGCATGTCATGTTTGGTATCCATGTACTTGGCCTAAGATCATCTTTTTTATTTCATCAAACATTTGGGCAATATAGTGTGTTTTTAGTGCATTAAAATTTTAAAAAATGTGTTTTATCCCAAAAAAATGCGTTTGAAAAAACGCTGTGTGAAAAAAAAAAATGAAACACCCACCATGTAGGGCCTTTGCTTTAAATAGATATATAATGTTTGGGGTTTCAAAGTAATTTTCTTGCAAAAAAATATAATTTTTAATTTTTTCACTTTGTAAATAAAAAGTGTCAGAAAGGGCTTTGTCTTCAAGTGGTTAGAAGAGTGGGTGATGTGTGACATAAGCTTCTAAATGTTGTGCATAAAATGCCAGGACAGTTCAAAACCCCCCCAATGACCCCATTTTGGAAAGTAGACACCCAAAGCTATTTGTTGAGAGGCATGTCGATTCCATGGAATATTTTATATTGTGACACAAGTTGTGGGAAAAAGACACATTTTTTTTTTTTTGCACAAAGTTGTCACTAAATGATATATTGCTCAAACATGCCATGGGAATATGTGAAATTACACCCCAAAATACATTCTGTTGCTTCTCCTGAGTACAGGGATACCACATGTGTGAGACTTTTTGGGAGCCTAGCCGCGTACGGGACCCCGAAAACCAAGCACTGCCTTCAGGCTCTCTATTGCCGCATACACACGACCGGACTTTACGGCATACTTGGTTCGGCGGACCGGAGTCCGTCGTACAATTAGATCGTGTGTGGGCTCCAGCGGACTTTTTTCCCCAAAAGTTTGACGGACCTAGAAATGAAACATGTTTCAAATCTTTTCGACAGACTCGAGTCCTGTCGAAAAGTCAGCTCGTCTGTATGCTAGTCCGACGGACAAAAACCGACGCTAGAGCAGCTATTGGCTACTGGCTATGAACTTCCTTGTTTTAGTCCGGTTGTACCTCATCACATATGAATCCATCGGACTTTGGTTGATCGTGTGTAGGCAAGTCCGTTCATTTGGAAAGTCTGTCGTAAAGTCCGTCAAAGTCTGCAGGACAAAGTCTGCCGTAAAGTCCGCTCGTGTGTACGCGGCATAAGGGTGTAAATTTTTGATTTCACTCTTCACTACCTATCACAGTTTCGGAGGCCATGTAATGCCCAGATGGCACAACCCCCCCCCCCAAATGACCCCATTTTGGAAAGGAGACACCCCAAGCTATTTGCTGAGAGGTATAGTGAGTATTTTGAAGACCTCACTTTTTGTCACAAAGTTTTGAGAATTGAAAAAAATAAAAATACATTTTTCTTGTCTTTCTTCATTTTCAAAAACAAATGAGAGCTGCAAAATACTCACCATGCCTCTCAGCAAATAGCTTCGGGTATTTACTTTCCAAAATGGGGTCATTTGGGGGGGGTGGGGGTTGTGCTATCTTGGCATTTTATGGCCCTTAGAAATCCTGAAGGCTGTGATTGGTTTTCGGGGCTCCGTATGCAGCTAGGCTCCCAAAAAGTCCCACACATGTGGTATCCCAGTACTCAGGAGAAGCAGAAGAATGTATTTTGGGGTGTAATTCCACATATGCCCATGGCATGTTTGAGCAATATATCATTTAGTGACAACTTTGTGCAAAATATAAAATATTCCATGGACTCAACATGCCTCTCAGCAAATATCTTGGGGTGCCTACTTTCCAAAATGGGGTCATTTGGAAGGGTTTTGTGCCATCTTGGCATTTTATGGCCTTCAAAATTGTGATAGGTAGTGAGGAGTGAAATAAAAAATTTACGCCCTTAGAAATCCTGAGGGCGGTTCTTGGTTTTCGGGGCCCCGTACGCGGCTAGGCTCCCAAAAAGTCCCACACATGTGGTATCCCCATACTCAGGAGAAGCAGCTAAATGTATTTTGGGGTGCAATTTCACATATAACCATGGCATGTGTTAGCAATATATCATTTAGTGACAACTTTTTGTAATTTTTTTTTGTTATCATTATTCAATCACATACTGCCCTGCCATTTTAGCACCTCGAGAAATGACATAGGCAGTCATAAACTAAAAGCTGTGTAAATTCCAGAAAATTTACCCTAGGTTTGTAGACGCTATAACTTTTGTGCAAACCAATAAATATACGCTTATTAAAATTAATTTTTTTTTTTTACCAAAGACATGTGGCTGAATACATTTTGGCCTAAATGTATGACTAAAATTGAGTTTATTGTTTTTTTTTTAATAACAAAAAGTAGAAAATATCATTTTTTTTCAAAATTTTTGGTCTTTTTCCGTTTATAGCGCAAAAAATAAAAACCGCAGAGGTGATCAAGTACCATCAAAAGAAAGCTCTATTTGTGGAAAAAAAAAGGATGCAAATTTCTATGGGTACAGCATTGCATGACTGTGCAATTAGCAGTTAAAGCGACGCAGTGCCAAATTGTAAAAAGTACTCCGGTCAGGAAGGCGGTAAATCCTTCCGGGGCTGAAGTGGTTAATACAGTGAGAGTGCATTTTTTTAGTACTGTTCACTGTATTGGTGTTACTGGTTCCCAAAAAGTGTCACTTAGTGTCTGATCTGTCCGCTGCAATATCGCAGTCCCACTAAAAATCACTGATCACCGCCATTACTAGTAAAAATAAAAAAAGCCAAAAATATATCACATAGTTTGTAGACATGATAACTTTTGCGCAAACCAATTAATATACGCTTATTGGGTTTTTTTTTTTAACGAAAATATATAGCAGAATATATATTGGCCTATATTAATGAAGATTTTTGATTTTTTTTTTTTATTGGTTATGTTTTATAGCAGAAAGGAAAAAAGTTTTTTTTTTTTTTTCAAAATTGTTGGTATTTTTTCGTTTATAACACAAAAATAAAAACCGCAGAGGTGATCAAATACCACCAAAAAAAGCTCTATTTGTGGGAAAAAAAGAACATAAATTTTGTTTGGGTCAAGCGTTGCATGAACACGCAATTGTCAGTTAAAGTGACGCATAACAGTTTTTGTACAGGATTCCTTTGGCTCCCACTGTTGTCAGTCACAGCCAGTGAGCCAATGAGTAGAGAGTGTGGGGGGCGGCAGGGGTGGGGCAAGCCACGGCTCTATGTGTCTTATGGGTGCATAGTGCGGGGGCTCAGTAGCGAGCACACACCAGTGCTCCCATAGTTATCGGCTTGCTATTCAGGGTGCTGGTCAAAGGGGAGGAGCCAAGAGCACTGGTGGGGGACCCAAGAAGAAGAGGATGCAGGCTGCTCTGTGTAAAACCATTACATAGAGCAAGTAAGTATAACACGTCTTTTTTTATTTTTTGTTGTTTTTTTTTAATGAACCTTTAATATTACTTTGCAAATGATCACAGATATTTATTACATATGTAGGGATTTACTGTAAATACTTTGCACTTATTGATAAATAAAGCAAACCGTGCAAACAAACGTCAACATTTTACTGCAGCTGCATTAAACGTCAGCAACCCTATACATCATGCATCAAACAATTGCAGCGCTGTATGGATAAAATACAAAAATCATTCAGTATACTAAAAATGAATTCCAAATTTCCACCAATGCTTTCATAGTAGTGAACGTGTGCAACGAATTCAAGTGAAGAATTAGAGAAGCACGTATCTCTGGTGAAGTGCTAATAATGAATGTGGAGCACGGAGCAGTGTGTAGATTATACTTTGAAGACATCACAAAGATTACTTTATTTATTAAATTAAACTTCATCATTTATTGTAGTGTAGCGCTGACAACTTTTGTTTTTATCCATATGTGTGTTATGCAGTACATAAGTTGTTATAGTGCCATCTTGTGGACAATTGAAAATGTACAAGACTTTTACGTTTCATGATTAAGTGAAGTGACATGGAAGTGATTGATTGTTTAATTCGGAACTTTAGCTGTGACCCACCCACAATGCTCCTGGACAAGAGGAGAACTGAACTGCATTGTGGGAGGATATAAAGGGGTAAGGAGCGGCCATCTTAGGTCTCTTGTTTCTGGGACGCGTGGCCTGCCAGCAGAACTCAGTGGGTGTGTGTGTCCCACAGGGTTGTGGCCTACTTTGTGAAGGAGCGGAGCAGCCACAAGGATCCTGCCGTCGTATCACAAAGTGTTGGAGCAGCAGAAGTGATCGTTCCGGAGACTCCTGGTCGTTAGTGAACGGAACAGTGTGACGGCGTGGTGGTGCCTCCATACGGACTTAGAACTGCTGAAACGGAGACATCCATCTGCCTGGATCCCGTGTGGTGAGAAGGTTAACACCCGGAAGTATGTTTAATACTACACACACACACTTAGAACTGTTACAGAGTGTTGCTGGGACTGATAGTCCCACAGAACAAGTTAAGTTGGAAAACAGTACATCTGCATAGACTTCAGTATTCAAGAGCGGATGCTAGATGTTTGTCTTCTTCATATAAGAACACTTAGTCAGTCTGCCGGATTATAATTGCCTTAGTGTATTACCTTACACTGCGCAACACCCAAGAGGAACCCCTTGTGGATTACAATTACAAGTTCTTAGCTAGCGAAGACTGAAGACGTCAAGACTATCTTTTTCATTGCAGAGCCCTGCATTTAGTTACAAAGAATAGTGACTTTACGGTTTAGAGTAGGGGGAGCTCCCTGGTATAAATATATATAACTAGGTATATTTGTGTACGTTACCAATTGTCATAACCATTTCCTATACTGTTGCACTACATTGATGTGATAGTATAGTCATTGTAATAATTCTTGATATAAATATATTATTTACTCAAAGAAAGAAGTTATTCTTGGTTATTATTGAAGTTTGTGTGCAGTGTTGTTATTTCTCCTGCAGGTGGAGCTATCAGCACCCAGGTAGAGGTAAATATAATTATAAGTGTATATTGTGGGTTAAAGTTGATACTCTTATGCCCCATACACACGGTCGGATTTTCCGACGGAAAATGTGTGATAGGACCTTGTTGTCAGAAATTCCGACCGTGTGTGTGGGCTCCATCACACATTTTCCATCGGAATTTCCGACACACAAAGTTTGAGAGCAGGATATAAAATTTTCCGACAACAAAATCCGTTGTCGGAAATTCCGATCGTGTGTACACAAATCTGACGCACAAAGTGCCACGCATGCTCAGAATAAATAAAGTGATAAAGGCTATTGGCCACTGCCCCATTTATAGTCCTGACGTACGTGTTTTACGTCACTGCGTTTAGAACGATCGGATTTTCCGACAACTTTGTGTGACCGTGTGTATGCAAGACAAGTTTGAGCCAACATCCGTCGGAAAAAATCCATGGATTTTGTTGTTGGAATGTCCGAACAAAGTCCGACCGTGTGTACAGGGCAATATTGTTACAACACTGCACTACAGTTTTGTCAAGGGAATTGAACAATTTAAGAAGGGTGAAGAGCATAGAGGACAGGCCCGCTTAAATCAGCAGCTCCACCGAGAGTTATTGCTACAGTAGTATGATATAATTATTTATTCATTCACTTGAATTTGTTGCACAAGTTCACTAGTATGAAAGCACTGGTGGAGATTTGGAATACATTTTTAGTGTACTGAATTTTAATGTTTTCTATTTTATATATCTAGGGATTTGCTGCCTTCTACTATTAGCTACTAATATCACACTGTTATATGTAATTATATATTAGCTTTTCCCAATAAGGAGAAAATGATGAGAGAGCGGGAAAGTCTCAGCCACGTGTCCTGTCCATGCTGCTAAATCCAGACCAGATAGGATTAAGAGGCAAGTGCTCCTATGTTTGATAGTTTAAAATTATTGTCCAAAGCTTCTGAGTATATACGCTATATTACCAAAAGTATTGGGACACCTGCCATTACACACACCCCAGTCCGTAGGGTTCAATATTGTGTTGGACCACCCTTTGCAACTATAACAGCTTCAACTCTTCTGGGAAGGCTGTCCACAAGGTTTGGGAGTGTGTCTATGGGAATGTTTGACCATTCTTCCAGAAGCGCATTTGTGAGGTCAGGCACTGATGTGGGAGAAAAGGCCTGCCTTGCAATCTCCGCTCTAATTCATCCCAAAAGTGTTCTATCATGTTGGGGTCAAGACTATGTGCAGGCCAGTCAAGTTCCTCCACCCCGAATTGCTCATCCATGTCTTTATGGACCTTGTTTTGTGCACTGTTCCAAAATATTTGGAGGAGGGAGGATTATAGTGTGGGGTTGTTTTTCAGGGGTTGGGCTTGGCCCCTTAGTTCCAGTGAAGGGAAACCTTAAGGTGTCAGCATACCAAGACATTTTGGACATTTTGCTCCCAACTTTGTGGGAACAGTTTGGGCATGGCCCCTTCCTGTTCCAACATGACTGTGCACCAGTGCACAAATTGAGGACCATAAAGACATGAATTTGCTAGTTTGGAGTGGAGGAACTTGACTGGCCTGACCTCATCGCTTGATTTAGATGGACCTCAGGTAAGTATTAGAGGGGCTGAGTTGGGCTGCTGCACACAGAAGACTTTTTATCCTAATGCATAGAATGCATTAAGATAAAAAACCTTCTGCCTTTTCAACCACTTTATGACTCAATAATTAGCATAGGCTAGTGTCAGGTTCGGCAAGCCAACAGCCACTTCTGGTTGTAAAAGGTTTGGTTGCATGATAGATTAAAATCCACTAGGGTGCAGAGTAGATAGGCTGACTCTGAGTTCCAGTGCCATACAATGGTTTCTGCTGATGAAAAGCTCAATTCTAGGCTGGTTGTACAATGGCTGGAGGGTCTCCTCATCACATCAGATCTTATATTCAGGTCTCAGACACAAAGATGGACACCACATTGGGTTCATCCTCAGAGGCCCCATGAAACTGGACTTTGCTGCAACATTCATCTGGAGATATCTCTATTAATAACTATATATACCTGGGTATATGTTCACAGAGGTCCTGTCCTGGGTGGAGGCACTGCTAACTATATTATGAAACCCACTCTTCCACTTAGTGAAGGTTCTGGTTTTCTTATTTATCTACAGGTTTAGCACAATATTCTGTTTGGGGAGGGCCATTTGTCATAATGTGCTCATTTGCACACACAGATTCTAATGGTTAAAGTAATACTAAATTCTTGTTTCTTTTTACTGAAAAATAACATGCTATATATACTTACTATATACTATACTTGTTATACTTACCTCCTCTTTGCAGTGATTTTGCACAGAGCAGCCCGGATCCTCCTCTTCTCGGGTCCCTCACAGGCGTTCCTGGCTCCTCCCTCCTGTTAAGTGCCCCCACAGCAAGCAGGTTGCTATGGGGGCACCCGAGCTAAGCCGCTGCTTTGTGTGTCTATTCAGACACGGAGCCACGATGTGGCCCTGCCCCCTCTCTCCTTTGATTGGCTCACTGATTTTGATTGACAGCAGCAGGAGCCAATAGTCCCTGCTGTGTGTCTCTGCCAATCAGGAGGCAGAGTCCCCCATATCCGAGTCTCTCGTGCAACATCGCTGGATGGAGATGGGGCTCAGGTAAGTATTAGGGGGGCTGGGTGGGGGGCTGCACACAGAAGGTTGTTTTATCCTAATGCACAGAATGCATTAAGAGAAAAAAAACCTTCTGCCTTTACAACCACTTTAAAAAGACTCACAGGCCACTATATTAGGTACACCTGGCTAGTACCGGGTTGGACCCACTTTTGCCTTCAGAATTGCCTTCATTCTTTGTAGCATAGATTCAACAAGGTGTTGGAAACATTCCTCAGAGATTTTGGTCCATATTGACATAATAGCATCATGCAGTTGTTGCAGATTTATCGGCTGCACATTCATGATGCAAATCTCCCATTCCTCCAAATCTCAAAGGTGCTCCATTGTATTGAGATTTGGTGACTGTGGAGGCCATTGGAGTACAGTGACCTCATTGTCATGTTCAAGAAACCAGTTTGAGATGATTTGAGCTTTGTGATATTGTGCATTATCCTGCTGGAAGTAGCCATTAGAAGACAGTAATCATAAAGGGATGGACATGGTCAGATACAATACTCAGATAGGCCGTGATGTTTAAATGATTCTCAATTGGTACCAAGTGTGCCTAGAAAATATCCCCCACACCATTACACCACCACCACCAGCCTGAACCGTTGATATAAGACAGGATGGATCCATGCTTTCATGTCGTTTACAACAAATTTTGACCCTACCATCTGAATGTCGCAGCTGAAATCGAGACTTATCAGACCAGGCAACATTTTTCCTATCTTCCATTGTCCAATTTTTGGGAAGCCTGTGGGAATTGTAGCCTCATTTTCCTGTTCTTAGCTGACAGGAGTGGCACCCGGTGTGGTCTTCTACTGCTGTAGTCCATCTGCTTCAAGGTTTGATGTGTTGTGCATTCAGAGATGGTATTCCGCAGTCATTGGTTGTAATGAGAGGTTATTTGAGTCACTGTTGCCTTTCTATAATCTCCAACCAGTCTGTCTATTCTCCTCTGACATCAACACAGAATTTTCCTCCACACAACTGCTGCTTACTGGATATTTTCTCTTTTTTGGGCCATTCTCTGTAAACCCAAGAGATGGTTGTGCATGAAACTCCTAGTAGATCAGCAGTTTTTGAAATACTCAGACCAGCCTGTCTGGCACCAATAACCACATCACATTCAAACTCACTTAAATCCCCTTTCTTCCCCATTCTGATGATCGGTTTGAACTTCAGCAAGTCATCTTCACCATGTCTAAATGCCTAAATGAATTGAGTTGCTGCCATGTGATTGGCTGATTGGTAATTTGTGTTACCAAGCAATTGAACAGGTGTACCTAATAAAGTGGCCGTGGGTGTATAATTGGCAAAGTATTAGCATATAAAGTTTCATTTCATATTACCCTGATTTATACAGAAATTAAGGATAGGGTTGAAGCACAGTTACACTGGTTACCTTGGTAGTCATGTATGTACTGTACAAAGATAAGGTTTAATGACTGTTCCATAAAAGAGTCTAAAACATTGATTTCTAAATAAAATATTAAAATATAGAAAAAAACTTACTATGCCTTGAAAAAGTTTTCATAAATCTTGAAATTTTCCACATTTTGTCATGTTATAACCAAAAACATAAATTAATTTTATTGGGATGTTATGTGATAGACCAACACATAGTGGCACATAATTGTGAAGTGGATGGAAAATGATAAAATGTTTTGCATTTAGCCCAAAAAGTTAAATTTTGGTCTCATCTGACCAGAGCACCTTCTTCCACATGTTTGCTGTGTCCCCCACATGGCTTCTCGCAAACTGCAAACTGGACTTCTTATGGATTTCTTTCAACAATGGCTTTCTTCTTGCCACTCTTCCATAAAGGCCAGATTTGTGGAGTGCACGACTAATAGTTGTCCTGTGGACAGATTCTCCCACCTGAGCTACCATGGGCCTCTTGGCTGCTTTTCTGATTAACGCTCTCCTTGCCCAGCCTTTCAGTTTAGGTGGACCGCCACGTCTTGGTAGGTTTGCAGTTGTGCCATACTCTTTCCATTTTCGGATGATGGATTGAACAGTGATCCGTGAGATGTTCAAAGCTTGGAATTTTTTTTTTTTATAACCTAACCCTGCTTTAAACTTCTCCACAACTTTATTCCTGACCTGTCTGGTGTGTTCCTTGGCCTTCATGATGCTATTTGTTCACTAAGGTTCTCTAACAAACCTCTGAGGTCTTCACAGAACATCGGTATTTATACTGAGATTCTATTACTAATTAGGTGACTTCTGAAGGCAATTGGTTCCACTAGATTTTAGTTAGGGGTATCGGAGTAAAGGGGGCTGAATACAAATGCACACCACACTTTTTACATGTTTGTAAAAAAAAAAAATTGCAAACCATTTATGATTTTCCTTCCTCTTCACAATTACATGCCACTTTGTATTGGTCTATCACATAAAATCCCAATACAATAAATTTAAATTTAAGTTTTTGGTTGTAACATGATAAATTATGTGGTAAATTTCAAGGGATATGAATACTTTTTCAAGGCACGGTATGATATGTGTGAATACATGAGCAGATCTATCTACCTCAAAAGTTCTGATAAAGAAGTATAATTCTATGTATTTTGCTAATGATTAAATAACATTACAGTGCTCAAAAAGTAATGTTTTGAAGAAAGATGTTAGAACACATGGTAGGTTCTTCTATAGATTCTTAGAACGCGTTTTGTTTGTAACATGCAGACAGTTAATCTTCTTGTTCTGCAATAAGGGATTTGAAAAATGAAAGGTCTCTTATAGTGAGCAATGGGGTTGGTTTACTAAAATTGGAGAGAGCAAAATCTGGCAGCTCTGCATAGAAACCCACCAGCTTCCAAATTTTTTTTGTCAAAGCTTAATTGAAGAAGCTGTACTTAGAAACTGGCTACCATGCACAGCTGCACCAGATTTTACACTCTCCAGTTTTAGTAAATCAACCCCAAATGTGTAAAATGTTCTTAGAAGAGCTTTTATGTGGATCATGGAGCAAGTTAATCTTGTTCTACAATAAGGGATTTGGAAATCTAGAGGTCTGTCAAGCTGATAAGATAACAGGAATGCAAGTCTCTAATAGTGAACAATGTGTTGCTTGTGCAAATTCTTAAGCGTATGCTTTAATGTGTAAAATGTTTATGTTTGAGAGGGCCCTACATGTCCGCCAGCCAGAACAGGACCGTAAAAGCCTCTATGTTAGACCACGTTCTGCAAACTGATGTCATCTGGGATCCTCTAATCTTTTACACTCTAAACAGCATGGATGGACGAATCTACAATGACAGCTACTATAATCGACTGAATTCAATAACCAGCAGTATAGATTCATTGTAGAGAGATCTATGCATGTACAATTGGCCATTCACCTTTTTTGATGTTTCAGTAGATGTTTGTCAAGGTGCTGACAGGGTCACTCACAGCTCAAAGTTAAGCCTATTCCTGCTCTGGTGTATGGCCAACTTAATTCTTCTACTAAAAAGATACAGTTTTTTTTGTTGGGGCCCTCAGTGAAGCTACTATTCAGACAGTGGCCAAAGTGGGATCTGCACTTAGTAAAATATGATGAAAATTACACATTTTCCTTGTTCAGACATGAGATTGCAAAGTCTGTCAGAGGGAAGTCTCAGAAACAATTCCCTTTGCAGCCCTCAGATGTGGTCAGATGCTAAACGTTGCAAACGTATATTTCCTTCGACCATGTCCCCTCGACCATGTCCCTTCCCCGCATGCTAGGTGTAATCCTGGACTCTGATCTCTCCTTTCGATTCCACAGCCAATCACTGTCCAAATCTTGCTACCTTAATCTCCATAATATCTCCAAAATGCACTCATTCTTGCCAATGACACCACCAACATACAAATTCACTCTCTTAGTATCCCTCACCTCGACTATAACACCTTCCCCCTCATTGGCCTACAGCTACACAGGTTATCCCAGCTATAGTGCTGCTGCTAGATGTATGCACCTAACCATCAGCTCATTTGCCAAGTTCTCCACTGGCTTGCGCTCATCTAACAACTTAGATTCTAACTACTCACAAGAGCCGTGCCTTGAGGAGCTACATCAACAACCTCATCTCAAACTATCATTCAAACCATTCTCTCCGCTCCCGCAAGACCTTCTGCTCTCCAGCTCCCTCAACATCTTCTCCTATGCTCTCCTCCAAGACTACTTCAGAGACTCTTTCATCCTTTGAAACATTCTAATGCAATCTGTCTGGCTATCTCCTGCTCTGTCCGCCTTCAAGCAATCCCTGAAAACTCATCTGTTCAGGGAAGCCTATCCTGCCACCACCTAAAAACTATACTTTTATTTTCTCATTAGCTCATTCAATACAGTTATTACCTTTTGTATCACTTGCAGCTCCTTTTAGATTGTGAGCTCCCATGAGCAAGGCCCTCCTAACCCTCTTGCATTGAATTATATTGTAACTGTACTGTTTCCCTTTATTTTGCAAAGCACTGTGCAAACAGTTGGCGCTTTATAAATCCTGTAGAATAATTATAACAAACCCAAAACCTCTGGTCAAAGTACCTTCTTACATTTCTATACAAAAAAAAATCTAAAAAATAATTTACAGGCTATTGCACTATACTATTTTACCTGCTTAAATCTGTTAATATTAAAACTGTGATTAAACTTCTTGAAAAAATGTATAGCTTCAGCCATAGCTTCTACTGCTATATACATTCGTAGAGATTCTTTGCAAAGCATACTTCCTTTAATTTGTGGAAAAAAACCTCTTATGATACTATGACTAAAAATAGAAACATTTTGGAAATAAATATTTTTCCCATTTTGAGTTGATGTTATATTGTAAAAATTAATGATCAGATCATCCATCAGCTGTCCAGTTTGTGAATGTCTTGACAATAGATTGTCATCAAACGGACTTTCATCAATAATAATTTGCGGATCAAACAACTGTAAAAACAAACTTGTTATAAAACCTGCAAAAACGGTTATCAATTTGATTTCACCTGAAGTCCAGCCTGGGGGAAGGATAAGCATATGGTTTATATTGAACTGTAAGTATTTTCTAAGGTATCCCTGAGCATTGCTTGTGAAGGAACCACAAAGTATTAAAACTTTACAACGCACTTTACTAAGTGTGTCTGTCCACTGATTCATTGTAGCGGAATCCACAGTCATTCTTTTTTCAAAAGCCACACAAATCTCCTGGGAGGCCAAATTAGTCTTCAGAATTTGCGCTTCATTCTCTCCAGTATCATTGTCTGAAAAAAGTATTCCAACCCAATTCCAGCCAAAATGTTTCACTAGTTTGGCAATTGCTAAATAATAGACATAATCATTCTGAACGGTCCTGAATACATGCGGGTAAAGGAGTCTGTCACTTAATGAGTAATCGGTGGCTCCATAGCTGATCTGAAAGGAGGAGGATTAACTATTAACAGGGCTGGCACCAGCATAAGGCTGCTTAGACAGCCGCTTTAGAGCATCAGAATGGGGTGTGGTGCTGGTGGAGCTTTGATGGTCGCAATGGTGACACTGCCTATGCTCTAGGGGACCGTGAGGCCTTCTTTTCACATTAGGTTTTACACTTTAGCATTCACTGGAACAGATCCCGGTATTGTCCTCCTGCAGCCTCTGAAAGACTACTTCTCTGCCTTTCCCTCCCGTCGGCATTCTGTGGCTGCTGGAGGAAAATACAGGGGATCTGTTCCAGTATATGCTGCCCCTCCCACTCCTCCTATCCAGGTTCTACTTCCTTCTGCTGCCCGGGCCACTTACTGTATGTGCTCCCCTGGTACCCCCTCCCACAGCGCTGCTGGCTTTACCTCTTCTTCCACAAGCTGCGGCGCAGGATTGCTTCAGGATGTAGAACAGGGAAGGGGCTGGCTCATAATTTACTGGCCCCTACCATTTCTGAATGAAAACAGTGAGTGATCGGTACTGATCACTTACTGTGTTCATTTATAACTGTGTTTACTATGCTTTGGTTTTTGAATGAACAGGGAGGATGTGCTCTTCCTGTTAAGCTAAGACTGCAGTGATGGAGATTGAGGACTGTGTGCTCAATCTAATTTCTCTGTCTCAAAAATGAGACATCAGGGGTCTGTTTAGACTCCTAATATTTTGCCAAAGCTCCTTAAAGGGCTGATAAAAAATTGTAGAAAATAATAATAAAAAAATAACAAAGGTAAAAACAACTGATACTGTTCACTGCCCTATTGACACCATCCACTGTTCTACTGACCCCGTTCTCTGCCCTACTGACAAAGTCCACAGCCATACTGACACTGTCCATTTCTCTACTGAGTGACACCTTCCACTACCCTACTGACACCATCCACTGTGGGATGAGGAGAGGACATGGGGTATGCATTGTGGAGAAGAGGGGTGGGGGGGAGGATGGTGGGGGTGGCAAAATTGCTATTGCCAGTGAAGACAACAATCCTTGCACCGGCCCTGACTATTAACTATAATGTTACTATATTTCAAAGTTACATTCATATTCAGTTGGCACTAAAATTATAATTAGAGACTGCACTGTACAAATATTTAAAAATACAACTGATCTTCTAGATTAAATCAGCTAAATACATTTCAGGTGCATTAAAACAAAACATTTATTTCTATATACTGTAGAATGCGGCCAGAGCCTGAGTAGAGAAGCCGGCCCCTTCTAGCACGCTGTAGAGAAGGATCCTTGCTCTCTGTGTTGAAACAATGATCTACCTGCAGAGGTACGATACTCCCACGGTTAAGTCAGATCTGTGGCTCTCCAGCAAGGGTCATAAGTATTATACAATATAGCTTGGGCTTATCAGTGGACATGTTGGACCTCTGCAGAGATACCACTGTTTTCACACAGAGAACAGTGACCTTTCTCTGCAGCAGGCTGGCAAGGTACAGGTGTCCCTACTCAGGCTAAATTATACATACCCAGAAAAACTATGCAAATCAGGAGACCAGACCTGGCTTTACTTGTGATCTGCTTGCTTTGGATCACTGATTCTGGCTAGCCAGAAAAAAACTGTTTACCCACATTTTCAAAAAGAAGTCAGCAAAAGATAAACTACGTTTCTCTCAGTATATATACATAAAGATGTAATTTATATTTATAATTACAAACTCTAGCACAGCTTTGTATTCATTTATTCATTTTGCTTAAAGCCTAGTTGAAACCTACTTTATATTTCTGGTGTTCCCCGCTGACAGCTGAATGTAAAAAAACAATGCCAGTAATAAAAAAATAAAAAAACAGAGCAGGGGTCCCCCCCATTCCATACCAGGCAATTCAGGTGTGGTATGGATTTTAAAGGGAACCCCACACTAAAATGAAAAAAAAAAAAAAACAGCGGGGGTCCCCTCAAAATCCATGCCAAACCCTTATCCAAGTATACAGCTTGGCAGACCAGGAAAGGGGAGGGGGTGGGCGAGCGTCCTCCCTCCTGTACCATACCAGGCCACATTCACTCAACATGGGGGGTCTTTTGGGGTAGGGGGCTCCCCTCCAAAGCACCTAGTCTCCATGTTGATGAGGACAAGGGGCTTTTCCCCACAGCCCTGGCCCAGTAGTTGTGGGGGTGTGGGGGGAACTTATCGGGATCTGGTAACCCCATTAACAAGAGGGCCCCCAGATCCAGCCCCCTTATGTGAATGAGTATGGGTTACATACAGAACACACAGTTTTTGACAAGTCCTTTATTTAAAAAAAACACCATGTCCCCCAGTGTAGATCCATCATCAGTCACAATGAACGCCGGTCGCCGACCCCCCCAAAAATGTCCTCACGCAATGATGGCTCCCATCATCTGACAGCTCTGCCGCCTCCCACCGCTAATAAACTAAAGGGCAGGGGCACCCGGTGATGTCACTGTATAGCCCCCCTTATGACATCATTTTTTACTATATACCCATGGGGGGACAGGATCTGGGGGCCCCCTTGTTGAAGGGGGCTTCAAGATTCTAATAAGCCCTCTGCCTGCAGACCCCCACAACCACCGGCCAGGATTTTGGGCAAGAGGCCCTTTGTACCCATCAACATGAGGACAAGGTGATTTAGTGATGTCACCGCATGGCCCTGCCCCCTGGTGATGTCATCGACTAGGGCATGCTGGGCAGATGACAACACATGGGGCGGAGTTATTCAGTGATATTATTGGGTGGCCCTGCCTTTTAATTTTTTTTTAGCGGCAGAGCTGTCAGTCTTTGGAAGCCTTTGTCGGCTGCA
This sequence comes from Aquarana catesbeiana, assembly GCF_042186555.1. NCBI lineage: Eukaryota > Metazoa > Chordata > Amphibia > Anura > Ranidae > Aquarana > Aquarana catesbeiana. The sequence goes on from NC_133324.1 coordinate 42,721,477, forward strand.
GGCTTTTTTTTTTCAGGTCAGCAGCAAGCATTCATCATGATTGACATTGGATCTACTCCTGGGCACAGTTTTTTAATAAAGGGCTTGTCAAAAACTGCCTCCTGTGTTTATTTACACAACACTTTTTTTGGTGAATGAGTAGGGGTACTATTTTCATTCACATAGGGGGACCAGGATCTGTGGTCCCCTTTGTTAAAGGGGGCTTCCAGATTCTGATAAGCCCCCCGCCCAGATCCCCACAATCACTGGCCAGGGTTTTGGGGAAGAGGCCCTTGTCCCCATCAACATGGGGACAAGGTGCTTTGGTGATATCACAGTATAGCCCTGCATCCTTGTGACATCATCAACTTGGGCATGCTGGGCCAATGACATCACAAGGGTGTGGTCACCTGGTGAAATAATCGGGTGGCCCCACCTTTAAATCTATTTAGCGGCGAGAAGTGGTGAAGCTGTCATTTGGCTGGACCCTTCATTGGGTTTAGACCTTTTTTTTTTTTTTTTTGGGGTTAACTGGCATTCATTATGATTAACTTTGGATCTACTCCGAGGTACAATTTTTTTTTTTTTTTAATAACGCATTTGTCAAAAGTTGCCTCCTGTCTTTATTTACAACACTTTTTTTTTGGTGAACGAGTTGGGGTGCTATGTACCCCATATCATCCACATGGAGGGGGCTGGATCTTCCAGATTCCAATAAGCCCCTTGTCCACAGATCGCAACAACCACTAACCAGAGTTGTGGGAAGGGGGCCTTGTCCCCATTGTCGCCATTTTTTAAAATTGTTAAAACAGCCTGCTTTAGCGTTTTTTGGTCCAGTGTTTTTCCAGCATTTATTTTAGCTCCTGGTGTGCATGAAGCCTAATGATGGAAAATGAGACAAAATCCTTAGTGATTGTGCTAGGTGTGTCTTCATTTGTTTGACTGACTTTGCATTTACAAAAACTTTAAGAGTTAGAGTTTTTATACACTTTAACTTTCACAGACTGTCGTGTTTTTGTAAAATGTATATTTTTTTCTCTGTTGACATAGAATATTATTACAAATATACAAGTACTTTTCACTCACCTGTGTGTATCTGTACAGTCCAAGGATTTGAGCGATTGGGATTGTAGTGGATGAATAGTGATCTCCAATAACACCAGCCAGCTTGCCTTGTCCTTTACAGGAATAATTAGGAAATGTCCCATTTGGTCCAGATAAGATCTGCAGAACACTCTGTGCACCCTTCCTGGGTTCCAGCCATGAATCAAATAGATGGAAGCCTAGAGTGATATTGGGTAAGATATCTGGATCCTGGTTAATATTATCAGTTGCGTAAAGGAAAGCTAGGAGGTTCTTGTAATACAATAAAGACGAGCTACAAAAAAGATTTTTTTCCAAAACAGTACATTAACAATTTATGTTAAATGTATTAAAAATATTCATACATGTGATAAGCTTTAAATACAGAGGGAAAAAATGCTGGCTAATGCTTTCTGGGGAATGAATAAAAGAGCAGAAACAATGTTGAGTTATTGCTAAGTTTTACAAGGCAGGTCTGTAAATTAAAGTCTCACCACTCAATGTTTAAACCAATCATGTGGCCTTTAAAGATCCAGAACATCTACTTGTGGACTGTTTTGGTATATTCTGCATAGGTCTGGCAGGTAGTGATCAGCCAAACTGCCAATGTTCAGTTCAGCAGGGGTTCGGTGAACTGCATTGAAACCAGTTAAATTGAAAATGCTAATTTTCTGCTCTAATAGGCAAGAGGGTGTAAAAAAAGGGAGTGGGCGAGTACTGCCTTCGAGAACATTGCAAGGCGAGGCGCAATCCTGGGAGGTTGTCATATGACGTCCTCCCAGAACAACAGTGCTCCCATCTGACAATCATTTTACAATAGGCTGGGCGGGAAGGTGTTAAAGTGAACCCATTTGAGTCTCGCATGGATTTTAAGAGGGTACTTCACATAAAAATAAAAAACAAAAAAAAGAATGAGGTTCCCCATGATATACTGTACATACCAGACCCTTTCATTCTGGTACAGTTTTAGGGGGCCTCCACGCAAAAAAAGTGAGTTCCCCCTAAAACCCCCTCGAAATCTGGAAGCCCCCTTTAACAAGGAGTCCCACCCCCCCTCAGGTGAATGAGTATGGGGTACATTGTACCTCTACTCATTCACCTAAAAAAAGTGCAAAAATAAATAAAAACAGTGGACAGTGGACAAGATCTCCCCACCCCAAATCACCCCCCCATGTTGAGGGCATGTGGCCTGGTATGGTTCAGAAGGGGGGCTGCTTGCTCATCCCCCTTTCCTGAGCTGCCGGGCTGCATGCTCAGATAAGGGTCTGGATTGGGGGGGGAACCCCACGCCATTTTTTTTTCATTTTGGCATGGGGTTCTCCTTAAAATCCATACCAGACCCGAAGGTCCTCATATGGATTGGGGGGACCTCCACGCCATTTTTTTAAATGTTTTTGTATTGCCAGCATTGTTATGTTTACATTTCAGCTGTCAGTGGGAAAGCCCGCTGACAGCTGATGAGTCATTGTTTTTTTCAGGGTGGTGGAGGGGGGCTGGCTTCCCAGCCCGCTGCTTAACAACCAGCTATTCTTCACACAGAATTTGAATTGATCGTTCATTTTCTGACCAATCCGAATGCTAATAATTTTGGAATTTGTTAGAAAACGAATAAACAAAACAGAATTACTATTTCATTTGGAGCTTCGGATACATCTGAATCTCAAAATGACCAAAAATTTGCCTGAATTTGGATTCAGACCGAAACTAAATTCACATGAGAAGGGACAGTGGATAAACAATGTAATTTCCCAAGTATGTGTGTATGATATTTATTCTCTAACAATTTTCATAGCCCTATATATTCTGCTTCCTAAGAAGACATCTTCTAATTTCTTTAAGTTGTCACCCTCAGCTGGTGCCATTTCCTGGGGGACTGAGTTTTCACATTTTTACTGCTCCTTTATTCTAACTTCAGCTCATGGCCACATGTCCTCTTAACTTTAGAGTAAACAATTTCTCACAGTTATTGGAGCCACCCTTGACATATTTGTACGTTGTAATCTTATCCCCGCTTAAATGCTTCTTCTTCAGAGAGAACTGTAATTTATGTAATAGATTCTCATAGATGAGATCTTCCACCCATCTTATTATTTGTTTTGCCCTAAGCTGAAGTCTTTTTAATTAAGCAATGTCTTTCCTGAGGATTGGTGATCAAAACTGAACTGCATATTGTCTTCTTGGAGAGAGTTATTTGACAGATAGAAATAATCTTATCTGTGTGTTATACAGATATACAGTATCTCACAAAAGTGAGTACACCTCTCACATTTTTGTAAATATTTTATTAGATCTTTTCATGTGACAACACTGAAGAAATAACACTTTACTACAATGTAAAGTAGTGAGTGTACAGCGTATATAACAGTATAAATTTGCTGTCCCCTCAAAATAACTCAACACACAGCCGTTATTGTCTAAACTGCTGGCAACAAAAGTGAGTACACCCCAAAGTGAAAATGTCCCAATTGGGCCCTAAGTGTCAATATTTTGTGTGGCAACCATTATTTTCCAGCACTGCCTTAACCCTCTTGGGCATGGAATTCACCAGAGCTTTACAGGTTGCCACTGGAGTCCTCTTCCACTCCTCCATGATGATATCACAGAGCTGGTGGATGTTAGAGACCTTGCGCTCCTCCACCTTCTATTTGAGGGTGCCCCACAGATGCTCATTAGGGTTTAGGTCTGGTGACATGCTTGGCCAGTCCATCACCTTTACCCTCATCTTCTTTAGCAATACAGTGGTCATCTTTGAGGTGTGTTTGGGGGTCATTATCATGCGCCCCAGTCTCCGAAGGGAGGGTTCATGCTCTGCTTCAGTATGTCATAGTACATGTTGGCATTCATGGTTTCCTCAATTAACTGTAGCTCCCCAGTGCTGGTAGCACTCATGCAGCCCCAGACCATGGCACTCCTACCACCATGCTTGACTGTAGGCAAGACACACTTGTCTTTGGACCTGGTTGCCGCCACACACGCTTGACACAATCTGAACCAAATAAGTTTATCTCATCAGACCACAGGACGTGGTTCCAGTAATCCATGTCCTTAGTCTGCTTGTCTTGCTTGTGGGCTTGTGGGCTTTCTTGTGCATCATCTTTAGAAGAGGCTTCCTTCTGGGACAACATCCATGCAGACCAATTTGATACAGTGTACGGCGTATGGTCTGAGCACTGACAGGCCGACCCCCCACACCTTCAACCTCTGCAGCAATGCTGGCAGCACTCATATGTCTATTTCCCAAACAAAACCTCTGAATATGACGCTGAGCACGTGCACTCAACTTGGTCTACCATAGCAAGGCAGTTTTTGACAATTCCTTTATTAAAAAATATAAAAAACAATTTCCCGCGATGTAGATCCATCGTCAATCACAACGCCCACCACCCAGGGTTGTGGGGAAGAGTTGCATTGTACATACTCTGGAGCAGATATTTGCCAGTTAGCCTTCATCACGCACGGAGCAGTACCCCATACTCATTCACATAGGGTGCTGGGATCTGGGGGAGCAGACACCAACAACTACAGCCCAGAGTTGTCAGGAAGAGGCCCTTGTCTCCATAAGCATATGGACCCCCTGCCCCAAAGCACCCCCCCATGTTGAGGGCATGTGGCCTGGTATGGTTCAGGAGGGGGGCACTCACTCATCCTCCCCCTTTCCTGCCAGGCTGAGTGCTTGGATAAGTATCTGGTATGGATTTTGGTGGGTGGGGATTATGTTCCCCTTAAAACTCATACCAGATCCAAAGGGTCTGGTATGCAAAGGTGGGGAGGGCACCGTTGTTTTTTTTATTAGTATTTTTTTTTTGTATTTTTTTAAATTGTATATTGTTGTATAGAGTCAATTTAAATGTCTTTTTTTTTTTTTACAAATGTCAGTTTTGCTGCAGCAGGTTCTATACACAGTACAGATGTGCCACTTTACAGGCAGACTAAGGGGACCCCCCAGGCACTAAATTTTAAGGAATTTTCCACTTTTATTGATTTACTTTAAGCATCTGTAAAATCACTGCTGCTTTAAAAATATATATATTTTTACACTTACGCATTGATACATGTCCCCCAGGACAGTACCCAGGCCTTCATACCCTTTTTATGGTCAATACCTTGCATATAATCCTTCAAAATGGCTACGTTTGATTTTACATGTTCGGGTCCCATAGACTTTAATAGAGTTTGCGGGTCTGAACTTTATCAGACTGCTGGTTGGAAGCTAAACAGTGGGGACCTTGAGTGGAGAGTGAAAAAGTCTTGCTTTTTGACTGCTGGTGATTGCTGGGTTGCATTTTTAGGTTCTTTTTGGGGGTTTTCCTTGTAGCTTTTTAACACCTTTTTCTGACACTTTTTAAACAGCTTTTTTTTCTTTTTTTTTCTTTGCTTCCTTCAGCCTGCTAATTAAGTGGAGTGGTTAATTGGTCACAGGTGCTTGAGGCCTATATAACCTTGTGTAGAGCACATCTGTAATTGCCAGACTGCTGGTTGGAAGCTAAATAGTGGGGACCTTGAGTGGAGAGTGTGAACAAGTCTTGCTTTTAGACTGCTGGTGATTGCTGGGTTGCATTTTTAGGTTCTTTTATGGGCTTTTCCTTGTAGCTTTTTAACACCTTTTTCTGACACTTTTTAAACAGCTTTTTTTTTTTCTTTGCTTCCTTCAGCTTACTAATTAAGGGGAGTGGTTAATTGGTCACAGGTGCTTGAGGCCTATATAACCTTGTGCAGAACTCATTGTAAGCCTGCTCATCTTTGAGTCTGCTGGAACTCTGTCCAAGTGGAAATGGTCTAAGTGGTGAGTTAAAAACCAGAGTTTAAAACAGGAGTTTATAACAGGGGTCATAGTTCCTGTGTAGTGTAGAGTACCAGAGTGTTGTCTGAGTAGTGTGTGGATCGCTACTACTTGTGTATTGTGTACTGCGAGTGCACGTAGGTCTGCGAGTACCTGTGTATTGTCTTGTTGAGTACCTGTGTATTGTCTTGTTGAGTATTAGTGTCAGGAAGCTATTTGTTAGGTAATTTGGACAGGGTATAATCCCCAATCCTCATTAAATTTAATAGGTACGATGCCCGGCGGGTGTGGAGAGGTGACTCGTTGTACATCTTGCGGCATGTATGCGTTCCTTGATCATCCAATCTTGGGTGAATACTGCTGTGCAAAATGTAAGTGCATTGTTTCCCTGGAAGCCCAGGTTCTGAATCTGGGGAAGCAACTGTAAGCACTGAGAAGTCCTTCCATACTAAAGGAGAGCCAGGAACGTACACAGCAGGTGCTGGTTGGGGCCAGCACAGAGGCGGGTGGAGACAAAGAGGTGCAGGCATTAGCAAATAGTAGATAGGTGACAGTCAGGAAGGGTAGAGGGGGAAGTGCCAGGGAGGCCGATCCAGGGCTGGAGCATCCCAATAAGTACACTCCATTGAGTGACATTGGTGAAACCAGTCAGGGACAAGCACTGCTGGAGCTGAGGGACTCTTCTAGCTGCAGGGGGAAGAACTCCTCCAGTGAGAGTGGGTGGGAAGTTAAAGGAAAGGAAAGACAGATTCTGGTGGTAGGCCAATCTGTAACAAAGGCCTGAAGCGCTGAACAGTATGTTGTCTACCGACGCTCGGGTTCGGCACATCACGGATCTGATGGACAGATTACTAGGAGGAGCTGGGGAAGACCCGGCTGTCATGGTATACGTTGGCACCAATGAAAAAGTTAGAGGCAGATGGGGTATCCTAAAGAACGATTTTAGGGACTTAGGAGCTAAATCGAGGAAAAGGACCTCCAAGGTAGTATTCTCAGGAATACTACCGATACATCGAGCCACACCAGAAAGGCAGAGGGAGATTAGCGAAGTAAACAAGTTGAGGGGTTCGGGTTCCTGGAGGACTGGGCCGACTTCTCAGTCGATAACCGGTGCTATAGAAGGGACGGACTGCACCTAAATTAGGAGGGTGCAGATCAGCTGGGAATGAAGGTGGCCAAAAAGTTAGAGGGGTTTTTAAACTAGGCGATGGGGGGAAGGGTCCAGAGATCATCAGTGCGGAACTTATTCCAGAGGGTAGTATTGGGGGCATTTGTCACGTACCTGATGGCGAGCCTGACGTGTAGAGGAAGGCCTGCCGTACAACTCCGGCTCTAGTGCCGCTGATAGTTTGACAGCTGGCACTGGAGCACGGTGGAGTAAGAGTGCCTAGGGAAAGTCCTAAAGTCTGTGTAGGTAGTTGACAGGAACACACGGGTGGGCAGCTGGACTAGACTTGAAGCATACAGGAACACAGCTGGATCACCAGCAGGTCTCGGCAGCAGAGAGACAGATCAGATGTCACAGCTGGCAGGAATATAGTCAGGTCACAAGCAGACGTGGCAACGGCTGACGGTAGACGGCAGACGTACAACAGCAGGCAGGAGAGTAGTCGGGCCACAGGCAGGTTTGGCAGTAGGCAGGTAGATCAGGTGCAAACAGCAGGCAGAAGAGTAGTCGGGTAGAAGGCCGGAATGGTAATCAGGAGTCAACACAGGTAGCAAGAATTTGGGTACACACTGTAGACCAAGCAGCAACCAGCCAGTACTGAGTCTGTGTTTAAATAGGCCGTCTGGCACCAGTTCCGATGACAGGCGTGCGCGCGCACGTGAACGCGCGATCTTGCTCGCGCATACGCATTTACTGATGCGCCTGTGGCTGTTCTGCGAGTACCCTGTTGGCGCCTGCGCACAGGTGTGCACCTGAGAGCATCAGCTGTACTCTGCGAACGACTTCCCTGACAGCATTAGTGGTTGGTTGACCAAAATACATAAACCCAAGGTAAGTATAGTAGCAAGTCCTAGTTGCAATCTCAGAACACCCAATAAGAGGATAATATGCGACCGGTCTAAACTACATGGCATGTTCACCAATGCCAGGAGCCTGGCGGACAAGATGGGTGGACTAGAGATTCTGTTGTACGAGGAGGACTTGGATTTTGTGGAAATCTCAGAGACCTGGTACAACAGCTCTCATGATTGTCTGGCAAACATTCAAGGGTATACCCTTTATCGCAAGGATAGAGAAGGTAATAAGGGGGAGGGTTATGCCTATATATCAAGAATAATGTACAAGTGAATGTGAGAGATGACATCACTAAGGGAGCTAGGGAGGAGGTGGAATCCTTATGGCTAGAGCTCCAAAGGGATGAAGCTAAGGGGAAAATAATACTGGGAGTATGCTATAGGCCCCCTAACCTGAGGGAGGAAGGGGAAACAGATCTCCTATCACAATTTGGATTAGCAGCAAGGATGGGAAGTGTTATCATAATGGGGGATTTTAACTATCCAGACATAGACTGGGCGGAGGGAACCGCACATTCATCTAAGGCTCGCCAGTTCCTAAACGTCTTGCAGGACAATTTTGTGGGTTAGATGGTAGACGCACCAACTAGAAATAAAGCATTACTGGATCTTCTGATAACCAACAATACAGACCTGATCACGGATGTGGAAATAGGGGGCAATTTAGTTAACAGCGATCACAGGTCAATTGGCTTCAGTATAAATCACACAAATAGGAAACATAAGGGCAATACAAAGACACTGAATTTCAAAAGTGCCAACTTCCCTAAACTACGAGCCTTGCTAGAAGGCATAAATTGGGATAGAATCTTAGGAACAAAGAACACGGAGGAGAGATGGGTTTGCTTTAAGAGCATAATAAATAAGGGCATTAGCCAATGCATCCCATTGGTTAATAAATTTAAAAGAGCAAACTCAGTCTTCACGAGGGAATCGGGGGGCTTCAATAACCAAAACTGCAGTGTTTATCCTCATGACACATCACAGGAAGCACCTCCATGGTTAACAGAGGACAGAATTAAAATTAGACTTGGGAAACTTAACATTAATAAATCACCGGGACCAGATGGCTTGCACCCGAGGGTACTTAGGGAACTCAGTCAAGTAATTGCCAGACCATTGTTCCTAATTTTTACTGATAGTCTACTGACTGGAATGGTACCAGCTGATTGGAGAAAAGCCAATGTAGCACCAATATTTAAAAAGGACCCAAAATACATTCCTGGGAATTGCAGACCAGTTAGCCTAACATCAATAGTATGTAAACTCCTGGAGGGTTAGATAAGGGACTATACACAAGATTTTAGTAATGAGAGCGGTATCATTAGCAGTAATCAGCATGGATTCATGAAGAATCATTCTTGCCAAACCAATCTATTAACCTTCTATGAGGAGGTGAGTTCCCATCTAGATAAAGGAAGGCCTGTAGACGTGGTGTATCTGGATTTTGCTAAAGCATTTGGCAGAGTTCCCTATAAACGTTTACTATACAAAATAAGGTCCATTGGAATGGACCATAGGGTGAGTACATGGATTGAAAACTGGCTACAAGAAACTATTAGATAAGCACCCGAACGACCACAACATACAGGGATATACAATGTAATACTGACACATAATCACACACATGGGTTGGACTTGATGGACTTGTGTCTTTTTTCAACCTCACCTACTATATCTCTGTTTGGGAGTTCTGATGCTAATCGAACAGATGGATGTTCGGCCCATCACTACTAAGGAAGCAGCTGGCAACACTGCAAAGCATCATTAGCCTGAAAGCGAGTTTGGACCATACCCATCAATTGGGTGGTGATAAGGAGGTGACGACTCCAGAGCAGAATAATTGGGTAACAGTTAGATGGGGTAGAGGGAAAAGTATAAGGGAGGCCAGTTCTGAGCTGACACATCCCAATAAATACACCCGGTTGCGTGATATTGGGGACATCCATCATGGTGTGGCAGTGCTGGAGCAGAGTGAATCCCCTAGCTGCCGGGGAACAACTCCTCCAGTGAGGATGGGGACAAGGATAAAGTAAAGTATAGACAGATTCTGATGGTAGGGGATTCAATTATTAGAAGGACAGACAGGGCAATCTGTCAAAAAGATCACCAAAAGTATGTTGTTTACCGGGCAACTGGGTTCAGCACATTAAGGATCAGATGGACAGACTGATGGGTGGGGCTGGGGAGGACGCAGCAGTCATGGTACATATTGGTATCAATGACAAAGTTAGAGGAAGAGGGAGTGTCCTAAAAAAATTCAGGGATTTAGGAGCTATGCAGAAGAAATGGACCTCCATGGTGGTATTCTCAGAAATACTTCCTGTACCTTGAGCCACACCAGAGAGGCAGCAGGAGATTAGGGAACTTAACAATTGGCTGAGGAACTGGTGCAGGAAAGAGGGATTTGGTTTCCTGAAGAACTGGGCTGCCTTTTCGGTCGGTTACTGGCTCTACAGTAGGGACAGACTGCACCTAAATGGGTAGGGTGCAGTTCTGCTGGGAGGGAAGATGGCCAAAAATGTAGGCTCTTAAACTAGGAGATGGGGGGAGGGATCAGAGGAAGAGATAGCCAGCAGTGAGCAAAGGACAGAGGATGCTACTGGGGGCATTAGTACTAAGGAGGAAAAAATATGTGTTCGTACAAAACTAAAAGACATGTACACAAATGCTAGAAGTCTAGCTAATAAAATGGAAAAACTGTAGCTGCTGATACACGAGGAGTATTTCAACTTTGTGGATATATTAAAAACTTGGTTTGACAGCTCACATGACTGGCATGCCAATGTCCAGGGGTTCTCCTTGTATCGGAGAGACAGGGAAGGTAGAAGAGGGGGAGGGGTGTGTCTGTATATCAAAAATGATTTAATAGTGAATGTGAAGGATGGCATAGCTAATGGGGCAAGGCAGGGAGTGGAATCCTTGTTGCTGGAGCTTCAAAGGGAAGTAGTAAATGGGAAACTAACAGTGGGCATATGCTACAGGCCCCCTAACTTAGAGGATGAGGAGAAGTCTGATCTATTACAGTTAGAAATGGCAACAAGGCAGGGCAATTTTATCTTAATGGGGGATTTCCATTACTTGGGCAGAAAGAACTGCTAACTCATTTAACCACTTCAATACAGGGCACTTATACACCTTCCAGCCCTGACCAATTTTCAGCTTTCAGTGTTGTCGCAGTTTGAAAAATCATACAACACTGTACCCAAACTAAATTTTTATCATTTTGTTCCCACAAATAGAGCTTTCTTTTGGTGGTATTTGATCACCTCTGTGTTTTTTATTTTTTGCTAAACAAATAAAAAAAGACCAAAAATTAAAAAAAAAAAATAAAAGTTTTGCTTTTGTTTCTGTTAAAAAATGGTGAAAAAAACCCCAGAAGGGTAAAAGCTGCGCTTGGAAATAAAAAAAAATAATAAGCCAATCAGTAATGAAAAAAACAAAGAGCTGCCAGCACCCAAGAGTCCAGTATCAAGCTCCAAAAACACAATATAAATAGTGTAAAACCCTGGTCTGTGTATCAGCCTCAAGGGAGGCTGTGGAGGCTTTTTGTCTTTATGGTCATTGGGAAAGCACAAAGCTATCGATTGAGTGGCAATCCTATCACGAGGTGGTGATGTGGTAATGTGAGACCCTTGGAATCGTCTTCGTAATCAATGTTTGGATTACACATGCTTTGCTGACTCAGTACTGTGGTATCTGATTCCATACAGTCCGCAAGCCTTGGACAGGAAGTATGTTACTGGCAGGTGAAAACAAAGAAAAATAAGCCTGGAAAAAATGCAACCACTATATCCAAGGACTGGGATCCATATACTGTGCTCTTTATACTAGGTTATGAGTCATTTGTTGTTCATCTGGAATACTGGCAAGCCCAGAGCGTCAGCCCTGCCATACGTTTTAGCTTTGCATTCTGTTTTATATTTACGGAAACGACCCATTGCTAAAGCTGTTGTTCCTGTATTGCGTTCTTTGGTTTTTGGGAGACCATATTCCCTATGCTGGGCGAGACTGCCGTAATAGCAGTCATCGCCATCCGGTAAGCAGAATCTACAACTCACTTCAGGGTGCACAACTGTATTGACGTTTTTCCCTGCATCTTTCTCAGATGGGTGTTTTTTATTGGTCTATCTATGGATTGAACATTCCTGCACGGACTCTCTTTTTTCTGATCCTTTTTTTGTGTCACATGTATATATATTTTAGCGATTTATGCTGATTTAATTGCATGATTTATTGTTCACTTTAATATGTATTAATCATTTCCATAGGACTCTGCTCCAGTTTTCTGATCCTAGATTTTTCACATAAGGTTTAGCGCTGCACTTTGTTTATATTCTGTTAAAAAATGTTGTAAATAAGTAAGTTTTCTCTTTCACTGATGGGCACTGATAAGGTGGCACTGACAGGCACTGATATGCGGCACTGATGGGCACTGGTAGGCGGCACTGATGGGTGGCACTGATATGCAGCACTGATGGGCATTGATAGGCAGCACTGATGGGCATTCATGGGTGGCACTGGGTGACACTGGTGGGCACTGATAGACGACACTGATGGGCACTGAAAGGCTGCAAAGATGGGTTATTATGGGTGGCACTGATGGGCACTGATAGGCGGCACTGATGGGCACTGATAGGCGGCACTGATGGGCACTGATGGGCACTGATATGTTGCACTGATGGGCACTGATACGCGGCACTGATGGGTGGCACTGATATGTAGCACTGATGGGCATTGATAGGCATCACTGATGGGCACTCATGGGTGGCACTGGTTGACACTGGTGGGCACTGATAGATGACACTGATGGGCACTGAAGGGCTGCAAAGATGTGTTCTTTTGGGTGGCACTGATGGGCACTGACAGGCGGCACTGATGGGCACTGATGGGCACTGATAGGCGGCACTGCTGGGCACTGCTGAGCACTGATACGTGGCACTGATACACGGCACTGATAGGCATCCCTGGTGGCACTGGCAGTGGTAGGCATTGTGAGTGGGCACTGATTGGCAGCTGCCTGGGCATTGATTGGCAGCTACCTGGGCACAGATTAGTATTTCCCTGGTGGTCTAGGGGCCATACCTGGTGGTCCAGTGTGGATGGGTTCCCTGGTGGTCCTGAGCGGCTTCCCTGGTGGTCCTGGGCGGCTTCCCTGGTTGCTCTAAACAAACAGCACAGACCCCCCCTGTCAGGAGAGCAGCCGATCGGCTCTCCTCTACTCACGTCTGTCAGATGCGAGTGAGGAAAAGCCGATCACCGGCTCTTCCTATTTACAACATGATCAGCCATGATTGGACACGGCTGATCATGTGGTAAAGAGTCTCCGTCAGAGACTCTTTACCTAGATCGGTGTTGCGGGGTGTCAGACTGACACCCTGCAACAACGATCGCTGCGATGCGCGCCCCCGGGGGCGCACAGACGCTCAATATCCTGCGGACGTCATATGACGCCCAGTCAGGATATTGAAACCACTTTGCCGCCATCATTCTGCTATATGGCGGGCGGAAAGTGGTTAAAGCTTGCCATTTCATTTCAAATGTCTTATAGGACAACTCCATGGGTCAATTGGTGGATGCTTTGACTAGAAATAATGCTTTGCTAGATCTACTTATTACAAATAACACAGATCTGCTTGCAGATTTACGTGGAATTATGTTTAAACTTAGGAAACAACGAACATAGGGTAATTAGATTCAACACACCTCATAGTAAAAGGAGGCTACAGGGCCGTGCAAGAACATTAAATTCCAAAAGAGCCAACTTCTCTAAGCTACTCTCCATACCACACAACATTAAATGAGATCAAATTTTTAAAACATTGAACACTGAGGTAAAATGGGAGTGTTTTAAGAACATATTAAATAAGGGTATCAGCCAGTGCATTCTAATGGCCAACAAATATAAAAGAGCTAAGGGTAAACCTGGGTGTCTAAACTTTAATGTAAAAAGGTTTATAAAGTGACAAAATGGCTTTTAAAAATACAGTATAAGGCCAAGGGGTCATTGTCCGCACCGCTTTCCAACATTGCAAGGATTGCAACAAGAAGTGTAAAAGCGCAATCAGGTCAGCTAAAATAGACTAAAGCACAAAGACAGAGGAACACACCTCATAGATTGGAGGGGGGTGTCCTTCACTGGGTGCTCTGGATTAAATGGCCTCCAGCCATTAAATACGCAGCTCCAAGAAAGATGTAGCTGACAACTCCAGAATCCCATGAAAATCTTTATTTGCTACATGAAGGTCAAAATTAAAAACAGCTGATGCGTTTCGACATACAGCCTTGTTCACAGCAGGCTATATGCCGAAACGCCTCAACTATTTTTAATCTTGACCTTCATGTAGTAAATAAAGAATTTCATGGGATTCTGGAGTTGCCGGATACATCTTTCTTGGAGCATCTAATATAGACTACAAAAGGGACATAGTAGAGGACCGTGAAAATAATTCAAAATTTGTTTTTAATATATTACCGTATATACTCGAGTATAAGTCGATCCGAGTATAAGTCAAGGCCCTAATTTACCACAAAAAAATGGGAAAAACTAATTGACCCGAGTATAAGACGAGGGTGAGAAATGCACAGCTACTCTAATGCCCCGTACACACGGTCGGACTTTGTTCGGACATTCCGACAACAAAATCCTAGGATTTTTTCTGACGGATGTTGGCTCAAACTTGTCTTCCATACACACGGTCACACAAAGTTGTCGGAAAATCAGATCGTTCTAAACGCGGTGACGTAAAGCACATACGTCGGGACTATAAACGGGGCAGTGGCCAATAGCTTTCATCTCTTTATTTATTCTGAGCATGCATGGCACTTTGTCCGTCGGATTTGTGTACACACGATCGGAATTTCCAACAACGGATTTTGTTGTCGGAAAATTTTATAGCCTGCTCTCAAACTTTGTGTGTCAGAAAATCCGATGGAAAATGTGTGATGGAGCCTACACACGGTTGGAATTTCTGACAACAAGGTCCTATCACACATTTTCCGTCGAAAAATCCAACCGTGTGTACGGGGCATAAGTGGAAAAGAGGGTCAACAATGTCCATTTGCAGCCTTACTATGCCCATTTGCATGCCTCACTGTGCCCATTTGCAGCCATAGGTCCCCTGAACTTCAAACTTGGTAGTTAAGGGTTCCTAGATGCCCCCTAGCTGCAGCCAAAATTTGGGGTCTCTGAACCCAAAGGGTCCTGAAATGACATTGCTGCAGATGGGCACAGTTGACCGACTTTGGGGCCCCGTATCTCGGGGCCACTTAGTGCTAGTAACCCCAAATTTGGTGTGCAAACCCAGTGGAACTAGCACCATAAAATATCCAAAGCTGGGGTTTCTAGCAAAAATAGGTTCAGAAAATGTCAAGCACATTTCTGCAGCAGAGAATGACATTTTCCGAACCTATTTTGGGGCCCCGTATCTTGGGGTCACTTGGTGCTAGGAACCCCAGCTTTGGATATGTTATGGTACCAGTTCCATTGGGTTTGCACACTAAATTTGAGGTTCCTAGCACCAAGTGGCCCTGAGATATGGGGCCCCAAATTCGGTTCAGAAAATGTCAAGCACTTTCCTGCAGCAGAGAATCACATTTTCCGAGCCGATTGTGGGGCCCCGTATCTTGGGGCCACTTGGTGCTAGGAACTCCAAATTTTGTGTGCAAACCCAGTGGAACTGGTACAACATATCCAAATTTGGGGTTCCTAGCACCAAGTGGCCCTGAGATACGGTGCCCCAATGTCGGTTCAGAAAATGAATTTTTTTGCTGCAGAAAAGTGCTTGACTCCAGTATAAGTCGAAGGGGGCACTTTCAGCACAAAAAAATGTGCTGAAAAACGCGACTTATACTCAGGTATATACGGTAATAGTAAGAAAGCGATGCTAGAGCATAAGATGATCGGGGAAATTGGTTACAAATGACAAAGAGAAGGCACCTGTACTAAATGCATTCTTCTCCTCAGTTTTAACAAAAGAAAAGGATGGGGTATAGTAATAAAGGCTGGATCATTGGAATGTATCACAGAATGTACCCTTGTGGCTAACAGAAACCAGCATCCAAAAAAGACTTAAAAACAGAATGCAAATAAATCACAAAGACCAGATGGTTTACACAGAAGGGTCCTCAAAAAGCATAGCCAGGTAGTTATTTCTAATTTTTATGGATAGCTTAAGGCCTAGAATGATACCAGCTGGTGTAAGGCCAATATGGTACCAATATTAAAAAAAAGAGCAAAGCTACAGTATATGCACTACCTGGAAAGTACAGGCCAGTCAGTCTAACATCGATAGTACTGTATGTAAACCATTGGAGGGGATGATAAGGGACTATATCCAACAATTTTCACATGAAAATATTATCATTAGTAGTCATCAGCATGGATTTATAAAAGATCTTCTTGCCAGACCAATCTGCTAGCATTCTACGAGGAAGTGAGCTGTCTTTTAAAAAAAGGAAGGCCTGTGGATGTGGGGTACAGTATCTGGATTTTGCAAAAGCATTTGAAACTCCCCATAAATGCTTAATTCACAACTTGTTGGCTTAGACCATAGTGTATGAACCTGGATAGAAAACTGGTTACAGGGTGTGTCCAAAGGGTGATGATAAATAGTGTGTACTAGTCTAGTGTGGTAAATGGGGTACCCCAAGTCTCTGTCTTGGGACCAATTCCGTTTAAAGTATTGAAAAATGACATAGAACATGATATAAATAGCTCAGTCTCAGTGTTTTCTGATTATGTGAAGATAAGAAGGGCAATAACTTCACATCAGGATGTAGAAACCTTACAAGAAGACCTAGAAAAAATAATAGGGTGGGCAGCTGCATGACAAATGAGGATTTATGTAGAGAAATATTAAAGTAATGCATTTGAAGGTCATAAAATATGAATGCAAGTTACTCACTAGGGGGAGAACCATTGGGGAATCCAGGATGGAAAAAGATCTGGGGGTCCTAGTAGATCACAGGCTCATAAATGTCATGCAATGCCAAGCTGCAGCAAGCAAGGTCAGCAGAATATTAGCATGCATTATAGAGCTATTTTCTCCAGAGATAAAACTAAAATTCTATCACTTTACAAGACTCTGGTTTAGCCACATCTTGAGTATGCAGTCCAGTTCTGGTCATCAGTCCTCAGGAAAGATGTGCTGCAACTGGAGAGAGTCCAGAGGCTTTATTCAACCTTACAAACTATGAAAATATAACAAAAACAAATTCTTCAGGGAATAACTAAAGTAACATGCTTGGATCATTCATAATATTGCCTTGTGGTAACACAAGCCAATGCACGTTAGCTGTGTTTGTGTAATGCAGTGCCAGAAATGCAGTGTGTTCTGAGGCATTGGGCACCCCATGCATTAAGATAAAAAGCCTTCTGTGTGCAGCAGCCCCCCTCAGCCCCCCCAATACTTACTTGAGGTTCCTCTAGATCCAGTGAAGTTGCAGGAGTGTCTACGCTGCCAGGGACTCCACTCCTCATTGGCTGAGACAACATTGGCTCCCTCTGCTGTCAAAGTCAGTCAGCCAATGAGGAGAAAAAGGGGGCCGGGCCATGACTCCATGTCTGAATGGACACAGGGAGCTGTGGCTCAGCTCAGGTGCTCCCATAGCAAGCTGCTTGCAGTGGGGGCACTCAACAGGAGGGAGGGGCCAGGAGCACCAAAGAGGGACCTGAGAAGAGGAGGATTGGGGCTGCTCTGTGCAAATCCACTACACAGGGCAGGTAAGTATAATATGTTTGTTTTTTTTGTTTTTTTAAACGAGTCTTTACAATCACTTTAATGTTCTGCCTAAACACAAGGCACATAACACACCACACCACAAAGTTGTGAATGGGCTAGGTAATGTTTTTTTCTAACCTGATGTATGCCGAATGTCATGGGATTGAAGGTAGAGAAACAGCTTACAGCTGCATCTGTGAGTTTGCTTCAAAATTTAACTCTGGGCGTTAGGTTTTAATGTAAATGTAAAGACACCTTGTCACTTCTACAAGTGGTGGAAATGAAGACTAGGGTTGGGCCGAACACCCCCTGGTTCAGTTCAGCACCAGAAAATCTGGAACAGGCAAAAAGTTCTAGCGAACATGAGAACCCTATTAAAGTCTATGGCACACGAGCATGAAAAATCAAAAGTCCTAATTTTAAAGACTCATATGCAAGTTATTGCTATAAAAAGTGTATGGGGACCCCGGTATTGCCCTAGGGAACATGTATCAATGCAAAAAAAAAGTTTTTAAAACGATCGTTTTTTAACCACTTGCCGACCACCCACCATCAAATGATGGAGGGACGGTGCAGCTCTCGTTCTGGGTGGATGTCATATCACAAGGCACCTGAATGGCCACTCCCGCACGCCTGCGGGGATGTGCAGCGCGGTGATAGCACCCACGCCATGTTGCTAGGACAGGGCGTGACCCCGATCTATGTAAAGAGCTGCTGACCCGGCTCTTTAACCATGTGATCGGCTGTGTCCAATCACAGCCGGCCACATGTAAACACGGAAGTGCAGATAATTTGCTCTTATCACTGACAGAGTGTGTGGGGAGGAGAGCCAATCAGTGGCATCTCCTCGCAGGGGACAGCAAGACAGGTAATCAGTGCAATGATTACCTATCATGGCTGCTCCGTAGGCGTTCAAGGGGCTACGCAAGCAACTCCCAGACTCCTTGGGTTTCTGGGGACTGAAAACCATCCCTTGAAGATTGCTGTATGTTATCCTCTACATCCATGCTGACATTATCCTCCTCCTCTTCTTCCTTTGTGTTTAGCAGCTCTGCAGGAATGGTATCTGGATAAAGGGGGCCTTGAGAGGAAAGGAACTCCTCCTCTTCCTCCCACCGTTCTGTCTCAAGAACCCGGTTACGTAACGGGTGACCCCGTCCCCTCTGACACCATGGAAAAAACCATAGGGAAGTCCCCGTGAAGTCCCCGTGCATCAGAGGGGGCGAGGTCACCACACTCAGTTATATTTGAACTGTCAGAAGAGTCACACAGCGGGAACCTCCCATGGATGCGGATCGTCCGAAGAACGAAGTGGGGAAGAAGAAGCCAGAGGAAGATGCGGACGAGAAGACCGAAGGAAGAAGCAGAGGATCGGAGGAAGAAGATGAAGAAGCGGGGGAAGAACAAGATGGAGGAAGAAAACCAAATGAAGACCAGAAGAAGATGGAAGAAGAAGCGGGGAAAGAAGAAGACATTCATAAAGGAATTGTCAAAAACTGTCTCTTGCCTTTTTTAATATTTTTGACACTTTTTTTGTGAAATGGTAGGGGTACATTTATACCACATTACCATTTCACATGGGGGGGCCGGGATCTGGGGATCCCCTTGTTAAAGGGGGCTTTCAGATTCTGATAAGCCCCCCGCCTGCATACCCCCACAACCACCAGGCAAGGGTTGTGGGGATGAGGCCCTTGGTACGGTTTAGGAGGGGGGGAGCTTTCTCATCCCCACCTTTTTTCCTGCGGCCTGCCAGGTTGCGTGCTCGGATAAGTGTCTGGTATGGATTTATAAGGGGGACCCCCACGCCATATTTTAAAAAATTTTGGTGCGGGGTTCCCCTTAATATCCATACCAGACCTGAAGGGCCTGGTATGGAATTTGGGGGGACCCCCACGCATATATATATATATATTTTTTTAATTTTGGATCGGGGTTCCCCTTAATATTCATACCAGACCCAAAGGGCCTAGTAATGCACTGTGGGGGAAGCCCAGGCCATTTTTTTCAATGACTTTTATGAGTATTGCAGAGACCCGACAATTCATTATAGCTGCCGGCACTACCGCTAATACTTTTAAATGACTTTTTTTCCTTTAGAAATGTCATTTTGCTCTCGGACTGTTGTAAACACGGGAAACATGCGCCAGTTTTCATGCATACTATAGACACCCCCCAGGTACAAAATGTAAAGGAATATTTCACTTTTATTGTTTCACTTTAAGCATTATTAAAATCACTGCTCCCGAAAAAACTGCCGTTTTTAAAACTTTTTTTTGCATTGATACATGTCCCCTGGGGCAGGACCCAGGTCCCCAAAAACTTGCATATTAACCCCTAAAATTAGCACTTTTGATTTTTCACGTTTGTGTCCCATAGCCTTTAATGGCGTTCGCTTGTTTGAACAAATTTTTTGCCTGTTTGCAAGTTCTGCTGCGAACCGAACAGGGGGATGTTCGGCCCATCCCTACTCAACATTGTGCCGCTCATACAGGATGGTATGCTGTTCAACCACTCCCTGTATGTAGACACAGGCCAATAGATAACAGGCTATAATATAATACAGTACTCCGCTCTGCCTAAAATGTTAGCAGCTAACACAACAAACAGAAATTTTGCTCAAATCCAAAAAGGTGCATACGTGTAGCGCTAAAGTGCTAAACTAAGTTAACACAGCCCTAACATGAACATGAATAATTTAAATAAATCAATAAACAAACCACAGTGGACTAATTTACATAAATGTAAATAACACGTGTGACATAGCGCATATAGCAATATGGTCGATGGAAAGTAGGAACACCAATGTGATGAAGCCACCACCAGAATAGATGTAGGCTTACCAGAAAGTTTGAACTCAAAAGAATGTACATTCTATGAGTCAAACAGGCTTATATTGTCAGCCGACAATGGAGGTGAAACCTTGGGGATCCTCAGTGATTGGAGCCTGGAGTTTCTTAAACATTCATAGAAAAATTGTCTCCATACAGGTGGTTACATGTCAGGAGATGATGGCCCGTAGGGAATGGAAAAAGAGGCCACATAGCGTAATTTCCATAAACAATAGAAATTTATTAAAAAGTAGAACACTTACATTTGAGAAGTGGTTTAAAAGTGCTTTGTATAAAATAATGGCGGCAGTGGAGTCCTCCCGACACGTTTTGTCTCATTAGACTTCGTCTGGGGTGCTCATCCACTGCAGCCTGACTCCTTAATAAAGAAAATATGACCCCAATATTGAGAATCCAGTGCGTGCACTATCTGCATTCATTTAGACACATACTTCCGGGTCATCCAAGATGGTGAACCTGCGTGCATTCCACGCCTCGGTATCATGGCTGAGGTTGCGTTTCAGCGCCATAATGTTAATCTCATGTACGTTCCAATACAATAAACGTGATAACGAATACAATATAGCATTGGAAATGTGCAAAATAAATATGGAGCACTTAACAGAGACTGAAACGAATTCCGCTCGCTTTATATCCCGGCTGGTTAGACGCACGCCGTCACACGTCATCCAAAATGGCATGCGTTCCACGTCTCAACGTTGTGGCCAAACGTGCGTTCCAAAGGTCAATGGGGCTATTGAATATGACGCTCGCATGTACCCATGTACGAGCGTCACAACAGATGGACAGACTTTTCTGGCCTGCCTCAGAAGATCTTGTAAGCCTGGGTACCTCTTCAAGAAACACTGTACCACCAAATTCAGGACGTGTGCCAAGCATGGAACATGTGTCAATTGTCCCTGTCGGAGGGCGGAGAGAGGGTTGATGCCATTGTCGCATACATCCATTCCTGGTTTAAGCTGCCATGGTGTCAACCACCTCTGAGCCTGCCACTGCAGAGCTGACAGAATCACTGCTCCAGTGTGGCTCCTGTCCCCTAGACAGACCAACTCAAGCACTGCATGGCATCTTTTAGGCTAACTGCTTGCGTAGCCCCTTGAATGCTTAGGGAGCACTGTTGGTTCAGAGGACAATTCTGCAGAAGAGGCCATAGAGGAAGAAGAAGAGGAGGGGGTGGAGCAGACAGATGTGGCAGAATCACCACTAGCTTTTTGGAGGCGTGGTGGCAGAACAAGCTCCAACACTGAACCCTGCCATGCATCCTTCCCAGCTGCCAGCAGAGTTACCCAGTGTGCCATGAAGGAAATGTAACGTCCCTGACCATGCCTGCTGGACCATGAGTCAGCAGTAATGTGAACCTTGCTGCTGACCACCCTGTCCAAAGAAGCCAAAACATTGCCTTTCACATGACAGTACAGAGCTGTAATGGCCTTATGTGAAAAGAATTGTATTTTTGGAACCTGCCACTGTGGTATAGCACATTCTGTAAATTCATGAAAGGGGCAGAGCCTACCATATGAGAAGGCAGCAGTTGTAGTGCTAGCAATTTGGCCAAGCTGGCATTTACTGTAGATGCTGAGCATGTGGATGACTGGGACAGTATTTTTTTTTACAGTTTAGCAACTGGGATAGCGAAATTTGCCTGGTGAAATCAACAGGTGGTGTACTGCTAGCAGATTGGGTACAAGTACTTGTGGCACCCATTGCTATACCATCATTCCTCTCAGTGCAGGTTTTTGAGAAAACTTGAGGTATAGTAGGTGTAAAGATCCCAGATGAGGAGCAAAGAGAAGTCTGCATTTTTTTTATGATGTGGGCCTTTCAGGTGCTGTTGCCAACAGACTGCATGGCAGGTCATCATATGTCTTGTCAAGCATGTGGTGCCCAAGTGGATGGTGTTCTGGCCACGCTTGATCCACTTCAGACATAGATTGCAAACAGAAACGCTGTGGTCTAATTTGCATGTGTTGAAAAAAGCCCAAACTAAAGAACTTTTGGAAGTCAGTGGGGAGTCAGCAGCGCCCTGCACCTGTGGAGCTCTATGGTGTGATGCAATAGGGTGGCTGCCCTTAAGCCAGCCTCTGGAGGACATCCTGCCTCGTTGGAGTTGTGCCTCCTCCTCCTCACTTTCATCCTCTGTTCTCTCACACATCCACGTATAGTCAGTGACCTCATCTTCCCCTCCCTCCTCATCATTGGAGCAAACTTGGAAGTATGCTGCAGCTGGGTGAACATGACTGCTAGTTTCTTGTCCTTCTGTGGCACCCCCTCTCTCTATGCTCACGTTACTCCCTGCCTCAAGCTGGGAACTAATATCGGAGCATTCAAATTGCTGTGCATACTCCAGCAGCTTATGATCCAATAATTCAAATAATAACAACTCCTCCGTGCATGATGGTGGGCCTATGGAAGGAGTAGCTGTGGACAAGGAGCCGGTGGAATCGGCCGATTTGGCAGCTGCGGTGGAAGGCAAACTACTATGAGCCTGGGTGACAGAGGATGAGGAGAATGAGGATGGCTTAGTTATCCACTCCACCAACTCTTCTGCATGCTGTGGCTTAATAACACAACCAGCAGCAGAGAAAAAGGACAAGCATGCCCTGCCTGCGGAAGAATCACCATGTCTGCGACCACCACTTTTTTTCTGTGGACACAGAGGCCGTTTTCCCTCTTTTAGTGGCTCGAGAGTGTCTGCCTCTCCTTTCGGAAAGGATGAGGATTTTTGGGGGGGATTTATTTTTTGCTTGGTGCACTATAAACCATTTTATTATAGTTTTTTAATAAAGAAAATAAGGATGCAGCAATTGTGGAGAATTATTATTTCACTGCTGCTGCTACTGCTGCTGCAAAAAAAAAAAACTAAAATAAAATAAATGTAAACAAATTAAGAAAGGCAAAAAAACAAACAAACGGTGGTGAGTTTTTTTTTTTTGCTCCTGCTGGAAAAAAAAATCAAAAAGCCCCCCCAAAAAAAATAAAAAATAGGGAACCACTGCTGACGCAGAAAGAAAAACACCTGCGATGCAGAAGAGGGGATAGCAATTATGCCCTAAATAACCCCTAAAAATCAAAAGTATACCATTACTGTGTTGACACAGAAATAATAAGTAATACGTTTGTAGAATTCACCTCCGTAACATCTTTAAAATATGCCCCTTTTTAACAAATGAAACCACCAAGCTCCTCATTCACTCCCTCGTTATCTTTCGCCTTGACTGTTGCAACAGCCTTCTCATTGGCCTGCCTCTCCATAGGCTATCCGCTCTTCAGTCTCTCATGAATGCTGCTGCCAGACTTATCCACCTTACCAACTGCTCAGTGTCTGCCAACCCTCTCCTCCAATCCCTACACTGGCTCCCAATCACCCAGCGAATTAAATTCAAAATAGTAACCACAACATACAAAGCCATTCATAACTCTGCCCCGAGCTACATCACCAATCTTGTCTCCAAAAATCACCCAAATCGTCCTCTCCGCTCATCTCAAGACCTCCTACTCTCAAGCTCTCTCGTCTCCTCCTCCCATGCTCATCTCCAGGATTTCTCCAGAGCCTCTCCCATCCTCTTGAACTCGCTACCTCCACCGGTCTGGCTATCCCCTACTCTTGCTACCTTCAGGTGATCCCTGAAAACTCATCTCTTCAGGAAAGCCTATCACGTCTCCGACTAATCTTCTACCATTTCCACCAGCTCATTCCCCACAGTTACAACCTTTTGTACCACCTGCCCCACCCTATTAGATTGTAAGCTCTTCTGAGCAGGGCCCTCTTAATCCACTTGTATTTTATTGTATTATAACTGTATTGTCTCCTTTTTATATTGTAAAGCACTGCGTAAACTGTTGGCGCTATATAAATCCTGTATAATAATAATAACAATAAAAATAATGTGACACAGAAGGGGAGTACTAATAATGCAACAGAAGAACCTGATATAGCAAAAAAAATGATTAATGAAAAAAAATGGGGATCAGTGGTGACACACCGACACTTCAGTAGCACCACAACACTGTGTTATTCACACCACACTACACTATATTAAATACTCTGCACTGCACTATATACTCTGCACTGCACTGTAGTATATACTCTGCATTGCACTATATACTCTGCACTGCGTTATATACACTACACTGACTGCACTGTATTATATATTCTACATTTCCTACATGCTAAATCCAGTAACTAACCTGCCTAATCTCTCTCCACTACAACACACTACATACGTCCGCCATGTAGGCAGCCTTATATAGTGTGGGGTGTGGACTTAGCCCCTGAGCCATGATGGCTTTAATAGCACATTACGCTGTGATTGGACAAAGCATACAGTTCAGGTGCATGCTTTGGCTAATCAGCATCTGTCAATGCACTGTGATCTCGTAGTGCATTATGGGGAGCTCCACAGCGGGCGAACGTCCCGCAAGTGCCCCATATGTTTCTTTGTTCTACTAACAGACAGCTGATGTTCAAGTCGAACTTACGCTCGACTTGAACATCAAGCCCATCACTAGTGAAGACCCAGCATGTGACTCCTCATTGAGGTTCCTAGGCTCTCCCACTCCTACCAGGAGCACAAGACCACAACAACTATCAGGGTGACTAGCGGTGTGAACAGAGGAGAGATAACATACCTGATCTCTCCTCCATACAGAGAACCTGGAAGCACTTCTGGGTTTGTGACTGTCAAATAACAGCTGCTAATGGCAAGTGTAGGAGCTGATCAGGGACTTTATGTCCTTTATCAGCTCTGGGAAAATAATAGACCCCTGATGTCTCCATAAAGAGAACCTGTCACTGCAGAATATTATCACATTGGGGGCTTAACAGATCTTAACCACTTAAAGACCAGCCTCGTTTTGGATTTTAGGTGTTTACATGTTTAAAACAGGTTTTTTTGCTAGAAAATTACTTAGAACCCCCAAACATTATATATTGTTTTTTTCTAACACCCTAGAGAATAAAATGGCAGTCATTGCAATACTTTTTTTTGCACTGTATTTGCGCAGCGGTCTTATAAGCGCACTTTTGTTGAAAAAATTCACTTTTTTTAATAAAAAAATAAGACAACAGTAAAGTTAGCCCAATTTTTTTATATTGTGAAATATAATGTTATGCCAAGTAAATTGATACCCAACATGTAACGCTTCAAAATTGCGCCCGCTCGTGGAATGGCGTCAAACTTTTATCCTTAAAAATCTCCATAGGCGACGTTTAAAAATTTCTACAAGTTGCATGTTTTGTGTTACAGAGGAGGTCTAGGGCTAGAATTATTGCTCTCGCTCTACCGGTCATGGCGACACCTCACATGTGTGGTTTGACTACCGTTTTCATATGCGGGCGCTACTCACGTATGCGTTCGCTTCTGCGTGCAAGCTCGTTGGGACAGGGCGCTTTTAAAAAAAAATTTTTTTTCTTATTTAGTTTACTTTATTTTATTTATTTTTTCACTTTTCACTGTTTAAAAAAAATGGATCACTTTGATTCCTATTACAAGGAAAGTAAACATCCCATGTAATAGAAAAAAGTATGACAGGTCCTCTTAAATATGAGATCTGGGGTCAAAAAGTCCTCAGATCTCATATTTAGACTTTAATGCAAAAAAAAAAAAAAAGTCGTTTAAAAAAATGACACAAAAAAAATTGTGCCTTTAAGATAACTGGGAGGATCTCCATACTGAGGAAGTGACAGGTCCCGATCGCCTCCGCCATTACCGACGGCTCCAGTAAGCGGCGGAGGGCGTGGGAGAGCGGCGGGAGGGGGGGTGCCACCTCTCCTGCCGCCGATAATGGTGATCTTGCAGCGAACCTGCCACAGAGACCACCATTATCGTGTACAGAATTGCCGGCCCTAAAGATGGATACCTCGGTTGTGGCAGTAGCTGCTGCCGTTACCGAGATATCCATCTTCAAAGTAATGACGTATATATACAATGGCTGGTCGGTAAGTGAAGAAAAATGCAAAGTGAAAAAATAAATAAGTAAAGCAAAAAGTAACAAATGACCGTTGATGCCCTTACACACATATGTAAAAATACGTATAGCTAGCATTGGAAGACATCACCAGTGTAACACATTTTGGAGGAGAGAAATAGTTTTACTTCCAATATTTATGGTTAACTCTAAAATTATGAGCTGGAAGGGCTTTTGAAAACGTCACTTAAGGATGTTTGTTTTGTGGGTGCAGGCATTTTTTTAAGATTTACATGTTTGGTATCTATTTACTAGACACAATCTCACCTTTTATATTTAAAAATATATACTATACATTATATTACTATCTTTGTGTGCACCAAAAGAAATGTAAGTGTATTTTGTAGTGAAAATATTGGTTTGATACACATTTGCACAGATATGGCGCAACATAAATATTTACAATTATCATTTTTTTTTTTATTCTGCAGGTTCTCTGCTTTCAGAAATATACTGTATAATGTTTGGGGAGCTTAAAGTAATTTTCAGGCCTAAAATGTGCATTTTACCAGGAGTGCGATAACTGAAACTGCTCTGGCAGAGAAAGTATTCAAATCAAACTCCAAGCAAATAATGAAATACACAAGAAGAAAGGCATACATGAGAGTTGTTTTAACTGCCAAAGGATTTGTATGTCTGTCCATCCAGTTCTGTTATTTACACAGCTCTGCCACACAGCTCTGTCTAACAGTACAGGAGACCTGGTTTTTCTCTGCTGCAGTTCAGAATCAGACACACTTGCAGGTCTTATCCCTCCCCCAGACTGTGTCTGATACCAAGTAAATTGTCATCACTTACACATGTAATGATGTACTATTCAGTACAGAGCTGCATTCATTTGTGTCTTTTATATCTGTCTGGGGTTCAGATTTAAGACCTTTAAACATACATAAGTCATAAACCACATGAAAACAATCTGAGTGGCCAATCCACAGCAGGACTTTAGTATATGAACCCTTCATTGTGCCCTGTGCTGGAGTTTGTAAAAAAAAGGGAAATAACAGCACAGATTGTATGTGTGATGCTATAAAGAATGGTAACAGAACAATTGGGATTAAAGCTTAAGTGCACATCACACTTTCCCCAAAAATATCCCCCTGAGATTTTATGTCCCATCTAGAACATTTATTTTATTTTTTGCACACATTTTAAAATCTGCATTTTTGGTTATAAAATTACCTAAATCCCCAGAACATAATATATTTTCTGAAGGCAGAGGCCTAGTAGAGCAAAAGTCAGAGTATTCTGACAGTGAAGAGTCCCGCTTCCAGAATACAATGTCTCAAAAGGGAGGATCCCTCCATCTACCTGGATGAATGAAAAAAAAAATCATCCAAGGACAGCTGTAAAGTGATCACTGTTACAACTAGGGAGGCACTGATACCACTTTTTTTACTTGTACGAGTACCAATACTTTTTTTTTAGTACTTGCGGATACCAATTACCGATACCTACCACAACTGTTTTTTTTTTCACTTCAGCTGTCAGCAATGGTACAAAGCATTGAAAAGTTATTTACAAATTAAATAAATAGATTTTTTTTTGTGCTTTTTCAATGTGAAATGTGTAAATATATGTTAATATATATATATATATATGTGAAAATATTCACTAACAAAGCAAACAAAAAAAGTTTTAATTGTTTATCGTTTAAAAAAAATAGACGTAAAAAAAAAAAGCAGGAAAATAATAATTAAATGGAGGAGAATAGGGAGTTAATCAAGACTCATTAGAGTAAATTTAGGGTTAATAAGGGGTTAAACAGAGGAACATTTGTTCATCCCTTTGGTTTGCAGATGAAGAAACAGAAAGATACAAAAAGAAACAATGTTACTCTTTATTTTAGTGTTTCAGCTGCTTTTTTTTTCTTTTTTTAGACACCTCCAGTTACCGGACTTCTTATTGGTTTCATGTATCGGTGCATTTGCACGAGTACTGATACTTGTGCAAATACTCAGTATCGGCACCAATACCGATACTAGTATCAATGCAACCCTAGTTACAATAAATAAAAAATGACAGATCCACACAAACAGAGCGGATGGAGGAATCCCCACACTTTTCAGCTTTAAAGAAAAGACTCTTCCAGCAACTTCTCCAACACACTGACACTGTTATAGTTTGTCACTGTCACCCACCCCCTATCACTGGCGCCCACCCCTGACACTTTCAGCTTGGCTTGCATGTAAATGAAGAGACATTTTATATCCAATATATACATTCTTATAATATTTCCATCACATGTATTTTTTACAATTATTTTGTAAAATCCAGTTTGTTGTTCTTTGTCGCCCTGATCACTTTTTCTCTCCATAGCAAGTAAGTTACATACCTGTATGTCTTTTCTTCAGGTGAATATTGATCTTTTTTAGACCTCACAGTGAACACTCCTCCAATGATCAAATCTCCATCCTGAAAATATTGGAATTCATCAAATACATCAGTAAAATGAAGGGTACAGGCTGGACTCTGCATTCCTGATCTCCAGAGTGTCATACATTGCAGGATCACATAGAACTGGAAGATGTAGATATATGATATGACCATAGCTCCGATCACTGGGTTCTTCTTTAATTAAAGCCTATAATTCTCCATTGTGACACAGACCTCTGCAGCATGGGTATCACAATGACGATACAATGAGATGGCTTCTCTTTCTCTTTTTATACAGTTCAGTACCATACATCTCTCTTTGTTCTCATTATACTGACATCATCTTCTATCTAATTTTAGTTGTTTGTGCAGGTAGTTTATTTGTGAGAGGTTACGTTTAGTCCTCTATTATTCATATTATTTTAACAACTCTAAACCAAGACACATCATTTCTTTAAAATAAACTCCTACTCAGCAAGAATCAATACTAAATATTATCATACAATTGAAATACACAGGTAGTACCAAATATTTTTTTTTTTATAATGATTTCTGCTCACATTAACAATGCACATAACTATTCTATATTGTTCTGACCCTGTAAAGTAAGCAAGACCTATAAAAGAAGACTGTCTTTACTTACCTTTTTTTTGGCCCTTACCTGCAAACATGTTTCTCCATGTCTTCTGTATTTACGCTCATGAAACAGTAATGACTTTGCATTTTTCTTTTCCTACAGTAATTGTTCTACTTGGGCTTCCTCTGGAATGGTGGCAGTAGATCCACCAGAGTTTTCCCCTTGTATCAAAAAGGGGTGAAATGTCTCCCTTGAAACGTCCCACTATATTTCCTGCTGTTGTCAGCATTCCAACACTTCTCCTCCTAACCTTCATGACTCAATACTTATCCTCCTAACCTTCAACACTCCAACACTTCTAATCCTAACCTTCATCACCCAACACTTATCCTCCTAACCTTCAGCGCCCAAACACTCTTCATTTTCATATTACACCTTTACCTCCTGCTGCCTTAGGGCATTCTACATGCCATGGACATGGAATGGCCTTTTGTGCAAAATAATGGCAATGGCTTGAACTTTGGGTCAAAATAATGATGGTTGGGTACCTGCCATTGTGTAGGACAGGACACAGAAAAAGGGAGGAGGAGGAGGAGAACGCGTGCACAGTGCACTAGCAATCCAAAAAATTACTGATATGTATCCTTGTGCAAGAAGAAAACAAATAATTAGTAGTCCCAAGTACTGGTTTTAATGTGTCCTAAAAAGAGAAATCCAAGTATAGCAGCTTGGACCAATGTACCAATGCACATACCATACTCATGGGATCCCTCTACAAGCTGAAGCACAGAACCCAAATGATAGTAGAGATCACTGTAGTAGCAGTTTCTTGTACTGTGATCTCCACTCATTTCTAGTTCTTATGCTTTATGGCTTACCAGCTGCATGCTGAACATAGGCAGTCAGCCACACAGCAAGGATCTCATTCAGAGAATGCTTTGCATTGCATTTGCATTCACAAAGCATTCTCTAATTGGATGAGGTGGGCAGGTGGGGCAGTGATATCACAAACTCCTGTGTTTACAATGCAATCAGGGCAGCCACTTGGTACAAGACCCAGAAGCTAGTGGAAATCACTGTAGTAGGGTTGTCTACTAAAGTGATTTCCAGATTGTAGAGGGATTCCACTGGTATGGTATATGCATAGTTAGATTGGTCCAAGCTATGTAAAAAAATGCCATACCTTGAAGTCTTCTTTAAGGAAAAAAAAGATGAGTGCTTTAGTACGTAAGGTGGTGCAATGTGGCCTCCTGGCTGTAGATGGCATTGTGTCATGGCCACTGTACAGGAGGGAGGAATGGAGAACTTTGTCCCTCTGGAGCTTCCGTCAGTGTCATCAGGGGAGCAGCTGTCAGATTGGACACTGGAACCATGGGTAACCTCCGTGGCCATCTTTAGTGACACAAAATGACACACATTTTGTGAAGTGGGCATTGCAGGGATAGAGATCCTTCCGGTTAGAGACAGTGTGGTAGAGATTAGTGTTGGGCGAGTGGTTCAGTCCAAGGATGAGTTCGGGCCGAACATTGGGAAACACCCAAATTTCCACAGTGCTTTCTGCGCCCTGATTGGGCAAAGCTTTGCCCATTCAGGGTGTTGTAAAATCTGGTTGTTAATGAGCAGGGACGGGAAGTCATCAGCTGTCAACGGGCTTCCCAGCTGAATAATAAAAAAAAATTTGCAAGGAAAAAAAATTGCTCAAATCTACCATCAGGATGGGAGGAGAAGATTAAAGCCCAATTAGCCAGATGGGAGAAGATGTTCTCCAAAGATGACTTTGATGTGGGCTGAGCCAGGACTGCCCAACATCGAATTTGGCTAACTGAAGACAAGCCTTTTCATGAAAGGACCAGGTGGATTGCTTTGTGTGATCTGGAGGACCTTAGAGAACCGCTGACGAGCTCAAGAAGTCTGGGGTCATTAAGGAGTCCAGGAGCCCTTATGTATCCCTGATTGTGGTAGTGGGAAAGAAGAATGGGTCACCCCGGACGTGTATTGACTACCAAATCTTCAACCGAAGGACTATCCCAGACCAGTACACAACCCCCCGCATAGAAGAGGCCCTGCAATGTATGTCTGGGGCCAAGTGGTTCAGTATGCTGTATCTAAAGAGCGGATACTAAGGACAAAAAAAACATCAGCCCTCTAGGATTTTTCGAATTTGACCGAAATCATCGTGTTTGGCAGAACATTGGAGGAGCATGAAGCTCAGTTGGACAAAGTTTTTCAACAGTTACACACAGAGGGACTGAAGCTGTCGCTAGAAAAATGGCAGTTCTACCAGACCTCAGTTACGTATCTTGGGCATGTAGTTGCAGCAGAGGGGATAGCTACTGAACGTCAGAAGTTGGAAGCCGTTCCTTCTTGGCCTCGCCCGAACACCGTCACTGAATTGAGGTAGTTTATGGGGTTCTGCTCCTATTATAGGAGATTTGTGAAGAGCTTCCCACAGACTCCTAGACTGTTGAACGAACTCTTACAGAAACAGATGGAAGGGAACCCGCAGAAAACCCAGAAGGGAGGCAATCCATCCAGGAACAATGGACGGTGAAGTGTGAAAGGGCATTTAAACGACTGAAGGGGAGCCTTGTGGAAGCACCAGTGTTGGCCTATGCCTACCCATCCAAGCCTTATGAGTTACATGTGGATGCTAGCAGAGATGGCCTTGGGAGTGCTGTATCAAGAGTCGGAGGGAAGACTCCGTCCGGTAGCTTGTGAGTCGCAGTCTTACCCCCCTGGGAAGAACTATCCTGTACACAAATTTTAGTTCTTGGCCCTCAAGTGGGCAGTGGTAGATAAGCTACATGACTATCTGTATGGGGCCACGTTTGTGGTGAAGATTAGGGATGAACCAAACACCCCCTGGTTCGG
This sequence comes from Aquarana catesbeiana, assembly GCF_042186555.1. Classification (NCBI taxonomy): domain Eukaryota; kingdom Metazoa; phylum Chordata; class Amphibia; order Anura; family Ranidae; genus Aquarana; species Aquarana catesbeiana. Next base: position 42,753,700 of record NC_133324.1, read on the forward strand.
TTCGCACCAGAACCTGCGAACGGACCGAAAATTTGCACAAACGTTAGAACCCCATTGACGTCTATGGGACTCGAACGTTCAAAATCAAAAGTGCTAATTTTAAAGGCTAATTTGCATGGTATTGTCCTAAAAAGGGATCTGGGGACCGGAGTCCTGCCCCAGGAGACATGTATCAATGCAAAAAAAGTTTTAAAAGCAGCCGTTTTTTCGGGAGCAGTGATTTTAATGATGCTTTAAGTAAAAAAAAGTGAAATATTCCTTTAAATATTGTACCTGGGGGGTGTCCATAGTATGCCTGTAAAGTGACACATGTTTCCCGTGCTTAGAACAGTCCCTGCACAAAATGACATTTTTAAAGGAATAAAAGTCATTTAAAACTGCTTATGCCTTTAATGTAATGTCGGGTCCCGGTAATATGGATGAAAATCAGTGAGACAAACGGCATGGGTATCCTCCAGTCCATTACCAGGCTCTTTGGGTCTTGTATGGATATTAAGGGGAACCCCGCACCCAAATTTAAAAAAGGAAAGGCGTGGAGCCATCAGGCCCTATATACTCTGAACAGCAGTATACAGGCGGTGCAAACAAGACAGGGACTGTAAGTTTGTTGTTAAAGCTGGGGTTCACCCACACCGCCAAAAAAAAAAATATTAAAAGCCAGCAGCTACAAATACTGCAGCTGCTGACTTTTAATACATGGCCACTTACCTGTCCCAGGGTCCAGCGATGTCGGCAGGGGATGCCGAGAACCCGCTCGGTTCTCGGCAGCTGCCGCTGCCATCCTGGGTGAGGGAATCAGGAAGTGAAGTGTTGCGGCTTCACTTCCCGGTTCCCTACTGCGCATGCGCGAGTCACGCTGCACGTCCCAAGTGGTCCCCGCTCTCTCCTGAGAGCTGTGTGTTCCCAGAAGACAGTGCGGTGGGGACGGGAAGAGGCATAGACTCCCATGGGAGTCTATGCCGGAAGTGGGTGCAAATACCTGTCTTAGACAGGTATCTGCACCCCCCTCCCCCCTGAAAGGTGCCAAATGTGACACCGGAGGGGGGGAGGGTTCCGAAAAGCGGAAGTTCCATTTTTGTGTGGAACTCCGCTTTAAGTAGAATCTGTTTGTAATTTTGAACTGGTACATTTTTAACATGTTTAGCCAAAAAATCTATTTTAAGCTTTTTGGAAAACATAGGGAAGGGTTATCACCCATGTGACATTTGTTTTGCTGTCTGTGCTCCTCTTCAGAAGATTTGATCTTTGTTGATGGTGGTGGTGCTGGTGCCACAACACTGTAAATCCTCACAGTTACTCTTGGTGGGCGCTGGAACGGGCCCTGATATGAAATATTAGATCAAGAATTGTAATTACATGCACCTGTTGAACAGGGGCAGAAAAATTGGGCCTTTGGTGGTGGTGCTGGTGCCACAACACTGTAATGCCCCGTACACGGTCGGATTTTCCGACAGAAAATGAGTGATAGGACCTTGTTGTCAGAAATTCCAATAGTGTGTAGGCTCCATCACACATTTTCCATCGGATTTTCCGACACACAAAGTTTGAGAGCAGGCTATAAAATTTTCCGACAACAAAATCCGTTGTCGGAATTTCCGATCGTGTGTACACAAATCCGACACACAAAGTGTCACGCATGCTCAGAATAAACAAAGAGATGAAAGCTATTGGCTACTGCCCCGTTTATAGTCCCGACGTACGTGTTTTACGTCACCGCGTTTAGAATGATTGGATTTTTCGACAACTTTGTGTGACCGTGTGTATGCAAGACAAGTTTGAGCCAACATCCATTGTAAAAAATCCTAGGATTTTGTTGTCGGAATGTTCGATCAATGTCCGACCATGTGTACGGGGCATAAGTCCTCACAGTTACTCTTGGTGGGTGCTGGAACGGGCCCTGCTGTGAAATATTAGATCAAGAATTGTAATTACGTGTCCCTGTTGAACAGGGGCTGAAAAATTGGGCCTTAGGCACTGGTGCTGGTGCCACAACACTGCAACCCCTCACAGATACTCTAGTTGGAGCGCAGGGACGAGCCCTGCTGCAAAGTATTGCATCAAAAATTGAAATTACACGCACCTGATACTCTAGTTGGAGCGCAGGAAACAAAAGTATTCTTACAAGCTATCAGCATGATCATTGAGGAGGAAGAGGATAGTCACTCAGCATCAGCATAGGCAGTCTTGAAGGGATCTGATATTTCAAAAAAATTTATTTGGTTACATCAGCATAAGGTGCTTGGTATCTGGTGGTGATCCAAGACTGATTCATTTTTATGAAGGTCAGTTGATCGACCGAGTCGGTGGACAGGCGCACCCTGTGATCGGTTACAAAGCCTCCAGCAGCACTGAATGTGCGTTCCAAAAGAACGCTGGATGCAGGACAGGCCAGTAGGGATGAGCCGAACACCCCCGGTTCAGTTCGCACCAGAACTTGCGAACAGACCAAAACTTTGCACGAACATTAGAACCCCATTGAAGTCTATGGACTCAAACAAAATCAAAAGTGCTCATTTTAAAGGCTAATTTGCATGGCAATGTCCTAAAAAGGGTTTGGGGACCCGGGTCCTGCCCCAGGGCACATGTATCAATGCAAAAAAAAGTTTTAAAAACGGCCGTGACCCCGTCCCCCTCTGACATCACGGGGAATACAACAGGGAAGTCCCCGTCAAGTCCCCATGCGTCAGAGGGGGCGGGTTCACTGGATGGCCCCGCCCTCTGTTATTTAAGAACAGTCAGAAGACGAGAAGCGCCACACAGCGGGAGCCTCCCATCCAATCATGGATGCGGAGCGGCCCGAAAAGAAGATGAAGAGAAGAAGATGAAAAGAAGAAGATGCTGCGGAGGGAGATGCCGGATAAGAACACCGGAGAAAGAAGCATAATTACATATATTTTTTAAAGCAAATGCCCTACAGATTAAAATGGTGGGTGTTTCATTTTTTTTTTCACCCAGTATTTGCGCAGCGATTTTTCAAACGCATTTTTTGGGGAAAAAGCACACTTTCTTAAATTTTAATGCACTAAAACACACTATATTGCCCAAATGTTTGATGAAATAAAAAAGATGATCTTAGGCCGTGTACATGGATACCAAACATGACATGCTTTAAAATTGCGCACAAACGTGCAGTGGCAACAAAATAAATACATTTTTAAAAGCCTTTAAAAGCCTTTACAGGTTACCACTTTATATTTACAGAGGAGGTCTACTGCTAAAATTACTGCCCTCGATCTGATGTTCGCGGTGACACCTCACATGCATGTATTGTGCAATTGCTGTTTACATTTGACGCCAGACCGATGCTTGCGTTTGCCTTTGCGCGAGAGCAGGGGGGACAGGGGTGCTTTTTTTTTTTTTTCTTTTTTTTTCTTTATTATTTTTTTGCTTTTTTATCTTATTTTTAAACTGTTCCTTAAATTTTTTTTTTTTAAATCATTTTTATTGTTATCTCAGGGAATGTAAATATCCCCTATGATAGCAATAGGTAGTGACAGGTACTCTTTTTAGAAAAAATTGGGGTCTATTAGACCCTAGATCTCTCCTCTGCCCTCAAAGCATCTGACCACACCAAGATCGGTGTGATAAAATGCTTTCCCAATTTCCCAATGGCGCTGTTTACATCCGGCGAAATCTAAGTCATGAAATGCTCGTAGCTTCCGGTTTCTTAGGCCATAGAGATGTATGGATCCACTCTGGTCTCTGATCAGCTCTATGGTCAGCTGGCTGAATCACCGGCTGCATTCTCAGGTTCCCTGTTGAGACAGGAGAGCCAGAGAAAAACACGGAAGACGGTGGGGGCATTCCCTCCCACTGCTTGTAAAAGCAGTCTAGAGGCTAATTAGCCGCTAGGATTGCTTTTACATGAAAGCTGACCACTGGCTGAAAAGAATGATACCAAGATGATACCTAAACCTGCAGGTATCATTCTGGTATAACCACTCAAAGTCGTGAATGGCGTACCTGAAGACAAAAAAATGGTTAACAATAAAACACAGTAAACGGTAAAGTATAAAAAATTGCAGACCTGAAAAGCAAACATGATAAAACATAATAACAATAAAACATTGCAGAATAGAGTACAGTAAAAAAGAGCAGAACAATAGAGAGAGAACAATAAAACAACAACTTTTTTTTTTTTATATATATTTTTTTTTTTTTTTTTACACTTTTTTTTGTAACTAACTTTTATAACTGTAACCGGTTCCAGGTTCAGGTCTCTCAAAATGCGATGGCATCTTGGGAGACCCTGTGAAAGTGTGCCTAGTCTGTGCAATGCTGTACCCTACGCTAATACTCAACTAGTGTATGGTAGCGTTCAAAACATTCACCAATGCAAAGACCAGGATTGTCAGGACAGGAGGGACAATAATAGCGGGTGTCACGCCTATATCCACGCTTGCTGCAGACACAACATCTTTTTTGGGGGGGATCGTTGGGTAGGGGTACTCGGGAGGACATAAAGAAAATGCCTCTCATGCAGCCGACTGCATTTGGTTGGGGATGTGAATGGGGGAAGTACGGGTGCTGCAGAAGTGGTGGGTTCCCAATTAGGATTGGCAAATGCAGCAGGAAGGGCATGATGGGCACGACGGGCCTGTGCTGGTTTGACTACGACCGGGGTGTACTAGGCTGCTGGTGCTTGCCAGTTCACCAAAACTCTACCAAAAAAACTGTTAGCGATTGCAGGAATCAGGCCTGACTCTGCGAACGCTGCAGTTAAGCGTTTAGAGTTTTGTAAGTGACAGTGATCGATCGATACTGCACTTGGGTGGGCTGGGCTGGTCCGGGCGGAGGGGCAAAACGCAGGCGCTAGCAGGTATCTGGGCTGATCCCACTAACACTGCGTTTTTGGGAACCCTAAACTGCTGGGGACGCTAGTATAGATCTGATCGGATCAGATATTGATCCGTTCAGATACTATACCACTAAGGGAATGCTGCGTGCGTGGGTGTTAGCGGTACTGGCTACTGAATTTTTTCACAGAGAAAAAAAAAATTAAAAAAAAATTTAATTAATTAAGAAAATTGGTGCATCCAGAAATTAATAAAGATTAGGATAAACACATTATAATAGGAAAATTAACTCATAAATAGCAAAGAAAACAAGGAAATTTAATAGGTAGGGTTAAAGTAAAATTTCATTTCGTGAACGAGTTAATGATGGTAGGAATAGATTCCCTGCATACCTGAGATAGTAAAGGGTGTCTCTGTAGTAATCCGTTTCAGGCATTTTGGTGTTGTAAATCAAAGGTCTGGCCTTATTGGAGCTCATACTTTTTTATTTATACAGAGCCATTTATTCACCTTATTTTTCCTACCTATCTCGTTAGAGGCATTCATTGCAGCCAATCTAGGATTGGTGAACATATACAAAAGCATTATTAATAAAGATGACGATCGCCCGTTATCTCTACATTTTTTGAAAATGCATGGAGGAGAACCGAGTGGCCTTAAATGCAAAGGTATCTATAGACTTAATCTACCAGCACGTAGGGGAGATTTTGATAGGGTCCTCTATCAAAAAGAAAAAAATGTGGATATTCACTTTAAATAGCATGCATCGGCGAGGCTTGAATCACAAATGTAATCTATCTGTTTTCTTTGAACAATAACATATAAAGAACCTTCTCTCTACCTTAGTCTATCATTTACCTATGGGGGGCCCAGGTCCTACTATATATCCCAATATACAAAACTGCCTCTTTTCATAAAAATGTAGAGATAACGGGCGATCGTCATCTTTATTAATGATGCTTTTGTATATGTTCACCAATCCTAGATTGGCTGCAATGAATGCCTCTAATGAGATAGGTAGGAAAATGCCTGATTACTACAGAGACACCCTTTACTATCTCAGGGATGCAGGGAATCTATTCCTACCATCATTAACTCGTTCACGAAACAAAATTTTACTTTAACCCTACCTATTAAATTTCCTTGTTTTCTTTGCTATTTATGAGTTAATTTTCCTATTATAATGTGTTTATCCTAATCTTTAATTAATTTCTGGATGCACCAATTTTCTTAATGAATTATTTATTTATTTTTTTCTCTGTGAAAAAATTCACTTAATTGATTTGTTATTTTTATTTTTGTTTTTCTTCCTTTCTCTGCTTTGAAGTTTATGAGTCAATTTCTGGTACTGGTGTGTATTTTTGCTTCATGCTATATATGTCTAGTTACCGATCGCCCCTGTATGAGAATGTGTCACTGCACGGGTGATGAATGATACCCTGATTGAACCACAGCGCACATAGAATGTCTCCATATGAAATCGATCAACTTCTGATTAACTGAAGATTTAAACGAGGATTCTAAACTACTGCGCATGCTCCTGAAGAAGCTTGTAACAAAGCGAAACATGTAAGCATGATGTTATCATGGTATCCGTGATGAGGACACCGAAACCTTCATTCATCAACTTAATCCCCCCCTCTATTTTTCCTCGGACCGCCACCACGCACTGGAGACCAGCTACTGATGTAACCACCACGGGCGACATCGCAATGGTACATCTCCTGCAGTGATCCCTTGTATTACTGGAGTATCCTTCCTCCTCTTCCCCCCAGACACGGACGACTGCATGAACTCCTGACGGAGGAAACTACCTTGTGATCCTGCATCTGGACCTCCCCGCAGCAGCCGTGACGGTGACAGATTGACTACGGACACCATGACTAGATGCCTGAGGCTGCGATCAGCTGTATACATGAAGATATGGTGAGCTGTATCATGTTCCTACTATTGTTATAAGGAAATATCATCAGCATACTCTGCAAAGCATCTATGTGAAATCCCATTTCGATACAATCTTTCATTAGTCTGTGATCTCCAGCTATAGCGTGTATTTGTTAAATACAAAGAGTTTTTGAAACACAGTATCCTCAGCGGATAAGTACCGAGGAACTTTCACACAGCACAAGCACTTTGTACGTTCAATCTTTTTTTTCCCCTCCCGGGGACATCTGCCATGAACACTTGTAAATTTCAAGGAAGATAATGCCTTCCATCCAGATATAACCATCACTATTTTCCAGTGTTCAGGACTATCATTACTCTTTTCAACCGATCTGAGGATCGATCCTGGTGTGCCTGTGTTTGTGTGTCTGTGAGGGATATGAAAGGTGAGATTAAGGAATGGTGGCCACCGGTGTCCTATTAAGACTTTAAGTCTTTTTTAATATGTGTTGGAGATAGTTGTATTTTTTCACTAAGTTTTTGTAATAGTCTTTCTAAATGGATAATCAATAAATGATCAATAGTTTTTCCACTGGTCTGTCTTCCTTGAAGAATTGCTTTGTGGTCTTTACAATTTTTTATGAAGATATGCTCTATTCAGAGGACAACCACCTCTAGAGGTCTCCAATATAATAATTTGGACACCCTAGACCGACGGTGGAACCGGATGATTCTCTAACGGGTGAGGCCGCTATATTGGCTGTATCTGTTCACCCGAGGACACCGGAATCTATTGAGGATGAGCTCAGTTCCTTTTTATTTTTCATTACATTAAATGGCGTTCCTGTGTCAGGGCATAGCATCTCTCTCATGTTCACATCATGAGACACATCTCTTCTTTCTCTCCTCACAGCCACTCCTGTCTGCAGCCACCGCTCAGCCTCTGTCCCTTCCTGGCCTGAGCATCGGCGGTTGTCAGGCAAGAGATGAGCTCCGAGCATTCACACAGGAGTGGTTGAAGGAGGGAGACAACAGCTAAATGCCTCACATTCCTAAGGCTGCATTCACACCTCAGCGTTTTCAGCTCATAAAATGCTCATAAAATGCTCATCTCAAAAGTTCCAAAATGCCCAATAAGCAAAATCCCATTAATTTAAATGGCTTATTTGAATGGCTGTTCACATTTGAGCATTCTGTCACCTGAAGCAAAACGCCTGAAGCTCAAAGTACAGGGCAGCTCCCTGTATTTGTCTATGAACAGGGGGGAGGAAGTTGTGGTCATTGAAGCCATCGATTTTATCTGCAAGACACAGGACAAACTCTAATGTCAGGCGAAACTCTCCTAATCTTGTTACAATTTAGAAGCAGTATAGGCCCAAGTTTAGATCTTACCTTCGTTATCACGATCGGTGCCTCCGATACTCCTTCCTCCGCTTACAGATCGTACGTACTACGCATGCGTGTTACGCTTTATAGACACTGCGCATGCGTGAAACTCCGCCCGCCCCTGACGTTCTTTCTAATCTATTCCCCGCCCCTTCTTGTTCGTCGCAGTGGGGGAAGAGCACATGGCGGAGACACAGCAGGTGTCTGATAATTACACCAACGAGAAGGAGGAGGAGGAAAGCCCGGAGCCTGAAACGTCCCGATCCAGAAGGAGACGATTTAAGGCCTCAAATATGTCCTTTGGGGAGATGTTGGAGATGGTCGACATCCTGAAGAGGGCCAACTATGACGGGAAGTATGGACCTTACCCCAACCCCAATGTCCGAAAGGCCAAGATCATTGCGAAAGTGGTCAAGAGTCTGCACTGGAATTTCGGGGTACAGCTCAGGAAGAGGTGGTCGGACCTCAAATTAAGGGATCACGAGCAGTACAGAAGGATCAGGAGAGTGCTGCAAGAAAGTGAGTAGTTCTCCTGTGTTCCTATTCTTTATGTTTAGTACGTTCGTGCTGCTCCATGTGCTTTTCTTTACTGTTGTCCAGTTTATAATGACAACTTTTATGTTCATGGGCACATTATTCGTTCGTATGAAACATTGTTCGTTCGGCCTAGAAAACACCATTGTTTTGGCCATATGCATTTGCAAACATTTTTTATGGCCTACCTGTGTGAAAATAATTTGGTTGTGTAGATGGGTTTGTAACTAGAATGAAATGCAAACTAGATTCTGTGTAAGGAGAGGATACTCAGCAGCTGTTTACACATCTGGACGCTGGAGCACTAGTGTGGGACCCCAGAACACCTTTTTTATTAGGGGGTCCCACACAGGTGCTCCAGTGTATACTATAGGGGTGTTTCCATCTGTGAAGCTTGTACTAAACAGGTAAGTATTCAAGCTTGACAAAGGACAATAAAATTTCAACATCTTGAAACTCTGCCAAAACAAACAATTGTACCCCACTTCCAAGCAATGTTTCATATTTATAGTTCTGCCATCAAATATCTGTGTGCTAAGTATACCTATTTTTTTTTTTTTACATAGGGGATAAAAGACTCGGAGGACACCCCTCATCTGAGGAGACCACAGACCCCCCACCTCTGGAAGAAGGGGAAATCCCACAAACACAACAGGAGGAGGAGGAGGAGGAAGGAGACTTGGTGGAAATAGTAAGACTAGTAAGAGATGGATGCGGGAATATTTATAATACATGCTGTGTTTTTGTTTCTATCTTTTTAGGGGATCGTGATGTTGTGGATCCAGATCATTTCACCTCTGAAAGTGCACAGATCCTGATCGGGGAGATCTTGGGGTGTAATAGGGACTTGGAAAACATCCAGAAAAACATCAATGATGTTCAAAAAAAAAATGAAGAACATCATTGATGTTTCAGGGAGAGTTTAAATCAATCCAAATCCCTTTGTTTTTGGGATCTAAAAATTTATACCATTTTTTGACATATTTGTGAAAAGCCAAATTTTGAAGATGCACACAGTGTGTCAACATGTGCTATCTGCCATCATGGGAGATCAATGTAGGCATGGTGGGGGTGCAACCCCTTCCTCAATAATAAAGTAGCTGAGAGGAAAGGGTTGCACAAAACACCTCTCTTGATCCCCCGTGATGGCAGGTAGCACATGTTGACATTCGGCAATTTGTGTGCATCTTCAAAATTTGGCTTTTCCTGGGGTGACTTCACCCCATCTGAACGCAATATCAAAAACAGTTTGTAAATACTCATGTCTGATATTGCCTTCAAGTTCTACCAAATGTGAACTTTGTAAGTTCAAGATTTGTGTCTTTCTTGTTGGTTTTAAACATGCCTGTTTTATCTTTAATGAACATTTGTACTTTTTCTAATGTGACCCCAAAAATTGTTATACAAAAAACATGTTGGTTTGTTTTAAAAACCATTTACAAATGCACATGTGATTGTGCTGGTATTAAAAAGATTAATAATCAAGAATGTGTGAATTATTGTTTCAACGCTCCAAAAATTTTGTTGTGCTCTAATTGGTGTTTTCAGTGACAATGGGGGTTATTTCCTAAGGGAAAAGCCACTTTGCACTACAAGTGCAGTTTCAAGTGCACTTGTAGTGCAAAGTGTCTTTGCCTTTAGTAAATAACACCCAACAATGCTTTGTAATGTTACACAATCACGCAATTTTCAGGACTCACCACATTTCTGTCAGGGTCAGCTAAAAGAAACACAAGCGGTAAATGTCACCAAAGATTTTTGTAGTTAAAATGTTTTGTTTATTTGAAAAAGGTTTCAGACGTTGTCTGCCATATTGATGGCCCCCCTACCCGCAAAGTAGTCAAGGTATCTTAGACGGACCTCACGGGCACTCAGGGGGGTAAGCCAGGACGGCCACTTTCAAGCGCCGTCAGGGTTGGTTCATTTGGAATTCCGGCCTCAGGCCCAACTGAGCCAGCATAGTTGGCAGAATGTTGCCGTAAAAAGTTGTGTAGAACACAGCACGCCAGAATAATATGATTCAGTTTATACTCCGCCATGTGTATGGGTGTAAGAAATAGTCGGAACCTGCTGGCCATGATTCCAAACATGTTCTCCACCACTCTTCTGGCTCTGGCCAGCCGGTAATTAAAAACCCTCTGGTCTGGGGTGAGGGTCCTCATTTGGAATGGCCGCATAAGATGGTCCCCCAGCGCAAACGCTTCATCTGCAACAAAGACGAATGGGAGTCCAATTTCACATTGTCTTCTGGAAGTGGCAAGTCCAAGCTGACATTCTGGAGACGCCTGTAGAACTCCATCTGGGCAATGACTCCACCATCGGACATCCAGCCATTCTTCCCCACGTTCACATACAGGAACTCGTAAGTAGCCGACACCACCGCCAACATCACAATACTATTGAACCCCTTATAGTTGAAATAGTATGACCCCGAGTTGGGTGGTGGGACGATGTGGACGTGTTTCCCATTAATTGCCCCTCCACAGTTAGGAAAGTCCCACCGCTGGGCAAAGTGGGAGGCCACAGTCTGCCATTCCTGTGGGTTGGAAGGAAACTGTGTAGTCAAACAAGAAAAAAAATATAGTCATTTTGCACATAAACAGGGAAAGCAGATTAGACACAAACATTCTTGGCCAACATCAAGATAACATTTGAGGGAGTTTTTAAAGACCAAAGTATAAGGTACACCTATCAGATCCCCCCCCCCATGGGCCATTTATAACATTATAGGGGGGGGGGCTCTTGGACAGGTAACCCTCTCCACTTCATTGAGAGATGAATGCCTAAATAATGTGTGTTACTTTGGCCAGCCCCTCCTTAGTTACACTATTGACAGCCCACTGGACAGGTAAGAAGTGTCATAATACAAAGAGATAAATACACACTGTACACATTTGAGCACATTTGGAAATTCTGCTATTACCTATCAAGATAATAATAGGATACAAAAACTTGAAACAGTACCATTTGAAAGTATACAGGCAGGCCCTTGCACTACATGCTTTGGGGAATTCATCCATAAATCTGACCACAAAAGAGGTGGCTATAGTGTGTATGGGTTTGGCAAAGTCAGCAGATAGATGATTGAGGATAGATAGAGAATTGGGATCAGCTGACTTAGCAGTTGGGGGGAGGGAGGGTTCCAAATGATTTGGGGACCCCCCCAAAAAAAGCCTCTGGCACTTTGCATGAAGTTTAAGCACCAATCATATTTGAAAACATTTTTTGGGGTATTTAGGGTAAAGCACTACTATGGAGCTGATAAAATACATTAAGTATTTATACATTAAGTAAATACAATACATTAAGTGACTACATGAGGTGAATATAGGGCCAGGAGAGCATGCTGGGGAGGTAAGTGAAGGCAAATATGTATGAAGGACAAAAAAAAATTAGATAAAAATCCAGCATGCATGAGGACAAAGGGGACATTCACAGCATATTACAATCATGGTAATTAGGGAATGAGGAAAGAAATACAATATATTATCAAACATTAAATACAATAAAATGTGATATTAAAGGATAATCTTACCTTAATATACTCCTTCTGCAGGACCTGGATGATGGCAGAACAGGTCTCTGGGATAATGATCCCCAGAGCCTGGGGGGAGATGCCTGTCGAGAACTTGAGGTCCTGCAGACTTCTCCCCATCGTCAAGTACCGCAGGGTGGCGACGAGCCTCTGCTTCGGAGTGATGACTTGCCTCATGCAGGTATCCTGCCTGCTAATATAAGGGGTCAGCAAAGCCAACAAACGGTGAAAAACGTGGTCCGTCATCCGGAGAAAGTTCCTGAAATCATCAGGATTATTCTCACGAATCTCACAGAGCAAAGACAGAACTGGTCACGCTGGAGCAACCAATTCTTGGTCCATGAACTCCTCCCCACCCTGTTCATGGACTGGACTTGTGTCAAGGTAAGGACCCCAACACCAAGCCCCTCGCACAGCACGAACTCTACGAGGAGTACGTATACGCAACATGGCTAGAAAACGGTCGGCTGCTCAGAACGAAGTAACAGAACGCACTGAAGAACAGCAAGGCCTGTGAAGAGCGACCTGAAAAACAGTAACGAACGAACAAGAACACAATGACAGAGTCACGAGTAACTCGCTGCAGAAGAGCAGATACAAACCCACAAGCACAAACTGAACAGCAGAAAACAATCTGAAAACCACGAGTCTGAAAAAGTGCGAATCGTCTCTCACCAAACTTTTACTAACATGATTTCTCTGGTAGTCCCGGGATGCCAGAGGGTGGGGCGTGGTCTGCACATGGCCAGGTGAGGGAGTGAGAGAAACAAGCTCCCAGCCCCAGCCTGCTCCGTATGAGGCTGATTAACTGACCGACATGCTAGCAGTGTTTCAGGATTAGTCTGGTGGGACCTCAAGGCTATCTCTTGGTGAGACTACAGCGGTATGAACTCGGGGAGACAGAGGGAGACGAGAACTGCACGCAAAGCAGCCCAGCTGGTCCGGCTTCCCAGAGAGGGGGAGTTGCAGCCAGAGATCCACCGCTACTTCCCCATGGTACAGGGTGCGGAACTTGAACCCGGAAGTAAGAGAGGGAAGGCAAACATGCTGCTGCAGCCTAGGGAGACTACACCTATGCAGCCAGCCCAAGGACAGATGGCGGTGAGAACTAGCGTGGAAGCGCTACAGACTATCCCACAGAGCCCCAGAACGTTGGCTACACCTATGATCCCCCTACCTGGGGAGAAGGAAGCAGCGGGATTGAAAATGGAGGACCTAAAGACACTTATACAGGCTCTCCCCACACGGGCAGACATAGAAACCCTTATTGGAAAAGTGGAGGATGCACACCGTAAGGAGCTGGAGCTGGTCCGGGGTGAACTACAAATACTAGTGGAGCGTGTGACGGATGGGGAGAGTGCATATCAAAGCTTGGAACAGTGAGTGAGCATACTGGAGAGAGATAGTTACACCCAAAAAGAGACCTCAGTGGCGCTACAGCTACAGTTGGAGGACCTCGAAGATCGGTGTAGACGCAACAATGTGCGCCTGCGAGGAATCCCAGAGGCATTAGACCAGGAAAACCTACAGGACATGGTAAAATCTATTTTTGAAAAAATACTAAAAGACGCTATGCCTTTAAATTTGGAACTTGATAGAGTTCATAAAGCATTAGGCCCAAAGTCCAAGGACATTAATCGCCCCCGTGACGTGGTGTGTCGTTTGCATTATTTCGCACATAGGGAGGCCATTTTGCGGAAAGCCTGGGAGCAATAGACTTTAAGGGGGGCCAGGTGAAAATTCTACCAGACCTATCTAGAGCTACATTGCAGCGCAGAACCCTACTACGCCCATTATTAGAGCAGGTACGAGACTGGGGTGGGACATATCGGTGGAGGTTCCCAATTTCAGTGCTGATAAAAAAGGGCACTCTATCTTTCTGGTTGCGTTCCAGAGCAGACTTATCAGACCTTTTTTCGCTTCTGGGTGTTGATCCATTTGAGGTTCCAGACTGGTTGCCGTTGGTCCCAAGAGTGCCCAGAAAATAGGGAGAACATAGTATCATAAACAGGAAAGTGAAACTGTGAATATAACGGAGGGGAGATTCGGAGGAGAAGCTAGAAGAATGAAACCAGGGGGCTGTTTTTTTTATTTTTGCACTAGACCCCCTGTGGGTTTTTTTTCACTAGACCCCCTGTTGTTTTTTTTTGTTTTGTCTGCTTTGGGGGGGTACTGGGTGGTCCCATCTCTCTCACCATTCCCTTTTCTGCCCATTGGGGGACCTCCCTCCCCCTTCTTGATGACGAAGGGGGAGGGAGTCATTCAGATCCTTGGGTTTTTTTTGTTTTTGTTTTTTTTCTATTTTATATATAAGGATACACATAAGTATATGCCAATTCCTTCTTTTCTCCAGCAGATGTATTGGATTGAACTTTGGGACTTATAAGTCGGGCTGGAAATGTTTATGTTTTGAATTTTTATTACTTTATTATTCTAATGTATTGATGACAAGACAGGTGATATGGTGGATATATAGAGGATCTGGGATGTGCTGGAGGGGGGGGGTAAAGGGGTAAGGGGTAAGAGGGATTGCACGAGATAGCACATAAGGATCACCACACCTTCCCTGGGAGGGAAGAGGAAGGGGATATATAGATCCTCATTTTATTAATACATAAGTATATGCCACTCCCTTCTTTTTTTCCTCTAACAGGGGTACTGAACTGAATATTTGGATTCATGTTATAAGCCTAAATGGAAATGTTTTTTGTTGTTTGAATTCTTATCCAACTTCTCTTTTGTTGACGATAAGAAAGGTGTTATGATGGTTGAATAGAGGATCTGGGGTGCACTGGAGGGAAGGGGGGGAGTAGAGGGGGTAGGGAGTAGAGGGGACTGCACGAGACAGCACAAGGAAAACTACACCTAATATATGAAAAAGGAAGGCCATACAACACAGCCCTCCCCGTATCTTTATCCATGCAGGTTTTAGCTACACACATATGCACGGAGTATTGCGCCCTTTTTTTTTTTCACTAGACCCCCTGTGAGGGTTTTTTCACTTTTTTTTTTTCTTCTTTTTCTTTTTTTGCATTTGACCCCCTGTGGGTTTTTTCGCTAGACCCCCTGTGGGTCCTTTTTTTTGTGCATGACCCCCTGTGTGTTTTTTCTCACTTTTTTCTCTTTTCTTTTTTTTGCACTAGACCCCCTGTGGGTTTTTTCACTAGACCCCCTGTGGGTCTTTTTTTGTGCATGATCCCCTGTGTTTTTTTCTCACTTTTTTTTTCTTTCTTTTTTTGTTCACTAGACCCCCTGTGGGTTTTTTCACTAGATCCCTTGTAGGCCTTTTTTTTTTTTACACTAGACCCCTTGTGGGTCTTTTTACTAGACCCCCTGTGGGTTGTTTTTTTTGTACTTGACTCCTGCGTGTTTTTTTTTTTCCTTTTTTTTTTCTCATTTTTTTTTTCTTGCACTAGATCCCCTGTGGGGTTGTTTTATTTTTCAGTTTTGGTGTTTGAAGATTAGATAAAAGGGAATTAGTAACACAGACTTGGTAGAGCCGACACTGTTTAACACTAAGACACAAAGGAACACAACACATATGTACAAGAGAACAATAATAAAGATAATCACTAAAGGAGAGGTTTTTAATTCATAGTCACCTACTTAATTTATAGATTTATAAATAGACACAAAGGGGAGGTTGCATGGAATTGGCAGAGGGAAGGCTAAAAGAGCAGAAGCTAGCAAATAATGGAGTAGGATAACAGAAGGGCCTGAGAAGTGACATTAGAGAGTAGCAGGAATGTGTTAGGGAGAGGGACAGGCTGAAGGGGTATAGGAAGGGGGGGTGGGGGGTGTGGGGGGGTGCTGTGCCTTTTTTTTTTTTTTTGTTTAGGGGGGAGGGTTATTATGTAGTTGACATATTTCTCTGTGGAAGTAGACAGGGTGGGGTAGGGAGATAGGGAAAGGGGAGACGAGGGTGGGGGACACTATAGGGCACTATACCCCATGACATATTGCAGCGATGGAAGGGAAAGCTTCTTCTCCCCGGACTCTCTTCCTTTGAGGGCGGTATGTTGATATAAGTTTTACTTTCATAAAGATCATATGAAATAGAGTAATGGGCAAGAAATTGATAATATAGAACGGTTGAGAATATAAATGTACAGGTATTGATTTAGAGATATAAACACATATTGAGGCGATGATATAAGTAGCAGGAGCGGGAGGGAGGGCCGGGAGCTCCCCTCCCGGGTTCATGCACAATCAATCCCCCATAGTAGGTTAGTACTCACTTAGGGTAGGGGGAGTTGAGTGCGTTAAGAAAGATACTCTTTTATCCCTTCATCTGTCGGAGGGAGATACGGGGGGGGGGGAGAGTAAACCCCACGTAACACATTAGGGTTATTAGAACCCTTTTTGTTCTTTTTTTCTTATTGTTCCTTTTTCTTTCTCCTTTTTTTTTTTTTTCTTTTCTGTTGCTTTTTGGTGGGGGGGATGGAGGCTTTAAAGGTCACTTCTCTAAATGCGAAAGGGCTTAATGTACCGGAGAAAAGGAAGATTTTAATGCAAGATTTGAAACACTCACACACGGATGTGGCGTAATTCAGGAAACCCATTTCAGAGAGGGTAAGGTACCAATTCTTAAGAACAACTTCTACCCCTATGCATATCATGCATTTAATAGGGCAGCTAAATCAAGAGGGGTCTCTATATTGGTTTCAAGACGAATTTCCTGGACATTAATAGACAAAAAAACAGATATAGAGGGCAGATTTCTGTTCCTCAAAGGGATGATGGGTGGCATAAAAGTGACTTTGCCACGATATATGCCCCCAATAATAATCAAGATCAATTTATCTGCGCTACTATTAATAAGCTCATGAAATTTACTGACGGTAAACTTATCTTGGGGGGTGATTTTAATCTTCCCCTAGACCCGAAGATGGATACATCAGGAGGAAGCTCCTCGGTAGCTACAGGTCTACGCAAACGAGTCTTACAAATATTGCATAATCACCAATAGGGATGAGCTTCGTGTTCGAGTCGAACCCATGTTCGAGTCGAACCCATGTTCGACTCGAACATCGGCTGTTCGATCGTTCGCCGAATTGCGAACGATATGGGCCGTTCGCGCCAAATTCGTGTGGCGCGTCACGGCCCATAATTCACTGCGGCATCGCAGTGCATTGCTTGCTGATGATTGGCCAAGCATGCACTATGACCCGCATGCTTGGCCAATCACAGCGCCGCCTTAACAGAGAGCCATAATTGGCCAAAGCCAAGGAGGCTTTGGCCAATTATGGCTCAGGGGATTTAGTACACGCCCCACACTATATAAGGCTGCCTGCACGGCGGCCCTGTGCAGTGTGTTCCGGTGTGCTTAGAGAGAGAGAGAGAGAGACAGTGTCATTTCATTTTAGTTAGCTAGATTAGGCAGGACAGTCAGTCAGTTAGCTGCACTTAAAGTGTATTGTGTATATATATGCATCCCAGGTGTTGCATATATATATATATATATATACACTGTATTCAGTTTAGCTAGATCCGTTCCTGTTATCTTCTAGACTATTTACATTTAGTGCAGTGCGTCCTGCTCACAGTGTTCAGCTAGATCCGTTCCTGTTATATTCCTACTGACAGGCAGGCTTGTCTTGTTACAGTATTTTGAAGAAAATTACTGGTGTTCTTTTGATCCTATTAGTGCCACAGTCAGGCAGCTAGACTATTTACATTTAGTGCAGTGCGTCCTGCTCACAGTGTTCAGCTAGATCCGTTCCTGTTATATTCCTACTGACAGGCAGGCTTGTCTTGTTACAGTATTTTGAAGAAAATTACTGGTGTTCTTTTGATCCTATTAGTACCACAGTCAGGCAGCTAGAATATTTACAGTTAGTGCAGTGCGTCCTGCCCACAGTGTTCTGCTAAACCTACAAGTAAGTGGGGTGCGTCCACCTCACAGTGTTCAGCTAAACCTACAAGCTAGTGTGGTGCGTCCTGCTCACAGTGTTCAGCTAGATCCGTTTCTGTTATCTTCTTACTGACAGGCAGGCTTGTCTTGTTACAGTAAATACAGCTACCTGAAGAAAATTGCTGGTGTTCTTTTGATCCTATTAGTACCACAGTCAGGCAGCTAGACTATTTACAGTTAGTGCAGTGCGTCCTGCTCACAGTGTTCTGCTAAACCTACAAGTTAGTGGGGTGCGTGCTGCTCACAGTGTTCAGCAAAACCTACAAGTTAGTGGGGTGCGTCCACCTCACAGTGTTTAGCTAAACCTACAAGCTAGTGGGGTGCGTCCTGCTCACAGTGTTCAGCTAGATCCGTTCCTGTTATCTTCTTACTGACAGGCAGGCTTGTCTTGTTACAGTATTTTAAATAAAATTGCTGGTGTTCTTTTGATCCTATTAGTACCACAGTCAGGCAGCTAGACTATTTACAGTTAGTGCAGTGCGTCCTGCTCACAGTGTTCTGCTAAACCTACAAGTTAGTGGGGTTGCATCCTGCTCACAGTGTTCAGCTAAACCTACAAGTTAGTGGGGTGCGTCCACCTCACAGTGTTCAGCTAAACCTACAAGCTAGTGTAGTGCGTCCTGCTCACAGTGTTCAGCTAGATCCGTTTCTGTTATCTTCTTACTGACAGGCAGGCTTGTCTTGTTACAGTAAATACAGCTACCTGAAGAAAATTGCTGGTGTTCTTTTGATCCTATTAGTACCACAGTCAGGCAGCTAGACTATTTACAGTTAGTGCAGTGCGTCCTGCTCACAGTGTTCTGCTAAACCTACAAGTTAGTGGGGTGCGTGCTGCTCACAGTGTTCAGCAAAACCTACAAGTTAGTGGGGTGCGTCCACCTCACAGTGTTCAGCTAAACCTACAAGCTAGTGGGGTGCGTCCTGCTCACAGTGTTCAGCTAGATCCGTTCCTGTTATCTTCTTACTGACAGGCAGGCTTGTCTTGTTACAGTATTTTAAATAAAATTGCTGGTGTTCTTTTGATCCTATTAGTACCACAGTCAGGCAGCTAGACTATTTACAGTTAGTGCAGTGCGTCCTGCTCACAGTGTTCTGCTAAACCTACAAGTTAGTGGGGTGCGTCCACCTCACAGTGTTCAGCTAAAGCTACCTGTAGAAGGTTGGTGGTGTTCTCATACTACAGGCAGGCAGTTGATTTTGCTAGCTGCAGTATCAGTACATCAGTAAGGCCAAGAAGGAGAGGCAGACAATCACAAGCCAATAAGAGAGGGCAAGCAGGCTCTGTGTCTAGTGCTGGTCGTGGAGACGGTGCATCTTCATCAGCACGTGGCCATGGGACACGCTTGGCCTTTTTTTCGGCTGCTGGCCATGTTGAGCCGCAACATGCGGAAGACTTGGTCGAGTGGATGACCAAGCCGTCCTCATCCTCCTCATCCTCTCTCACCCATGCCCAGGGTACTTTGTCTGGCAAAGCAGCGGCCTCTTCCCTCGGCTCAATGTCATCAGTGACTCCTTCCCTAGCCCCACCATGTCCTCCTGAGGAGTCCCTCGAACTGTTTGACCACAGTGTTGGGTACATGCTCCAGGAGGATGCCCAGCGTTTGGAAGGCTCTGATGATGATACTGAGCTTGATGAAGGCAGTAACACGAGCACGGACAGAGGGGGTGCCCAAGAAGGACAGCAATCTGGCAGTCATGCTCCCCCTGCTGCAGCATACTGCCAGGTTTGCTCCAGTGATGAGGAGGGAGGGGATGATGAGGTCACTGACTCAACGTGGGTGCCTGATAGGAGAGAAGAGGAGGAGGAGGAGGAGGAGGAGGCGGCGGCACATCACCAACGAGGCAGGATGCCCTCCAGGGGCCAGCCTAAGGGCAGCACATTGACTGCATCACACCCCAAAGCTCCACATGTGCAGGGCGCTGCAGTCTCTGCGCGTTATTCAAAAAGTTCTTTGGTGTGGGCCTTTTTTGAGACGAGTGCATCAGATCGCACCGCTGCTATTTGCAACATATGTCTCAAGCGTATCTCGCGTGGCCAAAACATCTCCCCCTTGGGTACCACATGCTTGACCAGACATATGTTGACCTGCCATGCAGTTCGTTGGCAAGCGCATCTAAAAGACCCACACCAAAGAACAAAGAGGACCTCTGCTTGCTCCTCATCAGCTGAGATTTCCAACCCCACTAGACCTTCAGTCCTCTCTGAGACCTGCACTGAGAGGAATGAAGGTGTAGAATTAGGTGTGTCACAGCCACGTACTTGTGGGCAATCTGATTTTGGTACACCGACGTCAGATTGTACCAGGCAAATTTCTCTGCCCCAGCTGCTGCACCGCCGAAAGAAGTTTGCTCCCAGCCATCCACATGCCCAGCGGTTGAATGCTAGCTTGGCAAAATTGCTAGCACTTCAACTGCTGCCTTTTCAGTTGGTAGACTCTGCCCCCTTCCGTGAGTTTGTGGAATGTGCAGTTCCTCAGTGGCAGGTACCCAAACGCCACTTTTTCTCACGGAAGGCGATTCCGGCTATCTACCAGCATGTGGAAGGCAATGTCCATGCCTCGCTGGACAGGGCGGTCAGCGGTAAGGTGCATATTACCGCTGACTCATGGTCCAGCAGGCATGGACAGGGACGTTACCTAAGTTTCACGGCGCATTGGGTGACTCTGCTGGCAGCTGGGAAGGATGCAGGACAAGGTGCAGTAGTGTTGGAGGTTGTTCCGCCACCACGCCTCCAAAATGCTAATGATTGTGACACACCTCTCTCCTCCACCCCCTCCTCTTCTTCTTCCTCCATGGCCTCTTCCTCGGAATAAGCGGTGCTCCGTAGTCGTTCAAGGGGCTACGCAAGTACGCAGGCCAAAAGATGCCATGCGGTGCTTGAGCTGGTGTGCTTGGGGGACAGGAGCCACAGTGGGGCAGAGGTTCTGTCAGCTCTGCAGGGGCAGGTTCAGAGGTGGTTGACGCCACGCCAACTTAAGGCAGGAATGGTGGTTTGCGACAATGGAACCAACCTCCTCTCTGCCCTCCGACAGGGACAAATGACCCATGTGCCCTGTTTGGCTCACGTCCTTAACTTGGTGGTGCAGCGGTTCTTGGGCAGGTACCCGGGCTTACAGGATGTCCTGAGGCAGGCCAGGAAAGTCTGTGTGCATTTCCGCCGGTCATATAATGCCAGTGCTCGGCTGACGGACCTCCAAAAGGAGTTTAACCTGCCCAAGAACCGCCTAATCTGTGACATGCCCACCAGGTGGAACTCAACGTTGGCCATGCTGCAGCGGCTGCACACGCAGCAGAGGGCCATCAATGAGTACCTGTGCGACTATGGCACCAGGACAGGGTCAGGGGAGCTTGGTTTTTTTTCCCCACGCCAGTGGGCCATGATCAGGGATGCATGCACTGTCCTGTCACCATTTGAGGAGGCCACGAGGATGGTGAGCAGTGACAGTGCATGCATCAGTGACACTGTCCCCCTTGTCCACCTGTTGGAGCACACGCTGCGTGGAATAATGGACAGGGCACTTGAGGCAGAACAGAGGCAGGAAGAGGAGGACTTCCTTAGCTCTCAAGGCCCCCTTTATCCAGACAGTGTTCCTGCGTGCCCGCCGATCACACAGGAAGAGGACGAGGAGGAAGAGGAGGAGGAGGAGGAGGAGGAAGATTGTGTCAGTATGGAGGTGGAGCCTGGCACTCAGCATCAGCAGCAGTCTTTAAGGGATCAGTCCCAAGAAACATATGGACTTGTACGTGGCTGGGAGGAGGTGGCTGCGGACCATGTCGTCCTTAGTGACCCAGAGGACTCCGGACCGAATACCTCAGCAAATCTACGCTGCATGGCCTCCCTGATCCTGCAAAGCCTGCGTAAGGATCCTCGTATTCATGGGGAGGTTACAAACTCCTGTTTCTGGACAACGTGTTGCTGAGGCTTCGGTCAGTCAAAGAAGGAGCAGTGGAGAAGGTGGCCGTCTGACCGATGCGTTCAGACAATTTTTTGGTCCGCAGCCCCAAGGTATGATTGGTTCCAGCAACCATCGCCAGCGTCTGTTTTACATGGTGCAGGAATACCTAGGGGCAAGATCAGACTTGGACACCTTTCCCACCGAAAATCCTCTGGGTTACTGGGTCTTGAGGATGGATCACTGGCCAGAGCTTGCACAGTATGCAATTGAGCTACTGGCCTGTCCTGCATCCAGCGTTCTTTCGGAACGCACATTCAGTGCTGCTGGAGGCGTGGTAACCGATCACAGGGTGCGTCTGTCCACTGACTCGGTCGATCGACTGACCTTCATAAAAATGAATGAGTCTTGGATCACCACCAGCTACCAAGCACCTGATGCTGATGTAACCGAATAATTTTTTTTGAAATCTCAGATCCCTTCAAAGACTGCCTATGCTGATGCTGAGTGACTATTCCTGAGTAATTATCCTCTTCCTCCTCAATCATCACGCTGATAGCTTGTAAGAGCATTTTTGGTTCTGGGCGCCACCACCAGTGCCTAAGGCACAATTTTTCAGCCCCTGTTTAACAGGGGCGTGTAATTACAATTTTTGATGCAATACTTTGCAGCAGGGCTCGTTCCTGCATTCCAACTAGAGTGTCTGTGAGGGGTTGCAGTGTTGTGGCACCAGCACCAGTGCCTAAGGCCTAATTTTTCAGCTCCTGTTCAACAGGGGCATGTAATTACAATTCTTGATCTAATATTTCACAGCAGAGCCCTGTGAGGGCTTACAGTGTTGTGGCCACAGCAACACCTAAGGCCCAAATTTCTGCTGAGTATATAGGGCAGGACCCTACTTTCAAACAACTAACTTACAAACGACTCCTACTTGCAAACGGAAGGAGACAACAGGAAGTGAGAATAAATCTACCCCTAGGAAGGGAAATTCTCTCCTGTAAGAGTTAATATGGGAAAAACATTTCTCCTTTCCACTGATGCTTTCCAATCCATTGGGACAAAAAGTGAGGTGAAATCTTCTGAAGAGGAGGAAAGACAGCAAAACAAATGTCACAGGGGTGATAACCCTTCCCTATGTTTTCCAAAAAGCTTAAAAAAGATTTTTTGGCTGGAGCTAAACACGTTAAAAATGTACCCGTTCAAAATTACAAAGAGATTCTACTTAACAACAAACCTACAGCCTGTATACTGCTGTTCAGAGTATATAGGGCCTGGTGGCCCCACACCTTTCCTTATTTTAATTTGGGTGCGGGGTTCCCCTTAATAACCATACAAGACCCAAAGGGCCTGGTAATGGACTGGGGGGTACCCATGCCGTTTGTCTCACTGATTTTCATCCATATTGCCAGGACCCGACATTACATTAAACCCGCAAGCAGTTTTAAATGAGATTTTTTCCTTTAAAAATGACATTTGGTGCAGGGACTGTTCTAAACACGGGAAACACACGTCACTTTACAGGCATACTATAGACACCCCTCAGGTACGATATTTAAAGGAATATTTCACTTTTTTTTTTTACTTTAAGCATCATTAAAATCACTGTTCCCGAAAAAACGGCCGTTTTTAAAAGTTTTTTTTGCATTGATACATGTCCCCTGGGGTAGGACCCGGGTCCCCAAACCCTTTTTAGGACAATACCATGCAAATTAGCCTTTAAAATGAGCACTTTTGATTTCGAACGTTCGAGTCCCATAGACGTCAATGGGGTTCTAACGTTCGTGCGAACTTTCGGTCCGTTCGCAGGTTCTGGTGCGAACCGAACCGGGGGGTGTTCGGCTCATCCCTAATCACCAACTTACTGACGCATGGAGAGCGTATCACCCCGACAAAAGAGACTACACCTTCTATTCAGTGCCACATAAAGCATATTCTAGAACTGACTTATTTTTCACTCCACAGAGTATGTTAACAGCGGTTAAAGAGGTGGCTATAGGGAGTATCACATGGTCAGACCATGCCCCGGTCTCACTGACATTAACTATGAATGAGTATTCCTCTGACAAGAGGAGACAGTGGCGATTAAATGAGAGTTTGATGGAAGATAAGATGATGGTTGAGGACGTTATTAAGGAATTGCAGTATTATTTTCAATATAAAACTGTAGAGGAGACAGATGCAGGGATAATCTGGGAAGCGCACAAAACGGTAATAAGAGGGGTACTCATTAAGCATGGGTCCAGAATAAAAAAGGAAAGGGAGGCCCAATTGACCCAATTACTGACAGATATACAGATGTTAGAGTCCCAACATAAACAGAACACGAGGTGCACGGAGGAGACAGAACTCCTTAAATTGCGTAGACAAGTGACAGAGTTACTCCAACATAGAGCTAAAGCAGCACTTCAGAGATGCCGGAAATATTATTATGAAACAGGAGACAAATGCGGCTGTTCGCTGGCTAGAGCTTTACAGGAACAGAGGACTCAATCCTATGTCCCCCACTTAGTGGACCCCGAAGGTAGAAAAGTACGCCTTCCCTCCCAGATTGTCTCAACCTTTTGTAGATTTTACCAATCTTTATATAATTTGCCTACCAGATCACAACCTCAAAATATCATGGAGGAATATATTTCCTCTTCAGGTATTTCTCAATTGACAGAGCAGATTCGAGTTGGACGTTGCTTTTACCTTAGAGGAATTGCAAGGGGCCATCAAGACATCCAAACCAGGGAAAGCTCCGGGTCCGGATGGCTTTACACATAAATACTACCAGACATTTTTCCCTCAGTTGGGTAAGCAGATGGTACAAACATTTAATGCAATGGGACACGGGACAGGATTTACTCCAGAAACCCTGAAAGCACATATCACCGTTATTCCGAAGGAGGATAAGGACCCATCAATATGTGGCAGCTATCGCCCCATTTCATTATTGAATGTAGATCTTAAGTTATTTACAAAAATATTAGCCACGCGTATACAACCACATTTGTCTGCATTAGTACACCCAGACCAGGTAGGCTTCATTCCAACGCGGGAGGCCTGTGATAATACCATTAAAACTCTGAATCTAGTCCACGTAGCCGGTGACTCTAAAACATCCACTGTGTTCCTGGGAACGGATGCCGAAAAGGCATTCGACCGGGTCAATTGGTCTTTTATGTTCTCAGTCCTACGATATGTGGGTGTAGGGGAGAGGATGGTAGGGTGGATCTCGAGCATATACACAAGGCCGGAGGCACAAATAAAAGCAAATGGAGTTCTATCTGAATCTTTTTCTATCTCTAATGGCACCCGCCAAGGGTGCCCTTTATCACCACTCCTTTTTGCTATCACCTTAGAGCCATTTCTTTGTAAGGTCAGGCAAAACCCGGATATTAGGGGGTTAATAACTGGAGATTTACATCATAAAGTATCCGCATATGCAGATGATCTTTTATTCTTCCTTACTAATCCTGTTATATCTATGCCGAACCTACTAAGAGAATTGGACCAATATGGTGCACTGTCCAATTTAAAAATTAATATGTCCAAGTCAGAGGCAATGGGTGTATCTATGACTACGACTCAAATTAACGCTTTAAAAATGAATTTTAAGTTTAGATGGACCTATACGGGCATCAAATACCTGGGCACATTGATTCCACCTAAATTGGACCAAACCTTTGAATTGAATTTCCCACCTCTACTGAGTAGAGTGAAAGTCTTATGCCCCATACACACGGTCGGACTTTGTTCGGACATTCCGACAACAAAATCCTAGGATTTTTTCCAACGGATGTTGGCTCAAACTTGTCTTGCATACACACGGTCACACAAAGTTGTCGTAAAATCCGATCGTTCTAAACGCGGTGACGTAAAACACGTACGTCGGGACTATAAACGGGGCAGTGGCCAATAGCTTTCATCTCTTTATTTATTCTGAGCATGCGTGGCACTTTGTCCGTCGGATTTGTGTACACAGGATCGGAATTTCCGACAACGGATTTTGTTGTCGGAAAATTTTATCTCCTGCTCTCCAACTTTGTGTGTCGGAAAATCCGATGGAAAATGTCCGATGGAGCCCACACACGGTCGGAATTTCTGACAACACGCTCCGATTGGACATTTTCCATCGGAAAATCCGACCGTGTGTATGGGGCATTACTCTCTAAATGGCATCAGGGCCTTTTCTTTTGGTTCGTTAGATGTAACATAATAAAAATGTCAGTATTGCCTAAATTTTCCTATCTTTTTCAAACTCTACCCATTCATATACCCCCAGAATTCTTTAAACAGACTAATAAGATGATAACTGAATTCATTTGGGCCCATAAAAGGCCCAGAATTCAACGCCGTTTAGTGACAATGCCTAAACAATATGGGGGGGTAGCGGTACCCGATATGCAGAAATATTATCAGGCGGCTCATATGGCGCGACTAGTAGACTGGTGTAGGCATGCAAGCTTTAAAATATGGCCAAAAGTCGAGCAATCACAGTGTGAGGTCCCATTGCGTCGTGTGGTTTGGTGCTTTGGAGACCTGAGTTCAGCTCTCAAAAAGCACCCAACCTTGGGCCCTACCCTGCGTATTTGCTCCCGAATATGTTCCACCACTTTATTATCATCTGTCAACTCCTCCCTGTACCCTATTGTAGGGAATCCTCATTTCCCTCCGGGACTACAGGAGGGACCCTTCTGGAAACTTTTAGACTCACAGTGTTTTCAGGCCTCGCATTTTATACAAATAGCGACTGGGACATGGCCCTCATTACCTGAACTAACCTCATCCAACGACCGTTTCTGTCTTGATTTCTGGAGTGCAGCCCAGTTGCGACATTTCCTTAACACTCTCCCACCTCCAGACAGATTTCAACGAACATTGACACCCTTAGAACAACTATGTGAGGGGACAGGGCCTTGCTCTCATTTAATCTTGCAAATGTATGCATTACTGGTTGCCCCCAAGAGGATTATGTCCCTCCATATATAAGGAAGTGGGAAATGACATTAGACAGGATGTTCACCCAGGCACAACATAGGCAGATAGTAAATCTTGCGTTGAAATCTTCAATATCCACAAGAATCCAATAAACTAATTTTAAAATAATGACAAGATGGTACCGTAACCCTCATTACTTAATAAATTCTTTCCGGAGATCCCGGACAAATGTTGGAGGTGTCAGGAGGAAAGAGGGACTCTACTCCACGTTCTTTTGGTCCTGCCCAAAACTGGAGTACTTCTGGAGGGAGATACGGCGGATAGCACAGAAATTTACTGAGTATAACCTCCCAGAAGATCCAGCCCTATTTTTGTTACATGTCTCAAACATACCGGGGGAAACATATAGTAAATTAATTTTGCGCCATCTTATTAACGCGGCTAGATCATGTATCGTACGGCAGTGGAGAGATACTTTGAGATACGCCTTTGTTCAGGAGGCTATGTACAGCACCCTGCTGGTCCCTCCAACTAGCTATGGTCTGCCTGCAGTGCATAGAGGAAACAAAGACCTAGAGATTACATCACTGGGTCTAGGGCTAAGTTCACACTATTGAGGGTTGTTGCGGGTGCAGGATCATGTTACCGAGACGTAGAATGGGGAGATGCCTTTGTAAACAAGGCATTTCCTCATTCTGCTTTGTGACATGACAGAGATCACTGCTCCCTGTCATTGGGAGCAGTGCATGCGTGGGTATTAGCGCTACTGGCACTAATCTGACGCTGCCTGGGGCTGACCCTAACTGACACTAAAAACTGATGTCACTCACCGGGCAATCAGGGGGTTAAACCTTTATTAGGTAATATATGGCGGGTGCCCTGACGCTATAAAAAATAACTAACTAACCAGCATCACCCGTGACACTAATATGGTGATCACTGGTGACAGGGGGTGAAAGGGTTAACTGGGGGTGATCAAGGGCTTAAAACCTTTATTCGGTAATATATGGGGGTACCCTGACGCTATAAAATACTGTGAAACTAACAAACTAACTGGCTAACCCGTGACACTAATACTGCGATCAGAAAATAGATCTATACACTATATTAGTGACACTGGTGACAGGTGGTGAGGGGGTTAAATGGGTGTGACTAAGGGGTTAAACCTTTATTAGGGGGGTTTAGGGGCATACCCTAGACCTACCGGGGCCTACTACTAACTGCCCTAGCACTTATTAGTGTCACAAATGACACCAAAGCAGTGATCAGTGAAAAATCTGAAAACTGCAATTGGTGACACAGTGACAGGGGTTAACTGGGGGTGATCGGGGGGCAATCAGGGGGTGACAAGTATGTCTATGTGTACTGGTGTTAGTGTAGTGTTGTGCAACTCACGGTTAGATGTCCTCTCTCCTCTCTCTGGAACCAAAAAGGATTCCATGAGTGGAGATGACATAATTTCCCCTGCCTGTGTTTACACTTACAGGCAGAGGACAGTCTTTCATTCACCAAAACCGATCACCAGGTCCAGGCCAGAAATCATTGGCCTGGACCTGGAGACTGATCGGTTCTGAAGCGAATACGATTGCCACGGGTGCGCCGGGTGCGCACGCGCCCCCTAGGCAGCCGCGCGCCCGATGTATACCTATAGCGATTTGCCCATAAGAGCCGACCTGCCACAGTATAATGACGGTGGCTGGTCGGCTACTGGTTAAAATACTGCTCCTTTAAAAACGATCCTTTAAAAAAATTGCTTTGATACATGTCCCCCAGGGCAGTACCCGGGCCCCCATATCCTTTTTATGTCCAATAACTTATATAAGCCTTCAAAATAGGGACTTTTGATTTTTCAAGTTCGGGTGCCATAGACTTTAACCACTTTAGCCCTGGAAAGATTTACTCCGTTAATGACCAGGCCATTTTTTGCAATATGGCACTGCATCGCTTTAACTGACAATTGCGCGGTCACGCGATGTTGTGCCCAAACAAAATTGGTGTAATTTTTTCTCACAAACTTTTGGTGGTATTTGATCACCTCTGCGGTTTTTATTTTTTGTGCTATAAAAAAGACCAAAAATGTTTCTGCTATAATACATATCCAAAATAAAAGAAAAAAAAATGTTTATCAGTTTAGGCCACTATGTATGCTTTTACATGTTTTTTGGTTGGTTTGCGCAAAAGTTATAGCGTCTACAAAATAGGGGATAGATTTATGGTCTTTTTTTATTGTTTTTACTGGTAATGGCAGCAATCTGTGTCTTTTAGCGGAACTGCAACATTTCGGCAGACAAATCTGACCCCAAGTGACACTTTTTGGGGACCAGTGACATTATTAAAGTGATCATGGCTAAAAAAATGCACTGATTAATGTATAAATGACATTGGCAGGGAAGGGGTTAACACTAGGGGGCGATCAAAGGGTTAACTGTGTTCCCTGGGTGTGTTCTAACTGTGTGGGGGATGGGATCACTAGGAACAGCAGATCTCAGTGTTGTCTCCTGTCAGAACGGGGATCTGCCTTTACATAGGCGGATCCCCGTTCTGCCTCTCTGTGGAGTGATCGCGGGTGGCCGGCGGACATCGAGTCAGCCGGACTCAGGTGCACACTCCCACCGCTGCGTGCAGGTACGTCATTTCGCGTAATAGAACCGCCCTTCTGCAGTGGTGGGCAGTCTTTAATAGCTTAATAGGGCTCGAAGTTCAGGTCCAAACTTTTTCCAAGTTTGGGAGTTCTGGTGAGAACCGAAACGGGGGTTGTTTAGCACAACTCTATGGAGGAGTATACAGGTGAAAGCCAGTAAATTAGAATATTTTGAAAAACTTGATTTATTTCAGTAATTGCATTCAAAAGGTGTAACTTGTACATTATATTTATTCATTGCACACAGACTGATGCATTCAAATGTTTATTTCATTTAATTTTGATGATTTGAAGTGGCAACAAATGAAAATCCAAAATTCCGTGTGTCACAAAATTAGAATATTACTTAAGGCTAATACAAAAAAGGGATTTTTTAGAAATGTTGGCCAACTGAAAAGTATGAAAATGAAAAATATGAGCATGTACAATACTCAATACTTGGTTGGAGCTCCTTTTGCCTCAATTACTGCATTAATGCGGCGTGGCATGGAGTCGATGAGTTTCTGGCACTGCTCAGGTGTTATGAGAGCCCAGGTTGCTCTGATAGTGGCCTTCAACTCTTCTGCGTTGTTGGGTCTGGCATTCTGCATCTTCCTTTTCACAATACCCCACAGATTTTCTATGGGGCTAAGGTCAGGGGAGTTGGCTGGCCAATTTAGAACAGAAATACCATGGTCCGTAAACCAGGCACGGGTAGATTTTGCGCTGTGTGCAGGCGCCAAGTCCTGTTGGAACCTGAAATCTCCATCTCCATAGAGCAGGTCAGCAGCAGGAAGCATGAAGTGCTCTAAAACTTGCTGGTAGACGGCTGCGTTGACCCTGGATCTCAGGAAACAGAGTGGACCGACACCAGCAGATGACATGGCACCCCAAACCATCACTGATGGTGGAAACTTTACACTAGACTTCAGGCAACGTGGATCCTGTGCCTCTCCTGTCTTCCTCCAGACTCTGGGACCTCGATTTCCAAAGGAAATGCAAAATTTGCTTTCGTCAGAAAACATGACTTTGGACCACTCAGCAGCAGTCCAGCTCTTTTTTTCCTTAGCCCAGGTGAGACGGTTTTCGCGCTGTTTCTTGATCAACAGTGGCTTGACACGAGGTATGCGGCAGTTGAAACCCATGTCTTTCAAGCGTCTCTTGGTGGTGGATCTTGAAGCACTGACTCCAGCAGCTGTCCACTCCTTGTGAATCTCCCCCACATTTTTGAATGGGTTTTTTTTCACAATCTTGACTAGGGCGCGGTGATCCCTATCGCTTGTACACTTTTTCTGACCACAGTTTTTCCTTCCCTTTGCCTCTCTATTAATGTGTTTGGACACAGAGCTCTGAGAACAGCCAGCCTCTTCAGCAATAACCTTTTGTGTCTTTCCCTCCTTGTGCAATGTGTCGATGGTCGCCTTTTGGACAGCTGTCAAATCTGAAGTCTTCCCCATGTTTGTGTAGGCTTCAGAACTGGACTGAGAGACCATTTAAAGCCCTTTGCAGGTGTTTTGAGTTAATCAGCTGATTAGTTTGTGGCACCAGGTGTCTTCAAAATTTAACCCTTACACAATATTCTAATTTTGTGACACATGGAATTTTGGATTTTCATTTGTTGCCACTTCAAATCATCAAAATTAAATGAAATAAACATTTGAATGCATCAGTCTGTGTGCAATGAATAAATATAATGTACAAGTTACACCTTTTGAATGCAATTACTGAAATAAATCAAGTTTTTCAAAATATTCTAATTTACTGGCTTTCACCTGTATAAGTTGTTGGTCCGGTTGGTGAAAACAACACCCTTCGTGAAGACACCTCATCCCAGTGAAGACTAAATCCAAAAAGGGGAGTAAGGGGGATTTTTGCGGTGTCAGATGTAGAGATATACAATTGACTTCTTATGAACAAAAAATAATATTTATTATCAAAATATGTTCAAAAAAAAGAAAGAAAACAAACAAGGCATACTGTGACTCGACAGTATGAAGTTACAAGCATTTGGTGGTCTACATCACATACAGAGGAATATTAAATCACAGCAAAAAAATATTGCACACTAGCCCGACATGTTTCACTACTCAGGGGATGTGCAAGGTGTTTGTTGTGTTGAGACCACTAAATAGATGAAAAAGCAAAATTATAATGACAGTTCACAAAATATACAAAATATACAGGAAAATTATGTATACAAAGTATTGAATAGAGTATGAACCCAGTTGCATGAAATAGACACTTACCCCATGCGGTAATAATACCCATGAGCCATCTGGCAAAGCCCCTGTCCCAAATGACCGGATCCCAGGGGGTCAATTTGGCAAGGTCATAGAGGGCTGATAGGGAGACACTGAGAAATAATAATAGAATTGCAAAGGATTAAATTTCTGAATTGAATATATGGGAAAAGTAGTTTGATGTGGAATGGTAAAGGAAGAGGGGGGGGGTGAGGGGGTTCAGGGGAAGAGGGGAGGGCTGGGAAGAAGGGAGGTGTTGAAGGAAAATGGGAAGGGGGGGAGCGAACGGGAGGGGGGGTTGAAAAAATGGGGAAAGGAAATTTGTCTTACTGAGAGGATTTAAATGTATATATATATATATATATATATATATATATATATATATATATATATATATATATATATATATATATATATATATATATATATATATATATATATATATATATATATATATATATATACGCACACTGAATTTTAGATTTGTTTGGTTGTCTAATGGTCCTTACAACACAATGATGTTTAAAGGGTTTTGATCAGGCCATGTAAAAGGTTTGCTGCTGGGGCAAATTAAAAATGATAAGGGATTTATTAGTATATGGTTGTAATGTTTATAATATTAAGAGTGAAAGAGTGAAAGAATAGGATTGCATGATAGCTATAAATGAGTTGTTGGGTATGCCTATGAGAGAGATGGAGACACCATAGGGTTTGCTGACTCACCCAGAACTGTAACTGAGCGTCAGCAAAAAAATAAATAAATAATAAGTTAAAAGTAAAATGGATTGTAGGAGACAAGCTCTCCATAATTAAATAGCTTAATACAAGCAAGGTAATGTATTGTAGATCAGCTGCAGAGAGTGATGGCTAGGGATGAGCCGAACACCCCCCGGTTCGGTTCACACCAGAACCTGCGAACGGACCGAAAGTTTGCACGAACGTTAGAACCCCATTGACGTCTATGGGACTCGAACGTTCGAAATCAAAAGTGTTCATTTTAAAAACTAATTTGCATGGTATTGTCCTAAAAAGGGTTTGGGGACCCGGGTCCTACCTCAGGGGACATGTATCAATGCAAAAAAAAACTTTTAAAAACGGCCGTTTTTTCGGGAGCAGTGATTTTAATGATGCTTAAAGTAAAAAAAAAAAAGTGAAATATTCCTTTAAATATCGTACCTGAGGGGTGTCTATAGTATGCCTGTAAAGTGACACGTGTTTCCCGTGTTTAGAACAGTCCCTGCACCAAATGTCATTTTTAAAGGAAAAAATCTCATTTAAAACTGCTTGCGGGTTTAATGTAATGTCGGGTCCTGGCAATATGGATGAAAATCAGTGAGACAAACGGCATGGGTACCCCCCAGTCCATTACCAGGCCCTTTGGGTCTTGTATGGATATTAAGGGGAACCCCGCACCCAAATTAAAATAAGGAAAGGTGTGGGGCCACCAGGCCCTATATACTCTGAACAGCAGTATACAGGCGGTGCAAACAAGACAAGGACTGTAGGTTTGTTGTTAAGTAGAATCTCTTTGTAATTTTGAACGGGTGCATTTTTAACGTTTTTAGCTCCAGCCAAAAAATCTTTAAGCTTTTTGGAAAACATAGGGAAGGGTTATCACCCCTGTGACATTTGTTTTGCTGTCTTTCCTCCTCTTCAGAAGATTTCACCTCACTTTTTGTCCCAATGGATTGGAAAACATCAGTGGAAAGGAGAAATGTTTTTCCCATATTAACTCTTACAGGAGAGAATTTCCCTTCCTAGGGGTAGATTTCATCTCACTTCCTGTTGTCTCCTTCCGTTTGCAAGTAGGAGTCGTTTGTAAGTTAGTTGTTTGAAAGTAGGGTCCTGCCCTATATACTCAGCAGAAATTTGGGCCTTAGGTGTTGCTGTGGCCACAACACTGTAAGCCCTCACAGGGCCCTGCTGTGAAATATTAGATCAAGAATTGTAATTACATGCCCCTGTTGAACAGGAGCTGAAAAATTAGGCCTTAGGCACTGGTGCTGGTGCCACAACACTGCAACCCCTCACAGACACTCTAGTTGGAACGCAGGAACGAGCCCTGCTGCAAAGTATTGCATCAAAAATTGTAATTACACGCCCCTGTTAAACAGGGGCAGAAAAAATGGGCCTTAGGCACTGGTGCTGGTGCCACAACACTGCAACCCCTCACAGACACTCTAGTTGGAATGCAGGAACGAGCCCTGCTGCAAAGTATTACATCAAAAATTGTAATTACACGCCCCTAACAGGGGCTGAAAAATTGTGCCTTAGGCACTGGTGGTGGCGCCCAGAACCAAAAATGTTCTTACAAGCTATCAGCGTGATGATTGAGGAGGAAGAGGATAATTACTCAGGGATAGTCACTCAGCATCAGCATAGGCAGTCTTTGAAGGGATCTGAGATTTCAAAAAAAGTTATTCGGTTACATCAGCATCAGGTGCTTGGTAGCTGGTGGTGATCCAAGACTGATTCATTTTTATGAAGGTCAGTCGATCGACCGAGTCAGTGGACAGACGCACCCTGTGATCGGTTACCACGCCTCCAGCAGCACTGAATGTGCGTTCCGAAAGAACGCTGGATGCAGGACAGGCCAGTAGCTCAATTGCATACTGTGCAAGCTCTGGCCAGTGATCCATCCTCAAGACCCAGTAACCCAGAGGATTTTCGGTGGGAAAGGTGTCCAAGTCTGATCTTGCCCCTAGGTATTCCTGCACCATGTAAAACAGACGCTGGCGATGGTTGCTGGAACCGATCATACCTTGGGGCTGCGGACCAAAAAATTGTCTGAACGCATCGGTCAGACGGCCACCTTCTCCACCGCTCCTTCTTTGACTGACCGAAGCCTCAGCAACACGTTGTCCAGAAACAGGAGTTTGTAACCTCCCAGTCTCTGGGAACGCGTTACACAGACCTTTCTGCAAGGCCTCCCGGAGAGGTTTCATCCTCTGCTCCCTCTGCGATGGCAAGATAAGGTCCGCAACCTTACCCTTGTAACGTGGATCAAGGAGGGTTGCCAGCCAGTATTGGTCCCTCTCCTTGATACCACGAATACGAGGATCCTTACACAGGCTTTGCAGGATCAGGGAGGCCATGCAGCGTAGGTTTGCTGAGGCATTCGGTCCGGAGTCCTCTGGGTCACTAAGGACGACATGGTCCTCAGCCACCTCCTCCCAGCCACGTACAAGTCCATGTGTTTCTTGGGACTGATCCCTTAAAGACTACTGCTGATGCTGAGTGCCAGGCGCCACCTCCATACTGACACAATCTTCCTCCTCCTCCTCCTCTTCCTGTGTGATCGGCGGGCACGCAGGAACACTGTCTGGATAAAGGGGGCCTTGAGAGCTAAGGAAGTCCTCCTCTTCCTGCCTCTGTTCTGCCTCAAGTGCCCTGTCCATTATTCCACGCAGCGTGTGCTCCAACAGGTGGACAAGGGGAACAGTGTCACTGATGCATGCACTGTCACTGCTCACCATCCTCGTGGCCTCCTCAAATGGTGACAGGACAGTGCATGCATCCCTGATCATGGCCCACTGGCGTGGGGAAAAAAAAAAACAAGCTCCCTTGACCCTGTCCTGGTGCCATAGACACACAGGTACTCATTGATGGCCCTCTGCTGCGTGTGCAGCCGCTGCAGCATGGCCAACGTTGAGTTCCACCTGGTGGGCATGTCACAGATTAGGCGGTTCTTGGGCAGGTTAAACTCCTTTTGGAGGTCCGTCAGCCGAGCACTGGCATTATATGACCGGCGGAAATGCACACAGACTTTCCTGGCCTGCCTCAGGACATCCTGTAAGCCCGGGTACCTGCCCAAGAACTGCTGCACCACCAAGTTAAGGACGTGAGCCAAACAGGGCACATGGGTCATTTGTCCCTGTCGGAGGGCAGAGAGGAGGTTGGTTCCATTGTCACAAACCACCATTCCTGCCTTAAGTTGGCGTGGCGTCAACCACCTCTGAACCTGCCCCTGCAGAGCTGACAGAACCTCTGCCCCAGTGTGGCTCCTGTCCCCCAAGCACACCAGCTCAAGCACCGCATGGCATCTTTTGGCCTGCGTACTTGCGTAGCCCCTTGAATGACTACGGAGCACCGCTGGTTCCGAGGAAGAGGCCATGGAGGAAGAAGAAGAGGAGGGGGTGGAGGAGAGAGGTGTGTCACAATCATTAGCATTTTGGAGGCGTGGTGGCGGAACAACCTCCAACACTACTGCACCTTGTCCTGCATCCTTCCCAGCTGCCAGCAGAGTCACCCAATGCGCCGTGAAACTTAGGTAACGTCCCTGTCCATGCCTGCTGGACCATGAGTCAGCGGTAATATGCACCTTACCGCTGACCGCCCTGTCCAGCGAGGCATGGACATTGCCTTCCACATGCTGGTAGAGAGCTGGAATCGCCTTCCGTGAGAAAAAGTGGCATTTGGGTACCTGCCACTGAGGAACCGCACATTCCACAAACTCACGGAAGGGGGCAGAGTCTACCAACTGAAAAGGCAGCAGTTGAAGTGCTAGCAATTTTGCCAAGCTAGCATTCAACCGCTGGGCATGTGGATGGCTGGGAGCAAACTTCTTTCGGCGGTGCAGCAGCTGGGGCAGGGAAATTTGCCTGGTACAATCTGACATCGGTGTACCAAAAGCAGATTGCCCACAAGTACTTGGCTGTGACACACCTAATTCTACACCTTCATTCCTCTCAGTGCAGGTCTCAGAGAGGACTGAAGGTCTAGTGGGGTTGGAAATCTCAGCTGATGAGGAGCAAGGAGAAGTCCTCTTTGTTCTTTGGTGTGGGTCTTTTAGATACGCTTGCCAACGAACTGCATGGCAGGTCAACATATGTCTGGTCAAGCATGTGATACCCAAGCGGGAGATGTTTTGGCCACGCGAGATACGCTTGAGACATATGTTGCAAATAGCAGCGGTGCGATCTGATGCACTCGTCTCAAAAAAGGCCCACACCAAAGAACTTTTTGAATAACACGCAGAGACTGCAGCGCCCTGCACATGTGGAGCTTTGGGGTGTGATGCAGTCAATGTGCTGCCCTTAGGCTGGCCCCTGGAGGGCATCCTGCCTCGTTGGTGATGTGCCGCCTCCTCCTCCTCTTCTCTCCTATCAGGCACCCACGTTGAGTCAGTGACCTCATCATCCCCTCCCTCCTCATCACTGGAGCAAACCTGGCAGTATGCTGCAGCAGGGGGAGCATGACTGCCAGATTGCTGTCCTTCTTGGGCACCCCCTCTGTCCATGCTCATGTTACTGCCTTCATCGAGCTCAGTATCATCATCAGAGCCTTCCAAACGCTGGGCATCCTCCTGGAGCATGTACCCAACACTGTGGTCAAACAGTTCGAGGGACTCCTCAGGAGGACATGGTGGGGCTAGGGAAGGAGTCACTGATGACATTGAGCCGAGGGAAGAGGCCGCTGCTTTGCCAGACAAAGTACCCTGGGCATGGGTGAGAGAGGATGAGGAGGATGAGGACGGCTTGGTCATCCACTCAACCAAGTCTTTCGCATGTTGCGGCTCAACATGGCCAGCAGCCGAAAAAAAGGCCAAGCGTGTCCCATGGCATATATCTATATCTATATCTATATCTATATCTATATCTATATAGATAGATATATATATCTATATATATCTATATATCTATATATAGATATATATAGATATATATAGATATATATAGATATATATCTATATATATATGTACTGATACTGCAGCTAGCAAAATCAACTGCCTGCCTGTAGTATGAGAACACCACCAACCTTCTACAGGTAGCTTTAGCTGAACACTGTGAGGTGGACGCACCCCACTAACTTGTAGGTTTAGCTGAACACTGTGAGCAGGATGCACTGCACTAACTGTAAATAGTCTAGCTGCCTGACTGTGGTACTAATAGGATCAAAAGAACACCAGCAATTTTCTTCAGGTAGCTGTATTTACTGTAACAAGACAAGCTTGCCTGTCAGTAAGAAGATAACAGAAACGGATCTAGCTGAACACTGTGAGCAGGACGCACCCCACTAGCTTGTAGGTTTAGCTGAACACTGTGAGGTGGATGCACCCCACTAACTTGTAGGTTTAGCTGAACACTGTGAGCAGGACGCACCCCACTAACTTGTAGGTTTAGCAGAACACTGTGAGCAGGACGCTCTGCACTAAATGTAAATAGTCTAGCTGCCTGACTGTGGTACTAATAGGATCAAAAGAACACCAGTAATTTTCTTCAAGTAGCTTTATATACTGTAACAAGACAAGCCTGCCTGTCAGTAGGAAGATAACAGGAACGGATCTAGCTGAACACTGAGCAGGATGCACTGCACTAAATGTAAATAGTCTAGCTGCCTGACTGTGGTACTAATAGGATCAAAAGAACACCAGTAATTTTCTTCAGGTAGCTTTATATACTGTAACAAGACAAGCCTGCCTGTCAGTAGGAAGATAACAGGAACGGATCTAGCTGAACACTGTGAGCAGGACGCACTGCACTAAATGTAAATAGTCTAGCTGCCTGACTGTGGTACTAATAGGATCAAAAGAACACCAGTCATTTTCTTCAAAATACTGTAACAAGACAAGCCTGCCTGTCAGTAAGAAGATAACAGGAATGGATCTAGCTGAACACTGTGAGCAGGACGCACTGCACTAAATGTAAATAGTCTAGCTGCCTGACTGTGGTACTAATAGGATCAAAAGAACACCAGTAATTTTCTTCAAAATACTGTAACAAGACAAGCCTGCCTGTCAGTAGGAAGATAACAGGAACGGATCTAGCTGAACACTGTGAGCAGGACGCACTGCACTAAATGTAAATAGTCTAGAAGATAACAGGAACGGATCTAGCTAAACTGAATACAGTGTATATATATATATATATATATATATATATATGCAACACCTGGGATGCATATATATACACAATACACTTTAAGTGCAGCTAACTGACTGACTGTCCTGCCTAATCTAGCTAACTCAAATGAAATGACACTGTCTCTCTCTCTCTCTATTTCTCAGCACACTGGAACACACTGCACAGGGCCGCTGTGCAGGCGGCCTTATATAGTGTGGGGCGTGTACTAAATCCCCTGAGCCATAATTGGCCAAAGCCTCCTTGGCTTTGGCCAATTACGGCTCTCTGTTAAGGCGGCGCTGTGATTGGCCAAGCATGCGGGTCATAGTGCATGCTTGGCCAATCATCAGCAAGCAATGCACTGTGATGCCGCAGTGAATTATGGGCCGTGACGCTCCACACGAATTTGGCGCGAACGGCCCATATCGTTCGCAATTCGGCGAACGAACGAACAGCCGATGTTCGAGTCGAACATGGGTTCGACTCGAACACGAAGCTCATCCCTAGTGATGGCACACACAATTCTTGATGCTGGCATGAATATTGAGTGATAACTCATACATTGTCTGGCTTTTTCACTTGTTTATTCGAGAAAATCAGTGAGTTCCTGTTTTGATTATTCACTCTATTAAAGGCTTTTTTCAGGCAGGCATGGCTGTACCCTCTGATCTTCAACCTGTTGTATAGGTCCTTAGCTGCCATTTTAAAGTCAAGATCTCGACTACAGTTCCGCTTAGGTCTTAGATACTGACTATATGGAATACTTTTGATTAGGGACATGGGGTGCGAGCTTTGGGCGTGAAGGATAGTATTTCCGGCTGACGGCTTTCTATAGAGAGATGAGTCAAGTTTTCCATCAGCATTGATGGAAATCACCAAGTCAAGAAAGTCAATGCTAGT
Organism: Aquarana catesbeiana; assembly: GCF_042186555.1. Lineage (NCBI taxonomy): Eukaryota > Metazoa > Chordata > Amphibia > Anura > Ranidae > Aquarana > Aquarana catesbeiana. Next base: position 42,793,168 of record NC_133324.1, read on the forward strand.
CTGACTGCAAGTCATAGTGAATTTAAGGTTAAAATTGTTGATTGAAATGATTTTTAGAAATTCGTTCAGCTCCGTGTGTGTTCCAGAACAAAAAATAAGAACATTGTCAATGAAACGATATCAAGCCAGAATTTTGTCGTGGAGGTGGTTAAGGTCGTCCCAGGTAAGGACTTCCTTCTCCCACCCCCCCAGGTACAGGTTTGCCTATGAGGGGGCACATTTGGTCCCCATTGCGACCCCCTGTACCTGGAGGAAGTGGGAGGAGTTGAAAACAAACACATTATGTTTCAAGATATAGTCCAATAGATCTAGAGTGAAAGCATTGTATTTAGTAAAGGTGGGACCTCTCTCATTTAGGTATTGTTCTATTACCTTAAGGCCTGCATTGTGTGGAATAGCATTATACAAGCTTTCAACATCCAGTGCTACTAGCCAGGTGCCGGGAGGTAAAGACAAATCTTCAATTGTTCTCAAGAGATCAATTGTATGCTTAATGTATGACGACAATGCTGTTACATGGGGTTGTAGGTAGATATTTACCAAGGAGCTGGCATTTTCAGTAAGACTTGAACATCCGGAGATTATTGGACGTTCTGGGGGTTCAGTTAACGATTTGTGCACCTTTGGTAGTGCGTAAAATGTGGGGATTCTTGGATCTTTTACATTAAGAAAATTTAATGTGTTTTGGTCTATGACTCCTTGACGATAGGCTCGAAAGATAATTGTGCGATATTGGGTGTCAAAATTTTTAATGACTGTTCTCGAAATGGGACGATACCAATCTTGCTTTTTAGAATGTTCTGGCACATGTTTACATATTGGGGAATATTCATAACAACTAAGTTTCCCCCCTTGTCAAAGGGCTTAATTATTATATCGCAGTTGGCTTGTAGAGACTTGACTGCATCAATCTGTTCTAGGGTTAAATTAGAGGTCTTGGTGTTAGGGATTCTTAGTTTCTCGATTTCTTTGGTTGTTTGTTGTATGAATGCCCAAATGTTTGGGTTGGTGTTTAGAAGGGGAAAAAGTCTTGATTTTGGTTTGAAGGGCTGAGGGGGGGAAAGACACACCAGTGATCGACAAAGCGGGGGGCTGAATGAAGACCCCGTCATCGTCAGTGGTGTGTCCCTCCTCCCAGAGTTCCATCAAGTCCTCAAGGGCTCGGTTATCCTCAATACTTTCACGAATATCCAAATCCCACTCTGCAGGATTTTTTGCAGAGGGGGATTTATCAAAAATTGTTCTATATAAGAGTCTGCGCGCGAACAGGTGCAGGTCTTTAATAAGTGAGAATTTATCACATTGTGAATCTGGGCAAAAGGAGAGGCCTAGTTGTAGAACTTGTGTCTCAGTGTTAGTTAGATTGTAAGAAGATAGGTTAATAGACAAGTGAGAATTATTTTCTCCACTAATGTTTACAGTGGGTGTGGGGTTCAACAGATGTTTAAATTCTAGTCCTTCCCTAAAAAAAGGGGGGCTAGTTTAATATCTGTGGGTGCTGGAGTGCCTGAAGGAGAAATAATCACTTCATTTGTGCTGTTTTTTTTGGTAGGATTGGGGTGTAAGGGGGAAGCTGTGTTCGATGAGGATGGTGCTATGGGAACCATAGACAGTGAAGTTGAGGCTTGAGGCCCACGAGTGGCAGGGTGTGTAGATTGAGTGACAGGAGCTGGCCGTGCAAGCGCCTGTTTGGTGTGTGCCGGTTGTGACCTACGGGCTGATGCATTGCCCAAATGGTGTGTCAATGACTCAGTGGAGGCCGCGTCTGAGTTGCCCTTACGTCTTTTAGGTAGTCTGTCCCCTGATAGATCGCGATAAACAGTGGACTGATTGGATGAAAGAGATGAGGAAGAGGAAGACATGTTGGTATTATTGTCATTTTTGTTTTTAGTATTAGTTTCAAAGTTATAGTTGGAAGGTTTGTTCCTAGGGTTGGTGTTCTGAGTCCATTTATATGCGAAGCCATTGGTATGTGCACTTAAGTCCCTTAGAAATGTACTTTCTTTGGAACGAATGATGTTTAGAGTGTATCTTTCTATGTGCGTTTTAAGGTCTTGTTCCTTCTTAAGAAAACGAGTACTGGTGGAAATAAGTGTATAGTCCTCATACCAACGGGAAGTGGATTCATCTAATGATTTTAATTCAATGTCATATTGTATGCATAAAATGGACATCATGCCCTGTGAGCTTGTAAGTTATTTTCCCAACTAGTTTTTAAGGATTCCTCAATTTTTTTAAATTAGGGAAGATTTGAACTCTGAGTCCCCAAGGGGCTATGTTATTGTCCATATATTTTTGGAAGTACTTTTTATGCCAGAATGTTCTTACTTTACGTTCAAGGATTCTTTGAAGTCTGAGGAAGGCTTGGTCCAGATCCTGGTCGGAGATTTCCGCAGAGTGTTGGGACTGATGGATTCTGTCCATGAAGCCCTCCCAGGCCTCTCCACTAAAGGTAGCCATGCTGGAAGATGTGGGGAAAAAGGGGAGGGAGAGAAGTAGGGGTACACAGGGAGGAAAGGATATGCACAAACAAAATTGGGAGTTCTCTCAGTTAGCAAAATAGAATATAGATTAAAGATAAATATCCATGATTAAAAAGATAATATATAGCTCACCAAATTTCTAGACATCATCTGTAGATCCTAGTTTGCTATTTGTTGTGTTGTCAGCAAGTGGACCGAAGTGAGTGTGTACTGAAACACTGAAATAAGAATTTAAGTTGTTGGTCCGGTTGGTGAAAACAACAGCCTTCGTGAAGACACCTCATCCCAGTGAAGACTAAATCAAAAAAAAGGGAGTAAGGGGGATTTTTGCGGTGTCAGATATACAGATATACAATTGACTTCTTATGAATAAAATATAATATTTATTATCAAAATATGTTTAAAAAAAAGAAAAAAAACAAACAAGGCATACTGTGACTCGACAGTATGAAGTTACAAGCATTTGGTGATCTACATCACATACAGAGGAATAATAAATCACAGCAAAAAAATATTGCACACTAGCCCGACATGTTTCGCTACTCAAGCTTCCTCAGGGGATGTGCAAGGAGTTTGTTGTGTTGAGACCACTAAATAGATGAAAAAGCAAAATTATAACGACAGTTCACAAAATATACAAAATATACAGGAAAATTATGTATACAAAGTATTGAATAGAGTATGAACCCAGTTGCATGAAATAGACACTTACCCCATGCGGTAATAATACCCATGAGCCACCTGGCAAAGCCCCTGACTTGGTCCCAAATGACCGGATCCCAGGGGGTCAATTTGGCAAGGTCATAGAGGGCTGATAGGGAGACACTGAGAAATAATAATAGAATTGCCAAGGATTACATTTCTGAATTGAATATATGGGAAAAGTAGTTTGATGTGGAATGGTAAAGGAAGAGGGGGGGAAGAGGGGAGGGCTGGGGGGAAGGCAGGGGTTGCAGGAAAATGGGAAGGGGGGGTTGAAAAAAAGGGGAAAGGAAATTTGTCTTACTGAGAGGATTTAAATGCATATATATACACACTCACACTGAATTTTATATTCGTTTGGTTGTCTAATGGTCCTTACAACACAATGATGTTTAAAGGGTTTTGATCAGACCATGTATAAGGTTTGCTGCTGGGGCAAACTAAAAATGATAAGGGATTTATTAGTATATGGTTGTAATGTTTATAATATTAAGAGTGAAAGAGTGAAAGAATAGGATTGCATGATAGCTATAAATGAGTTGTTGGGTATGCCTATGAGAGAGATGGAGACACCATAGGGTTTGGCTGACTCACCCAGAATTGTAACTGAGTGTCAGCAAAAAAATAAATAAATAATAAGTAAAAAGTAAAATGGATTGTAGGAGACAAGCTCTCCATAATTAAATAGCTTAATACAAGCAAGGTAATGTATTGTAGATCAGTTGCAGAGAGCGATGGCACACAGCTGAATAGAAATGAAGACACCGATCATCATAAGCTTTGATAGCATAAACCAGCAGTCTCCAAGTGATGACAGATTAGTGCAAAGTTGAGGAATAGCATAGGGATAATTAAGAGTCATGAGTCGAGATCTATGGCTTCTTACCTCTCTATTTAATGGTCACAGATCCAGTGTCTCCCTCCGGCTCAGGCTGAACTAACAGCCTGAATGGCCGGTTTATATCAGCCCTCCAACGAGCCGACGTGTGACGTCACCGGCTCCAGGCGGACGTGAAGATGCCTGTGCGCATGCACACGAGCCGCTCTTCACCCTCTAGACTAAAGTTACCATGAGGCCCTGCGGTGAGGAGGAGGGTCCAGGCTCATCCACATACAGGAATGCCCCCGGATCCCTCAACCAATCACCGCAGCGCTCAGGCACGCAGTACTGGTGTTTCGGGGGGGGGGAATCCCCGGTGGCCTGGCCATCATGGGATTTAAAAGGCCACTCAGCGATGCCAGGCGTGTACAAGGGCCTGCATGCAGATGGATATGGCAGGCCCTGGGCGTCTGTATGGCCTGCCAGTACTAATGCCCCGGGGCGGTATAAATGGAAATAAGAGAGGCTGGCCTATTAAATGGGGGGTTTCTGGGTAAAAGTGAATACACATATGGGGGTATTGGGACAGGACCACATCTGGCCCCAATAGGTGGAGTGTCCAACATGCAAATAGGTTCATTTACAAAAAGTTCAAGATACTGAATGCAAAATTTACATACAATTGCAAAATTTCTTATATCAATTTTATCATGAACCAAAAAGTTAGGTATAGCATTTATATCAATCAGATAACCAAATAATAATATAATGGTAGAAAAAACATGGGAAAAAGAAAAGGAGAGATGCATGAGGCACATATATAATATGAATAATGTGTCTGCATATTCTCCATATGAGAAAAGAGAGAAGGAGAAAGAAAGAGCTGGGAGAGAGGGGGGAGGGGGGGCAAGAAAAAACAGGACAAAGGAGAGTGAGGAATGGAAGAAAATCTAGGGGGGAAGGGGGAGAGAAGAGGGGAAGGAAAAAGGAAGGAATATAAACAAAAACTGAAGGACTGGTGAATCCCTGATTGGGGACAGAAAAGATTAATGGGGATCCTGGCTAGTGGAGAGAAGGAGGGGAGGGTCTATAGGCATTGGAAAGCTACAAAAAGGATTTGAAGCTCAGATTTTTGTTAAAGCCAGGAAAGTAGGTAGCCTTTAAATTATAAATCCAGCGAGTCTCTAATTGCAGCAGCATGCGATCAACGCTGCCATCTCGAGGGTCTGGAGGGATATGTTCAAGCGCAAAGAACTCGATGAAATGCGGGTTAAAATCATGATACATGCCGATATGTCGGCTAATGGCAGTGTCCATTTTCTTTTTCTTTATGGGTTTGATATGATCTCGTATGCGTTGAAAGAATTGTCTTTTTGTTTTGCCTATATGAAATCTGCCACACCGGCATTGGGCAAAGTATACAATGCCAGGTGTTTGACAGGTGACTCTGAAACGAATGGAATGCCATTTTCCATTAGGAAGTTTAAATTTGGTTTTTGTGACGACATAGTCGCACATATCGCATGGATCACAGGGGAAAGTCCCGCAATTCATGGATTCCATGGAAGGTTGTAATCAAAAGTATTCCATATAGTCAGTATCTAAGACTTAAGCAGAACTGTAGTCGAGACCTTGACTTTAAAATGGCAGCTAAGGACCTATACAACAGGTTGAAGATCAGAGGGTACAGCCATGCCTGCCTGAAAAAAACCTTTAATAGAGCGAATAATCAAAACAGGAACTCCCTGATTTTCTCGAATAAACAAGTGAAAAAGCCATACAATGTACGAGTTATCACTCAATATTCGTGCCAGCATCAAGAATTCAGATACATTTTAAAAAAATTTTGGCCTCTCCTGTCGGCAGACCCAACAGTGAGTAAACATATAAATAATGTTCCTGAAATTACCTTTAAACGAGCCCCCTCATTGAGGGATCAATTGGTTTGAAGTCACTTTAAAATCACACAACCTTAAATGGAATCCATGAATTGCGGGACTTTCCCCTGTGGTACATGCGATATGTGCGACTATGTCGCCACAAAAACCAAATTTAAACTTCCTAATGGAAAATGGCATTCCATTCGTTTCAGAGTCACCTGTCAAACACCTGGCATTGTATACTTTGCCCAATGCCGGTGTGGCAGATTTCATATAGGCAAAACAAAAAGACAATTCTTTCAATGCATACGAGATCATATCAAACCCATAAAGAAAAAGAAAATGGACACTGCCATTAGCCGACATATCGGCATGTATCATGATTTTAACCCGCATTTCATCGAGTTCTTTGCGCTCGAACATATCCCTCCAGACCCTCGAGGTGGCAGCGTTGATCGCATGCTGCTGCAATTAGAGACTCGCTGGATTTATAATTTAAAGGCTACCTACTTTCCTGGCTTTAACGAAAATCTGAGCTTCAAATCCTTTTTGTAGCTTTCCAATGCCTATAGACCCTCCCCTCCTTCTCTCCACTAGCCAGGATCCCCATGAATCTTTTCTGTCCCCAATCAGGGATTCCCCATTCTTCAGTTTTTGTTTATATTCCTTCCTTTTTCCTTCCCCTCTTCTCTCCCCCTTCCCCCTAGATTTTCTTCCGTTCCTCACTCTCCTTTGTCCTGTTTTTTCTTGTCTTTCCCCCTCCCCCCTCTCTCCCAGCTCTTTCTTTCTCCTTCTCTCTTTTCTCATATGGAGAATATGCAGACACATTATTCATATTATATATGTGCCTCATGCATCTCTCCTTTTCTTATTGCCATGTTTTTTCTACCATTATATTAATATTTGGTTATCTGATTGATATAAATGCTATACCTAACTTTTTGGTTCATGATAGAATTGATATAAGAAATTTTGCAATTGTATGTAAATTTTGCATTCAGTATCTTGAACTTTTTGTAAATGAACCTATTTGCATGTTGGACACTCCACCTATTGGGGCCAGATGTGGTCCTGTCCCAATACCCCCATATGTGTATTCACTTTTACCCAGAAACCCCCCATTTAATGGGCCGGCCTCTCTTATTCCCATTTATACCGCCCCGGGGCGTTAGTACTGGCAGGCCATACAGACGCCCAGGGCCTGCCATATCCATCTGCATGCAGGCCCTTGTACACGCCTGGCATCACTGAGCGGCCTTTTACATCCCATGATGGCCAGGCTACCGGGGATCCCCCCCCCCCGAAACACCAGTACTGCGTGCCTGAGAACTGCGGTGATTGGTTGAGGGATCCGGGGGCATTCCTGTATGTGGATGAGCCTGGACCCTCCTTTTAACCACAGGGCCTCATGGTAACTGTAGTCTAGAGGGTGAAGAGCGGCTCGCGCGCATGCGCACAGGCGTCTTCACGTCCGCCTCGAGCCGGTGACGTCACACGCCGGCTCGTTGGAGGGCTGATATAAACCGGCCATTCAGGCTGTTAGTTCAGCCTGAGCCGGAGGGAGACACTGGATCTGTGACCAATAAATAGAGAGGTAAGAAGCCATAGATCTCGACTCATGACTCTTAATTATCCCTATGCTATTCCTCAACTTTGCACTAATCTGTCATCACTTGGAGACTGCTGGTTTATACTATCAAAGCTTATGTTGATCGGTGTCTTTATTTCTATTCAGCTGTGTGCCATCGCTCTCTGCAGCTGATCTGCAGCTGATACATGGTCTGATCAAAACCCTTTAAACATCATTGTGTTGTAAGGACCATTAGACAACCAAACGAATATAAAATTCAGTGTGAGTATATATATACACATTTAAATCCTCTCAGTAAGACAAATTTCCTTTCCCCTTTTTTTCAACCCCCCCCTCCCGTTCCCTCCACCCCTTCCCATTTTCCTTTAACCCCTCCCTTCCCCCCAGCCCTCCCCTCTTCCCCCCCCCCTTCCTTTACCATTCCACATCAAACTACTTTTCCCATATATTCAATTCAGAAATTTAATCCTTGGCAATTCTATTATTATTTCTCAGTGTCTCCCTATGACCTTGCCAAATTGACCCCCTGGGATCCGGTCATTTGGGACCAAGTCAGGGGCTTTGCCAGATGGCTCATGGGTATTATTACCGCATGGGGTAAGTGTCTATTTCATGCAACTGGGTTCATACTCTATTCAATACTTTGTATACATAATTTTCCTGTATATTTTGTATATTTTGTGAACTGTCGTTATAATTTTACTTTTTCATCTATTTAGTGGTCTCAACACAACAAACTCCTTACACATCCCCTGAGGAAGCTTGAGCAGCGAAACATGTCGGGCTAGTGTGCAATATTTTTTTGCTGTGATTTAATATTCCTTTGGTGTAGACCACCAAATGCTTGTAACTTCATACTGTCGAGTCACAGTATGCATTGTTTGTTTTCTTTCTTTTTTTTTAAACATATTTTGATAATATTGAATGAATGTATGTTGTATATGCCCATCCCAAAAAAACAACAATGCTCTGCGCTTAGTACAATATTCTAACGGTGTATGGGCGGCACATAAATGATTATATGACTAGTAGCAGCTGCTTAAATAGTAGAACATGTATATGGGCAATAATGAATCAATTAAATTAGATAAATATATAAATACACAATTATAAATATATAAAGTGTCTCTTCAGTATTGCAGCAGCGCTGTGCACCCCAATTGAACAGGGTCTCTTTCTTAGTCTAATTCAGAAAGTTAAAACACAGATCTGATAGCCAGAGTCCCACCAATAAATAATCAAGATGTATTCTGTGAGGGTAGTAATCCTTTCACCAAGCGATACACCACGTGCTGGGGTCCCCAATGAAAACTCACTCACCAGAAATCAGATCAATAAAAGCCTTGATTAATAGTAGTAAATCTGCATCAATATCCAAAGCGACCACCAGATGTCAGTATTATTCCCAGTAGTTCCAATAGGATATGTAGAAGAAACAAAAATGCTCACATAGCGTAATACTGCTAAACATCTTTATTTGAACCATCCAAACATCCCCTTAAAACCATGCGTACCAAAATTTAATAAACATTGAGCAAAGATAACAAAGTGCACTGTGCCTGATTGCGTCCCCCAGTCGTGAAAACCTGTCAGGAGCGCTCCCTGTGTGTAGCCACAGTCACACGCTTCCTGGTTCCTCGGTTGGTGGAGCGCATGCGTCACTTCCTGTGCGACACGTCCCTAACGTTTCGTCACTTCCTGGACTTCTTCTGAGGGCGTCAAATTTATTATTTTGATAATAAATATTATATTTTATTCATAAGAAGTCAATTGTATATCTCTACATCTGACTCCGCAAAAATCCCCCTTACTCCCCTTTTTTTGATTTAGTCTATGGAGGAGTACTTATGGCAGACTTACACTGCTGCTGCTAATTTTTAGTAGTTGCTTAGCATTGTCAGTCTGCTACAGGAAATGCTGCTACTGGCATGATCTCCAGTTAGAAATGAAAAAGGATTCACAAAAAATGAATTGCTTAATAAAACTGAATACAGCAGGACATGAAGCCTAACATACTGAAAAAAATAGATTTTAGGTTTACATGCACTTTAAAGTGTAGCAAATTTTATTTTTATAAACTGAATGGTGTCAGCCTTGACAATTGTTTTTATTTTTTATTTTGAACAGGTTTGACAAAATACCTTTGATTATATATTTAAAAGAGCAAACTGGAGGAACTAAGAGGAGAAGTTCACTCTTTTTAAAAATATCCTTTAAATCGTTTTAACTTGGGGGGGGGGCAGAAGTAGTTCCCCATGGAGAACCCCATAGTCCATGAGTTTGAGTAAGAAATAATCCCTAAAAGTATTTTACTTTCTTGTCATAATGGTACAATTGCATAAAAAAATAGTACATATGACATTTGGATTTAATACATTTTAGGAAAGTATATGGAAGCAATATGGTTATATACAATACCAAGGTTATATGTTAATGCATATATTCAAGTAGCATCAAGGCATTCTTGTATTGAAATAGTAATTATTAAGTTGAAATGTGTCACGATGGAGAGGGAAGGGGGGGGGGGGGGAGAAAAGAAAAAAAAAAAAAGAAGAAGAAGGGGGGAGATGGAAGTAGGCGAACGGAGTATATTTTCCATAGGATTTTCTTAGACCTTCTTGTAAAGATTGTTTATTGACAGTGGTTTTTGTTATTAAATATTAATTGCTTTGTACGCCTGAGAATTTTTAAATTCTATCCATTTATACCATGTTGAAGCAAAATTAGTTATTTTCTCCTGAGATATGCTTATGGGTTCTTCTATACTTTCTATATTGTTTATTCTGCGAAACCATTCTTTTTTCGATGGAATAGAATTTGAGGGATACAATGTCTTGCAGCGTTCATCATAAACATAGTTAGAGACTTCAGGTATTGTCTTTTGGGGATTGAATTGTAGTGTAACAGGTATAGTGCTGGGTTAAAATTTAAGTTTTCTGAAGTGATTGATGTAACGGTTTCGTGAACCATTTTCCAAAAGTTCTGGATAAGCGGGCAAGTCCACCAAAATGTGTATCATCGAGCATTCCTCGTGTTTGCATCTCCAACACCTGTCAGAGGTCTGAGAGGAGAACTTATGCAATAGGGTGGGGGTTCTATACCATCTAGTGATGATTTTAAAGTGGCGACATTTAGAGAACCTTTATGTGCGTACATATAGATTGTTTCCCATTTCTCCTCTGATAGGTTTAAGTTGAGGTCTTGTTCCCAAGCTTGGCATGACGAACTGAAAAACTCAGATTTACTCACAAAGAGCGAGTTGTAGAGAATAGATATGATATGTCTCTGTGGGGTTGTTTTTGTACAGAGGTCTTCTAGTGTCATAAGAGGTCTAGTCCAGAGTTGGGTTGTCTCGTTACTGGTCAGATAATGTCTAATTTGTATGAAATTCCATTGTGAGATCTGGGGAGGGTGACTGTCTTTGTTTATTTCATCTCTTGATAAAAGTTTCCGATTTTTAAAGAAGTGTTTGACCAGAATTTCTTGAGTTAGTAAGAACATTTTTTTCTGTACCTGGGATAAAGTCTGGGTTGTTTCTTAGTGTTGTTCGAGGACTCATCCAAGGAGATGGGTTGTTCTTTTTAAAGGTGTTAGGAAATGTTTCTAGTGTGGGACCTATGAGGGGATGTGCTTTAATATTTTTTGAGTGGTATGTTGGGCGAATTCATGGAAGATAATTTATTTGGTGGGAGAATAGTGTTTGCTCTAGTGTAACCCAGTCCTTTACTGTATGATGGATGTTCCAGTCTACTATTCATGTCAGAAGAGCAGCTTGGTGATATTTTTGAAGGTCTGGAAGTGCTATCCCCCTTTATTTTTGGGTAGGTTTAGTCTGGTAAACTTGATTCTGGGAGGTTTGCTCCTCCAAATAAAGGTAGAACATGCTTTGCGGAAAGAAGTAAAGAATGATGTTGCCAATCTGATGGGAATTGTTTGCATAACATACAGAAATCTAGGTAGGATTGTCATCTTGATCAGAGAAGCTCTACCAAACCAAGATATATTTAAAGAATTCCATCTTTTTATATCATCTTGTGAGTCTTTTAAAATGGGTAAAAAGTTGAGTTTAAAGAGGTCATTTAAAATTGTAGGGATTTTGGTTCCAAGAAATATTATACTTTGTCTGACACACGAGAAGGGGACGTTTTTTTTACATAAGTCTACTGAATTTTGGGGTAATGTGATATTAAGGGCGCTAGATTTTGAGTGATTGATTTTTAGGTTAGACAGTAATTGGAAGTGTTCTAGGTCTTGGATGACATTAGGTAGAGAGATATGGGGTTCTGAGAGGAAGAGAAGCATGTCGTCAGCCAAAGCTGCAACTTTATACGTGTGTTTGTGGATTTCTATACCCTTAATGTCTGGGTTGGATCTAATTTTATTTAATAGTGGTTCTATTGTGAGGATGAACAGCAGTGATGAAAGGGGGCATCCCTGTCTTGTGCCATTGCAAAGGTTGAAGGTGTTTGACAGGTCGCCATTGACTCGAACTTGAGCTGTTGGGTTTGAGTATAGTACTTTGATATATGATCTCATTTGGGGCAAGATACCTATATGTTTTAACACTGCATCAATGAAGTCCCAGGCCACTCTGTCAAAGGCCTTCTCGGCATCAAGAGACAGGAAGAATCCCTGTTTCTTTTGGGATGATAACCAGTAATTTATGTTTATTGCTTTAATTGTATTGTCTCGTCCTTCTCTTCCTGGGATAAAACCTACTTGATCTAGGGATATAAGGGAGGATAACAGGGGTAGAAGTCTATTTGCTAGTATTTTGGCATAAATCTTGATGTCGACATTAATCAGGGAGATTGGTCTATAATTAGTAACCTGAGTCATATCTTTTCCTTCTTTTGGTATAACAGTTATATGTTCTTCCAGTAATTGTTTGGGGGATGTTGTTCAGAATATAGTGAATGAAAGGTTTTCAAAAATCTTGGCTTCAGTATGTTGGTAAAAGTTTTGTAGTATTGAAGAGGTAATCCGTCTGGACCTGGTGCCTTGCCTATTTTCATATCTTTTAAGGCTTTATCAAATTCCAGGCCAGATATAGGTGCCTCAAGATCTTGGGCTGTATTTTCTGATATTTGGGATGGGCAATATTTCTCTAGGAAATTTTGAATAAGCTTTGTTCTTTTGTCTGAATTATGTGGGCATTTGGGATTAGATGGGATGTTATATAGGGTTTGGTAGTAAAGTTTGAACTGTTTAGCAATCTCCTCAATCGAAGAATGTGGTATGCCTTGTTTGTCTCTTATTTGATGAATTGTTGAAGCAACTTTCTTGTTTTGGACTGCCTTTGCAAGCAACCTTCCACTTGTATTGCCTTGTTCATAGTATATCTTATGTCTTAAGATATATTGTCTTTTAGTTTTCATGTTCAACTCTTCTGATAGTAGAGTTCTTGCTTTTGTTAATTCTCCAAATGTAGAGAGTGCAACAGTTCTTTTATGGGTTATTTCTAGTTCATGAATTTGATCTATTAATAATCTAATTTTGGATTGTTTTTCTTTCTTTAGTTTGGTTAATTTATTTATAAATTCTCCTCTCATGACGCCTTTGTGTGCTTCCCACTGTGTAAGCAATGATGTCTCATCATGTTCATTTAGTGAAAAGTATTCATTTAGTTTGTCATTGAAATGTATTACATCCATAAGATCTTTCAAAACGGAGGTGTTGAGTCTCCACGTTTTAGTTATGGTAGTTTTTTCTGGGAAAGTTAGTGTTATGGTAATCGGATGATGATCGGATATAGTCATGGTTTCGATTGTTAAGTCTTTCAGTAATTCTAGGTCTGGTTGCGAAATAAAAAAAGTAATCAATTCTAGAGTATTTTTGATGGACTGTAGAGAAATAGGTAATGTCTTTCGTTTGAGGGTTTAGGGTTCTCCGGGTGTCATGCAGCATTAGTTCCTGTAGTTGGAGTTTGATTTGTTTCAACGCTCTATAAGTAAGGCTCGATGTACCATTCGAGGTATCTGAGAGCGGATTTAAAGGAGTATTGAAATCTCCTCCTAAGATAAGTATGCCTGAGGCGAAATGTGTTAATAGGTCCTTTATCTTGCAAAAGAAGGTTACCTGTTTTGAATTAGGGGTGTATATGTTCGCTATTGTGATGGGATGAGAGCCTAAGTTTCCTTTTAGGAATATGTATCTTCCCCCTGGGTCAAGCATTGTATCGTGAATCTGAAGAGGAATCTGTTTAGAGATCAATATTGAGACTCCTTTAGTTTTCCCTTCAGGATTAGTGGCGTGAAATGCCGTTGGAAATCTTTTATCTTGCAGTTTGGGAACTTTATTAGCTTTAAAATGAGTTTCTTGTATGCAAATGATATTTGCTTTTAGTTTATGAAATTTATTGAGGAATTTGGTTCTTTTTTCAGGGATGTTAAATCCTTTAGCAGTTACTGAGATTAGTTTAATTGATGTTGAAATGGTCTGTTTATGAGTAGGCATTTTGGAATTTTTCCTATATCCAAAAAAAAAGGTGTTTGGGCTCAAGAGTATAGTGAAATGATATATCTTATCTGTACGTCTTATTCTAGGTCTGATATAAGTGCGCAGGATTGCAAGGGGGAAAAAAAAAAAAAAAAAAAGAGGGGGGGGGAGGGAGAAGGGGTTTTCCTTCCTTGAGGAGGGGATGGGGTAATGTTCCGGAGGTAGGTTTAGACCAGCTAGTCTACCCTATTGGAGAAGTCCGGCAGGTTCAAAAAGAGAAAAAGGATCCACTCTTTGTGTGGGTGCTAGGTCTAAGTAGGATCGGATGGATTTCAATTATATTGTTTCTGTCTTTTTCTTTTTTTTTTCTTTTTTCTTTTCTCTTCCTTTGTTTACTAATCTCTTAGCACTCTGGAGCAGCTAGCTAATTATATTGTTCAAATATTACACGGTATATGTAAAACACCTTGATCATGGGAGATGATGAAATATTGGTTAAGATTTATGTATGAGTTGTGAATTTGGGTGGAATGAATATCTGTATAAAGACGTGATATTATATTGAGCCCTGTCATATAGAGACATATCTTATTCTCTAAATTATGTTGAAATAAACAGGTGAAAGCAAAATACAATATGCCATATAGTTAGAAATCTAAATATTGGCCACTAGAGGGAGCCCTTATATTAGGAATTTAAAGCTTCTTGTAGCTTAGGGAATTGTTATGAATAACCTATGGAAATTTTTAGTGTAAGGTAAGAAGTACCATATTGTTTATGTAACCTATCAAACTTAAATGCAACAAACAAACTTGCAAAAAACTCTTGCATCTGAAATTTCTACATAGATAGCAGGTGCAAATATAAGGCATCATGGTGATCATAATATCTCATATATTGAGTGTTTTTTTTTTTTTTTTTTAATAATCATGTATTGTCGGCAACCCGACAGTTGTTAGGAATGTTGTTTAGCAGTGCTAATTACCTCCCATTCAGTTTATTTTGGAAAGAAAATTACATTACTGTGAAGATGAGTTACCTTATATATGTAATATTGAGGTAAGGTCATTATGATCCACCATCATGCCTAATTCTTATGTTAAATTTAAACATCCTCTATATTAACCGTATTATATAGTGGCTGCTAATCAGTCATCTTTAATTATATCAAAGCATTATTGAAACAGTTTTAACCATTGATACTTTTGCTCATTATGTTATACTAAAGTATATATATATATATATATATATATATATATATATATATATATATATATATATATATATATATATAATTTTTTGTCTTTTGTTTTTTTCCCCTCAACCACTTCGCGCCCGCGCTATAGCCGAAAGACGACTGCAGCCGCTATCTGCCGGGCGGCCGTCCCTGGACATCCTGTTGTTTACTTCCGCGATGCGCGCTCCCTCGGACACAGCCAGTCACAGAACGCTGAAAACGGGCAATCATAGCGGCCGTTTTCAGCGCGATCGGTGGTGCCAATGAGAGACGATCTCATATGTAAACAGATCAGTGCCACGTATCAGTGCCATCTGTCATCAGTGCCACGTTTTAGTGCCATCTATCCTCAGTGCCACGTATCAGTGCCATCTGTCATCAGTGTCATCAGTGCCATCTGTCATCAGTGCCAGGTAGTAGTGCCATCTGTCATCAGTGCCATGTGTCATCAGTGCCATGTGTCATCAGTGCCATGTGTCATCAGTGCCACATATTAGTGCCATCTGTCATCAGTGTCACGTGTCAGTGCCACGTATTAGTGCCACGTTTTAGTGCCATCTGTCATTAGTGCCACGTATCAGTGTCATCAGTGCCACGTATTAGTGCCATCTGTCATCAGTGCCATGTATTAGTGCCATCTGTCATCAGTGCCATGTGTCATCAGTGCCATCTGTCATCAGTGCCACCTGTCATCAGTGCCACATATTAGTGCCATCTGTCATCAGTGTCACGTGTCAGTGCCACCTATTAGTGCCACGTATTAGTGCCATCTGTCATCAGTGCCACGTATTAGTGCCATCTGTCATCAGTGTCACATCAGTGTCAGTGTCACATCAGTGTCAGTGCCACATCAGTGCCATCTGTTATCAGTGCCACGCAGGGGCGGATCCAGAGCCTAGTCTCGGGAGGGGCACTGCCATAAAATTTTGTGGGCAATTTGTCGGGGCAATGGCTGGTGTTGGCGCTTCAATCATCACAGCACCATGGTTGATGTGGTGTCAGGATGATTGAGGCGCATTATTTATATTATTACATTGTAATGTAAAATGAAATTGTTCAACTTACCATAATGCAGAATCATTGGGAGCCCTGAGCGTGTCACTTGCTACCGTCGCCTGTCACCAGATGCAGCGTGTCACTTGCCAATGTCGCCTGCCACCAGATGTTGATTGTTACTTGCCAATGTCGCCTGCCACAACATGCGGATTGTCACTTGCCAATGTCACCTGTCACAAGATGCGGATTGTCACTTGCCAATGTTGCATGCCACAAGATGCGAGTTGTCACTTGCCAATGTCGCCTGCCACAACATGCGGATTGTCACTTGCCAATGTCACCTGCCACAACATGCAGATTGTCACTTGCCAATGTTGCATGCCACAAGATGCGAGTTGTCACTTGCCAATGTCGCTCGTATGTTCTCGGGGGGTGCAATTGCCCCGTTGCCCCCCCCTGGATCCGCCCCTGGTGCCACGTATCAGTGCCATCTGTCATCAGTGCCACGTCAGTATCACGAGTCATTGTCCTGGTGCTCCAGGGCCTTCAAAAGTGTAATAGGTAGTCAACAAGTTAGATGTGTAATTTATGCTCCTAGAACACCTTATGGTGCTCCCTGCATGTTGGGCCTCTCTTTGTGGCCAGGCTGTGAAAAAGTCCCACACATGTGGTATCGTAATACTGAGGAGGAGGAGTAGCAGAATGTATTTTGGGGTGTCATTTGTGGTATATACATGCCATGTGACAGAAATAACCTATTACAATGACAATTTTGTGGGGAAAAAAAAATCTTCATTTCCTGACAGGCTCCATGGCAGCATACGTGTGGGTAGGCTCCGCCTCCATAACTACCCAATAGGACCCCTCTCCCATAAATCTTTGCTCTAGGCTGCTATCCATGTTCCTTTTTTGTCCTCCTCCGTAGGACCAGGTGTTGGTTCTACTACCTGAAGATAAACCTCCCTACGATTGAATCAGCCGAGTGCCATAAAATTCCTCCGATAGGCCCTGACTGTTAAGCAGGGTATGGAGTGTATAGCAGAGTAGCGCTGAAGATTGGATCGGTTCATCTATGTGCGCACGATCTGTTTGCCTAATGTTTCAGGTGACCATTATCTGCTGCCATGTCCGGTGTGTGTGTATGGATGGCGGTTCCTCGGCCCAGGTGATCGTAGGTGGAGGGGTAAGTTTTATTCATTTGCATATGGCAGCAGAGTTTTTGTGTTGTTTTACCTCTGTGTGTTCTCCTGCTTCACTGGTGTCCTAATCGGCGCTGATGCTCCCTGCGTTCCAGCTGCCACTCTCTCTATTACTTCCGGGTACCGGCGTGAGCTCTGCGCATGCGCGGACCCGATACGAAGTCGAGGCTTGGTTCGCGCATGCACGCGAGCGTCTCGCGTCTGATGTCATCACATATTAGTGCCATCTGTCATCAGTGCCACGTATTAGTGCCATCTGTCATCAGTGCCATGTGTCATCAGTGCCACGTATCAGTGCCATCTGTCATCAGTGCCACGTGTCATCAGTGCCACATATTAGTGCCATCTGTCATCAGTGTCACGTGTCAGTGCCACGTATTAGTGCCACGTATTAGTGCCATCTGTCATCAGTGCCACGTATTAGTGCCATCTGTCATCAGTGCCACATCAGTGCCATCTGTTATCAGTGCCACGCAGGGGCGGATCCAGAGCCTAGTCTCGGGAGGGGCACTGCCATAAAATTTTGCGGGCAATTTGTCGGGGCAATGGCTGGTGTTGGCGCTTCAATCATCACAGCACCATGGTTGATGTGGTGTCAGGATGATTGAGGTGCATTATTTATATTATTACATTGTAATGTAAAATGAAATTGTTCAACTTACCATAATGCAGAATCATTGGGAGCCCTGAGCGAGTCACTTGCTACCGTCGCCTGTCACCAGATGCAGCGTGTCACTTGCCAATGTCGCCTGCCACCAGATGTGGATTGTTACTTGCCAATGTCGCCTGCCACAACATGCGGATTGTCACTTGCCAATGTCACCTGCCACAAGATGCGGATTGTCACTTGCCAATGTTGCATGCCACAAGATGCGAGTTGTCACTTGCCAATGTCGCCTGCCACAACATGCGGATTGTCACTTGCCAATGTCACCTGCCACAACATGCAGATTGTCACTTGCCAATGTTGCATGCCACAAGATGTGAGTTGTCACTTGCCAATGTCGCCTGCCACAACATGCGGATTGTCACTTGCCAATGTCACCTGCCACAAGATGCGGATTGTCACTTGCCAATGTCGCCTGCCACAACATGCGGATTGTCACTTGCCAAGTTGCCAGTGGATGTGTCCCAGAGTGAGGGCGGGCAGTGAGAGATATTGTAACTCATCAGAATATGCATGCAAAAGCATGTTGCATTGCGGACATCTTGGTACACCCTCACTTATCAGCCGTAAGACTAGAGTTAGAAGTTGGCAAGCAGACATCTTTATACACCCACCGGAGTCTTGCTTTTCACAGTTATTTTTAACAGTAAGCTTATTTAGTGAAATATAAGTTGAGTTTACTGTTAAAAATAACTGTGATAAGCAAGACTCTGGTGGGTGTATAAAGATGTCCGCTTGCCGACTTACAAACACTAGGCTTACTGTGGATGAGTGCGGGAGTACCAAGATGGCCGTGACGCAACGTCCCTTCAGTCACATTATCAGAAGGGGAGTGGCTTCAACACCTGCCTGCTCGCTGCCTCGCTCAGCCTCAGTCACACGCCAGCCGCCTGCATGATTACTCTCTCACCCGCCGGCTCAGGGCTCACCTGCTCGTATGTTCTCGGGGGGTGCAATTGCCCCGTTGCCCCCCCTGGATCCGCCCCTGGTGCCACGTCAGTGCCACGTATCAGTGCCATCTGTCATCAGTGCCACGTCAGTATCACGAGTCATTGTCCTGGTGCTCCAGGGCCTTCAAAAGTGTAATAGGTAGTCAACAAGTTAGATGTGTAAT
Source organism: Aquarana catesbeiana (assembly GCF_042186555.1). NCBI lineage: Eukaryota > Metazoa > Chordata > Amphibia > Anura > Ranidae > Aquarana > Aquarana catesbeiana. Next base: position 42,812,295 of record NC_133324.1, read on the forward strand.
TTATGCTCCTAGAACACCTTATGGTGCTCCCTGCATGTGGCCAGGCTGTGAAAAAGTCCCACACATGTGGTATCGTAATACTGAGGAGGAGTAGCAGAATGTATTTTGGGGTGTCATTTGTGGTATATACATGCCATGTGAGAGAAATAACCTATTACAATGACAATTTTGTGGGGAAAAAAAAATCTTCATTTCCTGACAGGCTCCATGGCAGCATACGTGTGGGTAGGCTCCGCCTCCATAACTACCCAATAGGACCCCTCTCCCATAAATCTTTGCTCTAGGCTGCTATCCATGTTCCTTTTTTGTCCTCCTCCGTAGGACCAGGTGTTGGTTCTACTACCTGAAGATAAACCTCCCTACGATCGAATCAGCCAAGTGCCATAAAATTCCTCCGATAGGCCCTGACTGTTAAGCAGGGTATGGAGTGTATAGCAGAGTAGCGCTGAAGATTGGATCGGTTCATCTATGTGCGCACGATCTGTTTGCCTAATGTTTCAGGTGACCATTATCTGCTGCCAAGTCCGGTGTGTGTGTGTGTGTGTATGGATGGCGGTTCCTCGGCCCAGGTGATCGTAGGTGGAGGGGTAAGTTTTATTCATTTGCATATGGCAGCAGTGTTTTTGTGTTTTACCTCTGTGTGTTCTCCTGCTTCACTGGTGTCCTAATCGGCGCTGACGCTCCCTGCGTTCCAGCTGCCACTCTCTCTATTACTTCCGGGTACCGGTGTGAGCTCTGCGCATGCGCGGACCCGATACGAAGTCGAGGCTTGGTTCGCGCATGCGCGCGAGCGTCTTGCGTCTGACGTCGGCGATGACGTCACGGGTACCACTTTTAAAAGCTGTGGAAAGCTTACAGAGCCCCAGGAATGATCGTGCGAAGTACGGTGACTTCCCAGGGCAACTATCTTGGCGGTTCAAGGTAAGACAATCTCTATTGTCTGGGGGTTGAGGTCTGTTGTCAGCCAGCTGAATGTGTGAATCTGTTTCTGCAGTTTCCCATTGTATTGACACCATGGACTCCTCACTTCCCCCTAGTGGCCAGGCCGCTTGTAGCAGGTATGTTTGCAGTTATGCTTTTCTACCTGTACAAGGATTGAGAGTAGGATTTTAGGACACTAGCTGATTTCTTTCTCTGTCTTTTCTGTGTTTCTTTCCTCAAAGCCCTCCTAGGTCTGATCCACACCGTAGTTCCCATAAAGGAAGTGGATCATCAAAATCACACCACCGGCAATCTTCCTCCAGGTCTAGCCATCATAGGTCTCCTTCCAGATCTGAACAGCGCAATAAAGATCCTTCTCACCCCCCTTCATCTCACTCCAGAGAGAGATCAGGAAAATCATGCTGGGGATGCAGGATGCCTGTTACAGCAGACAAATCTCTCTGTGATCACTGCTTCTCTAAAGCTGCAGATGAGAGGGATGGTGCAGACCAGCGTTTAGAATCTATGGTGAGGCGGGTTGTGAAAGAATCTCTACAGGAAAGAGAGGCTCAACAGCCCCGTGATTCCCCATCAGACCCATTATGCCCTCCAGTGGGAGAAGGTTCTGTGCATGAGACATGGGAATCTTCCCAGCCAAGTCACCCTTCTGCTCCTGTTTCAGACACCGATTCGGATCTAGAAGATCCTGGCGTGGGGTTTGAGTATGCTCTAGTCCCTTCTTTGGTGAAGGCAGTAAAAGAGGCCCTGAAGTGGGAAGATCCGGTTACTTCCCCCCCAAAACAGAGAAAGTTTTTCAAGGAGCTCAATAAGGAGCAACAGTATTTTCCTTTTCTCTCTGAGCTGGGCGATGTCATTTCTGAGGAATGGAGCAAGATGGACAAGAAAAGTTCCATGCAGTCAAAGGTCTTGAAACTATATCCTTTTAAGGAAGAGGAAGTAAAGCACCTTGAATCAGCTCCATTAGTGGATGCAGCACTGATGAGACTAGCAAGATATGTAACGCTTCCCTTAGAAGACACTGTATCTTTTAAAGATCCGTTGGAAAGGCGAATTGATTCAGATTTAAAAAGGGTCTACCTGACGTCAGGAATGGCATGTAAGCCAATACTTACGATAGCTGCAGTCTCCAAAGCTTTGGAATCTTGGTCTGATAATGTGGATGAGTTCTTAAGAGGTATCTCTACTGAAACAGCAAAGGATTCTCCTATTCAGGAGATCAGGCTGGCATCAGCCTTCCTTGGGGAGGCATCTATTGATGTCATCCGCCTGATGTCCCGGGTTATGTTGGCGGCTGTTTCAGCACGTCGTGCCTTATGGCTCCATCCGTGGTTGGCGGATCCAGCTTCCAAGCAAGCTTGGTGCCGAATTCCGTTTGAAGGTTCTTCATTGTTCGGCAACAAGCTTGATAGTGCCATAACCCGGGCCACAGGTGGGAAGTCTGGTTTCCTCCCTCAAGACAGACGTCTACAAAATCAGAAACGTAGTTTTCCTAGAAGACAAAACTCTGATCGCGCTAGGGAAGTGCGCAGCTACAGACCTGGTCGGGAGTTTTCAAGGTCCTGGAAATCCAGGCAGTCCTCTTTTAAGAAACCCACTAAAGGTGGTTCCGCTGGCAACCAGGACTCCACTAAGTCCTTTTGAGATTGGGCCCGCTCAGGCATGCCAGGTGGGGACTCGCCTTCGCCACTTCGGGCATGTCTGGGCGGCCTCAATCTGGGATTACTGGACCCTCAAGACGGTCTCCTCTGGTCACAAGTGGGTCTTCAACAATACCCCAAGACTCAGATTTGTTCCTACATCTCTTCCAGGTGCAGAAGAGAAAAAGCAGGTCCTGTTAACCTACGTGAATTGTTTATTGGATCAAGGCGCAGCCGTCCCTGTTCCAGAAAACGAACGAGGCAAAGGCATGTATTCTCCTCTGTTCATGATACAGAAGAAAAACGGTACATGGAGGCCAGTAATAGATTTAACACATCTCAATTCCTTTATCAGAAAGGAAAAGTTCAAAATGGAATCTTTATTTACAATTCAACAATCAGTACATCTGGGGGATTGGATGATTTCAATCGATCTGAAAGATGCATACTTTCACATGCCAGTGGCAACAGATTTCCAACAATTCCTCCGCTTTGCGGTAGGCAATCAGCATCTGCAGTTCACATGTCTACCCTTCGGTCTAACAACGTCACCTCGGGTCTTCTCCAAGGTCCTTTTGTCTGTTGTGGCTCTACTCCGCATCAAGGGGGTTCGTCTCCACCACTATTTAGACGACCTACTTCTCCTAGCTCAGAACAAAGTTCAACTGTTAGAGCATAAGAACTTAGTCATCTCCACCCTGCAGGAATTCGGGTGGCTTCTGAATCTAGAGAAGAGCCATCTAGAGCCAACTCAATCTCTGGTGTTTTTAGGGGCTCACTTCAACACATTGGAAGGCACCATCTCCCTTCCAGAGGAGAAGATTGGAGTGATTCGAGACAGAATACAGCCCTTGAGTCATCATACCTCTCCGCTCTCCAATGCCTGAAAGTAATTGGCACGATGACAGCCACCATTCCTATGGTGAAGTGGGCCCAATGGCATACACGACCCTTCCAAAAAGGGTTCCTTCAACAATGGGTTTCTTCCAGCCAAGTCCAACGCATACACCTTACTCCAACCATGAGAACATCTCTCCTTTGGTGGTTTCAAGGGAAGAATCTGCGCAATCACCATTCAATCATTCCCATCTCATGGGTCACATTAACATCGGATGCCAGCAATCGGGGTTGGGGCGCTTACTGCCTTTCAGAAGTGGCTCAGGGACGATGGATTGTCCCTGCTCAAGGGATTGTCTCCAACATTCTGGAGCTGAGAGCCGCCTTTCAGGCACTCCTGTCATTTCGCCATCTAATAGAAGGGTCATCAGTAATGCTAAGGTTGGACAATACAACCGCGGTGGCTTACATAAAGAAGCAAGGTGGAACTCGCAGCTGGTCTCTGTTACAGGAAGTGGAGCCAATAATGAGATGGGCTCAGAAGTATTTGTCCAACATCTCAGCAGTTTACATTCCGGGGATTCAGAATGTACAGGCGGACTTCCTTTCGCGGGTTCAAATGGACAACGAGTGGTCTCTCCACAGAGAGGTGTTCTAGTGGCTTCTGACCCTGGGAGTACTTCCAGAGGTCGATCTGTTTGCTTCCCCATGCAATCACAAAATGCCCAGATATTATTCAAGGTTCAGAGACCCTCAGGCATATGGAATAGATGCTCTCTCAGATCAATGGAAGTTTCAGAAGGCTTATGCCTTTCCTCTGGTACCGGTGATTCTTCAATTTCTCCGGAGGCTCAGAACAGAGAAGGTGGAGATCATTGCAGTGATTCCTTTCTGGCCCAACAGGCCGTGGTTTCCTCTGTTATCGCTCCTGAGTTATCAAGACCCAGTTCCCCTTCCTCCCAGGCCGGATCTACTGTCTCAAGGCACGACGTTACACCCATGCCCATCTTTCCTACACCTCAGGGTGTGGTTCTTGAGAGGGAAAGGCTTGAATCCCTAGGTTGTCCTGAAGAAGCTATTCCAACTCTTCTAGTGCCCAGAGGGGAAGTACTAATAGGGTATACGAACGTATATGGTCTAAATTCACTGATCATATGTCTTCCAGGTCAAATCCGTGTAACTCTCCAGCAGTACAGGACATTCTAAGTTTTCTCCAATCAGGGCTGGACCTTTCCTTAGCAGTCAGCTCACTAAGAGTTCAAGTTTCAGCCATCTCGGCCTTCTTCACAGGAGTACCTTGGGCAAATCACACATTAGTTCGTCAATTCTTTAAGGGAGCTATCAGGCTTAAACCTCAAAGAAGACCTAGGTTTCCCAAATGGGACCTCCCTATTGTCTTGGATTTTCTCTCCAATCTCGGATCAGATCCTGACAAACCTCTTTCCACGAGAGACCTCATGCTCAAGACCACCTTCTTAGTAGCTGTGATGTTGGCTAAAAGTGTCAGAGATTAGAAATATAGGTTCAGAAGAACCTTTCCTGACCTTCTTTCCAGACAGGGTAGTGTTGATTCCCATGCTTGGGTCAACCCCTAAAGTGACCTCAGTCTTTCATGAAAACCAAGAGATTGTACTTCCTATTTTCAGGACAACGGATAATCAGGATGTTCATCCTCTTGACGTAGGCCACACTCTAAAACAATATCTGGAGGTCACGGCCCCATTCAGAAAAACAGAATTTCTTTTTGTTCTTCTCCATGGTAAAAACAAGGGAATGCGAGCTTCGGTCAGATCAATTTCTTCTTGGATTGTGCAGACCATTCAGAGGGCATACAAGGCAAAGGGCTTGGCTCCTCCAGAGGCAGTGACAGCTCATACGACCAGGAGTATCTCGACCTCGTGGGCAGCTTCTCGGCATGTCGCGCCTGAAATCATTTGTAAAGCGGCTTCCTGGTCTTCTATTAACACATTTGTTTCTCACTATTGTGTTGAACCTGCTGCTCTGTCATCCATTAATTTTGGTTTACAAGTATTGTGGGTTGACAATGTAAAATAAATTTGGTTTCTTTGCTCAAACATTTTTGCCCACCTGGGTGTGTTTTGGCGAGTTATTTCCCACACGTATGCTGCCATGGAGCCTGTCAGGAAAACGGAAAATTTATATCAAAATACTTACCGTAATTTTCCTTTCCTGATAGGCTCCATGGCAGGGGCGGATCCAGGGGGGGGGGGGCAATGGGGCAATTGCACCCCCCGAGAACATACGAGCAGGTGAGCCCTGAGCCGGCGGGTGAGCGAGTAATCATGCCGCCAGCCCGGAGCGGGTGGCTGGCGTGTGACTGAGGCTGAGCGAGGCAGCGAGCAGGCAGGTGTTGAAGCCACTCCCCTTCTGATAATGTGACTGAAGGGACGTTGCGTCGTGGCCATCTTGGTACTCCCGCACTCATCCACAGTAAGCCTAGTGTTTGTAAGTCGGCAAGCGGACATCTTTATACACCCACCAGAGTCTTGCTTATCACAGTTATTTTTAACAGTAAACTCAACTTATATTTCACTAAATAAGCTGAGTTTACTGTTAAAAATAACTGTGAAAAGCAAGACTCCGGTGGGTGTATAAAGATGTCTGCTTGCCGACTTCTAACTCTAGTCTTACGGCTGATAAGTGAGGGTGTACCAAGATGGCCGCAATGCAACATGCTTTTGCATGCATATTCTGATGAGTTACAATATCTCTCACTGCCCGCCCTCACTCTAGGACACATCCACTGGCAACTTGGCAAGTAACAATCCGCATGTTGTGGCAGGCGACATTGGCAGGTGACAATCCGCATGTTGTGGCAGGCGACATTGGCAAGTGACAATCCGCATGTTGTGGCAGGCGACATTGGCAAGTGACAATCTGCATGTTGTGGCAGGCAACATTGGCAAGTGACAATCCGCATCTTGTGGCAGGTGACATTGGCAAGTGACAACTCGCATCTTGTGGCATGCAACATTGGCAAGTGACAATCCGCATCTTGTGGCAGGTGACATTGGCAAGTGACAATCCGCATGTTGTGGCAGGCGACATTGGCAAGTAACAATCCACATCTGGTGGCAGGCGACATTGGCAAGTGACACGCTGCATCTGGTGACAGGCGACGGTAGCAAGTGACACGCTCAGGGCTCCTAATGATTCTGCATTATGGTAAGTTGAACGATTTCATTTTACATTACAATGTAATAATATAAATAATGCGCCTCAATCATCCTGACACCACATCAACGATGGTGCTGTGATGATTGAAGCGCCAACACCAGCCATTGCCCCGACAAATTGCCCGCAAAATTTTATGGCAGTGCCCCTCCCGAGAATAGGCTCTGGATCCGCCCCTGGTATATATATGCCGAAGCATGGGGGCATCCTCCCGCAAAAGGCAGGAGCAAATCGCTCCTCCACCCACTGCTGCCCCCACGTTTCGGCATATATGCTGAAGTATGTAACTGTGGTGGTGAAATCACCTCCGACAGCGCTGGAGTCATGGATTTATGTATCGTGGGAGCAAACGCTGTTGCTGTCAAGATAAATAAATCCGTGCTGCAACTGAATGGCGTACCTGCTAAGCAAATGATGGTTAACAAAAAAACAAAGTAACATTACAGTATAACAGTAATACTTACCATACCTGCAAAGCAAAATACAAAAAAAAAACATAGTAAAAAATAAAACATTTAACGCAACCTGTGCCTACCTAAAATATATATATGCGAAGCATGGGGGCATCCTCCCGCAAAAGGCAGGAGCAAATCGCTCCTCCACCCACTGCTGCCCCCACGCTTCGGCATATATGCTGAAGTATGTAACTGTGGTGGTGAAATCACCTCCGACAGTGCTGGAGTCACGGCTTTATGTATCGTGGGAGCAAACGCTGTTGCTGTCAAGATAAATAAATCCGCTCTGCAGCTGAATGGCGTACCTGAAAACGAAAAAGTGGTTAACAATAAAAAAACAAAGTATAAAAAAATTGCATACCTATAAAGCAAACATGATAAAAACATAACAATAAAACATTACAGTATAGAACGCAGAACAATAGAGAGAGAATAGAGAGAGAACAATAAAACAACAACTATTTTTGTTTTTTTTATTTTATATATTTTTTTGTGTTTTTTTTCTTTTTTTTACTTTTTTTTGTTTTTTTTACACTTTTTTTTGTAACTTTAACTTTTTTAACTGGTACCAGTTTTGGGTCTCTCAAAATGCGACAGCATCTTGGGAGACCCTGTGAAAGTGTGTCCTAGTCTGTGCAGTGCTGTACCCTACGCTAATACTCCACTAGTGTATGGTAGCGTTCAAAACATTCACCAATGCAAAGACCAGGATTGCCAGGACAGAGGGGACAATAATACCGGGTGTCACGCCTAAATCCGCGCTTGCTGCAGACACGACATCTTTTTTGGGGAGTTCGTTGGGTAGGGGTACTCGGGAGGGCATAAAGAAAATGCCTCTCATGCAGCTTACTGCATTTGGTTGGGGATGGTGAGGTGGAGCACCATCTGGATACAGAAGGGCTCTGACGATCTCTTCCTGGAATTTAAGGAAGGATCCAGTCTGTCCTGAAGCTCTGTATAGCACATGAGCGTTCAGCAAAGCCAATTGAAATAAATAAACAGACACTTTTTTGTACCAGCGTCTGGCCTTACGGGCAATTAGGTACGGTGCCAACAACTGGTCGTTGAGGTCCACCCCTCCCATATTAAGGTTATATTCGTGGACACAGAGGGGTTTCTCCACAACACCAGTCGCCGTAGGAATTTGGACCGTCGTGCATGAAGGGAGGTGAGAACGAAAACATTCTTCTTATCCCTCCACTTCATAGCGAGCAAGTTATTACACTTCAAGCAGGCTCTCTCCCCCAGCCTAATACGGGAATTTACAAGCCGCTGGGGAAAGCCCCGGCGATTAGGTCGCACGGTGCCACATGCTCCAATCTGATGATCAAAAAGGTGGCTAAAAAGTGGCACGCTCGTATAATAATTGTCCACGTACAAGTGGTACCCCTTTCCGAATAAGGGTGACACCAAGTCCCACACTATCTTGCCAGCGCTTCCTATGTAGTCAGGGCAGTTTGTCGGCTCTACGTGACTATCTTTGCCCTCGTAAACCATAAAACTACATGTATAGCCTGTGGCCCTGTCACAGAGCTTATACATCTTGACCCCGTATCTGGCACACTTGCTGGGAAGGTACTGTTTGAATGACAAGCGGTCAGAAAATGTAACCAGGGACTCATCAACGCAGACAACTTGATGGGGAGTAAACAAGGCTGCAAAACGTTGGTTGAAGTGGTTTACGAGGGGCCGAATTTTGTAGAGCCGATCGTATTCAGGGTCTCCACGAGAACGACAGAGTTCATTGTCGTTGAAGTGCATGAACCGCAAAATCTGCTCGTATCGTGCCCTGGCCATGGAAGCAGAGAACAAGGGCGAATGGTAAATTGGGTCAGTGGACCAATATGACCGCAACTCACTCTTTTTATTCAAGCCCATGAGGAGGGAAAGGCCCAGAAAGATTTTAAATTCGGAAACCGTAATTGGTTTCCAATCTCTGGCAAGGGAGGACTGGGGAATAGTGGCGATGTGTTGACCAGCGTACAAATTGCTTTGGTCCACAATAGATCTATAGAGATCTTCGGTGAAAAACAGCGAATAAATATCCAGTGGCCTAAAGTCAACTGTTTCCACCTGAATTCTGGGTTGGCCAGTGAATGGGGGAAGTACGGGTCCTGCAGAAGTGTTGGGTTCCCAATTCGGATTGGCGAATGCAGCAGGAAGGGCACTATGGGCACGACAGGCCTGTGTTCATCTTCTTGGTGGCAGCGGGACACTACTTGTGCTTTCCACCTCGCCAGCTTGAACTGCACTTATGGGACTCGCCACGTCACCAAGTGTTACTGCAGTGCTGGATGTACGACCAGGGTGTACTAGGCCGCTGGTGCTTGCCAGTTCACCAGAAGGAATAGCGGCACTAGTACTTCTCTGCTCCATACGAGAGCCCTGAGGTTCTTGCACTTCAAGGACAGAAGAAGTTCGGGGTCTGGTACGCCTGACCTTAGCAGGGACCACAACTCCGTCGTCAGAGCTATCTGTCATGGAGCCGCTGTCCTCTACAGGATCGTATTCTGAGCCTGAATCTGACAGATGAGTGACTTCCTCTTCACTATCTGTCATGCTCAGAAACGTGTAGGCCTCTTCACTAGTGTACCTTCGATTTGCCATTTTGGGCTCTAAATTTAGGGGTACACTAGTGAGACTCACAGGCAAAAAAGCTCTTGACTGTTAGCGACTGATTCAAAATGCTACCAAAAAACTGTTAGCAATCGCAGGGATCAGGCCTGACTCTGCGAATGCTGCAGTTATGTGTGCTTAGTGTTTTGTAAGTGACAGTTATCGATCGATACTGCACTTGGGTGGGCTGGGCTGGACCGAGGAGCAAAACGCAGGTGCTAGCAGGTATCTGGGCTGATCCCGCTAACACTGCGTTTCAGGGAACCCTAAACTGCTGGGGAGTATAGATCTGATCGGATCAGATATCGATCCGCTCAGATACTATAGCACTAAGGGAGGTGTGTGCTGCGTGCGTGGGTTTTAGCGGTACTGGCGCTAACCTGACGCTGCCTGGGGCAGACCTTATCTGACCCTAAAAACGTAACTTATTTCACCGCCGGGCAAATAGGGGGTTAAACCTTTATAAGGTAATAAACGGCTGGTGCCCTAAAACTATAATAAACTATAATAAACTACAAAAAACAAACTAGCTAACCAGCGTCACCCGTAACACTTATACGGTGATCGCTGGTGAAAGGGTTAACTAGGGGGCAATCAGGGTTAAAACCTTTAGCAGGTAGTATATGGGGGTCCCTGTCGCTATAAAACACTGACAGCGAACCTATATACGTACCTCCCTAACTAGTGTCATCTGTGTCACTAATACAGCGATCAGAAAAACGATCGCTTAGCGACACTGGTGACGGGGGGGGGGTACCCTGGACCTAAAGGGGGTACCCTAGACCTAAAGGGGGCTAACCTAACTGCCCTAACACTTATAACTGTCACAAACTGACACCAATGCAAAAAAAAAAAAAAAAACTGCTATTGGTATCAGTGTGACAGGGGGTACAGGGGGGTGATCGGGGGGTGAAGGGGGGGTGAAAAGTGTGTCTGCGTGTTCTACTGGAAGTGTAGTGTTGGTGCAACTTACTTGGATGTCTTCTCTCCTCGGCGCCGGATCGAAAAGACCGGCTCGAGGAGGGATGACATCACTTCCTCTCCCTCTGTTTACATTACAGAGGGAGAGGAAGCATTTGATTCGCTGGGAGCGATCGGGAGGGGGTGGCCATCAATGGATGGCCTCCCCCTGACCTCTCATCGCCCGCGAACAAGAGCCAACCGCTTATGGCACCAGGGGGGGTCCGATCGGCCCTGCCCCCTGGTGATGTCATCGACTAGGGCATGCTGGACAGATGACATCACATGGGGCAGAGTCACCCAGTGATATCATGGCCTGCCTTTTAATTTATTTAGCGGCGGAAATGTCAGTCTTTGGAAGCCTTTGTCAGCTGCATGCTTTTTTTTTTCGGGTCAGCAGCCAGCATTCATCGTGATTGACGTTGGATCGACTCCTGGGGACAGTTTTTTTCATTTATTTTTTAATAAAGGGCTTGTCAAACACTGCCTCCTGTGTTTATTTACGCAACGCTTTTTTTTGGGTGAATGAGTAGGGGTACTATTCTCATTCACATAGGGGGGACCAGGGTCTGGGGGACCCTTTGTTAAAGGGGGCTTCCAGATTCCGATAAGCACCCCACCCGCAGATCCCCATAGACACTAACCAGGGTGGTGTGGAAGAGGCCCTTGTCCCCATTAACATGGGGACAAGGTGCTTTGGTGACGTCACCGTATGGCCCCGTATCCTTGTGACGTCATCGACTGGGGCATGCTGGGCGGATGACATGACAAGGGGTGGGGTCACCCAGTGACATAATTGGGTGGTCCCACCTTTTAATGTGTTTAGCGGCAAGAGGTGGTGAAGTTGTCATTCGGCTGGAGCCTCCATCGGGTGCAGACCCTTTTTTTTTCGGGTAAACTGGCATTTATCATGACTGACGTTGGATCTATTTTTTTTTTCCCCCATGGGCGAACATGCTGTATCCTGCTTCCGCCCGTTGCCTGAAGTCCTGATTACTTCTCCTTTGGCCTTGCAAGGCACTGGCCCCTCTCAGGGTGCCTCCCCGGGTACCTTCTTACGTCCATACTAGCACCAGGTATTATTGTGCCCTTAACCACTCCACATCCGCACACATTAATTCCTGCTTTTCCCTTCCCCACCTTTTCCTCCTCTGTTTCCTTCCATTCTGCCCTCCCCTCACCCCCCCCCCCCCCTCGATTTCCCACTCTCTCCCTCCTTCCTCTCCTCCTCTACCCTATTCCCTTGTCTATTTCCTCTTACTTCCCATCTTCCCCTCCCCACCTGGTCTTCCTCCCCCTTTTGTCCTTTATTCACTCTCACCATACCCAACTCAACATCACTACACCTTCCTACAATTCTCTTTGGTTTTTAATTAATTTTTTTTTTTTTTTTTGCTCTTCTCACGTACTATTTCATCCTTATTTTACTTTATTAAAAATTTTTTGCATTATGCAACCTATCACATCACTCTTTACACCTTCACCATTCACTATTCCCTTATTATTCAATGTGCCGCTGGCTCTCTCGTTTTTCATTGGCAACTGAGTATACTCAACTACTTTATAATATATTTATCCTGATTATCCCCGTCATCTTTGCAGCTCCCCCGGGTCACCGTGGGAGATCACCCCTTGGTGGTGGAGCCTTGCGCTTGGGGTCTGTTGGGACATGGGTAAGCAAACTTGTCCCTCTCCCCCTGTAATCTTTATTACAATTCTTTAATTTTGATGCTGTAATACAAGTTTTACTGTTTATGTCTTTTTGGCAAATCTCATTGTACTTTTTCCCAATTGTTAGGTTCAGACTGTTTAGTCAAAATAAACCATCTTCAGATTCCCTCCTGACGAAGCGGTTATGTCCGCAAAACTAGTTGAGGAATATGATATCTGAGATCAATTGTCTTATTGTATAATAATGACCCCATTGGTGCTTTATTTTTATTTTTATCATGCTGTAGTGTATTACCAATGATTTGTCTTTTGCATCAATAAAATCAACTATACATTTTATATCACTGGTATATTCTTTATATTTTTATTTATTTTTATTCTTACTGTACCGCAATAGTCCAACATGCCCCCACTATTTTTTGGTCGCCTGACTGGGGATCAGGCTCCAATTTTGCTAATTATTGATTTCTGGATGATGATACATTTATTTTTGTTTACCTCAGTATCTTACCATAGAGGCCACTCGTTTACTTGACATTGTATCTACTTCGGGGTACATTTTTTTTTAATAACTCAATTGTCAAAAGTTGCCTCCTGTCTTTATTTACACAACACTTTTATTTTTATTTTTTGGTGAGCGAGTAGGGGTGCTATGTACCCCATACTCATCCACATGGAGGGGCTGTATCTGGGGACCCCCTTGTTAAAGGGGGCTTTCAGATTCTGATAAGCCCCTCTCCCGCAGACCCTAACAATCACCGGCCAGAGTTGTGAGGAAGAGGCCCTTGTCCCCATTGTCACCATTTTTTAAAATTGTTAAACAGCCTGCTTTAGCGTTTTTTGGTCCAATGTTTTTCCAGAGTTTTTTTAGCTTCTGGTGTGCATGAAGCCTAATGATGGAAAATGGGACAAAATCCTTAGTGATTGTGCTAGGTGTGTCTTCATTTGTTTGCCTGATTTTGCATTTACAAAAGTTTAATTGTAAGAGTTTATATACACTTTGACTTTCACAGACTGTCATGTTTTTGTAAAATGTATATTATTTTCTCTCTTGACTTAGAATATTATTACAAATATACAAGTACTTTTCACTCACCTGTGTGTATCTGTAAAGTCCAAGGATTTGGGCAATTGGGATTGTAGTGGATGAATATTGATCTCCAATAACACCAGCCAGCTTGCCTTGTCCTTTACAGGAATAATTCGGAAATGTCCTATTTGGTCCAGATAAGATCTGCAGAACACTCTGTACACCCTTCCTGGGTTCCAACCATGAATCATATAGATGGAAGCCTAGAGTGATATTGGGTAAGATATCTGGATCCTGGTTAATATTATCAATTGCGTAAAGGAAAGCTAGGGGGGTCAGGTAATACCATAAAGACGGGCTACAAAAAGATTTTTCCAAATCAGTACATTAACAATTTCTATACAGATATGTCAAATGTTTTAAAAATATTCATACAGGTGATCAGCATTAAATACAGAGGGAAAAGCTTTTGGGCAATGCTTTCTGGGGAATGAATAAAACAGAAGAAACAATGTTGAGTTAATGCTAAGTTTCACAAAGCAGGTCTATAAATTAACCCGTTCCCTACCAGCCACCGCAGTTATACTGCGGCAGAATGGCACAGGCAGGCGAATTGCCGTCATACCACGTCTGGCGCGCCCCCATGGCAGCCGGGACAATCGGATTTGACCCAGAACCGATCAAACTCCAGGCGGCCAATAAAACCTGGCCTGGACCTGGTGATCGGTCCTGGCGAATGAGATCCTTCCCCTGTCATGTAACTGTAAACACTGACAGGGGAAGTGATGTAATCTCTCCTCGTGTCCGTATTTTCCGTTCCAGGCCGAGGAGAGATAACATCTAATAGCAAGTGCAGCAACACTACACTGACACCAGGTCATGTAGGCACACAATTCACCCCCCGATCACCCCCCTAGTTAAGCTCTTCACCCCCTGTCACTGTGTAACCAAGTACAGCAATCAGATTTTTTTTAATCGCAGTACTGGAGTCATTAGTGACAAAAATCAGCATTAGGGTAATTAGTCTTAGGCCCAGATAGGTCTAGGGACCCCCCTAACCCCCCCCCCCGCATAAAAGTTTAACCACTTGGTTACTCCCTGTCACCAGCAATCACTGTATAAGTTTAGCTAGTTTATTTTTTATAGCGTCAGGGCACCCGCCGTATTTTACCCAGTAAAGGTTTAACCCCTGATCACCCGGAGGGTGATCAAAGTTAGGTTTTAGCATCAGATAGGGTCTGCGTCACCCCAAGCATCGTCAGATTAGTGCCAGTAGCGCTAACACCCATGCACGCACCATACGCCTCCCTTAGTAGTATAGTGTCTGAACGGATCAATATCTGATCAGAAATATATTAGCGTCCCCAGCAGTTTAGGGTTCCCAAAAATGCAGTGTTAGCAGGATGAGCCCAGATACCTACTAGCACCTGTGTTTAGCCCCTCCGCCCAGCCCAGCCCAGCCCACCCAAGTGCAATATCAATCGATCACTGTCACGTACAAAACACAACACACATAACTGCAGTGTTCGCAGAGTCAGACCTGATCCCTGCGAACGCTAGCAGTTTTTTTGGTAATGTTTTAAACAGTCGCTGACAATCAGGTGCTCTTTTTTCCTGTGAGTATCACTAGTTGTACCAGTAAATTTAGAGACCAAAATGTCAAATCGAAGGTACACTAGTGAAGAGGCCTACATGTTTCTGAGCATGACAGATAGTGAAGAGGAAGTCACTCATCTGTCAGATTCAGGCTCAGAATACAAACCTTTGGACAGCAGCGGCACCCTGACAGATAGCTCTGACGACAGAGTTATGGTCCCTGCCAAGGTCAGGTGTACCAGACCCCGATCTTCTGCTGTCGTTGAGGTGCAAGAACCGCAGGTCCCTCGTATGGAGCAGAGAGCCAGTACTATCCCCGCTCATCCTTCTGGTGAATTGGCAAGCACCAGCGGCCTAGTACATCCTGGTCGTACATCCAGTACTGCAGTATCACGTGGTGACGTGGCGAGTCCCATAAGTGCAGTTCAAGCTGGCGAGGTGGCAAGCACGAGTAGTGTCCCGCTGCCACTAGGGATGAGCCGAACACACCCCGGTTCGGGTTTGCACCAGAACCTGCGAACGGACCGAAAGGTTGCGCGAACTTTAGAATCCCATTAAAGTCTATGGGACTCGAACGTTCAAAATCAAAAGTGCTAATTTTAAAGGCTAATATGCAAGTTATTGTCCTAAAAAGGGTTTGGGGACCCGGGTCCTGCCCCAGGGGACATGTATCAATGCAAAAAAAAGTTTTAAAAACTCCAGTTTTTTCGGGAGCAGTGATTTTAATGATGCTTAAAGTGAAAAAAAAAAGTGAAATATTCTTTTAAATATCGTACCTGGTGGTACAAAAAAGATAATATTCCAGGGAGAATCATAAGAAAAATTGACCTCCCTGGAACAAAGACAGCTACTGTGGATGTAGAGGGCAATGATGGGAGAGTAGGTAAAATACAAAATTTAGTGAAATATCAAAAACTAAAATTACACAACCGTAGGCTCCTATAAAAGGGATTTAAATGGAGCCGCTCCTACATACATCAATAAAAAGGCATAACAGATGCATAGTAACATGTGGTACGCCCATAAACCAGACCCATAGTCAATAGACATACAATGACATACAAATAACACATACGGTGCAGGCGCCTAAATAACCACGGATGCACAGGATCCCTAATGGCAAAAATGCCAATGAGAAATGAAAAAACAAAATAAATCAATCACAAAGGGATACTGTGCATGCGTGGCCCACGGGGTGGCAGAGGACTATTAGGTAAAATTACCAAAAGATAAACTGCTTCACAAGAGGTTGTTATTCTGTAGCGTCTCCACAAAGTGCTAGTAGTTCTTACTTAATGGGATGAAGAAAAATCAAAACGTATAATTGCATGCGCATGCTCAAAGCATTTCATTCAAAAAGGTCCATTTTAGAAGATAGATGAAAAAAGTTAAAGTTCAGAGATCTCTAACAGAATATATTCAAAAAAAGGTAATCAATGTACACACACTGCTTTAATGACTGCTGCCAAATGTTAAAAGCCTTAGTCGGAATGAGGTAGGTAGTGGTAATTTAAATCTGCCTTTAGTTGTAAATGCGTATGAGCTACCAATGGCTCAATGTCCATCACTGTGGGCTAACCCAGAGTCTACGTTCATACCCAGGCCGTGCAGATCATATATTGCAAGAGACCAATGCAAATATGCAAATTTAAACAGATGCTGGTTTTAGTTACATTACCGTCCTCTTTACCAATACAGGACTGTTGTACAGGGCTGTTGTCCACCTTCTCCTGCACTTCCGCAATGGCAAGCCGGCTCCATAGTATCTCCGACCGTCATAGGGAGATTCGGCCACAAGCGCTCTTTGGATCGTGCAACATAATGTACTTGCGTGTTGGCTGGCACACAGCTGGTTTGTTTAAGCAGGCTGTAGCAATGACATATGGCAGGTCACAACCTCATCGGTAGCAGTTCCATCTAAGAAAATTAGATTTTTCTTTTTCAAAAGTCCCCGCCTCCCATTTGGATTGGGAGATCACTGTAGCGGTGTCTGCAAGCAGTGATTACGTTGACGCGTTTCGCAACGTCATGTCACGTAGCTTCAACTGGACGTGGAAGGGGCAGGCAGACATCTCTCCCTCTTATTGCTTCGAGGTGCTGTGGCCCCTCCTCATTCTGCTTTCATTGGTGAATTTAACAGGGACGAGCTAAAGAAAAAGCCCGGATAGAACTTATTCTGTGTGTCTGATGTTGGTCTAGGCTTTCAGAGTTGTCAAAAGCACAGCTCAGCGATCAGTTGCTAGAATGTATGGGAGACGAATTATACACAGCAGCTCATACCTTCAACCCCTAACCTCTTATGCCCCGTACACACGGTCGGATTTTCCGATGGACATTGTCCGATCGGAGCGTGTTGTCGGAAATTCCGACCGTGTGTGGGCTCCATCGGACATTTTCCATCGGATTTTCCGACATACAAAGTTGGACAGCAGGAGATAAAATTTTCCGACAACAAAATCCGATCGCGTCAATTCCGACCGTGTGTGCCCTGTTCCGACGCACAAAGTGCCACGCATGCTCAGAAGAAATTCCGACACGGGACAGCTCGTTCTGGTAAACTTAGCGTTCATAATGGATACAGCACTTTCGTCACGCTGCAATGTTCAAAATGGTTTAATACAGCGCACTCTCTTCTTCTTTATAATGTGACAAGAATTAAGTAGTTTTGATGCTCATATTCACACACACTTCTCACAAACTTCTTTCGTTACTATTTATCGGGATTCCCTCAATATATTTTGATTTCTCACATCTGACAACATATTTTTTTTATTTTTTTGACTTTAATGTAGAATCTTTTTTAGTGTTTCTCTTTTTTAATTTTTTTTTTTGGTGATTTTGATTTTTTACTCCCGAAAATGTTTGTGTGTTTTTTGTGACAAGTTCCCACAACACCATTGATATGTTGTTCTATTTAATCTGTAGGAGATTGTTTGGTGTTGTTGTCCCTTGTTAATTTCACATTGTACTTTAGAAATGTACCTGAATCGTCACCAACAAACTGTCCTTTTTGGATGAAAACACACACAGGAGAGTAGAATTTACCTAAAAATATTTTATTAAGGGGTCACAACTATAAACAAAGAGGGAGGCAACGCTGGAGAAACTGCAGAAGTGGGCGAAGCCTTGGACCCCCAGGGCAGACATCAATTATTTAAAAGCAAAATTGGTGGCCTGAGGAGTCCATATCTAAGGGAGGGCAGTCTGGTCCAGAAGTCCCAGAGATCCGGAAAGCAGCAGATGACATCTGTGTCCCCAGGCTGTGGTCATACAAGAGACTGCATCTTCTGTCAGACCAGACTGAACCCAGGGCAATCACTCTTTGGTCTTCCTTCCACGCTTCCTTCCAGCCTTTGGCTGTGGTGGTGGAGTTGTGGCAGCAGGAGGAGGAGGAGGAGGATCGTCGATCTCAATGACATCCATCTTGTGTGTCAGTTCCCCACTCTCCCCCTTACGTAGGACTTTATAAATCAGGTCCTCAGAGATCTTGTGTTGACCCTCCTGCATGCCCTGCAATTTGGTGGCAGCCATGCAGGCAAAGGCCTCTTCAGGACTGGGGAAGGCTCTCAGGGACGCAGAAGCCTCCTGGATTAGCCTGTATGCTGAATCCTGCACAGGACTGGGAGTGGCCTTCCTAGCCCTTTTGTATGGCAGGCGGAGGGGAGGAACCTGAGACTCAGTCAGGCTGTGACTTGTCCCAGGCTTCTCTTGGCTGACACTTAGCCCCGCCTCCTCCTGGCTGCCACTAATCCCTGCCTCCTCCTGGCTGACACTAATCCCCGCCTCCTCCTGACTGCCACATTCCACAGCCTCCTCCTGGCTGAGGTCTTCCTGTGCATGAAAAAGGGACATAGTTTTAGTTTTTTTTACATCAATCACACACAATTTTCACCTCCTGACTGCTGCAAATTGAATGTTAACAAATATAACAGACTATCCTTCTGAGCCCAGCATTTTTCATTCTTGTCCCAATTTTGGGTGCCCACTACTGTCTATTGATATGTAAAACACTTTTTGGAATCAGCAATTAATGATCAATAATAACATCTAGTAAACATCATTTATTTATTGCCCAGAAATCTGTAGAAGAATGCTATACCTGACTCCAGCTGGGCTCCTCCACTTCTTCCTGGCTGGAAGGCCCAGGTTGGACATCAGAAGCCTCAGCTGGGATGGAAGGAAGCGTAGAAGGAAGAGTAGAGAGGGATTCCCTGACTTCAGTGTGGTCTGACAGAAATCGCAGTCTCTCATAGTACCACAGCCTGGGGACATAAATGTCATCTGCTGCAGCTCCGGACCTCTGGGAATCTGTGACCTTCTTGCGCTCCCTAAGATAAGTGCTCCTCAGGCCACCAATTTTAGCTTTTAAATAAGGGATGGTTGCTGTGGGGACCACCGGCTTCACCAACTCCAGCAGTTTCTCCAGCGCTGCCTGCCTCTTCTGTTTGTGATTATAGTGGGGGTGTCTCACTTGCCACAGACAGGGCAGCTCCCTGTACTTGTCAATAAACAGGGGCAGGAAATTGTGGTTGTTGAACCCATCCATTTTCTCTGCAAGACACAACACAAGACAAACCCTAATGTCAGGCCAAACTCCCCTAATCTTGTTACAATATAGGCTTCAATTTCGAAGCAGTATAGGCCCAAGTTTAGATCCTACCTTCGTTAGCACGATCGGCGTCTCCGATGCTCCTTCCTCCGCTCACAGATCGTACGTAAGACGCGCGTTACGATTTATACACACTGCGCATGCGTATAACTCCGCCCACCCCTGACGTTCTTTCTATTCTATTCCCCGCCCCTTTTTGTTCGGCGCAGTGGAGGAAGAGCACATGGCGGATAGACAGCAGGATCGTGCTAAGTACAGCAACGAGGAGGAGGAGGAGGAAAGGCCGGAGCCTGAAACGTCCCAATCCAGAAGGAGATTAAAGGACTCAAATATGTCCTGGGGAGATGTTGGAGATGGTGGACATCCTGAAGAAGGCCGACTATGATGGAAAGTATGGGCCTTACCCCAACCCCAATGTCCGAAAGGCCAAGATCATGGTGAAAGTGGTCAGGAGTTTGCACCGGAAATTCAGGGTACGACGATCGAAAGATCAGCTCAGGAAGCGGTGGTCGGACCTGAAATTACGAGAACATGAGCAGTACAGAAAGATCCGGAGAGTGCTGCAAAAAAGTAAGTAGTTGTGCTGTGTTCCTATTGTTCTTGTGTTTATTACGTTCATGCTGCTCCATGTGCTTTTAGGAACTGTTGTACAGTTTAAAATGGCAACTTTCATGTTCATGAGCACATTATTCGTTCGGATCACACATTTTTATTTCGGACTATAAAATACCATTGTTTAGGCCATATGCATTTGGCCACCATTTTGAGGCCCTATACTTGTCTTCAAAAAATTGGGTTGTGTAGATGGCTTTGTTACTAGAATGAAATGCAAACTAGATTGTGTGTAAGGAGAGGACACTCAGCAGCTGTTTTCACATCTGGACACTGGAGCACTAGTGTGGGACACAAGAACACCATTTTTATTAGGGGGCCCACACAGGTGCTCCAGTGTATACTATAGGGGGGGTCTCCATCTGTGAAGCTTGTACTAAACAGGTAAAGTATTGCAGGTTGACAAAGGACACTAAAAATGCTACATCTTGGAACTCGGCTAAAATAGATAATTGTACCCCACTTCCAAGCAATGTTTCCTATTTCTAGTTCTGCCATCAAATATCTGTGTGCAAATTATACCATTTTTGTTTTACATAGGGGAGAAAAGACTCGGAGGACACCCCTCATCCGAGGAGACCAGAGACCCCCCCCCCTCTGGAAGAAGGGGAAATCCCCCCAACACAAGATGAGCAGGAGGAAGAAGACGTGGTGGAAGTAGTCACCACAACAGGTGAGTGTCTGCGACCACAGGCTCAGATAAGAGATGGATGGCGGCATTTTTTTTAGACCTAATTTATTTCGGGTTCCTCTCTTTTTAGGTGATCGTGAGGTTGTGGATGAAGATCCTTTCACATCAGAAAGTGCCCAGATCGTGATCGGGGAGATCATGGGGTGTAATTTACAATTGGAAATCATCAAGCAAAACATCAATGATGTTATTCCAAAATATAAAAACATCATTGATGTTTTGGGGCGAGTTTAAAGCCCCTCCAAATCACTTTCTTCTTTTGTGTGCTACAATGTGCGAAATGTTTTTGTGATTTTTCCAAAAGCCAAATTTGGAGGATGCACACAGTGTGTCAACATGTGCTATCTGCCATCACGGGAGATCAATGGACGCGTTTTGGGGGTGCAACCCCTTCCTCAATAATAAAGTAGCGGTGAGGAAGGGCTTTCTCCCCCAAAACACGTCCCTTGATCCCCCGTGATGGCAGGTCACACATGTTGACATTGTGAAATTTGTGTGCATCTTCCAAATTTGGCTTTTCCAGGGGTGATTTCCGCCCATCTGAACGCAATATCAAACACAGTTCCTAAATACTCATGTCTGATATTGCCTTCATGTTCTACCAAATGTGAACTTTGTAAGATCAAGATTTGTGTCTTTCTTGTGGGTTTTGGTATACAACAAACATGTTGGTTTGTCAGAAAAACCTTTGGTAAATGCACATGTGATTGTGCAGGTATTAAAAAGATTGCTCATCAAGAATGTGTGGATTATTGTCTCAACACTACAACACTTTTGGGGTGATGTAATTGTTGTTTTATGAGAAAATGGGGGTAATTTCCTAAGGGCAAATCCACTTTGCACTACAAGTGCAGTTTCAGTGCAGTTGCAAGTGCACTTGTAGTGAAAAGTGTCTTTGCATTTAGTAAATAACAGCCAACAGTGCTTTGTATAAGGTTACACAATCACGATATTTTCTGCACTCCACACATTTCTGTCAGGGTCAGCTAAAACAAACACAAGCAGTAAATGTCCACAAAGAAGAGCCTGGGGGGAGATGCCTGTCGAGAACTTGAGGTCCTGCAGGCTTCTCCCTGTGGCCAAATAACGCAAGGTAGCGACCAACCTCTGCTCCGGAGTGATGGCTTGCCTCATGCAGGTATCCTGCCTGCTAATATAAGGGGTCAGCGAAGCCAACAAACGGTGAAACACGGGGTCCGTCATCGGGAGAAAGTTCCTGAAATCATCAGGATTATTCTCACAGATCTCACGGAGCAAAGGCATATGAGAGAACTGGTCACGCTGAAGCAACCAATTCTTGGTCCATGAACTCCTCCCCACCCTGTTCATGGACTGGACTTGTGTCAAGGTAAGGACCCCAACACCAAGCCCCCACACAGCACGAACTCTACGAGGAGTACGCATACGAAACATGGCTAGAAAACGGTCGGCTGCTCAGAACGAAGTAACAGAACGCACTGAAGAACAGCAAGGCCTGTGAAGAGCGACCTGAAAAACAGCAACGAGCAGGCAAGATCACACAGAAAACTCCGATACGAACTGACTGCACGCACTGAAGAGCAGATACAAACCCACAAGCACAAACTGAACGGCAGAAAACGATCTGAAAGCCACGAGTCTGAAAAAGCGTGAATCGTCTCTCACCAAACTTTTACTAACACGAGATTAGCAAAAGGAGCCCAAAGGGTGCCACGCTTGGTTCTGAACCGGCCTTTTCTAGTCTCGTCGTACGTGGTGTACGTCACCGCGTTGTTGGCGATCGGAAATTCCGACAACTTTGTGCGACCGTGTGTAGGCAAAACAAGTTTGAGCCAACATCCGTCGGAAAAAATCCTAGGATTTTGTTGTCGGAATGTCCGAACAAAGTCCGACCGTGTGTACGGGGCATTAGAGTCAATATAATCATCAAACATAATATATAATAAAAATATACAAGTATATCCAAAAAATAATAAATAAAAAACAAAGACAAAACTAAAAATAATAATAAAGAAGAAATACTTTTGTCTTCACTGGAGAAGAAGAGATAGGAGAAGAGTGACAGATAGAAAGAAAAAAAAAAAAAAAAAAGGAGAAATAGAGACAAAAAGGGAAGGGCCAATGGCCAATAGTGTCAAGGGATATGTTGAAAAATAGACCAAGTGCAGGAAAGGGAGGTTTAAGGAGAAGGAACGGGCATCGGAGGGAGAGGGGGGAAGGGAAGAGAGAAGGGGAGAGGGGGAAATGGGGGGAGGGAGGGGGTAGAGATGGGGGGAGGGAGGGGGGAGAGGAGGGGGGGTAGGAACAGAATAGGAGAACAGGGCAGTATTGAAACCGAAATGAGTAGATTACATTAATCCAAAAATGTTTGCATACTCAATTCAGTATTCATACCCAGGGGCGCAAAGGACTTCAGCGTATATATCCATCCTTTTTCCTTTTGTAGTAGAATACGATTGAAGTCCCCCCTCCTTGCTGGTAACTTTAGGGTATAAATACCCTTTATCTTAAGTCCATCAATTTTACCCTGGTGATACTGTACAAAGTGTTTAGCCACTGGTCTTTCCTCTCTTTTCTCCCCTTTCTACACAACCCTCTCCTTCTCCTTTCTGATGTCTCTCAAATGTTCCCCCATCCTAATCTTAAGGGCACTTTTGGTTTTACCGACATATATTTTTGGACAGGGGCACGTGATCATATACACCACTTTGGTGGTGGAACAGTTGATCAAGTCCCTAATTTCATATTCCTTTTGCCCCATAGCATCCATAAATACGTCAGTTCTATCCACAAAGAGACACACCTGGCATTTTGTGCAAGGGACCATCCCTTTGCAAGTTATTGTCCTAAAAAGGGTTTGGAGACCCGGGTCCTGCCCCAGGGGACATGTATCAATGCAAAAAAAGTTTTAAAAATGGACATTTTTTCATGAGCAGTGATTTTAAAGATGCTTAAAGTGAAAAAAAAAGTGAAATATTCCTTTAAATATCGTACCTGGGGGTGTCTATAGTATGCCTGTAAGGTGGCGCGTGTTTCCTGTGCTTAGAACAGTCCCTGCACAAAATGACATTTTTAAAGGAATAAAAGTCATTTAAAACTGCTTGTGGCTTTAATGTAATGTCGGCAATAATAATGGCAATATGGATGAATATGGATGAAAATCAGTGAGACAAACGGCATGGGTACCCCCCCCCCCCCAGTCCATTACCAGGCCCTTTGGGTCTTGTATGGATATTAAGGGGAACCCCGCACCCACATTAAAAAAAGGAAAGGCGTTAGAATCTGTTTGTAACTTTGAACTGGTACATTTTTAAAGTGTAGCTCCAGCCAAAAAAATCTATTTTTAAGCTTTTTGGAAAACATAGGGAAGGGTTATCACCCCTGTAACATTTGTTTTGCTGTCTGTGCACCTCTTCAGAAGATTTCACCTCACTTTCTGTCCCGATGACAAATGTTTTTTGAAAATTTGGGGTTTTTAGTGAAACAAGGATTGGTGATAAAGCATTAGTGAAGAGGAGACACGTTTTTCCTATTTTAACTCTTACAGGAGAGAATTTCCCTTCCTAGGGGTAGATTTCATCTCATTTCCTGTTGTCTCCTTCCATTTGCAAGTAGGAGTCGTTTGTAAGTTGGATGTTTGAAAGTAGGGGCCTGCCCTATATACTCTGCGGAAATTGAGGCCTTAGGTGTTGGTGTTGCCACAACACTGTAAGCCCTCACAGTTACTTTTGGTGGGTGCAGGAACGGGCCCTGTTGTGAAATATTAGATCAAGAATTGTAATTACATGCACCTGTTGAACAGGGGCAGAAAATTTGGGCCTTTGGTGGTGGTGTTGGTGGTGGTGTTGCCACAACACTGTAAGCCCTCACAGTTACTCTTGGTGGGTGCAGGAATGGGCCCTGCTGTGAAGTATTAGATCAAGAATTGTAATTACATGTCCCTGTTGAACAGGGGCAGAAAAATTGGGCCTTAGGCACTGGTGCCACAACACTGCAACCCCTCACAGATACTCTAGTTGGAACGCAGAAATGAGCCCTGCTGCATAAGCACCTGAATGACCACAACATACAGGGATATACAATGCAATACTGACACATAATCACACACATAGGTTGGACTTGAGTCTTTTTTCAACCTCACCTACTATGTAACTATGTAACTATGCTGCAGGTCAGCCTGTATTGTGGAAGTGATTTGTGAAGCAGTGTGAGCAAGACCCCTGGAAAGCATATTTGAGAAAGTCTCCATTAAAGATGAAAAGTCATGGGAATGGGGGCAGGGGAACCAGTGTGAGCTCCTGGGTGAGCCGGGATGTAACTGCAATCATCCATTGGAGTGAGGGGGAGCCCATCCAAGGGCCTGCAGTTCATGGAGTCTGAGGTGGAGGAGGATAATAGCCCATCCTGTGGGTTACTCACTGTTTGGAGTTGCATCCCTTCTGTGTGTGAGGGCAGAGGTGTAAAATCTTCCAAGGATTCCTTCGGATGCAGTGTTAGGCCTCGAGCTGTGCTGGCAGCCGCCATTTTAGTGGGGGCCGCGTTCGGAGGGCCGGGACTGAGATGTCAGGATAAATCCCGTCTGGCAAAGCCCCTGGTCATACGGGGGGGTCCCTGGGGTCTTCTGGGTATATCGTGTGGGCCCGATCGACAGGTTCCTCCGCTATTGATGGCTGTGGCGGAGAACAGAGGCTGGAGCGGAGCTCTCAGAACGTGCGACCGCTCATGGAGCCACCGCGCATGCGCTTCCACATTATTTTTATATAGTATAGTGCGGTTGAATGGTCATGGTCTGTGGAATGGAATGGAACGAAACAAAACAAAGTAAAACACAAATCACCAAACAGAAAAACAATCCATGTTCACATCTAGTTATACGTGGACAAGGATTGTGTCTATTTTGACATGGAGGGGATATGGAGAGGGAAAAAGTCTAAGACCCCTTTCTCACTGGGGTGTTTTTCAGGCGTTTTTCAGGCGCTTTAGCGTTAAAAAAAGCGCCCATAAAGCGCCTGAAAGAAGCCTCATCTGCAATCCCAATGTGAAAGCTCGAGCCCTTTCACACTTCCAGAGCTCGAAAAACGCTGATAAAGCGCCGCTTAAGACCCCTTTCACACCGGGGCGTTTTTCAGGCGTTTTTCGGGCACTGACAGTGTGAAAGGGCTCGGGCCATCGGCGCACCCAGCCCGGTGGCAAAAACACGAAAGCGCTGCAAAGAAGCTGCTTGCAGGACTTTTTTTGACGCCCTGCCAGCGCAGCTTTCACATTGGGATTGCAGATGAGGCTTCTTTCAGGCGCCTGAAAAACGCCTGAAAAACGCCCCAGTGTGAAAGGGGTCTAAAGGAAATGGTTTCACCCAACCCAAACTCCCCCACTTATTTCACACAAAGCTTCATTATTCATAGAAGTGTGTTACATCCCACTCATGTTTAAGGCCAAGGGGTTTTCTGGTATTAAGGTTGAAAATCCAGAATACTTCTTTTTTACATAAGATTCTGAATTTGTCCCCACCGGTAACTTTTTCTACTCCTTGTATGGACAAACTTGCCACATCTTTATTGTGATGTCCATTCCGGTGTTTGGCCACATTTGTCGCATGGTTCTTTTGTATATCCTATAAATGATCATATAACCGATCTCTTAACCTGCGAGTTGTGCGACCAACATCCTGGAGCGAGCATAATTCACATGTAATAATGTACACTAAATATCTGGTATTGCAGTTAATGAATTATTTTATCCTGGTATCTTTGTGGGTAGTTATCAAATGAATCAAATCACCCCTGCAAACAGCATGGACAGGTATTTGCTCCACATTGGAATGAGCCCTTAAATTGTAACCAATGTTGAGGATGGTGTGTACTTGTGTATAAACTCGGAGACAGGGTTCGACCTAAAGTAGGGGCCCTACCAGTAACCGGTTTGGTGCCATTTAAAAGAATTTGCGCATAAATGGAATAGTTGAAAAGTATGGGTAAATATTTCTTAATGGTAGATTCAACTTTCCTGAACTTGATGCTATACTGTGTTGAAAACACTGGGACACCACTTGCAGTTGATTTCTTTTTCCTGTCTAAAGTGGTTGTTCCATTGCTTATCAAAGCATCTCTTTTAGTATTATTAGCTATGGTAATGGCTCTAGTTGTAATTGCATGCAAATTGTATGCAAATTGCAAGAAATTGCATAGGAGTTGCAGCCGTCCAGCCTTCTTTTCTTCTATACTCACACAGGTACTCATTGATGGCCCTCTGCTGCGTGTGCAGCTGCTGCAGCATTGCCAATGTTGAGTTCCACCTGGTGGGCATGTCACAAATCAGACGGTTGGTGGGCAGGTTGAATTACCGTTGAATGTAAGCCAGTCGAGCACTGGCATTGTATGACCGCTGGAAATGGCCAAAGACATTTCTGGCCTTCCTCAGAAGATCTTGTAAGCCTGGGTACCTGTTCAAGAAACACTGCACCACCAAATTCAGGACATGTGCCAAGCAAGGAACATGTGTCAAGTATCCCTGTCGGAGGGCGGAGAGAAGGTTGGTGCCATTGTCATATACAACCATTCCTGGCTCAAGCTGCCGTGGCATCAACCACCTCTGAGACTGCCACTGCAGAGCTGACAGAATCTCTGCCCCAGTGTGGCTCCTGTCCCCTAGACAGACCAACTGAAGCACCGAATGGCATCTTTTAGCTTGATTGCTTGCGTAGCCCCTTGAATGCTTAGGGAGCACTGCTGGTTCAGAGGACAATTCCGCAGAAGAAGCCATAGAGGAAGAAGAAGAGGAGGGGGTGGAGCAGACAGATGTTGCAGAATCACCACTAGTTTTTTGAAGGTGTGGTGGTGGAACAAGCTCCAGCACTGGACCCTGTCATGCATCCTTCCCAGCTGCCAGCAGAGTTACCCAGTGCGCCATGAAGGAAATGTAACGTCCCTGACCATGCCTGCTGGACCATGAGTCAGCAGTAATGTGAACCTTGCTGCTGACCGCCCTGTCCAACGAGGCCGAAACATTGCCTTCCACATGACGGTACAGAGCTGTAATGGCCTTATGTGAAAAGAAATGTATTTTTGGAACCTGCCACTGTGGTATAGCACATTCTGCAAATTCATGAAAGGGGGCAGATTCTACCATATGAGAAGGCAGCAGTTGTAATGTTAGCAATTTGGCCAAGCTAGCATTTATATGCTGAGCAGGTGGATGACTGGGACAGTATTTTTTTTTATGGTTTAGCAGCTGGGGTAGCAAAATTTGCCTGGTGAAATCAACAGGTGGTGTACTGCTAGCAGATTGGGTGCAAATACTTATGGCACCCATTCATATCCATCACTCCTCTCAGTACAGGTTTTTGAGAAAACTTGAGTTATAGTAGGAGTAAAGATACCAGATGAGGAGGAAAGAGAAGTCTGCATTTTTTTATGATGTGGGCCTTTCAGGTGCCGTTGCCAATTGACTGCATGGCAGGTCGTCATATGCCTTGTCAAGCATGTGGTGCCCAAGCGGCTGCTGTTCTGACCACGCTTGATCTGCTTCAGACATAGATTGCAAACAGAAACGCTGCGTTCTGCTGCACATGTGTTGACAAAAGCCCAAACCATTTGGAAGTCAGCGGGGAGTCAGCAGCGCCCTGCACCTGTGGAGCTCTGTGGTGTGATGCAATAGGGTGGCTGCCCTTAAGCCGGCCCCTGGAAGACAACATGCCTCATTGGAGTTGTGCCTCCTCCTCCTCACTTTCATCCTCTGTTCTCTCAAACACCCACGTATAGTCAGTGACCTCATCCTCCACTCTCTCCTCGTCATTGGAGCAAACTTGGAAGCATGCTGAAGCTGGGTGAACATGACTGCTAGTCCTTCTGTGGCACCCCCTCTCTCTATGCTCACGTTACTCCCTTTCTCAACCTGTGAATTAATATCGAAGCATTCAAATTGCTGTGCATACTCCAACAGCATGTAACCGACACTATGATCCAATAATTCAGGTGACTCCTCCGTGCATGATGGTGGGCCTATGGAAGGAGTAGCTGTGGACAAGGAGCCGGTGGAATAGGCCAATTTGGCAGCTGTGGTGGAAGGCAAACTACTATGAGCATGGGTGACAGAGGATGAGGAGAATGAGGATGGCTTAGTTATCCACTCCAACAACTCTTCTGCATGTTGTGGCTCAATAACACAGCCAGCAGCAGAAAAAAAGGATAAGAGTGCCCTGCCTGTGGAAGAATCACCATGTCAGCTATCACCACTTTTTTCTGTAGACACAGAGGCTGCTTTCCCTCTTTTAGTGGCCTGTGAATGAATGAATTAATGAAGAATTTGTATAGCGCTACAAATGCGAACTGAATCGCTTCAAGGCGCTTGATCCGTCCTGAGTTATCCTGCTTCTTAGAAGAGGTGAGTCTTGAGTTTTTTTCTAAAGGCCCAATGGTTTTCTTCTATGCGGATGTTAGTGGGTAGAGCATTCCATAGCCATGGTCCTTAGACTGCGAATCTTTGTTCTCCCTTTGATTTGTACCTGGACTTGAGAATGAGGAGGAGGTTTTGGCTCATTGATCGTAGACTGCGATTAGGTGTGTAGTGTTTTATTTTCTCGCATAGGTATTGCGGAGCGTTTCCTTGTGTGCATTTGTGGGTGAGGCAGAGGGTCTTGAATGTGATCCGATCCTTTACGGTTAGCCAGTGTAGGGTCCTCAGGGATGCGGAGATGGATTCCCAGGGTTTATTCCGGTTACTAGTCTTGCTGCCATGTTTTGGATGACTTGTAAGCGAGCAATCTGGTATTTAGGTAGTCCTATGTAGAGGGAGTTTGCGTAGTCGAGATGGGAGTTGATGATTGTTCCGACTACTGCTGCTTTGTCCTCCTATGGAATGAACGGGATGAGTCTACGTAGTAGGTGGAGAAGATGGTGAGAGGCGCTGACTACTGAATAGGGATGAGCTTCAAGTTCGAGTCAAACCCATGTTCGACTCGAACATGGTGTGTTCGACCGTTCGCCGAATTGCGAACGTTATGGGCCGTTCGCACCAAATTCGAGTGGCGTGTCACGGCCCATAATTTACTGCGGCATCGCAGTGCATTGCTGGCTGATGATTGGCCAAGCATGCACTATGACCCGCATGCTTGGCCAATCACAGCGCCATCTGCACAGAGAGCCGTAATTTGCCAAATCTAGGGTGGCTTTGGCCAATTATGGCTCAGGGGGTTTAGTACATGCCCCACACTATAGAAGGCCGGCTGCGTGGCGGCCTTGTGTAGTGTGTTGCGGTGGCGGAGAGAATTAGACAGAGAGAGAGAGACAGTGTCATTTGATTTAAGTTGGATAGAGTAGGCTGGCGAGTCAGTTAGCTGCACTTCCAGTGTATTGTGTATATATATGCATCCCAGGTGTTTATATATATATATATATATTATATATTGTATTCAGTTTAGCTAGATCCGTTCCTGTTATACTCTTTATAATATACTGACAGGCAGGCAGGTGTTTTTACAGTATTTACAGTTAGTTTACTGTGTACCCTGCACAGTTGCACCTATAGCTACCTGAAGACAAGTGCTGTTCTTCTTCTGATCCTATTAATACCACAGGCAGGCAGCTTGAAGTATTTACAGTTAGTGTACTGTGGAGTTGTACTTTTTCTGCCCCTGTTCAACAGGTGCATGTAATTACAATTCTTGATCTAATATTTCACAGCAGGGCCCATTTCTGCGCCCACCAATAGTAACTGTGAGGACTTACAGTGTTGTGGCAACACCAACACCTAAGGCCACAATTTCTGCAGAGTATATAGGGCAGGCCCCTACTTTCAAACATCCAACTTTCAAACAACTCCTACTTGCAAACGGAAGGAGACAACAGGAAGTGAGATGAAATCTACCCCTAGGAATGGAAATTCTCTCCTGTAAGAGTTAATATGGGAAAAACGTTTCTCCTCTTCACTGATGCTTTATCACCAATCCTTGTTTCACTAAAAACCCCAAATTGTCAAAAACATTTGTCATTGGGACAGAAAGTGAGGTGAAATCTTCTGAAGAGGTGCACAGACAGCAAAACAAATGTTACAGGGATGATAACCCTTCCGTATGTTTTCCAAAAAGCTTAAAAATAGATTTTTTGGCTGGAGCTACACTTTAAAAATGTACCAGTTCAAAATTACAAACAGATTCTACTTAACAACAAGCCTACAGTCCCTGTCTTGTTTACACTGCCTGTATACTGCTGTTCAGAGTATATAGGGCCTGGGGGCCCCACGCCTTTCCTTTTTTTTAATTTGGGTGCGGGGTTCCCCCTAATATCCATACAAGACCCAAAGGGCCTGGTAATGGACTGGGGGGGGTACCCATGCCATTTGTCTCACTGATTTTCATCCATATTGCCAGGACCCGACATTACATTAAAGCCGCAAGCAGTTTTAAATTACTTTTATTCCTTTAAAAATGTAATTTTGTGCAGGGACTGTTCTAAGCACGGGAAACATGCGCTACTTTACAGGCATACTATAGACACCCCCCAGGTACGATATTTAAAGGACTATTTCACTTTTTTTTTTTTTTTCTCACTTTAAGCATCATTAAAATCACTGCTCCCGAAAAAATGGCCGTTTTTAAATCTTTTTTTTGCATTGATACATGTCCCCTGGGGCAGGACCTGAGTCCCCAAACCCTTTTTAGGACAATACTATGCAAATTAGCCTTTAAAATTGGTACTTTTGATTTTGAACGTTCGAGTCCCATAGGCTAAAATGGGGTTCTAAAGTTTGCGCGCATTTTCGGTCCGTTCGCAGGTTCTGGTGCGAACCAAACCAGGGGGTGTTCGGCTCATCCCTACTACTAAACCTATTTGTGCATCCATTGACATATCTGTGTCAAAGATGACTCTGAGACTTTTGGCTTTGGTGCTTGGGGAGATGGTCTGTCCAAGGATGGGTGATGTCCATGGGGTCTTAGTTTTTGTATTATGGTTTGCGTGGAAGAGCAGAAGCCCTGTTTACCCTGTGAGCGTCTGCCTCTCCTTGTTGGACTTTCGGACATGATGGGGATTTTTTGGGGGGGATTTATTTTTTGCTTGGTGCAGTATAAACCGTTTTATTATTCTTTTTTATTTTTTGGGGGGATATTTATAACTCTTTATTATAGTATGGGAAGGGAATATGGTGCTTGGATGCAACACTTTTTTGCTTGGTGCACTATAAACCGTTTTATTATAGTTTAAAAAAAAAAAAAAGAAAATAAGGATGCAGCAATTGTGGAGATTTTTTTTTTTTTCACTGCTGCTGCAAAAAGAAACTAAAATTAAATAAATGTAAAAAAAAATCAAGTAAGATAAAAAAACAAACAAACAGTGGTGATGCAGAAGGAAGTCCACCTGCGACTCAGAAGAAGGAGCAGCATTTATGGAGATTTTTTTTTGATCCTGCTGGAAAAAAAAAAAAAAAAAAAATGAAAAAGCCCCCCCCCCCCCCCCCAAAAAAAAGGTAACCACTGCTGACGCAGAAAGAGAAACACCTGCGACACAGAAGGGGGGACAGCAATTATGCCCTAAATATCCCCTAAAAATCAAAAGTATACCACTGCTGTGTTGACGCAGAATAACACATGTGACACAAAAGGGGGAGTACTAGTAATGCAGCAAAAGAACCTGATACTGCAAAAAAAATAATTAATGAAAAAAAAATGGGATCAGTGGTGACACACCGACACTTCAGTAGCACCACAACACTGTGTTATTCACACTACACTGCACTGTATTATATACTCTGCACTGCACTATATACTCTGCACTGTATTATTCATACCACACTACACTGAATTATATACTCTGCATTGCACTATATACTCTGCACTGTAGTATATACTCTGCACTGCAGTATATACTCTGCACTGCAGTATATACTCTGCACTGCAGTATATACTCTGCACTGCACTGTAGTATATACTCTGCACTGCACTGCCCTATAGTATATACTCTGCACTGTCTAAAAAATGAGAAATAATCAAGCGTAAACGGTTCATACCTCTCCCACAGGGCTCATGGAATCATGGAATGTTTCAACACAATATAAGCAGCCACTATAACAATAAATCAATAATCAAAAAATATGTTACAGAAAACACTATAACATTAGTAACGCTAATCAGTCACAATGTAAGTGATAATAAAGTCCAATTTATGGATATATTGTGAATAATAAATTGTCCATCAAGCCAAGTTCATACGGGGTTAAATCCAGCTGAATACCGTCACCACACCGCATGTGCAATACTCCCCCAAGGTAATGAACTTACCAGACAACAATGGATGTTAAGCTTGTATTTTTAAAATCACTGTCAGCACACACTGCGTCTCCCCATCTAAAGTATTGCTATGTGTTACAAACTCGATAAGGACACCGAAATGTACCCTCTTGCCGGCCTCACACACACAATGTTGCCTCTTTTCAGGGCCTTATATACTCTGCACTGAACTATATACTCTGCACTGCACTGCACTATATACTCTGCACTACACTGTAGCATATACTCTACACTGCACTGTAGTATATACTCTGCATTGCACTGTATACTCTGTACTGCATTATATATTCTACACTGCCTACATGCTCAATCCAGTAACTAACCTGCCTAATCTCTCTCCACTACAACACACTACATACGTCCGCCATGTAGGCAGCCTTATATAGTGTGGGGTGTGGACTTAGCCCCTGAGCCATGATGGCTTTAATAGCACATCGCGCTGTGATTGGCCAAGGCATACAGTTCAGGTGCATGCTTTGGCCAATCAGCAGCTGTCAATGCACTGTGATCTCGTAGTGCACTATGGGGAGCTTCACAGCGGGCGAACGTCCCGCAAGTGCCCCATATGTTTGTTTGTTCTACGAACAGACAGCTGATGTTCAAGTCAAATTTACATTCGACTCGAACATTAAGCCCATCACTAGTGAAGACCCAGCATGTGACTCCCCACTGTGCTTCCTAGGCTCTCCCACTCCTACCAGGAGCACAGGACCACAACTACTATTAGAGCCCTTTCACACTGGGGTGGTTTGCAGGCGTTATTGCACTAAAAATAGCGCCTGCAAACCGACTGAAGTCAAGCCATCAGACAGTTGCAAATCAGTGGTCTTGCTATCAGACGAGTATTTTTTGGTTGGATTTTAAACACACAAAAGCTAAATAGAACATAATGGATGTGTGACAGCTCTGTATAATCATTATATTATATGTTACATCACCCTCTCTAACATTTACAATACGGTGAGATTTTACTGTGGAAATTTAAAGATACAGAGCCCCAAATACCAACCCATTGGCTACATAGTGACATTTTCCCAATACTTCTAAATGGGTTAAAAAAAAAATTTCCATTGGACCAATATGTTTACAATGCAGATGTGTCATACACACCCCTCTCTATGATATCTTACAATACGGTATGAATTTACTGTGGAAATTTAAAGATACAGAGCCCCAAATACCAACCCATTGGCTACATAGTGACATAATTGCAATATTTCAAATTGGGTTCAAAACCAATTCTCCCATTGGACCAATACGTTTACAATGCAGATGTGTCATACACACCCCCCTCTATGATATCTTATAATACGGTAAGATTTTACTGTGGAAATTTAAAGATACAGATCCCTAAATACCAACCCATTGGCTACATAGTGACATTTTTCCAATACTTCTAAATGGGTTTTAAAAAAAATTCTCCCATTGGACCAATACGTTTACAATGCAGATGTGTCATACACACCCCTCTCTATGATATCTTATAATACGGTATGATTTTACTGTGGAAATTTAAAGATACAGAGCCCCAAATATCAACCCATTGGTTACAAACTGACATTTTTCCAATACTTCTAAATGGGTTCAAAAAATGTCACTATGTAACCAATGGGTTGATATTTGGGGCTCTGTATCTTTAAATTTCCACAGTAAAATCTTACCGTATTATAAGATATCATAGAGGGGGGTGAGTATGACACATCTGCATTGTAAATGTATTGGTCCAATGGGAGAATTGGTTTTGAACCCATTTAGAAGTACTGGAAAAATTTCAGTTTGTAACCAATGGGTTGGTATTTAGGGCTCTGTATCCCATTTTGCACGGAGGTAATGGAGGATTTAGCCAGGTTTGTAGCAGACTTCCCTGGGACACCGGTAATAGCATTGGGAGATTTTAACATGACGATGAATGGGAGCATAGACAGATTCCCGCCAAAGCCTGGAGTGGGAGAGGCCAACAGGAGTCCCCTTCTTCAGTATTGTGATGAACTAGGACTGGTAGATATCTGGAGAAGGAGGCATCCTGGAGAGAGGCAGTATTCGTGTCACTCCAGGACTCACGCCACCCTGTCTAGAATTGATCTTGTACTGGGGAATGAGGAGGCACTAAATGTAGTGGAAGAGATAGTATATGAGCCAAGAGGCATTTCGGACCACACCCCAGTTATTGCCTCCGTGAGAGTGGGGGGACAGTATGGCAGGGGGAGTTGGAAGATTAATCCCTTTTGGCTCGAACTTATAGGAGAGGAGGAGAAAATGATGGAGGGGCTTTCAGAATATATTAGTATAAACCTAGGATCGGCTTCACTTGGGGTGGTCTGAGACTCCTTGAAGGCACATATCCGAGGAGCTTTAATCCAGAGAATAGCGCATGTCAAAAAACAGTCGCAAGCTGTTGAAATGGAAGCTAAAGAGAATGCAAGACTGTCAGAGGCGCACTTTGTAGCAACACCATCCCAAGTCAACCACGAGTGTTGGGTGAGGAGGCAAGAAGAGTACAGCAGGGTGCTTCGGGAGAAGGCAGAAAAGATAGGATCCTTTCAGAGACGGAGCTTTTTTGGAGAGGGGGAGAAGATAGGGAAAGCTCTGTCTCTGATAATCAAGGCAAACGGCCCCCCGAGTGCAGTACCGGCAATTATAGGGAGGGAAGGAGAGATAAGAAAAAACACTCCGGATATAGTAAATGAATTTAAAATGTACTTTGAGAAGTTATATAGTTCCACCAGGGTAAATGTAGAGGGGGAAATGCAGAGTTTCTTTGAGGGGCTGGAGATAACCCCGATATCAGAGGTAGATCGGGAAATGTTGGATGCCCCACTGACTCTTAAGGAACTGCAGAGTGCGGTTGGAGATATGGCGGCTCAAAAATCCCCAGGCCCGGATGGCCTGCCTATAGAGTTATATAAAAAATATGGGGAGGTACTGTTACCCTTATTGCTGAAAGTATTCAATGGGGCTAAGGAAGAGGGGGCTTTGCCCCCCTCCATGGCAGAAGCCATAGTAATACTTCTGTTAAAAGAAGGGAAGAACCCAATAGATATGTCCTCATACAGGCCCATATCGCTTCTGTGCTCGGATGTGAAGATCCTTGCCAAAGTAATGGCTGCAAGGCTTAACAAAATAATCCCTAAACTAATACACCCGGATCAGTCTGGGTTTATCCCAAACAGATCCACAAGCACCAATATAAGGCGGGTATATCTCAATATGCAAATCCCCATAGAAAATAGCGGTAGGAGAGCAATTCTCTCACTAGACGCGGCCAAGGCCTTCGATTCCCTGGAATGGCATTACCTATGGAAGGTACTAGCGGAATATCAGCTTGGCCCCGGGTTTGCTCGGTGGCTAAGACTGCTGTATAGCGAGCCAAGGGCCAAGGTAAAAATCAACGGGCAATGCTCGGAGGGGTTTCAGCTGAGCAGGGGCACAAGACAGGGGTGTCCTTTGTCCCCCCTGCTCTTCGCACTGGCAATTGAACCCTTGGCAGTGGCTCTAAGGATGGCACAGGGCATACAGGGATTCAAGAGGAAGAGAGGGGTGGATAAAGTGGCCTTGTATGCCGATGATATTTTATTATTTTTGGCGGACACGCAGGAATCACTGGAAACAGCCATGAGGATAGTGAGGGAGTTCGGAAATTTCTCTGGGCTGTTAATCAACTGGGAGAAATCAGTGATTTTGCCCATTGATACCCTGTGTGAGCCTCTCCCACATCAGGCATCCCAGGTCCAAGTGGTTAGGCATATGAAATATCTGGGGATTAATATTACCAGAGACCCAAGCCAGTATATATCTGGAAACCTAGTTCCACTGATGAAGAAACTTAAACAGAAGTGTCAAGTATGGAGACGTTTACCCCTCTCGGTCGCCGGGCGCTGCAATCTGATTAAAATGGTCTGGCTACCTCAAATTTTATATGTTATGCAGAATTCTCCTGTTTGGATTCCCAAGCACTGGTTCAAAAAACTGGACAGTATATTTAGAGAACTTATTTGGAAGGAAGGGGTGGCCAGGATTGGGCTGGAGACGCTACGGCGACCAGAGGAGAAAGGAGGTTTGGCGGTACCAGATCCACGAGGTTACTTCCTGGCAGCCCAACTGCAACAAATGGGAGGTAGTAATAGGCCAGGAGAAGCAGGAGCAGGGGGTAGCATCTTATTGAACGACACCAGACACGATACAGTGGCGGAGGGGTTAGAGGCGGACTCATTCTGTACCAAATGTCCTACTATCCGGTTGATGAGTAGAGTCTGGGCACAGGCTAAAAAAATTCTGGGATATGAGGGTTTTGCGGAATTCTCGCCACTCTGGGATAATAATAGCCTTAACGAGCTTAAGAAAATGGGGCGTGTAGAGGAATGGGACCCTATGGGCATTCATTACCTTGTACAGGTATATAGGGCAGGGAGGTTAAAGTCCTTCCAGGAACTGGTAGAGGAGTATGCGATCTCCAACAGGTCATTTTATAAATATTTGCAACTCAGGCACGCCCTGGAGGCACAATTTGGGAAGGAAATGCCAGTGTGGTGTGAAATTACCTTTTTGAGAAGGCTGATCGATGCGGGATCTACAAAGGGTCTGATCTCGGACACGTATGAGTGCTTGAAAGCAGCAGCACAAGAAGGCCGGGTCGAAAATAAAAACAGGGCTAGATGGGAAAAAGATGTGGGTATAATATCTGATGATCAATGGGATCAGGCCTTGGCGCTAGGTCCCAGGGTCACTCTCTCTCCCTCACAAGTGATGTCTCATTTGTATTTGCTACATAGAGCATATTACACACCTCTGAAGCTATTCAAGTGGGGCAGGAGACCTGATGCGAAATGCCAGAGATGCAGAGGGGGGCATGGGGATTTGATCCACATGTTCTGGCGCTGCCCTAAGTTGCATAGATATTGGGAAGGGATAGTGGGGGAAATAAACTTAGTGTTTGGGACATCGCTGAGGGTGGAGGCGGGGGAGTGCCTGCTGGGCTTGAAGGGGGAAGGAGGGATCTCAAAGGATGTGCAGACGGCAAGAGACAGATGCTTGTTCCAGGGAAAAAAGCTTATCGCACGGCATTGGCAGAGGAAGGAGGCCCCAACATTGACAGAATGGGAAAATGCAGTAGGGGAGGTGGTTTGTAGGGAAAAATATATCTATAAGAAAAGGGGTAATTATAAGAAATTTGAGAAAATATGGAAAGCATGGCTGGATTGGGTGAGAGATGGATAAGTGGAGTAAGGAAGGCTTAGGATGAGAGGGATGTAGAATATTTGTGAGGATGCATGAGGGGTGAGGGGAGGAAAAGGGGGGGGGGGGGGGGAATAGGGGGAAATAAAGTAACGTTTTTCATGCTTCCCTTCTAGAGAGGTACAGCATATAGATATTTTTGAATTGGTATATATCGGATGTAGAGAATTTTATGGGAATACCTGATCTTATTGTGCTGACGATTTCAGTGACAGTCCCTATTTATGTACCCCTTTTCTTCTGCTTTTTGTTCTTTTTTTTTTGTATGTGCTGTATTGGATAACTTTTCAAATAAAAAGAGATTTAAATCATAGTAGCTGCTCACGTGACTGTACCTAATCCACTGAAGTCAAGCCATAAGACAGTTGCAAATCAGTGGTCTTGCTATCAGACGAGTATTTTTTGGTTGGATTTTAAACACACAAAAGCTAAATAGAACATAATGGATGTGTGACAGCTCTGTATAATCATTATATTATATGTTACATCACCCTCTCTAACATTTACAATACGGTGAGATTTTACTGTGGAAATTTAAAGATACAGAGCCCCAAATACCAACCCATTGGCTACATAGTGACATTTTCCCAATACTTCTAAATGGGTTAAAAAAAAAATTTCCATTGGACCAATATGTTTACAATGCAGATGTGTCATACACACCCCTCTCTATGATATCTTACAATACGGTATGAATTTACTGTGGAAATTTAAAGATACAGAGCCCCAAATACCAACCCATTGGCTACATAGTGACATAATTGCAATATTTCAAATTGGGTTCAAAACCAATTCTCCCATTGGACCAATACGTTTACAATGCAGATGTGTCATACACACCCCCCTCTATGATATCTTATAATACGGTAAGATTTTACTGTGGAAATTTAAAGATACAGATCCCCAAATACCAACCCATTGGCTACATAGTGACATTTTTCCAATACTTCTAAATGGGTTTAAAAAAAATTCTCCCATTGGACCAATACGTTTACAATGCAGATGTGTCATACACACCCCCCTCTATGATATCTTACAATACGGTAAGATTTTACTGTGGAAATTTAAAGATACAGAGCCCCAAATATCAACCCATTGGTTACATAGTGACATTTTTGCAATATTGCAAATTGGGTTCAAAAAATTTTTTCCCATTGGACCAATACGTTTACAATGCAGATGTGTCATACACACCCCTCTCTATGATATCTTATAATACGGTATGATTTTACTGTGGAAATTTAAAGATACACAGCCCCAAATACCAACCCATTGGCTACATAGTGACATTTTTCCAATACTTCTAAATGGGTTTAAAAAAAATTCTCCCATTGGACCAATACGTTTACAATGCAGATGTGTCATACACACCCCCCCCTCTATGATATCTTACAATACGGTAAGATTTTACTGTGGAAATTTAAAGATACAGAGCCCCAAATATCAACCCATTGGTTACATAGTGACATTTTTCCAATACTTCTAAATGGGTTCAAAAAATGTCACTATGTAACCAATGGGTTGATATTTGGGGCTCTGTATCTTTAAATTTCCACAGTAAAATCTTACCGTATTATAAGATATCATAGAGGGGGGTGTGTATGACACATCTGCATTGTAAATGTATTGGTCCAATGGGAGAATTGGTTTTGAACCCATTTAGAAGTACTGGAAAAATTTCAGTTTGTAACCAATGGGTTGGTATTTAGGGCTCTGTATCTTTAAATTTCCACAGTAAATTCATACCGTATTGTAAGATATCATAGAGGGGGGTGTGTATGACACATCTGCATTGTAAACATATTGGTCCAATGGGAAAAAATTTTTTGAAACCAATTTGCAATATTGTAAAAATGTCACTATGTAACCAATGGGTTGGTATTTGGGGCTCTGTATCTTTAAATTTCCACAGTAAAATCTTACCGTATTGTAAGATACCATAGAGGGGGGTGTGTATGACACATCTGCATTGTAAACGTATTGGTCCAATGGGAGAAATTTTTTTAAACCCAATTGGCAATATTGCAAAAATGTCACTATGTAACCAATGGGTTGATATTTGGGGCTCTGTATCTTTAAATTTCCACAGTAAAATCTTACCGTATTGTAAGATACCATAGAGGGGGGTATGTATGACACATCTGCATTGTAAACGTATTGGTCCAATGGGAGAAATTTTTTTAAACCCAATTGGCAATATTGCAAAAATGTCACTATGTAACCAATGGGTTGATATTTGGGGCTCTGTATCTTTAAATTTCCACAGTAAAATCTTACCGTATTGTAAGATACCATAGAGGGGGGTATGTATGACACATCTGCATTGTAAACGTATTGGTCCAATGGGAGAAATTTTTTTAAACCCAATTGGCAATATTGCAAAAATGTCACTATGTAACCAATGGGTTGATATTTGGGGCTCTGTATCTTTAAATTTCCACAGTAAAATCTTACCGTATTGTAAGATACCATAGAGGGGGGTATGTATGACACATCTGCATTGTAAACGTATTGGTCCAATGGGAGAATTTTTTTTAAACCCATTTAGAAGTATTGGAAAAATGTCACTATGTAGCCAATGGGTTGGTATTTGGGGCTCTGTATCTTTAAATTTCCACAGTAAAATCTTATTATAAGTTATCATAGAGAGGGGTGTGTATGACACATCTGCATTGTAAACGTATTGGTCCAATGGGAGAAATTTTTTTGAACCCAATTGGCAATATTGCAAAAATGTCACTATGTAACCAATGGGTTGATATTTGGGGCTCTGTATCTTTAAATTTCCACAGTAAAATCTTACCGTATTGTAAGATACCATAGAGAGGGGTGTGTATGACACATCTGCATTGTAAACATATTGGTCCAATGGGAGAATTTTTTTTAAACCCATTTAGAAGTATTGGAAAAATGTCACTATGTAGCCAATGGGTTGGTATTTGGGGCTCTGTATCTTTAAATTTCCACAGTAAAATCTCACCGTATTGTAAGATACCATAGAGAGGGGTATGTATGACACATCTGCATTGTAAACGTATTGGTCCAATGGGAGAATTTTTTTTAAACCCATTTAGAAGTATTGGAAAAATGTCAGATTGTAACCAATGGGTTGGTATTTGGGGCTCTGTATCTTTAAATTTCCACAGTAAAATCTTACCGTATTGTAAGATATCATAGAGGGGGGTGTGTATGACACATCTGCATTGTAAACGTATTGGTCCAATGGGAGAAATTTTTTTGAACCCAATTGGCAATATTGCAAAAATGTCACTATGTAACCAATGGGTTGATATTTGGGGCTCTGTATCTTTAAATTTCCACAGTAAAATCTTACCGTATTGTAAGATACCATAGAGGGGGGTATGTATGACACATCTGCATTGTAAACGTATTGGTCCAATGGGAGAATTTTTTTTAAACCCATTTAGAAGTATTGGAAAAATGTCACTATGTAGCCAATGGGTTGGTATTTGGGGCTCTGTATCTTTAAATTTCCACAGTAAAATCTTACCGTATTGTAAGATATCATAGAGGGGGGTGTGTATGACACATCTGCATTGTAAACGTATTGGTCCAATGGGAGAAATTTTTTTGAACCCAATTGGCAATATTGCAAAAATGTCACTATGTAACCAATGGGTTGATATTTGGGGCTCTGTATCTTTAAATTTCCACAGTAAAATCTTACCGTATTGTAAGATACCATAGAGGGGGGTATGTATGACACATCTGCATTGTAAACGTATTGGTCCAATGGGAGAATTTTTTTTAAACCCATTTAGAAGTATTGGAAAAATGTCACTATGTAGCCAATGGGTTGGTATTTGGGGCTCTGTATCTTTAAATTTCCACAGTAAAATCTTATTATAAGTTATCATAGAGAGGGGTGTGTATGACACATCTGCATTGCAAACGTATTGGTCCAATGGGAGAAATTTTTTTGAACCCAATTGGCAATATTGCAAAAATGTCACTATGTAACCAATGGGTTGATATTTGGGGCTCTGTATCTTTAAATTTCCACAGTAAAATCTTACCGTATTGTAAGATACCATAGAGGGGGGTATGTATGACACATCTGCATTGTAAACGTATTGGTCCAATGGGAGAATTTTTTTTAAACCCATTTAGAAGTATTGGAAAAATGTCACTATGTAGCCAATGGGTTGGTATTTGGGGCTCTGTATCTTTAAATTTCCACAGTAAAATCTTACCGTATTGTAAGATACCATAGAGAGGGGTGTGTATGACACATCTGCATTGTAAACATATTGGTCCAATGGGAGAATTTTTTTTAAACCCATTTAGAAGTATTGGAAAAATGTCAGTAAAATCTCACCGTATTGTAAATGTTAGAGAGGGTGATGTAACATATAATATAATGATTATACAGAGCTGTCACACATCCATTATATTCTATTTAGCTTTTGTTTGTTTAAAATCCAACCAAAAAATACTCGTCTGATAGCAAGACCACTGATTTGCAGCTGTCTGATGGCTTGACTTCAGTTGCAAACCGACCTAAAACTGCCTCTACTGTTTCTTCAGTGTGAAATCCTGAGGGCTTTCACACTAAAGCGGTGCGCTGGCAGGAGAGAAAAAAATCTCCTGCAAACCACATCTTTGGAGCGGTGCATTCACCGCTCCTGCCCATTGAAATCAATGGGGCAGCGCGGCTATACCGCGCCAATACCACGGCTATTGCCGCGCTATGCGAGCAGTTTTAACCCTTTTTCGGCCGCCAGCGGGGGTTAAAACCGCACCGATAGCGACCGAATACCGCCGCAAAAACGACGGTAAAGCAGCGCTAAAAATAGCGCTGTTTTCACACTGGGGAGGTGGGGGCATCGGCGGTAAAACAGCCTTAGGGTGACAAGCGGTGTGAACAGAGGAGAGATAACATACCTGATCTCTCCTCCATACAGCGAACCTGGAAGCACTTCTGGGTTTGTGACTGTCAAATAACAGGCGCTAATGGCAAGTGTAGGAGCTGATCAGGGAGTTTATGTCCTTTATCAGCTCTGGGAAAATAATAGACCCCTGATGTCTCCATAAAGAGAACCTGTCACTGCAGAATACTATCACATTGGGGCCTTAACAGCCCTTAAAGAAAAAGAATTCAAAGTGAAGGTAAAATTAATAAAACTGGAACAGATAAATAAGTAAAGCAAAAAGTAACAAATGACTGTTGATGCCCTTACACACATATGTAAAAATACATATAGCTAGCATTGGAAGACATCACCAGTGTAACACATTTTGGAGGAGAGAAATAGTTTTACTTCCAATATTTATGGTTAACTCTAAAATTATGAGCTGGAAGGGCTTTTGAAAGCGTCACTTTAGGATGTTTGTGAAGCGCCCTACTCCCGTAGGAGCGGCTGAAAGTTCGTTCTACCCTGGAGCTTGTTGCATCACCCCGTTTTCCCAACCAAATAGAATATGCAGACAGTCATTGAAAGTCAACTATGTACAACTTTATTGCGGTTTCCATATGCAATACAACACTGTACTGAGAAGTCACTCTGAATAACTTCCAGTAAGGTTGAATGATATGCAATACAATATTACTTCCAGATTGTACGAAGCCTCGATTAGTAGACCTCCATCTTGAATAATATCTCCCAGTGCAATGCATCTTTCCTTCTTCCTGTTTACCACCACTTCCTGACTTGGCAGAACTTCTGATTTTAACTCCCTCTGTGATACTCTGAATAACACTGAGTGACTTTCGGATTTCTCCAGGGTATTAGTTCTTCTAAGGCCCAGCTCTGTCCTCCTGAACCCGCACACTAACCCCTCTAAAGTCTCTGCAGAAGCTCTGTTTTCCTCTGAGTTACACTCACTTGTGTTTCTGAGTGATGATCCGTGTCGCACACAGAAAATCCTTGCCCAGTCCTGGATGTCAGTATTGGCAGCAATTTGGAAGAAAGTACTTCAGTACCTCTCCATCAGCATAGCTTGCTTTCCTTCTCCTCACACACAGGAGAACACCAGCACTGTATCAGTGGCTATATCCTTACTCCTGGATACTTTCTCCATAGCATGCTTCCCCTCCCCCCGTAGGGGAGAGCACCCGCACGAATCCTCCTGGATCTTACATTCTTCAACCAGAACCTCTCAACTTCCCATGCAGAACAAACTCCAGGAAGCATGTGACCAGGCCTTAAATAGAAGTCCCGCCCCTGTCCCAACAAATTAATGATTGGTCCAGAGGCGTCTTCCAAAAGCTACCTATCACTCAAACTTGTATTCCTCTTGTCTTCTAGGCCAAACTCCAGAAAACAAAGGAAACTTGTCCAAGCAGAGTGTAGGGGGTCACACTCTCCTCTACACTAATAAACCTCCCCAGGAATCAAACCCCACCAGATTACACTGCAGAGTGAGCTTCTGGCAATTTTGGTCTATTATAACACTAAAC
This sequence comes from Aquarana catesbeiana, assembly GCF_042186555.1. Lineage (NCBI taxonomy): Eukaryota > Metazoa > Chordata > Amphibia > Anura > Ranidae > Aquarana > Aquarana catesbeiana. The sequence continues at coordinate 42,857,055 of NC_133324.1, forward strand.
TCTCTATTGTAGCCCTCACCCAAACTGGTGGGCGCTACATATACCCCCCCCCCTAAAATCACAACTGTCCCCAGTTGTAAGGAAAATCCTTTCCCCAACCTGGAAACATTCGTACTAACTAACTAGCCTCTGTTTTTTGTTTTTTTTTTCTAAGTGTTGTGTGCAAAGCATATACATAAAAAAAACTAAACAAGTCACATTTTTAATCATAATCACATTTCCTATCCTATGATTCCTTATCACTACAGGTATTAACATGCAGACAGCCGTCTTGAAATACCTGTAAAGGAAAACATGAAAATACATCCTAGACTTTGCCCTATCTTAATAGACACTAGTCATAATAGACATAATAGACATAATAGACATTTTTTTTTCTTGGTATGTGTCATACCACCAGGACTGCTGTTCCCTCAAAAGAAGTCCAAGGGACTCCTGCAAAACAGTGCCTGTATGGTCACGCCAGATATACACTTTTCAAGTCCAAAAAAAAAAACACAACACTTTCTGGATGACTCCAACAGGGAGTTCATAAAATTTTTGAGTATAACCAAACTACAAGTGACATGACAGGGACAGCAGCAGAGATAGTGTCCTTACTTAGCCAAGTAGGCACTGTAGCTGTTACCCTGTGTTGGCAGTCTTTTTGGGACAAAACCCACCCTAACCCAACTACTCACTTGTAGTCCTTGGGTGAACAAATTCAACATACATTTTGGTGACAGTACCTAAGCCAGAGTACTGTTCACAAGTAATAACGGGGATCAGGCAGTCTTTTCCGGGAATCCCCGTTCCCTTTACTGAGATCGAGAAACTACGGGTGTGCTGACCCGCTTTAAGGACTAGAACCCTGTCCTTATAGATAGCTCTCCCCAGCTGCCATTCCCTGAAGATGTCCTGAAAGCGGATCCATACTTCGCTGTCTGGGGTGCGCTGCGGTTTGGGCACATGCAGGTAGTTCCACACTAGTTCTCTTTCCCAATCCTCCTTGGAATCCTCAACAATAGTCATGATTGACTCTGGAACATACAGTATGGGTACTCATACCCCAATTCTTGCGCCCCTCTCCTCTGTACATCCCTCTGGAACCTAGATAAATGGGGTAGTTCCTTTGGTTTAACCCTCCCAGGCAAAACACATGCATCCAGGGCTTTGATAGCCCTCAGCTGGAAAGTGGAAGAAGCAAAAGAGGGTGTCCGTAGACTTTTAGAATCAAGTCTGATGGGGCGGTATAGAAGGCTTGATAAAAAAATGGCTGTGTCCCTTGTAATTCCTGCGGAAGCTTCTAAGAGTGTGGAGCTTTCCAGGAACACTTCATCTTCACTGGAGCTGCCTTCTTCTGGGGATGACCACTCAAACAGGCGTTCAACTGACCCATACCTGTCCAGCATCTCTGGTGACCCCCAGTCTATGGCCCGGCCCTTACCCCCCTCTCCAGCTCACCCGAGATATCACCATCTCCTTCACTTGGCTCCCTCTGGACAGGTTCAATAAGGGGCTTATTCTCAATGGTTGGCAATTCCGGGAACATCTTGGGGCCTGCTCTACTAACTCAGCAACCCCTGGAGCTCCGACCAAACCACAGGCCTCCCCATCAGGTCCTACCTGAACATCCGGCACATCCGATTCCTTTGAGGGAACAGGCTGGAACTCCTTTGCTGCTACTGCGAACACAGACGACTCTTGGCCCTCTCCGGCCACTCCGGTCATCTGTATTTGAGGCTTGCAAAGTCCGGTTGTGGGACTGGCATTGTAGTACCGGACCTCCTGTTGCACAGGTCCCAGGCGTGTAAACTGTGTCCCGCAGTGTCCACAGCGGGCCCAGGCGCAGACTCCTACTGAGGGATTCTGACATGCAGGGCATAGCATGCAGAGCTGCTCCGCACCTTCTACTACTCCGAGCGCCAGTACTCCGTGAGCTCTAGGCGGATGCCGGTGTCTATGAGGACTTTGTCCTGCAGATCAGTCTGCTGCATGGCTGGCGTACTCTGAATACGTGTGGCCATCTTCCTCCGCCTTGTATATAGCGCATGGCACACTGAATGGTGACGCCCTCTCCTCTAGGGAGTGGATCCGCCTCTCAGCTTGTTGGCTCAGCGTGCGAGGAACTGTAACTCTACATTTGGCGGCCACACCACAGCAACACCTGGTGGCAGGCTCTTTGGAACTGCAGGTTACAGAAGCGAACTGATTTTTACACAATAGAAATGTTCTTAGGGTAACTCCAAACTGTAAAAGAGATAGCCTCTCCTTCATCACATTCCCGACTGTGCAGCAGGCAAATTTGTAGTAACAGTGGCGATGCTGGCGCTGTACTTACGCCCAACATCTCTGTATATGGCATGGTGCCTCCGGCAATAGTCCTCTGGGTCTATCTGGGATACAGTCACTGTACTGCTGGGACTGTCTGCGTGGTTGCTAGGGGTAACGGGCTCACAGGATAGTAAAATCTCGGTGGGACCTCCATGAAGCGCCCTACTCCCGTAGGAGCGGCTGAAAGTTCGTTCCACCCTGGAGCTTGTTCCATCACCCCTTTTCCCCAACCAAATAGAATACGCAGACAGTCATTGAAAGTCAACTATATACAACTTTATTGCGGTTTCCATATGAAAATATGAAATGCAGCACTGTACTGAGAAGTCACTCTGAATAACTTCCAGTAAGGTTGAATGATATGCAATACAATATTACTTCCAGATTGTATGAAGCCCCGATTAGTAGACCTCCATCTTGAATAATATCTCCTAGTGCAATGCATCTTTCCTTCTTCCTGTTTACCACCACTTCCTGACTTGGCAGAACTTCTGATTTTAACTCCCTCTGTGATACTCTGAATAACATTCGGGAAGTGACTTTCGGATTTCTCCAGGGTATTAGTTCTTCTAAGGCCCAGCTCTGTCCTCCTGAAAGCGCACACTAACCCCTCTAAAGTCTCTGCAGAAGCTCTGTTTCCCTCTGGGTTACACTCACTTGTGTTTTTGAGTGATGATCCATGTTGCACACAGAAAAGATTTACAATTTTCATTTTATTTTTATTCTACAGGTTCTCTGCTTTCATAAATATACTTTATAATTTTTGGGGAGCTTAAAGTAATTTTCAGCCCTAAAATGTGCATTTTACCAGGAGTGCGATAACTGAAACTGCTCTGGCAGAGAAAGCATTCAAATCAAACTCCAAGCAAATAATGAAATACACAAGAAGAAAGACATACATGAGAGCTGTTTTAACTGCCAAAATATTTGTATGTCTGTCCATCCAGTTCTGATATTTACACAGCTCTGCCACACAGCTCTGTTAACAGTACAGGAGACCTGGTTTTTCTCTGCTGCAGTTCAAACATGTTTGCAGGTCTTATCCCTCCCCCAGACTGTGTCTGATACCAAGTAAAATGTCATCACTTACACATATAATGATGTACTATTCAGTACAGAGCTGCATTCATTTGTGTCTTTTATATCTGTCTGGGGTTCAGATTTAAGACCTTTAAAACATACACAAGTCAAAAACCACATGAAAACAATCTGAGTGGCCAAACCACAGCAGGACTTTAGTATATGAACCCTTCATTGTGCTCTGTGCTGGAGTTTGTAAAAAAAAAATAAAAAGGGAAATAACAGCACAGATTGTATGTGTGATGCTATAAAGAATGATAACAGAACAATTGGGATTAAAGCATAAGTGCACATCACACTTTCCCCAAAAACTTCCCCCTGAGATTTTATGTCCCATCTAGAACACTTATTTTATTTTTTGCACAAATTTTAAAATCTACATTTTTGGTTATAATATTACCTAAATCCCCAGAACATAATATATTTTCTGAAGGCAGAGGCCTAGTAGAACAAAAGTCAGAGTATTCTGACAGTGAAGAGTCCCGCTTCCAGAATACAATATCTCAAAAGGGAGGATCCCTCCATCTACCTGGATGAATGAAAAAAAAAATCATCCAAGGACAGATGTAAAGTGATCACTGATACAACTAGGGATGCACCAATATCATTTTTTTACGAGTACCGATACTTTTTTTTAGTACTTGCCGATACCAATTGCCGATACCTACCGCAACTGTAATAGGGCGTACACACGGTCGGACTTTGTCCGGACAATCCGACAACAAAATCCTAGGATTTTTTCCGACGGATGTTGGCTCAAACTTTTTTTGTCTACATACGGTCGCACAAAGTTGTCGAAATTTCCGATCGCCAACCACGCGGTCACGTACACCACGTACGACGAGACTAGAAAAGGCCGGTTCAGAACCAAGCGCGGCACCCTTTGGGCTCCTTTTGCTAATCTCGTGTTAGTAAAAGTTTGGTGAGAGACGATTCGCGCTTTTTCAGACTAGTGGCTTTCAGATCGTTTTCTGCCGTTCAGTTTGTGCTTGTGGGTTTGTATCTGCTCCTCAGTGCGTGCAAGCAAGTTCCGCGTGACTTAGTCATTGTATTCTTGTTCGTTCGTTACTGGTTTTCAGGTCGCTCTTCACAGGCCTTGCTGTTCTTCAGTGCATTCTGTTACTTCGTTCTGAGCAGCCGACCGTTTTCTAGCCATGTTTCGTATGCATACTCCTCGTAGAGTTCGTGCTGTGCGGGGGCTTGGTGTTGGGGTCCTGACCTTGACACAAGTCCAGTCCATGAACAGGGTGGGGAGGAGTTCATGGACCAAGAATTGGTTGCTTCAGCGTGACCAGTTCTCTCATATGCCTTTGCTCCGTGAGATCCGTGAGAATAATCCTGATGATTTCAGGAACTTTCTCAGGATGACGGACCCCGTGTTTCACCGTTTGTTGGCTTCGCTGACCCCCTATATCAGCAGGCAGGATACCTGCACGAGGCAAGCCATCACTCCGGAGCAGAGGTTGGTCGCTACCCTGCGGTATTTGGCGACAGGGAGAAGCCTGCAGAACTTGAAGTTCTCAACAGGCATCTCCCCCCAGGCTCTGGGTATCATCATAATAGAGACCTGTTCTGCCATCATCCAGGTCCTGCAGAAGGAGTATATGAAGGTAAGATTTTTATCCTTTTATATCACATTTTATTGTATTTAATGTTTGCTAATATATTGTATTTCTTTCCTCATTCCCTAATTACCATGATTGTAATATGCTGTGAATGTCCCCTTTGTTCTCATGCATGCTGGATTTTTATGTAATTATTATTTTAGGTCCTTCATACATATTTGCCCTTCAATAACCTCCCCAGCATGGTGTCTCCTGGCCTATATTCACCTCATGTAGTCACTTAACAATGTATTTTATCAGCTCTATAGTAGTGCTTTACCCCAAACACCCCCTAAAATGTTTGGAAATGTTATTTTTGATTTAAATTCTGGCAGAGTGCCAGAGGCTTTTTTTTGTTTGTGTCCCCAAATAATTTTTGTAACCCTCCCTCCCTCCCCCAACTGCTAAGTCAGCTGATCCCAATTCTCTATGTATCCTCAATCATCTATCTGCTGACTTTGCCAAACCCATACACACTATACCCACCTCTTTACTGGTCAGATTTATGGATGAATTGCCCAAAGCATGTAGTTCAAGGGCCTGCCTGTATACTTTCCAATGGTACTGTTTCAAGTTTTTGTATTCTATTATTATCTTGATAGGTAATAGCAGAATGTCCAAATGTCCTCAAATGTGTACAATGTGTATTTATATCTTTGTATTATGACACTTCTTACCTGTCCAGTGGTCTGCCAATAGCGTAACTAAGGAGGGGCTGTTCAAAGTAATACCCATTATTTAGGCATTCAGCTCTCAATGAAGTGAAGAGGGTTACCTGTCCAAGATTCCCCCCCCCTATAATGTTAGAAATTGCCCATGAGATGGGGGGAGGGGGAATATTATAGGTATACCTTATACTTTGGCCTTGTTAAATTCCCCTTACTAAATGCTATCTGGAGGTTGCCACATAATGTTTGTGCCTAATCTGCTTGCCATGTTTCTGTGAAAAAATAGTAATGTTTATTGTTTTTTCCTCAACAGTTTCCTTCCACGCCACAGGAATGGCAGACTGTGGCCTCCCACTTTGCCCAGCGGTGGGACTTTCCTAACTGCGGAGGGGCAATTGATGGGAAACACGTCCACATCATCCCACCGCCCAACTCGGGGTCGTACTATTATAATTACAAGGGGTTCAATAGTATAGTGATGTTGGCGGTGGTGTCGGCTAATTACGACTTCCTGTATGTGGACGTGGGGAAGAATGTCCGGATGTCCGATGGTGGAGTCATTGCCCAGACGGAGTTTTACAGGCGTCTCCAGAATGGCAGCTTGGACTTGCCAGCTCCAGAGGACAATGTTGAAGGACTCCCATTTGTGTTCGTTGCTGATGAAGCGTTTGCGCTGGGGGACCACCTGATGCGGCCATTCCCAATGAGGACCCTCACCCCGGAACAGAGGGTTTTTAATTACCGGCTGGCCAGAGCCCGAAGAGTGGTGGAGAACACATTTGGAATCCTGGCCAGCCGGTTCCGACTATTTCTGACACCCATCCATATGGCGGAGTATAAACTGAACCATATTATACTGGCGTGCTGTGTTCTCCATAACTTTTTAAGGAAACATTCGGCCAACTATGCTGGCTCAGTTGGGCCTGAGGCCGGAATCCTACATCAAACCACACTGACGGCGCTTGAAAGTGGCCGTCCTGGCTTGCCCTCCCTGAATGCCCGTGATGTCCGGTTACGCTACCTGGAGTTCTTTGTGGGTAGGGGGGCTATCAATATGCCAGACAATCTGTGAAGCCTTTTTATAATAAAAAAAAAAGAAATTCTTGTGTTTGTTTTAGCTGACCCTGACAGAAATGTGTTGAGTCCAGAAAATGTCGTGATTGTGTAACCTTATACAAAGCACTGTTGGCTGTTATTTCCTAAATGCAAAAACACATTTCACTACAAGTGCACTTGCAACTGCACTGAAACTGCACTTGTAGTGCAAAGAGGATTTGCCCTTAGGAAATAACACTCATTTTTGCAGAAAACAGCAATTACATCACCCCAAAAGTGTTGTATTGTAGTGTTGAGACAATAATCCACACATTCTTGAGTAAGCAACTTTTTTATACCTGCACAATCACATGTGCATTTACCAAAGGTTTTTAAAACAAACAAACATGTTTGTTGTATAACAATTTTTGCAGTAGCATTATTCCCTACTGCAGTAGTTATTATTAATTTGGAACCACTAATCAATATGAGGATAGGGGTTGCCTATCATCAATTTAACCGAGTCAATTATCAAAAATCGAAATGTCCATTTCAGATAAAACAGGCTGTGTAAAACCAACAAGAAAGCCAAAAAACTTGAACTTACAAAGTTCCCATTAGGTAAAACTAGGGATGAGCGGAACACCCCCCTGTTCGGTTCGCACCAGAACATGCAAACAGGAAAAAAGTTTGTTCGAACACGCGAACACCGTTAAAGTCTATGGGACACGAACATGAATAATCAAAAGTGCTAATTTTAAAGGCTAATATGCAAGTTATTGTCATAAAAAGTGTTTGGGGACCTGGGTCCTGCCCCAGGGGACATGGATCAATGCAAAAAAAAGTTTTAAAAACATCCGTTTTTTCAGGAGCAGTGATTTTAATAATGCTTAAAGTCAAACAATAAAAGTGTAATATCCCTTTAAATTTCGTACCTGGGGGGTGTCTATAGTATGCCTGTAAAGGGGCGCATGTTTCCTGTGTTTAGAACAGTCTGACAGCAAAATGACATTTTGAAGGAAAAACTCATTTAAAACTACCCGCGGCTATTGCATTGCCGACAATACACATAGAAGTTAATTGATAAAAACGGCATGGGAATTCCCCAAAGGGGAACCCCGAACCAAAATTTAAAAAAAAAAATGACGTGGGAGTCCCCCTAAATTCCATACCAGGCCCTTCAGGTCTGGTATGGATATTAAGGGGAACCCCGGCCAAAATTTTAAAAAAAAAATGATGTGGGGTTCCCCCTAAATTCCATACCAGACCTGAAGATTTTAAGGGGAACCCCGCGCCAAAAAAAAAAAAAAAAAAATGGCATGGGGTCCCCCCAAAAATCCATACTAGACCCTTATCCGAGCACGCAACCTGGCAGGCCGCAGGAAAAGAGAGGGGGACGAGAGTGCGGCCCCCCCCTCCTGAACCATACCAGGCCACATGCCCTCAACATTGGAAGGGTGCTTTGGGGTAGCCCCCCAAAACACCTTGTCCCCATGTTGATGAGGACAAGGGCCTCATCCCCACAACCCGGGTCGGTGGTTGTGGGGGTCTGCGGGCAGGGGGCTTATCGGAATCTGGAAGCCCCCTTTAACAAGGGGACCCCCAGATCCCGGCCCCCCCGTGTGAAATGGTAAGGGGGTACAAAAGTACCCCTACCATTTCACTAAAAAACTGTCAAAAATGTTAAAAATGACAAGAGACAGTTTTTGACAATTCCTTTATTTAAATATGTCTTCTTTCTTCTATCTTCCTTCATTTTCTGGTTCTTCTGGCTCTTCTGGTTCTTCCTCCAGCGTTCTCGTCCAGCATCTCCTCCGCGGCGTCTTCTATCTTCTTCTCCTCGGGCCGCTCCGCACCCATGGCATGGGGGGGAGGCTCCCGCTCTTCTCTTCATCTTCTTCATCCTCTTCTTCCTTCTTCTCTTCTTCTCTTCTTCATTTTCTTCTCCGGGCCGCTCCGCACCCATGCTGGCATGGAGGGTGGCTCCCGCTGTGTGATGGCGCTCCTCGTCTGACAGTCTGACAGTTCTTAAATAACGGGGGGCGGGGCCACCCGGTGACCCCGCCCCCCTCTGACGCACGAGACATGATGGGACTTCCCTGTGGCATTCCCCGTGACGTCACAGGGAAGTCCCGTCAAGTCACCGTGCGTCAGAGGGGGGCGGGGTCACCGGGTGGCCCCGCCCCCCGTTATTTAAGAACTGTCAGACGAGGAGCGCCGTCACACAGCGGGAGCCTCCCTCCATGCCAGCATGGGTGCGGAGCGGCCCGGAGAAGAAAATGAAGAAGAGAAGAAAAGAAGAAGAGAAGAAGATGAAGAAGAAGAGAAGAGCGGGAGCCTCCCCCCATGCCATGGGTGCGGAGCGGCCCGAGGAGAAGAAGATAGAAGACGCCGCGGAGGAGATGCTGGATGAGAACGCTGGAGGAAGAACCAGAAGAGCCAGAAGAACCAGAAGAACCAGAAGATGAAGGAAGATAGAAGAAAGAAGAAATATTTAAATAAAGGAATTGTCAAAAACTGTCTCTTGTCATTTTTAACATTTTTGACAGTTTTTTAGTGAAATGGTAGGGGTACAAAAGTACCCCCTTGCCATTTCACACAGGGGGGGGCCGGGATCTGGGGGTCCCCTTGTTAAAGGGGGCTTCCAGATTCCGATAAGCCCCCCGCCCGCAGACCCCCACAACCACCGGCCAGGGTTGTGGGGATGAGGCCCTTGTCCTCATCAACATGGGGACAAGGTGTTTTGGGGGCTACCCCAAAGCACCCTCCCAATGTTGAGGGCATGTGGCCTGGTACGGTTCAGGAGGGGGGGGCCGCACTCTCGTCCCCCCCTCTTTTCCTGCGGCCTGCCAGGTTGCCTGCTCGGATAAGGGTCTGGTATGGATCTTTGGGGGGACCCCACGCCGTTTTTTTTTTTTTTTTGGCGCGGGGTTCCCCTTAAAATCCATACCAGACCTGAAGGGTCTGGTATGGAATTTAGGGGGAACCCCACGTCATTTTTTTTTTTTTTACTTTGGCCGGGGTTCCCCTTAATATCCATATCAGACCTGAAGGGCCTGGTATGGAATTTAGGGGGACTCCCACGTCATTTTTTTTTTTTTAATTTTGGTTCGGGGTTCCCCTTTGGGGAATTCCCATGCCGTTTTTATCAATGAACTTCTATGTGTATTGTCGGCAATGCAATAGCCGCGGGTAGTTTTAAATGAGTTTTTTCCTTCAAAATGTCATTTTGCTGTCAGACTGTTCTAAACACAGGAAACATGCGCCCCTTTACAGGCATACTATCGACACCCCCCAGGTACGAAATTTAAAGGGATATTACACTTTTATTGTTTGACTTTAAGCATTATTAAAATCACTGCTCCTGAAAAAACAGCCGTTTTTAAAACTTTTTTTTGCATTGATCCATGTCCCCTGGGGCAGGACCTGGGTCCCCAAACACTTTTTATGACAATAACTTGCATATTAGCCTTTAAAATTACCACTTTTGATTTCTCCCATAGACTTTTAAAGGGTGTTCTGCGGCATTCGAATTTGCCGCGAACACCCCAAATTGTTCGCTGTTCGGCGAACTTGCGAACAGCCAATGTTCGAGTCGAACATGAGTTCGACTCGAACTCAAAGCTCATCCCTAGGTAAAACCTGAAGGCTATATCAGACATCAGTATTTAGGAACTGGGTTTGATATAGCGTTCAGATGGGGGGAAATCACCCCTGGAAAAGCCAAATTTGGAAGATGCACACCAATTTACGAATGTCAACATGTGCTATCTGCCATCAGGGGGGATCAAGGGACGTGTTTTGGGGGAGCAAGCCCTTCCTCAACGCTACTTTATAATTGAGGAAGGGGTTGCACCCCCAAAACACGTCCATTGATCTCCCGTGATGGCAGATAGCACATGTTGGCACACTGTGTGCATCCTCCAAATTTAGCTTTTCAAAACATTGCAAAAATATTTAAAAGATTGGACCACAATCCAAAAAGTGATTTTGTGGGGTTTTAAATTCACCCCAAAACATCAATGATGTTATATATCAGCTATATCAGACATCAGTATTTAGGAACTGGGTTTGATATAGCGTTCAGATGGGGGGAAATCACCCCTGGAAAAGCCAAATTTGGAAGATGCACACCAATTTACGAATGTCAACATGTGCTATCTGCCATCAGGGGGGATCAAGGGACATGTTTTGGGGGAGCAAGCCCTTCCTCAACGCTACTTTATAATTGAGGAAGGGGTTGCACCCCCAAAACGCATCCATTGATCTCCCGTGATGGCAGATAGCACATGTTGGCACACTGTGTGCATCCTCCAAATTTAGCTTTTCAAAACATTGCAAAAATATTTAAAAGATTGGACCACAATCCAAAAAGTGATTTTGTGGGGTTTTAAATTCGCCCCAAAACATCAATGATGTTATTATTTTTTTTAATAACATCATTGATTTTTTGCTGTATGTTTTGCAGTTCGACATTACACCCCATGATCTCCCCGATCAGGATCTGGGCACTTTCTGATGTGAAACGTTCTGGATCCACAACATCACGATCACCTAAAAAGAGAGAAAGAAAACAATAACAGGTCTCAAAAATCTGCCACCATCCATCTCTTTTACCTGAGCCTGTGGTCGCAGACACTCACCTGTTGTGGTGCCAATCTCCACCACATCTTCTTCTTCCTCCTGCTCTTCTTGGGTTGGTTTTAGTTCCCCTTCTTCCAGAGGTGGAGGGTCTATGATCTCCTCGGATGAGGGGTGTCCTCCGAGTCTTTTCTCCCCTATGTAAAACAAAAATGGTATAATTAGCACACAGATATTTGATGGCAGAACTAGAAATAGGAAACATTGCTTGGAAGTGGGGTACAATTGTCTATTTTAGCCGAGTTCCAAGATGTATTTTTTTTAATTGGCCTTTGTTAAGCTGCAATACTTTACCTGTTTAGTACAAACTTCACAGATGGAGACCCCCCTATAGTATACACTGGAGCACCTGTGTGGCCCCCTAATAAAAATGGTGTTCTTGTGTCCCACACTAGTGCTCCAGTGTCCAGATGTGAAAACAGCTGCTCAGTGTCCTCTCCTTACACACAATCTAGTTGGCATTTCATTCTAGTAACAAACCCATCTACACAAACAACTATTTGGCATCCAAGTAGGCCCAAAAAAATGTGGGAAAATGCATATGGCCTAAACAATGGTGTTTTAGAGGCCGAAAGAAAAATATTTGATACGAACGAATAATGGGCCCATGAACATTAAAGTTGCCCTTTTAAACTGTACAATTAAGAAAAGCATATGGAGCAGCACGAACGCAATAAAGACAGAAAGAATAGGAACACAGCACAACTACTTACTTTTTTGCAGCACTCTCCGGATCTTTCAGTACTGCTCGGGCTCTCTCAATTTCAGGTCCGACCACCGCTTCCTGAGCTGATCTTTCGATCGTCGTACCCCGAAATTCTTCTGCAGACTTTTGATCACTTTCACCATGATCTTGGCCTTTCTGATATTGGGGTTGGGGTAAGGCCCATACTTTCCGTCATAGTCGGACTTCTTCATGATGTCGACCATCTCCAACATCTCCCCAAAGGACATATTTGTGGCCTTAAAACGTCTCTTTCTGGATCGGGACGTGTCCGGATCCGGGCTCTCCTCCTCCTCATTCCTGCAATTAGCACGCACCTGCTGTGACTCCGAACGAAAAGGGGCGGGGAATAGACTAGAAAGAACGTCAGGGGCGGGCGGAGTTACACGCATGCACAGTGTGTATAAAGCGTAACACGCGTGCGTATTACGTACGATCTGTGAGCGGAGGAAGGAGCATTGGACGTGCCGATCGTAAGAACGAAGGTAAGAGACAAACTTGTGCCTATACTGCTTCTACATTGAAGCCTATATTGTAACAAGATTAAGAGAGTTTTGTCTGACATTAGGCTTTGTCTTGTGTTGTGTCTTGCAGTGAACATGGATATCTTAGTGAAAGACAATGACTTCATGTCAGTATTCATAGATATCTTAAGGGAGCTGCCATTTCTGTGGGAGATTAAACACCCCCATTACAAGAACCAAGCAAAGAGGAAGGCAGCACTGATGCAATTGTGTGAAATTGTGAAGCAGGTGATCCCCACGGCAGACATCACCTATTTAAAGATCTTAATTGGTGGCCTGAGGAGCACATATCTAAGGGAGCGCAAGAAAGTCCTGGATTCACAGAGATCCGGAGCTGCAGATGACATCTATGTCCCCAGGATGTTGTACTACGACAGGCTGCATTTTCTGGCAGGCCAGACTGAACCCAGGTCATCCCTCTCCAGTCTTCCTTCCACTCTTCCTTCCCCCCCCTGGCTGAGGCTTCTGACGCCCAACCTGGGCCTTCCAGGCAACATGTGGAGGAGCCCAGATTGAGCCAGGTATAGCATTCCTCTAAATATTTCTGCTTGTCCAATCAATGATGTTAACTAGATGTTAGTTTGGAGTACTAATTTAGGATTGTGATTGATGAAGTAAAACATTACAACCATGTCCCTTTTTCATACACAGGGGAGTCTCAGCCAGGAGGTGGCCGGGTCCAGCCGGCTGGCTGATCTGCAGGTCCCTCCACCCCCCCTGAAAAGAGAAAGTGGCAGTAGGAGGAGTGCCCTAGAGGAGGCTACCGGAGGACTCTTTTGGAGGGCTACAGAGGTCCTGGGAGCACGACAGACCGTGGAGGAGGACATTGCTGCCGTCATTGCATATAAAATGCAGAGGATGGAGGTGTGAGGCGCTCATATTGGAGGCTCTTAACAAAGGTATGAGGGGCCAAATGACAGCTCAGACACACCTTTGCGATGGTCCTCCTCCTCCAGGTCCTCCTCCTCCTTCTCCTCCAGGTCCTCACAGTCCTCCTCCAGGTCCTACTCCTCCTCCTGCCACATCTACAACTGCACAGCCACAGCCCGGAATGAAGCGTGAAAGGAAGACCAGAAAGTGAGGACCCTGGATCCAGTCTGGTCGTCCAAAAAATGCAGCCTCTTGTGGTACCACAGCCTGGGGACACACATGTCATCTGCTGCTATCCGGATCTCTGCGAATTCTGGACCAGACTGCCCTCCCTTACATATGGACTCCTCACGCCACCAATTTTGATGTTCAAGAATTGATGTCTGCCGTGGGGGTCCCAGGCTTCGCTAATTTCTCCTGTTGATCCAGTGTTGCCTTCCTCTTTGTTTGGTTCTGAGCCCTTAATAAAGGATTTTTGTTTTGAATTATACTCTCCTATGTGTTTTACTTCAAAAAGGACAGCTGGTTTGTGAGGATTCAGGTACATTTCAAATATACAATGTGAAATGAACAAGGGACACCAACACCAAACAATCTCCTAGAGATTAAATAATAAAATATATCAATGGTGTTGGGGTAACTTGACACACAAAACACACACAAAAATATTCTGGAGTAAAAATAAAAATAACATTGAACAAAGATCAGCCTTTGAAAAAATTCAAACATTAAAAAAAAAAAGGCTTAAAATCCCCCAAAAAATTAAATAAAAAAAAAATTCTGTCAGATGTGACAACTAATAACAATATATTCAGGGAATCCCAATAAAAAAACAAAAATAAAACTTTGCGAGAAGTGTGTGTGAATATGAGCAGCAAAACTACTTAAAGCGGTTGTATAGTCTTTTTTTTTACTTTTACCTACAGGTAAGCCTATAATAAGGCTTACCTGTAGATAAAAAAAATCTCTCCTAAACCTTTATGGTTTAGGAAATATTCCCCTTGCTATGCGCCGCTGACTGCAGCGGCGCATGCGCACAGGGGATTCTCGGCTGAAGCCCAGCAGCTGCCGGACCTTGCTGAGTAAGAAATCTCCCGCGCGCATGCGCGGGAGTGATGACATCGCGGCTCCAGCCACTCACAGCGCTGGAACCGCGATACCCGGAAGACACGCCAAGGCAACATGACAGCTCCCTCGGCGTGGACCAGGTAAGATACTGACGCCTCGTTCTAAGGTAAGTATTTCATAATGAGCTACTAGCTCATTATGCCTTTTGCTTTAAAGGGTTAAAAAAAAAAATAAAAATTTTGCGGGTATACAACCGCTTTAATTCTTGTCACATTATAAAGAAGAAGAGAGTGCGCTGTATTAAACCATTTTTAACATTGCAGCGTGACGAAAGTGCTGTATCCATTGCGAACGCTAAGTTTACCAGAACGAGCTGTTCCGTCTTGGAATTTCTTCTGAGCATGCGTGGCACTTTGTGCGTCGGAACAGGCCACACGCGGTCGGAATTGACGCGATCGGATTTTGTTGTCGGAAAATTTTATCTCCTGGTCTCCAACCTTGTGTGTCAGAAAATCCGATGGAAAATGTCCGATGGAGCCCACACACGGTCGGAATTTCCGACAACACGCTCCGATCGGACATATTCCATCAGAAAATCCGACCGTGTGTATGGGGCATTAGTGTTTCGGCGGCTGAGCAATGTTGTTAATAAACATTGCCGGCTGCTTTTTTTCTTTTTTTTTTTGACACCTCCAGTTACCGGACTTCTTTAACACTTCAGCTGTCAACAGGGGAGACCCACTGACACCTTAAAGAACCGAGCCTGAAAGTATTGGTTTCAGGTATCAGTGAATTTGCAGGAGTACCAACAATTATTGGTGCAACCCTAGTTACTAAAAATGACAGATCCACACAAACAGAGCGGATGGAGGAATCCCCACACTTTTCAGCTTTAAAGAAAAGACTCTTCCAGCAACTTCTCCAACACACTGACACTGTTATAGTTTGTTACTGTCACCCACCCCATATCACTGTAGCCCACCCCCTGACACTATCAGCTTGGCTTGCATGTAAATGAAGAGACATTTTATATCCAATATATACATTCTTATAATATTTCCATCACATGTATTTCTTACAATCATTTTGTAAAATCCGATTTGTTGTTCTTTGTCGCCCTGATCACCTTTTCTCTCCATAGCAAGTAAGTTACATACCTGTATGTCTTTTCTTCAGGTGAATATAGTTTTTCTTCTTTTGACCTCACAGTGAACACTCCTCCAATGATCAAATCTCCATCCTGAAAATATTGGAATTCATCAAATACATCAGTAAAATGAAAGGCACAGGCTGGACTCTGCATTCCTGATCTCCAGAGTGTCATACATTGCAAGATCACACAGAACTGGAAGATGTAGGTATATGATATGACCATAGCTCCGATCACTGGGTTCTTCTTTAATTAAAGGCTATAATTCTCCATTGTGACACAGACCTCTGCAGCATGGGTATCACAATGACAATACAATGAGCTGGCTTTTCTCTCTCTTTTTATACATTTCAGTACCATACATCTCTCATTGTTCTCATTATACTGATATCATCTTCTATCTACTTTTAGTTGTTTGTGCAGGTAGTTTATTTGTGAATGGTTAAGTTTAGTCCTCTATTATTCATATTATTTTAACAACTCTAAACCAAGACACATAATTTATTTAAAATAAACTCCTATTCAGCAAGGATCAATGCTAAATATTATCATATAATTTAAATACACAGATAGTTCCAAATCATTTTTTTATAATGATTTCTGCTTACATTAACAATGCACATAACTGTTCTATATTGTTCTGTCCTTGTAAAGTAAGCAAGGCCTGTAAAAGAAGTCTGTCTTTACTTACCTTTTTTGTGGCCCTTAACTGCAAACATGTTTAAGTGTGTGAATACCTGCTTCTCCATGTCTTCTGTATTTACGCTCATGAAACAGTAATGACACTTCTTTTCCTACAGTAATTGTTCTACTTGGGCTTCCTCTGGAATGGTTGCAGTAGATCTATCAGAGTTTTCCCCTTGTATAAAGCAGTATATAAATATCTCCCTTGAAATGTCCCACTATATTTCCTGCTGTTGCCAGCATTCCAACACTTCTCCTCCTAACCTTCAACACTCCAACACTTCTCCTCCTAACCTTCATAACCCAACACTTATCCTCCTAACCTCAAACACTCCAACACTTCTCCTCCTAACCTTCAGTACTCAAATACTCTTCTTATTCTTATTACACTTTTACCTCCTGCTGCCTTAGGGCATTCCACATGTCATGGACATGGAATGACCTTTTGTGCAAAATAATGGCACTGGCTTGAACTTTGAGTCAAAATAATGATGGTTGAGTACCTGCTATTGTGTAGTACAGGACACAGAAAAAGGGTGGAGGAGGAGGAGAACGTGTGCACTAGCAATCCCAAAAAATTACTGATATGTATCCTTGTGCAAGAAGAAAACAAAGAATTAGGAGTCCCAAGTACTGGTTTTAATGTGTCCTAAAAAAAATTCCAAGTATAGCAGCTTGGACCAATGTACCAATGCACATACCATACTCATGGGATCCCTCTACAAGATGAAGCACAGGACCCAAATGATAGTAGAGATCACTGTAGTAGCAGTGTCTATTACTGTGATCTCCACCCATTTCTAGGTCTTGTGCTGAATGGCTTCCCAGCTGCATGCTAAACACAGGCGGTGAGCCACACAGCAAAGATCTCATTCAGAGAATCCTTTGCATTGCATTTGCTTTTGCAAAGCATTCTCTAATTGGATGAGGTGGGCAGGTGGGGCAGTGATATCACAAACTCATGTGTTTACAATGCAGCAGGGCAGCGCTTTGGTACAAGACCCAGAAGCTAATGGAGATCACTGTAGTAGGGTTGTCTAGTGATTTCCAGATTCTAGAGAGATTCCACTGGTATGGTATATGCATAGTTAGGTTGGTCCAAGCTATGAAAAAAAAATGCCATACCTTGAAGTCTTCTTTAAGGAAAAAGAAGATGAGTGCATTAGTACGTAAGGCACATGTGGCCTCCTGGCTGTAGATGGCATTGTGTCATGGCCACTGTACATGAGGGAGGAGTGGAGAACTTTGTGCCTCTGGAGCTTCCGTCAGTGTCATCAGGGGAGCAGCTGTCAGATTGGGCACTGGAACCCTGGGTGACCTCTGCGGCCATCTTTAGTGACACCAAATGACACACATTTTGTGAAGTGGGCATTGCAGGGATAGAACTCCTTCTGGTTAGGGACACTGTGGTAGAGATTAAAGTTGGGCGAACGGTTCGGTCTGAGCATGAGCTCGGGGCGAACGGTTCCGAGCATGAGCTTGGGCCGAACATTGGGAAACACCCAAATTTCCACAGTGCATTCTGTGCCCTGATTGGGCAAAGCTTTGCCCATTCAGGGTGCAGTAAAAGCTGGTTGTTAATGAGCGGGGACGGGAAGTCATCAGTTGTCAACATGCTTCCCCGCTGACAGCTGAATAATAAAAAAAAAATTTGCAAGGAAAAAAAAATAGCTCATATCTACTCTCAGGATGGGAGGAGAAGATTAAAGCCCAATTAGCCCGATGGGAGAAGATGTTCTCCAAAGATGACTTTGATGTGGGCTGCGTCAGGACTGCCCAACATCGAATTTGGCTAACTGAAGACAAGCCTTTTCATGAAAGGGCCAGGCGGATCCCTTTGTGTGATCTGGAGGACCTTAGAGAACAGCTGACCAAGCTGAAGAAGTCTGGGGTCATTAAGGAGTCCAGGAGCCCTTATGTATCCCGACTGTGATGGTAAAAAGGAGACTGGGTCACTCCAGATGTGTATTGACTACCGAACCTTGAACTGAAGGACTATCCCAGACCAGTACACAATCCCCCTCATAGAAGAGGCCCTGCAATGTCTGTCCGTGGCCAAGTGGTTCAGTGTGCTGGATCTAAAGAGCAGATACTACCAGATACCCATGCATCCGGATGACCGAGAACAAACATCAGCCACCTAGGATTTTTCGAATTTGACCAAAAGCCACAAGGATTTCCAGAGACTGATGGAGAACACTGTGGGGGATATGAACTTGGTGGAACATGAAGCTCGGTTGGAGAAAGTTTTCCAACGGTTATGCACAGAGGGACTGAAGCTGTCACTAGAAAAATGCCAGTTCTACCAGACCTCAGTTACCTATCTTGGACATGTAGTTTCAGCAGAGGGGATAGCTACCGAACCACGGAAGTTAGAAGTCATTACTTCTTGTCCACACCCAAGCACCGTCACTGAATTGAGGTCGTTTCTGGGGTTCTGCTCCAATTATAGGAGATTCCAGAAGAGCTTCCCACAGATTGCTAGACCGTTGAACGAACTCTTATGCCGTGTACATATGATCAGACTTCTCATCGGAAAAAGATATGATGGCTTTTCCGACGGGATTCCGCTCAAGTTTGCCCTGCATACACACGGTCACACAAAATTTTGCTGAAATTACAACCGTCATGAACGTGGTGACGTACAACACTACGACGAGCCGAGAAAATGAAGTTCAAGGCTTCCGAGCATGCGTCAAATTGTTTCTGAGCATGCATAGGAATTTTGCAAGTCGGAATTGCCACAGACGATCGCATTTTCAGATAGGAACTTTTTCCAACCGAAAAATTGAGAACATGCTCCCACTCTTTTGTTGGCTGGAATTCGGCCAGCAAAAGCCTGATGGAGCATACACACGGTTGCATTTTCCGACTGAAAGCTCTCATCGGTCTTTTACGGGCCGAAATTCCGATCGTGTGTACGCGGCATTACAGAAACAGACAGAAGGCGACCCGCAGAAAACCCAGAAGGGAGGCCACAGGAATCCATCCAGGAACAATGGATGGTGAAGTGTGAAAGGGCTTTTGAACAACTGAAGGGGAGCCTTGTGGAAGCACCAGTGTTGGCCTACGCCTACCCATCCAAGTCTTATGAGTTGCACGTGGATGCTAGCAGAGATGGCCTTGGGGGAGTGCTGTATCAAGAGTCGGAGGGAAGACTCCGTCTGCTAGCTTATGTGAGTCGCAGCCTCACCCCCCCCTGAGAAGAACTATTCTGTACACAAATTTTAGTTCTTGGCCTTCAAGTGGGCAGTGGTAGAAAAGCTATGTGACTATCTGTACAGGGCCACGTTTGTAGTGAAAATGGATAATAACCCTTTGACTTACCTATTAACCACTGCCAAGCTGGATGCCACTGGACATCGGTCGCTGGTCGCGCTGTCTGAGTTTTGGTTCAGTCTGCAGTACCGACTAGGAGTGGGAAATTTGGATGCTAATGCCCTTTATCCAAGAGCCAATACCATAAATACTGGCCAAAAGAGTTGGGTCCATTTACCTCTGGAAAGAGTATTGGCTGTGTGTCAGGGAGTCGAGCACAAGCACAGAGGAGCGGTAATAACTGAAGCTGTAGGAGTCACTCCTGCTGGAGTGCCCAAATATTATTGTGATTTGACACAAGTGCGCAGTCAAGAATTGCCTCAACTGACAAGAGAAGATATGAGGCAGGACCAACTGGAAGATCCATTGGGAAAGCTTCTGAAGAAGTCCCTATCCATTTAAGACCCTCAGATGCTCTTGAATAGTTCCATTTAGGGAGCAAAGGTAGTCCATCGAGAGTGGGAACGAATGCGATTAGAAGATGGGGGTCATATACCAGAGAGCCCCTTCTGAAGAGCCAGAGAGTTTTCGTCAATTCTTTCTTCCTGAGAAACATTGGTTAAAGGTAGTGACCACTCTTCATGATGATCGTGGTCATTTAGGCCTGTACAGAACCTTCAAGTTAGTCAGGGACTGATTCTATTGCCGAAACATGAGAGCTGAGGTGGAAAGCTATTGTCGCTCTTGCATCAGGTGCATACAAAGAAAGACTTTACGCGACAGGGCAGCCCCAATGGGCCATCTCCAGAGCCAAGGGCCAATGGAGTTGTTGTGCATTGATTTCTTGTGTCTGGAGCCTGACTTGAGTGGACAAAGTAATGTCCTGGTTGTGACAGATCTTTTCACCCGTTATGCTCAAGCTTTCCCGACTAGGGATCAGCAAGCCAGTACTGTAGCAAAAACTCTGCTGGAAAAGTTCTTTATCCACTACGGACTGCCCGAACGTCTACACTCAGAGCAAGGTTGGGACTTTGAGAGCAAGTTAATCAGAAGATTGTGCAAACTCTTGAGTATAAAGAAATCCAGAACCACTCCTTACCATCCTCAAAGGGATCCGCAACCCGAATGTTTCAACCATACCCTGCTGAATATGTTGGGAACCCTTCCCTCGGAGAAGTAAAAGCATTGGGGAGACCATATAGCTGCAGTAGTTCATGCTTATAATAGCACCTCCAATGACTCTACTGGGTACTCCCCTTACAGATTATTGTTCAGAAGAGAGGCTCATTTACCAGTGGACCTGGTTTTTGGAACATTGTTAGATCACACCTCTTAGGCTTCCTACTGGGGGTATGTTGACAGGCTTTGGAAGAGCCTAAAGATGGCCTATGAGAAAGCCAAGGAAGCCTCTACCACCAGAGAACAGAGGAACAAGAAAAACTTTGATCTCAAAGTGAGGGTTCAGGACTTACAACCCGGAGATCGAGTGTTGCTACGAAATCTAGGAGTGCCTGGAAAGCATAAACTGGCTGATATGTGGCACTCTCAACCCTACATTGTCTGTAAGTGATTATCCGGGCTCCCTGTATACCAAGTTCGGCCTGAGGCCTAGCACCGAAATCATCTGTTACCTATATCTGAGGCTGTTCGGGTACCTCCATCTCTTTGTCTAGAGACTTACCAGTCCCCTACTCTGAGGCCTAGGGCCGGGAAAGCCTGCCAACCCATGCCACCTGAAGAAGAGAATGACGAAGAGGAATTAGCTCTTGATTGGTTATGGATTTCCCCTCTTGAAGACAACTTTGCCACTCAGGGAACACGTCCTCTACCACCAGAGGTTGAATGTTGGATTTCCACCCGATGAGAGGAAACAAGAATGTCAAGATGGAACCTGTTGAAGTAATTGTTGTGCCAGAGACCTCTATTCCCCTCATCAATGAAACAGAGAGAGAAAATGTTCTTGAGCAAGAGCTTGAACCAGAACATGCACCAGAGCTTGAACCAGAACATGCACCAGAGCTTAAACCTGAACATGTACCAGAGCTTGAGCTGGAACATGAACCAGAGTTTGAACCAGACCGTAAATCAGAACCTGACTCAGAACCGCTGGAAAATATCTACTCTAGATTGAGACAGAGAATATGCCCCCCTAAAAGACTGAGGTATGATAACCTTGGGGAAAATTCTGATGAACTTATTTCTACCGATCAATGCCCCAGTCAAGCACTTGCCTCCTTTATTGAACCTTTAGTAAAGGATGACTTTGATCCGCCCCCTTACACTTGTTACTGTCCTATCATAAACTTAATATGACTCTGCCTGATAATGTACATAAATTTTTGTTAGAAGATCCCTATTTGAATCAGTTGTTGGCTGTTGCAACTTCTAGTTTGTCATATGATTAACTATACGTTTCTTATATACAGTGAGGTGATCCTACAGGTTATGCTCTGTCTTCGGGGACCAAAGACTTTCAAGTGGGGGTAGGATGTAGCAATATGACTATAATTGCAAGGAACAGTTATTCCCTGCCTTATCTGTATATCATATTATCCCTCTAGTGCCCAGCGTTATCAAACTGACATAATATTTGTGAGCCCAACTCAAGGTATTTGGGGATTGGTAGTTCTAACAGACGGCTGTTCTCCTGCATGACCATGCATCCAGACTACAAATCCCAGGGATCTTTGCTACCACCAGAGAGATTGCTGGGAAGAATAATAAAAGAAACCAGAGACCCGCCTCATGCTCTATTCCTCTGGGGCCTCGTGTGTGAAGGACCTCTCCATGCATGGAGAGTGAGGTCGCGGCCTACTACGTGGTCCACAGCATTCCTACCTGACCGAGAAGGGATCCAGCGATGCCTGCTGTTTACTGGATATCTGATCAGCACCATCTCGACAGTGCAGCTACCCACACTTCGCACTCCATAACGGGGGATGATCACAAGCGGATCTGCAGCCAGAATTTCCATTAGGGGGTTACTAGCTGGAAGGCGTTGAATTGGCGTGGTCGTTGGTGAGAGGGCCATCGTCCATCTTTGCAAACCTTTCCTCTGTTTCATTGGGACATTGTGCACAGACAGCTTTACTTTGGGAACACTTCACTGCACCTTCATTTGAACACTGTATATAATTCTCTTTAGCTACAGCCATCACAAAACATACTACCACTCTGTTACTACAACCTATTGGATACAATTAATGAGCTCCGACTGCTGGTGAAAACCATCAGATCTGCAACGGGGACACTCTGTCATTGCTACTTAAAGGGCCCTTACACCATCCATGTTTAGCTGCATCTTTCATTAGGATCAGAGGTTAAAAAGACTGGCCTGGGTTTCTTTTTCTAGAAGTATTGTCAGTATTGCTGTTTAACTTGCTTATCCTTTCAGGTATGTCCAAGTGGTATACTACTGCACCTAGGTATATATTATATTCTGTTGTTGCCTTCTGTCTCACTTGACATTTCTTAAGTAGTAATTCGGCTGTGCTGTTATCCCCAAACTCAGTTGAACCATTACTTTTTGTACAACCATACTTTAACTGAAGTATTCCAGTAAACATTATTAGAATATAAACGCATTGAGTTCTCTCTTGTTACTTAAAGGTGTTGCAATGATGTCTGAACCCAGAGTGTCAGGTGGGTTGGTAGGTTCACAGGGTCATGGCGATGCAGATGAGCAGGTAAATCCAAGCAGTCCCCTAGGGGGTCGTGCTACACATGTATGCAGAAAATGAAGGATTAGAGGATCCCAGATGACAGTAGTTTCCAGATCTAACATGGGGGTTTTTACACTCCATTTCTGCCTGGGTGCCATGTAGGACCCTCCCAAACAAACATTTTACACATTAAAGCATATGCTATAATTTGTAGAATTTAGACAAGCAACACATTGTTCACTATAAGAGACATGCATTACTGTTACTGTATCATGCTCAGCTGGTGGGCAGAACAAGAGAAATCTATGCATGTAACAGAAAATTTAAAATTAGAGGATAAAAAAGGTGAGCAGATCCTAGATGACAGCAGTTAGTAGATGAGCTGACTGGAGGCAGACTGTAGTAAGCATCTGGAAGCAGGAACCAGATGGGAGCTTGGTGGATTGGAAGCTGTAGCAGGCTGGATGAGTAAGGTGCAAGGTCAGACAAGCCGGGTGAGTAATGATCGGGCAAATCAGGCATAGACGGCAGACAGCAGGATGGTCAGGTAACAAGCCAAGTCAGCACGGGAGATCAATCAAGCAGAAACAGTAGACAGGAGCAGAATCCAAAGATGAGCCGGGGTCGGAGCAGGTAGCAGACAAACGCAGGTCAGAGGTAAGCCGAATCAAGATCAGAAGTCACACAGAATCAGGAACAACATACAGGAGCTGCAGACCAAACAGCAACAAGCCCATACTGAAGCCTGTTTAAATAGTCCACTTGGTGCCAGCATTAGTGACAGATACTTGCATAGATGCACAAGTGCTGCCTTTGCCCATGGCTATGCACATCTGCCTGGGCATTTGCCGGTCTGCGCATGTGTATATGTGTGCGCCGTGAGATACAATCAGCACCATGGATATACCTTACCTGACATTGCCCCTCCCTACGGGCAGCCTCCGGATGTGCAACGGATTCTTCTTTTGTGGGTGACTGTGAAATAATGCACAGATTAAGTCTGTGGCATGAACATTATGTACAGGTTCCCAGAAATTATCCTCTGAGCATACCCTTTCCATTTGAACAATTACTGTATTTGATCCCCTCTTCTCCTGCAGTCTATGCCTTGATCTCAAATTCCTTATTCCCATTAATGATTACAGGTGCAGGAAGTCCCAATCTACGATCAGGGAATGGATCTGGCACTGCAGGTTTCAGTAGGGATACATGCAATACTGGGTGGAATCTAAGAGATTTTGGTAACATGAAACGTCATTAATTTTTTTCCTTACCAGAAATGGTCCTTCAAACTGCGGTGCCACCTTCGAGGGACAAGCCATCTTCAAGTTTGTTGTGGCGAGCCATACTCAGCCCCCTGGCTGTAAGACCAGTTCTCCCCCTCTTTTCTTGTCAAATGCCCTCTTTTCTTGTCAAATGTAGTCTGGACGGCAGGAACAGAGGATTCAGGGACAAGATCAAATAGAAAGGTGGGGTGAAATCCATAATTATCCATAATTAGCAAAGAATGGGGACTGCTTGCTGGCAGAATGACTGGCCTTGTTGTAAGTGAACTCCGCTAAAGGGAAAAGTGACACCCAGTCATCCTGGACAAAAGAAGTGAAGCACCACATGCATTGCTCCCGGGTTTGGTTAGTCCGCACTGTTTCCCTGTTGGATAGCTCCTTAAAGTCCTGCACAGTGCTTTCCAAAATCTTAATGTAAATTGGACCCCTCGATCTGACACAATGTTTGCAGTTACTTCATGGAGCCTGACAATCTCCTTAACAAAGACCCGGGAGGTCCCAACAGCAGATGCCGTGTATTTCAGAGATAAGGAATTAGCTATTTGGGACAGGTGATCTACTACCGCAGAGATAGTGGTACATCCTTCAGAAGGCGGAAGCTTGACTATAAAGTCCATAGAAATCATCTTCCATGGTCTATCAGGTACAGGCAAAAGTCTGAGAAATCCCCAAGCTTTATTACGGGTATTCTTACTTAAGGATACTAGTGGTACATGCATTTACATTACTATGCAATCCTTCTTCAGCTCAGGCCACCAGAATGTCCGCTGCACCAACTCGACAGTCTTGGAAATCCAGAAATGACCTGCTAGAGGATGATCATGACAGGGCCCCAGGACAACCACCCGAGCATCTGCTGGCACAAAAATCTGCTCACTTCTCTATAGTAGTCCATCTCCTCCCTGCAGTGTGATCCCTGGAGGACTGAGTGTTCTCGACAGAAGATTGCAGTAAATTAGACAGAATATTGGACAATAGTAGAAGGAAGTTTCCAGCTGGCAAGATGGTGTCTGGTACTGGTGTGTCTTTAGGATCCTCAAACACGTGTGACAGAGTGTCAGGCTTGGTGTTCTTTGATCCTGGTCTGTAAGTGATGTGGAACGTGAATCTCAAGAAGAAGAGTGCCTATTGAGCTTGGCGGGTCTTGAGACCGCAGATATTCAAGGTTTTTATGGTCTGTGTAAATTAGTATCGGGTGGGTAGCTCCTTCCAGAAAATACCTCAATTCTTCCAGGGCTGTAGATAAATGCCAGGAGCTCCCGATCTCCCACATCATAGTAGTTCAAAGTCACATTTTTCAGCCTTGGCATAGAATTCATGCTGTCACACAGCAAACTTTTCATATGTCCCCAGTGGACCTCTAATGACACAAAAAATAACAGGATGTCGTCCAAATAGACAACGGCAAAGATATCTAGAAATTCTCTTAAGATATTGTTAATGAAGTGCTGAAAGGTGGCTGGTGCATTGCATAGGCCGAATGGCATGACTTAGTACTCAAAATGGCCAACTCAAGTACGGAAATGCAGTCTTTCACTTATCGCCCTCCTGGATATGGACCAAGTTATAGGCCCATCTTAAGTCCAATTTTGTAAAAATGGTTGCAGATTTAAGTCTCTGGAATAGTTCAGGTACCAAGGGCAGAGGGTAGCGGTTTTTCACTTTAGACTTATTTAGGTCATGATAGTCCACACGTGGCCATAGAGAATGATCCGTCTTCTTCGCGAAGAATATGCTTACATCAGCCGGTGAGGTAGAAGGACGGATGAGTCCTTTCTGCAGATTTTCGTCACTGTAGTCTTTTAAGGACCCAAGTTCCCATTCGGACAAGGGAAAAATATGTCCAGGGAATTTTGGCTACAGGGAGAAGCTCAATGGGGCAATCATAAGGTCTGTATGGGGGGAAAGTATCTGCCCCCCATTTACTGAAACCGTTCAGGTACTCGTGGTAGGGCCTTGGAACTACTTGGCATACAGTGCCTTAAAAAATATTCATACCCCTTGAAATTTTCCACATTTTGTCATGTTACAACCAAAAATGTAAATGTATTTTATTGGGATTTTATGTGATAGACCAACACAAAGTGGCACATAAGTGTGAAGTGGAAGGAAAATGATAAATGGTTTTCATTTTTTTTACAAATAAATATGTGAAAAGTGTGGTGTGCATTTGTATTTAGCCCCACTGAGTCAATACTTTGTAGAACCACCTTTCGCTACAATTACAGTGGCAAGTCTTTTTGGGAATGTCTCTGCCAGCTTTGCACATCTAGAGAGTGAAACTTTTGCCCATTCTTCTTTGCAAAATAGCTCAAGCTCTGTCAGATTGGATGGAGAGGGTCTGTGAAGAGCAATTTTCAAGTCTTGCCACAGATTATCAATTGGATTTAGGTCTGGACTTTGACTGGACCATTCTAACACATGAATATGCTTTGATATAAACCATTCCATTGTAGCTCTGGCTGTATGTTTACGGTCATTGTCTTACTGGAAACTGAATGTCAGGTCACCTGGGACCAGGTGACAGATGCACTCTGTAGGAGTCAGAAGTGCACCGCTAAGGTAGTGGACCCTAGGACTGACTGCTGCGGATTGAACCCTGGAAGGTTCAGGAAGCAGGTCTACAGGATAACTAACATGGATCCCAGTGGGAGCTAGAGCATAGATTCCCCAGGGCGCGGAGTCTAAGAGCCAGCGGGTGTTCACCAGAGCCTCTAGTGGTGAGGATGGACTGCACTGCAGTCTGGCTCAAGGTCACGGCCCCCAGGGTCTCACAGCTCACGCTCACCATAGACTACAGGAGAAGAAGAAGGAGGCAGCAGGCTGGAATGACAGGGAAGTAAGGGGTAAGCCAAAGGTCAGGGCGACTAGCAGACAAGGATAAACATAACACACCAAAGGTTAATGGGTAACAAGCAGACAGGGAGAGTCGAGAACAGGCCAAAGTCGGTAACAGGAATCAGGCATAAGAAACACAGCAAGTGCACACGGAGGCTAACACACAATGGTTGATCAGCCCTGCTGGCTTGCAGTGCACAGGTTAATATAGAGTTCCCTGATAGGGTCTGGGGTGGGGCCATGCTAAGAGGAGAGGTTATAAAACCAGTCAGGTGAGAGGCAGCTGGTCTTTTAGAGATGAACACATGGAGACAGGTAAGCTGACAGAGAAAACTCTATTGCATAACCATGACAGTGAACCTCAGCCCCAGTCTCAAGTCTTGTGCAGACTCTAACAGGTTTTTTTCTAAGATTGCCCTGTATCTGGCTCCATCCACCTTCCCATCAACTCTGACAACCTTCCCTGTCCCTGCTGAAAAAAGCATCCCCACAACATGATGCTGCCACCACCATGTTTCAAGGTGGGGATGGTGTGTTCAGGGTGATGTTCAGTGTTTTCCACCACACATAGCATTTTGCTCTTGGGCCAAAATGTTAAATTTTGGTCCCATCTGACCAGAGCACCTTCTTCCACATGTTTGCTGTGTGCCCCCACATGGCTTCTTGCAAACTTCAAACTGGACATCTTATGGCTTTCTTTAAACAATGACTTTCTTCTTGCCACTCTTCCATAAAGGCCAGATTTGTGAAGTACACAACTAATAGTTGTCCTGTGGCCAGATTCTCCCACCTGAGCTTTGGATCTCTGCAACTCCTCCAGAGTTACCATGGGCCTCTTGGCTGCTTCTCTGATTAATGCTCTCCTTGCCCACCCTGTCAATTTAGGTGGATGGCCATGTCTTGGTAGGTTTGCAATTGTGCCATACTTTTTCCATTTTCAGATGTTGGATTGAACAGTGCTCCGTGAGAAGTTCAAAGCTTGGGATAATTTTGTATAACCTAACACTGCTTTAAACTTCTCCACAACTTTATCCCTGACCTGTCTGGTGTGTTCCTTGGCCTCCATGATGCTATTTGTTCACTAAGGTTCTTTAACAAACCTCTGAGGGCTTTACAGAACAGCTGTTTTTATACTAAGATTAAATGACATACAGGTGGACTCTATTTACTAATCAGGTGACATCTGAAGGCAACACAACTCTTCCCGGAAGCTGAAAGAAGACAGGGAGAGTTATGTGAGTTGGCAGTCAAGGGTGACTGGTTAGCCTAAGATAGGGACAAACACTTACGCAGCTTAGCTGGGCAGGTGCGCACATAGAGAGCGGCTTCTCCACAGTGTAGGCAGAGGTTGTTCAGCCGTCGGTGTTGGGGTTCCTCTGGAGTCAGTGAAGGACAGATTAGGCCGAGCTGCACCTCCAAAGCAGATAGAGTGGAATTTCCAGGCACCGAGTTGGGAAGAACAGGAATCTTAGGCAACATCCATACAGGACAGGGCTGCTGCGTGGATCTTTCAATTCTGCTTTTGCATGGGCAGCGATCAATCCGGTTTAAAAGAGTGCCTAAGGCTTCCAAAGAGCTTGGCACACCAACCCGACCAAGTTCATCTTTGAGCCCTTCTGAGAGACCCAAATGAAACTGATGACACAAGGCTGCATCGTTCCAGCTAGTATCTGCACTGCAGCGTCTGAAGTCAGGAACATAGTCCTCGACCACTCTGCAGCCATGCTGGAGTGCATGTAGAGCTGCCTCAGCAGTGGTGGTTCACTGCAGATCATCATAAAGCTGAGACATAGCATTGAAGAACAAAGGCATGATATTCAGATGTTCGTTGTTCTCTTCCAACAGTTGGTGAGCCCAGGCCTGTGGTTTCCCTTAACCACTTGCCCGTCCACCCTATTACAAAATGACGGCAACAAAGTGGTTTGATATTCCTGACCGGACGTCATATGATGTGATCAGGAATATCGAGCCGCTGCGCGCCCCCGGGGGCACGCATCGCGGTGATCGTTGTTGCGGTGTGTCAGTCTGACACCCCGCAACACCGATCTAGGTAAAGAGTCTCTGATGGAGACTCGTTACCACGTGATCAGCTGTGTCCAATCACGGCTGATCACGATGTAAATAGGAAGAGCTGGTAATCGGCTTTTCCTCACTTGCGTCTGACAGACGCGAGTAGAGGAGAGCCGATCGGCTGCTCTCCTGACGGGGGGTCTGTGCTGATTGTTTATCAGCACAGCCCCCCCTCGAATCCCGCCCTGGACCACCAGGGAAGCCGCCCAGGACCACTAGGGAAGCCATCCACACTGGACCACCAGGTATGCCCCTAGACCCCCAGGGAAATACCACTATGTGCCCAGGCAGCTGCCAATCAGTGCCCACTCCAATGCCTACCACTGCCAGTGCCACCAGGGATGCCTATCAGTGCCTCATATCAGTCCTGCGTATCAGTGCCCATCAGTGCCACGTATCAGTGCCCATCAGTGCCCAGCAGTGCCACCTATCAGTGCCGCCTATCAGTGCCACCCTA
The DNA here is from genome assembly GCF_042186555.1 of Aquarana catesbeiana. Taxonomy (NCBI): domain Eukaryota; kingdom Metazoa; phylum Chordata; class Amphibia; order Anura; family Ranidae; genus Aquarana; species Aquarana catesbeiana. The sequence goes on from NC_133324.1 coordinate 42,886,987, forward strand.
TCAGTGCCCATCAGTGCCCATCAGTGTCGCCTTTCAGTGCCCATCAGTGTCGCCTATCAGTGCCCATCAGTGCCACCCAGTGCCACCCAGTGCCACCCATGAGTGCCCATCAGTGCCGCCTATCAATGCCCATCAGTGCTGCATATCAGTGCCACCCATCAGTGCCGCCTACCAGTGTCCATCAGTGCCGCATATCAGTGCCCATCGTCAGTGACCGTTAGTGCCCGCTCATTGGTGCCACCTCATCGGTGCCGCCGTATCAGTGCCTGTCAGTGCTGCCTTATCAGTGCCCATCAGTGAAAGAGAAAACGTACTTATTTACAAAAAATTTTAACAGAAACAAAAGCAAAACTTTTATTTTTTTCAAAATTTTCGGTCTTTTTTTATTTGTTTAGCAAAAAATAAAAACTGCAGAAGTGATCAAACACCACCAAAAGAAATCTCTATTTGTGGGAACAAAATTATAAAAATTTAGTTTGGGTACAGTGTAGCATGACCGCGCAATTGTCATTCAAACTGCGACAGCACTGAAAGCTGAAATTTGGTCTGGGCAGGAAGGTGTCTAAGTGCCCTGTATTGAAGTGGTTAACGTAAGGAAATGATGAACCCACTTTGGTGGATTCCGAGGAAAAAGTCTGTGGCTGTAAAGTAAAGTAGAGTTGACATGCATTACGGAACACTCTAAACTTACTCCGGTCACCGGAGAACCTCTCAGGGGTTGGTTGTTGAGGTTCAGGTAGCAGCATCATTATTGCAGGGTTTTTCAGGAGTCTCTGTTTGAACAGTTGCTGTGGCAGGGGTGGAGGAGGAAGCAGAGACAGGTGCTGTTGTAGCCAGGGACTGAACACATTCCTCCAGGTGAACCTACCCTTCCTGCAGGGTCTTAACTGCTTGTGTAAGAGCAATGAGGTGCTGGCAGATTTCATCTAATGAAGAGGGTCTTCTTGCAGGCTCAGACATGGCTGCTTGGTACTGTCATGTACCTGGACAGTGAGCCTGACGTGTAGAGGAAGGCCTCTCGTACAGCTCTGGCTTGAGGGCCACTAGTAGTGAGACAGCACACGAGGTATGAGTGCCTGTAATCAGTCCAGTAGTCTGCGTGGCAAAAGTCAGCAGGTAGAAGTAGTAGCAGAAGAGAAGCCTGGTAGTAGATGAGCTGGCACAATGCTTGGCTGGAGTCAGACTGTAGTAAGCAGCTGGAAGCAGGAATCAGATAGGGCTTGCTGGACTGGAAACTGTAGCAGGCTGGATGAGCAAGGTGCAAGGTCAGACTAGCCGGGTCGGTAAAATTTGGGCAGATCAGGCATAAATGACAAACAGCAGGATGGTCAAGTAACAAGCCAAGTCAGCATGGGGAGATCAATCAAGTAGAAACAGGAGACAGGAGCAGAATCCAAACATGAGCCAGGGTCAGGGTAGGTAGCAGACAAACGCGAGTGAGAGGTAAGCCGGATCAAGATCAGAGGTCACACTGAATCAGGAACAATACACAGACACTGCAGACCAAACAGAAACAAGCCCATACTGAAGCCTGTTTAAATAGCCGCTTGGCACCACCATTAGTAACAGATGCTTGCATAGATGCATGAGTGCTCATGCTTGTGCACCGTTGCCAATGGCTATGCACATTTGTCCTGGCCCGGTCTGAGCATGCTCATATGTTTGCTCCCAGAGATACCAGCAGCACCACGGACATGCCTTCTTTAATAATGGATCTACATCGGGGGACATTATTTATTTATTTTTTATTAAAGGAATTCTCAAAAGCTGTCTTTGTGTTTTTATTACTTTTTGGCACTTTTTTGGTGAGAGAGAATAGTGGTACTATGTACCCCTGTGGCTGTGGCTGTGGAGGGGCCTGGAATACAAGGAGGGGTGCTGTGGAGGGGACTGGAATACAAGGAGGGGGGCTGTGGAGGGGACTGGAATACAAGGAGGGGGGCTGTGGAGGGGACTTGAATATAAGGAGGGGGGTTGTGGAGGGGTCTGGAATACATGGAGGGGGGCTGTGGAGGGGCCTGGAATACAAGGAGGGGTGCTGTGGAGGGGACTGGAATACATGGACGGGGGCTGTGGAGGGGACTGGAATACAAGGAGGGGGGCTGTGGTGGGGGCTGGAATACATGGAGGGGGGCTGTGGAGGGGCCTGGAATACAAGGAGGGGTGCTGTGGAGGGGACTGGAATACAAGGAGAGGGGCTGTGGAGGGGACTGAAATACATGGAGGGGGGCTGTGGAGGGGACTGGAATACAAGGAGGGGGGCTGTGGAGGAGACTGGAATACATGGGGGGGGGCTGTGGAGGGGACTTGAATATAAGGAGGGGGGTTGTGGAGGGGTCTGGAATACATGGAGGGGGGCTGTGGAGGGGCCTGGAATACAAGGAGGGGTGCTGTGGAGGGGACTGGAATACATGGACGGGGGCTGTGGAGGGGACTGGAATACAAGGAGGGGGGCTGTGGTGGGGGCTGGAATACATGGAGGGGGGCTGTGGAGGGGCCTGGAATACAAGGAGGGGTGCTGTGGAGGGGACTGGAATACAAGGAGAGGGGCTGTGGAGGGGACTGAAATACATGGAGGGGGGCTGTGGAGGGGACTGGAATACAAGGAGGGGGGCTGTGGAGCGGAATGGGATATAAAGAGGGGGGCTGTGGAGGAGACTGGAATACATGGAGGGGGGCTGTGGAGCGGAATGGGATATAAAGAGGGGGCTGTGGAGGGGACTGGAATACAAGGAGGGGGGCTGTGGAGCGGAATGGGATATAAAGAGGGGGGCTGTGGAGGAGATTGGAATACATGGAGGGGGGCTGTGGAGGGGAATGGGATATAAGGAGGGGGGCTGTGGAGGGGACTGGTATACAAGGAGAGGGGCTGTGGAGGGGACTGGGATATAAGGAGGGGGGCTGTGGAGGGGACTGGAATACAAGGAGAGGGGCTGTGGAGAACTATGAAATAACTAATTTCTACAGCTGCAACACTAATTATGTCATATACCTACTGACGTGCGACACTTGTCACATCCAATATGTGGGTAGAACAACCAGGCGTCTTCGTGATCGTTCCAATGAACATCTATATAGTGTGACAAAAAATGTGAATACAAATGTAGCCAAGCATTTTAATCTATGCCATAATGGCAATACTTCAGCTATGTATATACAAGTAATTGACAAGATCAGGTCGCCAGTGAGGGGGGGTGATGTGTTCCGGCTGTTGTGCCGGAGAGAAGTTTTCTGGATATTTCACCTCCAGACTTGCTCCCCCCATGGGCTCAATTTTGAGTGAGATGTTACCCATTTTTATGACTAGCCAAATATACATTTTCTCCAGCAGCATATTAGCAAATATGACAGTTTTAATTACAATAGTGTTGTTTCTGGCTTTATGTTTACCTAGGATAGCTGGTCGTCCATTTCACTTTTTGAATACAAGTCCCTCCCATAGTTTACAGGAGGCAGAGGGACTATTTAAATTTTGGGCCGTATTTTTACCTGCCCATATTGTCCCATATGGTACTGTTCCTGTGTATATCCAGGGTAGCTGGTTGCTCAGATCACTTATTGAATATGAGTTCCCCCCCCTCCATAGATTGTAGAAGACACAGGTTTAATCCAAAATTTGGGCCGGGCTCTTTACCACCTATATTGTTTCATATTGTTTCATATGATACCATTGCTCGCCCAGGTTAGCTGGCCACTCAATCTATCCATTTACTAAATACGAGTCTCTCTTATAGATTGTAGAAGGCATAGGCACAACATAAAATTTGGACTGTGTGTTTTTACTATGCACGCCCAGGTTAGTTGGCCATTCAATCCATCGATTTATTTACTAAATACAAACCTCTCCTATAGATTACAGAAGGCATAGGGACTATATTAAACTTGGGCCATATTTTTACCACCCACATTGTTCGATATATATATATATATATATATATATATATATATATATATATATATATATACATTTTGAATCTATCTATCTAGTTAGGATTGACCAGGTTATTGAGGTCATACGGAACGGATAACCAATGGTTGTCTTTGCTCTGTATGAACCATATACCGTCGATTGATTTGGCCTTTTTTGTCTCGTCCTGTACTCCTGTTTTCATCTTTATACCCTGATAGCTTCCCCATGTTTTTGATCAATGTTTTTATTGTGAGGTTAGCTAAAATAATACATATGTATTTACATATACATTTACACAGGTCTAATGGAGTATAGGAAACATACATTTATCTTTAACCATTGGGATAAAAATAAGTTATAATGTTTTTAAAGTTGGTATGCTTTCTCTTCTCCATATACACATTTATATACATATTTCAGATGTACACACTGTTTCCTGTTTTCTCATAGCACATGGACTGTCTATATTGGTATATCTTCATTACTACTACCAATTTTATCTTGAGACCCCTTTCACACTGGGGCGTTTTTCAGGCGCTTTAGCGTTAAAAAAAAAAAGCGCCTGTAAAGCGTCTGAAAGAAGCCTCATCTGCAATCCCAAAGCCCGAGTGCTTTCACACTGAGGCGCTGGCAGAACGTCAAAAAAAGTCCTGCAAGCAGCTTCTTTGCAGCGCTTTAGGAGCGGTGAATACACCACTCCTAAAGCGCCCCTTCTCATTGAAATTAATGGGAAGCGCCTGCAAAGCGCCTTGGCAGCTGCACTTTGTGGGTGCTTTTAACCCTTTATTCGGCCACTACGGGGGTTAAGAGTGCCCCGCTAGCGCTAGAAAAAATGTTGGTAAAGCGCCGCTAGTTTAAGAGGCGCTTTACCAGCACTTTTCAGGCGCTGGCAGTGTGAAAGGGCTTTTATAGATATCTAAATTTGTGCAAGTTTATATGTCTATGTCTTTCTCTTTCTCATTAATGTTTATGTGAATCACATGTGGCTAAAAGAAAGTCTACAATTGAATGATCTGTTTCACCTGTTGCTATACTAGATAGGTGTATATAAGGAAAACAATGCTGACTTATCTTTGTAATTAATAAGCGCACCTGTTAGTGTGTGAAACGCATCTACCATTTGAACTGTTTGTAACACTTGGGATGTTCGTTCATTAAATAAGAATTGTGATGGATCTTGGAGTGCAGCCATTTCTTCAGTGTTGATCGTATGCGGAGGCGAGCCGAGGCGGGCAACCGTGATATCATTAGGCTTCCTGTCTCACCTGGAGCAGCGAGTTCTTTTGTTTGGATAACCAATCACCAAGCACCAGTGTTGTCACATGGGAGGAAGGGGAGGAAACCACATGCCCCCATACCTGGAAGTATAAGGTATTAGTGTTCACTTTCAGTAGTGAAAGGAAAGGTGGCAATTATGGAGAATGTGAATATGATCAGGTGGGGAGTGGGTAGTTAAGATAACTATTTACTCTTCTGGGGAAAAACACAGGTTCACTTAAATGTGATCTTAAATGTGATTTATATTTCTAAGAAACTTGAGAATCATTTTATTATAACTAAAATGAGTTTAGAAGAGCCCTAAACAAGATCATTTCCACTTTACAAGTCCTTAGCTTTCCATTGATTTGCCTGTTAAAGGAAATGTATAATGTTTTATATTGATTTGTTAACTTTATTTAAGCTTTTTATGATTTTTTTTTTTTTTTTAGAATATTTTTCCCCACACTTACAATTCCAGCCGGCAGGTGAAGCTCTTGGCTCCTTTTACATTGTTGGTTCATAAGCTGGTTATACAGAAATAGTTTTCTATACGAACATTTGCAGAAAAATTCTTGTTGTATCATTCGATACTGCCATCAGAAACTTGACAAATGTCGCTCAAAAATACTTCAACATTTCATTTGCTTTTACCATTTGCTTATGAAAATGGAAACCACAGTCATTATTAGAATTTTATTTGTTTGGAGAAAATATGTCCATCCTTTTCCTTTGATTTTTTTTTATTGCTACAGTTAAAAATCTATTTGACCCCATTTACTACTAGAACATTGACTGAACATTCAAAAATCACATTTTTTACGAAAAAACACTTTGGGTTTAGTATGGGCAAATTTCAGAGGCAGGTTTTGTAAGGAGAGGAGAACTTTGACAAAAGGTTACTGGGGGGTTTGTTCAAAAATCTTAATCTGAATATTGAAATGCCACACTAAATAGTTTAATTCCGATATGAGGTTTATTTCAAATATTAAATGGGTAAAACAACCAACACATTTTAGGAGTCCAACATCAGCCCCTTCACCAAGGCTTAGCAAAATATAGGGTTGACAGTCTGGTGACTCGGACATAACTAATGAATTAAGTTGTGTTGCAGCGTGAACAAACACATATTAAGGCCCCATTCACACTTGAGCGTAGCGTTTTCAGGCAGAAAGTCGTGCGATTTTTGCCATGATTTTTCCCACGGTTTTTACAGCGTTTTTGCCGCGATTGTGGCGCATTTTGCTGTGATTTTGTACAGGTCAAAAGGTCACCAGAAAAACGCCCAAATTTGCCTAAAAAAAAAGTTCCAGAACTTGTTTGAGCTTCAGGCGTTTTGGAGCTTCTGGCTTCAGGCGTTTTGGAGTGGAGATGTGAACCATCTCCACAGAGAATAATTGATTTTTTTCCCCTCCAGTGTTTTGTAGCTTCAGGCTTCAAGCTACAAAATGCTCAGGTGTGAATAGGGCCTAATCCATTAGTACCTAATTAACCTTGAAAAAAACGTAATTTTGGACATGCTTGGCTTGCAGCAGCTGCCTACTTACTAATCAAATGCCCTACAGGGAATACACCAACATAACAATGACATTAATTTGAAAACTATCACCCACTTCCAGCCCCAGGTTTCATCTCCATCTACCTTTAAAAACAAAAAATTCCATGAGATTTACACAACTTTGACCTAGGATTAATAACATTTGAAATTCCTTAGACTTGGGTGAAAGCTATTTGAATCTTGTGTGAAAACATTTATAAACAAATTCCTAAGAGTAGTTATTCATGTCTATTTTTGCTATCAAGTAAACATGATTGTGTATTCAATTCAGGTTTAAATAAGATAATGAAACATTTTGGAAAAAATATACAGATTAGAAGTCCAGCACTTGAGGCCAATATGGCAAATATCTCCACAGCCACCATGTATTTCCCTTTAGCGCTCAGATAGGCCGGGATCATGGAAATCCAGACATTGCAGAAAACCAGCATGCTAAAGGTGATGTATTTGGCCTCATTAAAACTGTCCGGTAATGTCCTCACCATGAAAGCCAGAACAAAACTCACAGCTGCCAGAAACCCCATATAACCCAACACAGAGTAGAACCCGATAACGGACCCTTCATTACACTGAATAATGATCTTGTCCTGATAAGAATGAGTGTCCATTTCCTTAAAAGGGTGAGAAGAGGACAACCAATTAATACATATTATTACTTGAATAGATGAACACACTGATACTATGGAATTGGCCAGTTTGCTTCCAAGCCATATTTTCCAGTAGCTGCCAGGTTTGGTGGCTTTGAAAGCGATATAAACCATGATTGTTTTAGCAAGAAGAGAGGAGACAGCTATGGAGAAGATGACTCCAAATGTCATGACACGCAATACACAGGTTATATCTAGTGGCTGACCAAGGAACAAGAACACACAGAGGAAGCTCAACAAAATGGAGACAAGAAGAACAAAACTCAGATTTCTGTTATTAGCTTTGACGATCGGGGTGTTCAGATAGGAAATAAAAACCCCCTTTATTAAAACAGTCACAATGCAGAGTACAGCAGAAATTGTTAGTAATACTTTAGAAATGCCATCAGTGTAGGAAAGGAATTCAAGGTGTTTTGGAATACACCGATCTTTCTTCTCATTGGGCCATTCTTCCTCTGGACAATTCATACAGTTCTCACTGTCTGCCAAGAGTAATACATATAACACAGATTAATTTTCATTCTAATTAATTAAACAGTCATTTTTGGAGGAGCAGTGGGGATGTAATTTGTACATATACAGCACACCTCTGAAAGAGCTACTGAGTGAATAAACCCCCTGAGACCAGAGGCTTTGCTAGGTCTACAAAAGATCTGGGGCTAGAGCCCATAGCAGCGTAGTAAAGAAAGTCATACGCTTGGGCGGGCATACACATATATATATACAGTAATATACGTGTGTGTGTATATCCCCAGAGAGCCCCACACTTACATCAGGGTCCCCAGAGAGCCCCCCCTTGCATCAGGGTCCCCAGAGAGCCCCCACTTGCATCAGGGTCCCCAGAGAGCCCCACACTTACATCAGGGTCCCCAGAGAGCCCCCCATTTACATCAGGGTCCCCAGAGAGCCCCCCCTTACATCAGGGTCCCCAGAGAGCCCCCCACTTACATCAGGGTCCCCAGAGAGCCTCCCCCTTAAATCAGGGTCCCCAGAGAGCCTCTTCCTTAAAATAGGGTCCCCAAAGAGCTTCCCCCTTGCATCAGGGTCCCCAGAGAGCCCCCCACTTACATCAGGGTCCCCAGAGTGCCTCCCCTCCTCTTGGGGACCCCTGCAGAGACTCGGGGCTATGGGCCCTAGATTCGGGGCTATAGCCCCAAAAGCCACCCCCTAGCAACTCCACTGCCTGAGACTAATCTGGTGTATGGGCTATTCATATTATCAATATAACCACTCTGCCACACTCCTGACAATGAGTTAGAAGACACCAACTTGAATTGAATCTGTAGTTATATTACCACCAACCACTCAGATTAGCTCAACCGCTGGGGATAGACTGGTGGTTCCCGTGTCTCTGGTACAGATGAAGTTGGACTGGCAACTCTGCTCTGTGTTTCTGGAACAGCTGAGGATAGACTAGCAATTCCACTCTGTGTCTATGGAATAGGTTGTGCTGGCAGACAGCTGTTAACAGACTCAGCACTCTGTCCCAACATTCCTTCCCTGGTCTGGTGCCAAGTGTCCTGGATCTTCCCAGGCAGTTTTGTATAAGTTTTCTCTTCCACTCCTCCACAGTTGTGGGGAGCTGTCATTTTTTTCCTCAACAGAGATCAATTTCACCTAACAGTGACAGAACTACACATCCCATAATCCACCTGTTGAGCATGGACATTCTGGAACTTTCTGTCCCATGACAGTTTTGTGTAGGTTAGTTAGTTTTTACTTGTAGAGTCTTACATTAACATTTACTGGTGTTTTTCAGTACTGAGTTTGGTTCTCCTTGTTGATTATATAGGGTAAAACTGTTATTTTCATTGCATCATAACAACCAATAATGCTCTAGGGCAGTAGGTATGGTGTTGTTATTTGCTATGATGTTGGCAGCCAGCCTTCCCGCAAAAATGGCTCCTCCAGACCTGCTCCACTTCCCGCCTTCTACCACATCTATCTGGAGGGCTTTGATGTGAAGAGGGGACTGTGTGATTAGGAGGAACTTTGTGCTGGGGGAAATGTGTGATGGGGAGCTCTGTGATTTGGGGGGCTTTGTGATGGTGGATTCTGATGTAAAGAGAAGACTCATTGATGGGGGGAATCTGGTATATAATGGGGGTTTTGACACATAGGGAAGACTCTGATGTATAGGGGTGCCTCTGACGTGATGGGGGAGTATAGATATAAAGAGGGGTTTTGATGTGAAATGAATTAATCAAGGTGAGTGACTGCAACATCACAGGCTCAGGTTCCCCATTGATAAGCAACATATGCATTTTTTACATATTAGATTGGGGTGTCTTAGGATTTTGCATACATTTAAACAAGGGTGCCGTGTCTGCAAAATGTTGAGAAACACTGGGCCAAATGTATTCACCTGAGGCTGCCCAGTTGTCTACCAACAAGAGGAGAGTCTGCATAGGACCCATAAAGATTAACCTCCCCTTTCTTTAATTTGAATTTTTTTAAGATATTTTTATTGATTATAAAGACAAACTTACATACAGACATAAAGAAAACTGAATAAGGTGGTTATTACAACCAAAGAGTAATAAAGCTAACAGGTTGACCCTTGAGTAATGCCGCGTACACACAAGCGGACTTTACGGCAGACTTTGCCCGGTGGACAGAATTTGGTCGGACAATTCGATCATGTGTGGGCTCCAGCGGACTTTGTTTTCTCAAAAGTTGTACGGACTTAGATTTGAAACATGTTTTAAATTAATCCGTCGAAATCGAGTCCGGTCGAAAAGTCCGCCGTCTGTATGCTAGTTCGACGGACATAAAGCCACGTTAGGGAAGCTATTGGCTACTGGCTATGAACTTTCTTGTTTTAGTCCGGTCGTACGTCATCACGTACAAATTCAACGGACTTTGGTGGATTGTGTGTAGGCAAGTCCGTTCATTCAGAAAGTCCGTCGTAAAGTACGTTGAAAAGTCAGCCGGGCAAAGTCTGCCGTAAAGTCCGCTCGTGTGTACGCGGCATTAGAGTCAGAGGACTGCCATCTGCCCCAAATTGTTTGGAATGTTTTAGCTCTCTTGCGGGTCTCAAATGTAAGTTTATATAGTGGGAGAGAGATGTTAGATAGTTTCAACCATGTGGATCTTGTTGGGGATTGTGATCCCTTCCATGATAATAATATGGACTTCTTTGCATAAAAGTATAAGATGCAGAGTAGTTTCTTAGCATACGTGGGAATAGACAGATCACCAAAAATGCCAAGAAGGCAGTTCTTGGGATTCAGGATATAGGGCAGGCCCACTGTGGAGGAAATAAAGGAACCGATATCTGTCCAAAAATGGGGCAGGTCTAGAAGCAGTGTATGAAATCACCTGAATGCATCGTATGCATTCAGGTGAAAAAACACCTATCAGTGACAGGCTCCCCAGCCCCCCTGTTATACTTACCTGAATCCTCAAACTTGAGATGCGCTGTCTCTCTGCCCGGGGGTTCTCGGTTCTTGATTGGATAGATTGATAGCAGTGCAGCCATTGGCTCCTGCTGCTGTCAATTAAATCCAATGACGCGAGCACCAGGGGGTGAGGCCAAGTTCTGCATTCGGCCTCTATGGATGCCGAATGCTGGACTTGGAGGTAACCCCCTCGGGGAAGCGCTTCTCTGAAAGGGTTATCAGCTGTGGGGAGGAGCCGCGAGAGCCGCCGGGGGACCCCAGCAAAACGAGCTGCACGAGCTGTGGAGGTAAGTATAATATGTTTGTTATTTTAATTTTTTTTACCTTTAAAATCACTTTAAGCTGAATAATGTGGTCTCTAGAGGATATATTGTAACTGAGGATTTACCCCTTTCTTTAATTTAAGTAGATATCTTTGGGAAGTTCACTATAACTTTAAATTACTAGATTATCTTGTTATTAACAGATTCAATTTATCATGATTATAATACCCACAGATTTAATGTGGAGTGGAGTGGACTATCTCATTTATCTCCCGTAGCCCCATCCAGACAGTTGGAATTTTGCATATAGGAGTGGTGTTAAAGTGAGACCCGTAGGAGAGAATAGACGGAGGGGATGCATGACTATGGGAGGAACAGGGGTCAGGGAACGGTCAGTCAGGTCAGTGGTGGGGGCATAGGTTTAGCTCTTACCTGATTGGAGGTAGAAGTCAGAGGGGGCAGGGTCCAGAGGTTGGGGTCCGGCGTAGGGGGTGGATTCTGCATCATTCAGAGAAGTTTGGAGAGGAGACATCTTCCCACCCTCCCGCCCTGGTATTAGGAGTCAGAATGCTGGACAGGTAGGGGGTGTATTGGTATTTTCTGAATGCGGGTGAATGTGTTTTTAGTAATTCATGTGTTATTTTCAAAACAAAAAAAAAAAGAATAATTTTAATAAAAAAAAAAAAAAAAACAATAATAATAATAAAAACCATGTTGTATACGGTATAAAGTTAATGTTGTGGTGTATTTTTCAATCTTGTCACAGCAGTCGGCGGTTCAAGGGGTCTTTGGGGGTCAGTGAGAAATTTACATGGTCACAGGATTAGTGGGGCCCATCTAAGGATGCCGCTTACATTTGGTTAGCGGTGGTTCTCCCAGGAGATAAATCCCTTGGGGGAGGGGAATATGGAAGTAGGTGTGATGTCCGAGCGTCCTCGAGCCTGTTGGGGCACAGCTGAGGATATAGACCATTACAGTTATAAAGTGTGCCTTTTTAAGACACCCAAAGACCACTTGTTGTTGGACATTATTTTGTTCTTACGGGTATGTGTTACATGTTTTTTCATGTTATGTTATTTATTATTTGGTTAATAAATTGGCTGCTGTGGCCGTATAAAACCCATGTCACGCAGACTGTGTCTTTAATTTAATGGTAAGGACCCAAGGTTGACGAATCCTTTAGTCATGATTTTATTATATTGGCTGTGACTTATTACAAGGTTATACACGTAAACTTTTCCATCATATTAAATGAATGTTTTTCATCTTCATGTTTTTTTTCTATTAATGTATTGTATGATTGTACAAATACTGTGCTCTCATGAAGAAGTAGATTTTTGGTTCATAAAACATGTTGAGAATTTATTGTATTCCCTTCATTGATCCATGCAGTGATATTATATATTGAGGTAAGAAAGTATTGTACAGATTATAGCAATGGTCATTGTTCTTGAATAATAGGGTATACATGGAGGTATCATAGAATATAGAATGTTAACATACATCAGTCTTTTTACAGGGTTTTATTATGATCTGATAATACAATTTTAGCAGTGACACTTGTTTGTAACTGTAAAGTCCCATGTGTTTTTTTTTTTTTTTTTTTTTACACAATATACCAAGAATGTTGGTACACCCCACGAGGGAAAGTCTATGGAATCCATGCATAATGAATTTCTTTGTAATCTCAAAAATACACTGGGCTTATTTACTAAAACAGTAGCAGGTGCAGCTCCGCAGAGAAACCAATCAGCCGCAGTCGTTATATGGTGGAAAGTCAGCTGTCCTGTGTGCATCGCTGTACCTGTATGGCGGCTCACGCAGGTGAAATTGCGGGCAGCAAGCTCTCGCTCCTGCTGCATGATGCGGGAGTGTGCCGGCGGGTGGGGCAGACTCAAAGTCAGTCGGCGACCCGCCTAGTACACAGGCAGAAGGGGGATCTGCCTTTGTAAACAAGGTGGATCCCCGTTCTGACAGGGGACATGTCAGAGAACTTCTGTTCCCAGTGGTCGGGAAAATGATCTCTGTCATGTCCCAGTGAGCCCATCCCCCCTACAGTTAGAACACGCTGAGGGAACAAAGTTGAACAGTTAAACCCTTGATTGCCCCCTAGTGTTAACCCCTTCCCTGCCAGTGTCATTTATACATTGATCAGTGCACTGATCAATGTAATAATGTCACTGGTCACCAAAAAGTGTAATTTCAGGTCAGATTTGTCCGCCGCAATGTCGCAATCCCACAAAAAATCGCATATCGCCTCCATTACTTGTAAAAACAATAAAATAAAAAAAAGTCCCTAAATCTATCCCATAGTTTGTAGACGTGATAACTTTTGTGCAAACCAATCAATATATGCCTATTGCAATTTTTTTTACCAAAAATATGTAGAAGAATATATATCAGCCTAAGCTAATGAATAAATGTTTTTTTTGTATATTTTTTTGGGATATGTTAAATATGTTATATATATATTTTTTAAATTGTCGCTCTTTGTTTGTTTATAGGACAAAAAATAAAAACCGCAGAGGTGATCAAATATGATCAAAAGAAAGCTCTATTTGAGGGAAGAAAAGGACATCAATTTTGTTTGGGTACAGCATCGCACGACCGCGCAATTGTCAGTTAAAGCAATGCAGTGCCGTATTGCAAAAAAATGGCCTAGTCATTAAGGGGGCAAATCCTTCCGGTACTTAAGTGGTTAAGCTTAATTAAACAAGCTGAGGTTACAGGCTGGGTTCACACTATACTACACGATAGTAGTACGACTTTCATCCTACTTTCCTCTGCGACATCAATCCTACATTGGTCCTACATTGATCCTACATTGGTCCTACATCCATCCGACTTTCATGAACAGGATACTACTTTGATCCGACTTTTCAGATAGTACACTTGTCCTTTGACCAATCAAAACTAACACACAATGGGAGGGGCAGGAAATAACACAATGTCGGATGTCTTGGTGTGAATCTTGAGGGGGAACTCCGCACCAAATTTTAAATAAAAAAACAGCATGAGTTCCCCCTCCAAGAGCATACCAGGCCCTTAGGTCTGGTATGGACCTTGAGGGGAACCCCCTACGCCAAAAAAACGACGTGGGGGTGCCCCAAATCCATACCAGACCCTTATCCGAGCACACAGCCCGGCCGCTCAGGAATGGGGGTGGGGACGAGCGAGCGCCCCCCCTCCTGAACCGTACCAGGCTGCATGCCCTCAACATGGGGGGATTGGTGCCTTGGGGGAGGGGGGCGCGCTGCGGGACGCACGCAGTGACGTCACCACGAGGAAGGAGGACGAGCTCCGCTTCTTGATTGTTATGCTGGCCGGCGTTTTTATCTACTCCATGCGATATCTGATCGTCTGTTTGTAAGTTTATTACTTTATATATTAAAGGCTATTTGAACGTATTACACTATGGTTTATTTATCTCATTTTTGGGTCGCATACTATGGATAAGGATTTCATCACACAGCTACCAATCTCCTAGTGATATAGAGCTCAATGAATAACAAAGCCTGAGAGTTGGTAAGCACAATCTACAGCTGCGGTGGTGGGTTATCACCTTTATCCTATATGCACAATAGGGTGTTTGGTATCAGGTGCATGCTTAACTTGATTGCAAACAATATTATACTATGGCAAGCATTTTTGTTTCTCTTTCGGTGATGAACTGAGGAAACTACGCCTGAACTCTGACAGATCTGATTGGTCCTTGCCCCTAAAGGCCCTGGCTGGGTTTAAGCCGTCTGCTTAATATACTTTGCGCTCTGGTAAGGGCATTTTATGGTCGTGATCTTTTGGATTATTAGTCATTCCCATATATGTTGTACCACTTGGAGGATCTGGGGAGTTTTCTCTCACTTTAAGTGATATCTGGACTATACCATTTATACCCCATATTTATGTCATTTTCTACTAAAGGACACTTAGCGCAGTTTATTTTTATTATTGATATATTGTGTTGTCACACTGTTTACTGCTGCTTTATCTTATTGCTCCAGCGTGGTATTTTTTATTAAATGACAGTCAATAGGCTGAAGTAGGATCAAAGTTGGACCAAAGTAGTACAGGGAGCATTTCTAAAGTCGGAACGACTTGTGTCGGACCGGTTAGGACGGCTCCCATAGGGAAACATTTAATTTCACACGTCATGCGACATGAAGGGTCGCATGACGTGTGAAGGGTCTGGTATGGATTTTGAGGGAGACCCCACGCCATTGTTTTTTTTTAAATTTTGGCCAGGGTTCCCCTTAATATCCATACCAGACCTGAAGGGCCTGGTATAGAATTTAGGGGGACCCCCAAGTCATTTTTTTTTTAAATTTTGGTTCGGGGTTCCCCTGTGGGGAATTCCCAAGCCGTTTTTATCAATTAACTTTTATGTGTATTGTCGGATCGGCAATTCATTATTAGCCGCAAGTATTTTTAAATGACTTTTTTCCTTTGAAATGTAATTTTGCTGTCAGACTGTTCTAAACACGGGAAACAAGCGCCCCTTTACAGGCATACTATAGACACCCCCCAGGTACGAAATTTAAAGGAGTATTACACTTTTATTGTTTCACTTTAGACATTATTAAAATCCCTGCTCCTGAAAAAACGGCCGTTTTTAAAACTTTTTTTTGCATTGATCCATGTCCCCTGGGGCAGGACCCAGGTCCCCAAACATTTTTTATGACAATACCATGCATATAAACCGCGGCTTTCGAATTTGCAGTGAACACCCCAAATTGTTCACTGTTCGGAGAACTGGCAAACAGCCGATGTTCGAGTCGAACATGAGTTCGATTCGAACTCGAAGCTCATCCCTACTACTGAACAATATTTGTGGCTATTGTCTCTCATGAATAATATTTGTGGCTATTGTCTCTCAAATAATACATTACAATGTTTCTTTCAAGATAAAACCTGCCTCATCTCTTTCTTTTATATTGCAGCCTTACCAAGCTGTTGAGCCACTGTACAATATTTGTGGCTATCAGCTATCAGAGAATAAACTCTAATGTTTATAGACAAAGAGAGAGAGGCTATGTTTGGACTTTAATGGTACCGTATATCAACTGATATTAAGCAGTCAAGAGTAAGATTATTAAGGGGAATTTTATTACAAAAACATATATAGTAATGTATTTCACAAAATAAAAACAAATTATGACAATCGAAAAGGTTACATCTTATCGTAACACCTAGAACATCAATACCATCTATATATTGGTTACTCTACATGTTTTGCGGACTCAGACGCTTCTTCAAGAGCTTTTTATAGTTAGATGGTGTAGAGAAATAATTGTTGTGTAGCTGAGGAGATAAAAGAAATATATATATATTACTCACAAAATACTTTATGTGAATAACAATTCATGTATATATATATAAGACATTGGTTGGAAAGCACCCATTGTCCACGTGTCTTACAGAGGGACATCAGATAGCTGGGGGCTCAGAAAAGGGGTGACCCACCCCGGAGGGCATGGGAGCCCTTTGAGAGGCACAAAATGTAACTAGTATTAGTCTGGTTAAAAGGGGAAAAAAGATGTTATCAGATATACTTGAAAGCCATCCCTCAGAAATTACAAGTATATAGTACATTTAGATCGAATTTCATTTATATATATATAGATATATATATATATCTATATATATAAATATATATATAGATATATATATATATATATAGATATATCTATATATATATATATAGATATATCTATATATATATATATAGATATAGATATAGATATAGATATCTATATATATGGACATATCAATAAGATTACATACCTACAGAGGGGTGTGTATATGGTTATGCAGGGTCAACTGGATATTACAGTTGATCCATATAAAAGGAATTATATCTAGAGGATAAGGGCACACATATCAGCTCTAGATATACTACAACATATAGGCGGACTACAAACATACACGTGCATATAGGCACAGCCACACATGCACATGTATCTATAGAACACAAATGCAATATACCTAAAGTTTTTGATGGTGTCAAGATATAAGACTGGCTGCTGCACATGCAGTGCTGCACTGATCAAAAAGCATACACTCCTACAAAAAACATAGTAGTATATAATTATTGGTACCTGCATCCACAAAAATGCATGCATATTTCTATGCATACATAGATCGTGCAGTGCATAAATTCACCTGTACTAGTGTAAATATGCATCACTTTCTTATCTTTGCAATTAATAGTTGTTATTTGTGCTTGCAAAGGGTATGCAGGGCCACATCAAAATATGTAAAAGAAAAAAACACCCAATTAGGACAGTATCCAGGGATAGATAGTGTGTCCTGGAAACAAAGCAAATGATCCTTGAGCCATAGCATAATATGGGCCGTTGGTTGTTATTAAGAAAACTTACCAAAGAGCCTGCACCAAACGCATCCCCCAGAGAGACACACAGGTGATACCACTATCACCGTCTCTATTTATACACTGCTGTGCCAAACAAGCTCTTGCCCGGCAATGTCCACAATGCATTGTGTCTGACGTCACCGGACCCAGACCTGTACGGTGCACGTGCATTGCCCAAAAAAGCAGCAGATGCACATCACAAAGTGAGTGATTCATAGGGATGAGCTTCGTGTTCGAGACGAACCCATGTTCGACTCGAACATCGTCTGTTCGCCCGTTCGCCGAATTGCGAACGATATGGGCCGTTCGCGCCAAATTTGTGTGGCGTGTCACGGCCCATAATTCACTGCGGCATCGCAGTGCATTGCTGGCTGATGATTGGGCAAGCATGCACTATGACCCGCATGCTTGGCCAATCACAGCACCATCTGAACAGAGAGCCGTAATTGGCCAAAGCTAAGGAGGCTTTGGCCAATTATGGCTCAGGGGATTTAGTACACGCCCCACACTATATAAAGCCGCCTGCACGGTGGCCCTGTGTAGTGTGTGTTCCGGCACTGAGAGAGATAGATAGATAGACAGAGAGACAGTGTCATTTGATTTAAGTTAGATAGATTAGACAGGGCAGTCAGTGAGTTAGCTGCACTTACAGTGTATTGGCCTCTAGCGCTCTAGCGCTTAAACGCTAAAGCGCATGCGGAATGCTGTCTTGTGGCCTTAAGACATGCTCATTGATAGGTGGAAATTTCTGTCAGTCAAACAGACGTTTTTTTCGTTGGTGAGTTGTCTGAGCAACAGACAGGAAGTGTGTGTCGGAAACGCGGGACAAAGTGAAACATGGTAGCTTCCTTTATCTCTGTTGAAGACGGCGCAAAACCATCCTATGTTGGTTGAATTAAAGAATGGTGAAACTTACAATGGGCACTTGGTTAGCTGTGACAACTGGATGAACATCAATTTACGTGTACTTCTAGAAATTTGGAGTTTTCCTTCTATAGAGCTGAAGTCTGGGATGAGAGCAGAGAGTCTGTGCCCATCCATCATTTAGAAGATTCCTATTAAGGAGGCGTATGTGGGATCCGTTCACAGATAAGACCCGAGGCTGGGGTAGACAGTCACACGCCTTCACGATCTCCTAATAAGAGATCAAAAGAGCTGGTAAGGGGCAGTTTATTTAAAGGTGGAGGAACCTTTCTGTCACCACATTCTTCCGGGTGATAAGGTCGTATGTTACACACCGTTTGGATGACTGTTAATCCTTCCTTGGAAAGATTACTCTGCCAGTGAACTTTTCACTTCACCTACTTTGGAGTTGGACTGTACAATTTCATTGATTCTATGGGTCAAATTTTATATTTTGATTCTTGATGACAACCAAATTGTTTTTTCACTGTTAGCTCACTATATATGGGTGTACAATGTGTATATATTAAGGTGATCACATTATTCTATTTTTGATTTTATTTCACATATTGCAGCGCAGCTATTTTTTCCTTTTTAGTGTATTGTGTATATATATGCATCTCAGGTGTTGTGTATATATATATATATATATATATATATATATTTATGGTTGGAGCCCTATTTCCGATATGGACATAGATAACATTTATAATTAACATAAGACTTACCATCGGAAATAGACCTGGAAGTGTGGACTTACCATATGAAATGGACCTGAAAGTGTGCCTTGGTCTAATGGCCGGTATGCCAAAATAAGGGGGCAAAAACATTCAGGTAGGGGTGTAGTTTTATTAGATTTATCTTTGTTTATTGAGCAAGTTTGGTGAATGCTTGTGCCGTTTCCACCTAAGGAGTGGGGATGTACCGGGCGAGGTAGGCAGAGTTTCCCCTGATGTGGTCTGGGACCTATGCCTAAATGCTGCCGAGGCTGCCCCGATACTAAAGAGTGACCGGAGTACTGACTGGGGTCGAGGTGTAGACTGCGTAGAAGAACCCCCAGGTGTTTGATGAACTGGCAGGCACTCAAGGGTTTGCCTGAAAATATAATAGGGGACTAGAGTTTGAGTGTACTGGTAGGAGTAACAGTAGGCGGTCGAGTATGGTTACAGGACACCGGACGTTGTTTATTTTATGGAGATGGATGTCTATCGTGGGGCTTGATTGCTGGGTTTTAAACGCTGCAAGGTGAAGGAAGAAATGGTGTTGGTAGAGAGCCAACTACTCAGAATTTGGCCTGCGGGATTGCTGCGGGTGAACTCGCTGGGCCGCCAGAACCTGTAATAGGCTAAGTTAATGGCTGCTTATATGGTAAAACTGGGGAGAAGGCCAAATGGCGAACTAGTAAAGATAGTAAACATGTCCCTGAGGATGGCAGCCTGGAATGAACGTACAGTGGACATTGACTGGTGCTGCCAAGATAATTGCACCAGCCTGCGCAGGAAGGACATAACAGAGCGATGCGGACCTGGCTTCATCAAGAAGATTGCCTCGGACCGGTTGTCGGTGGTGAAAGCCCCGGCCTGTCCTGTCCAGATATGACCCTAGAGTTGAGCGGCTGCCATGACCGGGTATAGCTTGAAGAGGGAGGAAGTCCGTGTAAACACGGGGTTTGGAGTGTCTCTGGAGGCCATGTTCTTGTAAACCAATGGTGGCCAAAATTAGCAGCGAAGCCTGTGGAGGCTGTGGCATCTGTTACTACCTGGGGTGATGAGGGCGATATGGATAGTATAAACATTGATATACCGATCCACGTAGTACGGGACTTTCCAGCACTGATAGGTCTGCTACCGCCGGGCGTCTAAATTAAGGATCTACCAGGGGTCCTGTGTGTGAGAGAGGAAGACACAGAATATCGATCCTGGGGAAATGACCTGTATTGCAAATTTGAGCATTCCCGGGAAAGACTGAAGCTGCTTCTTAGTACACACCCGTGTATGGGTGAAGTCTTGGGGAACTGGCCTGATGCGGGTCAGCTTGTCAAGGGGGGAGGCTGGCCTGCGTGGAGTTGTTGGTTCGGAAGAGGTTATTGTAGACCTCGGTTCCGGTTTGTTGAGTTTTGGAGACCGCAAGCTGAAGGACGTAATGGTTTTATCAGTGAGTCAAGTGTAGGGATGAGCTTCGTGTTCGAGTCGAACCCATGTTCGACTCGAACATTGGCTGTTCGGTCGTTCTCCGAGCTCTGCACAGTGTTCATCTAAAGCTACAAGTTAGTGCAGTGCGTCCTGCTCACAGTGTCCAGCTAAAACTACAAGTTATTTTTTGCGAGCTCTGCACAGTGTTCATCTAAAGCTACAAGTTATTGCAGTGCATCCTGCTCACAGTGTTCAGCTAAAATTACAAGTTAGTGTAGTGAGACCTCTGCACAGTGTTCATCTAAAGCTACAAGTTAGTGCAGTGCGTCCTCCTCACAGTGTTCAGCTAAAACTACAAGTTAGTGTAGTGAGACCTCTGCACAGTGTTCATCTAAAGCTACAAGTTAGTGCAGTGCGTCCTGCTCACAGTGTTCAGCTAAAACTACAAGTTAGTGTGGTGCGTCCTCCTCACAGTGTTCAGCTAAACCGTACAAGTTATTTTTTTGCGAGCTCTGCACAGTGTTCATCTAGAGCTACAAGTTAGTGCAGTGCCTCCTGCTCAAAATGTTCAGCTAAAACTACAAGCTAGTGTGATCCGTCCTCCTCACAGTGTTCAGCTAAACCTACAAGTTAGTGTAGTGAGACCTCTGCACAGTGTTCATCTAAAGCTACAAGTTAGTGCAGTGCGTCCTGCTCACAGTGTTCAGCTAAAACTACAAGTTAGTGTGGTGCGTCCTCCTCACAGTGTTCAGCTAAACCTACAAGTTATTTTTTTGCGAGCTCTGCACAGTGTTCATCTAAAGCTACAAGTTAGTGCAGTGCGTCCTGCTCACAGTGTTCAGCTAAAACTACAAGCTAGTGTAGTGCGTCCTCCTCACAGTGTTCAGGTAAAACTACAAGTTAGTGTAGTGCGTCCTGCTCACAGTGTTCAGCTAAAACTACAAGTTAGTGTAGTGAGACCTCTGCACAGTGTTCATCTAAAGCTACAAGTTAGTGCAGTGCGTCCTGCTCACAGTGTTCAGCTAAAACTACAAGTTAGTGTGGTGCGTCCTGCTCACAGTGTTCAGCTAAACCTACAAGTTATTTTTTTGCGAGCTCTGCACAGTGTTCATCTAAAGCTACAAGTTAGTGCAATGCGTCCTGCTCACAGTGTTCAGCTAAAACTACAAGCTAGTGTGGTGCATCCTCCTCACAGTGTTCAGCTAAAACTACAAGTTAGTGTAGTGCGTCCTGCTCACAGTGTTCAGCTAAAACTACAAGTTAATGTAGTGAGACCTCTGCACAGTGTTCATCTGAAGCTACAAGTTAGTGCAGTGCGTCCTGCTCACAGTGTTCAGCTAAAACTACAAGTTAGTGTAGTGAGACCTCTGCACAGTGTTCATCTAAAGCTGCAAGTTAGTGTAGTGCGTCCTGCTCACAGTGTTCAGCTAAAACTACAAGTTAGTGTGGTGCGACCTCTGCACAGTGTTCATCTAAAGCTACAAGTTATTTTTTTGCGAGTTCTGCACAGTGTTCATCTAAAGCTACAAGTTAGTGCAGTGCGTCCTCCTCACAGTGTTCCGTTAAAACTACAAGTTAGTGTATTTCGTCCTGCTCACAGTGTTCAGCTAAAACTACAAGTTAGTGTAGTGAGACCTCTGCACAGTGTTCATCTAAAGCTACAAGTTAGTGCAGTGCGTCCTGCTCACAGTGTTCAGCTAAAACTACAAGTTAGTGTAGTGAGACCTCTGCACAGTGTTCATCTAAAGCTACAAGTTAGTGTAGTGCGTCCTGCTCACAGTGTTGAGCTAAAACTACAAGTTAGTGTAGTGAGACCTCTGCACAGTGTTCATCTAAAGCTACAAGTTAGTGCAGTGCGTCCTGCTCACAGTGTTCAGCTAAAACTACAAGTTAGTGTAGTGCGTCCTGCTCACAGTGTTCAGCTAAAACTACAAGTTAGTGTAGTGAGACCTCTTCACAGTGTTCATCTAAAGCTGCAAGTTAGTGTAGTGCATCCTTCTCACAGTGTTCAGCTAAAACTACAAGTTAGTGTGGTGCGACCTCTGCACAGTGTTCATCTAAAGCTACAAATTATTTTTTTGCGAGCTCTGCACAGTGTTCATCTAAAGCTACAAGTTAATGCAGTGCGTCCTGCTCACAGTGTTCAGCTAAAACTACAAGTTAGTGTGGTGCGTCCTCCTCACAGTGTTCAGCTAAACCTACAAGTTATTTTTTTGCGAGCTGTGCACAGTGTTCATCTAAAGCTACAAGTTAGTGCAGTGCGTCCTGCTCAAAGTGTTCAGCTAAAACTACAAGCTAGTGTGGTACGTCCTCCTCACAGTGTTCAGCTAAAACTACAAGTTAGTGTAGTGCGTCCTGCTCACAGTGTTCAGCTAAAACTACAAGTTAGTGTAGTGAGACCTCTGCACAGTGTTCATCTAAAGCTACAAGTTAGTGCAGTGCGTCCTGCTCACAGTGTTCAGCTAAAGCTACAAGTTATTTTTTGAAAGCTCTGCACAGTGTTCATCTAAAGCTACAAGTTAGTGCAGTGCATCCTGCTCACAGTGTTCAGCTAAAACTACAAGTTAGTGTAGTGAGACCTCTGCACAGTGTTCATCTAAAGCTACAAGTTAGTGCAGTGCGTCCTCCTCACAGTGTTCAGCTAAAACTACAAGTTAGTGTATTTCGTCCTGCTCACAGTGTTCAGCTAAAACTACGAGTTAGTGTAGTGAGACCTCTGTACAGTGTTCATCTAAAGCTACAAGTTAGTGCAGTGCGTCCTGCTCACAATGTTCAGCTAAAACTACAAGTTAGTGTGGTGCGTCCTGCTCACAGTGTTCAGCTAAACCTACAAGTTATTTTTTTGCGAGCTCTGCACAGTGTTCATCTAAAGCTACAAGTTAGTGCAATGCGTCCTGCTCACAGTGTTCAGCTAAAACTACAAGTTAGTGTATTGAGACCTCTGCACAGTGTTCATCTAAAGCTACAAGTTAGTGCAGTTCGCCCTGCTCACAGTGTTCAGCTAAAACTACAAGTTAGTGTAGTGCGTCCTGCTCACAGTGTTCAGCTAAAACTACAAGTTAGTGTAGTGAGACCTCTGCACAGTGTTCATCTAAAGCTACAAGTTAGTGCAGTGCGTCCTGCTCACAGTGTTCAGCTAAAACTACAAATTATTTTTTTGCGAGCTCTGCACAGTGTTCATCTAAAGCTACAAGTTAGTGCAGTGCGTCCTGCTCACAGTGTTCAGCTAAAACTACAAGTTAGTGTAGTGCGTCCTGCTCACAGTGTTCAGCTAAAACTACAAGTTAGTGCAGTGCGTCCTGCTCACAGTGTTCAGCTAAAACTACAAGTTAGTGTGGTGCGTCCTCCTCACAGTGTTCAGCTAAACCTACAAGTTATTTTTTTGCGAGCTCTGCACAGTATTCAGCTAAAGCTACCTGTAGAAGGTTGGTGGTGTTTTCCTGATCCTATCACTACCGCAGGCAGCTAAAAAAGCTACAAGTTAGTTTTTTACAAGTTCTGCACAGTGTTCAGCTAAAGCTACCTGTAGAAGGTTGGTGGTGTTCTCATACTACAGGCAGGCAGTTGATTTTGCTAGCTGCAGTATCAGTACATATATATATATATATATATATATATATATATATATATATCCCAGCTTAGTGCAGCTACAAGCCATTAATATGTCTGGAAGGCCAAGAAGGAGAGGCAGAAAGTCAGAAGCCAATAAGAGAGGGCAAGCAGGCTCTGTGTCTAGTGCTGGTCGTGGAGACGGTGCATCCTCATCAGCACGTGGCCGTGGGACACGCTTGGCCTTTTTTTCGGCAGCTGGCCGTGTTGAGCCGCAAAATGCAGAAAACTTGGTCGAGTGGATGACCAAGCCGTCCTCATCCTCCTCATCTTCTCTCACCCATGCTCAGGGTACTTTGTCTGGCAAAGCAGCGGCCTCTTCCCTCGGCTCAATGTCATCAGTGACTCCTTCCCTAGCCCCACCATGTCCTCCTGAGGAGTCCCTCAAACTGTTTGACCACAGTGTTGGGTACATGCTCCAGGAGGATGCCCAGCATTTGGAAGGCTCTAAAGATGATACTGAGCTCGATGAAAGCAGTAACATGAGCACGGACAGAGGGAATGCCCAAGAAAGACAGCAATCTGGCAGTCATGCTCCCCCTGCTGCAGCATACTGCCAGGTTTGCTCCAGTGATGGGGAGGGAGGGGATGATGAGGTCACTGACTCAACGTGGGTGCCTGATAGGAGAGAGGAGGAGGAGGAGGCACATCACCAATGAGGCAGGATGCCCTCCAGGGGCCAGCCTAAGGGCAGCACATTGACTGCATCACAACCCAAAGCTCCACATGTGCAGGGCGCTGCAGTCTCTGCGCGTTATTCAAAAAGTTCTTTGGTGTGGGCCTTTTTTGAGACGAGTGCATCAGATCGCACCGCTGCTATTTGCAACATATGTCTCAAACGTATCTCGCGTGGCCAAAACATCTCCTGCTTGGGTACCACATGCTTGACCAGACATATGTTGACCTGCCATGCAGTTCGTTGGCAAGCATATCTAAAAGACCCACACCAAAGAACAAAGAGGACCTCTCCTTGCTCCTCATCAGCTGAGATCTCCAACCCCACTATACCTTCAGTCCTCTCTGAGACCTGCACTGAGAGGAATGAAGGTGTAGAATTAGGTGTGTCACAGCCAAGTACTTGTGGGCAATCTGCTTTTGGTACACCGACGTCAGATTGTACCAGGCAAATTTCCCTGCCCCAGCTGCTGCACTGCCGAAAGAAGTTTGCTCCCAGCCATCCACATGCCCAGCGGTTGAATGCTAGCTTGGCAAAATTGCTAGCACTTCAACTGCTGCCTTTTCAGTTGGTAGACTCTGCCCCCTTCTGTGAGTTTGTGGAATGTGCGGTTCCTCAATGGCAGGTACCCAAACGCCACTTTTTCTCATGGAAAGCGATTCCGGCTCTCTACCGGCATGTGGAAGGCAATGTCCATGCCTCGCTGGACAGGGCGGTCAGCGGTAAGGTGCATATTACCGCTGACTCATGGTCCAGCAGGCATGGACAGGGACGTTACCTAAGTTTCACGGCGCATTGGGTGACTCTGCTGGCAGCTGGGAAGGATGCAGGACAAGGTGCAGTAGTGTTGGAGGTGGTTCCGCCACCACACCTCCAAAATGCCACTACTAATGATTGTGACACACTTCTCTCCTCCACCCCCTCCTCTTCTTCTTCCTCCATGGCCTCTTCCTGTGCTTTTTCCTCGGAACCAGCGGTGCTTCATAGCCGTTCAAGGGGCTACGCAAGTACGCAGGCCAAAAGATGCCATGCGGTGCTTGAGCTGGTGTGCTTGGGGGACAGGAGCCACACTGGGGCAGAGGTTCTGTTAGCTCTGCAGGGGCAGGTTCAGAGGTGGTTGATGCCACGCCAACTTAAGGCAGTAATGGTGGTTTGCGACAATGGCACCAACCTCCTCTCTGCCCTCCGACAGGGACAAATGACCCATGTGCCCTGTTTGGCTCATGTCCTTAACTTGGTGGTGCAGCTCTTCTTGGGCAGGTACCCAGGCTTACAGGATGTCCTGAGGCAGGCCAGGAAAGTCTGTGTGCATTTCCGCTGGTTATATAATGCCAGTGCTCGGCTGGCGGACCTCCAAAAGGAATTTAACCTGCCCAAGAACCGCCTAATCTGTGACATGCCCACCAGGTGGAACTCAACGTTGGCCATGCTGCAGTGGCTGCACACGCAGCAGAGGGCCATCAATGAGTACCTGTGCGACTATGGCACCAGGACAGGGTCAGGGGAGCTTGTTTTTTTTTCCCCACAGTGGGCCATGATCAGGGATGCATGCACTGTCCTGTCACCATTTGAGGAGGCCACGAGGATGGTGAGCAGTGACAGTGCATGCATCAGTGACACTGTCCCCCTTGTCCACCTGTTGGAGCACACGCTGCATGGAATAATGAACAGGGCACTTGGGGCAGAACAGAGGCAGGAAGAGGAGGACTTCCTTAGCTCTCAAGGCCCCCTTTATCCAGACAGTGTTCCTGCGTGCCCGCCGATCACACAGGAAGAGGAGGAGGAGGAGGAAGATTGTGTCAGTATGGAGGTGGAGCCTGGCACTCAGCATCAGCAGCAGTCTTTAAGGGATCAGTCCCAAGAAACACATGGACTTGTACGTGGCTGGGATGAGGTGGCTGCAGACCATGTCGTCCTTAGTGACCCAGAGGACTCCGAACCGAATGCCTCAGCAAACCTACGCTGCATGGCCTCCCTGATCCTGCAAAGCCTGCGTAAGGATCCTCGTATTTGTGGTATCAAGGAGAAGGACCAATACTGGCTGGCAACCCTCCTTGATCCCCGTTACAAGGGTAAGGTTGCGGACCTTATCTTGCCATCGCAGAGGGAGCAGAGGATGAAACATCTTCGGGAGGCCTTGCAGAAAGGTCTGTGCAACGCGTTCCCATAGACTGGAAGGTTTCTGGACAACGTGTTGCTGAGGTTTCGGTCAGTCAAAGAAGGAGCGGTGGAGAAGGTGGCCGTCTGACCGATGCGTTCAGACAATTTTTTGGTCCGCAGCCCCAAGGTATGATCGGTTCCAGCAACCATCGCCAGAGTCTGTTTTACATGGTGCAGGAATACCTAGGGGCAAGGTCTGACTTGGACACCTTTCCCACTGAAAATCCTCTGGGTTACTGGGTCTTGAGGATGGATCACTGGCCAGAGCTTGCACAGTATGCAATTGAGCTACTGGCCTGTCCTGCATCCAGCGTTCTTTCGGAGCGCACATTCAGTGCTGCTGGAGGCTTTGTAACCGATCACAGGGTGCGTCTGTCCACCGACTCAGTCGATCGACTGACCTTCATAAAAATGAATCAGTCTTGGATCACCACCAGCTACCAAGCACCTGATGCTGATGTAACCAAATTTTTTTTGAAATGTCAGATCCCTTCAAAGACTGCCTATGCTGATGCTGAGTGACTATCCCTGAGTAATTATCCTCTTCCTCCTCAATGATCACGCTGATAGCTTGTAAGAACATTTTTGGTTCTGGGCGCCACCACCAGTGCCTAAGGCCCAATTTTTCAGCCCCTGTTTAACAGGAGCGTATAATTACAATTTTTGATGCAATACTTTGCAGCAGGGCTCGTTTCTGCGTTCCAACTAGAGTATCTGTGAGGGGTTGCAGTGTTGTGGCACCAGCACCAGTGCCTAAGGCCCAATTTTTCAGCCCCTGTCTAACAGGGGCGTGTAATTACAATTTTTGATGCAATACTTTGCAGCAGGGCTCGTTTCTGCGTTCCAACTAGAGTATCTGTGAGGGGTTGCAGTGTTGTTGCACCAGCACCAGTGCCTAAGGCTCAATTTTTCTGCCCCTGTTTAACAGGGGCGTGCAATTACAATTTTTGATGCAATACTTTGCAGCAGGGCTCGTTTCTGCGTTCCAACTAGAGTATCTGTGAGGGGTTGCAGTGTTGTGGCACCAGCACCAGTGCCTAAGGCCCAATTTTTCAGGTCCTGTTTAACAGGGGCGTGTAATTACAATTTTTGATGCAATACCTTGCAGCAGGGCTCCTTCCTGCATTCCAACTAGAGTGTCTGTGAGGACTTACAGTGTTGTGGCACCAGCACCACCAAAGGCCCAATTTTTCTCTCCTTGTTCAACAGGGGCATGTAATTACAATTCTTGATCTAATATTTCACAGCAGGGCCCATTTCTGCGCCCACCAAGTGCGAGTGAGGACTTACAGTGTTGTGGCACCAGCACAACCACCACCAACGGCCCAATTTTTCTGCCCCTGGTCAACAGGGGCATGTAATTACAATTTTTAATCTAATATTTCACAGCAGGGCCCTGTGAGGGCTTACAGTGTTGTGGCCACAACAACACCTAAGGCCCAAATTTCTGCTGAGTATATAGGGCAGGCCCCTACTTTCAAACATCTAACTTACAAACGACTCCTACTTGCAAACGGAAGGAGACAACAGGAAGTGAGATAAAATCTACCCCAAGGAAGGGAAATTCTCTCCTTTAAGAGTTAATATGGGAAAAACATTTCTCCTTTCCACTGATGCTTTCCAATCCTTGTTCCACAAAAAACCCCAAATTTTCAAAAAACATTTGTCATTGGGACAAAAAAGTGAGGTGAAATCTTCTGAAGAGGAGGACAGACAGCAAAACAAATGTCACAGGGGTGATAACCCTTCCCTATGTTTTCCAAAAAGCTTAAAAAAGATTTTTTGGCTGGAGCTAAACACGTTAAAAATGTACCCGTTCAAAATTACAAACAGATTCTACTTAACAACAAACCTACAGTCCCTGTCTTGTATGCATCGCCTGTATACTGCTTTTCAGAGTATATAGGGCCTGGTGGCCCCACACCTTTCCTTATTTTAATTTGGGTGCGGGGTTCCCCTTAATATCCATACAAGACCCAAAGGGCCTGACATTACATTAAACCCGCAAGCAGTTTTAAATGAGATTTTTTCCTTTAAAAATGACATTTTGTGCAGGGACTGTTCTAAACACGGGAAACACTCGCCACTTTACAGGCATACTATAGACACCCCCCAGGTACGATATTTAAAGGAATATTTCACTTTTTTTTTACTTTAAGCATCATTAAAATCACTGCTCCCAAAAAAAACGGCCGTTTTTAAAAGTTTTTTTTGCATTGATACATGTCCCCTGGGGCAGGATCCGGGTCCCCAAATCCTTTTTAGAACAATACCATGCAAATTAGCCTTTAAAATGAGCACTTTTGATTTCAAACGTTCGAGTCCCATAGACATCAATGAGGTTCTAACGTTCGTGCGAATTTTCGGTCCGTTCCCAGGTTCTGGTGTGAACCGAACCGGGGGGTGTTCGGCTCATCCCTAGTCAAGTGGTGTCTATGTAGTACCTGGCTGCTAGTGCCAGTAAAAGTGAATTTGTTAGGCCGTAGAAAACCACAGAAGGCCAGGTAGATGGCTGCTTGGATGACTAGACTGGGGAATGTGTGAGGTTTGTGACATGTCCGTAAAGATGGCAGTTGTGATGGGCAAGTGTTACCGTTAGCTATGGGCTGATGTTTCTGGATGCCATGTAGAAGGGATCTTACTGTATGGGCCGTAGACACAGACGGCTCTCTGGGGTCCTGTAAGGACAGAAAATGCTGGATGCTGGCTAGGTATAGCCTGATGGTGTTATGAGAAGGAGCCAGCTGTGTGTGGCAATACTGTACCTGGTATGGGATTGAACCTGAACTCAACTGACCTAAGCGAGAAATGATACAGAAATGACGAGTGGATCGTATGTAGATGCCACTGGAGACAACTGGCCAATTAAGTGCCACTGTTGAATGATGTGTGACTGATTGTGTGCCACTGGGAATGTGTTTTGTACTTATTGCAAGAAGTCATGTTAAGATGCGAGGCCTGTAATGATTGCAAGAGTTGTGCTTAAATACGTGCTTGCAACGATTGCAAAGGAGTTTGTGTCAATAGAGATGTATTCGCAGTGATTGTGAGAAGTCCGTATTACTGCATGTGCTTGCACGGACTGCCAGGAGTTATGCTTGGATGTGTGCTTGCAACGATTGCCAGAAGTTGTAATTGGATGCGCACTTGCAATGATTGCAAGAAGTTATGCTTAAATGCATGCCTGCAGTGTTTGCAAGAAGTTTATGATTGGTTGCGTGTTTGAAATGATTGCAAGAAATTGTGCTTGGGTGTGCTTGCAACGATTGCAAGAAGTTGTGCTTGGATGTGCGCTTGCAACGATTGCAAGAAGTTATGTTTGGATGCGTACTTGCAACGATTGCAAGAAGATGTGCTTGGATGTGTGCTTGCCATGATTGCAAGAAGTTATGTTTCGACGTGTGCTTGCAACAAATGCAAGAAGTTTGATGCTTGGAAGCGTGCTTGCAATGATTGCGGGGAGTTTGTGCTTTTCTTTTTTTTTTTTTTCTTTTTTTTTTTGTGTATGAAATTTAGTCCGATATGAACTGGTTGTAAGGTGTATGAAATGAATCCGATACGAATCTTTTGTATGTTGTATACAATGAATCCTGAAACGAATCAGTTTGTAAAGTGTATGAAATGATACCAACATAAATCGGATTGTGCGACTATAAGGGGGATAGTAGAGAGGCGAAGGTTTTAACCAATGAATTGGGACCATGACTGAACTTCGAAGGAAGACGGGGTGTGGCCTTTTTTTTTTTTTTGAACTTTGACTGACCTGGAGGAAATGACAGATGACAACCGGTGAAGGGTCTGACTACCTGACTTGAAAGGTGACTTGTAATGTGTTTAAGCGACAGATGCATGAAATTAAAATAGAATGAGTGAAATGTCTATGCCATGACAGAGGCACGAATCGGTGTGCCGTGACTGCGTTTTAAATGAAAGGTGATAACTCGTGAAGTGTTTGCTGGCTAACTTGAAGCAGTAACTTGTAAGGTGATTTGCAATCTAGTGACAACGAAATGATTTGAAATGTTTGCCTTGATTATGAAATGAGTGAAATCTCTTGCCATGACAGAGGTCCGGCTCGGTCCTGCCGTGACTGCAATCGACTGCGAACTGGGCTCTGGAGCATGTACTGAAATGAGGCAACCGAAAAAACATTGGTGCACACCGGGACAAATCGGTGCATGTTTGATGCATCTGGATTCGAATCGGAGCGCAATATGAAACAATGAAATGACAGAAATGTTTTCACCTTGACCGAGGCTTGAATTGGTTGTGCCGCATTTGCGACTGGCAACGAACCAAGCTCTGGTATAGGTATGGATATGGGCGAAACAACTGGGGCATTCCGTAACGAATCGGTGCATCTCGGATGCGACTGGTTTCGAAACGATGATGCGATATGTGGGAGTGAAATGAATGGTAATAATTCCCATGACAGAGGAGTTTGTGTCAATAGAGATGTATTCGCAGTGATTGTGAGAAGTCCATATTACTGTATGTGCTTGCACGGACTGCCAGGAGTTATGCTTGGATGCGTGTTCGCAATGATTGCGAGAAGTTATGTTTGGATACGTGTTTGCAATGATTGCAAGAAGTCATGCTTAGCTGTGTGCTTGCAACAATTACAAGAGGTTTGTGACTAGATGCGTGCTTGCAATGATTGCAGAAAGTTATGCTTGGGTGTATGCTTGCAATGTTTGCAAGAAGTTATGCTAAGATGCGTGTTTTGTAATGACTGTTATGCTCCGTACACACGGTCGGATTTTCCGATGGAAAATGTCCGATCGGAGCGTGTTGTCGGAAATTCCGACTGTGTGTGGGCTCCATCCGACATTTTCCATCGGATTTTCCGACACACAAAGTTGGAGAGCAGGAGATAAAATTTTCCGACAACAAAATCCGTTGTCGGAAATTCCGATCGTGTGTACACAAATCCGACGGACAAAGTGCCAGGCATGCTCAGAATAAATAAAGAGATGAAAGCTATTGGCCACTGCCCCGTTTATAGTCCCGACGTACGTGTTTTACGTCACCGCGTTCAGAACGATCGGATTTTCCGACAACTTTGTGTGACCGTGTGTATGCAAGACAAGTTTGAGCCAACATCCGTCGGAAAAAATCCTAGGATTTTGTTGTCGGAATGTCCGAACAAAGTCCGACCGTGTGTACGGGGCATAAGAGTTGTGCTTAAATACGTGCTTGCAACGATTGCAAAGGAGTTTGTGTCAATAGAGATGTATTCGCAGTGATTGTGTGAAGTCCGTATTACTGCATGTGCTTGCACGGACTGCCAGGAGTTATGCTTGGATGTGTGCTTGCAACGATTGCGAGAAGTTGTAATTGGATGCGCACTTGCAATGATTGCAAGAAGTTATGCTTAAATGCATGCCTGCAGTGTTTGCAAGAAGTTTATGATTGGTTGCGTGTTTGAAATGATTGCAAGAAATTGTGCTTGGGTGTGCTTGCAACGATTGCAAGAAGTTGTGCTTGGATGTGCGCTTGCAACGATTGCAAGAAGTTATGTTTGGATGCGTACTTGCAACGATTGCAAGAAGATGTGCTTGGATATGTGCTTGCCATGATTGCAAGAAGTTATTTTTCGACGTGTGCTTGCAACAAATGCAAGAAGTTTGATGCTTGGAAGCGTGCTTGCAATGATTGCGGGGAGTTTGTGCTTTTCTTTTTTTTTTTTTGTTTTTTTTTTTGTGTATGAAATTTAGTCCGATATGAACTGGTTGTAAGGTGTATGAAATGAATCCGATACGAATCTTTTGTATGTTGTATACAATGAATCCTGAAACGAATCAGTTTGTAAAGTGTATGAAATGATACCAACATAAATCGGATTGTGCGACTATAAGGGGGGATAGTAGAGAGGCGAAGGTTTTAACCAATGAATTGGGACCATGACTGAACTTCGAAGGAAGACGGGGTGTGGCCTTTTTTTTTTTTTTTGAACTTTGACTGACCTGGAGGAAATGACAGATGACAACCGGTGAAGGGTCTGACTACCTGACTTGAAAGGTGACTTGTAATGTGTTTAAGCGACAGATGCATGAAATTAAAATAGAATGAGTGAAATGTCTATGCCATGACAGAGGCACGAATCGGTGTGCCGTGACTGCGTTTTAAATGAAAGGTGATAACTCGTGAAGTGTTTGCTGGCTAACTTGAAGCAGTAACTTGTAAGGTGATTTGCAATCTAGTGACAACGAAATGATTTGAAATGTTTGCCTTGATTATGAAATGAGTGAAATCTCTTGCCATGACAGAGGTCCGGCTCGGTCCTGCCGTGACTGCAATCGACTGCGAACTGGGCTCTGGAGCATGTACTGAAATGAGGCAACCGAAAAAACATTGGTGCACACCGGGACAAATCGGTGCATGTTTGATGCATCTGGATTCGAATCGGAGCGCAATATGAAACAATGAAATGACAGAAATGTTTTCACCTTGACCGAGGCTTGAATTGGTTGTGCCGCATTTGCGACTGGCAACGAACCAAGCTCTGGTATAGGTATGGATACGGGCGAAACAACTGGGGCATTCCGTAACGAATCGGTGCATCTCGGATGCGACTGGTTTCGAAACGGTGATGCGATATGTGGGAGTGAAATGAATGGTAATAATTCCCATGACAGAGGAGTTTGTGTCAATAGAGATGTATTCGCAGTGATTGTGAGAAGTCCATATTACTGCATGTGCTTGCACGGACTGCCAGGAGTTATGCTTGGATGCGTGTTCGCAATGATTGCGAGAAGTTATGTTTGGATACGTGTTTGCAATGATTGCAAGAAGTTATGCTTAGCTGTGTGCTTGCAACAATTACAAGAGGTTTGTGACTAGATGCGTGCTTGCAATGATTGCAGAAAGTTATGCTTGGGTGTATGCTTGCAATGTTTGCAAGAAGTTATGCTAAGATGCGTGTTTTGTAATGACTGTTATGCTCCGTACACACGGTCGGATTTTCCGATGGAAAATGTCCGATCGGAGCGTGTTGTCAGAAATTCCGACCGTGTGTGGGCTCCATCGGACATTTTCCATCGGATTTTCCGACACACAAAGTTGGAGAGCAGGAGATAAAATTTTCCGACAACAAAATCCGATGTCGGAAATTCCGATCGTGTGTACACAAATCCGACGGACAAAGTGCCAGGCATGCTCAGAATAAATAAAGAGATGAAAGCTATTGGCCACTGCCCCGTTTATAGTCCCGACGTACGTGTTTTACGTCACCGCGTTCAGAACGATCGGATTTTCCGACAACTTTGTGTGACCGTGTGTATGCAAGACAAGTTTGAGCCAACATCCATCGGAAAAAATCCTAGGATTTTGTTGTCGGAATGTCCGAACAAAGTCCGACCGTGTGTACGGGGCATAAGAGTTGTGCTTAAATGTGTGCTTGCAACGATTGCAAGGGAGTTTATGTCGCTGAAGATGTGTTTGTTGTGACTGTGAGAAGTATGTATTACTTCACGTGCTTGCAAAGACTGCAAGAGTTATGCTTGGATGTGTGCTTGCAACGATTGCGAGAAGTTGTAATTGGATGCGTACTTGCAATGATTGCAAGAAGTTATGCTTAAATGCATGCCTGCAATGTTTGCAAGAAGTTTATGATTGGTTGCGTGTTTGAAATGATTGCAAGAAATTGTGCCTGGGTGTGCTTGCAACGATTGCAAGAAGTTGTGCTTGGATGTGCGCTTGCAACGATTGCAAGAAGTTATGTTTGGATGCATACTTGCAACGATTGCAAGAAGTTGTGCTTGGATGTGCGCTTGCAACAATTGCAAGAAGTTATGTTTGGATGCATACTTGCAACGATTGCAAGAAGATGTGCTTGGATGTGTGCTTGCCATGATTGCAAGAAGTTATGTTTCGACGTGTGCTTGCAACAAATGCAAGAAGTTTGATGCTTGGATGCGTGCTTGCAACAATCGCAAGAAGATGTGCTTGGATGTGTGCTTGCCATGATTGCAGGAAGTTATGTTTCGACGTGTGCTTGCAACAAATACAAGAAGTTTGATGCTTGAAAGCGTGCTTGCAACGATTGCGGGGAGTTTGTGCTTTTCTTTTTTTTTTTTGTTTTTTTTTTGTGTATGAAATTTAGTCTGATATGAACTGGTTGTAAGGTGTATGAAATGAATCCGATACGAATCTTTTGTATGTTGTATACAATGAATCCTGAAACGAATCAGTTTGTAAAGTGTATGAAATGATACCAACATAAATCGGATTGTGCGACTATAAGGGGGGATAGTAGTGAGGCGAAGGTTTTAACCAATGAATTGGGACAATGAATGAACTTCAAAGGAAGACGGGGTGTGGCCTTTTTTTTTTTTTTGAACTTTGACTGACCTGGAGGAAATGACAGATGACAACCGGTGAAGGGTCTGACTACCTGACTTGAAAGGTGACTTGTAATGTGTTTAAGCGACAGATGCATGAAATTAAAATAGAATGAGTGAAATGTCTATGCCATGACAGAGGCACGAATCGGTGTGCCGTGACTGCGTTTTAAATGAAAGGTGATAACTCGTGAAGTGTTTGCTGGCTAACTTGAAGCAGTAACTTGTAAGGTGATTTGCAATCTAGTGACAACGAAATGATTTGAAATGTTTGCCTTGATTATGAAATGAGTGAAATCTCTTGCCATGACAGAGGTCCGGCTCGGTCCTGCCGTGACTGCAATCGACCGCGAACCGGGCTCTGGAGCATGTACTGAAATGAGGCAACCGAAAAAACATTGGTGCACACCGGGACGAATCGGTGCATGTTTGATGCATCTGGATTCGAATCGGAGCGCAATATGAAACAACGAAATGACAGAAATGTTTTTACCTTGACCGAGGCTCAAATTGGTTGTGCCGCATTTGCGACTGGCAACGAACCGAGCTCTGGTATAGGTATGGATATGGGCGAAACAACTGGGGCATTCAGTAACGAATCGGTGCATCTCGAATGCGACTGGTTTCGAAACAGTGATGCGATATGTGGGAGTGAAATGAATGGTAATAATTCCCATGACAGAGATGCGGATCGTTCGCCCAATGTCTGCGACTAGCTATGATCCGGACTCTGGAGCATGTTCAGAAATGAGACCGAGCCCTGGGGCACGCCGTAACGAATCGGTGCATCGAAGATGCGACTGTATTCGAACCGGAGCGTGGTAAGTGCAGGTGTAACAGTTTGTTGCCATGACAGAGGCACAAATCGATTATGCTGCTATTGCGGCTGACTGCGAATTGGACTCTGGAGCATGTACTGAAATGTGACAAATACCTGGGGCACGCCGAGACGAATCGGTGCATTTCCATGCGACTGAATTCGTTTCGAAGCGTGATACGTGGCAGTGAAATGATAACCATTACAGAGGTACTAATCGGTGAGTCGTAAGGAGCGACTGACAATGAACGTGACTCTGGAGCATGTACTGAAATGAGGCCGTAACTACTGGGTCACACCGGAGCGAATCGGTGCATCTTTAGATGCGACTGGATTAGAAACAGAGCGCGGTACGTGACTGAAATTAATTAAATGATTCGAAATGGTTTGAAATGTTAGAAATGTTTAGAAATGCTCTGAAATGAGAAATGACTTGGTATCGAACTGACGTAGATAAGAAATTGCGAATCACAACGCTTGTCTACTGACGCGTGGTAACAATTTAGACATGCGGTGGTTTTTCAAATAACGAGAAATGGTAACATAACGATAGTGCGAGTGGTATGCATTGCGGTTACGTTGTGAAATTTGCGAGTGATTCGTAAGTTTGATATCACGGTTTAGTGACATGATATCTAACAACGCGTGAAAACAAAAAGTCCGACGGGACCCTACCTGCGACAGCCGAGCCAGACGTGTGGTACGAAATACGAATCGGTAACACGAACTCTCGAGCACGGAAATTGTGAATGCGGGAACTTGCGAGACAAGAACTTGCGGACGCGGGTATTCGAATAGTCGGCCTAGTGACGTATATCGCGCGCAGGAAACCGACAAGC
The DNA here is from genome assembly GCF_042186555.1 of Aquarana catesbeiana. Taxonomy (NCBI): domain Eukaryota; kingdom Metazoa; phylum Chordata; class Amphibia; order Anura; family Ranidae; genus Aquarana; species Aquarana catesbeiana. The sequence goes on from NC_133324.1 coordinate 42,923,871, forward strand.
ACCACAGGTGAGCGGGCTGCTTAAATACCCCCCGGGCTCCTCCCATAAATTCAGGCCACCATACTGGTCTTCCTATATATATATATATATATATATATATATATATATATATATACACTGTATTCAGTTTAGCTAGATCCATTCCTGTTATCTTGCTACTGACAGGCAGGCTTGTGTTGTTACAGTAATTACAGCTACCTGAAGAAAATTGCTGGTGTTCTTTTTATCCTATTAGTACCGCAGTCAGGCAGCTAGACTATTTACAGTTAGTGTAGTGCGTCCTCCTCACAGTGTTCAGTTAAAGCTACAAGTTAGTTTAGTGAGACCTCTGCACAGTGTTCAGCTAAAGCTACAAGTTAGTGTAGTGCGTCCTCTGAACATTGTTCAGCTAAAGCTACAAGTTAGTGTAGTGCACAGTGTTCAGCTAAAGCTACAAGTTCGGGTAGTGTGTCCTCCTCACAGTGTTCAGCTAAAGCTACAAGTTAGTGTAGTGCGTCCTCCTCACAGTGTTCAGCTAAAACTACAAGTTAGTGTAGTGTGACCTCTGCACAGTGTTCAGCTAAAGCTACAAGTTAGTGTAGTGCGTCCTCCTCACTGTGTTCAGCTAAAACTACAAGTTAGTGTAGTGCAACCTCTGCACAGTGTTCAGCTAAAGTAGAAGGTTGGTGGTGTTTTCCTGATCCTATCACTACCGCAGGCAGCTAAATAAGCTACAAGTTAGTTTTTTGCAAGCTCTGCACAGTGTCCAGCTAAAGCTACCTGTAGAAGGTTGGTGGTGTTTTTCTGATCCTATCACTACCGCAGGCAGATAAATAAGCTACAAGTTAGTTTTTTGCAACCTCTACACAGTGTTCAGCTAAAGCTACCTGTAAAAGGTTGGTGGTGTTTTCCTGATCCTATCACTACCGCAGGCAGCTAAATAAGCTACAAGTTAGTGTAGTGCGTCCCCCTCACAGTGTTCACCTAAAACTACAAGTTAGTATAGTGCGACCTCTGCACAGTGTTCAGCTAAAGCTACCTGTAGAAGGTTGGTTTCGTTTTTCTGATCCTATCACTACCGCAGGCAGCTAAAAAAGCTACAAGTTAGTTTTTTGCGACCTCTGCACAGTGTTCAGTTAAAGCTACCTGTAGAAGGTTGGTGGTGTTTTCCTGATCCTATCACTACCGCAGGCAGCTAAATTATTTACACGTTAGTGTAGTGTGACCTCTGCACAGTGTTCAGCTAAAGCTACCTGTAGAAGGTTGATGGTGTTTTCCTGATCCTATCACTACCGCAGGCAGCTAAATAAGCTACAAGTTAGTGTAGTGCGTCCTCCTCACAGTGTTCAGCTAAAACTACAAGTTAGTGTAGTGCAACCTCTGCACAGTGTTCAGCTAAAGCTACCTGTAGAAGGTTGGTGGTGTTTTCCTGATCCTATCACTACCGCAGGCAGCTAAATAAGCTACAAGTTAGTGTAGTGCATCCTCCTCACATGTTCAGCTAAAGCTACCTGTAGAAGGTTGGTGGTGTTTCCTGATTCTATCACTACCGCAGGCAGCTAAATTATTTACACGTTAGTGTAGTGCGACCTCTGCACAGTGTTCAGCTAAAGCTACCTGTAGAAGGTTGGTGGTGTTCTCATACTACAGGCAGGCAGTTGATTTTGCTAGCTGCAGTATCAGTATATATATATATATATACATATATATATATATATATATATATATATATATATATATATATATATATATCCCAGCTTAGTGCAGCTAGAGGCCAATAGTATGTCTGGAAGGCCAACAAGGAGAGGCAGACAGTCACAGGCCAATAAAAGAGGGTAAGCAGGCTCTGTGTCTAGAGACAACAGTGCTGGTCATGGAGACGGTGCATCCTCATCAGCACGTGGCCGTGGGACACGCTTGGCCTTTTTTTAGGCAGCTGGCCATGTTGAGCCACAACATGCGGAAGACTTGGTCAAGTGGATGACCAAGCCGTCCTCATCCTCCTCATCCTCTCTCACTAATTCTCAGGGTACTTTGTCTGGCAAAGCAGCTGCCAACGCGGCCTCTTCCCTCGGCTCAATGGCATAAGTGACTCCTTCCCTAGCCCCACCATGTCCTCCTGAGGAGTCCCTCGAACTGTTTGACCACAGTGTTGGGTACATGCTCCAGGAGGATGCCCAGCGTTTAGAAGGCTCTGATGATGATACTGAGCTAGATGAAGGCAGTAACGTGAGCACGGACAGAGGGGGTGCCCAAGGGGGACAGCAATCTGCCAGTCATGCTCCCCCTGCTGCAGCATACTGCCAGGTTTGCTCCAGTGATGAGAAGGGAGGGGATGATGAAGTCACTGACTCAACGTGGGTGCCTGATAGGAGAGAGGAGGAGGTACATCACCAACGAGGCAGGATGCCCTCCAGGGGCCAGCCTAAGGGCAGCACACTGACTGCATCACACCACAAAGCTCCGCATGTGCAGGGCGCTGCTGTCTCTGCGCGTTATTCTAAAAGTTCTTTGGTGTGGGCCTTTTTTGAGACGAGTGCATCAGATCGCACCGCTGCTATTTGCAACATATGTCTCAAGCGTATCTCGCGTGGCCAAAACATCTCCCGCTTGGGCACCACATGCTTGACCAGACATATGTTGACCTGCCATGCAGTTCGTTGGCAAGCGTATCTAAAAGACCCACACCAAAGTACAAAGATGACCTCTCCTTGCTCCTCATCAGCTGAGATCTCCAACCCCACTATACCTTCAGTCCTCTCTGAGACCTGCACTGAGAGGAATGAAGGTGTAGAATTATGCCCTGTACACACGGTCGGATTTTCCGACGGAAAATGTGTGATAGGACCTTGTTGTCGGAAATTCCGACCGTGTGTAGGCTCCATCACACATTTTCCATCGGATTTTCCGACACACAAAGTTTGAGAGCAGGATATAAAATTTTCCGACAACAAAATCCGTTGTCAGAAATTCCGATCGTGTGTACACAAATCTGATGGACAAAGTGCCACGCATGCTCAGAATAAATAAAGAGATGAAAGCTATTGGCCACTGCCCCGTTTATAGTCCCGACGTACGCGTTTTACGTCACCGTGTTCAGAATGATTGGATTTTCCGACAACTTTGTGTGACCGTGTGTATGCAAGACAAGTTTGAGCCAACATCCATCAGAAAAAATCCTAGGATTTTGTTGTCGGAATATTCGAACAAAGTCCGACCGTGTGTATGGGGCATAAGGTGTTTCACAGCCAAGTACTTGTGGGCAATCTGCTTTCGGTACACCGACGTTAGATTGTACCAGGCAAATTTCCCTGTCCCAGCTGCTGCACCGCCGAAAGAAGTTCGCTCCCAGCCATCCACATGCCCAGCGGTTGAATGCTAGCTTGGCAAAATTGCTAGCACTTCAACTGCTACCTTTTCAGTTGGTAGACTCTGCCCCCTTCCGTGAGTTTGTGGAATGTGCGGTTCCTCAGTGGCAGGTAACCAAACGCCACTTTTTCTCACGGAAGGCGATTCCAGCTCTCTACCGTCTTGTGGAAGGCAATGTCTTGGCCTCACTGGATAGGGCAGTCAGTGGTAAGGTGCATATTACCGCTGACTCATGGTCCAGCAGGCATGGACAGGGAAGTTACCTAAGTTTCACGGCGCATTGGGTGACTCTGCTGGCAGCTGGGAAGGATGCAGGACAAGGTGCAGTAGTGTTGGAGGTTGTTCCGCCACCACGCCTCAAAAATGCCACTACTAATGATTGTGACACACCTCTCTCCTCCACCCCCTCCGCTTCTTCTTCCTCCATGGCCTCTTCCTGTGCTTTGTCCTCGGAACCAGCGGTGCTCCGTAGGCATTCAAGGGGCTGCGCAAGTACGCAGGCCAAAAGATGCCATGCGGTGCTTGAGCTGGTGTGCTTGGGGGACAGGAGCCACACTGGGGCAAAGGTTCTGTCAGCTCTGCAGGGGCAGGTTCAGAGGTGGTTGATGCCATGCCAACTTAAGGCAGGAATGGTGGTTTGCGACAATGGCACCAACCTCCTCTCCGCCCTTTGACAGGGACAACTGACCCATGTGCCCTGTTTGGCTCACATCCTTAACTTGGTGGTGTAGCGGTTCTTGGGCAGGTACCCTGGCTTACAGGATGTCCTGAGGCAGGCCAGGAAAGTCTGTGTGCATTTCTACCGGTCATATAATGCTAGTGCTTGGCTGGCAGACCTCCAGAAGGAGTTTAACCTGCCCAAGAACCGCCTAATCTGTGACATGCCCACCAGGTTTAACTCAACATTGGCCATGCTGCAGCGGCTGCAAACGCAGCAAAGGGCCATCATTGAGTACCTGTGCGACTATGGCACCAGGACAGGGTCAGGGGAGCTTGTTTTTTTTCCCCACGCCAGTGGGCCATGATCAGGGATGCATGCACTGTCCTGTCACCATTTGAGAAGGCCATGAGGATGGTGAGCAGTGACAGTGCATGCATCAGTGACACTGTCCCCCTTGTTCACCTGTTGGAGCACACACGCTGCGTGAAATAATGGATTGAGCACTTGAGGCAGAACAGAGACAGGAAGAGGAGGACTTCCTTAGCTCTGAAGGCCCCCTTTATCCGGACAGTGTTCCTGCGTGCCCGCTGATCACACAGGAAGAGGACAAGGAGGAGGAGGAGGATTGTGTCAGTATGGAGGTGGAGCCTGGCACTCAGCATCAGCAGCAGTCTTTAAGGGATCAGTCCCAAGAAACACATGGACTTGTACGTGGCTGGGATGAGGTGGCTGCGGACCATGTCATCCTTAGTGACCCAGAGGACTCCGGACCGAATGCCTCAGCAAACCTACGCTGCATGGCCTCCCTGATCCTGCAAAGCCTGCATAAGAATCCTCGTATTCGTGGTATCAAGGAGAAGGACCAATACTGGCTGGCAACCCTCCTTGATCCACGTTACAAGGGTAAGGTTGCGGACCTTATCTTGCCGTCGCAGAGGGAGCAGAGGATGAAACATCTTCGGGAGGCCTTGCAGAAAGGTCTGTGCAACGCGTTCCCAGAGACTGGGAGGTTACAAACTCCTGTTTCTGGACAACGTGTTGCTGAGGCTTCGGTCAGTCAAAGAAGGAGTGGTGGAGAAGGTGGCGTTCAGACAATTTTTTAGTCCGCAGCCCCAAGGTATGATCGGTTCCAGCAACCATCTCCAGCGTCTGTTTTACATGGTGCAGGAATACCTAGGGGCAAGATCTGACTTGGACACATTTCCCACCGAAAATCCTCTGAATTACTGGGTCTTGAGGATGGATCACTGGCCAGAGCTTGCACAGTATGCAATTGATCTACTGGCCTGTCCTGCATCCAGCGTTCTTTCAGAACGCACATTCAGTGCTGCTGGAGGCTTTGTAACCGATCACAGGCGTTCGTCTGTCCACCGACTCGATCGACTGACCTTCATAAGAATGAATCAGTCTTGGATCACCACCAGCTACCAAGCACCTGATGCTGATGTAACCGAATAATTTTTTTTGAAATGTCAGATCCCTTCAAAGACTGCCTATGCTGATGCTGAGTGACTATCCTGTTATGCTGAGTAATTATCCTCTTCCTCCTCAATGATCATGCTGATAGCTTGTAAGAACATTTTTGTGCCTAAGGCCCAATTTTTAAGCCCCTGTTTAACAGGGGCATGTAATTACAATTTTTGATGCAATTCTTTGCAGCAGGGCTAGTTCCTGCTCTCCAACTAGAGTATCTGTGAGGGGTTGCAGTGTTGTGGCACCAGCACCAGTGACTAAGGTCCAATTTTTCAGCCCCTGTTTAACAGAGGCGTGTAATTACAACTTTTGATGCAGTACTTTGCAGCAGGGCTCGTTCCTGCTTTCCAACTAGAGTATCTGTGAGGGGTTGCAGTGTTGTGGCACCAGCACCAGTGCCTAAGGCCCAATTTTTCAGCCCCTGTTTAACAGGGGCGTGTAATTACAATTTTTGATGCAATACTTTGCAGCAGGGCTCGTTCCTGCATTCCAACTAGAGTATCTGTGAGGGGTTGCAGAGTTGTGGCACCAGCACCAGTGCCTAAGGCCCAATTTTTCAGCCCCTGTTCAACAGGGACATGTAATTTGAATTCTTGATCTAATATTTCACAGCAGGGCCTGTTTCTGCGCCCACCAAGATTAACTGTGAGGACTTACAGTGTTGTGGCACCAACACCACCACCACCACCAAAGGCCCAATTTTTCAGCCCCTGTTCAACAGGGGCATGTAATTACAATTTTTGATGCAATTCTTTGCAGCAGGGCTAGTTCCTGAGCTCCAGCTAGAGTATCTGTGAGGGGTTGCAGTGTTGTGGCACCAGTGACTAAGGCCCAATTTTTCAGCCCCTGTTTAACAGGGGCGTGTAATTACAATTTTTGATGCAATACTTTGCAGCAGGGCTCGTTCCTGCGTTCCAACTAGAGTATCTGTGAGGGGTTGCAGTGTTGTGGCACCAGCACTAGAGCCTAAGGCCCAATTTTTCAGCCCCTGTTTAACAGGGGCGTGTAATTACAATTCTTGATTGAATATTTCACAGCAGGGCACGTTTCTGTGCCCACCAAGATTAACTGTGAGGACTTACAGTGTTGTGCCACCAGCACCACCACCAAAGGCCCAATTTTTCTGCCCCTGTTCAACAGGGGCATGTAATTAGAATTCTTGATTGAATATTTCACAGCAGGGCACGTTTCTATGCTCACCAAGATTAACTGTGAGGACTTACAGTGTTGTGGCACCAGCACCACCACCACCACCAAAGGCCCAATTTTTCAGCCCCTGTTCAACAGGGGCATGTAATTACAATTCTTGATCCAATATTTCACAGCAGGGCCCACCAAGAGTAACTGTGAGAACTTACAGTGTTGTGGCACCAGCACCACCACCACCATCACCAAAGGCCCAATTTTTCTGGCCCTGAATGAATGAATGTATGAATGATTTGTATAGCGCTGCAGTTGCGAACTGAATCGCCTCAAGGCGCTGGATCCGTTCTGTGTTGTCCAGCTTCTCAGAAGAGGTAGGTCATGAGTTTCTTTCTGAAGGCCTGATGGTTTTCTTCCATGCGAATGTGAGTAGGTAGAGCGTTCCATAGCCGTGGTCCTTGGACTGCGAATCTTCGTTCTCCCTTTGTTTTGTAGCGGGTATTTGGAATAAGGAGGAGGTTATGGTTAGAAGATCGAAGACTGCGATTAGGTGCGTAGCGTTTTATTTTCTCGCATAGGTATTGAGGAGCGTTTCCGTATATGAATTTGTGGGTGAGGCAGAGGGTCTTGAAAGTGATCCGATTTTTTACGGTTAGCCAATGTAGGCTCCTCAGGGAAGGGGAGATGGATTCCCAAGGTTTTTTTCCTGTTAACAGTCTTGCCGCCATTTTTTGGATGAGTTGTAAGCACGCAAGCTGATATTGGGGTAGTCCTATGTAGAGGGAGTTTGCGTAGTCGAGTCTGGAATTGATGATTGTTCCAACTACTGCTGCTTTGTCCTCTTCTGGCATGAATGGGATGAGTCTACATAGCAGGCGGAGGAGATGGTGAGATCCGCTGACTACTGATCCTATTTGTGCATCCATTGACATTTCTGAGTCAAAAATGACTCAGAGACTCTTGGCTTTGGTGCTTGACGAGATGGTCTGTCCAAAGATGGTGGGAGGTGTCCATGGGGTCTTAGTTTTGGAATTTTGGTTTCCGTGTAGGAGAAGAAGCTCTGTTTTTGATCCGTTGAGTTTAAGAGAGCTAGTAGTCATCCAGTCGTCTATCAGAGTGAGGCATTTTTCTAGTTGCTGAAGGTGGACTTTTTCTCCGGTGATGCGGAGGTAGAGTTGGGTATCATCAGCGTATGAGTGGAAGCAAAGGTCTGATTTTCTGATAATTTTGAGGAGTGGGCAGATGTAGATGTTGAAGAGCACTGGTGACAAGGGTGAACCTTGAGGGACTCCACAAGAGATTGCGCGGGTTTCAGAGTAGAATTCTCCTAGTTTCACTGTCTGAGAGCGATTCCCTAAGAAGGATGCGAACCATTGTAGATCTGACCCTGTGACTCCTGCCACCTCTGTGAGGCGGATCAGTAGAGTATTGTGGTCCACTGTGTCGAACGCTGCACTGAGGTCCAACAGTACCAGGAGACAAGATTCTCCATCATCAGCTGCTTCGAGGGCGTCCTCCCATATTTTGAGGAGTGCCGTTTCTGTTCCATGGCCTGGGCGGAAGCCTGATTGCAGAGGATCCAGGAGATTGTGTGTGTCCAGGTGGTGTTGTAGCTGTTGTACTACTACTTTCTCCATGATCTTGGAGATGGTGTTGAGGCTTGTTATCGGTCTGCGATGGCTGGGGTCCTTAGGGTCGAGGTTGGGTTTCTTTAAGAGGGGTTTGACGATGCCATGTTTGAAGGCAGTTGGGACAGTCCTTTCTTTGAATGGAGTTTTGTGGGAATGATGTTCAATAGGGGAATGTAAATACAATTCTTGATCTAATATTTCACAGCAGGGCCCTGTGAGGGCTTACAGTGTTGAGGCCACAACAACACCTAAGGCCCAAATTTCTGCTGAGTATATAGGGCAGGCCCCTACTTTCAAACATCCAACTTACAAACGACTCCTACTTGCAAACGAAAGGAGACAACAGGAAGTGAGATGGAATCTACTCCATAGGAAGGGAAATTCTCTCCTGTAAGAGTATACGGGAATATGGGAAAAACTTTTCTCCTTTCCACTGATGCTTTATCACCAATCCTTGTTTCACTAAAAACGCCAAATTTTCAAAAAACATTTGTCATTGGGACAAAAAGTGAGGTGAAATCTTCTGAAGAGGAGCACAGACAGCAAAACAAATGTCACAGGGGTGATAACCCTTCCCTATGTTTTCCAAAAAGCTTAAAAACAGATTTTTTTGGCTGGAGCTACACTTTAAAAATGTACCAGTTTAAAATTACAAACAGATTCTACAACAAACCTACAGTCCCTGTCTTGTTTGCACCGCCTGTATACTGCTGTTCAGAGTATATAGGGCCTGGGGGCCCCACGCCTTTCCTTTTTTTAATTTGGGTGCGGGTTTCCTCTTAATATCCATACAGGACCCAAAGGGCCTGGTAATGGACTGGAGGGTACCCATGCCGTTTGTCTCACTGATTTTCATCCATATTGCCAGGACCCGACATTACATTAAAGCCGCAAGCAGTTTTACATTTTTTTCCTTTAAAAATGTCATTTTGTGCAGGGACTGTTCTAAGCACGGGAAACATGCGCCACTTTACAGGCATACTATAGACACCCCTCAGGTACGATATTTAAAGGAATATTTCATTTTTTTTTTTTTTTACTTTAAGCATCATTAAAATCACTGCTCCCGAAAAAACGTCCGTTTTTAAAAGTTTTTTTTGCATTGATACATGTCCCCTGGGGCAGGACCCGGGTCCCCAAACCCTTTTTAGGACAATACCATGAAAATTAGCCTTTAAAATTAGCACTTTTGATTTTGAACGTTCAAGTCCCATAGATGTCAATGGGGTTCTAACATTCGTGCAAATTTTCGGTCCGTTCGCAGGTTCTGGTGCGAACCGAACCGGGGGGTGTTCGGCTCATCCCTAGTGATCCACTATTAGGGCAATGGGACACAAGCAGGCCAAAAGGCTGCTCAGTTCCCCCTACAGGACCGCATGCCCACGGGGGTCACATAAAGCCAAGTCTACCCGGCAAAGCGACATATCCCCATACGCTGAGACAAAAGGCGCCATGATGGAAAAGGAAGCTGCCCAAGACACAGAAAGTCGTGGGGATATATGGGGCCCTCTAGTGAGGCGTGTTACTATGATGCTCATAACACGTCTTGAAAACCCCATAGAGGAGATAATGCAACAGAGATTATTACAAGGTATAACAGAAAAGTAACATTGAACATTACAAGTTAAAAAAGTTTTTAATACACATATTCATATAAATCTAAGATTGTCTGTCATAAAAATCACCAAAACACCTCCAGCCCACCAGGACATATAACATGCAGGAGAACAAAGAAAAATATAGAAAAAAAAAAAGAAAAACAAAAGGGAAAACGAGAAAAACTTGGGAAAAATATTTAGAAAAGCCACAGTTCTGGCTTTGTTTATAAAAAATGTTTGTATAAATTCACCCCATTAAGGCCAGGCTCATTGCATTGAGGCACTCTATCCAGAGCGTCTCACATTGAAGTATAATTTTGTCCCAATTTCCCCCCCTGGGATTCATTGGGATAACTTTGAGAACAAAGAAGGAGACCATTTCAATGTGGTACTTATGGTAAAGCCAGATATGTCTGGTAATGGGCGTTACAATTTTCCCCCCATCTGAATAGTATGTATGGTCTCCAATTCTTTGTCTCAAATCGTGTTTCATTTTCCCGATTAGGGATGAGCCGAACACCCCCCCGGTTCGGTTTGCACCAGAACCTGCGAACGGACCGAAAGTTTGCGCGAACTTTAGAACCCCATTAAAGTCTATGGGACTCGAACGTTCAAAATCAAAAGAGCTAATTTTAAAGGCTAATATGCATGGTATTGTCCTAAAAAGGGTTTGGGGACCCGGGTCCTGCCCCAGGGGACATGTATCAATGCAAAAAAAAAGTTTAAAAATGTTTTTTTTGGGAGCAGTGATTTTAATGATGCTTAAAGTGAAAAAAAAGTGAAATATTCCTTTAAATTTCATACCCGTGGGGGGGGGGGGGTGTCTATAGTATGTCTGTAAAGTGGTGCGTGTTTCCCGTGCTTAGAACAGCCCCTGCACAAAATTACATTTTTAAAGGAATAAAAGTCATTTAAAACTTCTTGCGGCTTTAATGTAATGTCGGGTCCCAGTAATATGGATGAAAATCAGTGAGACAAATGGCATGAGTAGCCCCCCCCAAGACATTACCAGGCCCTTTGGGTCTTGTATGGATATTAAGGGGAACCCCGCACCCAAATTAAAAAAAGGAAAGGCGTGGGGCTCCCAGACCATATATACTTTGAACAGCAGTATACAGGCGGTGCAAACAAGACAGGGACTGTAAGTTTGTTGTTATGTAGAATCTGTTTGTAATTTTGAACTGGTACATTTTTAAAGTGTAGCTCCAGCCAAAAAATCTGTTTTTAAGCTTTTTGGAAAACATAGGGAAGGGTTATTACCCCTGTAACATTTGTTTTGCTGTCTGTGCACCTCTTCAGAAGATTTCACCTCACTTTCTGTCCCAATGACAAATGTTTTTTGAAAATTTGGGGTTTTTAGTGAAACAAGGATTGGTGATAAAGCATCGGATTGGTGATAAAGCATCAGTGGAGAGAAGACACGTTTTTCCCATGTTAACTCTTACAGGAGAGAATTTCCCTTCCTAGGGGTAGATTTCATTTGACTTCCTGTTGTCTCCTTCCGTTTGCAGGTAGGAGTCATTTGTAAGTTGGATGTTTGAAAGTAGGGCCTGCCCTATATACTGTGCAGAAATTGTGGCCTTAGGTGTTGGTGTTGCCACAACACTGTAAGCCCTCACAGTTACTCTTGGTGGGCGCAGAAATGGGCCCTGCTGTGAAATATTGGATCAAGAATTGTAATTACATGCCATTGTTGAACAGGGGCAGAAAAATTGGGCCTTTGGTGATGGTGCTGGTGCCACAACAATGTAAGTCCTCACAGTTACTCTTGGTGGGTGCTGGAACGGGCCCTGCTGTGAAACATTTAATCAAGAATTGTAATTACATGCACCTGTTGAACAGGGGCAGAAAAATTGGGCCTTTGGTGGTGGTGGTGTTGCCACAACACTGTAAGCCCTCACAGTTACTCTTGGTGGGCGCAGGAATGGGCCCTGCTGTGAAATATTAGATCAAGAATTGTAATTACATGTCCCTATTGAACAGGGACAGATAAATTGGGCCTTGGGCACTGGTGCTGTTGCCACAACTCTGCAACCCCTCACAGATACTCTAGTTGAGCGCAGCAACGAACCCTCCTTCAAAATATTGCATCAAAAATTGTAATTACACACCCCTGTTAAACAGGGGCTGAAAAATTGGGCCTTAACTACTGGTGGTGGCGCCCAGAACTAAAAATGTTCTTACAAGCTATCAGCATGATCATTGAGGAGGAAGAGGATAATCACTCAGCATAACAAGATAGTCACTCAGCATCAGCATAGGCAGTCTTGAAGGGATCTGACATTTAAAAAAAAAATATTCGGCTACATCAGCATCAGGTGCCTGTAAGCTGGCGGTCATCCAATACTGATTCATTTTTATGAAGGTCAGTTGATCGACGAAGTCGGTGGACAGGCACACCCTGTGATCGGTTACAAAGCCTCCATTAGCAAAGAATGTGCGTTCCGAAAGAACGCTGGATGCAGGACAGGCCAGTAGCTCAATTGCATACTGTGCAAGCTCTTGCCCGTGATCCATCCTCAAGACCCAGTAACCCAGAGGATTTTCGGTGGGAAAGGTGTCCAAGTCAGATCTTGCCCCTATGTATTCCTGCACCATGTAAAACAGACGCTGGCAATGGTTGCTGGAACCGATCATACCTTGGGGCTGCGGACGAAAAAATTGTCTGAACGCATCGGTGAGATGGTGACCATCTCCACCGCTCCTTCTTTGACTGACGAAGCCTCAGCAACACGTTGTCCAGGAACAGGAGTTTGTAACCTCCCAGTCTCTGGGAACGCATTGCACAGACCTTTCTGCAAGGCCTCCCGAAGATGTTTCATCCTCTGCTCCCTCTGCAATGGCAAGATAAGGTCCGCAACCTTACCCTGGTAACGTGGATCAAGGAGGGTTGCCAGCCAGTATTGATCCCTCTCCTTGATACCACGAATACGAGGATCCTTCGCAGTTTTTGCAGGATCAGGGAGGCCATGCAGAGTAGGTTTGCTAAGGCATTCGGTCCAGAGTCCTCTGGGTCACTAAGGATGACATGATCCGCAGCCACCTCCTCCCAGCCACGTACAAGTCCATGTGTTTCTTGGGACTGTAAATGATCCCTTGAAGACTGCTGCTGATGCTGAGTGCCAGGCTCCACCTCCATGCTGACACAATCCTCCTCCTCCTCTTCCTGTGTGATTGGTGGGCAAGCAGGAACACTGTCTGGATAAAGGGGGCCTTGAGAGCTAAGGAAGTCCTCCTCTTCCTGCCTCTGTTCTGCCCCAAGTGTGCTGTCCATTATTCCATGCAGCGTGTGCTCCAACAGGTGGACAAGGGGGACAGTGTCACTGATGCATGCACTGTCACTGCTCACCATCCTCGTGGCCTCCTCAAATGGTGACAGGACAGTGCATGCATCCCTGATCATGGCCCACTGTGGGGAAAAAAAAACAAGCTCCCCTGACCCTGTCCTGGTGCCATAGTCGCACAGGTACTCATTGATGGCCCTCTGCTGCGTGTGCAGCCACTGCAGCATGGCCAACGTTGAGTTCCACCTGGTGGGCATGTCACAGATTAGGCGGTTCTTGGGCAGGTTAAATTCCTTTTGGAGGTCAGTCAGCCGAGCACTGGCATTATATTACCTGTGGAAATGCACACAGACTTTCCTGGCCTGCCTCAGGACATCATGTAAGCCAGGGTACCTGCCCAAGAACCGCTGCACCACCAAGTTAAGGACGTGAGCCAAACAGGGCACATGGGTCAGTTGTCCCTGTCGGAGGGTGGAGAGGAGGTTGGTGCCATTGTTGCAAACCACAATACCTGCCTTAAGCTGGCGTGGCGTCAACCACCTCTGAACCTGCCCTGCAGAGCTGACAGAATCTTTGCTCCAGTGTGGCTCCTGTCCCCCAAGCACACCAGCTCAAGTACCGCATGGCATCTTTTTGCCTGCGTGCTTGCGTAGCCCCTTGAATGCCTACAGAGCACCGCTGGTTCCAAGGACAAATCAGCACAGGAAGAGGCCATGGAGGAAGAAGAAGAGGAGGGGGTGGAGGAGAGGTGTGGCAGAATCACCACTAGTAGAATTTTGGAGGCGTGGTGGCGGAACAACCTCCAACACTGCTGAACCTTGTCCTGCATCCTTCCCAGCTGCCAGAAGAGTCACCCAGTGCGTGGTGAAAGATAGGTAATGTCCCTGTCCATGCCTGCTGGACCATGAGTTAGCGGTAATATGCACCTTACCGCTGACCGCCCTGTCCAGCGACGCCAAGACACATGCCAGTAGAGAGCTGGAATCACCTTCCGTGAGAAAAAAGTGGCGTTTGGGAACCTGCCACAGAGGAACCGCACATTCCACAAACTTACGAAGAGGGCAGATTCTACCAACTGAAAAGGCAGCAATTGAAGTGCTAGCAATTTAGCCAAGCTAGTATTCAACCGCTGGGCATGTGGATGTCTGGGAGTGAACTTCTTTTGGCGGTGCAGCAGCTGGGGCAGGGAAATTTGCCTGGTACAATCTCATGTCGGTGTACCGATAACAGATTGCCCCCAAGTACTTGGCTGTAACACACGTAATTCTACACCTTCATTCCTCTCAATGCAGGTCTCAGAGAGAATTGGAATAGTTACCACCGCTCCGGACAAGCCAAGCTGGAATCTCTTTTCCTCCACAGCAAAGAAAGGGAGAGAGCCCCAGGTGCTGGCAATTGCTGGTACAAATGTAGTCGTGTAGAAAGATCTGGATGGCCGCACACTGGGATAGGCAGATAAAATCTTCTTTATTAAATAATTGGAATGATAAAGTACATGACACCGCTGGAGTGATACAGCTTAGCCGCTAATGCGTTTCACACTCGTACAGAGCGCTTACTGAAGGTATAGTGGGGTTTAAGATCCCAGCTGATGAGGAGCAAGGAGAGGTCCTCTTTGTTCTTTGGTGTTGGTCTTTTAGGTACGCTTGCCAACGAACTGCATGGCAGGTCGACATATGTCTGGTCAAGCATGTGGTGCCCAAGCGGGTCATGTTTTGGCCACGCAAGATACGCTTGAGACATATGTTGCAAATAGCAGCAGTGGGATCTGATGCACTCGTCTCAAAAAAGGCCCACACCAAAGAACTTTTGGAATAACGCACAGAGACAGCAGCGCCTTGCACATGCGGAGCTCTGCGGTGTGATGCAGTCGGTGTGCTGCCCTTAAGCTGGCCCCTGGAGGGCATCCTGCCTCGTTGGTGATATGCCTTCTGCTCCTCCTCCTCTCTCCTATCAGGCACCCACATGGAGTCGGTGACCTCATCATCCCCTCCCTTCTCATCCCTGGAGCAAAGCTGGCAGTATGCTGCAGCTGGGGGAACATGACTGCCAGATTGCTGTCCTTCTTGGGCACATCCTCTCTCTGGGCTCACGTTACTCCCTTCCTTTAGCTGGGTACCATCATCGGAGCCTTCAAAACACTGGGCATCCTCCTGGAGCATGTACCCAACACTGTGGTCAAACAGTTTGCAGGACTCCTCAGGAGGACATGGTGGGGCTAGGGAAGGAGTGACTGATGCTATTGAGCAGAGGAAGGAGACCGCGTTGGCAGCTGCTTTGCCAAAGTACCCTGAGTTTGGGTGAGAGAGGATGAGGAGGATGAGGATGGCTCGGTCATCCACTCTACCAAGTCTTCCGCATGTTGCGGCTCAACATGTCCAGCTGCCGAAAAAAAGGACAAGCATGTCCCACGGCCATGTGCTGATGAGGATGCACCATCTCCACGACCAGCACTGTTGTCTCTAGACACAGAGCCTGCTTGTCCTCTTTTATTGGCTTGTGACTGTCTGCCTCTCCTTGTTGGCCTTCCAGACATACTAATGGCCTGCAGTGGGATGTAGCTGCACAAAGCTGGGATGTATATATATATACTGATACTGCATCTAGCAGAATCAACTGCCTGCCTGTAGTATTATTAGTATGAGAACACCAGCAATTGTCTTCAGGTAGCTTTAGGTGAACACTGTGCAGAGGACACAGTACACTAAATGTAAATACTGTAGCTGCCTGCCTGTGGTATTAATAGGAGCAGAAGAACACCACCAATTGTCTTCAGGTAGCTTTAGGTGCACACTGTGCAGAGGACACAGTACGCTAACTGTAAATTCTGTAGCTGCCTGCCTGTGGTATTAATAGGAGCAGAACAATAGCAATTGTGTTCAGGTAGCTTTAGGTGCACACTGTGCAGAGGACGCAGTACACTAACTGTAAATACTGTAGCTGCCTGCCTGTGGTATTAATAGGAGCAGAACAACAGCAATTGTCTTCAGGTAGCTTTAGGTGCACACTGCACTATACTAACTTGTGAATACTACAGCTGCCTGCGGTACTAATAGGATCAAAAGAACACCACCAATTTTCTTCAGGTAGCTTTAGGTGCACACTGTGAAGAGGACACACTACACAAACTTGTAAATACTACAGCTGCCTGTGGTACTAATAGGATCAGAAGAACACCACCAATTTTCTTCAGGTAGCTTTAGGTGCACACTGTGCAGAGGACGCACTGCACTAACTTGTAAATACTACAGCTGCCTGCGGTACTAATAGGATCAGAAGAACACCACCAATTTTCTTCAGGTAGCTTTAGGTGCACACTGTGCAGAGGACGCACTGCACTAACTTGTAAATACTACAGCTGCCTGCGGTACTAATAGGATCAGAAGAACACCACCAATTTTCTTCAGGTAGCTTTAGGTGCACACTGTGCAGAGGACGCAGTACACTAACTGTAAATACTGTAGCTGCCTGCCTGTGGTATTAATAGGAGCAGAACAACAGCAATTGTCTTCAGGTAGCTTTAGGTGCACACTGCACTACACAAACTTGTAAATACTACAGCTGCCTGTGGTACTAATAGGATCAGAAGAATACCACCAATTTTCTTCAGGTAGCTTTAGGTGCACACTGTGCATTGGACGCACTACACTAACTTGTAAATACTACAGCTGCCTGCGGTACTAATAGGATCAGAAGAACACCACCGATTTTCTTCAGGTAGCTTTAGGTACACACTGGGCAGAGGAAGTACTACACTAACTGTAAATACTGTAGCTGCCTGCCTGTGGTATTAATAGGAGCAGAACAACAGCAATTGTCTTCAGGTAGCTTTAGGTGCACACTGCACTACACAAACTTGTAAATACTACAGCTGCCTGTGGTACTAATAGGATCAGAAGAACACCACCAATTTTCTTCAGGTAGCTTTAGGTGCACACTGTGCAGAGGACGCACTACACTAACTTGTAAATACTACAGCTGCCTGCGGTACTAATAGGATCTGAAGAACACCATTGATTTTCTTCAGGTAGCTTTAGGTGCACACTGTGCAGAGGATGCACTACACTAACTGTAAATATTGTAGCTAATAGGACTAATAGGATCAGAAGAACACCAGCAATATTCTTTAGGTAGCTGTAAATACTGTAAAAACACCTGCTTGCCTGTCAGTAGGAAGAGAATAACAGGAATGGATCTAGCTAAACTGAATACATGAATACAGTATATATATATATATATATATATATATATATATATATATATATATATATATATATATATATATATATATGTATATATATACACCTAGGATGTATATATATATATATATATATATGTATATATATATATATATATATATATATATACACAATACACTGTAAGTGCAGCTAACTGACTCGCCTGCCTACTCTATCTAACTTAAATCAAATTACACTGTCTCTCTCTCTCTCTATCTCTCTCTCAACGCTGGAACACACTACACAGGGCCGACGTGCAGGCGGCCTTATATAGTATGGGGCGTGTACTAAACCCCCTGAGCCATAATTGGCCAAAGCCACCCTGGCTTTGGCCAATTACGGCTCTCTGTACAGACGGCGCTGTGATTGGCCAAGCATGCGGGTCATAGTGCATGCTTGGCCAATCATCAGCCAGCAATGCACTGCGATGCCGCAGTGAATTATGGGCTGCGACGCGCTACTCGAATTTGGCGCAAATGGCCCATATCATTCGTAATTCGACAAACGGCCAAACACGCGATGTTCGAGGCGAACATGGGTTCAACTCGCACTCGAAGCTCATCCCTATTCCTGATGTAGAATACACCACATCTGCAAAACATGATATAAATGACTCCTTTTGTTAAGCAATCAGCAAAAGTTTTAGATCTGTGCCATTGGCCATTTGGTTGTCTTATACCCTTGCCCTCTCTAACCCATGGACAGCAAAGCTACCATGATTAATATTTCTATTCTTATTTCACTTTGCTACAAACGCTAATGCTTATTTGAAGATGCAGTATAGCTTACTTTTTCCCACTTACATTTTGACTTTTTTACAAACTGACCAGCCACTGAACAATACATGTGGCAATTGTCTCTTAAATAATGCATTGTAATGTTTATTTCAAGATAAAACTTGCCTCACTGCTCTGTTTTAATTTGCTACTTTGCCATCTGCTAACATACTGTCCAGCCACTGAACACTATTTTTGGCTTTTGCATTTCAAATATTGAACCCACATTTATTTTTCAAGATAAACCTGTAATAGAGCATATGATCTCATTTTGTAATCTACCCTCCATTTCACAAGCTTGTTTTAAAGAATGTACATGCCTTATCTTACACTTCTTTCTCATTAGAGTTTTAGACCTTTTTTCTTGAGCCAACTTTTTAATTAGAACTTTCACCATATGACTTATTGTATTTGGGACGATTTGCAATAGTTTATGTTCTTGCAGATAAGCTATCATTGTAAATTCCTTTCAGCTGCCTAAAATGAATGATTAAAAAAATATCTCTGTAGAAGCCTGGTTAATCCTTAGAAACTTATGAGCGAGTTTGCCCCTTCCCTCTGTGTTGTAACTCACATATAAAGATATCATTCTTAATAAAGAGTTCAGACTCACTTTGCACATGAAAGCTGCCTGTTGTGTGTGTCATTGGGGTCTCCAGAATTCTGATGGGGTCGCTGTGGATTACCAAGGGAGGGTGGTCGACTGTACAGTAATCTATGCTATCAGATGGGGGCTCATCCCGGTTAAAGCAGTTATTCCATGGTAAGTAAATTTTTTGTCTTATCTGATGAGTTGTTTCCTTGCTGTGGCTCTGATAAAGCTTTAGAACCATGTAAATTGTATAAAAAGGAGACGGACCATGCCTACATAGACTAATATAGAAAAAGGTCTTTGGCAGACCTAATTAAGTCCTTTTGGGAAGGACACTAATATAGAAAAGTGTCTTTGGTAGACTTGAAAGTCCTTTTGGCAAGGACACATACATAGAAAAAGGTCTTCGGTAGACCTAAGAGTCCTTTGGGAGGACACAAATATTTAAACAGTACTGTTTACTCCTTTTGGGAAGGAGAATAGTCCATTAGATGCATCCACCGCGACCCAAAGCTTATCTGCTTATTCTGTCGCTCAGAAGTATAAGATAATTTGTTGTGTAGATCAGACGATTGTAAGGTAAGACAGTTGTTTCCCACTGTCAATATGGGTCAAAAACATGGTAAAGGAGTTCCTCCCCGTCCTCCCAACCCTGGGGAAACATGTAAAGCTTATGTAGCTAGGGTTTGTGGTACAGATTGTGAGTTAATAGTCCTCTAGGTATCAAATCTATTGGGGGTGGACTGACACTATGCATAGCTCTGATCTTCCACCCCAGGGTGGTGATATTGATGAGTTTCACATGGACATGGTGAAAGGATTATGTCTAGGAGATATATATATATGTAAAAAAAAGGCATTTCCCTGGTACTCCGGGGACCCACAATGGGACATGACTTATATGAGACAGGGAGGGGAAAACTGGTTAGAAATATGCCCCGTATTGGTTCCAGGGGGATAATAAGAAGCAAAAGAAACCCAATGAATGTTTAAGTAAGGAGGATTATGAGAGAAAGCACAGGAAAGAGACAGATAAGCAGAGACCAGACCCAACTGCCCCACTCCTTCCATTTAACCCAACACCATGCACAAACAAAATCTATCCCAGTCTCACAAAAGAAGATATAGATCTTACCCACAAGAAGACATGCACCTGATTATTGATAGAATAATTGGACACACAACTGCATGGAACTGGGTTCATGTCCCGACCATAGCTGTAACACAAGACGGTGACACCAAAGCAGCAGATTATGAGTTTAACACTGAAGATGGTAGGAAGAAAATGTGGGAAGAAATTGAGAAAGAAATGACAAGTGCTCTCAAAAATAAGTCTTCCCACCCCACTGCTCTAGCATGCAAACAAAAGTCAAGTGAATCAGTATTGGATTTTTGGAAGATTCATGGATACCTGGACTCAAGAGGCTGGGTTATCCTTGCAGGCAGTTATGACTAGTCTGATGATTCAGACTTACATCTCTAACCTGAAACCACAGATGGGCTTAATGGTCAAGCAAATGATTTCTGAATGGCCAAAAAGTACTTTGGATGTTTTTCAGAAAACATTAACAGAAAGGGATGCTGCAGGATGTTTTGATATAGCAAAGGAAAAAAACAGTAAGTGCCCATTACCAAGGAGGGGCACAGAAAATGCCTCCCCAGGGTAATGGTGGGCAGTGGGGAAGAGGCAGAGGAAGAAGCAGAGGAAGAGGATTTTGTAGGGGTCCTCAGTAGTCCAGAACCAGTTGTTTCAACTGCGGACAGGAGGGCCACTGGAAAAATCAATGCCCATATGAACCTTTCAATGAACAACAAAATAGTCAAGCCCCTGCCCAGATACAGAACCCTCAGCAAAATTAGGGAGTGAAATACCCCATTTAGTGGACCCAGCCTAAGCCACAACAACAATGAAGCTGCCCAGAAGGTAGTATCCCAGCATTTCCCCTTGTCTCTCGCTCCTTTGACGAACAACCAATAGTGACTCTGCATGTCCAGGGAAAGTTAACCCCTTTCCTCTTGGATTAAGGAGCTACTTGTAGTACCCTCAGTGAGTATTCACCCTCAATGAATGCTGAGCCTTCAATGGGAATTAATGGGATACTCACCAAAACTTTCAAAACCTCTCCCCTCCCAGTAGTAAATGTAGAACGCGGATCAGTGTTTTTGCACCACAGTTTCAGAATAATACCAAACTGCCCTGTCAATCTCTTGGGGAGAGACTTACTAGGTAAGTTGTGGATTAGAATAGAGGTAACAAATCAGGAAGGTGTAATTGCTCATTCTAAAAAGATCCCCATATGGCCCATAATGTTGAATACTAGGGATGAGCTTCGAGTTCGAGTCGAACTCATGTTCGACTCGAACATCAGCTGTTCGCAAGTTCGCCGAACAGCGAACAATTTGGGGTGTTCGCGGCAAATTCGAAAGCCGCAGAACACCCTTTAAAAGTCTATGGGAAAAATCAAAAGTGCTAATTTTAAAGGCTTATACGCAAGGTATTGTCATAAAAAGTGTTTGGGGACCTGGGCCCCAGGGGACATGGATCAATGCAAAAAAAAAGTTTTAAAAACGGCCGTTTTTTCGGGAGCAATGATTTTAATAATGTGAAACAACAAAAGTGTAATATTCCTTTAAATTTCGTACCTGGGGGGTGTCTATAGTATGCCTGTAAAAGGGCACATGTTTCCCATGTTTAGAACAGTCTGACAGCAAAATTACATTTCAAAGGAAAAAAAGTAATTTAAAAGTACTCGCGGCTATATGAATTGTCGGTCCGACAATACACATATAAGTTCACTGATAAAAACGGCATGGAATTTCCCCACAGAGGAACCCCGAACCAAAATTTTTAAATAAATTGGCGTGGGGGTCCCCCTAAATTCCATACCAGGCCCTTCAGGTCTGGTATGGATATTAAGGGGAACCCCGCGCCAAAATTTAAAAAAAACGGCGTGTGGTCTCCCAAAAATCCATACCAGACCCTTATCCAAGCACGCATCCTGGCAGGCTGCAGGAAAAGAGGGGGGGACGAGAAAGCCCCAGATCTGGCCCCCCCTGTGTAAAATGGTAAGGTGGTACAAAAGTACCCCTACCATTTCACAAAAAAAGTGTCAAAAATATTAAAAATGAGAAGAGACAGTTTTTGACAATTCCTTTATTTAAATGCTTCTTCTTTCCATCTTCTTTATTCTATCTACTTTCTTGTTTCTTCTATCTTCCTTCGGTTTCTTCCTCCATCTTCTTCTTCTGGTTCTTCCTCCGTTGTTTTCATCCGGCATCTTCCTCTGCAGCGTCTTCTTCCCTTCTTTGTTCTTGGGCTGCTCGCATCCATGATGGGAGGCTCCTGCTGTGTGATGCTTCTCGTCTTCTGACGGTTCTTAAATAGCGTAGGGTGGGGCCACCCGGTGACCCCGCCCCCCTCTGATGCCCCCTCTGACGTCATGGGGAAAGCCTCAAGGAAGTCCCCGTGCGTCAGAAATTTTTTTTTCAATTTTGGTTCAGGGTTCCCCTGTTTTGAAATCCCATGCCGTTTTTAATCAATGAACTTATATGTGTATTGTAGGACCAACAATTCATATAGCCGCGAGTACTTTTAAATGACTTTTTTTCCTTTGAAATGTCATTTTGCTGTCAGACTGTTCTAAACACGGGAAACATGCGCCCCTTTACAGGCATACTATAGACATCCCCCAGGTACGAAATTTAAAGGAATATTACACTTTTATTGTTTCACTTTAAGCATTATTAAAATCACTGCTCCCGAAAAAATGGCCGTTTTTAAAACTTTTTTTTGCATTGATCCATGTCCCCTGGGGCAGGACCCAGGTCCCCAAACACTTTTTATGACAATAACTTGCATATAAGCCTTTAAAATTACCACTTTTGATTATTCATGTTCAAGTCCCATAGACTTTAACAGTGTTCACGTGTTCGAACAAATTTTTTGCCTGTTCGCATGTTCTGGTGCGAACCGAACAGGGGGGTGTTCGGCTTATCCCTATTGAATACTGAAGTGCAAGAGACAGACACAGGACTCCCCAGTGATTCTGACAAAGTATAGTCAGAGAGCACTCTAGATGTAGGGCTCATCTCCTGTACCCCATACAAGGCTACCCTCAAAGAATGGGCACAACCCATTTATCACAAACAGTACCCATTGTCAAAAGAAAAAGAGGAAGGCATTGCCCCTATGGTAGAACACTTCTTAAAGAAAGGCATTCTAAAAGAAGTTGTATCCCCCTAAAACACACCCATCAACCCAGTTAAAAAACAGGTTGGCAGTTATAGGTTTGTTCAACACCTTCAAGCTGTAAATAACCTGGTGGTGCCCATTGCACCTATAGTGCCTGATGTGCCATTTACTCCTTACCTCCATACCATCCGATGCAGAGTATTTTTCTGTGATTGATTTAATGAATGCATTTTTTTAGCATCCTTTTGGATAAGGAGACACAGCCAATCCTTGCTTTTTGTTTTTAAATAAAAACTGGCGGTTGACCTGGTATAGAATGCCCCAGGGATATGTAGATTCTCTTGTAGTCTACTCAGTGGTCCTCCAGGCAACCCTGCGGTCCTGGACACCCTGTCATGGTTCGGTCCTACTATGATTTGTTGTTGTGTAGTCCAAGCCAGGTTGCATGCAAGGAGAGTAGTTTATATCTGTTACATTGGTTAACAGATATTGGTCACAAGGTTTCTAAGAAAAAGCTACAATGGTGTCAGGAGACTGTTGAATACCTTGGTTTTGTATTCTTCAAAGAAGAAAGGAAAATCAGTCACAAGAGAGCTGCGGCTCTTAATGGGACTGCTCACTAAGGACATGCTATCCTTTATTGGTATGATTGGTTACTGCCGCCAATGGATACCTGATTGTTCCTACTACGATAATCTCCTGAGGCAAGCCACAGGCACTGACAAGCCAGATTGTATGGAATTGAATGATGAAATGTACAATGCTTTTGTGTATCTTAAAAATGCAATGGTCACAGCTCCTGGACTTGGATTGCCTGCCAGGGACAATGTAAAACAATGGCGGGGGTCCTAGCACAGTAGCATGGGGGCAAACCTCCACACTATTGCATTTTTTTCAAGGATAGTGCCTATGCCAGTGCGGGGCATGCTGGCGTGTCTCAGAGCTCTGGCATCCTGTGCGATGGATCAATTCTACTAAGGAATATCCATACCCAGCACATGTCAGCCCAAAGCTGAGTGGTTATGAAGTAATTTGACTTTCTAACCCGAAACTTGAGATAAAATATGCCTCTCCCACTTCTGGCCCAGCTCCAATCCTGAATGCCTTGCTAGGCTTGAAAGGTGAGGAAGATGAGGTAGTGCCTCAACATGAATGCATGGACCTCATCCACCAAGACACATCCCCCAGACCAGACATGTCTTCAACTTCTCTCCCTGGAGCACAGAATGTCTTCGTGGATGGGGCTTGTTCAAGACCAAATGATAACACATACCATGCAGGGTATGCTGTTGTCCAATTGCCTGATAGAATACTAGAAACACACCCTGTCCCATTCCAATCAGCACAAGTTGCAGAACTTATAGCCCTTACTAGAGCTTGTCAGGACAGGATGTAAACATTGACACTAACTCCAAGTATGCATTCAGTGTTGCGCAGGATTTTGGAGTTATATGCAAAAGAAGGGGCTACACAGCAGCAGATGAAAAATCCATCTCACACTTGTCACAAGCCTGTTAGAAGCCATACAACTACCAAAATCCATTGCTATATTGCACTGTAAGGCACATACAGGTCAGCAAGATGACATAGCCAAGGGAAATGCTTTAGCTGACAAAGCAGGAAGAGTGGCAGCATCCACACAGCTAGCAGGCATCCAAATTCCATTGCTCTCCCCTGAAAACCCACTCCTAGATCAAAGATTGCATGTTCTACAAACATATGCTACAGACGAAGACATCCAACAATGGAATGCAGTAGGTGTGCAGAAAAGCTCAGAATCTGAGCTTGCCTGCCATGAGGGGAGACCATGTATTCCTGTAGCAAGTGCTCCTTTATTCATTGTACAATACCATGGTATAGGACACAGAGGCTGGCAGGTTACATGTGAATTATTAGACAAGGATTTTTACATCCCTGGTCTTCCCTCCTTAGTGAAGACATATGTTTCCAGATGCATCACATGCATGCGGAATAATCCCAGGAACCTTCACAAGGCAAAACATGAACACTTAATCTATCCATTCACACCATTCACTCATTTACAAATTGATTTCACACACATGCCTAAGTTAGGTAAGAGACAAGAATACCTACTTGTAATAGTGGACATGTTCTCAAGATAGAAATGTTTGTCACAACAAAGGAAGATGCACAAAGAGTAGTGAGAATTCTTACACAGGAAATCATTCCCGGATGGGGATGCCAGCTTCAGATCAACTCAGACAATGGCCCTGCATTTGTGGCCAAAGTCTGCCAAGATCTAGTAAAAACGCTCAAAATTAACTGGAAGTTTCATATACCTTACCACCCTCAACTTTCAGGTATAGTGGAAAGGATGAACAGAACCGTTAAGGATAAGATCAGGAAGGCCACTGGAGATACATATACCAGTTAGAAGAAGGTCCTCCCAGTAGTTCTAGCTGAGGTAAGGATGATACCCTCTAAGAAAACAGGATACTCTCCTTTTGTAGCCCTAATTGGTAGGCCATTCCCCACCCCCTGGGCCAGACAGCCACTTATGTTAGAAAGAGGGGACCTTGATCTCATTAAGGAAGAATATGTAAGAAAATTTTGGATAAAATTGAAAGAAATGTTGCTCGCATCTCTCCTTTTTCTTCACAGGAACCTACACACCCTTTCCAGGTGGGTGATACCGTGGTGGTCCAGCAATTGAACCGCATCAAGAAGCAGGAGTATCCCTTCGGACCCCCAACCACAGTGATCGCAGTTACCAGCACAGCTATTCTGGTAGAGGGACAACAGGTCTGGATTCATGCCAGTCGTGTGAAGAAGGTGAATCAAACACCTAAGAGGAAGATTAAAGACAAAGGAGGTGAAGTAAGCACTAAAAAACCCTTGAATAGTGAGTGAAGCAGGTGGTCAAGACTCTGAAAAAGATGACCTCGCCTATTTCACCACAGACTTCTGGGAAGGCCTTGTGCCTCCTATTCTTGATCAGTTTGATTGTGTTCCTACCCACATGGATCATAACTAACTGTATATATCACCCTGAGGACTTGGGTGCCATAAAAGGCATATGTGGAGCACAACCTATACATGACACACGCAACAGGTCAAAAAGAGAATCATTAGGAGAAAATGAGATAGGGGAAGGGTCAACCACATTCCATGATAAAATGTTACTGATGAAGTTCAAATATGCATATGCACAAAAAATCAGGTTATGAGTAATGTTGAATATATAGTAAACTAGAGTCACCTAAATATGTTATTTTACAAAGATCTGGGTCTACTATCTCATCTGAATGTCTTGATTGGATACTCCCTAACCTGATTTAACAGAATGGTGCCTTTCGACTTCGGATACAGTCCAGTGGGCTCCAGGCCAGAGAGACACAAAACTCACGTTGAGCAGACAAGTGGCCACGGTAAGAAACTGTTATTCTTGCTTATTCTGCTCTCCGTGGCGAGTAATTAGTCAGTGTTTGGAGTCCATTGGCTGAAGGAGTCTTATTCTGTTGATGAGATGGTGAGATTAAGGTAAAATTATGTGTTTAATTACTAGAGCCACTAGAATCCCTGACCCAGGTGCTGAAAGTAAAGCTTACCTCAGTCTTTATTACAGTAGAAACTATGTAAGTCATTTTTTATGACTTAACCCTTTCATGACTAAGCCTATTTTTGAAATTTGGTGTTTACAAGTTAAAATCCGTATTTTTTGCTAGAAAATGACTTAGAACCCCCAAACATTATATATATTTTTTTAGCAGAGAATCTAGAGAATAAAATGGTGATTGTTGCAATATTTTTTATCACACGGTATTTGTGCAGCGGTGTTTTAAACGCAAATTTTTGGAAAAGTGACAATTTCATGTATTTTAAAAAATCCAAACAGTAAAGTTACCCCAATTTTTTTGTATAATGTGAAAGATGATGTTACGCCGAGTAAATAGATACCAAACATGTCCCCCATTATAATTGCACGCACTCGTGGAATGGCGACGAACTACGGTACCTTTGAATTTCCATAGGCGACGATTTAAAAATTTTTTACGGTTACCAGGTTTGAGCTACAGAGGAGGTCTAGGGCTAGAATTATTGCTCTCGCTCTGACGATCGCGGCGATACCTCACATGTGTGGTTTGAACACCGTTTACATATGCGGACGCGACTTCTGTATGCGTTTTCTTCGCTGCGCGAGCTCGCGGGGACAGGGGCACTTTAAATTTTTTTTTAATTTTTTTATTTAATTTATTTATTTTTGTACTTTATAAATTGTGTTTACATTTTTTTTTGTAATGTAAATGCAATGTAAACATCCCTTGTGACAGTAATATGTGGTGACAGGTACTCTTTATGGAAGGATGGGGGGGTCTAAAAGACCCCCCATCCCTCCTTTACACTTCAAAGTATTCAGATCGCTGAAAATGGCGATTCTGAATACTGTGCACTTTTTTAAATTCGGCACCATTGGCAGCCGAGTAAACGGGAAGTGACGTCATGACGTTGCTTCCGCATTTACAAGAAGAAGGCTGGAACGAAGCCGCTCGCAGCTTCGTTCCAGCCCGCCCCCAGCCACTGAAGGCAGCTGAACAGACACCGGGCCTCCCGATCGCACGGGAGGCCCGGTAACAGCGGCGGGAGGCGGCGGGAGGGGGGGGATGTCCCCTCCCGCTCCTCCGGTATAACAGCCGAGCGGCTTTTAGCCACATCGGTTGTTATACACGGGTAGCCGAGCGCCCGCTGAAAACAACGGTACCAGGATGATGCCTGCAGCTGCGGGCATCATCCCGGTATAACCCCGGAAAGCCGAGTACGCATATATGCGTTCGGTCGGCGGGAAGGGGTTAAGATGGGATTGTAATAGAGCATATGATCAACTGTCACTCCATTTTGTAATCTACCCTCCATTTCACAAGCTTGTTTTAAAGAATGTACATGCCTTATCTTACACTTCTTTCTTGTTAGAGTTTAAGACCTTTTTGATTGAGCCAACTTTTTAATTAGAAATGTCACTGTATGACTCATTGTGTTTGGGCAGATTTGCAATAGTTTATCTGCAAGAACATAAACTATCTTTGTATATTCCTTTCAGCTGCCTAAAATTAATGATGAAAAAATCTCTCTATAGAAACCTGGTTAACCCTTAGAAACTTAGGAGCGAGTTTGCCCCTCCCCTCTGTGTTGTAACTCACATATAAAGATATCATTCTTAATAAAGAGTTCAGGCTCACTCTGCACATGAAAGCTGCCTGTTGTGTGTGTCATTGGGGTCTCCAGAATTTGCAGTGGATTACCAAGGGAGGGTGGTCGGCTGTCCAGTAATCTATGCTATCAAAACCTACTGCATCTCTTCCTCTTAAAGTGACACTAAAGGTTTGTTTTTTTTGTTTTCTTTAAATAACAAACATATCATACTTACCTCCACTGTGCAGCTCATTTTGCACAGAGTGGCCCCTAACCTGCTAGTCTGGGGTCCCTCGGCGGCTCTTGCAGCTCCTCCCCACATCAGATAACCCCCTGGGAGAAGCAATCTCCCGGGGGTTTACCTTGCGTGCACACTCCCGAATCCAGCATTCGGCGTCCATAGAGGCTGAATGCAGGACTCGGCCCTGCCCCCTGGCGCCTGCGTCATTGGATTTGATTGACAGCAGCAGGAGCCAATGGCTGCGCTGCTATCAATCTATCCAATCAAGAGCCGAGAACCCCGGGCAGAGAGACAGCGCATCCCCGCCGGGTCAAGTTTGAGGGTTCAGGTAAGAAAAATGGGGGGGCTGGGAGGCCGGTCACTGACAGGTGTTTTTTCAACTTTCCCTTTACAACCTTTACAACCCCTTTAAGTGTGATCCTTTCCAAGCTGCTTACATACTGTCTAGCCACTGTACAACACTTAAGTAGGGATGAGCTTCGAGTTCGAGTCAAACTCATGTTCGACTCCAACATCGGCTGTTCGCCAGTTCGCCGAACAGCGAACAATTTGGGGTGTTTGCGGCAAATTCGAATTTTAATTTTAAAGGCTTATATGCATGGTATTGTCATAAAAAGTGTTTGGAGACCTGGGTTCTGCCCCAGGGGACATGGATCAATGCAAAAAAAAGTTTTAAAAATGTCCGTTTTTTCGGGAGCAGTGATTTTAATAATTCTTAAAGTGAAACAAAAAAAGTGTAATCTCCCTTTAAATTTCATACCTGGGGGTGTCTATAGTATGCCTGCAAAGGGGCGCATGTTTCCCGTGTATAGAACAGTCTGACAGCAAAATGACATTTCAAAGGAAAAAAGTCATTTAAAACTACTCGCGGCTATTAATGAATTGCCGGTCCGACAATACACATAAAAGTTCATTGATAAAAACAGCATGGGAATTCCCCACAGGGGAACCCCGAACCAAAATTAAAAAAAAAAATGATGTGGGGGTCCCCCTAAATTCCATGCCAGGCCCTTCAGGTCTGGTATGGATATTAAGGGGAACCCCAGCCAAAATAAAAAAGAAATGGCGTGGGGTCCCCCCTTAAAATCTATACCAGACCCTTCAGGTCTGGTATGGATTTTAAGGGGAACCCCACGCCAAATTAAAAAAAAAAAAACGGCGTGGGGTCCCCCCAAAGATCCATACCAGACCCTTATCCAAGCACGCAACCTGGCAGGCCGCAGGAAAAGAGGGGGGACGAGAGAGCTGCCCTCCCTCCTGAACCATACCAGGCCACATGCCCTCAACATTGGGAGGGTGCTTTGGGGTAGCCCCCCAAAACACCTTGTCCCCATGTTGATGGGGACAAGGGCCTCATCCCCACAACCCTTGCCCGGTGGTTGTGGGGGTCTGCGGGCAGGGGGCTTATCGGAATCTGGAAGCCCCGTTTAACAAGGGGACCCCCAGATCCTGGCCCTCCCCCGTGTGTGAAATGGTAAGGGGGTACCCCTACCATTTCACAAAAAAACTGTCAAAAATGTTAAAAATGACAAGAGACAGTTTTTGACAATTCCTTTATTTAAATGCTTCTTCTTTCTTCTATCTTCCTTCGGTTTCTTCCTCCATCTTCTTCTTTTGGTTATTCTGGTTCTTCCTCCGGTGTTCTCGTCCAGCATCTCCTCCGCGGCTTCTTCATATCTTCTTCTCCTCGGGCCGCTCTGCATCCATGATGGCATGGAGGGAGGCTCCCGCTGTGTGACACTTCTCTCTTCATCTTTTTCTTCATCTTTTCCTCCTCATCTTCTTCTCTTCATCTTCATGTCTTCATCTTCTTTTCGGGCCGCTCCGCATCCATGATAGCCTGGAGGGAGGCTCCCGCTGTGTGACGCTTCTCCTCTTCTGACGGTTCTTAAATAACGGGGGCGGGGCCACCCGGTGAACCCACCCCCCTCTAACGCACGGGGACTTGACGGGGACTTCCCTGTGGCATTCCCTGTGACGTCAGAAGGGGCGGGGGTTACGTAACGGGTGACCCCGCCCCCTCTGACATCACAGGGAATGCCACAGGGAAGTCCCGTCAAGTCCCCGTGCGTCAGAGGGGGTGGGACCACCAGAAGAACCAGAAGAACCAGAAGATAGAGGAAGAAACCGAAGGAAGATAGAAGATATAGAAGATAGAAGATATAAAAGATAGAAGATAGAAGATGCATTTAAATAAAGGAATTGTCAAAAACTGTCTCTTGTCATTTTTGACAGTTTTTTGTGAAATGGTAGGGGTACTTTTGTACCCCCTTACCATTTCACACAGGGGGGAGGGCCGGGATCTGGGGGTCCCCTTGTTAAAGGGGGCTTCCAGATTCCGATAAGCCCCCTGCCCGCAGACCCCCACAACCACCGGGCAAGGGTTGTGGGGATGAGGCCCTTGTCCCCATCAACATGGGGACAAGGTGTTTTCGGGGGCTACCCCAAAGCACCCTCCCAATGTTGAGGGTATGTGGCCTGGTATCGTCCCCCCTCTTTTCCTGCAGCCTGCCAGGTTGCGTGCTCGGATAAGGGTCTGGTATGGATTTTTGGGGGGACCCCACGCCATTTTTTTTTTTATTTTGGCGCGGGGTTCCCCTTAAAATCCATACCAGACCTGAAGGGTTTGGTATAGATTTTAAGGGGGGACCCCACGCCATTTTTTTATTTTATTTTGGCGGGGGTTCCCCTTAATACCCTGACGGATGCGGACCTGAAGGGCCTGGTATGGAATTTAGGGGGACCCCCCACGTCTTTTTTTTTAAATTTTTTTTCGGAGTTCCCCTGTGGGGAATTCCCATGCCATTTTTATCAATGAACTTTTATGTGTGTTGTCAGACCGGCAATTCATTAATAGCCGCGAGTAGTTTTAAATGACTTTTTTCCTTTGAAATGTCATTTTGCTGTCAGACTGTTCTAAACATGGGAAACATGCGCCCCTTTACAGGCATACTATAGACACCCCCAGGTACGAAATTTAAAGGGATATTACACTTTTATTGTTTCACTTTAAGCATTATTAAAATCACTGCTCCCGAAAAAAAGGGCCGTTTTTAAAACTTTTTTTTGCATTGATCCATGTCCCCTGGGGCAGGACCCAGGTCCCCAAACACTTTTTATGACAATAACTTGCATATTAGTCTTTAAAATTAGCACTTTTGATTATTCATGTTCGTGTCCCATAGACTTTAACGGTGTTCGCGTGTTCGAACAAATTTTTTGCCTGTTCCCAAGTTCTGGTGCAAACCGAAGAAGGGGGTGTTCGGCTCATCCCTACACTTGAGCAATGGAAGTGAATGCACACGCAGTTGAAGTGGATGCACATGCATCTGCCAATGGCTCTGTATGGGGATGACATTAATATGCCCTCTGAATGAGCTCCAATGCAGAATACAGTGTTGCTGGTCATACCCAAGAAAGCTGTAGTGTTTCACAACATCACATACAGCTTAAAGGCATCTCTCAAGCATTTAGTCCCCATGTCCCCAGTTACAGTGCCCAGCCACCCATGCCCTTTTTTGACAACATATTAGCCTATTAACCTACAAAATAGGCAGAATGTAGTATCAAGAATGACCCCCCCTAGACTTCAGTGAGATCAAATGCTAAGTTCAAGTGTATGGAATTCACAGATTCACCCCTGTAAATCAAATGCCGCATAGTGCATTGGAAGCCATGATTGGCTGAAGCAGTGAAGGCTTTGCTCACTCAGGGCTCATAGCACTGTAAAAGCTATTATTGGACACAATCATGATGACTCTCTCCAATCATGGCTCATTACTCATATACCCATCCCACACTATAAAAGGTTCCTTCCCAGAGCAGCCATTTGCAGTGTGATATTGAAGTGTAGAGAGATAGAACAGGGCTGTTTATTGCTGCTAGTGAGTTAGTGTGCTATAGTGTGCTATTGTGGGTGCGTGCAGCATCTGTGTCCACAGACAAAGGTGGAAGTGGTCCATCCTCAGGCAGTTTAGTTTAGTGATGTTGCCCGTGCTATCCAGCCACAGCATGCAAAGGAGGTGGTGAACTGGCTTACTAAACCATCCTCATCCTCCTCATCCTCTATCACCCAAGCAGAGACTAATGCACAGTCCACCAAAGCTGCCAGAGTGGCTTATTGTCCACAGCTACTCCTGCTATAGCCCCAGCATCATGCATGGAGGAGTCAGCTGAGTTATTTGAAACACTTGCTCTTTGATTATGCACAGCCATTACTTGATTCTGATGTTGGTTCTGAGGTTGAGGAAGGCAGGAACATGAGCCTACAGAGAGGGGAGAACACTGGTAAACAACAAATTGGCAGTCATGTTCCCTCAGCCACAGCATATTGCCAAGTTGGCTGCATTGATTATGAGGATGAAGGGGATGATGATGATGAAGTCGCTGATATGACTGGGTGCTGGATAGAGGAGAGGAGGAAAGTGAGGGTGAGGCACAACCCCAAAGAGGCAGGATGTCCTCAAGAGCAGCCATCATGGAAGAGTAGAGAGCAGCCACCCTATTTCATCACATTGTGGAGCTGTTATCTCCTGGCCCACTTGCCACAGCTCAGCTGTCTGGGCCTTTATTAGCATATGTGCAGCCGATCGCATTGTTGCAATTTGCAAACTTTGCCTTAAGCAGATCAAGCGTGGCAAAAACATCAGCCATTTGGGTACCACATGCTTGACAAGGCATTTAACCTTCCACCACTCAGCCGGTTGGCAAGAGCACCTGAAAGTAGACATGTGCATTTTGTTTCATTCCAAATCGAAAATAGACAAATTTTTCATTGTTGG
Organism: Aquarana catesbeiana; assembly: GCF_042186555.1. NCBI lineage: Eukaryota > Metazoa > Chordata > Amphibia > Anura > Ranidae > Aquarana > Aquarana catesbeiana. The sequence goes on from NC_133324.1 coordinate 42,956,977, forward strand.
TAAATTCGGATGCATCCGAAATACTGAATTACAATAGTAACGAATTTAAAATGAATCTGAAATAATGATTAGAATTTTAAAAAAGCACAAATTCGAATATAATTCGAAAACAATTAGAAAACAAATTTGAATCAAATTTGAAAACAAATTTGAATGGAATTCAAAAAAAATAGAAATCAATTTTCTAAAAAAGAATACTATAAAATAGAATATAAAATAATAAAGCAATAGAATAAAATAAAAGAATAGTAAAGGCTAGAATAGAATTTAAAAGAATGTAATAAAATAGAATATGACCGTCTTCAGAAATTCAAATTTCGAATAGTATGAATTTGAATTTGAGAATAGATTGGAAAAGAATGCAAAACAATGGAAAATAAAATAATAGAAAAGAATAGAATAGAAAAACAATAGAACAGAATAGAATAAAACATAATATATATTATATTTTATTCTATTCTGTTCTATTGTTTTTCAATTCTATTCTTTTCTATTCTTTTCTATTCTATTCTAATCATTTCTATTCAAATTTGAATTCACTCTATAAGAAATTCGAATTTCGGAAGACGATTATATATATAACCATTTTCTGAAATTTGAATTTCGTATAGAATGAAATCAAATTAGAATAAAAAAGATTAGAATATATTAGTTTCCTATTCTAATTCGAAACAAAATTCATCCGAATTTAAAAAATTCGATCAAATTTGAAAGAATTGACCGCATTCAAACAAATTCAACCGCATTCGAAAAAGTAAACTACCGTATGTATATAGCCATTTTCCGAAATTCAAATTTTGGATAGAATGAAACTGAATTTGAATAGAAGGATTAGAATAGAACAGGAAATAATAGAAAAGAATAGCATAGAAAAACAATAGAAAAGAACAGAAAACAATATTTTATATATATACCGTATTTATCGGCATATAACACGCACTTTTTTACCCAGAAAACAGAGGGTAAACTGTGCCTGCGTGTTATATGTCGATATCTGTTTTTTTAATTGGGGGGCGGGGATCGGGCGGTCCGTCTGCCTCTCCTTGCCCTGGGACAGCGCTGCCAGGACAACTCCAGATGACAATACTG